>NC_045783.1:32072154-33567626 GCF_008692025.1 Phocoena sinus | reverse complement strand
ATCATTCATTAAAATGACTTTCAAGGGGGAAAAGATCTCTTACAATAGGCGGTTTCAAGTTTTAGCTGTATTTGGAAAGTTCTCCTGTGAATTTGTTATTTAACCAACAGTGGTCCCCAACCTTTTTGGCACCAGGGTCCGGTTTGGTGGAAGACAATTTTTCCACAGGGGGATGGTTCAGGCGGTAATGCGAGCGAGGCGGGTACGGTTCAGGCGGTAATGCGAGCCAGGGGGAGCCATGGGGAGCGGCAGGTGAAGCTTCACTGGCTGGCTCGCCCTCGCCTGCCACTCACCTCTTGCTGTGTGGCCTGGTCCCTAACAGGCCACGTACCGCTGTCGGTCCGCGGACCAGGGGTTGGGAACCCCTGCTCTAGAGGATACACACTAGAAGGACCATAGGAAACCACGTGGGAGTCTCCAAACCCCACCCTGGGGCATGGGCACCCCTCCTGCCGGCTTAGCCCAGGAAGCAAAGGAAGGATGTGGAGTAAACCTTGAAGGGCAGCAGGGGACAGCTGCAGCCAGCAGGTGGAGCTGGTGAGCAGAGGATTTTCGGGAAAGGCAGGCCCAAGAGCCCTTCTCTCCCTCCCCGCCTGCTCTCTGGACCTCAGGCGGGGTAAGGGCAGTGGGAGTGTGGGAGGGGAACGGGGTGCGGGTGTGGCTGCAGGTGGATTCGCTTTTTCTCTTCCCTTCTCCCTCCATTCCCATCCCTCCCACTCCCACCCTCACCCCGTGCCACCGCTGAGCAGCGCATGAGGGTGACGGGTGAGAATGGCACACGGGGACCCCGCTGCAGACCCGGCTATGCAGAGAGCCGCGCTGGGACGTCCAGACACAACCACTCCGCGCCGCCCCGGCGGCTTACCTGGACGGCGTGATGGGGGTGAGGTCCTTCCCCATGGTCTGGATCACTCTTCTCCCCCAAACCCAGAGGCCTGTACAAATTCCAACCCCTCCGTAAAACAGCAGCCAGACGGGAGTCACTGCTTCTTGTAGGACGGCACCTTGTTCATAAATCAGCCACAGAGCTACCAGGGGACCAATGGCATTACTGGGAGGAAAAAAGAGGTTAATTGTACAAACATCGTACATGCATACAGATGACGCTGTACATGACGTGCAGGGACTTCTCTTCTTGAGAACAGCCCATCTGTCGCATTTGGGGCTTGCCTATGTAATCTACAGGTGATAAAAATGATTTAGTAACTTGCTTGGTTGTGGTTTAGAAAAACAGGAATTTACCATCTTGACTATTTTCAAGTGTACAGTTCAGGAGTGTGAAGGATATTCACACTGTTGTGACACAGGCCTCCAGAACTTTTCGTCGTGGAAATCCGAAACTCTGCACCCATTAAATAAGAATTCCCTTTGCCCTGCCCCTGCCCCACCCCCGCTAACGACCGTTTAACTTCATCTCTGAGTTGGAGTAGCTCTGCGAGGTTTCTCCTTAAGTGCAAGTGTATGGTGTTTGTCTTTTTGTGGCTAGTTTATTTCACTTAGCATAATGCCTTCAAGATTCATCCATGTTGTAGCATGTAACAGAATTTCCGTCCTTTTTTTTTTTTTTTTTTTTTTTTGCGGTACGCAGGCCTCTCACTGTTGTGGCCTCTCCCGTCCGGACGCGCAGGCTCAGCGGCCATGGCTCACGGGCCCAGCCGCTCCGCGGCATGTGGTATCTTCCCGGACCGGGGCACGAACCCACGTCCCCTGCATCGGCAGGCGGACTCTCAACCACTGCGCCACCAGGGAAGCCCCTCCGTCCTTTTTAAGGTGGAATATTCCACTGTGTGTGTGTGTGTGTGTGTGTGTGTATACATACGCACACACCACACACACACCATATCTTGTTTAGCCATTCATCTGTTGATGGACACTGAGGTTGCCTCCACGTCTTGGCTATTGTGAATAGTGCTGCTGTGAACACGGGTGTGAAAATGTCTCTTTGAGACCCTGCTTTCCATTCTTTTGGGTATATGCCCAGTAGTGGGATTGCTGGGTCATATGGTAATTCTATTTTAAAATTTTTGAGAAATCTTCAGACTGTTTTCCACAGTGGTTACACCATTTTATATTCCCACCAACAGTGCACAAGAGTTCCAATTTCTCACATCCTTGCCAACACTTATTTTGTTTTTAGAGTCGCCATCTTAATGGTTGTGTGATTTGTTAATTTTTTTTTTTCTGGCTGTGCTGGGTCTTTGTTGCTGTGCACGGGCTTTCCCTAGTTGCGGTGAGCGGGGGCTACTCTTTGCTGCAGTGTGCGGGCTTCTCATTGCGGTGGCTTTCCTTGTTGCGGAGCATGGGCTCTAGGCGCATGGGCTTCAGTAGTTGCAGCACACAGGCTCAGTAGTTGCGGCACGCGGGCCCTAGAGCGCGCAAGCTTCAGTAGTTGTGGCATGTGGGCTCTAGGGCGCACAGGCTTCAGTAGTCGTGGCACGTAGGCTCAGTAGTTGTGGCTCACAGGCTCTAGAACACAGGCTCAGTAGTTGTGGTGCAAGGGCTTAGTTGCTCTGCGGCATGTGGGATCTTCCCGGACCAGGGATCGAACCCATGTCCCCTGCATTGGCAGGCAGATTCTTAACCACTGCACCACCAGGGAAGTCCCTACTTTTTTTTAAAGTACTGAAAAATCACAAGAAGTGGATACAAGTTCTTTTTTTCTTCTTTTCTTTCTCTATTTCTTTCCATTTTCACTGCCAGCACAGCTACTAACATTAGCTACCAATTTGGGGCAGCTGTGCCAGCCTCCCCACTATGGGATCACAAACATTACTGCTAATCATTAGTTCTCAGGACCACCCCTTAAACTGGCTATTGTCACTCCCATTTTACTGATGAGAAAACTGATGCCAAAGTCATGTCCCTAGCAGGAAGCAGAACTGGGATGTGAGCTTAGGACTCACTCAGGTGCTTACCCCTCCCCCCAGACCCCCTATCATCACTCAGGCCCTTGGCAGGCATGCACTGACTTTTTCGGGGGGATGCCACAGCTTTTTTTCTTTTTTAAATTAAGACTTTATTTCTTTAGAGCAGTTGAAGATTCATAGCAAAACTGAGGGGAAGGTACAGAGGTTTCCCATATATCCTCTGGTCCACACATGCATAGCCTCCCATCATCAACATCCCCACCAGAGTGGAACATTTGTTACAACCGATGAACCCATACTGACACATCAGAATCATCTGAAGCCCACAGTTTACAGTAGCGTTCACTCTTGGTGTTGTACATTCTATGGGTTTAGACAAATGTATAATAAATGACATGTATCCATCATTAGGGTATCATACAGAGAATCTTCACTGCCCTAAAATCCTCTGTGCTCTACCTATTCATCCCTCCTTCCCACCCCAACCCCTGATCTTCTGTCTCCATAGTTTTGCCTTTTCCAGAAAGTTATATAGTTGGAATCATACAGTATGCAGCTTTTCATATTGGCTTCTTCCATTCAGTAATATGCATTTAAGGTTCCTGCATGTAATTTCATGGCTTGATAACTCATTTCTTTTTAGTGCTGAAGAGCATTGTGTAAATGTACCAGTTTTTATCAATCCACCTATTGAAGGACATCTTGGTTGCTTCTACGTTTTGGCAATTTTGCGTAAAGCTGCTATAAACATCCATGGACAGGTTTTTGTGTGGATATAAGCTTATTAGGATAAATACCAAGGAGCACGACTACTGGATGGTACAATAAGAGTATGCTTAGTTTTGTAAGAAACTGTCCCACTGTCTTCCAAAGCAGCTGTACCATTTTGTATTCTCACCAGAAATGAATGAGAGTTCCTGTTGCTTCACATCCTTGCCAGCACTTGGTGTTGCCAGATCAGTTGACTGTCATATTTATGTGGGTCTATTTCTGGGCTCTCTATTCTGTTTCATTGATTTATCTGTCTGTTCTTTCACCAATACCATACTGTCTTGTTACTGCAGCTTTACTAGCAAGCTTGAATTCGGGTAGTATCAGTCCTTCAAGTTTGTTCTCCTTCAATTTTGCGTTGGCTATTCTGGGTTTTTTGCCTCTCCATATAAACTTTAGAATCAGTTTATCAGTATCCATAAAATAACTTTCTGAGGTTTTGATTGGGGTTGCATTGACGCTATAGATCAAGATGTGAAGAACGGACGTCTTGGCAATATTGAGTCTTCTTATCCTTGAACATGGAAAATCTCTCCATTTATTCCATTCTTTGATTTCATCCATCAGTTTTACAGTTTTCCGCATATAGATCCTGTACACATTTTGTTAGATTTATCCCTAAGTATTTCAAGGTGCCAGTGTACATGGTACTATTGTGTTTTTGAATTTCAAACTCCACCTGTTCTCTGTTAATATGTAGGAAGTGATTGATTTTTGTACATTAACCTGTATCCTGCGTCCTTGTTATAATTGCTTATTAGTTCCAGGAGTTTTTTTTTTTTTTTTTGGTCAGTTCTTTCAGATTTTCTACATAGATGGTCATGTCATCTTCAAACAAAGACAGTTTTATTTCTTCTTTCCTAATCTGTATACGTTTATCTCCCTTTCTTGTCCTAGTGCATTAGCTAGAACTTTCAGTACAGTTTTGAAAAGCAGTGCTGAAAGGGGACATCTATGCCTTGTTCCTGATCTTAGTGGAAAAGCTTTGAGTTTCTCACCATTAAGTATGATATTAGCTGTAGTTTTTTTGTATTTTTATCAAGTTGAGGAGTTCCCCTCTATTCCTAGTTTACTGAGAGTTTTTATCACGAATAGTATTGGATTTTGTTAAATGCTTTCTTCTGCATCTATTGATATGATCATGTGACTTTTCCTTTTTAGCCTATTGACATGATGGATTACATTAACTAATTTTCGAATGTTGAACCAGTCTTGCATACCTCAGAGAAAGCTCATTGGTCATGCTGGATAATTCTCTTTATACATTGTTGGATTCAATTTGCTAATAGTTTGTTGAGTTTTTTCTTCAACGAAGTTCATAAGAAATACAGGTCTATAGTTTTCTTATAATGTCTTTCACTGGTTTTGGTACTAGGGTAATGCTGGCCTTACAGAATGAGTTAGGAAGTATTCCTTTTGCTTCTATCCTCTGAAAGAAATCTGTAGACAAGTATAATTTCTTCCTTAGATCTTTGGCAGAATTCATCAGTGAACCTATCGGGGCCTGGTGCTTTCTGTTTTGAAAGGTTATTAATTATTGATTCAATTTCCTTAATAGATATAGGCCTATCAGATAGTCTATTTCTTCTTGTGTGAGTTTGGGCAGTTCTGTCTTTCAAGGAATTGGTCCATTTCACCTAGGTTATCAAACTGGTTATTCATAGTATTCCTTTTATAGTATTTTGTAGTGTTATCCTTTTAATGTCCATAGGATCTACAGTGATGTTCCTCTTCCCTTTCTGATATTAGTAATTTGTGTTCTCTCTTTTTCTCTGAGTTAGCCTGGCTAGAAGCTTATCAACTTCATTAATATTTTCAAAGAACCAGCTTTTTGTTTCATTGATTTTCTCTATTAGTTTCCTGACTTCAGTTTCATTTATTTCTGCTCTAATTCTTATTATTTCTTTACTTCTGCTTACCTTGGATTTAATTTGCTCTTCTTTTCCTATTTTTCTAGGCTGGAAACTTAGATTGATTTTATTATTATTTATATTATTATTTATTATTTACTGATTTTATATCTTCCTTCTTTCCTAATATATGAATTCAATGCAATTTGAACCAGTCTTGCATACCTCAGAGAAAGCTCACTTGGTCGTGCTGGATAATTCTCATTACACACTGTTGGATTCAATTTACTAATAGTTTGTTGATCCACCTGCCAACACAGGGGACACAGGTTCGATCCCTGGTCCAGGAAGATCCCACATGTGACGGAGCAACTAAGCCCACACACCACAACTCCTGAGCCTGCACTATAGAGCCCACAAGCCACAACTACTGAAGCCTGTGTGCTGCAACTACTGAAGCCCACATGCCTAGAGCCCATGCTCTGCAACAAGAGAAGCCACCATAATGAGAAGCCCGTTTACCGCAACGGGAGTAGCCCCCGCTCGCCACAACTAGAGAAAGTCCGTGTGCAGCAATTCAATTCAATTTTCTTCTAAGCACTGTTTTTGCTGCTTCCCACAAATTTTGATGTGCTTTCATTTTCATTTAGTTCAAATATTTGAAAATTCCTCTTGATATTCCTTCTTTGATCCAAGTGTTATTTAGAAGTGTGTTGTTTTTTGTTTTTTTTTTGTGGTACGCGGGCCTCTCCCGTTGCGGAGCACAGGCCCCGGACGCGCAGGCTCAGCGGCCGTGGATCACGGGCCCAGCCGCTCTGCGGCATGTGGGATCTTCCCGGACCAGGGCATGAACCCATGTCCCCTGCATCGGCAGGCGGACTCTCAACCACTGCACCACCAGGGAAGCCCTGTTACAGTGTTTTGATCTCCAGTATTCTTTTTGGTTCCTTCTTAGGATTTCCTTCTCTGCTTACCTTGTTCATCTAATGGATGCCTACTCTATCCATCAGAGACCTCAGCATATGAATCGTAGCTGTTTTCAATTCCTCATCTGATAATTCCAACATCCCAGCCATGTCTGGTTCTGAATTTTGCTCTGTCTCTTCAAATTGTGTTTCTTGCCTTTTGGTATGCCTTGTAAATTTTTCTTGATAACCAGACATGATCTCCTGGGTAGAAGGAACTGCTGTAAATAGGCCTTTAGTGATGTGGTGGGAGGTCTGGGGATGAAAGCCTTCTGTAGTCCTTTGATGAGGTCTCGGTCTCTCAGTGAGCCTGTCCCTCTGGACTGTGAACTTCACAAGTGTTTCTCGGTTTCTGCTTCCCCCTTAAGTGGTACAGGATGGCTCGAGGTGGGTGCTTCCCTTCGCCCAAGTGGAAGGTGAGGGAAGTCTGGAGTGTATTTCCCCTCCCCAGGTCAGTTAGGCTGTGGTAATCCCCCTGCAGGCTGGGCTCTGGTGACCTGGTTTCCCCTGGGAGCAGGCCTGGTTAAGCACACAGTTGCTCTCTTCTGTCAAATGCTTTCCCTCCCCCGACAGGAGCAGGAGGGGATTTCTCTTCCCTGATATTCACTGTGAGGACCTGGTACAGCTCTTGGACGTAAAACTCACAATATCATGGGGTCCCCCTACCATGGGTCCCCTGGAGCCTCTAACTCTCTACTTGTCCCCCCTGAGCCTCCAGGGTCCATCATTCCAGTCCAGGTTTCCCTGGTTCCATGGCAGCTTCCACTCCTGAGTCACTCTTCCAGGACTGTCTGTCCCTCCAGTCTTGGGGGCAGTGGTTTGTCCTGTGTCCTCCTCTCCTTTCTGGATCCAAGAAGAGTTGTTGATTTTTCAGTCCATTCGGTTTTCTCCTGTTGTTAGGGTAGAGTGACAACTTCCAGGCTCCCTATGGGCTTTCAACAGCCTCTGTAGCTCTCAGCCCACCTCCACTCTGCAGACTGAGTCACAAAGAGCCAGCTCCCAAGCCCGCTTCTCTCCAGCTGTGTGACTCTGGGCAAGAAAGTCACATTTCTGAGCTTCAGAGTCCCTGTCTTTGAAGGATACCACTTAGGACTGCAAAGGACTGCTCTGAGGAGGGTTAGGGTAAGTTACAAGTGGTTCAGCTCTGAGCCCTGGTACAGACTTGATGACTTCTTCCTGAATGGACAGAAGCCCCCTCTTCACATCACACTATTATTTCTAAAACCTTGCTTTCATCAGACCATATCCCTGCTCAAAAGCCTCAAAAGCAGCCCCAAACTGCAAACAGTTGCTCTAAACTCTGGTCACCTATAGCAGCTACCACCTAGACTCTTCCTCTGGCCTTTAAATGCTGTTTTGAGGTGTTCTGTTACTTTTCTACGTGTATGTCTTTCTTGTCTCCTTAACTGGAATTTAAACTCCTAAAGGACAGGGACCCAATTCATAACACTTTGACAGTACCAGGCTTTCAATAAAGAATTTGTGGATAAAGAGGAGGAAGTGGGCTGGTGGGAGAGGGCAGAAAAAAAATTATTAAGAGGAGACAGAACATGGTGCCCCCTATTAAATAACATGGCGACCCCTAGACGACACTGAGCAGAACATAAGATGTCCAGGCCTCTTCTCTGGCACAAAGACTTCTTTTAAAAAGAACAGAAACGCTGGTGCACGTGGGTAGACAGTGTAAAACAGAGTCATATAACTGAGCAAAAACACAAAAGCAACAAAGGCATGTTTTCCTGATTTGGACAGAAACATTATAATAATAGTATGAGTGAAAATGTAGGGATATTGATTATGGAGAGCACTGTCTTGAGCTTGTTATAGAAAGCATCTCACTTAATCTTCACAGAAATCCCATGTGGTTGGTACTAGCTTTACTCCCACTTCACAGATTGGGACACTGAGGCATTGGGAAATTCAGTGACTGGTCTGGAGCTGCCCAGCCAGTGAGAGGGGGGTAGAGACTACACATTCGGGCTTCCACGACCCCCGACCTGAGCGTCTCCACGCTCTTGCTTGTGGCTCTTCCCGGAACCCCGCCCCCCCCACCCCCCAAGGCACGTCCTGCCTTGGGCCCTCGCACCTGCTGTCCCCTCGTCCGGAATGTTCTCCTAAAGACGAGCACACGGCTGCGCCCTCAGCCCCTGCAGGTGTCACTCGGCGAGCCCTCCTGACCCGAGCAGCCATCCAACACGGCAGCCCTCCAGGGGTCCCACACCCCTTTCTACTCCTCTCTTCCCTTTAACGCGTGTCACCGTCTGGCACACTACAGGAGCTACTTATTCACAGGTGACCCTTGAACAACTCGGCGGAAATCCGGGTACCGCTCTCTCTGACTCAAAACCAAAAGGAACTGCTGAATGACTCAGGCAGGGCAGGAAGCTGGAACGGCGTGGGCAGAGTCAGGGCTCAAACCCCACGTCTTCTGATTCCGCGTGTTGTGATCTCCGATCCAACGCAAACCTTCCCCCACACCTAGTTCATTTAAAGATCCGTGCAGTGAAGATGCGGGTGCTACACTCGTGGGGAAAAGCCCATGTCGGTGGACCCGGGCAGTACAGACCCGCGAGGTTCCAGGGTGGCCGTGTGTCTGCCGTGCGCCTCCCCCCGCCCCGCCCGCGCGCCCTGGGCACTGACCTCACGTCGTTGCCGCCGTGCGCGAAGGAGCCGAAGCAGGCGGTGAGGACCTGCAGGAAGTGGAAGAGCAGGTGGACCTCGGCCGAGTCCTTCTCCTCCTTCTCGTCGTCCGCCACGTCATCGCGTGGCGGCTCGGGCTCGGCCAGCGGGGTGGCCAGGCGCACCTCCACGCCGCCCTCCTCGGCCTCGATCTCGGCCTCGGCCACGGCGTTGCAGTAGCTGGAGTAGCTGTCGTAGCGCAGCCGCCGGCGGGAGTAAGCCACGGCGTCGGCCACCAGCTTCTCGCTGTCCTCGGGCCGGGCGCGTCGCCGCGGCGCGTGGCCAGGCCGGGCAGCCCGCAGATGGCCGCCGTGTAGCACGTGTAGCTGTTGTTGCGCCGCAGCAGCCGCGGGCCCCGTCCGGCGCCGTCCGCTCGTCGCGGATGCGGTGCAGCAGGTCCTTGTAGAGACCCGAGTCCTTGTGCACTGTGTGATACACGTGGCCGTCGCTGCGTGCCGGGCCGTCGAAGCCGAAGGTCCCGTTAGACACGGGCGACTTGGCGCCGTGTGTCATGGACAGCGCCCGCCTGCAGGGGGACAAGGGGACAGACTGAGAGCCGAGGTCATCTGGGAAGGCGGGGTGGCAGGTGCTTTTGCTTTTTCCCACGTGCTCCATTTTCTAACTTGACTATGAAGGCCCTGCAGTATGGTTCAAATAAAAAGGGAAACTTGGAAACACACAACAAAGGGTAAGTAAAACTAATATGGTAGTTAAAAAATGATGTTACGGTCTCTTAAAATGTGTCTTCCAGAAATTGCGGTAGCATTCTCTCCTTTTCTAGGAACCAGTAAAAGGAGGATTCCCTGTAAGGAGCTCATTTTACAAAAAACTTCATATAAGAGGGACCCAACCCAGAACCCTGTGAGATACACGCTGTAGTGCTCCTTAAAAATATGACACAAATGGACTCATCTATGAAACAGAAACAGAATCACAGACATAGAGAACAGACTGGTGGTTGCCAAGGGGAGGGGCTGGGGGAGGGTTGGAGGGGAGGTTGGGATTAGCAGATGTAAGCTATTACATAGAGAATGGATAAACAACGAAGTCCTACTGTATAGCACAGGGAACTATATTCAATATCCTGTGATAAACCATAATGGAAAAGAATATTTAAAAAAAAGAATGTATATATATGTATAACTGAGTCACTTTGCTGTAGAGCAGAAATTAACACAACACTGTAATCAACTATGCTTCAATTTTTTAAAAAAAGCCCAGTCCGGGCAGTCAAAGGCAGATCTGTCAGATCAGTGGGCAGTTTGTTTGCCTTCTTTGCCAAGTCCCAAACGCAGCCTGGAAATCGGTGCCAGTGCCCCTGCAGGGAGGTGGGCAGGCAGATGCTAGCGCCTGCCCATCACTGTCCAGAGATGCTGTGGGACAAAGGCCCCCCCCCCGCCCCAAGATGGTCCCTGATGGTTTCTGTGATTCTCTAGTGGGACCCCCTCCCGTTCCAATGTCAGCTTTCGCTCTGCGCGTCTTCCAGGAGGAAGGTGTTCGTATTAAGCTGGATAAACCGACCTTCCGATCTCCAGCAGTTAGGTGACTGCACGTGAAGATGCAGGTGAGGCACTCAGAGGGGTGGGTACGGGGGGTCTGGGTGCCGCTGGGAGACTGTAGGTAAATGGCTCTTGGAGGAAAATCACAGGACAACGAGTAAGCCTGCTCTGCGACTGCCTGGTCCCTGAGGCCTCTTTAGCGCCTAGGTTTTCTCAAAGCAGAAACCGGGGGACACTTGTGTGCACTGGAGGCTCAGTGCCACACGCAGGCCAGCAGGCCCAGCGCCACCTCAGCCCCCGGGGTCTTACCGTATGGTACGCGGGGTGGTGTCCCCCTGTCGTGCTTTCTGAGGTCCCGGATGGCTCTGCGACCGACCCGGTGAGGGGGACGGTGCTGTCGTCATGAGCCCTGGCACCCGGTAGCTCTTTAAATACTGGAGACTCCGCTTCCTGAATTTTGTTGAGGCTTTCATCAGAGACTCGCGATAAAGCACTTTCTTTTTGTAATTTGCCTAAAGAAAATAGAGTCATAACTGAAAATTTTGTCAGAGAATTCTTGTTACTGACAAATGAATATAAAAATAAATATTTATCTTGTTACATACTTACTTTGGGAATGAAGAAAAAAGTTAGACAAAATAAAGTGGAGAGTTCAATCATCTGGGAAACACAGGCTAGAAAACTCAGCTATGGAGGGAAAGATGGAGGCTTAGGCCTGAGTTATCTCATCCAAGACCAACAAAGAAGACAGGATTAGACTGATTCCCAAGGTAAACTTCTGTAAATACTACAGCCATCTAGACTGGCCTTCTATTTTCTTAAACTAACCTCAGAATCCCTGAAATGTTTATCCTTTTTGTCTTCAAGATACTGTTATAGTCTGCTTGGTTTTCTTCTGTTCAATAAATGACTGCTCTCAGATTTCTTCAGGCCACCAAATCTTCGAAACAAGTAAATCATTTTCCTCAAAAGGAACAGAGAGGGCTTCCCTGGTGGCGCAGTGGTTGAGATCCGCCTGCCGATGCAGGGGACACGGGTTCGTGCCCCGGTCTGGGAGGATCCCACATGCCGTGGAGCGGCTGGGCCCGTGAGCCGTGGCCGCTGAGCCTTGCGCGTCCGGAGCCTGTGCTCCGCACGGAGAGGCCACAGCAGTGAGAGGCCCGTGTACCGCAAAAAAAAAAAAAAGAAAAAAAGAATGCTCTCCAGCTTTAACTGCTTTTTAAAAATCCCTGGTTTCTTTTGAAAGTAAAGGATTTCTAAAAGTAAGTAGATCTCTCTGTTCCTTTTTTTGCGTACCGGGCCTCTCACTGCTGTGGCCTCTCCCGCTGCGGAGCACAGGCTCCGGACGCGCAGGCTCAGCGGCCACGGCTCACGGGCCCAGCCGCTCCACGGCATGTGGGATCCTCCCAGACCGGGCACGAACCCGTGTCCCCTGCATCGGCAGGCGGACTCTCAACCACTGCGCCACCAGGGAAGCCCTCTCTGTTCCTTTTGAGGAAAATGATTTACTTGTTTCCGAAGATTTGGTGGCCTGAAGAAATCTGAGAGCAGTCATTTATTGAACAGAAGAAAACCAAGCAGACTATAACAGTATCTTTGAAGACAAAAAGGATAAACATTTCAGGGATTCTGAGGTTAGTTTAAGAAAATAGAAGGCCAGTCTAGATGGCTGTAGTATTTACAGAATGTTTACCTTGGGAATCAGTCTAATCCTGTCTTCTTTGTTGGTCTTGGATGAGATAACTCAGGCCTAAGCCTCCATCTTTCCCTCCATAGCTGAGTTTTCTAGCCTGTGTTTCCCAGATGATTGAACTCTCCACTTTATTTTGTCTAACTTTTTTCTTCATTCCCAAAGTAAGTATGTAACAAGATAAATATTTATTTTTATATTCATTTGTCAGTAACAAGAATTCTCTGACAAAATTTTCAGTTATGACTCTATTTTCTTTAGGCAAATTACAAAAAGAAAGTGCTTTATCGCGAGTCTCTGATGAAAGCCTCAACAAAATTCAGGAAGCGGAGTCTCCAGTATTTAAAGAGCTACCGGGTGCCAGGGCTCATGACGACAGCACCGTCCCCCTCACCGGGTCGGTCGCAGAGCCATCCGGGACCTCAGAAAGCACGACAGGGGGACACCACCCCCGCGTACCATACGGTAAGACCCCCGGGGCTGAGGTGGCGCTGGGCCTGCTGGCCTGCGTGTGGCACTGAGCCTCCAGTGCACACAAGTGTCCCCCGGTTTCTGCTTTGAGAAAACCTAGGCGCTAAAGAGGCCTCAGGGACCAGGCAGTCGCAGAGCAGGCTTACTCGTGTCCTGTGATTTTCTCCAAGAGCCATTTACCTACAGTCTCCCAGCGGCACCCAGACCCCCCGTACCACCCCTCTGAGTGCCTCACCTGCATCTTCCACGTGCAGTCACCTAACTGCTGGAGATCGGAAGGTCGGTTTTATCCAGCTTAATACGAACACCTTCCTCCTGGAAGACGCAGAGCGAAAGCTGACATTGGAACGGGAGGGGGTCCCCCACTAGAGAATCACAGAAACCATCAGGACCATCTTGGGGCGGGGGGGGGGCCTTTTGTCCCACAGCATCTCTGGACAGTGATGGGCAGGCGCTAGCATCTGCCTGGCCCACCTCCCTGCAGGGGCACTGGCACCGATTTCCAGGCTGCGTTTGGGACTTGGCCAAAGAAGGCAAACAAACTGCCCACTGATCTGACAGATCTGCCTTTGACTGCCCGGACTGGGCTTTTTTTTAAAAATTGAAGTATAGTTGATTTACAGTGTTGTGTTAATTTCTGCTTCTACAGCAAGTGACTCAGTTATACATATATATACATTCTTTTTTTTAAATATTCTTTTCCATTATGGTTTATCACAGGATATTGAATATAGTTCCCTGTGCTATACAGTAGGACTTCGTTGGTTTATCCATTCTCTATGTAATAAGCTTACATCTGCTAATCCCAACATCCCCCTCCAACCCTCCCCCAAGCCCCTCCCTCTTGGCAACCACCAGTCTGTTTCTCTATGTCTGTGATTCTGTTTCTGTTTCATAGATGAGTCCATTTGTGTCATATTTTTAAGGAGCACCTACAGCGTGTATCTCACAGGGTTCTGGGTTGGGTCCCTCTTATATGAAGTTTTTTGTAAAATGAGCTCCTTACAGGGAATCCTCCTTTTACTGGTTCCTAGAAAAGGAGAGAATGCTACCGCAATTTCTGGAAGACACATTTTAAGAGACCGTAACATCATTTTTTTCAACTACCATATTAGTTTTACTTACCCTTTGTTGTGTGTTTCCAAGTTTCCCTTTTTATTTGAACCATACTGCAGGGCCTTCATAGTCAAGTTAGAAAATGGAGCACGTGGGAAAAAGCAAAAGCACCTGCCACCCCGCCTTCCCCAGATGACCTCGGCTCTCAGTCTGTCCCCCTTGTCCCCCTGCAGGCCGGGCGCTGTCCATGACACACGGCGCCAAGTCGCCCGTGTCTAACGGGACCTTCGGCTTCGACGGCCCGGCACGCAGCGACGGCCACGTGTATCACACAGTGCACAAGGACTCGGGTCTCTACAAGGACCTGCTGCACCGCATCCGCGACGAGCGGACGGCGCCGGACGGGGCCCCCGCGGCTGCTGCGGCGCAACAACAGCTACACGTGCTACACGGCGGCCATCTGCGGGCTGCCCGGCCTGGCCACGCCGCCGCGGCGACGCGCCCGCGCCCGAGGACAGCGAGAAGCTGGTGGCCGACGCCGTGGCTTACTACCCGCCGGCGGCTGCCGCTACGACAGCTACTCCAGCTACTGCAACGCCGTGGCCGAGGCGCCGAGATCGAGGCCGAGGAGGGCGGCGTGGAGGTGCGCCTGGCCACCCCGCTGGCCGAGCCCGAGCCGCCACGCGATGACGTGGCGGACGACGAGAAGGAGGGAGAAGGAACTCGGCCCGAGGTCCACCTGCTCTTCCACTTCCTGCAGGTCCCTCACCGCCTGCTTCGGCTCCTTCGCGCACGGCGGCAACGACGTGAGGTCAGTGCCCAGGGCGCGCTGGGCGGGGCGGGGGGGAGGCGCACGGCAGACACACGGCCACCCTGGAACCTCGCGCGGTCTGTACTGCCCGGGTCCACCGACATGGGCTTTTCCCCCACTGAGGTGTAGCACCCGCTCCTTCACTGCACGGATCTTTAAATGAACTAGGTGTGGGGGAAGGTTTGCCGTTGGATCGGAGATCACAACACGCGGAATCAGAAGACGTGGGGTTTGAGCCCCTGACTCTGCCCACGCCGTTCCAGCTTCCTGCCCTGCCTGAGTCATTCAGCAGTTCCTTTTGGTTTTGAGTCAGAGAGAGCGGTACCCCGGATTTCCGCCGAGTTGTTCAAGGGTCACCTGTGAATAAGTAGCTCCTGTAGTGTGCCAGACGGTGACACGCGTTAAAGGGAAGAGAGGAGTAGAAAGGGGTGTGGGACCCCTGGAGGGCTGCCGTGTTGGATTGGCTGCTCGGTGTCAGGAGGGCTCGCCGAGTGACACCTGCAGGGGCTGAGGGCGCAGCCGTGTGCTCGTCTTTAGAGGAACATTCCGGAAGAGGGGACAGCAGGTGCGAGGGCCCAAGGCAGGACGTGCCTTGGGGGGTGGGGGGGGGCGGTTCCGGGAAGAGCCACAAGCAAGAGCGTGGAGACGCTCAGGTCGGTGGGTCGTGGAAGCCCCGAATGTGTAGTCTCTACCCCCCTCTCACTGGCTGGGCAGCTCCAGACCAGTCACTGAATTTCCCAATGCCTCAGTGTCCCAATCTGTGAAGTGGGAGTAAAGCTAGTACCCAACCACATGGGATTTCTGTGAAGATTAAGTGAGATGCTTTCTATACAAAGCTCAGACAGTGCTCTCCCATAATCAATATCCCTACATTTTCACTCATACTATGATTATAATGTTGTCTGTCCAATCAGGAAAACATGCCTTTGTTGCTTTTGTGTTTTTGCTCAGTTATATGAACTCTGTTTTACACTGTCTACCCACGTGCACCAGCGTTTCTGTTCTTTTTAAAAGAAGTCTTTGTGCCAGAGAAGAGGCCTGGACATCTTATGTTCTGCTCAGTGTCGTCCTAGGGTCGCCATGTTATTTAATAGGGGCACCATGTTCTGTCTCCTCTTAATAATTTTTTTTCTGCCCTCTCCCACCAGCCCACTTCCTCCTCTTTAGCCACAAATTCTTTATTTGAAAGCCTGGGTACTGTCAAAGTGTTATGAATTGGGTCCCTGTCCTTTAGGAGTTTAAAATTCAGTTAAGGAGACAAGAAAGACATACACGTAGAAAAGTAACAGAACACCTCAAAACAGCATTTAAAGCCAGAGGAAGAGTCTAGGTGGTAGCTGCTATAGGTGACCAGAAGTTTAGAGCAACTGTTTGCAGTTTGGGGCTGCTTTTTGAGGCTTTTGAGCAGGGATATGGTCTGATGAAAGCAAGGTTTTAGAAATAATAGTGTGATGTGAAGAGGGGGCTTCTGTCCATTCAGGAAGAAGTCATCAAGTCTGTACCAGGGCTCAGAGCTGAACCACTTGTAACTTACCCTAACCCTCCTCAGAGCAGTCCTTTGCAGTCCTAAGTGGTATCCTTCAAAGACAGGGACTCTGAAGCTCAGAAATGTGACTTTCTTGCCCAGAGTCACACAGCTGGAGAGAAGCGGGCGTGGGAGCTGGCTCTTTGTGACTCAGTCTGCAGAGTGGAGGTGGGCTGAGAGCTACAGAGGCTGTTGAAAGCCCATAGGGAGCCTGGAAGTTGTCACTCTACCCTAACAACAGGAGAAAACCGAATGGACTGAAAAATCAACAACTCTTCTTGGATCCAGAAAGGAGAGGAGGACACAGGACAAACCACTGCCCCCAAGACTGGAGGGACAGACAGTCCTGGAAGAGTGACTCAGGAGTGGAAGCTGCCATGGAACCAGGGAAACCTGGACTGGAATGATGGACCCTGGAGGCTCAGGGGGGACAAGTAGAGAGTTAGAGCTCCAGGGGACCCATGGTAGGGGGACCCCATGATATTGTGAGTTTTACGTCCAAGAGCTGTACCAGGTCCTCACAGTGAATATCAGGGAAGAGAAATCCCCTCCTGCTCCTGTCGGGGAGGGAAAGCATTTGACAGAAGAGAGCAACTGTGTGCTTAACCAGGCCTGCTCCCAGGGGAGAACCAGGTCACCAGAGCCCAGCCTGCAGGGGGATTACCACAGCCTAACTGACCTGGGGAGGGGAAATACACTCCAGACTTCCCTCACCTTCCACTTGGGCGAAGGGAAGCACCCACCCTCGAGCCATCCTGTACCACTTAAGGGGGAAGCAGAAACCGAGAAACACTTGTGAAGTTCACAGTCCAGAGGACAGGCCTCACTGAGAGACCGAGACCTCATCAAAGGACTACAGAAGGCTTCTCCCATCCCCAGACCTCCCACCACATCACTAAAGGCCTATTTACAGCAGTTCCTTCTACCCAGGAGATCATGTCCTGGTTATCAAGAAAAATTTACAAGGCATACCAAAAGGCAAGAAACACAATTTGAAGAGACAGAGCAAAATTCAGAACCAGACATGGCTTGGGATGTTGGAATTATCAGATGAGGATTGAAAACAGCTACGATTCATATGCTGAGGTCTCTGATGGATAGAGTAGGCATCCATTAGATGACAAGGTAAGCAGAGAAGGAAATCCTAAGAAGGAACCAAAAAGAATACTGGAGATCAAAACACTGTAACAGGGCTTCCCTGGTGGTGCAGTGGTTGAGAGTCCGCCTGCCGATGCAGGGGACATGGGTTCATGCCCTGGTCCGGAAGATCCCACATGCCGCCAGAGCGGCTGGGCCCGTGATCCACGGCCGCTGAGCCTGCGCGTCCGGGGCCTGTGCTCCGCAACGGGAGAGGCCCGCGTTACCACAAAAACAAAAACAAAAAACAACACACTTCTAAATAACACTTGGATCAAAGAAGGAATATCAAGAGGAATTTTCAAATATTTGAACTAAATGAAAATGAAAGCACATCAAAATTTGTGGGAAGCAGCAAAAACAGTGCCTTAGAAGAAAATTGAATTGAATTGCTGCACACGGACTTTCTCTAGTTGTGGCGAGCGGGGGCTACTCCCGTTGCGGTAAACGGGCTTCTCATTATGGTGGCTTCTCTTGTTGCAGAGCATGGGCTCTAGGCATGGTGGGCTTCAGTAGTTGCAGCACACAGGCTTCAGTAGTTGTGGCTTGTGGGCTCTATAGTGCAGGCTCAGGAGTTGTGGTGTGTGGGCTTAGTTGCTCCGTCACATGTGGGATCTTCCTGGACCAGGGATCGAACCTGTGTCCCCTGTGTTGGCAGGTGGATCAACAAACTATTAGTAAATTGAATCCAACAGTGTGTAATGAGAATTATCCAGCACGACCAAGTGAGCTTTCTCTGAGGTATGCAAGACTGGTTCAAATTGCATTGAATTCATATATTAGGAAAGAAGGAAGATATAAAATCAGTAAATAATAAATAATAATATAAATAATAATAAAATCAATCTAAGTTTCCAGCCTAGAAAAATAGGAAAAGAAGAGCAAATTAAATCCAAGGTAAGCAGAAGTAAAGAAATAATAAGAATTAGAGCAGAAATAAATGAAACTGAAGTCAGGAAACTAATAGAGAAAATCAATGAAACAAAAAGCTGGTTCTTTGAAAATATTAATGAAGTTGATAAGCTTCTAGCCAGGCTAACTCAGAGAAAAAGAGAGAACACAAATTACTAATATCAGAAAGGGAAGAGGAACATCACTGTAGATCCTATGGACATTAAAAGGATAACACTACAAAATACTATAAAAGGAATACTATGAATAACCAGTTTGATAACCTAGGTGAAATGGACCAATTCCTTGAAAGACAGAACTGCCCAAACTCACACAAGAAGAAATAGACTATCTGATAGGCCTATATCTATTAAGGAAATTGAATCAATAATTAATAACCTTTCAAAACAGAAAGCACCAGGCCCCGATAGGTTCACTGATGAATTCTGCCAAAGATCTAAGGAAGAAATTATACTTGTCTACAGATTTCTTTCAGAGGATAGAAGCAAAAGGAATACTTCCTAACTCATTCTGTAAGGCCAGCATTACCCTAGTACCAAAACCAGTGAAAGACATTATAAGAAAACTATAGACCTGTATTTCTTATGAACTTCGTTGAAGAAAAAACTCACAAACTATTAGCAAATTGAATCCAACAATGTATTAAAGAGAATTATCCAGCATGACCAATGAGCTTTCTCTGAGGTATGCAAGACTGGTTCAACATTCGAAAATTAGTTAATGTAATCCATCATGTCAATAGGCTAAAAAGGAAAAGTCACATGATCATATCAATAGATGCAGAAGAAAGCATTTAACAAAATCCAATACTATTCGTGATAAAAACTCTCAGTAAACTAGGAATAGAGGGGAACTCCTCAACTTGATAAAAATACAAAAAAACTACAGCTAATATCATACTTAATGGTGAGAAACTCAAAGCTTTTCCACTAAGATCAGGAACAAGGCATAGATGTCCCCTTTCAGCACTGCTTTTCAAAACTGTACTGAAAGTTCTAGCTAATGCACTAGGACAAGAAAGGGAGATAAACGTATACAGATTAGGAAAGAAGAAATAAAACTGTCTTTGTTTGAAGATGACATGACCATCTATGTAGAAAATCTGAAAGAACTGACCAAAAAAAAAAAAAAAAAAACCTGGAACTAATAAGCAATTATAACAAGGACGCAGGATACAGGTTAATGTACAAAAATCAATCACTTCCTACATATTAACAGAGAACAGGTGGAGTTTGAAATTCAAAAACACAATAGTACCATGTACACTGGCACCTTGAAATACTTAGGGATAAATCTAACAAAATGTGTACAGGATCTATATGCGGAAAACTGTAAAACTGATGGATGAAATCAAAGAATGGAATAAATGGAGAGATTTTCCATGTTCAAGGATAAGAAGACTCAATATTGCCAAGACGTCCGTTCTTCACATCTTGATCTATAGCGTCAATGCAACCCCAATCAAAACCTCAGAAAGTTATTTTATGGATACTGATAAACTGATTCTAAAGTTTATATGGAGAGGCAAAAAACCCAGAATAGCCAACGCAAAATTGAAGGAGAACAAACTTGAAGGACTGATACTACCCGAATTCAAGCTTGCTAGTAAAGCTGCAGTAACAAGACAGTATGGTATTGGTGAAAGAACAGACAGATAAATCAATGAAACAGAATAGAGAGCCCAGAAATAGACCCACATAAATATGACAGTCAACTGATCTGGCAACACCAAGTGCTGGCAAGGATGTGAAGCAACAGGAACTCTCATTCATTTCTGGTGAGAATACAAAATGGTACAGCTGCTTTGGAAGACAGTGGGACAGTTTCTTACAAAACTAAGCATACTCTTATTGTACCATCCAGTAGTCGTGCTCCTTGGTATTTATCCTAATAAGCTTATATCCACACAAAAACCTGTCCATGGATGTTTATAGCAGCTTTACGCAAAATTGCCAAAACGTAGAAGCAACCAAGATGTCCTTCAATAGGTGGATTGATAAAAAACTGGTACATTTACACAATGCTCTTCAGCACTAAAAGAAATGAGTTATCAAGCCATGAAATTACATGCAGGAACCTTAAATGCATATTACTGAATGGAAGAAGCCAATATGAAAAGCTGCATACTGTATGATTCCAACTATATAACTTTCTGGAAAAGGCAAAACTATGGAGACAGAAGATCAGGGGTTGGGGTGGGAAGGAGGGATGAATAGGTAGAGCACAGAGGATTTTTAGGGCAGTGAAGATTCTCTGTATGATACCCTAATGATGGATACATGTCATTTATTATACATTTGTCTAAACCCATAGAATGTACAACACCAAGAGTGAACGCTACTGTAAACTGTGGGCTTCAGATGATTCTGATGTGTCAGTATGGGTTCATCGGTTGTAACAAATGTTCCACTCTGGTGGGGATGTTGATGATGGGGAGGCTATGCATGTGTGGACCAGAGGATATATGGGAAACCTCTGTACCTTCCCCTCAGTTTTGCTATGAATCTTCAACTGCTCTAAAGAAATAAAGTCTTAATTTAAAAAAGAAAAAAAGCTGTGGCATCCCCCCGAAAAAGTCAGTGCATGCCTGCCAAGGGCCTGAGTGATGATAGGGGGTCTGGGGGGAGGGGTAAGCACCTGAGTGAGTCCTAAGCTCACATCCCAGTTCTGCTTCCTGCTAGGGACATGACTTTGGCATCAGTTTTTCTCATCAGTAAAATGGGAGTGACAATAGCCAGTTTAAGGGGTGGTCCTGAGAACTAATGATTAGCAGTAATGTTTGTGATCCCATAGTGGGGAGGCTGGCACAGCTGCCCCAAATTGGTAGCTAATGTTAGTAGCTGTGCTGGCAGTGAAAATGGAAAGAAATAGAGAAAGAAAAGAAGAAAAAAAAGAACTTGTATCCACTTCTTGTGATTTTTCAGTACTTTAAAAAAAAGTAGGGACTTCCCTGGTGGTGCAGTGGTTAAGAATCTGCCTGCCAATGCAGGGGACATGGGTTCGATCCCTGGTCCGGGAAGATCCCACATGCCGCAGAGCAACTAAGCCCTTGCACCACAACTACTGAGCCTGTGTTCTAGAGCCTGTGAGCCACAACTACTGAGCCTACGTGCCACGACTACTGAAGCCTGTGCGCCCTAGAGCCCACATGCCACAACTACTGAAGCTTGCGCGCTCTAGGGCCCGCGTGCCGCAACTACTGAGCCTGTGTGCTGCAACTACTGAAGCCCATGCGCCTAGAGCCCATGCTCCGCAACAAGGAAAGCCACCGCAATGAGAAGCCCGCACACTGCAGCAAAGAGTAGCCCCCGCTCACCGCAACTAGGGAAAGCCCGTGCACAGCAACAAAGACCCAGCACAGCCAGAAAAAAAAAATTAACAAATCACACAACCATTAAGATGGCGACTCTAAAAACAAAATAAGTGTTGGCAAGGATGTGAGAAATTGGAACTCTTGTGCACTGTTGGTGGGAATATAAAATGGTGTAACCACTGTGGAAAACAGTCTGAAGATTTCTCAAAAATTTTAAAATAGAATTACCATATGACCCAGCAATCCCACTACTGGGCATATACCCAAAAGAATGGAAAGCAGGGTCTCAAAGAGACATTTTCACACCCGTGTTCACAGCAGCACTATTCACAATAGCCAAGACGTGGAGGCAACCTCAGTGTCCATCAACAGATGAATGGCTAAACAAGATATGGTGTGTGTGTGTGTGTGTGTGTATGTATACACACACACACACACACACACACACACAGTGGAATATTCCACCTTAAAAGGACGGAGGGGCTTCCCTGGTGGCGCAGTGGTTGAGAGTCCGCCTGCCGATGCAGGGGACGTGGGTTCGTGCCCCGGTCCGGGAAGATACCACATGCCGCGGAGCGGCTGGGCCCGTGAGCCATGGCCGCTGAGCCTGCGCGTCCGGACGGGAGAGGCCACAACAGTGAGAGGCCTGCGTACCGCAAAAAAAAAAAAAAAAAAAAAAAAAGGACGGAAATTCTGTTACATGCTACAACATGGATGAATCTTGAAGGCATTATGCTAAGTGAAATAAACTAGCCACAAAAAGACAAACACCATACACTTGCACTTAAGGAGAAACCTCGCAGAGCTACTCCAACTCAGAGATGAAGTTAAACGGTCGTTAGCGGGGGTGGGGCAGGGGCAAAGGGAATTCTTATTTAATGGGTGCAGAGTTTCGGATTTCCACGACGAAAAGTTCTGGAGGCCTGTGTCACAACAGTGTGAATATCCTTCACACTCCTGAACTGTACACTTGAAAATAGTCAAGATGGTAAATTCCTGTTTTTCTAAACCACAACCAAGCAAGTTACTAAATCATTTTTATCACCTGTAGATTACATAGGCAAGCCCCAAATGCGACAGATGGGCTGTTCTCAAGAAGAGAAGTCCCTGCACGTCATGTACAGCGTCATCTGTATGCATGTACGATGTTTGTACAATTAACCTCTTTTTTCCTCCCAGTAATGCCATTGGTCCCCTGGTAGCTCTGTGGCTGATTTATGAACAAGGTGCCGTCCTACAAGAAGCAGTGACTCCCGTCTGGCTGCTGTTTTACGGAGGGGTTGGA
Organism: Phocoena sinus; assembly: GCF_008692025.1. Classification (NCBI taxonomy): domain Eukaryota; kingdom Metazoa; phylum Chordata; class Mammalia; order Artiodactyla; family Phocoenidae; genus Phocoena; species Phocoena sinus. Next base: position 33,544,795 of record NC_045783.1, on the reverse strand, counting down.
ATTTGTACAGGCCTCTGGGTTTGGGGGAGAAGAGTGATCCAGACCATGGGGAAGGACCTCACCCCCATCACGCCGTCCAGGTAAGCCGCCGGGGCGGCGCGGAGTGGTTGTGTCTGGACGTCCCAGCGCGGCTCTCTGCATAGCCGGGTCTGCAGCGGGGTCCCCGTGTGCCATTCTCACCCGTCACCCTCATGCGCTGCTCAGCGGTGGCACGGGGTGAGGGTGGGAGTGGGAGGGATGGGAATGGAGGGAGAAGGGAAGAGAAAAAGCGAATCCACCTGCAGCCACACCCGCACCCCGTTCCCCTCCCACACTCCCACTGCCCTTACCCCGCCTGAGGTCCAGAGAGCAGGCGGGGAGGGAGAGAAGGGCTCTTGGGCCTGCCTTTCCCGAAAATCCTCTGCTCACCAGCTCCACCTGCTGGCTGCAGCTGTCCCCTGCTGCCCTTCAAGGTTTACTCCACATCCTTCCTTTGCTTCCTGGGCTAAGCCGGCAGGAGGGGTGCCCATGCCCCAGGGTGGGGTTTGGAGACTCCCACGTGGTTTCCTATGGTCCTTCTAGTGTGTATCCTCTAGAGCAGGGGTTCCCAACCCCTGGTCCGCGGACCGACAGCGGTACGTGGCCTGTTAGGGACCAGGCCACACAGCAAGAGGTGAGTGGCAGGCGAGGGCGAGCCAGCCAGTGAAGCTTCACCTGCCGCTCCCCATGGCTCCCCCTGGCTCGCATTACCGCCTGAACCGTACCCGCCTCGCTCGCATTACCGCCTGAACCATCCCCCTGTGGAAAAATTGTCTTCCACCAAACCGGACCCTGGTGCCAAAAAGGTTGGGGACCACTGTTGGTTAAATAACAAATTCACAGGAGAACTTTCCAAATACAGCTAAAACTTGAAACCGCCTATTGTAAGAGATCTTTTCCCCCTTGAAAGTCATTTTAATGAATGATTCTCTTATAAGATTGAAGAAAAATTAGTGATCTGAGAAAAAATTCATTCCTTTATGACACGTACACGTTTTAAAAATGAGAGCACAGTTTTCCCTGCACCACTTTAGACATGACAATTCACCACCTTCGGCTCAGCGGGAATTTCTGACCCAGCGCCTACAGGGTGTGGTTTTTGAAAACATACCGGGAAAACGAGGCTCCTTAGGGCTGCAAGCAGCCTCATGCCAAGCGTTGGTGCCATGTGGCCACCATGCCGCAGTCCCTGGTTCTGCTGATTCCATGGGACGCAGTCCACCCAAGAAGCGTCCTGGTGAGGCCTGGGCACCCAGGGCCGGCGAGCCACCGGCAGCGCCTGTGACGTGTCCCCTGTCTCCTCCGCAGCGGCTTCACCATCGAGCTGGCCTCAGCGTTCACTGTGGTCACCGCCTCCAACGTCGGGCTGCCCGTCAGCACCACGCACTGCAAGGTAGGCCGGCGCCCGCGCGTCCTGCCCGGTCACCCGGGGCCGAGGGGAGCTCGGGTCACGGCGGGGTCTCCCGGGGGCGTTTGCCTCCTCAGACGGCCCCTCCCGGCCCTTCCCGCCGGCAGCGGTTCGGGTCGCCTCCCGTCCCGCAGACCTGGACGCTCCACGCGTTCCCGGCGGGAGCTCGCTCTCCTTCCACGTGTCCTGGTTCTCTCATTGTTTCCACAGTGGGTTTTGCATTGAGGTTGTGCGTCCACGAACCGTGTTTGTAGGCCCAGGGGCCCAGGAGTTGACAGGGGGACAGAAGTAGGCAGAAATCGTTTCCATGGAATCGTAAGACACGGTTGTTTCAGTTCTTTTTTCTAATATAAGGTGGTCGAAGTGACTCAATTGCCTTCGAGTGAATTCTGGATGATATTAACCACTGTCATGTGCTCTAGAACTCAGTGGGAGAGGGAATTCCTTGTCTAGTACCTGGACTGTCGGAGCCACAAGGAACCTTAAAGATGAAGGAAGAGGAAACAGGCCCAGCGAGTTTCAGGGAGTTACCCAAGGACCCCCGGGGTGGGCCAGGGCTGGAACCCAGGCCTTGTAACCCAGGGCTGCCCAGTACCTGGAGGAATTCTAAAATATCTCCAGTGGGCCCCCTGTATACAAATATACCCACCAACAACTTCAACAAAGCAAAAGCGGCTTGCAGATTTTCCTAGGTTCATAGATTCCTGTCATTCCTGAAAAGCTTGTTTATTACCACTCTGGGCACCAAGGGTACCGCAGTGACCAAGACAGTGATGGGCTCTCCATTTACACACAGCCTGAAAACTCCAACCAGTGTGTCTGTAAACAAGCACCGCTAAATGTGAAACGCTTATAAAAAAAGAATGAAATCATGCCATTTGCAGCAACATGGATGGACCTAGAAATGACCATACTCAGTGAAGTAAGTCAGACAGAGAAAGACAAATGCCGTATGATATCACTTATATGTGGAATCTAAAAAATGATACAAATGATCTCATTTACAAATCAGGAACAGACTCACAGACATAAAAAACAAACTTATGGTTACCAAAGGGGTAACAGAGGAAGAGGGATAAATTAGGGGTATGGATGGGATTAACAGATACACACTGCTATATGTAAAATAGATAAACAACGAGGACTTACTGTACAGCACAGGGAACTATACTCAACATCTTGTAATAACCTATAATGGAAAAGAATCTGAAAAAATATATATATGGCTGAATAATTTTACTGTACACCCGAAACTAATACAACATTGTAAATCAATTATACTTCAATTTAAAAAATAAGTACAAATAGGACCACTAGCCTCGGTTTCAGTTTCTAATCTGGAAGATGAAAGGGCTACCTTAGATGACGCGTAATATCGATGCTGTCTGGTTCCCCTACTTCTCAGTAATTCTGTTGCTGTTAGTGCCTGGTGATGGACTTAATCTGGAAACACACTCAACTTATTAAGAGGCAAGTCGGAACGCAGCAAAGAATACCACCTTATATCAACAAAAGACCTCATCAGTAGTGAAGACATGGGACTCTGGGCCCCTTGTGATCCAAATAACATAACAACTAAAAACATAAGGCAAAAGCTGTTAGAATTCAGAAATTAATGTGTCTAAGTCTGTGACAAATGAAGAAGACAGAAGTACTTAGGAATATAATGGATTTGATTTATAGCAGTATAATTAATAAATATATATCAAAATTTTATGTCTTCTTGTCAAGTATCATGAAACATTTATAAAAATTAGTCATAAATTCAGAAGACCATGATAAAAATCACAACTAAATTTATAAAATAAGAACAGATATTCTACACAATCTCTAATCCCAAATAAATTAAACTAAAAATATATGTTGAAAAAAGGAACATTTAAAATGTCCCCTTGAACATTTTAAAATGCTCTTTTTAAGTAACAGTTGAATCAAGGAGTTTAAAAATTATAATCATAGATTTCTTGGAAAATAGAAAAAAACAAATTGTGTGTCCATGTGTGTATACATAACAAACTTATGCTCAGATAAAAATTCATATATTTACATGCTTTAATTGAGCAAAGGAAAAATAAAAGAACCAAGCATTCAGATTAGTATTTTATAAAAAGTTCAGAACAATAAAAATTCTCAGGAAACAGCAAGAAGGATATAAAAGCAAAATAAATTTTAAAACAAAACTAGTGAAGGAGAAGGGGAGAGGAAAGTGTTTACTAACAAAATAGCGTCAAATTCTTAGAAGAGGAAGGGAGGGGAATTAAGTTAGAAAGAAGAAAGTCATCAGAACAGATTTGGGAGAGAATTTTAAAATATAAAACCATATAGCTGTATGCTAAGGATTTGAAAACCTCTGTAAAATGAATTATTTTTTGCAAAAATATACATGACAAATAAATGTGACACAAAAAGTAGAAAAAAAGTGGAAACCCTGACCAGAGCAATAGGAAGAAATTAAGGAAGTTCTCCAAAAACAGTTCTTCTCACCTGAAAAGGCAAAAAGGAGGAGGCCACTGCTGACTCCAGTTGTAGATGGATTCACTGGCTAATCTTTTCCATCTTAAAAGAATAGATAATTCTCACATTATATGAACTTTCCATAATGTAGGAGAAAAAAACAAAATAAAACAGGAAACTCTCCAGTTTGGTCTATAAAACATATACTGAATAACCCTAATACCGAAACCTGATTAAAAACATCACAAACAATGAAAGCTGTGTTTACATATGAATGTTGATTTTAAAACTTTAAGATGCTGGTAAATGACATCAACAATATCATGAAAGAACATTTCAGCAGGACCACATTGATCTGGATTATCAGAATGCAGGCTCCGAACAGGGCAGGGCTGGTGCCTGTGCAGGGCTGGCCCCTCACAGGGCTCAACAAATGGGTTTACAGACGTCTTCAATAAGACACGGCTCAGCGATCCATTAGAAAACAACGTACGGTCATCTGTTGAAATACATGCCAAAAAGACATTTGAAAACCCTAGTAAAGTGAATGATGCACATGAAAAAGGCACAAAGCTTTGCTCAGAGGTAAAAGAAAACCTGAATGTGAGACACACTGTGTCATTGGGTGGGAAAGTCCTCAAACACTAGCCCAACCAAATTTTTCTCATAACTTTCCAAAATAAGGCTAAAGTTAATTTGGTGGGTTAAATTAGCAAGAATATAAAATGATCTACAGAGAAAAGCGATGAAGAGGGAGTAGCCTCAGCAGATAGGAAGTCTGCTATAAGGAAACAGGAGGCAGGAGGGTGCGGAGAAGGAGGGCTGATGGGCAGAGAGTTTCAGTTTGGGATGACAAAAAAGTTCTGCAGATAAGTGGTGGTGATGGCTGCCAAACAATGAGGATCTATATGCCACTAAATTGTATACTTAAAAATTGTTAAAATGATAAATTTTGCATTATGTATTTTACCACAATAATAAAAAATTAGATACTTGTATAAAAAAGTAGATAGACCAGAGATAGAACCTAGTATATATGAGCATATAGTTTGGGGCAGGAAAATTTTAACCAATAATTGAAGTTGAGTAACTGGCTATCACCCTAGAAAAATAAAAGTAGACCCACAGTTCTCAAAATACATGAACATATATCTGATGGCTTGATGTTTTTAAACTATTTTAAAATTTAGAATAAAATAGAATTTTATTTTAGAAAATTTAAAATAAATGAGAATTTATCAAATATTCAAGCTAAGGATAAATCACAGAAGAAAAGCGTAGCATATTATATTGCATGAAATTAGAAACTTAAAAGTGAAAGCAAAATACTGGATTGAGAAAGTATTTGCATTAAATATCAGAGTTAATATTTATTTAGGGCTTCCCTGGTGGCGCAGTGGTTGAGAGTCCGCCTGCCGATTCAGGGGACACGGGTTCGTGGCCCGGTCCGGGAAGATCCCACATGCCGCGGAGCGGCTGGTCCCGTGAGCCATGGCCGCTGAGCCTGCGCATCCCACAACGGGAGAGGCCACAACAGTGAGAGGCCCGTGTACCGCAAAAAAAGAAAAAAAAAAATTTATTTAAACACCACATAAACAAATAAGAGACACATTTAGATTCCAATATGTAAATGGGCAAAATACATGAAGAGACTTTTTTATGTTATCATGATGTTATTTTAGCTGGTGTTTATTAAATTGAATTATAGTTGACTTACAATATAGTAGTTCCAGGTGTACAACATAGTAATTTGATATTTTTATAGATGATACTCCATACAAAGTTATTATAAAATATTGATTATATTCCCTGTGCTGTATATTATACCCTTATAACTTATTTATTTTATACCTAGTGGTTTGTACCTTTTCATCCCCTTCATCTCTTACCCTTCTCCCCACCCCTGTCCCTTCTGGTAACCACTAGTTTGTTCTCTAATTCTGTGAGTCTCTTTCTGTTTTGTTATATTTATTTGTTTTATTTTTTAGATTCCACATATAAGTAAAAACATACAGTATTTGTGTCTCTATGACTTATGTCACATAGCATAATACCCTCCAGATTCATCCATGTTGTTGCACATGGCAGCATTTCATTCCTTTTTATGGCTAAGTAATATTCCCTTGTGCCACAGTACTTCTCCTTTATCCATTCATCTGTTGATGGACACTTACGATGCTTCCATATCATGGCTCTTGTATGTAAATAACGTTGCTGTGAATATTGGGTGCACATATCTTTTCAAGTTAGTGTTTTCATTTTCTTTGGAGAAATACCCATGAATGGAATTGCTGGATCATATAGTAGTTCTATTTCCAATTTTTTAAGGAACCGCCATACTGGTTTCCATAGTGGCTGCACCAGTTTACATTTCCACCAACAGTGTACCAGGGTTCCCTTTTCTCCACATCCTTGCCAACATTTGTTATTTGTGGTCTTTTTGTTGATAGCCATTCTGACAGGTGTGAGGTGATGTCTCATTGTGGTTTTGATTTGCATTTCCCCAATGATTAGTGACGTCAAGCAGCTTTTCATGTGCCTGCTGGCCATCTATACGTCTTTTTGAAAAAATGCCTATTTAGGTCCTCTGCCCATTTTTTAATCGGGTTGTTTCTTTTTTTATATTGAGTTGTATGAATTGTTTATATATTTGGATATTCCCCCCTTATTGGACATATCATTTGCAAATATCTTCTCCCATTAAGTAGGTTGCCTTTTCATTTTGTTGATGGTTTCATTCACTGTGCAAAAGCTTTTTAGTTTGATTAGGTCCTGTTTGTTTAATTTTGCTTTTGTTTCCCTTGCCTGAGGAGACATATCCAAAAAAATATTGCTAAGACCAATGTCAAAGACCATACTGCCTTTGTTTTCTTCTAGGAATTTTATGGTGTCATGTCTTGCATTTAGGTCTTTAACCCATTTTGAGTTTTTGTATATGGTGTGAGAAGATGTTCTAATTTCATTATTTTACATGTAGCTGTCCAGTTTTCCCAGCACCACTTATTGAAGAGATTGTTTTTTCCCCATTGTATATTCTTGCCTCCTTTGTCATAGATTAATTGACCATAAGTGCGTGAGTTTATTTCTGGGCTCTCTCTTCTGTTCCATTGAACTGTTTGTCTGTTCTTGTGCAGTAACATACTGTTTTGATTACTGTAGCTTTATAGTGTAGTCTGAAATCAAGGAGCATGATACCTCCAGCTTTGTTCTCTTTTCTCAAGATTGCTTTGGCTATCCAGGGTCTTTTGTGGTTCCACACAAATTTTAGGGCTATTTGTTCTAGTTCTGTGAAAAATGTCATGGGTATTTTGATAGGCTTTGCATTAAATCTGTAGATTGCTTTGGGTAGTGTTGACATTTTAACAATATTATTCTTCCAGTCCATGAAGACAAGATATCTTTCCATTTATTTGTATTGTCTCCAGTTTCCTTCATCAGTGTCTTCTAGTGTTCAGAGTACAGATCTTTCACCTGCTTGGTTAAATTTACTCCCAGGTATTTTATCCTTTTTGGTTTGACTATAAATGGGATTGTCTTCTTAGTTTCTCTTTCTGATAGTTCATTATTAGTGTATGGAAATCCAACAGATTTATTTATATTACTCTTATTTCTTGCAACTTTACTGAACTCATTTATTAGTTCTAACAGTTTTTTGGTGAAGTCCTTAGGGTTTTCTAAATATAGGATCATGTCATCTGCAAACAGTGACAGTTTTACTTCTTCCTTTCCAATTGGATGCCTTTTCTTTCTCTCTCTCTCTCTTTTTATTTGATTGCTGTGGCTGGGATTTCCAATACGATGTTAAATAGAAGTGATGAGAGTGAACATCCTTGTCTTGTTCCTGATCTTAGAGGAAAAGCTTTCAGTTTTTCACCATTGAGTATGATGTTAGCTGTGGGTTTATCATAAATGCCTTTATTATGTTGAGATATGTTCCTTCCATACCAACTTTGTTGAGATTTTTTTATCATAGAAGGATGTGGAATTTTGTTAAATGCTTTTTCTGCATCTATGGAGGTGATCATGTGATTTTTATCCTTCATTTTGTTAATGAGGTGTATCATGTTGATTAATTTGTGGACATTAAACTATCCTTGCATCCCAGGAATAAATCCCACTTGATCATGGTGTATTATCTTTTTTATGTATTGTTGAATTCAGTTTGCTAATGTTTTGTTGAGTTTTGCATCTGTGTTTATCAAGGATATTGTCCTGTAATTTTCCTTTTTTGTAGCATCGTTGTCTGGTTTTGATATCCAGGTAATACTGGCCTCGTAAAACGGGTTTGGAAGTGTTCTCTCCTCTTCAATATTTTGGAATATTTGGGAAGGACAGGTATTAATTATTTAAATGTTTGGTAGAATTCCTCTGTCAAGCCATCTGGTCCTGGACTTCTGTTTATTGGGAGTCTTTTGATTACGGATTCAGTTTCAAAACTAGTTATTGGTCTGTTCAGATCTTTTATTCCTGACTCAGTCTTAGAAGATTGTAGGTGCCTGGGAATTTATCCATTTCTTCTAAGTTGTCCTAGTTTGTTGGCATATAACTGTTTGTAGTTGTCTCTTATGCTTGTTTGATATTGGTTGCAACTTCTCTTTCATTTCTAATTTTGTTTATTTGTGCCCTCTCTCTTTTTATCATGAGTCTGGATAAAGGTTTGTCAGGTTTTTTTTTTTTTTTTTTTTTTTTTTTTTGGTCTCTATTCCCTCTCTGATCTTTATTATTCCTTATTTCTGCTACTTTGGGCTTTGTTCTTCCTTTTCTAATTCCTTTAGATGGAAAGTTAGGTTGTTTATTTGAGATTTTTCTTGTTTCTTGAGGTAAGCCTGTATCACTATAAACTTCCCTCTTAGAACTACTTTTGCTTCATTCCACAGATTTTGGACAGTTGTGTTTTCACTTTCATTTATCTGTCAAGGTATCCTTTTATTTCCTTTTTGATTTCTTCATTGACCCATTGGTTTTTCAGTAGCAGGTTGTTTAGTCTTTTGTTGTTTTGTGTTTTTTCCATTTTTTTCCTGTAATTGATTTCTAGTTTCATACTGTTGTGGTTGAAAAAGATGCTTGATATAATTTTAATCTTCTTAAATTTATTGAAACTAGTTTTGTGTGATCCATCCTGGAGAAAGTTCCACATACACTTGAAAAGAATGTATATACTGCAGGTTTTGGATGGAATGTTCTGTAGATGATCATCTGATCTAATGTTCATTTAAGACCAGTGTTTCCTTTCTGATTTTTTGTCTGGATGATCAATCTATCCATTGAGGTAAGTGGGGAATTAAAGTCCCCCACTGTTATTGTATTATTGTCAGTTTCTCCCTTTATGTCTGTTAATATTTGCTTTATATATTTAAGTGTTCCTATGTTAGGTGCATATATGTCTCTAAATGTTATCTCTTATCATTATATAATGCCCTTTGTTATCTTTTGTTATAGACTGTGTTTTTTTGTTTGTTTGTTTGTTTGTTTTGTGGTACACGGGCCTCTCACTGTTGTGGCCTCTCCTGTTGTGGAGCACAGGCTCCGCAGCCATGGCCATGGCTCACGGGCCCAGCCGCTCCACGGCATGTGGGATCTTCCCGGACCGGGGCACGAACCCATGTCCCCTGCATTGGCAGGCGGACTCTCAACCACTGCACCACCAGGGAAGCCCTAGACTGTGTTTTAAAGTCTATTTTGTCTGATATGAGTATTGTTACCCCAGCTTTCATTTCCATTTGCATGGAATACCTTTTTTCATCCCTTCAGTTTCAGTCTATGGGTGTCTTTAGCTCTGAAGTGAGTCTCTTGTAGGCAGCATATAGATGGGTCTTGTTTTTTAATCTATTCAGCCGCCCTGTGTCTTTTGATTGATTAGTCCATTTATGTTTAAAGTGATCATTGATAGGTATGTACTTATTGCCACTTTATTTGTTTTCTGGTTGTTTTTGTAGTTCATTTGTTCTTTTCTTCCTCTTTTAGCCTCTTCCCTTATAGTTTGATGCTTTTCCTTAGTGTTATGCTTGAGTTCCCTTCTCTTTGCTTTTTGTGCATCTAAGTTTGATTTGTGGTTATCATGTAGTTCATATACATCAACCTATATCTACTTGTTTTAAACTGATAGTCATTGAAGTTCCAACACATTCTAAGAGCTCTATGTTTTTTTACTCCTCCCCCACCTCCCATGTTTTATATTTTGGTGTCATGTTTTGCATCTTTATGGAAAGGACAATTTTTATATCTAAAGACTAGAGGGAGTAAAATTGGATATATAAATAAAGTTCAGCCTTAGCAGTAATTAAAGATATGCAAATAAAAGCAACAGTAACACATGTTTTGTTGATTGATTAGCAAAAAGAGAACAATTTACAGGATTGTTATAGTGTGCTGAAATTCACAGATTATGGATGCCCTTGTACATTTACAACTGATGTGGCAGTAGGTATCAAGATCCTAAAATGCATTAGGAGAGGAAAGAGTTCTTTCTCAAAGTAACATTCCATCTGATAACATGGGAAGGGAGTTGGTAAATCACCACTTTGCAACCCCTGTAATAAAGCTTGGATTGCTAAATCTTTAGCAGAAGTGGGGGGGGGGGGGGCGCGGGCAGTTGGTGAGGAACAGGATATTTCAGTGCTGTTAAAATGTTTCTTCATGATTGTGGCAAAATATTAAAAATTGGTGAATTTGCATAAGGGGTGTATGAGAGTTCTTGCAGATTTTCTCTACGTTTCCACATTATTTCAAGATATTTTTAAGACGCCCCCTGTAACTAATAATCCATTTCAGGGAATATTATTTTTTAAAGCCTAAATATAAACTATATGAATGAGTATATTAATCATGAAATTATTTCTAATAGGGAAAAATTAGAGGCAAATTGGAAATGTTTAAATAAAGGTACATCCACCTATAGGGTGTACCATTTTACATGACACTCAGGAAGTCTGTGAGCACTATGGGAAGATGCTTATTTTCTTAAAGAAAGGAAATAGTAATGTACCCTATTGTTTACAAATAAAGGTATATTTATAAAAAAATAGTAGAAAGGAATATATAAACATGACAATAGTGGTGTTTTGGGGCAACCCACTAGTAGTGGGTAATTGTCCACTCCTCTTACATAAACTTGCTATAATATGATTATATTACTTTTATGCTTTTTTAAGAAAAGTGTTTTAACAAAGGAAGAGGGCGTAGATAACCTTGAAACTTGAGCACGTTCTCTGTGTGTGAGCCGAGCTGAAGTGCGCTGAAGAGGGACAGGCCCTGGAAGGATGGTAACAAGGAGAGTCTAATCTCCGGAAACTAGTGTTAGTGGATTTGACCATATTCGAGGACCAGAAGAACCTAGCTAGTCCTTTTGCAGTAGAAAAGTCTCAGTTGGCTGGCGTGTGCTAGGAACTGCTAAGCAGGATAATCAGGTTCATGCAGTACACTGGTTATAGACAAAGGGTTTACGTAGAATGATCATTTTGATGCCCCTTCGATGGGTTGTTCGTTGCTACCTGGAGATGTATGGAATCACTGGTTAATCACGGCTTGGGCTGTCAAAATATCAGATTAACTGCCTTTAAATATGCTGCTGGTTTTGGTGTTCCAGTTTGCTTCCATAAACAAGTGTTGGATTTTATTTTTTCTGTTGACCCCAGAATAGACCCCAGTGGCTCTTTGAACCTCATTGGCCCCTTCTGACTCTGAAGTATTTGTGGGTCAGTAGAGACAAAGCCTGTTTCCTGGACGTCTTCAGGGGCCACCTCCCAGTGGCCAAGGGCACCGTCAAGGGCATGTCTCTGAGCTTCACCAGAGCCTGAGCGAGGCGTGAGATGCTACAGGATTTGTACTTTCTTATGATTTCCATTTTTAGATACTTAAAATTGTGGGGTTTTCCCTTGTACATTTTCAACAAATCACAAAATGAACTGCGAGTGTACAGAAGAATATCTTAATCCAGGTTAACATTCTGATTTTCAAGTATCTCTATCATTTTGTGAGGCATGATTGACAGACCCAATTATATTTATGCTCCATTTAGTTAATAAATTAAATTTTGTGTGTGTGTGTGGTACGCGGGCCTCTCACTGTTGTGGCCTCTCCCGTTGCGGAGCACAGGCTCCGGATGCGCAGGCTCAGCGGCCACGGCTCACGGGCCCAGCCGCTCCGCGGCATGTGGGATCTTCCCGGACCGGGGCACGAACCCGTGTCCCCTGCATCGGCAGGTGGACTCTCAACCACTGCGTCACCAGGGAAGCCCATTTAGTTAATTTTTTAATCAGCTGAAGTACAAGGACTGCAAGGCAGTTGGAGATAGTGGAGAAAACCAGTTTAAGATCACGAGGCCTCAGCTCTAGTTCTCAACCTGCCGTGATTTACAAATCTCCTCATGCCCCAAACCCTCTGGAAATGTTTTATTCTCTGCAGACCGAGCCACGGGGATTAGATGGATTAGATATTTGCAGAGGTCTCCAGCTCCAACATTTTATGATGCTGTTATTCCAGGAGAAGGATACTTTATCGCCATTTCCTTGTGTACTTAGAGCAGGTTCACATACTGTAATAAGCAGTATCATGCCTGGGGAATCTTTAAAACGAGGGCGGTCATCGCTAGTTGATAAGGTGCAGGGGGAATAGAAAACATTTGGTTGGCTAAGCTTCCACTCAGATAGAGCAGAATACAGGTGGGAAAGTGCATCGGAACCGTATTCTGAATGGAATAATCCTAAAATAATTGTACCTAAAATCTAAAAAGTATTTTTAAAAGCTTTTACCCAATTTAGGGGGAAGAACTGGGAATCCTGTGATGTAGTTTATTTCTGAGATTAGCCGCTTAACATCGGTCGAGTGTGTAGACTGTGTCTCGCCTCTGGTTTGACTCTGAAACACCTGTGCCCCTCCAGGTCGGTTCGGTGGTGGCCGTGGGCTGGATTCGCTCGCGGAAGGCCGTGGACTGGCGCCTCTTCCGGAACATCTTTGTGGCCTGGTTCGTGACCGTGCCTGTAGCAGGGCTGTTCAGTGCTGCTGTCATGGCTGTGCTCGTGTACGGGATCCTTCCGTTCGTGTGACCGGTCCTCTTCCAGCCGGTAAACAAGGGATGGGCCGGGCTGCGTGTGGGCGCTGCGTGCTGTCTCCCGCCAGCGCCTCCACGACCCTCTGTGATGTTCCAAACCACACCGTCCACCTAGGTGTAGAGTCGTCCTCCAGAGCTAACTTGACTGCTGTACATAATCATGTGCACTAAACTGGTATCGTGGTGACATAACATGGTGCGGTTACTTATATATTAAATATATATGGTATACATAGAATAATAGGTAGTGCTATTTCAGACATACTCGAAATGGGAGTGGAGACACTTGCCTAGAAGTCGATATTCAACAAATCTTTGTACATACTGATTTCAGTGGCAAAATTTTAAGAACCTTTGAAAAGGAAAGTGTAGATTGGAAAATGGTATTTTTTTCCCATTTAATATACTGTAACGTAAGTGAGATACAGGATGGATGATACCCATTTGGGAAGGTGTATGTGTGTCAGTGTGCTACTGAATACTGGAACAGGAGTTTCACAAGTGCTTTCACTGAAGAATTTGTTCATATACTGTGTATTGATTATGTAATATATCGTAATTGCTTCTGTAAATACTTAAAACTGTAATTTTTTAATGGTGTGCTTCCCTTATCCTTTTTTGATCAGAGAAGTTTGGAAAGTACCAAAGAAGCAGGGGAATAGTTTGCCAGTATTATATTTTCATACTGTTTGTCTCCCCTTCTCACTAATCCTACCATTAGCCTGGGATGCGGCAGGACCACCATGCTCTGAGCTGCCCTGGAGCAGGGTGTATGGTGAGGCACCAGCCCCCCGCCTGTGTGCACGCCCCACTTCCGGTCCCCCTCCCCGCCACCACGCTGCCACTGCTGCCCCGTGCCAGATCTTGGCCCTTCGTTGTTGTCAGTGTAGAGAAGGTACAGCGGCGAGAACGCGTGATCGAGCACTACATATCAAGTCCAGTTTAAATTTCCGCCCCCTCCTCCCCTGCAGACTGAAGGGTGGACCCCTAACCTCAGACACGGAGGCAAGTGCTCTGACATTCTGGAAGCTCAGGAGTGGGGAGGGCTGAGCTGTTAGACAGTACACTGGACTTGACTTCCTTGAGGCCTTCACTAAGTGGAGCAGCCCAACGTTCTACTGAGAGCCCCACTGGCGTCTTCTTTTTCGATAGCGGGAGGAAGTGTGACTAATGCTAGAGCCTGAAACTATGGAAATGCTGCTAAAACTTTTATATTGACAAACGTTTTCTCGGTACTTCATTGTGATTTTTCATTAATCAAACATATTACATTTATAATAAAAACATGCCCCTCAGCAGTTTTGCCTCTGAAGTCTTTTTCTAAATACCTATATAATGTTTCTTATTGAGTTTCCACAAAAATAAAAGCTATAATTTGTTTACTTCTATTTTTCAAATACCTTTTTTTCTCTTATTTTACTACTAGTACATGTTTGTGCAGAAAATACACATGAGGGAGAAAAGGAAAGAATGGCCCACACAGCCCGGCATCCCGAAATTGCCGTGCGTTCACACACACTGAGCCTTCGGTGATGAGCCGTCTGCCGGGAGGGCTGGTCCCCCATGGGACCTCTGTTAAAGGGACCGTCACACTCTGCTCGGTCTCCCCGCTTCGCTCTTAAGTCAGTCAGACTCAGGGGAGCTGGGGCCACAGCTCACACGTCCAGAGCCGAGGACCCAGCAGGATGTACGTCCTATCTCCCTTCTTGCTCAAGCAGCTCAAAAACCCAGCTCCGTGAAGCATCAGGAGCTTCAGAAGGAAACTCGTCCAGTCTCTGCAGCAGGAGTCCATCTCCTTCTGGAGCCGGAAAGGTAAGAGGTGAGGAGAGCTGGCCAGGTGTAAACAGTTCTCCACAAAGAAACCTGCCCACCCTGATTTTTAAATGGCATTTTAAGCCTTTCATGTCCCTGCTTTTGTTAAAACCATGCATTCAAGAAGTTCTCTTTCCTCCTAAACTTTGTAAGAAAAATAACAGCACGACACAGTGTCAGTTTGCAAGCTGTGTCCTGGGAGAAAGGCTGCTGTCTCAGCCCCGCAGCCAGGGTGGCAGAGACCCTGGATGTGAAGGTGGGACAAAGGTCACACCCACACTGGGCCCTCAGTGACTGCCTACAAGAGAATCATTTAAGATCTAGACACACACACTCAAAGTGAAAAGATGGAGAAAGATATTCCATACAAATGGAAACAAAGACTGTAACAGAAGACAAGGGACATTACATAATGATCAAGGGATTAATCCAAGGTCAATCCAAGAAGATATAAACCATTGTAAGTATATATGCACCCAACATAGCGCACCTAAATCCATAGTGCAAATATTAACAAACATAAAGGGAGGAACTGACACAATATTTGCAGGGGACTCGAACACCTAACTGACGTCAATGGATAGATCATCCAGACGGAAAATCAGTCAGAAACACTGGCCCTTCAGGCCAGTCCATTGCTCTTTATAAAACATTCTATCCCAAAGCAGCAGAATACACACCATTTTCAAGCGCACGTGTAACAGTCTCCAGGATAGATCACATGCTAGCCACAGATCAATTCACAGTAAATTTAAGAAAACTGAAATCATATCAAGCATCTTTTCAGAACACAACACTGAGACTAGGCAATGACTAAGCTGTGTGCAGAGACAAGCCTTCCCCGCTGCCCCTCCCTGCCTGTTACGTGACTGGGATGAGGGCAGAGGAGGGATTCCTCCCGAGGGGAGGGGACGCCTGATAGTCTTTCCATGGAGTTAATCAGCCTCTTCCTCTAAAAAATGCAAACAAACACTCCTCGGACAAGGGACCCTCCCGCATCCGTGGCACCTTACTGTGACTCTGTCACCAGATACTGCGCTGTGCAGAGACGGCGGCGTGCAGCTCAGGAGCGCCTGGGGACACGGCCTCCCCTTGGGGCAGAGCCTGCATGCAGCACAGGCTGCAGAAGGAGCTCGAGCTCCGGGACAAGGTTCTTGTACTTCATTCTCTGCTTTTCCAAATGAACTGACCTCCTGAGCAAATATGTAAACACATTTGTTCATTTTCTAGAAGATAATTTAAAGAATCAATCTCCCTGTCTCCTCAGCATAAGCTGCACAGTAGAGATTTAAAACCATCTCATCCCTCAGAAAATGGGAGCGTGTAAAGATCTGTGCATCAGCGAGCTTATTCAAGTAGAGAGGGAGGCAGGAAAAGGGCGCCTCAGGGAGATTACACAGGCTCTTCGGGCCTCACAGGAGGCTGTGTGCAGGCCGCCCCGTCCACTGCCTCCAGGTTCCTCGGGGGGCACCGGGGCGCACGTTCCTCACAGGGCAATAGGACCACACGGGCCGTGAGGGTCCCTGGGACAGTGGCAGGAGAGGGGCCGCTCCGGGCCTGGCCCACAGTAGGGCTCCGTAAACAGGGGCCTGTTCTTCCACTTTTCAAGGATGATTTCCCACAGGAGTGCTCAAAGGGCAGCACTGAATTAGGTGATGAAGAAAAGGAGCAGATCGGGCTTCCCTGGTGGCGCAGTGGTTGAGAGTCTGCCTGCTGACGCAGGGGACACGGGTTCGTGCCCCGGTCCGGGAGGATCCCAGATGCCCTGGCGCGGCTGGGCCTGTGAGCCATGGCCGCTGAGCCTGCGCGTCCGGAGCCTGTGCTCCGCAACCGGAGAGGCCACAACAGTGAGAGGCCCGCGTACCGCAAAAAAAAAAAAAAAAAAAAATAAAAAAATGAAAGAAAAGAAAAGGAGTAGATTAACCGCGGTTAGCTGAGCAAGGCAAAACTAGAGGCTAAAGAACGCGGAGAATGGCTTCTCTGCAGGCTTAGGGACGCCGGTGGAACGTGGTTAAACCCTCACGAGGGGATGTAACTCTGTTCTTGGACTGTCACCTTCCTAAATACCTTTACAGCGCATCATCCTTTATTATTGAAAAGACAATGAAACGCCCCCGAAACGTATTAAGAAAAAAATCACCTACACTCCATCACCCCACCACCATTCCTTTTGAAACACTGGCCTTTGAAACCTGGAGCTGGCCAGCCACTGGGGAAACTGAGGCACGGGATGAGAAAATGTTCAGGCAGCCCAATGGTAACAGGACAGAGCAGCCCCAGGCCTGACTGGATCATCTCCTCCGGTTCATTGGCTGTCAGACCGTGTCCACAAATGCGGTCTCTAGATAAAGGACGGTGCCATGGCCAAGAGAGGAAGGGTCAGAGAAGGAACACGATTAAGACCTTGGAAAGGAAGCCCAGGAAAAAGGGTGAGAGGGTTATTCTGACTGTTTTTATAGAGAAACACGAGGAATTAAATCTGATTTTAAGTAGGGAATTTCAGACTCAGTACGGGTGAGCAACTGCTCTCAATCTCCACTGCCTGGAACAAAATGAGACCATCAACAGAGCCAGAGCAGGATGGATTTGCTGCCTGTTCCCCAAGGCCTGAAATTCAGAGGTTAAACCAAACCCGAAGTGTAGATTCCAAACTATGAGTTGGGACGTGTTGGGGAAGGGAGGGAGGAGGTCAAAAGAAAGGAGACAGACTGACCTCCAGGACAGAAGGCAGGGACCCCACCTCCGGGCCAAACATCTTCCATGAACAGCGACAGCAGCGGCACCTAGTGGGGTCAGATGTAATTGCGGTCATGGCCCTCTTTCCAGAGCTTTTTAAATCGCAGCAGTGAAGTCACCTCATGGAATGTTCATTAGGTCATAATTCAAAGAGTTCCTAGAAATGTCAGGATTACCTGTGCTGCTTTGATGGCCACAGGTAACTATGAGTACCTGCCAAAGGAGGACCTCAATCCGGATGCAGAAACTCCAAACCAGGCCCACCTGCCTGACGGCTCACTTTCTTCATTCAGTAAACGACCACTGTATGCCCATCATGTGCCATGTGCTGACCTGGCCACAAGAGGCTAGGCGACAGGGGTAAGAGGACAGAAGGGTAAGGGGACAGAGGGTGAGGGGACAGAAGGCCAACAGGACAGAGGATAAGAGAACAGAGGGTAAGAGGACAGAGGGTAAGGGGACAGAGGGTAAGGGGACAGAGGGTAAGAGGACAGAGGGTAAGGGGACAGAGGGTAAGGGGACAGAAGGGTAAGAGGACAGAGGGTAAGAGGACAGAGGGTAAGAGGACAGAGGGTAAGGGGACAGAAGGGTAAGAGGACAGAGGGTAAGAGGACAGAGGGTAAGGGGACAGAGGGTAAGGGGACAGAAGGGTAAGAGGACAGAGGGTAAGAGGACAGAGGGTAAGGGGACAGAAGGCCAACAGGACAGAGGATAAGAGAACAGAGGGTAAGAGGACAGAGGGTAAGGGGACAGAAGGGTAAGAGAACAGAGGGTAAGAGGACAGAGGGTAAGAGGACAGAGGGTAAGGGGACAGAAGGCCAACAGGACAGAGGATAAGAGAACAGAGGGTAAGAGGACAGAGGGTAAGGGGACAGAAGGATAAGAGGACAGAGGGTAAGAGGGCAGAAGGCTAGGAGGACAGAAGGATCGGTCTCTGGGAGATCATCTTCAGGGGCAGTTGGGAAAGGAAATCTGCCGTAGGGTGTGACTGCAGCCGCCGGAGGGGTGGGGAGGGGGGGCTGTTTCTAGAGGCTAGGAGCCTGGGGAAGGGAAGCTTTCACGGAAGAGGCAGAAATTTGGCGAAGACTCCCAGCGCAGAGTGGCAGCGAGAGCACTGGTTCTATTGGGAAATGGCACCTTTTAGATGCCGGCAGAATAGCGGAGAAGAGGCGTCTGACAGGCCGCTTGCAGGAAAGGTCTGGAGAGGCTCAGCAGTCCAGGCAGGAAGATGGGCGCGGTGGGCGGTGAGGGATGAGAAGCAGCTCGAGGCCGTGGAAAGGGCACACACCCCACTCTCCGCCAGCTGGGAGCTTGCCTGGCCATCTCTCCGGGGGAGGGCGGGTTAAAAGCGCACACTGCAGGCGTGAATATGCCGGACGTCTCCGTGTGATGGACCACTGTCAGCATCACAGTCCGGACTCTCTGTGCCCTTATATTTTATACTCCCGAGGGAGTGAGTGTGCCTGATTGCTGCACTGCGGAGAAAGACCGGTCGGAGCACAAGCGCCCCTCTCCTCCGTGCCACCCAGGCTGCTGTCACTGTCGCCCCGAGCTAGTGTCAGGTAGCACTCACAGTGGTGAGGACGAAGCCACCTTGTCCTGACCCGCAATCTGTTCACAGCCCCAGGGAGGGAGGACGGAGCTGTTGCCCTTACACTGAGGACAGGGCAGGGCATTCGAAAAAGCTCCTCACTCCAACATACCCCCAGGGCGTCGAGGTAGAGAATTACCAAGGCTGAGGGCAGAACCTGAACGTCAAGTTTAAGTGGAGGGCAAAAGAACACGGGTCTTCTGCCCATTTTTGGATTGGGTTGTTTTTTTGATATTGAGCTGCATGAGCTGCTTGTAAATTTTGGAGATTAATCCTTTGTCAGTTGCTTCATTTGCAAATATTTTCTCTCATTCTGAGGGTTGTCTTTTGGTCTTGTTTATGGTTTCCTTTGCTGTGCAAAAGCTCTGAAGTTTCATTAGGTCCCATTTGTTTATTTTTGTTTTTATTTCCATTTCTCCTGGAGGTGGGTCAAAAAGGATCTTGCTGTGATTTATGTCATGGAGTGTTCTGCCTATGTTTTCCTCTAAGAGTTTGATAGTGTCTGGCCTTACATTTAGGTCTTTAATCCATCTGGAGTTTATTTTTGTGTATGGTATTAGGGAGTGTTCTAATTTCATACTTTTCCATGTACCTGTCAAGTTTTCCCAGCATCACTTATTGAAGAGGCTGTCTTTTCTCCATTGTATATTCTTGCCTCCTTTATCAAAGATAAGGTGACCATATGTGCGTGGGTTTATCTCTGGGCTTTCTATCCCGTTCCACAGACCTATATTTCTGTTTTTGTGCCAGTACCACTGTCTTGATTACTGTAGCTTTATAGTATGGTCTGAAGTCAGGGAGCCTGATTCCTCCAGCTCCGTTTTTCATTCTCAAGATTGCTTTGGCTATTCAGGGTCTTTTGTGTTTCCATACAAATTAAATAGACATTTCTCCAAAGAAGATATACAGATTGCCAACAAACACACGAAAGAATGCTCAAAATCGTTAATCATTAGAGAAATGCAAATCAAAACTACAATGAGGGCTTCCCTGGTGGCGCAGTGGTTGAGAGTCCGCCTGCCGATGCAGGGGACACGGGTTCGTGCCCCAGTCCGGGAGGATCCCACATGCCACGGAGCGGCTGGGCCCGTGAGCCATGGCCGCTGAGCCTGCGCGTCCGGAGCCTGTGCTCTGCAATGGGAGAGGCCACAGCAGTGAGAGGCCCGCGTACCACAAAAAAAAAAAACTACAATGAGATATCATCTCACACGGGTCAGAATAGCCATCATCAAAATATCTACAAACAATAAATGCTGGAGAGGGTGTGGAGAAAAGGGGACCCTCTTGCACTGTTGGTGGGAATGTAAATTGATACAGCCACTATGGAGAACAGTATGGAGGTTCCTTAAAAACTATCATATGACCCAGCAATCCCATTACTGGGCATACACCCTGAGAAAACCATAATTCAGAAAGAGTCATGTACCACAACGTTCGTTGCGGCTCTATTTACAATAGCCCAGACATGGAAGCAACCTAAGTGTCCATCAACAGATGAATGGATAAAGAAGATGTGGCACATATATATAATGGAATATTACTCAGCCATAAAGAGAAACGAAATTGAGTTATCTGTACTGAGGTGGATGGACCTAGAGTCTGTAATACAGAGTGAAGTCAGAAAGAGAAAAACAAATACCGTATACTAACACATATATATGGAATCTAAGGAAAAAAAGAAAAAGGTCATGAAGAACCTAGGAGCAAGACGGGAATAAAGGCACAGACCTACCAGAGGATATGGGGAGGGGGAAGGGTAAGCTGTGACAAAGCGAGAGAGAGGCATGGACATATATACACTACCAAATGTAAGGTAGATAGCTAGTGGGAAGCAGCCACACAGCACAGGAAGATCAGCTCAGTGCTCTGTGACCACCTAGAGGGGTGTGATAGGGAGGGTGGGAGGGAGGGAGACGCAAGAGGGAGGAGAGGGGCTTCCCTGGTGGCGCAGTGGTTGAGAGTCCGCCTGCCGATGCAGGGGACGTGGGTTCATGCCCCGGTCTGGGAAGATCCCACATGCCGCGGAGCGGCTGGGCCCGTGAGCCATGGCCGCTGAGCCTGCGCGTCCGGAGCCTGTGCTCCGCAATGGGAGAGGCCACGACAGTGAGAGGCCCGCGTAACGCAAAAAAAAAAAAAAAAAAAAAGAGGGAGGAGATATGGGGATATATGTATATGTATAACTGATTCACTTTGTTATAAAGCAGAAACTAACACACCATTGTAAAGCAATTATACTCCAATAAAGATGTTAGAAAAAAAAGAACAGGGGTGCTGTTTCTAAAGGGGAAGAGGCCGAGGGAACTGACCCAAGAGCACACAGAGCTGCAGGCTTAAAGGGAAAGGGGGCTCCACGTGTATGTGCGTGCAGAGAACACGGAGGGGGCGCCCACAAACAGCCCCGGCTCTCTCTCAGGGCTTCTTCTGTCCCAGGTTCTAGAACCTGAGCCTGGCCAAGTTGGCAGTGAGCTTCCAAGCACAGACACTTAGTAATAACTAAATGAAGCTTCAGGACATTGACTGCCCTCTGCCCTTTGAGCAGTTATGCTCAGACTATGATGATGGACTAGCGACGCACAGTCTCTTGCAGAGGGAATTAATATTTAAAATATGGTGTCTGAACTTTCATCTCTTCTTACAAAATCTAATAAAAACCTCATGCCTATGAGTTTCTCATCACAAGCAACACCAACACTTTGCTCAATGTCTCTGTCTGGGTAACTTTCCCAAGGGGAGCAAGCAGGAGCCACTGGTGTTTCTTGCCTTGGCTGATGGCCAGCCTCGCGGACCCTGGGACCAGGGGGCGCGTCCTCTGCTGAGCCCTGAACGCACTCACCACTGCCAGATACGCTGCCTGCTGCGGCCCGCGAGGAGCCCTCTGCCTTTTTCACCATAACATTGATTAGAAGAGCTTGCCCCTGGTTACAGAAATAACAAATTCACTTTAGAAAACCAGAAAAATTGTAGTAAAACATAAAACAAATAAAAATTAGTTATGATTCCACCTTCCTGAGGTATGAACATTAATATTCTGGAGTATTTTCTCCTATATTTGCATAAACATTTTTCTTAAATAAAACATTCGTTTTTTACCTCGCTTTCTCTGTGTAACACTGTGAACAATCCTCAATGATTCTTACTCCTCAAAAACATGATTTTTGATGGCTGAGTAATATTCCACTTAATGGAGAGACATACCATCATTCCCCGTTCATTTCATCATCCCCATTTGAACAGTTATCAATTTGTCTCTATTATAAAGAACACTGCAGTTAGAAACCCTGTACATCAATCTGTGTGCATCTCTGATGATTTGCTTAAGGCAAATTCCCAGGCATGGAGCCACCGAATCAAAGAACCACCTGACATAAGATGTGTCTAAACCAGAATGTTGGTCCTCTGCTCCCAGGCTGCACTGAAGGGCAAATAAGCTACCTTGAGGGTAAGGCTCAAGAATGAGGATCCCAGCAGGGTCCTGAATGGATCCGTTTTTCAAATTAAATAAGATCAAATAAATGAGTGGCCACAGGAGTTACAAGGCTGAACTGAAGAGACGGGGGCGGCAGCAGAGGGGGGAATTGCTCAGATGCATTTTACAGGAGAGAAGGGCTAGTACTGAGAATTTCCACATGCGAAACCACAAGGAAGACCTCTGTCCCAGGACCCCTGGCATGGCTTCCACTCCCGGGCGACCGCACTCCAAGATGTTTGTGTGAGCAGCCAGCAGATTACGTCACGTAGGTGACCAGGACAGGGCCTGGCACAGAAGCTCAAGAAATGTGCTTTCCTTTCTGCTACAATGTAATGACGAGGTTACTCAGAACACAGCCCAGCCAGCAATGTGAGTCAGTAAAACTGCGGAATAAAGGCTGAACTTCACGTCCCTACGCTCACTTCTGGGTTATTGGATCAAAACAAAAGTATGGCTCTTTAGCTCTGTAAGAACACGTCACTTAAAAGGGAAAGCACAAGGAAGGATAAAGCACCGACCTACAGCAATCTCCTTCCCATCTAACTCAGGCCGTGAGTACAACCAACCTCACAGGTAAGTAACAAAGCAGTTAATTAGGGGAGTATCTCAGCAGCATTTCCTTGCTGCCCCAGCCCCATTTCCGTCCACCGCCCCTAAACACCACCAGCCTGAAGAGACACGTCCACAGCCACACCCCTCTAACCCGAGGAGCTCCCGGTGCAGCGGCCAGCCCAGCTCAGCATCCCATCCCCGTTCAGTCTGCACAGAGTTCTCCCTGTAAGATACAGGTGTCAACAACACACAAGGAATGTGTTGTTTACACCCCTCATTCCCTTTTCCTTTTCTGTTATACTTTATCTCCTGTAATGGTGGCTCAACCCACAAAGACAGTGAGAAGATAAAACTGTACCATGTGGCTGGTGTCACAGATATCTTCTGACATAAGAAGTGGTGGTTGGAATTTGGATTCTAGTAAAGATAATCTTTGGTGGTGGTAGGGAAATACCCTGCAGCACTGAAATTTTCCAAAAGCAATCGTGTCCAGTTGTTTTTAAGATGACTCATTTGGAAGCTGAGCAAGGAACTTGAATAGGCAAATCAGAGAATTATAAATGATTAGTAAACATACGAAAACAGCTCCATCTCACTGGCCATTAGGGAGATGCAATTAAAGCAAGGTATCATTTTTCACCTCTAAAACTGGTAAAAATCTTGAAGTCTGATAACATTCAGCGTTTTTGCGGATATGGGGAAATGGGTACTCTTCACCACCACTGGTAGGAACAGATTGGCACAAAATTTCTGAAGGGCGATTTTGTACTACTTATCTAATGTGCACAACCTATGACTCGGCAATCTCACCTCCAGAAACCGATCCTGTAGACCTGCACCTCTCATACAACAGCCCCTGCTGTACGTGTGGCTATTCCATTTTAAAAGTAATTTAAATGAAACAGAATTAAAAACTGAGCTCTTCCACTGACCTACTTACATTTCAAGTGCTCAACAGCTTCGCGTGGCTAGTGGCTGCCGTGTGGGACAATGCAGACGTACCTCATTTTCATCAACACAGCAAGTTCTACTGGGCAGTGCTGCCATGGGAATACGCACGGAAGTGGAGAAAGATAAACGGACAGAGATACTCAAGGCAGCGCTCTCTGTAAAGCAGACTGGATATAGGAAAAAGCGGAATAAACAAATGCCACATTTATACAAAAGTGCAAAAATAAAAAATGAGGATTATTTATACAGACAGAGGACTCTGCTGTTAACTTTGTAAGTATGTTGCAAGACAAGATATGCATTTTAACATTTTATATATATAGATAGATATTTATGTAATCTCTAAAGACACTGAAAAATATCGCAAGGACACATGTCAAACTATTAGTGGCAGTGGAAGGAAGAGGGACTAGAGAGAGGAATGGGTATTTTCACTTTTTTTTATGTCTACACTGACTGAATCTGTAGCAACCAGCACATATTTTGTTAAAAAAAAAAAAAAAAGATTTTCAAAAGGAGCTCTACTCTTAGAAAGATGATTTACCAGTAAGCCCTGAAGACATCATAGTCTACTCATTTCTTTTCTAAACTATTTCCATCCTCTGGCCATCACTCTTCTAGATCTAGTCATCAAAAGCATTGTCCTGGGCTTCCCTGCTGGCGCAGTGGTTGGGAGTCCGCCTGCCGATGCAGGGGACGTGGGTTCGTGCCCCGGTCCGGGAAGATCCCACATGCCGCGGAGCGGCTGGGCCCGTGGGCCGTGGCCGCTGAGCCTGCGCGTCCGGAGCCTGTGCTCTGCAATGGGAGAGGCCGCGGCGGTGCGAGGCCCGTGTACCGCAAAAAAAAAAAAAAAAAGCATTGTCCTGAGGCCCAGGGGGGCCATGGATGCACCCCATCCAGCTGTGACCCCTCCCACCAGCCACTCCCTGGCAGCATTTCCCCCAGTTGTCCTCTTTCCTTTGCCCTCTTTTCATCCACTCACACGTTCACTGTCCCTCAAGCAGCTTTACACTACCAACAGGATATAGTCCCTCACACTGCAACAGGTGGCAAGGACCTCGGCAGATGTGCTTCTAACCCCCAGAACAAAGCGCGCTGTCTGACAACGCGGCCTGACCGCAGAAGAGCAGCAGGAGAGCAGGGACGGGCGGCAGCACAGACAATTCAGACACACATCCCACGGGTGAGTGCTTTTCACAACAAAATCAATCACACCAAATATAAGAAACCAGCACTGGCAAGTGAGATGACCAATTATGTTCCAAATGTGATGGGTTTATTTTATTTTACTCTGATGCAAAACGAAAAATTCCACTACCGCAGAGACCGATATATTACAAGGTCATGAAAAAGTGGTGTGGGACATGCAGGACGTGATGGACAACTGGAGGGTCGGGTCATCTCCTTTGTAACATGACACTACACTGTCGCTTGAGCAACACATTGAAAATAACACTGCGGAACTGAACTGAAATGTGGCACGAACAGGACAACTTCCGGGCATGTCTTCAAGCACACCTCCCTTAGGCTGGACTCAATATCTAGGCTTCTGTGTGAGGAGGATTACAATTCTTTGGAAGAATAAAAAGTTCACACCTTTGAAATCTCACAGAAGAATTTTAAGGCCAAAACATAGTGGGTTGACTTCTCTTCACCTCCAGGGACAAAGCTGATGCTTTATTCAAAACCACATTAAGCTGCTAGTTCAAATCCCAGCCCGACCTTGTGCCCTCCTGCATTGAAGTTCTTTCCATCGATTAGAGCTGACAGGGTCAGTTTCACTCCTAGGAAGAAGCAAACACCACAATCACTTGTAACAAGCATTACAATCAGATCTGCATTTCCTAGAAACAATGGGTGGAATCAATGGCATGGGTTACAGCTGGCTATGAGATTACCTCTGTTATTAACTCGATGCCAGGTTATCCACAGCCACCTGATCTGTAAAGCACAGTCATGGCACACTTTATTTGGAGCTCACGGTGAAGAATGATGAGTGACCAACCAAACTCACAAGCCACAGTAACCAAGTTATTATTAGGAACACAGTGAGCCCCCTATATGCAAACCTCCAAGTTGTGAACTTTCAAAGATGCGAACGTGTGTTCACATGTCCAGTCATGGAAGTTAGTTCACGTGTCTGGCAAACACTGTCACATGAGTGCATCCTCTACAAGTGGCTGTGCTTTTGTGTACTTTACTGTACAGTACTGTATAGAATACAGTAGTACGGTATCTCTATTTCAAGCCCAGGATGTCCAGGAGCAAGCATAAAAGCAGTGGTGATGTAGCTGGTACAGTACTACCCAGACATCACTAGATCGTTTCTTCAAGAGGGTAGACAGAATTGAATCCAGCAAGGAGCCAGAGCCTGTGCCATCAACGGCAGCCGTGAGTGAAATGGCAGCTTGCCCTCCGTCTCCTGTTGCTGACGATCCTTCAGCTCTACCATCTCCCACCTCCTCTCCCCACTCCAGTCAGTAACTCTTCTTGCCTGTTCACTCGATGCCAGCCCCTGTGTGCCGGCTGTTGTACTGGACTACTGTACTTTTTAAGGTAGTGTACTGAAAGATTAAACATGTTTTATTTGTTGTGCTTGTTTTTTTATGTATTATTTGTGTGAAAAGTATTATAAACCTATTACAATACAGTACTATATAGCCAATTGTGTTAGCTGGGTACCTAGGCTAACTCTGTTGGACTTACGAACAAATTGGACTTACAAACGCGCTCTTGGAATGGAACTCGTTTATATGTAGGGAACTTACTGTACAAAAATATTTTTTTAAACGAAAGTGCTTAATCTGTTTTACTTCGAACAACCAAATGTTACAAAACGGTCGGAATCAACCTAAAGTGATTGCAGGTTGTCTGTAGGTTCTTTTCATTATTCCTCAATCACCTTCTACCCCAAGCCCATAGTTATTCACTCCTTTACTCACCTGGTCGAAGGGTCTGAGTATAACCCAGTCCAATCAGGCTGGCATTATTCACTTTAGCCTAAGATTAGGAGACGAAATAGAAACAGTTAGAAAACAATCAATTTCATAATATATAAGTCCAACACAACCACTCCATGCATCAGATTTCCAAAGCTGAAACACCTTAGGACCAATCCAGAATTAGTAAAACTGAAAACTTAATTAATAAAAGATAAATCTTTTAAGAAGTCAGTAGGGGACAGAGGGGACCTTGAGAATGCATGCTTAAAGGCCTCGAGCAAAATTTTAAAACACTGTGCAGCCAAACATCCCTCCTGTGAACTGAATTCTTTTGAGTTACCAGTTTTACAACCTCTGACAGTGGTACGAGCTTGAACTCTGGTGAGAGACGGATCTGGGTTCAAATCTTGGCACCTGTCTCTTATTGTGTGACCTTGCGCAAGTTACCTGACCTCTCTAAGTCTCAGCTCCCTCATCTATAAAATGCAGATGAGGGTAATACTACTCACCAAATAATTAGTTGTGAGGGTTAAATGAGATAATACACATAAAGTCTTAGCACAGGACCTGAAATTTAAGAGCTCAATCAGTGTTATTAACAAGAATTACCAATGGCAACAGGAACACTAATCGAAACCCAGGAACTTATAGATAAGAAAATTTTGAGGCCAAAGAGATAAAATGACTTTAGGTCAGACAACAAATACAGAAGGAACTAAGATTAGAACCCACAGTTCCTGACTTCAGGTATATGCTCTTTTCACTACACAATGAGTAGCTCAAAGTTAATAAAGAACATGCAAACTACAACCACATCACAGCATCCATTTATGACTCAGACGAAACCCTAAGAGCAGACCCAATCTGCAGCACATTCTTACACATAGAGAAGTTCTACAGTCCAGCTTGTACTTAGCGGCGATGCCGAAACGGGTGTTGTTACTGCCAGCCGTCCACGCGAGGTTTATTGACGTTTCAATCTTCTCGTTCACCTTCTGGTAGATCGACCCTCCAAATTCAGTGCCATCGTTCCTGTTTTCACAGCAGAAGAAAAGTCATAAATATCTAGTTTGTTACAATATGGAAACAAATTCTAAGACTATCTAAATCAGGGTCTTATTTTACAGCTACAGACTTCAGCAGACTTCTAGCACAACAGACTTCCAGACAAACCGGTTGTGTGATTTATAGCCACCTAATTAAAGCACAGTAACATCTGACTCATTTACTTGGCTCCTCCACATGACATGAATTTCTTAGACACAATTCAATTATGCACAAAGGCAGACACCTCAAGTAAGTATGATCTGTATGTCTCTGACATGTTCACAGTATTTAGAAACTTCAAAGTAGAGTTATATAAAGATTCTGTGAAAAAAAATATATAGTAGTACAAGCCAATTCTGGATTTCACTCAAAACCCAATCTTAGCATTAGAAAGCACCCTCCAGACAACAGCTACAGTGCATGGCCCCAGGGAACTACAGGACGTATTGCTTCAGAGCACCTCAGCAGTCAGTCCCTGAGTTTTCGTAATACTGTTTCATCAATTTCAATGCCTCTTTCTACACCACTAGCGACTTTATTTTAGTCACCATTGGTGGAATAGAGTGTCTAGTGGAAAGCAATCTGCAACACTTCAAAAACACAGAGCTGATCCTTTGCTTTTCTTCCTGGGACAGCAGCAGTGCCCAGTAGGCCAAGACATAAAATACGGTTTAAAAGTTCAAATTCATGTAACCAACAGGCTGCAGCCTACAGACTTGAACCCAGGACTGCTCTGAGGACTTCTGCTACTTCTGAATACAACCCAGGTAACTGGCTCTCACCAGGGTACCTGAAAACCTCCAGAGAATTACATTGGGGATGCTCCAGGACGCTCAGATCAATCAGGGGGCTGTTCATGATCCTAACAGAGCTGCTTCTAGAAACCGACAAGATGAACAGGGAACCAGAGGAAGCAGGAACGCCTCCAAAGGATCCCTTCTATCAGGAGGTGGCCCCTGCCCCGGGCCCTCTCCATCCCAGTGGTTGGGGTACAGGCTCAGAGGCCAGCAACTGCCAGCAGCACAGCACCAGCGCCAAGTGCACTAACTCTGCAGTGCTTTGCCGACTACGAGCGGCACAGTGTAGCTGGATGTCCACCAAGGCATGACATCATGCCAGCACCACCCCTTCCAACCTTCTCCACATGCTAACGGCTACCATCCTCTGGGCGACTGTGCAGGCACTAAAGGAGGAACTCTGAACCATGAATACTCACACGTGAGTGTGCAGCTGGAAGTCTGCAGCCTTGTAACCCAGGGCGAAATTATTCTGTGACAGTTTGGATTTGGCTGTGTCAAAACTCATCTGATAGCCAGCAAGCCAACCTTCAATGGCCAACACAGCCCAGCCGTAGATGGTTGGTCCAGAAAAATCTATATCAACATTACTGCCAAGACTGAAACAATCCCGTTTATAGGAGGCCTTCAATTTCCCACTCTTCTTTCTGTAAAAAAAAAACAAATGAAAACAGCACAAGTTTTCGCTGCTGTCCAGAAATTTTTAGAGTAAGATCCCTCCTCTCCCATAATGTAAATACTGTTTTGGCAGGTGGCACATATACAGTAAAAATGTTTCAAATGACAGCTCTACAAATGTAATTTTGTTAGGATTAGAAATATATATACTATTTTTTACCTATTCCTCACTGTAAGTTCAAATGATAGGGTATTTCATGATTAATTTCATGAAAGCATAAGTATAAAAAGGTGTAAGATATTTCAGTACCAAATTAATAATCTGAATGTATATGTATACAGACATATAAGAAACCAAATTTCTTTAAATGTTTCCAAATGCTACAAAAGGTAATGCCGGACAAACTTCTAAACTATTAACCTGTCATAGAGAGAAGTGTACTTTTTTTTTTAATAAGCATATTTATTTTCCTTAGGCCAGTGTTTTCTCCCTGGACAATGTTAGATTGGATGGAACAGAAGTGTACATTTTTGAAGGACAATACTGAAAACACGAAATCAGTTCTTAATAGTCCTGTGCTTGTCCTGAAGACAACAGAGGTGTGTAGCAGGAAGGACACGCCTGCTGTTACAGTGGAGGAGAAATGCCACGTGGCCCCCATCGAGCACCTGTCCTTTAGAGAGAGGCAGGTAGGAAACAACATAATCCCCATTTTTCAGATGAAAAAACTGAGTCAGAGAAGTTGGGGGATTTATAAAGGCTAAGAAATCAAGTAAGCGGCACTATTCTTTGCAGTGTTCTGGTGCCAGGAGACTACACTCTTCTCTTAAGATGTTAACTTCTCAGCAAGACATCACATCCGTGAATCTTCAGGACAGCTTAAAAAATATCTCGTCTCAGACCCCTCTAGCTCCTACATTTTTTCTACTATGTGCCTCTTTGAGTGTCACATAGGGAGTGTCCTCAGGGAGGGTCCCTCCCTCCCTCCTGCACACACAGGTCTCCGTGCCCCTCACCTCCAGAGCTCCTCCTGCAGTTCCCTGCCCTAGACCTCTCTATCCCTTCAAGCCACAAGACCATTTCAGAAAATGGGGTTGGGATAATTACCCTGTGTTCGGTACAAATATGGTATCAAGAGTCAATTTCAACCCTTCAGCCAACTGAAAAATAAAGATTTCAAATTAACAATCAGCAATTTTTAATTCTTTTCTTGACCTGAAAAACCAACTCTAACGCTTTCTCTAACTTCCTAACAAATAAGAAAGTCATTAAAGAAAGCCAAATATTAAATGATTGAATAAATTTCCTCTTCTTCCTTCCCTGCACCCTATCCCACTCCCCTCACCCCCAGGCTTCATCATGATTCTCTCACACAAAAAAAGGCTAAAACATATAGGTCAAATCCTGTTCTAGCCAATAATGTAGATTAGAGTACAAAACCAGAAAATCCCAATACAACAAAACAACTGTGATACTCTCTTGAAATTATTGTAACTGGACATTTAACAAGCCAACCTAAGTAATTTATTCAGCTATACATACATATGCATTATCCATATATGGTAATGTGCAAATAAACATACTTCAAAAACTAGTGCCCTGAAAGTAGCAGGCACTTGACAACTGCTGAAAGATTTTCTCTTTGAAAACATTAAAGAATTTTAGAAACATTTTTCTGTGGAGTCAATTTTGCAATGATTACAAAACAAAATTAAATTAGATCACTACAAATAGCTTGGTCTACTCAGGAGAGGCTCAGCTGTGTAACAGTAAGTATTATAGAACTGGTCAGAACAAAAGATATCATAATTATGTACACAGCAACAAAACCTTACTTTCTAGAAATGTAAAACATACCAAAGAAGGCCACATGCAGAGAAAAAATACGAAAACTAGACAGGGTTGCAAGATCTCAAATTATATTTGGGATTTGTTCATCATTTTATCCCCAAGATAATTTTACCCTACAAATATCTTCCAACGCTCTCTTACCTTATTCTCCAAAGAGACTTCTGTCCCAAGAGTATTGTCTGTGTTCCACTTTTGGGTGAAGGTCAGTCCATAGTTACAAATCTTGTATTTGGTCTCTAGGTTGCCTGATGCTTTCCCTGTATCAGTGTAAGCATGACCAGAAGTAGAAAATTCCTGGTAAGAAAAAATAATTACTTTAAAATCAGCTCATGAGATAGAAAATATTCATTCCAGAAAGTAATGTTCAATGTAGCAGAAACCAACACAACTTACTTTTTACCACAGCCCTACTCTGCAGCAACTTATTTCCTGTTTTCCTTCCTTCTTTCCAATCTCTAAATATTTTAACCAGTCTTGCATCTTCCCATTACTCCACCTCTCTTACTGATATTTCTGTGCCATATGCTCTCTTACTAAATGGGAATCTCTCTTTTAAAAGAAAAATATCTTTACTGAAAATAAATGCCTTTTCTAAACAGACAAAAATATTGAATCTTAAATATGTCCTTTCATGACACAAAAAAGACTATCAGTTCTCTATCATACCTTGTGAACTATTAGTTAACTTTAAAGCCCTTAAAAATCCCCAAACACTAGGAGCCCTAGATTGCGCCCTTTTAATAGGGCCAGAACTTTAATGCATTAAAAAGCCTTATTTTTATTGTGGTGAAATACACTTAACATAAAATTTATCATTTTAACCATTTTTATGTGTACAGTTCACTGGCATTAAGTACATTCACACTGTTATAAAAACTTTATTGCTTTTGTCCACAAAACTATCCGTAAGACTATCAGCGTACACAATTTCAATAATTGAAAGTACCCATTTTTCACAAGAAAATGGAATGTTGTAACTTATCCCTCTTCCCTGTCAAATAGTTACTATGAATGCCTTAAAATATATCCTCCTCCCAGTTAGGTGTCCCTCAGTCATATGACAATAAGCAATTAGAAATAGATCTCCTTCTAGGGGAAGCAAACAGTCAACACCTGTCACTGTCAATCTATGAACTGTCAAGAAAAAACGTTTCTGATTGGACCTGTTTTTAAAGAACATTTCTGAAATACTGCCAACAGTAAAGAAACCCTGCCAACCCTGCCCCCTAACGCTCGTTCTACAGGCCGATGAAACAACTGGGAAACTGTGATCTGTTTATCTACACCACGCAGAAAGTTTTCAAAGAGAATATCACACTGCACACTAAGGGCAAGGCCTTGGTAAAACACGATAAAATGCTAGTCACGTTTAATAGTTCACATCACTTTCTTTTAGCAGATCCAGCTACCTAGTGTTTCATTTTTCACGTTAACCTTTCATAAACTTGCAAGTATAGCAAATATAAACCTTAATTTTGGTGCAAAAAATAAAGGTAAAAGAGTATTTAGTCTATATTTCTTTCTTATCATCATGATTTCTTAGTCTGAAGCTCTGTCAAAAATCTAAAATGCCAGAGGTACAAATCTCAAAGAAAAGTCTAGAATTTTCCTAAGTTGAGTTCCAGGCTCACAATTGCTTCAGTTTTTGTCTAATTTCATAATTAGCTCAAACAGTGCAAAATATATTTATAACATGCACATAACATCTACGGTTCTGCATTAAATGCTAGTATGCAACAAAACAATCACGAAAATGTTACTGTTATAGATGGCATATCATAAAAATACCAAGATACGATCGAGAAAACTTGGAGCAGTGGATGAAATTTACCCTGAATCAGTACCAGAGAACAAAAGCAGCCATAAAAACAAGCACACAAATATACTGTTTCTCTTACCATCTGAATGAACATTCACACACAACAGCAGCATGAAAGGGAGATAAAATTTTAGTTGTTGATTTTTGCAAGACAAACCTACCTTGAGCAAATTCTGAAGTACTAATCAAAATGAGTATAACTTTTCTATTTTAATAGATGATATAACAAAATCCCATCCTAGTAGGGGAGTTGCATACATATTTATTCACTACTAGAAAACCCAAGGAAAGAATCATAGTGACAAACCAGGACTATATGAAGCATAAGACAAAGTACCGTAAATACTCCACATGCTTCTTGCCCTTCTAATTTAATCATTATATCCAGAAATAAAATTTGCGCTGGTTTGAATAGGTAAATACCAAACAAAAAAGATGCAGCCAATAAAGAGAAATCAGAGAATAAGGTGAGGGTAAAGTTGATCTATTTGCTGAGACTTACTTAAAGAAAGCTCTGGTTAGTGACGCTTTGATAATACACTGATATATCCTTTACCATATTCTTAACTTCCAGTAAAAAAGACTTTATGAACGTTAATAAAAAATGTAGACTAATCTTCTACATGCATTTCTACATGTGTTTCAACTAATCATGAAGGGACAGAGACTAAAATTGATTTGTTTTTGTAAAAGGGCAACAAAATTTGCATGAACCCAATACAAGGGAAGCAAAGATTTTAGTGTCCATATACATATTCATGAAAGTATAAAGATATGGCATCGGTCAAAAAAATATATATACATACATATGTATACATATATTCTGTATCTTCTGAGAATAAGACTCAGAATACTCTTATTATGACAAACACAAAGGGTCTCCCCCCAAATTCAACCTGACTGTCCTTGGGCTCAAGTGGCTGGGCAGCTCACTGAAATCTGAGAGCAGGACAAAGCTGTAGGGAAGACAGCATAGCACCAAAAGTATGCCGTTTCAAGTAACTTGACTAAACAATGATTTTTAAACAGGTTTCTTTAAGTTAATTATGCTACATCTATTAAAAATATATTAAGGGGCTTCCCTGGTGGTGCAGTGGTTGAGAATCCGCCTGCCAATGCAGGGGACACGGGTTTGATCCCTGGTCCGGGAAGACCCCACATGCTGCAGAGCAACTAAGCCCATGCACCACAACTACTGAGCCTGCGCTCTAGAGCCCGCGAGCCACAACTACTGAAGCCCGTGCACCTAGAGCCTGTGCTCTGCAACAAGAGAAGCCACCGCAACGAGGAGCCCGTGCACCGCAACGAAGAGCAGCCCCGCTTGCCGCAACTAGAGAAAGCCTGCGTGCAGCAACGAAGACCCAATGCAGCCAAAAATATAATTAATTGATTGAAAATATATATATATATATATATATTAAGTACTTACCACTCCACTACATGACTTGGTTCTCAGATCTATTTTGACCATGCCAAATCCTAGACACACACAGAAATACACATTAATGTACAAAATGTGACATGCACTCCAGTCTTTGCAACTTAGAAATTATGAAAATAGTCCATAGTACATTCCATATGGAAAATACTCAGTATTCTTGTTAAGTGAGAGTTCCACAAGGAATTGAATTATAACAAAATAACTTAATTTTAAAGTCCCTCAAAATAATAAAGACATATTTTGAAAATATAAGTTAAAAAAACAAATGGATGAAAGGAATATGTACTATTTTAAGAACCAAAATTATTAGAAATTATGCAGATATATATATATACAAGCTTAAAATATACAATTAACATTACTAGTTAATAAAAAATCAAATGTGTACAGCACAAAAAATTAAAATGCAAAGACTAAATTTTTAAAACTAAAAATAAATGTCCACTTGCTTTCAAACACTGTATGTTCCTCCAAAGAAGTCAAAAGCTGTGTCTTCACCATCGTGAAAATACTGCCATTATTTGGAGGAGGAAAACTACATCCCCTACGTTAGCTGTCCCCAGGGCTAACCAAAGGAGGCACACATATTACAGATTTATATGATTTCACCCAACAGATAATATTAAATATGCAAATGCTATGTATGTGTTAATGTACACAACAGCTTTTAATGCCTGTGGGACTCTACCTCTAAAAACAGAAGTCTAGTAACCTGCTAATGGTGATCCCCTTAAATCTTGTAAAATAGATTAATGCTGACTTAACCTCATTTTACTAAGCACAGTCTCTCCCATATAGTAGGCATTCAGTACTAATGCTTACCCCCAAATTGGCAATTCACAATAGCATACTTACCATATCCTTTGTTGAAGACATCCTTGGCAGCCTTTCCTAGGTCACAGTAAGTCGGTGTGTTACACATATCTTATAAAGAAAAATGAGGACAAGGGAATAAAAGTAACTATTTAGTATTTATTCACTGTTCAGCTGTTTAGTTTTGTGAGAAGAGGTATATAGTTTTCTCTTCCTTTGTGTCATTAATGCTTATGCCCTAATGCAAGGCAAGTTAAGAGAAAGCATGCTGCTTTTTAAAAAGAGCTTTCCAGAATGCTAGAGAATAAAAGGGTTTTTCATGAGATTCACAAAGGTCATCTTTCTGATTGCATTGCAAAGAAAAGAAATTTCTCCCAGGCTGAAGGAGATGCTCTGTTAAACTGGACTTTTACTTTTTAAAAAAATGCAAAAATGTACATTAGAAAAACATTTCTTGGGCTGTTATAAAGCCAAAGAGCTATGTAAGATGTCA
This sequence comes from Phocoena sinus, assembly GCF_008692025.1. NCBI lineage: Eukaryota > Metazoa > Chordata > Mammalia > Artiodactyla > Phocoenidae > Phocoena > Phocoena sinus. The sequence continues at coordinate 33,508,933 of NC_045783.1, read as the reverse complement.
AGGTAAATTTTCTGAGGATTTGTAAAACAGATGCAATTAAACATCTTCAGGGTTACCGTTTTTGCCACTCTGACATTCAGTTCTTAAGAATTACCACACTAATTGAAATGTATTCACCCAGAGTACGCCCTCTCTCAAAACTCTTCTTAAAATAAAGTGCTATAATCTTACCTAGTAACCAGATATAGGACAGGGTCTACCTGCAGCGGTCTGCTCCCACAAATCAGTATACACGGTAAAGTTACAGCCTTCAAAACCCAAGGGGCTTGACTTTTCATCTTGCCTACTTAGTATTCAGCCAGCCTTTCTACTGCCAAGATGACCCTCACATCAAAATCTCAGGCCTGTTGACACTGCTGAACATACCACTCCTTTGCCCTGTGCACCACGGGAAACCTCTTCCTGCAGCAGCCTCAATAGCCACACCCAACAGGTAGTAGAACCACCTCAAGCAACCCCACTGGCCCCATTACTACACCAGAAACATCCAGAGCACCAGCTAGCCCCTGAACCACCTACACAACCGAAGGTATTTATTTCTATTTGGCTGAGCTGTTAGTCTGGCCTGCTGCTAAGTTTCTGCCTATCCCACCACACCTGAACACTACACACACTTTATGGTGCACTTCGTAATTGTGAATTCACTTAAAATTTGTCCCTCAACCTAAACCTGTCAAATATGACAGATATTAGGATATGTAAAGAGAACAGAGTATTAAAATATATATAAAGTTAAGAAGAAAGCGTAAAGGTGAGAGGAGATAAATGTACTGACTCATAGCCATCATAAAGCTTTGTTGTTCTAAGCCACAAGGTTTCGTAGTTCACTCCCAGAGCAATTGATTTACAATTCAGTCCTTTGTATTCACAGGATCAATTTTAGGCTTTTTACACATTGCCAACTGCAATCTGATATTACTCTTTATGATCACAACCGATGCCGGTATCTGTTGAAATGTTTCCCGAAGTTCAGTCTAAAATGCAGGCATTACGTATTCAAATAGAAATGTTAAGGCTTTACAGTCTGGTTTTTTCTCTACTGACAAGAGAAAAGATACACTTAAATGTTTAGAAACATCCATCCAGGGACCCATTACAGTCTTTTAGCATTTTCCTTCTTTTTCAAAACGACCTGCCAGACACTTTGCAAAAGTCGTGTAGGGGGTTGGACCTCAATTTTACCTAGTTCAAGCTTACTTTTTCAGGCCCAGGATCCTGATGGGAAGTGCACTGCTGGTATGATCAAGCAAAAACTCGAGAAGCCCCAGAGACGACACGTTCCGCACATTTCCATGACTACAAATGCACTTGTCCGTGGGCACGCACAGCGCACCGGGGTTGCAGGAGCCGCAGTCGGGGGATGGGGGTGACGGGTTAGTTATAACCCAGCTTCACACGATTACTAACGGGACCGTCAGCTCGCCTCGCCCCTTGAAGGTGCACATTCAGCATCCTCCCCTCGGCGGCAGGGAGTGGAAGAGCCCCCCTCATGGTGGACTCCAATGCCAGGGAGGAAGCCGGGGGCGGGGGTGGGTTCGGGGTTCGAGGACCCGACTTCCCTCGAAACCAACCTCCCGTCCGGCCTGACGCCCGGAGAGTCCTGGGGACCGGCCGGGCGCAAGCAGGTGGCGGCGCGGCGGTCCATCACCCGAGGGGCCGGTCCCCGCCGACCCCGCCCGCGGGCCCGCGCCCCGTTAGGCGGCCCTTCCTACCGCAGGGCCCTGCCGGTCGCCGCCCCGCCCCCGCTCGGCTGCCGGCCCGAGGCCCCGGCTCGCCTCACCTCCGACGGGAGGACCTGTCCGCTCAGCCAGGAGGGCGCGCCCGCTCCGCCAGAACACCGAAGAAAGTCTTCAGAACAACGCCGTCCGCGCCTGCGCGGCCCCACGCCCGCGGCGCCTGCGCGCCCCGAGCCCCGCGTCGCGGCTGCGCCGGAGTGTCGCGCCGGGGTCGCGCGCGGCAGGCCCGAGGCGGACCTACATCTCCAACCGTCCGAGTGCGCGCGTGCGCGGCAGGGCCCGGCGCGCAGGGACGGGCGGAGGTTGACGTGGGGCGCGCAGGCCGGGCGACCGCACCTTTGTCCACGAGGGGCCCGCTCTCGCGAGAAGGCGCGGAGACTACTAGTTACCGTTGCCAGGGGAGGGGCCGCGGCGGCGGATGCGGCGGTACCAGCCACTCCGCAGTGGATGCTGGCACAGCCGACCCCGGCGTCTTCTCTGGCGGATGCCTGGCAGATCTGTATGGGGATTTCGTGTAAGGGTGACTAAAATTCAAGGATGTGGCCCTTAGGTCATCTCGTCTTAAGGATGAGAAAAATAAGTCCCGAGGAGGTAAGTGACGTGACTTATTCAAGATGACACAGGGTAAATGATATTTCAAAGGCAGAGAGGAGATGGAGGCGGGGAAGCTCTCCTTCAGAGACGAACTGCAGCTCGTAAGTGTAGAAGAAATTATAGAAATAGGAAATCACCACTTTGGAGCCACCAATAACTGATTCAAGCAAAATTCATCGATAGATGCTGGACGGTTGAGGATATGCATACAGTTCCAAAGTGTCATCCCACAGGTTACTTAGTGAAGAGAAAAGGGTACCTTCACATCAAAGAAGTCGCCCTCAATCGAGTGATCAAACTTGACATCACCAGGGATGGTACAGACTGACATCACATGCTCATTCTTGCCAAAACAGTGACTTCTCTCTATTCACAAGGAAACAATCAGATTGAGGGACAATCCAAATTGAGGGACATTCTGCAAAAAAACCACCTGGTCTCTTCGAAAATGTAAATTTCATGAAATATTAAGAAAAAGGCTAGTGAACTGTTCTAGATTAAAGGAGACAAAGATATGATTCCAAGACCAATGTGATCCTAAACTGCACCCAGGATCAAAAAACAAAAAGCATCAAAAAATAAAAACAAAAAGCATCTATTCAGGATCATTCTTGGGTCAACTGAGAAAACTTGAATGTCGACTATAGTAGTATTGTAACATGTAAAATTTTCTCAGAGTGATGATTATACCTTGATTATGCAGAAATGGCCTGGTGTTTAGGAGATACGTGCTGAAGTATTTAGGCGTGAAATAGCATGTGTCTGCAACTAACTCTCAAATGGTCAAGGGAAAAAACATGCAAAATGTTAACAATTGGTGTAGCTAGGTGGAGCACATGTGGATGTTCGTTGCATTATTCTTGAAACTTTCCGATAAGTTTAAAATTTTTCAAAATAAAAAGTTGGGAAGAAAAAAACCCCACAAAGTCTTTGATATTCAGTTCCTGGTACCAGGTTGCTGCTTGAATCAAGAGGCAAAGATTATTTCCCTGCTGTGTGTAAGGCATTTCGGGCTAATAAGAGATAAGATACATGCTCCCAAAGGACTCATAATGTAAGACTTGGACAAATACCTGCTGAATGAGGCAGAAGATGATAAATGTCATCAACAAAGCAATAGAACTCAGTAGGCTAAACAAAATGAGCTTTGTAGTCAAAAGAGGCTGGGTTTGTATCTCACATCTGCCAACTCTGTGGTGTTTGGCGAGCAACTTAACCTCTCTATGCCTCTGTTTCTACATCTGTGAAACAGAACTAAATAAGGTCTACTTCAGAGGACTGTAGTGAATAGTAAAGAAAATAATGTATCCAGAGCACATAACAATCTACCTGGCATATGGAAAATGTTCATTAGTTAATAACACAGATGAAAATATGCTATAAGTGATTAAAAGCTGTACAGGCAAAACTACGTTTATTCACATACATATGCATATTAGAGCCACAACTTCAGCCTGTACTTTGGCACAGACCTGGACTTTGTCGGGTACAACAGGCCATTGAAGGCTGTACAGAGCACTTTGAACGGGAATTTGGCAACATTCCTTCCTTGGGCTTCTTTATCCAAAGACCTTTCTTCTGAAGGGAACTGATAACACCAGTCCCAGGTCATGCACCAAGAGACCTCCTCTTTCTCCCAGCACCTGATGCAGGAAGGTGGTAAAAGAAATTGTTAAGGTAAACGGCGGGTGCAGAGGGAATCATTCCTTTGCTTGCCATCTCTCTGGCCCCGTCGGCTTATCAGGATCCACGTTAACCCTCAACGTCCATATCAAGCCTCTAGCATCTGCCACCTCCAAACTACAGCCATTGCTCATCCCCGACCCACAATGGGCTCTAAGCTCTTGGGAAGCGTAGAAAGGACTTTCTCAGTCCAACTTCTAATCACCTGGCATTCTTCTCCTGTAAAATGTCTAGAACCAGAATTTTAGGGCAGGGAAGGGGCTACGTGCTTACTGCGTACAGGACACCAGGCTCAGAGCTGATGGATGAGCACACGTCCAGACACATCCGTGTTGTGTGCGTCCAGAGGCCCTGGTGAGCAGGCTCCCAGCACAGGTCACCTGCTGTAGTCAAGGTAACCCGATTGTCTGCCTGTGTTACCTTTGTGAGAGAAAATCTCAGAAGGTTAGTATAGTTTTACCCTCAAAAATGAGGGAAAAAACACCCTAAGAACAGAAACCCCACTGTGAAGATTTAGTAGCTCGATTGCCCTAAATGTAAGGAAAATTAAGATTCTGAAGCCAGCGGTGTTATTTAATTCCCTGTTTCTTTAAAGCAAAAAGGGCCCACTTGTTTGTTTTCAAGGACTTCAGAATTCTGATGAAGGGTGAGGATCCCCTTGGCATCTTTGAAGAAGCGGAGGGACCAGCCCCATCCCTGGGCCTCCTCAAGGGGGCAGCAGAGCACAGGGACCCAGCGGTGAAAGCGCCTCACTGTGCCAGGGATGGGTCAGGTGGACAAGAGGGGCATGGCTTGCAGTGCAGAGGGACAGACATCCAAGACTGTGTTATTGTATATTGAGGGTGTATATCATACCCTGAAATTCCATGTCTGAGGCCTCTTCTCAAGGAAACAGACTCGTGCAAAGGTTCATCTTGAATAGCTTGAATGAATTACAGTAGTAAATTAAAAACAACTTAATGGCCAACATTTAGAGGATTCATTAAATTATAATACACCCATCTTCTGGGATATGGTACGGCCGTGTGTTCTGATAATATTTGATGATCTGGGGGAAAGGCTCAGTTAAAAAAAGGGGGAAGGAAACAAAAGTTTAAGTACAGTGTAATTCCGTGTGTGTGTGTGTGTGTGTGTGTGTGTGTGTGTGTGTGTTACAGTTTTACTTTAAGAAGAAGCAGGGCAGACAGAGAGACTGGGTAGAGGGGGCCCACATGGGTAGATGTAGGCTTTAGTAATGGCTAATTCTGGACCGGTGATAGATTAATAATACATATTATATATATATATATATATATGTATATATAATAAACAGATGCTGTATATGTGTGTGTATATGTATGTACATAGAAAAAAATCGGGAAAATGTTTCCAAAATCTTATAGTGACTATCTCTGCTGGGTCAGAGTATATGTGATTTTTATTTTCTTCACATTGTTCTGTATTTTCCAAAATTTATAAAATTTGGAGACGTGTTTCTGTTATAATCAGAAAAGTTAAACTCACTTTCATAAGGTGGGGAAGTACCTAGGTTCATGAGAAGGGCATGCTGTTCCGTGGGCAATTTCCATCCAAAATTGGAAATGTCTCTGGGATCAGTCCATGGAATTTATTTTGGACTTTCTGGGAGCTCCCTTCACTCTTGGCCACAAGGGGGCGCAAGGAACCAAGATAAAGAATAGCTAACCCTGCTGGTAGGCAGGGGGCTTGGGACTCGAGTCAGGGTGATGACCCCTGTCCTCCCCTTGCCCCCAGAGCCTCATCCAAGCTCTCCATACGGTTGTGAACACAATTATGGGGGCTTTCCTACCCAAGTTAGCGTCCAAGTTGAATGTCAAAAGGGCAGCAAATATTTACAAATTGTTTTTATGAGGAAACCAATTTTGTCAACGTTCCACATGTGGATTAGGGTACAGCCTGGCTGACACAACCTGCAAATTAGCTCTTCTTAATCACTTGCTAGTGAAGCACTATGATCACTTATACGTGAAACATAAATTAAGAAAAAAAGAGGATGGCATACTCCTATGGAACCTAAAAATAGTTAATAGGCAATGTCCCCTTAGTGAATATATAGCTGTTTCAGGCAACTTGAAGTTTTGGGGAATGGCCTTAGGTTAGTGAGCTGTATAGTGTGGTGTAGAGGGAAGAATCAACTTTGGAACCAGAAAACTTATGTTAAATCCGAGGTCTGCAACTCACCGGCTGTGTGACCTTGCGCAAGTTACTTGACCTCTCTGAACCTTGGTGTCTTCATCTTTAAAACGGAGATCCCCAGGAGTACACCGTCCGTCCAGATGGGGCCCACCCAGGGGGTTCCACCAGATGGCTTTCTGTGGCCAAAGTTCTGAGGAGGCTTGGACCACACACCAGGGTTCACCTGGGCCAGAGCCAGATCACGCCAGTGAGTCACACACATCACAAGCCCCAGGACGATGGAGGAGCCAGACACAGACTCACCCTGAAGGGGTGTGGAGGGGCTGCGGGGAGGGAGTCTACAGCTAGGGACCTCTGGAGAACACCCCAGGGAGAGGCGAGGCCTGTAGCCCCACCCCTCCAGTGGGGACTCGGGAGCCCGTGTGTGCAGAGCTCAGGGCAGCCATTCACCACCCCACCTCACCTCTATGGAGATGTGATCGACATGAACCACGGTGTAAGTTTCAGGTGTACAGTGTGATGATTTGATACAAATATATATTGCAAAATATAATTACCACAGTAAGGTTGGTTAAGGGTGTCCTTTACCTCATATAATTACCACTTTTTTGTTGTTTATTACGGTGGGAACATTACAGCTCTGCTCTCACAGGAACTTTCAAGTTCACAGTACAGAATTGTTAACTATAGTTGCCAGAGCCATTCATTTAGAAAAATTTGTGTCTTCAGAATTGGGACTCCAGGCAGGTCTGGGATCTCCTAACACTATGGGATTCACCCCCTACCTTCGAGGAAAAAGAATCAGACCCCAGGTAGGGTCCAAACCCAAAGAGAGCAGAACCCATCTTGTCTGCAGGCTGGAGGATTCCCCTTTGCACGCTCCTTCCCTGAAACAGGTGTCCTGGGATGTGCGGACCGCCGCAGGGGTCCACTCTCTGTCCCTCAAAGTCATACGCAGTATCGCAGGGGGGCTTCATTCCTTCCTCTACAACCCTCCAGCCTCCCACTTAGAGACACCACTCCTGCTTACAGATCACACACCCCCTCACCCATCCTGGCCTGGACGGCTGCCACGGGGTGATCCTCAGGTCAGGTGACCATGCCCCCAGGCTCTGAGGGCCACCAGAACACCATTGCCTAAGACTGGACACAAGGGAAAAGAGGAATAAGCGGGGTTAGTTATAGGGATGCAGAGGGAGGAGACAATAAGAAAATGAAAAAACATGAGGCAAAAGAGAAAGACTCAAATGAAAAAGAATGCGAGGGACAAAGGTGTAGAAGGAAAACGATGAAATGAAAAGAAGAATGGAGGTTGAATTCCACTCAATTTTATAGGTTTCTGCCCTCCTCCCTGCAGTGTATTTACTATTAAATTACAGTCAGTAAAGAGAATAAAACAAACTGGACTCTATGAAAATACCTTGCTTTCCAAGTCGGTGCTCCATGAGAGTTTCATAGAACCAAGGGGCTGAAAGGGCCTTGTGATCTCCTCTGGAAACATAAATGTAATCCAGCTGAAAAAGAAACCACCCCAAATCGCCCACACATGGGGACTGCACGCTGCTGGGACCCTCAGTGGCATTGGTGAAAGGACATCTGGTCCCCGAGTCAGAGTGGTGCTGACACTGTCCCAACAGGCTGACTCCTGCTGTGACCTAAGACGAGAGACGGTGTTTCCAGCGAATGTGTATTGAGATATGGCCAGCTTTTTACAAACCTTTTCTTGCCTTTTCATCGCAGCATCTGCTGTCACTACCCCCACCTCTGTGTCTTGTGTAGCACGAGTGTGTCAGGGACTGCAGGACGCAGAGGAGGAAAAGCCCTGCTGTGGCCTGAACGCTCGTGTCCCCAGATTCACACGTTGCAATCCTAACGCCTGGTGTGACGGTGTTAGGAGGGGGGCCTCCGGAGGTGCTCAGGTCATGAGGTGAGGCCCTCATGAACGGGATTCGTGCCCTTGTGCAAGAGGCCCTGCAGAGCTCCCTCTCCCCTCCTCCACGTGAGGACACAGCAAGAAGGTGGCCGTTTACAAGCCAGGAAGCAGGCCTTCGCCTGACATAAACCTGACCACACGGGCACCCTGACCTCAGACTTCAGCTTGTATAGAGGCACCTAGTCCGTGGGAATTTTGTTACAGAGAGGTATGGAGAGTGCCCAGGAATGGGGTAGGGTGGACAAGGCATTTAGGGTTGATGAGTCACACACAACATCATCTAATTTTTTTAAGCAAAAAGAAGGCAGAGCACAACCTTGACAAAGGAAGCTCGGGGCCCCTGGTGCTGTTTCCAGCTGGACGCCAGGTTGGGATCAGGAGAACGGAGGCTGCCTTACGGGAAAGGCAGGCCCCAGCGCCACGTGGTTGGTTGGCCAACTCCAAAGGGAGCCGCTCACACATACGCCCTGCGTGGTGCCCCTGGGGTGAGCCTCATGGTGGCTGACCCCCCAACCCCTCCTCCCCCTCCGCCCGGCATTACACACTCCCAGAAAACTGGTCTGGAGGAGCCCTGCAGGCCGCGAGGAGCTGAGGCTGAGAGGTACGTGAGCTAGCCAAGGCCACACAACTGCTGATGAGCTGGACCCAGTCTCCCAGGCTGTTTCTGGAAGCGGGCCCGCCCTGAGGGGCAAGACATCTGATAAACCCGCTTCCTGGGCCGGCAGCTAAGTGCCTCCTGCCCTCAGGTACCTCAGCGGCAGTGCTTACACCAGCGCTGTAATTATACAGATCCTGCAATCTTTGTCTCCCCTCATTAACCTGCCCCCTCATCTTTCATTTACTGACCATTTCCCGGGAAAGCCTGCCAAAGACCCACTTGTTTCGGCTCCTTCGATTTGCTTTTAAGAAAAGCAAAGTGTATGGAAATCACACTGGTGCCGACACAGGAGACGTAACAAATAAAACTGTCCGTTCCGGAGTGAACGTAACTCACGGCGCCGCCTCTGCCGTGAGCTCTGGGAGCTACAGCAGCTGTCCCCGGAGGATGCAGGTGTCACACCCACACACCAGCCCATGCCGCACCTCCGTCCTGGCCAGGAGTTACCCGGGGGGCTGGCATCCCCCTGGCATCCCCCGCCGTGCTGAACCAGGAGCCCCAGGGAATTTCTTCTGGAGAATTTTCATTTCCTCTGAGCTCAGCCGGTACTGCCGAGCAGCCCCCGGAGGCACGAGGAGGACCTTGCCAGGTGGCCCACAGTCCTTGCCAGGGGGCGCCCCGTGGCAGCATCCTGGCCGGAAGTGCACGGGAGGGCTTCCTTCGTTGTGTGGCTAGCGGGGCCACGGCTCCCCGTGGGGGCGGTGGGCTCTGCACGTGCTCTGCTGTCTGCGTCTGGGATATCCAGGCCCTGACCTAAGAGCAGAAAAAAAAAAAAAAACGCCTTTTAAGCAGAAACACTAATAAAGCCTTCCTCTCCCCACCGCTCCATCATCTCCAATCCCCAGTCATTGAGCTCAGCCTCGGGGTGGTAAGTGTGCCCACAGGGCATCCTGGCTGATGAACACTGATCATTAGCGCACAAGCAGCCTCAGCCGATCTGAAAATACACCAAAAGTCATCTTCCAGTGAGACTTCTCATATGTAGTTCCTCAAAATTGCTCTGGCTTTTGGGAGACCTAGAAATAATAGACTAATTAGGGGAGATTTTTCTTCGGTGTGTTGGGTTGCACATACTTCTACTGAGAGCCTCCATGGGAGGGCTGTGCGTCATGCTAGGTCCTGAAGTTTACGTGGGGATGGAAAGTCCAGGCTTGGAAATGAGTGAGGGACATTGGTTTATAGAGTTTTATGAGTACCAGTTATGGTGCCAGTCCCTCTACACGTATTCACACATTAAACCCTCAGAATATAGTCATTATGGGGAGGTCGTGCCCACTTTACAGTTGTGTAGATACAGCCTAGAAAGGTGAAGCACCTTGTTTCAAGGTCACAAAGTCACTATAAATCCATTTATCTCTGCAGCCATCCATCACATGAAACAACTTATGGAGCTTCTATTATATGCCAGGCCCTCAAAGCATGAGGATACAAAGATGAACAGCTACAGCCCTGCCCACCCAGAGCTTATCACCTCGTTGTAGAGACAAAGAAGTACCCAATCACAATAGAGTTTTATAAACACCATGGCGGGCAGCTGGATGCCTGGGAGAGTGGGGGAATCGGGGGCTATGGGGGAGGCCAGACTGATGCTCAGATCAGGTCGGCCTGACTCCAAAGCCTGCACTCTTACAAGGCTGAGAGAAAGTCAAGCAGAGACAGAGACAGAGAGGAGCCTGCTTTTCGGTTTTGTTTCCCTGTTTGTAGCCTCCTGCACCTGGTGTGTCTGCATCCTCACCCCTCTCGGTCTGTGGGAGCATCGCTCCTGGAAGACACGGGGGTTAATCTTCCATCTTCCATGTTAAGATACCCAGCAAAGCCTTGATGATTTGGATCGTGTCACCCTTCCCCCCCAATCTGCTTTCCATCCTGAATTCCGTCTTCAGTGCCATAGCTATCCACCTGTGCGTGGAATTAGAAACGTCAGGGTAACCTCAGCTCTTCTGTCTCACTCACCCGCCACCCCCCACATCAAATGGTAGGGACTCAAGTGCCAAATCCCATCCTTGGCTGGTTCTCACTGTCACCATGTCACTGCCTTACACTGGCCCTCCTCTGCCTCCTCGTCCTTCTCTTCATTGGCCCAGCATCCGCTTTCAATCCACTGCACCCTAGCTCCACACCGCCACCAGCGCTGCTTTCCTAAAAAGCAAATTAGATCCTGCCATTTTCAAGTTCAAATATTCCCCCAATGACTTTCTACTGCATATGAAATAATACCCGGTGTCCTTTGCCGTTCCTCAGTCTAGCCTCCTCTTGTCTCTCCACCATCTGCCCCAGCCACACAGATTCTCTAGAACCAAAATGCACCTCCCTGCCCCTGCACACACTTCACCCTCTGAGCCTGGGGTAAGACCATCCCCTACTTCTCAACCTAGGAAACTCCTACTCATCCCACAAAACCCAGCTCAAATGACCAGTCACCACCTCTGTAGAGGCATTCCTTCATTCCTCCAGAAGGTCTAATCACACCCTCCTCTGTGATCCTTCAGCCCCACATTTCTATCTTTATCTTAGTGCTTGTTATAATATATCAAAATCATCTCTACATGTAGATCTTCTTGGACACTAACCCCTCAGGGGCAAGGACTGTGTTTTATCTTTAATTCCCAACACCTACACATAGGTTCTGTTAAGTACAAAGTACTCAATGAACGTTTGGTTCCAGTACTTTTTGTCTGTGTGTTTTGCCAGAGGCCTCTGGTGCCCTGGTATTCTCTCTTCTGTTAGGTAACAGGAAGCAGGGAAACCCAGCAGAGAGCGAACCCTGGGGCTCTCTCCTTTATGTTTGGCCATAATTGTCCAACTTCAAAATAAATTCTGGAACACCCCTAGTCACCAGGAGTATCCTACTATCAAAGGGTGTTTGATGCTCTCAGTTTACATGAAAACAAGTAGTATTTGCAGAAGAAATAGCTCCGTTGTGCCACACGATGGGGACAGGCATCCAACCCCAGGAAGAGAGCCAGGTAATGGACCCTCAGGTCACCTGCCCCAGCCACTGGGCTCCAGGTGTCCCTCGAGGCTGGGAATGGTCCCCTGGCACAGAATGTCCAGGTACCTCTTGACGGACTGATGTCAGGTGTTTTGGAGGAAGACCCATTAACACCAAGGTTACCATTGATGGCATAGATAAGGGGCACTGGTAGATTTTAAACGGTGCCTTACACCCCAGGTACGGGGATGAATTTACCCTGAGAACCAAGCAAACAACGAAGGGATTTGGGGACCCAGATCTACCCTTAAAGGACTTAGGCAGTGATAAGCACATGTCTAAATCACTCGACTTTGCTAACAGTCTGGCTGGAAAAAAAAAATCAGAGAAAAAGGGATGAAGCATTTTTTAAAAATTCAAATTAGGAAACTTGAAAATGCATGAAATCCCATCTGAAATGAGTTACAGTCTTGGAGCCTGTTCTGCTTAAGTCACTTCAACATCATACAACACAAATTAAATCCATTGCTCATAAAATACACCTAAACTTCCTATTAAACTGTATAAAACTGTATATAAAATGGGCTTTCTGCGGTTGTCCCTATCACTAAAAAAAGGCAATTTTTATAAAATCATTATCTTCCTAATTAAATAATCCTAACTTCAAACAGTTCCATTTTCATTTTAAGGAGAATTATTTTCCAATTGACATTTAGTCGGGACAGGTGCTGTTACATTCACAGCTCTTAAGCTATTGGGATTTTTACATCTGAATACTGGAGACACTCAGGGGGCATTTTGTCTCTTTTCTCTCTGTCTTCACTATCTGAGCACAGTGTAAAGTTTCTCAGTATATTTTTTGTAACTCATTAGTTTTTGGCATCCCGCAGAGCGTATTGGCTAACAGGTTTCATCCTTTCTTGGAGCACAACTAGCTGTGAAAACAGATCTTAGAGCAGACTCCCTCCAGCCTCACAGGATTACTGAAGGTAGGAAATGCAGGTGATTATCAGAGTTTGCTTTTGATACAGACATCCTGCTCTTCGGCTGGCCCTTTGAACTGACTTTGACATGCAGTGATTAAGAGGGGTTCAACCCCTGGAGGAGCAGTGGCTGCAGCCCTGCCTCTGCTCCCCCTCTATTGAGTCCTCGTTTTGGACTATTGATCAAACAGATTTGAGGGAATTTGTTGGAGCCTGTGTGGGGTAAGAAGGAAGGAAATGGAGGAGGAAGGAGGAGGAGAGAAAGGAGAGGGCACGTCTATAAACAGTTTCAGAGGGAACCCGCCGGTCAGACCTCGCTCGCCTGACTTCACACACCTTCCTCCAATGAAGATTTGCTTCTCTTTCAGAAAAAGCAATCCCAGGCGACTTGCCGAGTTCCCATTTTGGCAAAAGCTCCATCGTGGGTTCAGAGCAGCCCAGCTTCGAGGAGGACGCAGGGAGGGCTGAGAAGGTCCAGGATGGTGGTGTTGGTCCTGCTGCGGCTTGGCTGGCTGTGCGCCCCCCGGGAGCCCTGGTTCTGGATGTCAACAACAAGAGCTCTGTGGATGCGCAAGGGGCCCGGAAGGTAACGCTCGGTAGAGGGGGAGGGCTGGGCGCTGGGCTCGAGTGAAGCCATCACACAGATGAGCATCTGAAGTAGCTCATCTAGACGGTGGGCCGGATTGAGGCTGTGGAAGGCACCCTGGAAGAATCCAGTCGCTTTAGCATTGACTCACCAGATGAGCCAAGTGGCTTTTCAGGGCATTGAATTTCAGGGCTATCAATTCGCCTATAAATCAGGGAGTAAGCTAACATTTAGAAAGCTATACACCACGTGCCAGGCCTTTTATACATACTGTCTCATTTCCTCTTCCTCAGAGCTTGAGACAGCTATCACATCTCCTAATGACAGATGGCGGAAATGGGCTCAGAGACGCTGAGGAATTTAACCAAGGCCACACAGCCAGGGACTATGGGAGTCAGAAGTTACATGCTGCGTGCCAACCCTCTCACTTCACAGAATTGTTTTATAGGAAATGTTTCATATACATATGAAAAAGCATCAACCGTAGATGAGAAAAATCAGTCTTCGGTATCTGTTTCTCTGCAAATGAGGCATCACTAGAAATCAAAGGATGGTTGGGTTGACCCACTGAGGGGCCTACTTGGCAAATGGTGACTGATGTGATTCACTGCAGTAAAAAGGTCAAATAGGGATGCCACAAACACCAACACTTCTTTAAACTATCGCACAGCATCCAGAGCTTCTAGATACATATCAAAAATCTCATAACCGTCTCTAAGACACACGTGGGAAAACATTTTCTTCCATTTTCACAGCATAAAAGATGAAATTCTATGTTTAAAAGTAGGACAATTTTTCAGACACAAATAACCTTTGCAGCACATAGGTCTCTTCGTTGGTGATTTGCTCTCCCCTTTGTGAAAGAAAACCAATTCTAGTGAAAAGTCAAGATGCTGCTTGAGGTTTGCCTCAGTGTTTAAAGTGCCTCTCTTTTTGGCTTTCTCCATCTCCTGCCTGGAATAAAAACTCTTCACATCTCGCCGGATTCCCTAGCCCTGTGACAACAGCTTCTCTTTACAGGGTTCACAGTGCATGTCTGACAAAGACTGCGACACTAGAAAATTCTGCCTCAAACCCCAGGATGAGAAGCCATCCTGTGCTACCTGTCGTGGATTACGGAGGTGGTGCCAGCGGGCTGCCGTGTGCTGCCCGGGGACGCTCCGCGTGAATGGTGAGTCAGCACGAAGACCTTGCAGGACTGCAGCGCTCCCAAAGAGCAGACACAGCATCCGGGTCTCTTAGACTAGGGTATTCCACGACAGGCACTCTCTAAAGGCTCCAAAGTGGTTCTCCGCAGCTGCCTCTTCCCGATGCAGCAAAATAGTTTCTTTCCCGGCAACAACTCTTGCCAGCAACTTGGAGATGATTTTAAAGCAAGGGTTCAAGTTGGAATCTTTCAAGTTCTTCTGTTTTCACTTAAGATTCCATTAATTACTTAAGCACCTGCTTTGCCATATGTGAGATGTAAATATTTAGTGCCTGTGTCCCGGAAATCCAGAAAGTTATACAGAAACTGAAGGCGGAAGTACTGCCAAACCCTGTGACAGTCTGATAATGAGCCTGTCTGTGGTTCTCATCCTCTAACTCCACCTGCTTTTCTCTCAGATGTTTGCACTGCAATGGAAGATGCAACCCCAATACTGGAGAGGCAGATCGATGACCAAGACGACACAGATACACAAGGAACAAATGAGCACTCAATTCAGGAAAACAAACCCAAGAGGAAGCCAAATATTAAAAAAATCACAAGGCAGTAAGGGTAACAGCAGCATTCTAAGCATATATATATATATATATATATATATATATATATATATATATTTTTTTTTTTTTTTTTTTTTTTTAAGAAAAATATTTTCTCCTCCTAGGCTCTTAAGGACAGGCTGAAACTGACTTAGGCCTCTCCACCCCGGAAACACCTAGGGAGCATGTCCTATTTCCAATCTCTTTCCGTAAACAGCTATGGAGATCATGGGGGTAAGAGCACAAGGTAGTTGGCAGGCCAAGAGGACGGGGAATAGCTATAATAACGGGCTGATTAGCAAGAAAGCCTTTAATTGTTTAACTAAATTTTATATGCACATCTTTTTATAGCCTATAATTTAACAAATAGAAATTTCCCTTTCTAGATCCTCAGAATACAAAATAAAAGAGAGATGAACACAGATGCAATAACTTTTCATTCTCGGACAAAATACAAACTTCACTAAGATGCTTTTTACAAAATTGTAGTCTCAAATTCCAATCTTTGACATAAAGCAGCTAGGATTTTGAAGGTGGTGAATTGGCCATTCTTGTTTGTTGAAGACGGCTAACTGCCCCCTGTGTAAGTAGTGGTCTCTCTTTGGGTCAGTACAAATCCCATTTAATAAAACACTGATGAGTGATACTTATTTCATGTCTCAAGACTGGAAATCCCATCTTTCTTTAATAAATGTTTTAACTTTATAAAGCAGTAAATTGTGTTTGGGAAGACAGAGATGTCCACTCCATTGTTGCTTTCAGCCCAGGAGCCAGGCATGCTGTTGTTCTATCCGACCTTATCCTACACCCCACGCCCTAACCCAGTCATGCCCTCACAAGCCACCATTCCCCCTGCTTATTACTAAAGCCCGTATCAATCTCGTTACAGGACAAGAGGGAGAAAGCTGTCTTAGAACTTTCGACTGTGGACCTGGACTTTGCTGTGCTCGTCATTTTTGGACTAAAATTTGTAAACCGGCCCCATTGGAGGGACAGGTCTGCTCTAGGAGAGCGCACAAGGATGCCGCGCAAGCTCCAGAAATCTTCCAGCGCTGGGGCTGTGGTCCTGGACTATCATGTCGAAGTCAGGCCACTGGAAATCAACGAAACTCCCGGGTAAGAGTGTGGCCAGAAGATCTAAACAGCTGCACGTCTTCCAGCAGAAGTCTCAGACAAGAACTTAAAAATCTTCCCATACAAATAACTCTTAAAATCAAATCTTGTAGTAAGTGAAACAGACTGAGCTGGAGAAGCTGCCTTGTGATGAATGGAAACTTAGTTTGGGCTTGTTGTCTATTTCTGCAGAAAAGTGATGTGATTCTATAACAAATTTAACTTTGATCTAGTGATTCAGTTAGTTCAAATAAATCTTTACGTAATTTCTGGTGAAGTTATGGTACCTGACAGTAGTAGGCAGGGAAAATTGTCACAGCAAATACTTTATTTTTCCTTAAAACCCCCATTGTTTATAATCACTTATTTCTTGGAAGGGAAATACCGTTTTGCTACAAAGTAACTTGGTTAATAAAGAAGTAAGATTCAAAAGGTAGTATCTTATGTTTGTATAGCCCACTGCAAGTTACAAAGCATTTTTACGTTATTTTGTTTTCAATAGCTTTACTTACCATTTGAGAACTTCCTATATTTTGTATTTAAATAATTTCTATATTTCAAAGCTAGGGCTTTCAAGGAGTACTTTTACTTATACATTTTGACCATCTGAACTTAAAAGTTACACTGGAAGAAAACTAGGGCAAAAAAAAGTAAAATCTTTGTTCAAAGTATAAGAGACCATATTTTATACATATGGGTACATATTAAAAGTAGTTTTAATTAGGGAAGCTCTTTCTGATGGATTACAATCAACTGTTACAGATTTCATTTAAGAGATAAATCACACACCTGTTCTTGGAATTAGGTTATAAGTATATGTTACAAAATCGCATATGGGCCAAGCATAGAAAAAAGTCTCTAAAAAAGATTGAACCTTCTTCCAAAGGCTTGCTTAATTGACTAATTTACAATCAGTAAATAGCAGGAAAGGTAATGAGGTAATGTGGTTTATAGCATAAGGACAGAAAATGAGAAAACAAAAATTCCCATTTAAGATTTGTTATCATCTCATCTCTTACTCCTCTCCACTGACCCTTAGTAAAGTGTGATCATGAACAGAATATATAAATTTAAACATATTTGCTAATAAAATAAGCACAAGATCATCTGATAATAGTACAAGAGGTTTTATTGACTAACGCAAGCTACAGCATGAAGAAACAATTATTTAAAAACACCACAGACCCTTACGTAGCAAAGGTTAAGAAATAAATTAAGACCTATTGGGCTGTGCCGGGGAGGATGGGCCTCATTCACTTCGATCCTTGGGTTCTCGGTATTTCCACTGGATGTAGTCAAAGATGTCCTTCTCACTATCCACGGGCAGCGGCTCTCCAGCAACTCCTGCAAGGAGGGAGAACAGAACCTTCCTCATGAACCAGTTCTGGAGTTTAGAGGTTTCAGGACTGAGAGCTACACAGGACTCACTTTCAGAGGAAAAAGAAAATAGTCCCCAAGCCACTCAAAAAAAAAAAAAGGATACTGACTGCCCTCCCCCTCCCCCGTGAGCTTGTGTCTGTGCTTTGCCACACGTATTACCGGCGCTATACAAGGAACCTCAGTACCCCAACTCTGGCCATCTGAAGTGGCCCTAATCCATGATTTTTCTGTCTGCTGGATCTCCACCGTATTAGAGAAAATACTCTAGTGAGTTCCTTTGCAACTCAAAATACGGTCCCCAGACTAGCAGTGCTGGCACCACCTGGCAGCTTACTGGCAATGCAGAAGGCCACTGAATTAAAATCTGCACTTAACGAGGTTCTCACATGGTTTGTATACACATTGACATGTGAGAAGCACAGCCCTCAACTACCAGGGATGAAAAACACTTTTAGGACAAAAAGACAAAATCTTCATCTTCCTAAAAGAGAATAGTAAACCACAGTATATTGTGAAATGTTAACAAGATCTATAAAACAGAAATTAAGCAATTTTTACTCTTTAAACTTTAAAAGCTTGGGGCCAAAGCTACCAAGTTTGGCCTGGCACTAACAGCAAAAATACCTGGGTTCTTTGGAAGTCTTGGAGATACATTTAAGAAAACAAAAACACTTTAGATCAGTAAGATTATTTACTGACCACCAGAGGTAGAAAGAATTTAATCCATTCTAATAGAGCTGGAAATAAACGAATCTTGTCATCATGGGCCTTCAACTGAGGGCCTGGGAGCACCTATGGATTAAAGCTTTTTTTGTTGCCTGAGGGACTAACAATACCAAAGAAACTGCAATTAACTGGCACAGTTACTGAAAGGCTTTTTAGAAAAACCAAAGTTGCTAAACCAAAATATCCAGATGACTGGGATTATCTCTAATGCAGACAAAAATACTCACCAGTGACTCCCAAGGGACGGATTGTGTATTCATTGATTGTGAAGCCTTTTTCTAGGGCATGAGCTCTCATATTCTTATTGAAAATATCACTCCCAGTGAAATAGAGGACACCACAGTAATACTGATCCTTGGGTATCAACCTACAACCAATAAACAGTTCACCAATCTTTTACTACATATTTCCAATTTAGCAAAAATAGTACTCTTAAAATCATTAAGGCACAAAACAAGTCTGTGTGGTCCAATAACTGAAGAGGACACCATCATTAGGTAGACCATTCAAATGACCTCAACTTTGCAGTTAGCTGAGGTTTCAGTAAACTATGCTCTGCAAGAGGTGTGGACAAATGCAAAGCAGTATCACTTGTTACAACCAACTCTCCCCAGGCAGGATCTACTTTGAGCTGCAGAAGACACCATGGTGAACCTAGAGATAATAAAGTAGATTCTGTAGACAGTCATTATTCTTTACATACTTTCAGGCTAAACATTGTCTATTGCAGGGACACATGGCACTTTGGAATGAAAAGGGGTCATTTATGCAAATTCCAAGACATACGGAGGGAGGGGGAAAAGGGGAAAAGAAGGGAAAAGTTAATAGGTCAGCAACAAATTTTGAGTAATACCTGATATCAATTCTCCTGTGTGGATATTCCTTTTCATCATTTTTACTGGGAAGCTGGCAAACACCCTAAAACGTATATTTAAAAATAATGTTTAAAGATCTTTTTAAACTTAAGGCTTAATTCTAATCAAATACTGTTAACTGTGAAGTTATTTTTGCTTTAAATGGAGGCAGTTTTAGAATTGTGAGCGCTTGTAACTTAGTAGCTTTTCTATGCACTATATATTATCCCTGCCTTCCTACTGTGCTTCATGATAACTAAAGAACCACATGAAACAGCAGGCAAGGGTTCCGGTTGTGAGGGTCTGGCTTTTGTGTGACTCTAAACAAGAAAAGCTAATCAAGGAAAGCGTGAAAGACAGAGACCAAAACAAACAGAAAAAAGCAACTTGGAAGAAACAATGATTATTCAGGGAGAAGAAAACAGACACAAAAGCTATCAGTAATATTCTCAGATCACAGATTTTTATCCATGAAATAAGGACAGAATTCTACAGAAAAAGAAAACACAAGGAAAAGATTTAAATCAAAATTTAAAATATGATAGAAGTAGAAGAAGTTGAAATTGAGGAAATCTCCCAGAAATCAGAAAAGACAGAGAGAGGAAAATTAAGAAAAATTTAAAAGATAAGAAAATTAGAGGATCGTTTTCTTCCTTCTTTACAGGTGAGTTTTCATTATACTTCTGCAGTTTTCTTTTTTAATACTTCTGCAGTTTTTAAACAATAATTATCAAGGTGTGTTTTGTTATCTTTTCCTTTTCCAGGAAAATGGGGACAGTTTATGGACTGGGCGGCAACGCATAAATATGTAAAAAGAAATACAAACATCACCAAATTTCAAATCTAAAGCTTCAAATGCCACATTCTAAGAAAACTACACAAGTGACAGGTTTCTGGTCCTAAAGAGCAGTCGAGTTGGTACACACGTCACTAAAAGACATACTTTTCACTCAGCAACATAGAAAAATCAAAATCTAAAATGGGTATTTTCTTTAGCAACTCCTATTCCTGAGAGATTAATGAAACCTGTTTATCTTCAAATATGAAACCTATCTTCTTAGGTACTAGCAAGTTCCAACTCAACCTTTAAATGGAATTACCATGAGGCATTACCTTGCAGATCTGGATGTCTGAACCCACAGGCAATGATCTTTCTGTTTGTCACATCAGTAATAGGATTCCATCTAATGGCTTTGTTCCTGTCCTCAAGGCTAATTTTATTTCCTGCACTTTTTCTGAAGTGCTAGTGTTAAAGAATTTCTTTGTATTACTGTAAATTCTTTATTCAGTTGAGTGGATTAGTTTTGTTTGGCATTTCAGTTAGGTCACTTCATGCTGACTGTCTGAAATAAAGCCTCTTTCATTTCCCCAAGTGTAGCCAAGGTATCTTCTATTGTCCTGTGAATCCTCGCTGTAGATATTTCACAGAAAATCATCCTCCGAGGTCAAACCTGCACGAAACGCTAAAATTTGAGTGGTACTCACCATATATAAAGTAAAAAGGCATCTAAATGCAGAGGAAATTGGTTTTTCTTCCAAATGTTATTATATTCACGGGAAGAATAGTTCAATTAACTAAAGACCCTGAGTTTACAAGAAGAGCTGGAATAACCCTGGCTTTCCTAAGCTTTGATTACTATTAGTTTAAGAGAATTCATGTTTTGAAGATAACTTTAAAAACACACAGATGGTCATATCTTTAAAACTATTTAGTCAGTGCTTATAGCAACAAGATGTTCTGAAAACAAGTGGATCGATATGGAGTGGAGTTTACTCCACTTCATAAGCTGAATTTATTTTGCAGCCAATTTCCTTTCAGAAACCTAGAGATCTTAACTCCTTTGGTGATCTCTGCTCATGGTCACGTGCTCAGGGTCACTGCCCTGACTCCTGCCTGCCTCTCTCTCCCCGCAGAGACCTGCCTGCCTAACTTCCTTACTTCAAGTCTTTCCCCAGGTCTCATCTTCTCAATAAGGCCCGACTCTTTAATACCGACTCCTGCACTCCCTTTCTTTTTAAAAAATAATACTTATTATCTTAACGTTTTACCTACTTAATATGTTCATTGTTAAGTAGCAGTCCCTTCCCATACCCTCAAATAAAAGTTCTACTTAGGGCTTCCCTGGTGGCGCAGTGGTTGAGGGTCCGCCTGCCGATGCAGGGCACACGGCTTCGTGCCCCGGTCCGGGAGGATCCCACATGCCGTGGAGCGGCTGGGCCCGTGAGCCATGGTCGCTGAGCCTGCGCGTCCAGAGCCTGTGCTCCGCAACGGGAGAGGCCACAACAGTGAAAGGCCCGCGTACCGCCAAAAAAAAAAAAAGTTCTACTTCAATTCACTAATCTATCCCATTCTCCTACAGCAGAGCCTGGAATGTAGTAGATGCTAAGTATGTATTTGGCGAATTGACTGCATACACCTCATTCCTACTGACACTCATTCTCCCCACTTTGTTCTTTCACCGCACCATCTTCTCTTTTTCTGTCCCTTTTTCTGTTCCCCAATTTAATTCTTTCCAGGTTACTACCTTCTTCCAACTGATCTATTTCCAAATAGAAATATATTATCTTTTATATTATTATTATGTATTATACTAGTATAACACTGCACAACTCTTCGAAGATACAGTATCTTCAAAAGATATTTGTACAAACCCTTCAACGTTTCCACATATATTACTTAATCTGATCTGCATAACAGTCCTGTGACAGAGGGCAAGGATATCATTTTATAAATAAGAAAATTAAGGCCTTAGAGAAGTAAAGCAACTTGTCAATGTCACACAACAAATTGGTAATGGAACCAAAAGATCTTAAAGCCTCCGTATCCAAATCTACTTTCCTACAATGCAACATACCAACACCCACCGTGTTTGCAACAAGACACAAATCACTTCTTATTGCCTCCAAAATAAAATGATTTGAAAGTTGACCTGGAGTGCTTCTCATCCTAACAAATACTAATTATAAATGTCAAAACAGCAGGCTCAAACATGGCATTTTCTAAGCTTCAGTAAATACATGAACTACATGTACAGTATACAAACTTTATATACTGACCATCCACTAAGATGGATTCCTATGTCACAACATAAAGGCCTTAGTCTCTTATTGTGGTCTAAGTCTTCTATACTTTGAAAACAAACAAACAGCCTGCTTTCTTATTTTTTAACCTGTTTTCTTCTGGAAAGAGGTTTGGAAGATTCCCTTTCTGGCAATACCTGTACACGTGCTGCCAGGTATGACCGAGAGAACGGAAGGCTAGATAGAGCCAAGACTTCCACAACCTCAGCCCGTATCCTAGGATGGGTGAGCGGTCCTAGTCTTTCACACACCACATGTACTGTGAGGTCTGAACCGGCCGACTCTGCAGCATCACTGGGATTTGGCTGCCTCTGACCTTCCTAGACAAAGGACTTCACTTCTTTGAGCAGCTACTAGGATAACCCAATTCCACTATGTCAGCAACTCTTTATGTTCACATACTTGGCTACCCACCTTCCTTTGCAGGTTACACCCAGCCCACCAGCTTGTAATTTTTCCTTGTATTCTTGCTAGCTGGATTACTATAGCCTCTGTAGGTCTTTCCTCTGGATCTCTTTGGGCACAGAAGAATACTGTTCAAACTGTAAAAAAATGCTTCTGCTTTTTTATTGTGTAAACACCTTCCTGGTGGCTAACTCTGAAAACAGCTGCTACACTTCCCCAGGAAAGAGTCCAGTGCTTTCACAGAGATGACTACTGAAGGAAGAGAGGCCAGAAGGGGTCCCTGGTGGCATACCAGGACACTTTCCTACTGTTTAAAAAAAACAACCCAAATTGTCTAGCACATGCTTTTTAGAATTTTATCTGATTGAATGTTCTTTAAATGTAAGATTTATGCACTTTCATTTTGAGTGATTTAAAGTCAATCTAAACTTAAAAGGATGTTCACATGGCATATACAAATCCTATTTTTATTAATATCTCATGTGTGCATATATTTTTGAGCATAGAGTAAGAGCTCAAAACCTGACAGACTAGGGAGAACAGATCATAAATGTAATTCTCAAAAACTGACTAGAATTTTTATTTTTACCTTTCCCAAAGTTCTTTTGAAAATATTGATAAAGTGTGACAACTTAGTTAATATACTTTCATAGCCCATTAAAATCACCATGCTGAATCAAATGACATGAGTTTTTGCATATATGATTAAATACACATAACATAAAATATACCACTTTAACCCTTTTTAAGTGTGCAGTTCAGTGGCATTAAGTACATCCACACTGTTGTGCAACCATCACCTCCATCTGTCTTCAGAACTTCTTCATCTTCCCCAGTTGACATTCTGTCCCCATAAACACTCACTCCCCATCTCCCTGCTGCCCCGCCCATGCCCTGGCAACCAGCGTTCCATTTTCTGAATGACATGGTAATTCAATTATCTATCTCAACCATCTTCTTCTACTTTTGGCTAAGACTGTCAAATCTACAGTGAGACTCTTGCTAATTTTAGCATGTCCATGCTCCAAAGGCATAGTCTCTCTCCTTTCAGTCACATGACTTAGGAAAAGGGGGGCATGGAGAAAAGAGCGGCCAAATGCTGTATTTAAGTGAGCAGCAGATAAATGTAAGCCTTTATTACATTAGCCCTAGATTTCTGTTTGCCTTTATACAGGACCATTTATTAATGTTTTTAATCCATTTGCTATTTGTCTTGACTCCTCAAGTCTTAATCCCGTAGGAAGAACACAGGACTTTGACAGTCCATCACAGTGGGTTTCACTGGGACGACTCCACAGGTGCCCCCTCTATGAGCCCCCTTCATACAGCATGGTTCTTCCCCTGGACGTTCTATCATGTACCCTGATGCCTTCTTTCTTTCGTCTTGTAACAGATTAATACTCTTCAGACAATTCTAATCTCACTTATTAATATATTCTGAGTCAAAGAGTATTTGCTATTTTAGGGAAAAAATATAATGTATTGAAGTCATTATGGATATTTTAAAAATAGCAGATTATGCATAATTACCTATTCCAAGGGCACAGATTATTTACAAGTGGGGAATTTAGAACAAAACTCTTTACTGGGACTTCCCTAGTGGCACAGTGGTTAAGACTCCACGCTCCCGGGCTTCCCTGGTGGCGCAGTGGTTGAGAGTCCGCCTGCTGATGCGGGGGACGCGGGTTCGTGCCCCGGACCGGGAGGATCCCGCATGCCGCGGAGCGGCTGGGCCCGTGAGCCATGGCCGCTGGGCCTGCGCGTCCGGAGCCTGTGCCCCGCAACGGGAGAGGCCACAACAGTGAGAGGCCCGCATACCGCAAAAAAAAAAAAAAAAAAAAAAAGACTCCACGCTCCCAATGCAGGGTTCGATCCTTGGTCTGGGAACTAGATCCCACATGCACGCTGCAACAAAGAGTTCGCATGCCACAACTAAGGAGCCCTTGAGCTGCAACTAAGGAGTCCACCTGCAGCAACTAAGACCTGACGCAACCAAATAAATTTAAAAAAAAACAAAAACAACAAAAAAAACCTCTTTACTAAAATATTCTCGGATTAGAGAATCTATCTCCTCTAAGGTCTAGGATGTCCTATTTACTGACGGTGACACTAAGCTACAGTGAGGTCACACTCAGAATGGTTACTGGACAGTCTCCACAGTTTTTTTTAAATGTGTTAATTCAAGTGAGTACTTACCATGAACTTTGTTTCCCCTTTTGACAGAGTGTCTGTAATAAAATGGACCTTTTGTAACTGCTCCACAACACGATGTAACAGCTTTGGCTACAGAATCATAATTAGGGAATAAGAAAAAAAGCAATTACTCTGTTACAGCAAGAGAGCATTTTTAAAATGAGTTTTCTGATGCTCTATGCAGAAATGCCTAGTTTTCCTATGTTCTGAGTACCTTTTCTTCTAACAGAAAATTCATCTTATCAAATGAAACCACCACTTTTCACCAATATCATGATACCCCCAAATAGACATCATTTGTCTTTATCTGTTTCATTAAACAAAAAGTTACCTGCTTCATCTTTAAAAGGTATATATTCCAAAATCAAAAGCATTTTGCCTTCATGGGTCTTCTAACAGAGCTTAACTTTCTTGATAGACAATAAATAATTCTGGAAGTATTTTACTAAATTTCATCTCTTCCAAATGCTAGACTGTCCTGCCAATTATTTGTGGACAAACAATGCGTATCCCTTCCAACAACTTACTTTGCCTCTCAAAGAATTCAGTCAGTACAAAACACTTCAACTGACTTTCAGAAAGATTAAAACAAAAACTCATTCTGAAAATATCCAACTATCATTTAGAAAATTATATTCACTGCTGTGTAAGACAGATCACATTTGCTTATAAATTCTGAGGTACCTGTTTGGTTGACTCAGAGGTAAAGCTTGGATGGGTCAGAAGAACATCCATGTCGCCACTGGACTCTGCCCCTATGATAGCAAAAAATATGTATGGAATTCTCCTTGTAAATTTATCAATTAGGCAAA
Organism: Phocoena sinus; assembly: GCF_008692025.1. NCBI lineage: Eukaryota > Metazoa > Chordata > Mammalia > Artiodactyla > Phocoenidae > Phocoena > Phocoena sinus. Next base: position 33,483,367 of record NC_045783.1, on the reverse strand, counting down.
CACAGAACCAAGGTGATGACACACATAGAAGAGTCTTACTCTTACAGCCTAACTTTCTATTTCACTGTGCTTCATATTCAGAAGTAGTTAAAAGAGTTCAATTTTCTGTCCAACTATTCAGGTATATTAATGTAAACAGCAGAATCTGGGATAACAACAGTAATTGATGTTAGATATATGTTGCATACAATTGGTTAAATATTATTAAAAATGTACCTAAGTAACTACTCAATACTGAATAAAAATAACATTTAAATATACCTTTAAAATATATCTATGAACACTAAATATTTAAAAATCTCAAATTAAACAATATGCTCTAACTGCAAAGGTTAATCAGAAAATTCATTTCAATTCTTCTGAATGAATTCACTTAATGAGTACTGGTAACAATTACTATTATGGCATCATAGATAAGAATGCTAGATTCTTGGGGCTTCCCTGGTGGCGCAGTGGTTGAGAGTCTGCCTGCCGATGCAGGGGACACAGGTTCGTGCCCCGGTCCGGGAAGATCCCACATGCCGTGGAGCAGCTAGGCCCGTGAGCCATGACCGCTGATCCTGCGCGTCCAGAGCCTGTGCTCCGCAACGGGAGAGGCCACAACAGTGAGAGGCCCGCGTACCGCAAAAAAAAAGATAATGCTAGATTCTTATAGCAGCTACCCAGAGAATTTCTGATAGCCTATTACCACTTCCTAAGCAAAACTCCGGAGGTGGCCAGAGATTCAGTCAGACATCTATTTCAAGGTTTTAAATAAAGTTCTATTTCAATTTTTTAAGATAATATTTTAAAATTTAGGTTACCCTTCCAAAATTTTGAGCCAGTAAGAGACCAGGATTGTGTGGTTCTCACTTTGTTCACATTCACATAGTAAATCAAGATCTTCTGAAGAACCTGGTTGTTTTGAGAACTGGTTCTGAGCTGATGTCTCTGAGACATTAAACTTAGATCCATTAGAGAAAACTTAGAAAATTAAATAAAGTAAAACAACAAACAGAAAAACTACTCATGGCTTCACTAGCATCTAGCCAGGTAACCACTATTAGCATTTAATATACCTAAAATTATTTTATAATTTTATTAGAACTAGTCATCAAAAAAACCCATCTTATAATAAAATCAGGATGAATTTCCTCTAATTTATACTCCCATTTATAAACAAACAAATTTAGCTAATACTACTAGATATTAGTAAATCTATAAAGTAACACAAATTACATCTTTTTAATCCATGTTTTTCATATACATTAGGCAATTTTAACATCAAGGCATGAATAACCTAAGCTTAGGAAGTATGTTACCTCTTCTGAAACTGCCACAGACTGTAGCAATGTATTCAGAATCCACTTTTTCAACTTCACTTAGTACAATATCCTAATAGAAGAAAAATTAAGTCAGTATTCTAAAAATGGCTTTTCACCAATTGACATTCTCAATTCTAATCAAAGAATACAATTCAGCACACTCTTACTTGCATTTGTAACATCTCTTCACGAGGAATTCTTTTCTCAAAGTCCTCAAAATATCTATAAAGACAGAATAAGTAGACAAAAGACTTTTTGTGAAATTTGAATCTTAGAAATTAAACTGCCTACTTTATCAAGTGTCCTTATACAAGCAGATCTTTCAAAAATCAAGACTAAAATTCATTACAACAAGAGTAAAATTGGGGACGTGGGGAGAGGTTTATTCCTTAACTTGGATCAAAATCCTTAAGTGTCATGCTCTGTGATATTCCAGATATTCCATCCAAACTTATTTTAAATAAACTTCGCATTCACATACCAAGAGTAAATAAATATATTTAAGTTAATACGGTTCCAAGTTAGACTGCTCCCTACTGGCAAATCCAGGGATTACAGTTTATTGCTCTTAAATCCTGAAAAGTACTTGTATTTTAAAATATTATCCTACAATATGGATGAACCAAGACAACATTATGCTAAGTGAAAGAAGTCAGCCACAAAAGACCATATATTATGATTTCATTTACATGAAATATCCAGAATAGACAAATCTATAGAGACAGAAAGTAGAAAAGTGGTTGCCAGGGGCTGGGGGAGGGAAGGACAGTTGGGAAGAAATGAGGAGTGATGGCTAATGGGTTTGGGCTTTTTTGGGGATAACAAAAGTTGACTATAGTCATGGTTGCACAACTCTGGGAATATAAAAAAACACTGAATTACACACTTTTAAGTGGGGGAATTACTTGGTATATGAAATGATATTTCAATAAGGCTATTAAAAATACTATCTTAGGGGACTTCCCTGGTGGTGCAGTGGTTGAGAGTCCGCCTGCCGATGCAGGGGACACGGGTTCGTGCCCCGGTCCGGGAGGATCCCACATGCCGCGGAGCGGCTGGGCCCGTGGGCCATGGCCGCTGAGCCTGCGCGTCCGCAACAGGAGAGGCCACAACAGTGAGAAGCCAGCGTACCGCAAAAAAAAAAAAAAAAAAAAAATACTATCTTAGTATTAAATAACATCTAGGAATGATAAAGTGCCTGTTCAAAACCAATTCTCACAATAAGCAAGTTCTTCAGAAGATCTCCATTTACTATGTAACTATGTAAATGCAAGGAGAGTGAGAACTACACCATCCTGATCTTTTAGTGATTCAGAGTTTTGGAAAGGCAGAGTAAGTTTTAGAATATTGTGGTAAGGCATCAACAGGGAAGCTCAGAAGGTTATTAGGACTGAATGGCCGACAGGACAACCTAAGACCAGAGGAGGTACGTGCTTATGCACGTACACTACGTGCTGTAAATAACCAGTCAGAAGGGGGGGTCTGTATCTTGCACTTGACAAGGTAATTACCTATGCTGACAGACAACACGTCTACTAGTTATTCCCATTCTGGTATTTAGGTGTCTGGGTTTTCTTCCTTTTCCTTTTTAAAAAAATTTAGTGTTTCATGGTCATGTCCCATCTTCTCAGGTAGACTCTACACTTCTTAAGAGCTACACTGAACCTGTTTATATCCTAACCTCAGAGGCAGTGCCTTCTACAATGTAAGCATGAGATAAGCACCCTGACTAACTGAGGCCCTCAGTTCTATGTATTTTAAGGGGAAGTTCCCAGCTAAAGTCAAGGTAATGTGGGATATACTCAAAACAAGCAAACAAACTAGAAGGCAGTAAAAAAACACGTGTGAATACAGGCTTATTCTCTACAGGAGTCTGCAACAAATCTTAGCATTTCTGATTAGTAAAATGGCTGTGTTTAGCTAAGTGTGAAGACTTATGGTGTACGGAAGAATGGCTATAAAAAATTTTACTTTTACATTTCAAGTGTCAAAAGGAAATTAGCTATCTTACTTTAGCCCAATTCGCTGATGATGGTTCAATTTATCTTCATTTTTTCTGAGATCTGTATAGAAGATAAAGTTGAGATGCTGATTTAAATATTTTTGGAAAAAAATGCTAATTTCAGTGATCCTTTTTTTCAAAGAACTACCTGGAAAACACACTGAAATGACTTTGAAAAGCAAATGAAAAAACTTTCAGATAGTAAGAACTAGATAAAAGTGATTCTTCAAGTCAATAGTAAAACCCAACAGTGACTGCATAATCATTTTTATTTACTGAATCAAAATTTCAATTATAGCTACATAGACCAGTAGATAAAACATACCAGGATCATACCAAACTTCACTGAGTATAGCAAAACGCGCCTTCTAAGAACCTATATTGCTTAATTTACGGTTAATAGCAGCATGAGAAGTTCATTCATACTGTTCGTTTGTTCATTCACTCCTTCACTGGATTAATATTTATTGAGTACCGATTTGTGCAGGCACTATGCTAAAAATCCCATTGAAAGGAGAGGTAGTATTATCATTTTTTTAATCAAGAAAACTGTAATATCTTAAATTGAAAGTGACCGAGTCCCATCTGGGTGGTCCTTTAGTGGGTACAGGCACAGGAGTGAGCCTTGTTAAAGAAACGGCAAGGTAAGTATGCTTCAAAAGCAATTCCTATGGTCACCCTTATATTCACAAACATAAATTCTCTCTGGAGACATAAAATGGAGAAAAATAAGCACCTTCATTATTAAAAATAAGCATGTAATATTTCTCATAATTGTGTGCACACAGAAAACACTAAGGTATATGACCGAAAATGCCACAGAAATATTGAGTTTGTTATATATGGAGAGAGGGATATCGACAGCTATTATATTACATATCTGTGAATGGTGAAATAATGTAAAACCACCACAGTAGATCCTTGACACTCCCAAGGGATGCAACGAATACCTTTGAGAAACAAACTCTTGACCTCTTTAACCAATATTTCACTCAGGTAAATTATATATGCCACACGCAGAAAAGCACAACCCTCTCTGAGATGCATATATAGAACAATTCATTCTCTAGCTATGTGATTCACACAAATTCTCAAGTTAATAATATTACTAATTAATCATGCCTTTTAAGAGTCAGTTACTATTTTTAAGTACTTACTAGGTACCAAGCACTCTGCTAAGTCTTTTACATACATTATTGCATTAAATCATATGAGAGAGAGATTATGATACCATTTTGTAGCTGAGAGACTGAAGTATCACAGTCAACTTTTTTTTTTTTTTTTTTTTTGCGGTACGTGGGCCTCTCACTGTTGTGGCCTCTCCTGTTGTGGAGCACAGGCTCCGGATGCGCAGGCTCAGCGGCCATGGCTCACGGGTCCAGCTGCTCCGCAGCATGTGGGATCTTCCCGGACCGGGGCACGAACCCGTGTCCCCTGCATCGGCAGGCAGACTCTCAACCACTGCGCCACCAGGGAAGCCCCCACAGTCAACTATTTTAATAAAGGGGTGGAGACTGGATTCAAACCCAAGTCAGTCTCCAAAATCTGTCCACCTGACCATCTGGGTTGCTTATAAATTAGTTGAGCCCACAAATATTAATCCCCAAGTGCCACAGATGTGCTGTAATGAATCCATATAGTATATACTCTTGAAAGCATGAAGAGATAAATTATATTTCAAAGATGGCTATATTAGGTTTAAGGAAAATGTTTTATAATTACTTGACTTTTATTTTTATCACTTCTTTGAAAGCAAAAATCCCTTCAATAAGCATTGCAAGCCTCTTAACAGAATTTTTCTCAATATACATAACTTGGCTTTTAGGCTGAATGTATAGGACTTTATGGTCTCGAATTTTATTAAAGAAACAAAAGCAATTTAAAAATCGTCTAAAAATCTACAAATGAATCATTGCCTTTAAACCAAGAAGCCACTTCTTGTTCTTCTTGATTTTTTTCTAAATTATAGACCAAAACATGTTTAAAATGGGAATATAAGCTATACTTTATATCTGTTCTCTACTGTAGAGTTAAAAAGAAAATCTTACCATTCGTTTCTACTAATTGAGAAAGGGTTTTTCAAATTCCAGTTTGTTAGAGCATGGTCCTTCAGGACTATATCTGACCTGAAATTAGTGACCCACTGTACAGACTCACCTTCTAATGTCTTAATTCCTTCATCTACAAACTTCCTTGCAGCAGAAGGACTACAAAGAAAGAAAAGCATTATCTCAGTGTCAAGTGAAACTCAGGATCCTTGTAACAAATAACCAGTTATGCCTCCTCTTGTCAAACATAAAAGCTAGTTTGAGCTAAAACTGCTAAACTATTGCTAAACTATTGTGTGGTTACTTTGGTAATGTTCAAATTATTGAAGCCTTAATCTAGGAAGACAGTCATAAATTTAGATATGAAAAAGACATCCAAGCAGCTAGGTGGCATAATGCCCATGTACATTATTCATACACCAGACATACAAGCACTTGAAAACCATTCATTCAAATGAGATTTAATGAGGGCCTATTATGGGTCAGATGTTCTTCTAGGTGCTGAAAATACAGCAGGAATAAGACAAATAAGGGCCTTGGTCTTACCTGTTTATACATTCCAGTGGTTAGAGAGAGACAATAAACAGATATATAAACAAAGAAAAATATCTGGTAGATGAATTAAAATAGGGTAATATGACAGAGTGGCTGGGTCTTCTTTAGACTGGGTGGTGAGGGAAGGCCTCTCAGATGATACTTAAACTGAGATTTTAATGAAAAAGAGCCTTGGTACAGAAACTGACATTCATATCAGGAAGGCAATGTGGCATAGAAATAATAGATCTGGACTGGGAGTCGGGAGACCCAGGTTCTGATTCTGGCCCTGCCACAGCTATCTCACTTTCTGCGTTCAGTTTTCTTGCCTGGAAAATGAGAATAATGTAACAGACGCTCTCTAAAACAAATACTAACATTTTATAATTGTCTCGGGTCCCCAAGGAGTCATGCTCCTTTTCAGTATACTAGGTTTAGGAATTTAATATATTTTAAAATAACATTCATCAAATGGTTGCCATTAAGGAACAATCATCATATAACTAAAAGAATGGCCTCATTCCATCAAGAAGAGAGTTAAGTAAAGCACTGCAGCTCTAATACTTCAGTGTTAACCTTTACTCTCTCCAGTGTCAAAGAAGCCTCTGCTAGCTCAACTTTAAGATAGAGGTGCCTTCATTAGGAAATACTTGAGCGCTTGTTCCAAGCTCATATGCCAGGTACTACAGAAAAAGCTTAAATGTTTAAGATAAATACCACGCTCAGAGAGGCAAAAGAGCCACAATGTGGAGGGGGTGATAATAAGTCCACAGAGCAAATGCTAATGGAGCTTAGAGGAAGGAGAGATTATTTCTGGCTGGGGACTCAAACTGGATTCACGTGCCTTGAATGGGGCTTTTAAAGTCGCGGCAGCCTCTGAAGAACCAGCCTGAGACATGTAAAATATGGGTGAGTGAACTGCATGGGCGAAGGCGCAGAGGTGGAAAGGTACAGGCCTTGAAGAGAAAGAGCATGTACTTTAGTTTGGCTGACATAAAAAAATTAAACAACCCTACTACTGTGTCTGCTTCAAAAAGAATTCTTACCCAATGCCACTAACTCGAGTCAGGAAATTGATGGATGAACTCGTATCATCCTGCCGAATCTTTAAGGAAAAAAAAAAAGTCTAACAATGATTTAGGAATGCTTTGAGGACTCAAATGATCTTATTAGAAATACACTAGGCTGCTAAGAGACTTGAAGAGCCTTTTACGCTGCCTGGATAACCCATGCAGAAGGATTCATGTAAAACCCCAGTGGTTACAGGTGAGTAAGAAAGCAGACGAAGATGGCTCTTCTCTAATTTATCCAATACTTTTAAAAGGCTTATTCATAAAAAGACCAGAAGTGATAATAATGACTATAATCAGGGTGAAATAAAACCATAAAAATGCTTGCGAGAGTTTAAGCATAGAAATTCTAAAAGATAACAATCATTTAGCCAAAGTTTATAATCTCCCTTCTAAATGGTACTGAAAATAAAGAAGTAATTCTATCACAGATGCTAATAGTCTCTTAAATGCAACATAAAATAAATGAACAGTTTATAAGAACAATATTCAAAATCTAAAATATAGGACACTTACAAAGCCATAAACTGCTCCTCCCTTTTCTCACTGAATCTAACAGAGGGTGGATGACATCACCCACCCTGCAATGGTGCTACATGATAGCTGCCATAAAGGCAGACACTATAAGCAAACAAGTAAGTTAGCATTTTACCTTTTCCAGTTTACGCAATTTTCCAGTAGCTAAAAACTCATCAATCTTTTCAGCAATTTTTGTTCCTACTCCAGGCTACATAGAAAATAAAAAATATAAAAGTCACGTAAATATTATGCTTACCAAATCATTAAAAGATAAAGGAAAAAATGAGAAATGAAAAAACAGCGATCGTCACATGACCAGTTTTCAAACAAAGGACCCAGAAAATTGAGCACCAGTAAAAATATATTCTCCCAAAGACAAAATGTTTAAATGATTGGCAAAAGAGAAGCCCTAATAAGACAATTCTAAATGACCTTGCTTTTTCAAAATTAACTTTTGTTGTAGAAAAATTAGAAAATATAAAGTTGCATAAAGAAAATATTAGAATCACTTGTTAATTTCATCACCCTGAAAATTAAAATAACCTGTAACCTTGCCACTTAACATCTGCTATGTACTGACTTCTTTTTTGCTCATATATATATGCAAAGTTATGTGCGTGTATGTATGTGTGTGTGTGTGTCTGTGTGTATACATACGGCTACTTTTTTCTTACAAAAATAGAATCATACTGCTTCGTAAAGTGCTTTAACTTAAAAATGAATCATGAACAAATTTCTGTATCGATAAATAAACTACAACATCTTTAATGACCGCACAGTGTATTATTGTATGAATGTATCATAATTTACTTTAAAAATACCGTACAGGAGAACATTTAGATGTTTTCCAATTTTTGAAATTACAACAATGCTGTCGTGGACTTGCTCTAGAACAGAAGTTCTCAGGCTTCTGCATACACCTGCATCACCTGAGGGATGTGTTGGAACAGAGAATGCCAAGTCCCACCCGAGAGTGACACTATTAGCATACAGGGCTTCATGGAAATTATAGAGAACAGGGCTAAATGCCATAATATGCAAAGGGGCTTAATCGTGTGCTTATTAGTAGGTAAGATCTCCTTGGGAACACTAACTCACATAAGTTCCTCTACCTGGGGATCAGAAAGAACAGCTAGCAAGCAGACATGAGAGTACCGCTCTGTTACCACACTCTCCTTGAGGAGTAACACTCAAGCTGAAACTCAGCGTGAGAATGAGTACACATATACATGGCAAAGTAGAGAAAGAAAACTGTAATTACATATGTTAAAAAAAATCTACACTCCAAGCTTGAAAAAGTATGCTTGAAACAGCATTAATATTATTCCAAGAAAGCAGTGAAATCTTCCCGTGTGGGTCAAGGCAGCTTCGGAGGCAAATTTCATCTTGTGGGAACCCATCAGATTGGTACATGTGTGAGCTCTTCGATCAACTTGCTCCCTAAACTTACCAGTTTCTTAGCTTCTGCTCCACTCTTTATTTTGTGTGGATACTTTGCTATCACAGATGCTGCTTTTCTACAAGTAAAAAGAACAAAAAAAAGGAAAACCAATTGGAAAGCCAGCAAGGTATTAGTTTTTCTTAAACTGGAATATACATACAAACAAATATGCAGCTTAAACTTTCACCAAGGTGAACTTATCTTCCACATCCGTGTAAAACTTTAAAACTCAATAAGCTGACAGATCACCTGCATCTCTAACTTGTAAAAGTATCCTGAAAACCCTTGCATTTGAGAATAACACAGTTTTAACCGTATATGTAAAACTAGGGAGATCCAGGAAACCAGTAGGCTTTCCTTTCTGGGATTAAGTGGAAAATATCATTGAGCTCTTTTTTTAATAGCTAGTTTTTAGAAATTGTTCATAACTCTCTTTTCATAAAAAATGTGCCACCTAGAAGTATTCAAACTACTACATACCAAACTGGCTTATGGATGCTTATTTTTAAATTCATGGCTTAAAACTGTATTCCCCTATGTCCTTGTACCAGTTCTTTTTTTTCATCGCTCTCATTTCGGTTCCACGTAAAGCAGTGACCTGTATCCTTGCCATCTCCACACATACCTAGCTCAGTAGTCTGGTGACAGATTGGGTCCACCCTGGGAGCTCACTGATGGTATCCTGTCTATAATTTCAATGCTAAATGTAGTTTTTGGATAGTCTTTGAAGCCTTAGTTTTTCATTCTGTTCTAGCACATATAACCTTCAGATTTGGATTTCGACTTCTGTATTAGCATGTTACTGATGATGAGTCTGGAAAGGTAGGTTGAGGGCAATTTGTGGAGGAAATTGTTTCAGCAAAGACAAGCAGTTCCACATAATTGGCACTATGGCACAAAGCCTGAAAGGGAAGAAGAATTAAATCAGGAAAGGCCTTTTGTATGCAGATGCTTTGGGGTTTTATCAAGGTAAAGAGGAAATATTTAATTCAAGAGAATACTTTGGTCACATCAAGAGAAATGTATATGGGGACTGGGGGCTGGGGAGGAGCCTGCAGGGGTGGTAGGGCATCACCTGCTTTTCCAGACTTATTGCCCACTCAGACTATACCCCTTATGCAAACTGAATTACTGACTTCCTAGAAAATGCAATACCCCTTCGTGTCTCAGTGCCTTGGCTCATTTTGTTTCCTTTCTCTAGATTGTTCCTCCTCTCCCTTATCTCCTGATGGGCTCCTTGAAGACTAAACACCTCCTCTCTGAAGCCACCTGAGACTCAAGTAGAATATGGGGTTGAATCTCTCTCTGATTTTGAGATCATCAAATGTGTGGACAACAGTACAAATATTTTACAGAGGAATTCACAGGAGGTAAAGAAAGGGAGTGTAATCAGTTTTTAGTTATGGTGAGTGAGAAGGAAAGATGGGAGTTGAGTTTAGTTTTGAAAGGGTAGAGACAAAGGTAACCTAGGCTTGAAAATCTGGAGAAAAGCCCAGTGAATACAGATCTGGAGTTACTGACTGGTATTCAAAGCCAAGAATGGTAAGATTGCCAAGGAAAGTATAAAAGTGAGAAAAGAGGGCTCAGGGCAGACCTCTGGGAACTACCAACATTAAAAGGTAAGATACAAGAGGAGAAAGAACAGAAGACTGTGCCATTATGGAAGTCAAGATGATGCCACTGAGAGTCCAATAAGATGAGATATGGCTGAGAACCTTTTCAGAGGAATGGCAGGATGGAAATTACACTGCAATGAGATAAAGAATGACTGGGGATGAGGAAATCCAGGCAAGGAATACAGATTATTCAAGGTTAACTGTAAAGCGGAGGAAAGAGAAAGGTGCTAGCTAGAGGGCAGAGGGAGGTGAAGAAGATTGCTTTGTTTTTGCTCTTAAGAGCTGAGGGACTTGGACATGTTTACAGATTAAAGGGGCGGAAGCAGACGGATATGGCATTAACGGCTAGGATAACGACCCTGGTGAAATGGACAAGGATGAGATTCAAAAGGTGACAGATCAGCCACACACCAACCAGATGGAAAGATTCCCCTGAACCACATCTACTTCACAGCACAGACCTCACCCACTATCTTTCATTATGACTTAAAATCAAACTGCATTTTCAGTAATTCACGTTCAATGATGGGAAAAATATGTATTAGCCTATTTTCAATCAGAATTGGCAACTAATCAAAACTGATCCTACAGAACTCTGCCCAAATTCTCCCAGAAATATCGCAGTAAAGTGCCACCAGAGTCAATACCCTCAGTTCTTGCTTTTTATCCCCTCCTACAGACGGTCCTAATATCCACTGGACCCTCAGCCCTGTTAATTGCCACACATCCGAGAACGCATGCTAACAGAGAATGCCCCCCCCCGTCCCACCTGTAGGCATTGTACTTGTGGATAGCCTGGTTCACGTTCTTCTCAAAGTTTGCGAGTTCTGAAAAGGCAACAAGAGGCTCGGGTGAACAAGAACCACGAGTAAACAAACGAGAACTGAGTTTCCTGAAAGGGGGCGTAACGACCTCTTAAGGGACAGGGACCCCCCGCTTGTACACCGGCCAGGCCAAAGGCAGCCCAAGCGTGACTCAAGGGTCTCCAGCAGGACTGACAATCTGCCACCGGCGCCGGAGGAAGATCCGCACGGAAGACTCCGGGCTGCTAGGGGCCGACCCCATCCTTGGGCTGTCGGGACTCGAGAGAAGGAAGGGAAAGCAGCGGGGAGGGAGGAGAGGAGAAAGGCATCGGCGCCGGGCCGGGCTAACCTGTGAGCATGTCGGTGATGCCCCCGTTGAGCGTCTCCTGCGGCGCCTTCCGTTTGCTCATGGTGGCCTGCACCCGAGGACCGCAGAGAGCTCACAGCCAGGGATGGTCCCCTGGCCCAGCTTTCGGGAGGGGCTGCGACCTGGAGAGGACGCAGGATCAGCCCAACGCGGAGAAACCAGCGCGACTGGCTGAACAATGAGGACGTCTGACGGGGGGGGGCGGGGACGCGGCGCACGAGTGACGTCACGGGCGCGGGGCGGGGCGGGGCCGGGGGGGCGCCCAAGGCCAGGGGGCGGGGGAGGGGCCGGGGAGGGGCCGGGGAGGGGCCGGGGTGGGGCCTCAACGGCGAGAGAGAAAAAGGATCCTGGAGCCAGCAGGACCGGGAGGAGGATGTTGGACCCGAGCTTAGATTTGGCGGAAGGGAAATGGGAGCCTCAGGATTACAACCCAGTGGGGTTCCTATGGGAAGACTTGGACTCCTAACCTAAGGCGTTGTACCTGTCTTCCCAGGCATAACGTTTTCTGCAGTCCTCTCCCTAGAAGGGAAGTCTGGTTTTGACTCTGAAGTCAAAACTTCAGATGGTGGGGTATGTAAGATGATGGGGTGCGAGTAGAGTACATAGACCGCAATGCAGTCCACGCTGCAGAGGAGTCCTGTAAGGCTGCGGCAGGAGTCTGGAATGAAATCTGCCGATCACAGGAATGCCTCCCATACTAAACTTTTTAGCAGATATGCCAACCAGTGTCAAAAGATATTTTATGTTTTATTCCCCTCCTTTTGCGGCAGGGACCAAAGTGAAAAAAACACTAAGAAGCCCTTAACCTAGATAATGAGCTATGCAACTGTCATTACAACATGATGACCTATATCTGAAAAATTTACAGTTCTGCTTAAGAAATGGAAATGTGACATCAGCAATATGTTACTTACGAGAGTAACTCCTGGGGTTCATACTCAACTGCCAATCCCAGGCAATTGCTTTGTGTATAAATAAATTAAAAGCTTAACAAAATGATACATGGTTGCTGTAGAAAAATCTAAGAACTATATAAAAGGAGAATAGAAAAGTAACATAAATGATTATCTCACCATCCAGTTTAACCACTATCAATATTTTGGGACATATACTTCCAGTCTTCTAATCCAGTCCTTTCTAAATCCTTTTCAATAATGGAATAATTATTTAGATATAATAAGTTTTTGTGATTAGGCTGTGTGGGTTTTTTTTGTTGTTTTTATTTACACTGTCAGTGTACATCTTAAGTTATGCTTCTTGGACATTTGTATTTCTTTTCTGAATTTCCTATTTATATCCTTTGTTCATTTTTCTTATTTATTTATTTATGGCTGCGTTGGGTCTTCGTTGCTGCGCTCTTGGCACACGGGCTTCAGTAGTTGTGGCACACAGGCTCAGTAGCTGTGGCGCATGGACTTAGTTACTCCATGGCATGTGGGGTCTTCCTGGACCAGGGATTGAACCCATGTCCCCTGCATTGGCAGGTGGATTCTTAACCACTGCGCCACCAGGGAAGTCCTGTTCATTTTTCTAATGGGGTAGTTGTCTGTTATGAACTTGTTAGATTTCTAAAATATTACTACTAACACTTTTTTTGTATATTTTACTTGTAAAGTTTTTGTAAGTATTTGCACTATCCTCTTGTCCCTTGCCTTTTAACTTTATTCTAAAGCTTCTTACCACCTTGATTCCCACCTTCATTTAGATATTCTCTGTTCTCCTTTTCTCCTATGCAATCTCTATTCCAGGTTATGTTCATATTATTTGGTTCCGAAGAATGATCATTTCTCATTTTAAAAAAAGTTTTTATTCACCTCTGGATAATGAAAGTTACAACTTTAGGGAACTGTGGGATCCCTATATGAGTTATGTCAACTTTTAAAAGATCAGTGCCAGAAAATCCAAGGAAAATGATCAATTCTCTGTCCTCATCTTCTTGGATAAAACAGTAACATTTGATCCACTCATTCACTCTCTTCTGGAAACAATTTGTTTTCACTTGGCTTCTAAGTTAGCCCGTGCTCTGGGTTTCCCTTCTTCCTCAATCTTCCTTACTAGCCACTCCTTCTCAGGTGTTGGTTTGTTTGTGTGTGTGCTGGTTCCCAGCTGCTCCTCCACTCTCCAGCCTTGTGGGAAAGTGCCTCAGACCTTGAGCCTTTAACCAGCTTTTCCACTCTGTCCAGTTTCGCCCTTTTAAATGCGAAGTCTAGCTTGAAGACTCCTTTTATATTTCTAGCCCTGATCTCCCTTGAACTCTAGTCTCATATACCATCTCAAAGACAAAATGTCCTACAAACTCTTGCTTCTTGCCCCTCTAGCTTCTCCTTAACTTTTCCCCATATCCATTAATGACATTTAATCCACCCTGCCATCAGGCCAAAATCCTAGGAGTCATTCTTAATTGCTCTTTTCACACCCCACATCCAATCTGTCAGCAAGTCTTGTCTCGTCTGTCTCCAGAATATTTATTCTGAATTGGATCACCTCTCACCGCTTCTGCTGCCACCACCCTAGTCCAGTCTACCATGATTTTGCTTCCCAATTACTACCATAGCCTCCTAGTGGCCTCCCCACTTCTGCTCTTATCCCCTAAAGCAGCGGTCCCCAACCTTTTTGGCACCAGGGACCGGTTTCATGGAAGACAATTTTTCCATGGACCGGGGTTGGGGGGTGATGGTTGTGGGATGATTCAAGCGCTTTATATTTATTGTGCAGTTTATTTCTATTATTATTACATTGTAGCATATAATGAAATAATTATACAACTCACCAGAATGTAGAATCAGTGGGAGCCCTGAGCTTGTTTTCACTTGCCACTCACTGATAGGGTTTTGATAGGAGTCTGCAAGCAATTGATTTATTATGGTCTCTGTGCAGTCAAACCTCTCTGCTAATGATAATCTCTACTTAGAGCCGCTCCCCAGCGCTAGCATCACTGCCTCAGCTCCACCTCAGATCATCAGGCATTAGATTCTCATAAGGAGCGTGCAGCCTAGCCTTCACATGCACAATTCACAGTACGGTTTGTGCTTCAATGAGAATCTAATGCCGCCGCTGATCTGACAGGAGGCGGAGCTCAGGCGGTAACGCGAGCGATGGGGAGCGGCTGTAAATACAGATGGAGCTTCGCTCATTCTCCCACCGCTCACCTCCTGCTGTGCTGTGCAGCCTGGTTCCTAACAGGTACCAGCCCGTTGCCTGGGGGTTGGGGACGTCTACCCTAAAGGCCATGCTCCAAATAGGACAAGAGTGATTTTTTAAAAACATGTATCAGCATATGTCATTCGTTTGCTTAAATACCTTCTCACTGCACTTAGAATAAAATCCAAGCTCCTTTCCATGGCCTTCAGGGCCTCATGTGTCCACCTGCTACCAACTCCCCTGCTTCACTTCTTGCCACTTTCCCCTTTGTCTAGGACACAGGTGTGCACACAGGTACCTGCTTCAGGGCTCATGTCCCATCGTTCCGGCCACTGCCTGACTGCTTTCTGCTCATCATTTGAGTGACAGTCCTGAACAACCTTCAGGCACTCTCCCTTCCATTACCGCCTTTTATTTTCTTCTTAGTATGAACACTATTTGAAACATGTTAGTTGCCTATTACCTGCTCCCTGCCCGACCCCCCCTCCCACCAACATGGATTGTAAGCTCCATGGGAGAAGGGGCTTCATCATTGTTCGCCACATAGAGGTGCTCAATAAAACTTGGATGAATATCCTAAATTGTAATCTTGCTGAAGTGAAGTGTCAAATATTTCAAATTACACAGGATACTGACCGATTATGATGTGGGATGGCTGATCATCTCAGGTTGGCAGGGACTGAGAGGTTTACTGAGATGCAAGTGGTTTATTAAAGAAGAGGTTTACTAAGATACAACTTTCAAGGCTAAAACCAGGAAAATTCTGGGCAAACTGAGACAAGTGGGTCATCCTAAGTTTTGTCACCATTTTAACAAATCGTGACACTAACAAAACCTAATTTGGAATATAACAGCCCCTGTCTCTCGTTTTAGGATTCCCAAAGCCTGAACCCTTTAAAGAGAGCGTGCTCTGTACTTCTGAGATAAATGTGATTGAGGGAGTTTCTCTGGGGTAAAAAGTGCTCATTCAATCAAAAAACACTTATTGAATATCTACTAAGAGGCAGGCACTGCTCTGGAGTCTGGGTATACAGCAATGAACAGACAGGTTCCATCTTGCAGAGGTTTTTATTAAATTGAAGTATAGTTGATTTACAATATTATGTTAGTTTCAGGTGTACAGAAAAGTGATTTGGTTATATATACATATGTATATGTGTATATACATATATATACACACATATATATTTTTGACCAAATATATATACATTCTTTTTAAATATATATATTCTTTTAAAATATATATATAACCAAATATATATACATTCTGTTAAAATATATATACATTTAAGATATATATACATTCTTTTTGAAATCTTTTCCATTATAGGTTATTACAAGATATTGAATATAGTTCCCTGTGCTATACAGTAAATCCTTGTTGTTTACCTATTTTGTATATGGTAGTGTGTATCTGTTAATCCCATGCTTTGTGGAGCTTTTTAGTGGGGGTGTGGAGGGACAAATAAATATATCAGATGGTGATAAGTGGCATAAAAACAAAGAAGTTGGACTTCCCTGGTGGTGCAGTGGTTAAGAATCCTCCTGCCAATGCAGGGCACACGGGTTTGAGCCCTGGTCTGGGAAGATCCCACATGCTGTGGAGCAACTAAGCCCATGCGCCACAACTACTGAGCCTACGTTCTAGAGCCCGCGAGCCACAACTACTGAAGCCCGTGCACCTAGAGCCTGTGCTCTGCAACAAGAGAAGCCACGGCAACGAGAAGCCCGCGCGCAGCAATGAAGAGTAGCTCCCACTTGCCGCAACTAGAGAAAGCCTGCGTGCAGCAACGAAGACCCAACACAGCCCCAAAAAAAAAATTATATATATATAAATCTTAAAAAAAAAAAAAAACCAAAGAAGTCAAGATAACAGAGTTACAGGGCAGTGCCTGGGAGGTGGGGAAGAGGATGGGTACCAGGATAGAGAGGATGACCAGGAAAGGCCTCTCTGATGAGGCCACAGATGAACAGAGATGTAGGTGAAGAGGAAGGGACACAGGAGGATATCTGGGGAGAAAGTGATCCAGGCACTTAACAAATGGTGATACTGATGAGACCAAAATCTTTTTCTTTTATTCGAGGACCAGCAAGGAGGATAGTGTGGGTGGTGCAGAGTGAGCGAGGATGAGGGGAACAGATGACGATGTCAGAGGTGTGTTCAGAGGAGGATGCAGCCAGCCCAAGGCCAGGGAGGTGGCCAGAGCACAGCATCAGAGGGAGGGTAGGAGGTGAGGTCAGAGAACAGCAGGGCCAGATCCTACAGGGCCACTGTGAGAACTTCTGGCTTTACTAAGAGTAGGGTGGGAACCCTTTCAGGGTTGTGAGCAGAGTGACTGGATCTGAGTTGGTTTTAAAAGACTTATTCTGGCTGATGTAGGGGAGTGAGGACATAACAGGAGTGGGGAGACAAGTTAGGAGGATAATGCAATAATGCAGGCAAGAAGTGATGATGCCTTGGGCCAGGTGAGGCTGAAGGAGATGGTAAGAAGTACTCATATTCCAGCTCTAGGCTGAAGGTTGAGCCAACAGGATTCACTGATGGATGGGTGGTGGGATGTGAGTGAGAGAGAGGTCAGGGATGACTCCATGGTTCCGTGACTGAGCCACTGGAAGAGAAGAGCTGCCATATAAGGAGATGGGAGACCATGGAGCGCACACTGGAAGGGAGAAATCGGGAGCTGACTTTGGAATGTGAGATGCCTGTTCCACATCTGCTCAGCAATGCTGAAGGGGCAGTCGGGTACATTATTCTGGAGTTCAGGGTTGAGGTGAACGAATCAGCATAGTGTGGTATTTAAAGCCATGAGGCAGGATTAAATCACCTTGGGAGTAAAGATAGATTACATAAGAGAACTCCTGGCGGGATGTGGGGAGGGCAACTAGTTTAGAGGTCAGGGAGAGGTCATGGGATCAACCAAGAAAACAGGAAGAGCCACCAATAAGCATGAAAAGGATTAGATTAGGTGATGCATGTGAAAAACCTTCCATAAAGAAGAAACAATTGGTGTATACAGAGGAATGTGAAGTCAGGAACCAAGATGAATGCAAATGAACTTATTTACAAAACAGAAAGAGACTCACAGACATAGAAAACAAACTTATGGTTATTGAAGGGGAAAGGGGCGGAGAGATAAATTAGAAGTGTGGGATTAACAGATACACACTACTATATATAAAATAGATAAACAAGGACCTACTGTATAGCACAGGGAACTATACTCAATATCTTGTAATAACCCACAATGGAAAAGAATCTGAAAAAGAATATATATATAACTGAGTCACTTTGCTGTACACCTGAAATACTATACTTCAATTAAAAAATTCTAATTAGAAGATTGAAAAAAAAAAAAGAAACCAAGATGGGATCATGTATGCCAGAATGTGGAGACTAGACTTTAATCTTTAGCTGCTGTAGGGTCACTGGAAGATTTCACATAGCCAAGTGACATTTTTCAATTTTCCTTTAGTAAAATCACTCTAGCAGCACTACAAAGAACGAATTTTTGTTCTGTGGGAGGTGTTAGAAAGTGGGCTGGAAGTAGGCAGACTATTTTAAAAATTAAGGCAAGAGAACATGAGAGAGAAAATTTTTAAAAAATTAAAATGTAGAGGGGCTTCCCTAATGGTGCAGTGGTTGAGAGTCCACCTGCCGATGCAGGGGACATGGGTTCGTGCCCCGGTCCAGGAAGATCCCACATGCCGCAGAGCTGCTAGGCCCGTGAACCATGGCCCCTGAGCCTGCGAGTCCGGAGCCTGTGCTCCACAGCGGGAGAGGCCACAACAGTGAGAGGCCCGTGTACCGCAAAAAAAAAAAAAAAAAAAAAAAAATTAAAATGTAGAAAATAGGGAGGGAGTGAAGAAGATGCAGGGGTCCAGCACAATCACTAACCTCCAGTTTATACAACTTAGTGGAAGGCAATGCTAATACTTGAAATCAAAAATATACAAGTAACAGGTTTGGGGGAGGGGAGATAATAAAGTCAGTGTTTCTGAGGTAATGGGATATGTTTACCACAGGTAGATATACAAATTTGAAATTTAGGGATAAAAATGTAGATTTATGAGCCATCCACATAAAGATGACAGTCCATGTACATCAACCATGAGAAAAAAAAAAGAATTTCCTTTCAATTTCATAAAATATACATTCTACTTTGAGTGCCCATGGAAAAAGTATAGGCCCATTTCAGATATTAAAATAATGTAAAAATATCAAATAAAATATTAGCTGATTTTCAGAACAAAAAATCATATGGCAACGAAACTACTCTGTACAATACTATAATGGTGGATACATGTTATTATACATTTGTCCAAACTTACAGAATGTACAACACCTAGGGGGAAGCCTGATGTAACCTATGGCCTCTGGATGATAATGATGTGCAGTGTAGGATCATCAGTTGTAACAAGTGTACCGTCTGGTGGGGATGTTGGTGGTGGGGGAGGTGACACATGTGTGGGGGCAGGGGGTCTCGGGGACATCTCTGCACCTTCTGCCCAACTTTGCTGTGAGCCCAAAACTGCTTTAAAAAGTAAAGTCTATTTTTAAAAATCTTGAGCAAGTAGAGTTTATCCTAGCAATACCAGAACAGCTTAACACTGGAAAAATCTAACAGTGCAATTTCTCACTATAATGGGATAAAGGAAAAAATACATCACATGATAATCTCAATATATAAATAAAAAGCATTTGATAAAGTTCAAACCAATTTATGGTTTTAAAAGGACTCAGAAAACTGAACAGTAGAAAATATTCTTCACTTGACAAAGACTCTCTGTTAAAAGCCTAGGGTAAATGCTCTTTTTGACAGGGAAACTTTAGTCTCAGAAGAGGGCAGAGATGTCCACTATCATAACAACTGTACAAACAGTACTGGAGATCCTAGCCAATGCAGTAAGACAGGAGAAAGAAATAATAGGCATCAGGATTAGAAGGGGAAAGACAAAGCCACAATTATTTGCAACTAAAAATAAATTTTATACAGATAACACAATAGAGTCAAGATAAACTATTATAACTCATAAAAGTCCAGTAAGGTTCTCAGATACACAATTGACTTATAAACATTAATTAATACTTTCCCATGAGTAACAGCCAGTAAAAAAAAAAAAATTGTAGAAGTAAAATATATTGGAAAAAATGACCTAAGTTAGGGGCTTCCCTGGTGGTGCAGTGGTTAAGAATCTGTCTGCCAATGCAGGGGACACAGGTTTGAGCCCTGGTCTGGGAAGATCCCACATGCCGCAGAGCAACTAGGCCTGTGAGCCACAACTACTGAGCCTGTGCATCTGGAGCTTGTGCTCCGCAACAAGAGAGGCCGCGACAGTGAGAGGCCCGCGCACCATGATGAAGGGTGGCCCCCACTCACTGCAACTAGAGAAAGCCTACACACAGAAATGAAGACCCAACACAGCCAAAATTAAATAAATAAATAAAAAAAAATTTTTTAAATGACCTAAGTTACAATAGAACAAAACAACAAACTGTCTAGAAATTTTTTTAATGCACAACATCTACATGGGGAAAATATTTAAGTTATTTAAAAGCTTTACAAAAGACCTGAATAAATGGACAGATACAATACAGGGATGAATCTCACAGCCATATGTTGAGGGAAAGAAGTCAGACACCAAAGAGTATATACTATGTGACTACATTTATATGAAGTGCAAATAGGCAAAACTAATCTACAGTGAGAGAAGTCAGAATACTGGTTCTCTCATAAAGATCAGAGTAGAAATAAATGAAATAGAAATGAAGAAAACAATAGCAAAGATCAGTAAAACTAAAAGCTGGTTTTTTGAGAAGATAAACAAAACTGATAAACCTTTAGCCAGACTCATCAAGAAAAAAAAGGAGAGGATGCAAATCAATAAAATTAGAAATGAAAAAGGAGAAATCACAACTGACACCACAGAAATACAAAAGATTATAAGAGACTACTGCAAAGAAAATATGCCAATAAAATGGACAACCATGCAGAAATGGACAAATTATCGGAAAGGTACAATTTTCCAACAGTGAACCAGGAAGAATTAGAAAATATAAACAGACCTATCACAAGTAATGAAATTGAAACTGTAATTAAAAATCTTCTAACAAACAGAAGTCCAGGACCAGATGGCTTCACAGGTGAATTCTATCAAACATTTACAGAAGGGCTAACACCCATCCTTCTCAACCTCTTCCAAAAAACTGCAGAGGGAGGAACACTCCCAAATTTGTTCTACAAGGCCACCATCACTCTGATACCAAAACTAGACAAAGATATCACAAAAAAAGAAAATTACAGACCAATATCACTGATGAATATACAGGCAAAAATCCTCAACAAAATACTAGCAAACAGAATCCAACAACACATTAAAAGGATCATGCACCATGATCAAGTGGGATTTATCCCAGGGATGCAAGGATTCTTCAATATATGCAAATCAATCAATGTGATACACCATATTAACAAATTAAGGAATAAAATCTATATGATCATCTTGAAAGAGGCAGAAAAAGCTTTTGACAAAATTCAACACTGATTTATGATAAAAACTCTCCAGAAAATGGGCATAGAGGGAACCTGCCTCAACATAATAAAGGCCATATATGACAAAATCCACAGCAAACATCATTCTCAATGATGAAAAACTGAAAGCATTTCCACTAAGATCAGGAACAAGACGAGGAGGTCCACTCTTGCCACTCTTACTCAACATAGTTTTGGAAGTCCTAGCCATGGCAATCAGAGAAGAAAAAGAAATAAAAGGAATACAAATTGGAAAAGAAGAAGTAAAACTGTCACTGTTTGCCAATGACATGATACTATACATAGAAAATACTAAAGATGCCACCAGAAAACTACTAGAACTAATCAATGAATTTGGTAAAGTTGCAGGATACAAAATTAATGCACAGAAATCTCTTGCATTCCTATACACTAACAAGGAAAAATCAGAAAGAGAAATTAAGGAAACAATCTCATTTACCATCGCAATAAAAAGAATAAAATACCTAGGAATAAACCTACCTAAGGAGGCAAAAACCTATACTCAGAAAACTATAAAACACTGATGAAAGAAATCAAAGATGACATAAACAGATGGAGAAATATACCATGTTCTTGGACAGGAAGAATCAATATTGTGAAAATGACTATACTACCCAAAGCAATCTATAGATTCAATGCAATCCTTATCAAATAATCAATGGCATTCTTCACAGAATTAGAACAAAAAATTTTACAATTTGTATAGAAACAGAAAAGACCCCAAATAGCCAAAGCAATCTTGAGAAAGAAAAACGGAGCTGGAGGAATAAGGATCCCCGACTTCAAACTATACTACAAAACTACAGTAATCAAGACAGTATGGTATTGGCACAAAACCAGAAATATAGATCAATGGTACGGGATAGAAAGCCCAGAGATAAACCCACGCACCTATGTTCATCTAATTTATGACAAAGGAGGCAAGAACATAAAATGGAGAAAAGACAGCCTCTTCAATAAGTGGTGCTGGGAAAACTGGACAGCTACATGTAAAAGAATGAAATTAGAACACTTCTTAACACCACACACACAAATAAACTCAAAATGGATTAAAGACTTAAATGTAAGGCCAGACACTATAAAACTCTTAGAGGAGGGCTTCCCTGGTGGTGCAGTGGTTGAGAGTCCACCTGCCGATGCAGGGGACACGGGTTCGTGCCCCTGTCCGGGAAGATCCCACATGCCACGGAACGGCTGGGCCTGTGAGCCATGGCCGCTGAGCCTGCGCGTCCGGAGACTGTGCTCCGCAACGGGAGAGGCCATAGCAGTGAGAGGCCCGCGTACCGAAAAAAAAAAAAAAGAAAAGAAAAAAAAACTCTTAGAGGAAAACATAGGAAAAACACTCTTTGACATAAACCACAGCAAGGTCTTTTTTGACCCACCTCCTAGAGTAATGAAAATAAAAACAAAAATAAACAAGTGGAACCTACTTAAACTTCAAAGCTTTTGCACAGCAAAGAAAACCATAAACAAGACGAAAAGACAACCCACAGAATGGGAGAAAATATTTGCAAACGAAGCAACAGACAAAGGATTAATCTCCAAAGTATACAAACAACTCATGTAGCTCAATTTCAAAAAAAACCAAACAACCCAATCCAAAAGTGGGCAGAAGACCTAAATAGACATTTCTCCGAAGAAGATATACAGATTGCCAACAAACACATGAAAGAATGCTCAACATCATTAATCATTAGAGAATGCAAATCAAAAGTACAATGAGTTATCACCTCACACCAGTCAGAATGGCCATCATCAAAAAATCTACAAACAATAAACGCTGGAGAGGGTGTGGAGAAAAGGGAACCCTCACGCATTGTTGGTGGGAATGTAAATTGATACAACCACTGTGGAGAACAGTATGGAGGTTCCTTATAAAACTAAATAGAACTACCATATGACACAGCAATCCCACTACTGGGCATATACCCTGAGAAAACCATAATTTAAAAGGACACATGTACCTCAAGGCTCATTGCAGCACTATTTACAATAGCCAGGACATGAAAACAACCTAAATGTCCAATGACAGATGAATGGATAAAGAAGATGATACATATATACAATGGAATATTACTCAGCCATAAAAAGGAATGAAATTGGGTCATTTGTAGTGAGGTGGATGGATCTAGAGTCTGTCATACAGAGTGAAGTAAGTCATAAAGAGAAAAACAATTATTGTATATTAACGCATATATATGGAATCTAGAAAAATGGTACAGATGAACCTATTTGCAGGGCAGGAATAGAGACGTAGATAGAGTGAAGGGACATGTGGACACAGGGAGGGAAGGGGAGGGTGGGACGAACTGGGAGATTAGGATTGACATATGTGCACTACCATGCATAAAATAGATACCTAGTGGAAACCTGCTATAAAGCACAGGAAGCTCAGCTCAGTGCTCTGTGATGACCTAGAGGGGTGGGATGGGGTGGGGGTAGGAGGGAGGTCCAAGAGGAGGGGATATAGGTATACTTATAGCTGATTCACTTAATTGTACAGCAGGAACTAACACAACATGGTAAAGCAATTATACTCCAATAAAAAATAATAGGGCTTCCCTGGTGGCGCAGTGGTTGAGAGTCCGCCTGCCGATGCGGGGGACACGGGTTCGTGCCCCGGTCCGGGAAGATACCACATGTCGCGGAGCGGCTGGGCCCGTGAGCCACGGCCGCTGAGCCTGCGCGTCCGGAGCCTGTGCTCCACAACGGGAGAGGCCACAGCGGTGAGAGGCCCGCGTACCGCAAAAAAATAAAAAAATAAATAAATATTAATAATAATTAAAAGAAAAAAAGAAGCAGCACCAGAGTCAAGCTCAAGGAAAAGCTCTCCAGAGAAGTGCCCCTTGAGCTGAGCTTTGAGGAAGGAGTTGAAAGGGGGGCAGTTGGGCAAGGTGGTGGCAGAGGAGGACAGAGGAGGAAGGAAGGATGGGCCTCCAAAGGACATGTCTGAAGGCCCAAGGCTAGAAATAGCTTCCTTTAGAGAAGTTCAAGTAATTCCTTTTTTTTTTTTTTAATTCATAGCCAATTATTTTAAGCACTGATTTTTGTTTTTGTTTTTTTGGCTGTGTTGGGTCTTTGTTGCTGCATGTGGGCTTTCTCTAGGTGCGGCGAGCGGGGGCTACTCTTTATTGCGGTGCGCGGGCTTCTCATTGCAGTGGCTTCTCTTGTTGTGGAGCACGGGCTCTAGAGCGCAGGCTCAGTAGTTGCGGTGCACGGGCTCAGTTGCTCCGCGGCATGTGGAATCTGCTTGGACCAGGGCTCGAACCTGTGTCCCTGCATTGGCAGGTGGATTCTTAACCACCGCACCACCAGGGAAGTCCCAAGTAATCCTTTAAAGCAGATACAAAGGGTAAAGTTGAAAAATAAATAGTGGGAGATACAGCTTAAGAATCAGGAAGAAGTTATATCTTGAAGGGCCTTGTGTCCTGAATTTGAACTTTGTCCTGAAAGCTATGGGAAGCTCTTGAAAGATTTTAAGTAGGAAACAGATGATACAATTTGCTTTTCAGAAAGATCATTTTATCAGTAATGTTGAGGACACATAGGAGGGTTGAGTAGATTGTAGGGAAACCAGTTAGAAGACTACTGCAGTAGTGCCTGACAGAGGTGATGAGAGTCTGAACTTAGGCAGTGAGAGCGGCTGTAGAAATGAAATTGAGGGAGGACAGGGAGAGAGGGAGGGACTGACACAAGAGGTAATAAAAAGAGACTTGGGAGAACCTGATGACTAACTGAGTGTGAGGGATGAGTGAGAATGAGAATAGAGAAAGATTCCCAGGCTTCTAGGTTAGGTATCTGGCGATTTGACGATGCCACTTACTGAGACAGAAGCCAGAATTGGAAAAGAAAGACGATGTGTTTGGTTTGGGGCATATTTAATTTGGTGTGTCTATGAGACATCCAAGTGGAGATGTCAGATAAATGGATATCTGGGTCTGGAGTTCAGCAGTGATCAGGGCTGAAGATAAAGAGTTAGAAGTCACCAGAATAAAAATGGTGGCTGAAACCCTGGGTTAAGGAGAGTGCTTAGTTAAAAAACAAATTAGGGAACACCGATTTAGCAGGTCATCAGAAGAGGAAGCCTTGAAAGATATTAAGAAGAAATGTCCAGAAAGACAGAAGGAAAACATAATGATAAGCACCATTTTGGGGGATACCTATTGCCTTCTAGTGAATGGCCTGGGACCTTTATATACATCATTTCACTGAACTCTTATGGCAACCCTAGAAGGTACATGTTTTCAAACAGAAAAACTTAAGTTCTGAGAAGTTAAGTAATTTGACAAGTGCATTTTGGCCTCTGGAGTCAGATGAGACCTAGATTGAAAACCCATCTCCCAGTAGCTATGGGATGTGTGCAAATTTGTAATCTCTCTGAGTCTCGATTTCCTTGTCCACATAGGATACAAATAGAACCTACCTCTGGGATTGTTGTGAAGATTAGATGGGATGGCATATGTAAATTGCCTGGCACTGAGTGGGTACTCGATACCTGATAGCTTTATCCTTATTAATAACTATAACCACATATAACTATGTTAACCACTTACTGTCTCTTCTTTAGCTCCAAATTCTCACCTAAGGTCCTTAGTGTACAACTGAGACCTGAGCCGGGCGAAACTATTATAAGGCTTTGCTAAAGACTTAGGCATAGCTAGATGGGAATGAACACAGAGAGCAACGTAATGCTTGATAATCTGAAAGTGTATCACTTCATCTTAGGATCCCCTCCAGGGGAGTACTGCCTTCCTGCCTAGTCCTTGGGAGAAGCCATTTTTCCATACCACCAGGGAGCATCATCAAATAGTCAGTACACCTAAAAGCCCAGCAAGAGTGTGGTCCCACAATAAGTCAGGAGTTCTCACCCAAGTCTAAGACCCACCTTCCAAGATCTTGACATCTGTCTGAGGAACTGCCCTTTCCAGATGACTGATGCAGGGATGCTCACTTTCTCCAGAGAAAATCATGTCTACCTCTACGAGGATGGCCTTACACTATGGCCTCAACAGTAGAGCCTTATTAGGACACAACAGAATAAGCCCAATGAGGGTTATACCCTTTTCCTAATTCCTAGAAAAGATGAGATTCCTTATACAAACTCTTCTTAATCTTTCAATACCCTTCTACACAAAGTCACTCTGAAAAGTGAGTTTGGATAAGGCCAGAAACTGACTATAGTCCAAGTACAACAATAAGACATACAGCAAAAGGGAACTACCAGATTGAAAGTAAGAAAAATATTTTGTCAGTATAATCGAGAAAGAACCATAAATGTATGTCTTAAAAATTAAAAGATGTAAGTAGATATAGAAATGAATAAATCATTGGTTAGTGTTCAAAAATTTGTAGAAATAAAATATATTGGAAAAAATGGCCTAAGTTACAATAGACCAAAACAACAAAGTGTCTAGAAATATTTTTAATGCACAAAATCTACATGAGGAAAATATTTAAGTTATTTAAAGCTTTACGGAAGACCCGAATAAATGGACAGATACAATACGTGGATGAATCTCACAGCCATATGTTGAGGGAAAGAAGTCAGACAACAAAGAGTATATACTAAGTGACCACATTTATGTGAAGTGCAAATAGGCAAAACTAATCTACAGTGAGAGAGGTCAGAACACTGGTTCTTTTTGGTGGGGGGTGGTAATTGCATGGGAGGGAAGGTCCCGAGGGTGTAAGTTGCAGGAGTGGGTGGATCAGACCCCTTCAACACTAACTGATGCTGCTTCCTCTTCCTCTTTCTCAATCCATGCCTATGGCCTCTTGGGGGTGCTCTTTATGGCCAGTGGACTAAAGAAGAAAATACTGAAGGCTGGTTTGTGGATGGCTCTGCATGACATGCTGATACCACCTGGAAGTAAATAGCTGCAGCACTACAGCTCCACTCGGGTAGCTCGGAAGCACAGAAGTGAAGGCCAAGCCTCTCAGTGAGCATTACAATTCTTGTCCACTTTGTCTGGAATAAGAAATGGCCAGAAGTATGGATCTACTCTGATTCCTGGGCTGTCACTCATGGGTGGCTGGATGATAAGGGACATAGAAGGAGTGGGCAAGGGAGGTTGGAGGAGAGGCACGTGGATGAACGTCCCAGGATGGGCAGAGACTGAAGATACTTGTGTCTCCTGTCAATGCCCACAGAGGAGAGCCACTGCAGGGAGCCTGCTAATAACAAGGCGGGCAAAATTACATGGTAAGTGGATGCTGGTCAGTTTCTCTGCTCGGCCACCACACTGTTTGTTCAATAGTATGACCTTCCTCTGACCAAGGCAGAGGTGGATAATTCTGCTGTTAACCGGCCAGCAGAGACACCCATGAGCCCCCAGCATGGCACTGTTCCCAGGGAGGCAAGCCAGCCAAATGACGGCAGCTTGATTATAGTGGAAGAGGCAGAGATTCATCCTGGGCATCATTCCACTGGAACAGCTCCGCATTCGGGATATGGACTTGCTCTCCCCATCTGCCACTGTCAGCACCACCGTCTGCAGACCCATAGAACCACACTCCCTACAGCACTGCTTCTGATGAAGGAGCTCAGTTCACAGCAAAGGAAGTGCAGTCACACACTCTATCGTCCGGAAGTGGCTGGGAAAACAGAAATTGGAGTGGCTTAATGAAGACACAGTTACAGTACCAGTTGGGACTCAACATCCTGAAAGGATGGGATTCTGCCTTATAGGATGCAGTCTACGCGTTGAATCAAAGGACATTATGTGATGTTATCTCTGCCACAGTGAGAATGCATGGGTCTGGGATTGAAAGGGTGAAAGGAGAGACTTTGCTCACTATATATACAAAAAAAAGCCTTGCAGAATTTTTGCTTCTCACACTGACAGTCTTGAGCTCTGCTGGTCTGGAGGTCTTAGTGCCCAAGGAGGGAACACTTCAACCAGCAGCGTTCCGTTTAATTGGAGCATGAGACTGCCACCTGCCCATTCTGGGTTCCTGATGCCACTGAGCCAACAGGCCAGGAAAGTGTTTACTCTACTGATTAGAATGATTGATCCTGATTGCCAGGAAGAAATTAAGTTGCTGCTATACAATCGGGGCAGTGAGAACTGTGTCTGGAACCCAGGGGATTCTCTGGAGCGTCTCTTGGCACTTTTATGTGCAATAGTTAAGATTACTGTAAAATTACAACAACAACAACAAAAAAAAGGCTGTATGCTTTTGGATTTGGATTTTTTAGGAATGAAGATTTGGATCACAGCACCTGGCAAAGAATCCCGACCAGCTGAGGCTCTGGCTGAGGGCAGGGGAAATACGGAACGCGTAGTGGGGAAAGAAAGCCATCTGATCAATTCCACCCTCATGGAAGACAAAGGTATCAGGTACAGAAACAAGGACGCAGGGGTTGTGTGCAGTTTCTCTTTGCTTGTTACGTGTGTGCCTACTTGTACATGCAATCCATTTTCTTCTCTCTCCTTCTTCCTAATATTATTTCATGTACAGGTTGTTGGAGATAAAACTTTATAATTTAGCGCGACTGAATTTGGGGAGTCATTCATACAGCTGGTGATGGTACAGTGAGTGTATCTCTTGATTTGGGGGAAGGGTGAGAACATTTTCATTTCTGTGCAGGATGCTCATATCTTGTTAGGTGGAAACAGAGTTGTTTTGCTGTTGGAAGGAAGTTTAAGTGTTTGTGGGAGGACGGATATGGAAGTTGACGGTCAAAGGGCTGGACTCTGCGCATCACCGGCTTATTGCCTGTTCATCCCAAATCCACCCTACATGGTCCTGTTTTTGATGCTGGAACACCTCCGCCTTGCCGGCTGGCCCGGTTATCAGCTTTGTCACTGGGAGCACTGGAGGGACACAGAGGAGGAGGGGCTCCTCCTGCTGCTCGGATGTGCTCCTATTGGGGGCCCACGCCCGGAGGCAGTTTCTCAGTGAGTTGTGTGCAGTGATCCATGCAGGGATGCCACATCCTGTGAGAGCCAGCATCATTCCAACAAACTGGGAGACAGTTTGTGATGGGAAAAATCTGACTGCTGCCCTCACCCCACAGCCAGCTCTTCCTGGAGAGGGAGAGCCACTTCTGAGAGACCTCCTGGGCCCCATGAGAAGATCACATTTAATTTAAGCTGATTACAGCCCTAGTTTCCTCGTGGGTAATTGTGAGGGCTACCAAAGGCTGTATCTCAACAACCTAAACCCACTGAATTGTAAGAAACACCATGATTTTATGTACCAGTAAGAAAAAAATGCCAGCAACTGAACTTTGGCGCCACGTCTTAGCAGTAATCGCCAGGACAAATGAACGAGTCACACCAGCCTCTTGTTGCTTTAAGTTTTTTCAGCTACCCTGAGGGACCTGGCAGTTTCTCTTGCCTTCCATTGCATTGCTTGGCAGGCGAGATAGACCTTTGTCCTTTGGCTTGTGTTTCAGTGACAGACAGGCTTGCCTTTTTGTAGGTACATTCTGTTCTTATGACCCATTAGAATTTGGTAGAATTATGGTCATATCTCCACATGAAATATTTATTTGACCAATATCAGATTTATGCTCACTGCTGTTTCTACGCGTTTCTGCGTACACAATACATTTGTGTCAAGTTGAATCAAAGGGTAATCTTTCTGGGACTTCCTGGCAGTCCAGTGGTTAGGACTTCGCACTTCCACTGCAGGGGGCACGGGTTCGATCCACGGTTGAGGAACTAAGATCCTGCGTGTCATGTGGCGAGGCCAAAGGAAAAAAAAAAAGAAAAAGGGTAATCTTTCTGAAGAGATTTTTAAAGGCAATTAGATTCAACATGGGTAGTACCAAGTGTACATGGCTCAACTGAATGACAGCTATGACCAAGTTCACATATGCAAATGACAACTGTAAGTCAATAACCACAACTGTGACATGACGTTGATTCAAAAACATGTCCCACGTTGAAAAAATTACACCCTTTTTATCGCTGATGAAACATGTATTTCAAGTAAAGTTAGCCCAGTGCCCGGCACATTGCAACCAGTCTACACATGCTGGTCCTGCTCCAGATACATCTTTCAAAGACAGTGTTTTCCTTCTAGAATGCACTATCCAATAGAGTAGTCACCTGCCACACATGGCTGTTCACATTGAAAATGCAATTAAATAACAAGTAAGATGAAAAATCTAGTTCCTCAGTTGCACTCACCACATTTCAAGTCTCAGCTGCCCCCTTACTGGACAGTGCAGATTGGATGGCTCTT
Organism: Phocoena sinus; assembly: GCF_008692025.1. NCBI lineage: Eukaryota > Metazoa > Chordata > Mammalia > Artiodactyla > Phocoenidae > Phocoena > Phocoena sinus. The sequence continues at coordinate 33,452,776 of NC_045783.1, read as the reverse complement.
GTTGCCACACGAAGTTCTACTGAGGAGCACTTTTCTAGAAACTTCTATTAATAAGACATACATATATATATTTTTGGATAAAATTGAAACTTTATTCTTCATAACATATGCAGATATTAAATTAAATGCTAAACATAGAAAGCTTCTAAAAGTAAATGTAGATTATGAAAATATCTTCAACTTGGAATAGGCAAAAATGCATACCTTTGTTTTTAACAATTTTTAATCTGAGATTGGCGTCAAGATGACACGGGGTGAGGAGGGTAAAGAGGATGCTACCTATTATTTATTAATCAGAATGCGTATAGAAGAAAAGGATAAGATAAAACCAGCATCGCTAACTAGAAAACAGATTGTCAATTTGTACCGAGCACTTCTTTTTTTTGAAGTATAGTTGACTTACAATATTATATTAGTTTCAAGTGTACAACATAGTGATTCACAATTTTTAAAGATTAAACTCCATTTAAAGTAATTACAAATCACAGCCATATTTTCCTGTGCTGTGCAATAGATCCTTGTAGCTTATTTTATACATAATAGTTTGTACCTTTTAATCCCCTACCCCCATCACATCCCTCCCCCATCCCTCTCCCCTCCCCCCTCCCCCTAACCATTGGGTTGTTCTCTATATCTGTGAGTCTGTTTCTGTTTTGTTATTTACCTTCATTTGTTTTGTTTTTAGATTCCACATATAAGTGATAACACAGAGCGTTTGTCTTTCTCTGTCTGACTTAGTTTACTAAGCATAATGCCCTCCTGGTCCATCCCTGTTGCTGCAACAGACATACACTTCTTATATACACAGAATATATTACTAAGTGTCCATGTCACTCACATTCTTTCCATTTCTACCATTACCGTCTCTGCCCACACCTTCCTCTTCTCCCCAAGCCCCAGCCCAACACCCATCCACAAAACTGGGCTTCTACCTCCAGGGATTTTTTGCTCTTTTTTAAAAAAACTTTTAATTTTAAAATAACTATAGATTCACAGGAAGTTCCAAACAATTACAGATTTACAAGAAGTTGCAAATACTCTATAGAGAGGTCCCACACACCTTGCACCTAGTTTTTCTCAATGGTCACATCTTACAAAAACCAGGTAACTGACACTGATTCAATGTGTGCCTATAGCTCTGTGTCATCACATGCAGATTTGTGCAACCACCAGCAGAATCAAGATACAGAACCATTCTATTACCAGAAATATCTCCCTTGGGTTATCCCTTAAACACCCCCCCTCCACCCCTCCAACGTTACTAATTCCAGGAAATCACTAATTTCCCTGTATTCTCCATCTCATAGCGCAGTCATCTTGAGAACGTTGTATACATGGAACTACACAGTGTGTGACCCTTGGAGACTGGCTTTGTTTTTCACTCAGCATAATGTCCTTGAGGTCTATCCAAATTGTTGCACGTGTCAATAGTTTGTGTCTTTTTATCGCTGAGTAGTACTCCACATTATGACGTACCACAGTCTGTTTAACTATTCACCTGTTGTGGGAAATGTTGCTTCCCGTTTTTGGCTCTTAAAAATAAAGCTGCAATGAACACCTTCCCGTGTGGACGTAAGATTTCATTTCTCTAGGATAAATGCCGGGAATGTGATTGCTGAGTCGTATGGTATCTATTTAGTTCTTTTAAGAAACTGCCAAAGGATTCCAGGGCACCACTTTATACACCACGAGCAACGTCTGAGTGATTCAGCTCCCCACAGGTTCACTAACACTTGATATTGTCACCATTTTAAAATTTACTTGCTTTGTAAGTGATAATGATATTGTATCACTAATTGTTTTAATTTGAATTTCTATTGAACATCTCTTTACATGATTGCCACCCGTGCATCCTTTTTTTTCATGAAATATCTCTCCATGGCTTTTGTCCATTTTCTAATCAAACTGTCAGTAAAAAAAAAAAAAAAAAAAGTTAAGTTTTGAGAATGCTTTATATATTCTAGATGAATCCTTTGTGAGATACATGGTTTGCAAATATTTTCTCAAATCTATAGCTTGTCTTTTCATTCTCTTAAGTATCTTTCACAGGGCAAAAGTTTTCAGTTTTGATGACGTCTACTTTATTGATTTTTAAAATTTTATGGGCCATGATTTTGATATAATGTCTGAAAACTTCACCAAGCTCTACACCCTGAAGATTTTCCTAAAAGTTTTGTAGTTTTACATTTTACACTTAAATCTACGATCCATTTTGAGATATGTGTGAGACAGGTCAAATTTTTTATTTTTGCTAATGGATATCCAACCATTTGTTGAAAAGACTAATCTTCCTCCATTGAATTACTTTTGCACCTTTGTCAAAAATCTGTTGGTTGTACTTGTGTGGGTCTATTTCCGGTTCCTCTTTTCTGTTCAGTTGATCTGTGTGTCTACTTTTCTAACCACTAGAATGTCTTGAAACTGGTAGAGTCATTAATCCAGTTCACACTTCTCTTTCAGAATTATTTTAGCTATTTAGCTCCTTTGTGTCTCCATATAAATATAAGAATAATCTTGCCTATATCTACCAAAAGTATTGCTTGGATTCTGATAAAAATTGTGTTAAACCTATCAACTTGGGGAGAACTGATACTTTAAAATGTTGAGTCATCCAATCCACAACATGGTATTTCTCTCCATTTATTTAGTTCTTTGGATTCTTTCATCAGCATTTTACAGTTTTCAGCATACAGGTCCTATACATGTTTTGTTAGGTTTACACCTAAGTATCTTTTTTTTTTGCCTTCGGATCCATTTTTATTTTATGATTTTCAAATTTCTTATTATTCTCATTTTTTTATACAATTTTAAAGATTACACTTCATTTACAGTTATTACAAAGTATTGGCTCTATTCCCCGTGTTGCACACACACCCTTGTAGCCTGTCTTACCCCCAATAGTTTGTACCTCCCACTCCCCCTCCCCTACAATGCCCCTCCCCACTGCCCCCCTCCCTGGTAACCACCAGTTTGTTCTCTACGTCTGTGAGTCTGCTTCGTTTTTGTTATATTCACTAGTTTGTTGTATTTTTAGATTCCACATATAAGTGATATTATACAGTATTTGTCTTTCTCTGACTTCTTTTACTAAGCATAATGCCCTCCAAGTCCATCCATGTTGCTGCAAATGGCAAAATTTCATTCTTTTTTATGGCTGAGTAGTATTCCATTGTATAGATGTACCACATCTTCTTTATCCACTCATCTGTTGATGGACACTTAGGTTGCTTCCATATCTTGGCTATTGTAAATAACGCTGCTACAAATAGTGGAGTGTATGTATCTTTTCAAATTAGTGTTTTCATTTCCTTCAGATGAACACCCAGGAGTGGAACTGCTGGATCATATGGTAATTCTATTTTTAGGTTTTTGATGAATCTCTATATTGTTTTCCACAGCAGTTGCACCAATTTACATTCCCACCGACAGTGTGCAAGTGTTCCCTTTTCTCCACATCCTTGCCAACATTTGTTATTTATGTTCTTTTTGATGACAGCCATCCTGATAGGTGTGAGGTAGTATCTCATTGTGCTTCTGATTTGCATTTCCCTGATGATTAGCGATGTCAAGCATCTTTTCATGTGCCTGTTGACCAACTGCATTTCCTCTTTGGAAAAATTGTCTATTCAGTTCTTCTGCCCATTTTTAAATCAGGTTGTTTGTTTTTTTTACATTGAGTTGTATGAGCTGTTTATATATGTTGGATATTAATACACCTAAGTATTAATTTGGTTTTGAGTAATTATAAATGCTAGTGTATTTTTTATTTGGGGTTTCATGTGCTCATCTAGTATAGAATTTTGAATGTTTATCTTTGTATTCTGTGACTTTGCTTAAGTCACTTTTTAGCTTTAGGAGAGCTTTTGTAGATTCTTTGGGATTTCTACATAAACCATCATGTCATCTGCAAATAGGGACAGTTTTATCTCTTCATTTCCCATCCCTATGCCTTTTATTTCCTTTTCTTGCCTTATTGTGCTAACACTCCTATTACTATGTTGAACAGCAGGGGTGAGAGAGGACATCCCTGCTTTATTTGAAATGTAAGGGGAAAGCACTTAGTCTTTCACCATTAAGTAAAGTGGTTGTTGTTGGGTTTTTGTAGATGACTATTTATTCAGTTGAGGAAGTTTCCTTCTACTTCCATTTTTCTAAGCCTTTTATCTTGAATGGGTGTTAAATGCTGTCCAGAGTTTTTCTGCATCAACTGATATGATCGTGTGATTTTTCTTCTTTAGCCTCTTATTATGTGATTACACTGATGGATTTCCAAATATTGAACCAGCTTTGTATCCATGGAAAAAAAACCCACACTTGGTCATGGGTTATAACATTGTTGAATTTTCATTAATATTCTGTTAAGGATTTTTGCATCTATGTTCATGAGGATGTTTATGTGTTAACCTTCATTTTCTGTACTGTTTTTGTCTAGTTTGGTACAATGTTAATAGTGCCTTCACAAAATGAATTGGGAAGTATTTCCTCCTATTCTGTTTTCTGCAAGAGATAGTGTAGCATGTGTTAATTCTTTCATTGTTTGGTAGAACTTTCCAATGTAACCATCTGGGCCTGGAGATCTCTTTCTCAGGGATTTTTAAATTACAAATTCAATTTCCTTCATGGCTATAAGGCTATTCAAATGATTTCATATTTGATGAGTTGTGGTAGTTTGTGCTTTTCAAGGAATTGGTTCACGTAATCTAAGCTGTCACACTTATTGCATAGAGCTGTTCACAGTATTCCTTTCCTATTCTTTTGATACCTGCAACACTGATAGTATCATCTTTATTCCTGATGTTGATAATTTGTGTCTTCTCTCTTTGATCTTAACAGAGAAGCAGCTCATTGTTTTATTGATTTTGTTTTCCTTTTTGTCAATGCCTTTGACTTCTGGTTTTATCTTTTTTGTTTTGTTCCTTCTGCTTGCTTTTGATTATTTTGCTCTTCTTTTTTTTAAGTCCTTGAGGTCATTTGGTGTTATAAATTTCTCTTTCAATTGGTTTAGCCGTATCCCACAAATTTTGATATGTTGTATTTTTATTTTCATTCAGCTCAATGTATCCTTAAAATTTCCTGTGAGACTTCCTCTTTGGTCAATGAGCTACATAGAAGCATTTTTTTTTAGTTTGCATATGTTTGGGATTTTCCTGCTATATTTCTGTTACTCCTTCCTGGCGTGATTCCACTGTGGTCAGAGAACACACTCTGTATATAAATTTTTGTGTTTTTTGAGGTTTGTCTTATGAGCCAGGATTTGGTCTATCTTAGTATATGTTCCATGGGTGCTTGAAAGGAATATGTATTCTGTTGTTGTTGGGGGAAGGCTCTGTAAATGTTGAGATCCTGTCGGGTGATGGTGCTGTTGAGTTCTTCTATATCCTTTATATATTGCTGATTTTATATAGTTGTTCTATGAATTGTTAACATCCCCAACTATACTTGTGGACTTGTCTTTTCCACCTTGCAGCTCTATCAGTTTTGCTTCATATATTTTGCATCTCTGTTGTTTGGTGCATATAGATTTAGGGTTGCTATGTCTTTCCATGGACTGCTGAAATTTATTACTATGACGTTCTTCCCTGTCACGGGTAATTTTCTTAGCTCTGAAGTATAATTTATCTAATATTAATATAGTCACTCCTGCATTTTTTGATTAATGTTTGCATGGCATATCTCTTCCATCCTTTTACTTTCAACTTGCTTTGATCATTATATTTGAAAGGAGATTCTCGTAGACAGCATATATTGGGGTCTCTTTCAGATCTGCTCTGCCAATATCTATCTTTTAATTGCTGCATTTCAGTCTATTTACATTAAATATAATTATTGATGTGTTAAGGCTCAAGTCTCCCATTTCATTTTAGGTTGCTTTGTTTTTTCTCTGTGCTTCTAGCTTCTCTTTTTCCTTTTCCTCCTTTTCTATAAGTTTCTTGAACATTTTTTAGGATTCCATTTCAATTTATTTATGGTGTTTTTGAGTGTACCTCTTTGTATACCTTTTTCAGGTTGCTCTAGGTATTCTATTATATATGCATATCTTATCACAGTTTGATACCTGAGCCTAAAGTGTCAATTTATGAATTCCCTCTGAATTCAAGTGAAGTATAGGAACCTTGCCTCTTTGTATCTTTTACTCTATCCCATTTATAGTAAAATTGCCTTAAATACTTCCTGTACATACACTGAGAACCGTATCAAACCATGTTATAATTTCTGCTTCAACCACCAACATAACTTAGAAAACTCTAGAAAAGAAAGTCTATTATATTTATCCATACTTTTAGTCTTTCTCTTATTCTTTCTAACTTACTGAAGTTCCAAGAATGCTTCTTTTATCCTTTTCACTCTGTTTAGAGAGCTTCCTTTAGCCATTCTTTTAGGGTGTGTCTACTGGCTACAAATTCTCTTCATTTTCTTTGATTTGAGAATGTCGTGACTTCCCCCTTCATTCAGAAGGCATTCCTGAATATACCTCTAGTAAATTTTAGCTGGACACAGGATTTTGGGTTGAGAGTTCTTTTCTACCAGAACCTGAAAAATGTGCCACTTCTTCTGACTTCCATGGTTTCTGATGAGAAATCTGCTATCATTCAAATAGTTTCCCGCCCCCCATAACTAAGGTGTACCTCTTGTAGTTCTACACATTTTTTTCCCTTTATCTTTAGTTTTTAGGGGTTTGACTGTATGTGTCTTCATATACACTTCTTTCTTTGTGGGAGTTTATCCTGTTTGGGGTTTGCTCAGCTTGCTGAATACACAGGTTTATATTTTTTGCCAAATTTGAAGGATTTACAGGTATTCGTTCTTTGAATACTTTTCAGCTACACCTCTTTTCTGCTCTCCTTTTTGGGACTTAGATGCCATAAATATTAGCTCTTTTGTTATAGCCCCACAGGGCTTTGAGGCTCTGTTGTTGTTTTTTCCCAATGTTTTCTTTCTTTCTATCGTTCTGTTTTCAAGTTCACTGATTTGTTCCCCTCCATTCTGCTGCCCAGCCTATCCATTGATATTTTTACTTCATTTATTTTACTTCATGTATTTTTCAGTCCTAAAATTTCTACTTGGTTCTTCTTTACATCTTCTGTTTCTTTGCTGAGGCTTTCTATTTTTGTTTGTTTGTTTCAAGCTAGTTCATAATTATTGTTTGAAGCATGTTTAAATGATGGCTGCTTTGAAATCCTTTTCAGATACTTCTAAATCTCTGCCACTTGGGTGTCTGTGTCTGTTGGCTTACCTTTTCTCAGTTGAGGTTTCCTAACTCTTGGTATGATGAGTGATTTTGGAATAAGACCTGGACATCTGAGTCTCAGGTTATGAGACTCTGGCTTTCATTTAATTCCTGTCTTAGCAGGCCTCCTCTGATATCCAGTGGGGGAAGCAGGGTGCTATCTCATCACCACCAAGTGGGAGTGGAAGCCCAGGCTTCCCGAGTGGGAAGAGCTCTTCCTCACTGTTGGGTGGCAATAGGAGTCCTGGCTCCCCAGTAGGTCTGCTGTCTCCTGGGGGCAGGAACGCCTCATTCCTGCTGGGCATTCCCCACGTGGTCTCCCCTGATACCAGCAGGAGAGGCCTTGTTACTGTCCAGCATCAATGAAAGTCCCAGTTCCTCACCCCATCACTCCAGTGGGGCACTTAATTATGGCCTGATGTGTGTGGAAGTTTAAGTTTCCCCCTTGGTCTTTGCAAGCAGGGGTGGGGCAGTATGTTTTGTGATGTCTGGCTGCCATACAGTGGTTATCGTTTACATTTCTCCTGTTTTGTGAGGCTGCCCCGTTCTGACCCTTCACCTGATATAGTGAGTTGGGCGCACACCCACAAAGACATGCCCATGTCCTAGTTCCCAGAACCTGTGAACATTACCTTATACGGCAAAATATGTGATTCAGTTAAGGACTTTGAGAGGAACTCACCCTCGGTTATCTGGATTGGCTCTAAGTCTAATGACAAGTGTCCTTGTAAGAGATGCACAGGGGAGATTTGACAGATAGAAGAGAAGGCAATATGATCACATTGGCAGAAACTGAATAGATGTAGCCACAAGCCAAGGACCACCTGGAGCCACCAGAAGCTGGAAAAGGAAAGGAACGTATCTCCCCTACAACTTCTGGAGGGAGCACAGTCCTGCCAGCATCCTGATTTCAGAGTTCTGGCCTCCAGAACTGTGAGAGAACACGTATCTGTTGTTTTAAGCCACCCAGTTTGTGGCAACTTGTTATAGTTTGGTACTGTAAAGTGAGGTGCTACTGTTAAAAAACTCAAACTGTGGAAATGGCTTTCAAATTATATAATGGTTAGATGCTAGAAGAATTCTGAGATGCATGAGAGGGAAAGCCTAGGTTGCCTTAAACAGACTATTGGTATAAATGAGTGTTAAAGAAATTGATGATGAGGGCTCAGAAAGTGAGAAGCATGGTAGAAAAAGTTTCTAATGTCTCAGAGGATACATACATCGTCATGAACAGAATGTCGGTAGATGTGAATGTTACTTGGCTCTGCCATTGTGTTCTACCACTATGTGGACAGTGGAACTTGTAAGCAATGAACTTGAGTATTTTATTGCAGAGATTTCCAAGCAAAGTGTTGAAGGTGCGGTGTGATTTCTCCTTGCTGCTTACAGTAAAATGCAAGACAAAAGAAATAAATTGAAGAAAGAACTGTTAAGAAGAAAAGCAGCAGCATTTGATGATTTAGGAGATTCTCCATCTATCCATATTGCAAAGGATGCTAAAATTAAAAAACTCACTGTTGGAGAGAAGTCCAAGGGTGCAGCTGGACATCCTTTTGCTGAAGAGATTATTTGTGTGACTCACAGACCCACTCACTCATCTCAGCAGAAGCCAGGAATAGAAGTGGAGTTATCCAAGAAAGACCTGTGGATCTTTTGTTAACTGTGTGGACTCCCATGACATACACAGGAGACCCACAAGATTATTAAGAATGTTATATCAGCAGAAACAAGCTTGGTCTGAAAAGAACAGAGAGAGGATGGCATAAGTCTATTGGACTCCTAAAACTCAAGAGCCAGGAAATGGTTAACAGAGTTACCTGGTTGTAAACATGTGGTAGCTGTCAAGACAAAGGAGGAATGACTCTGAGGGCAGAGCCATGGGTGCAAAGGAAGAGACTGGAAGAGCAGTTACAGAGGCAGTGGGTGCAGAGGCAGAGGCCTATGAAGCTGCCTTGGGTTCAGTGGACAGAGCCTCAAGTGACAGAAAATCATTCTCAGGACTTGGAACCTAATGGAATTTACCCTGGTAGATTTCAAACTTGCTTCAGGCTAGTGACTCCTTTATTCCTTCCAATTTCTCCCCTTTGGAATGGGAATGTCTATCTCGCCATTGTATTTTGGAAGCAGACAAATTGTTTTCTAGTTTCACAGGCCCACAGATGGAGGGATTTTGTCACAGGATGGATCATGCCCAGAGCCTGCCAAACCTGATGTAGATGATGAGATTCAAGACTTCTGAGCTGATGATATTTAGATTTTGGTCTTAGTGTTGATTCTGTAGTGGGTTGAGACTTTTCGGGATGGGGTGAATATATTTTGCATGTGACGAATGTGAATTCTGGGGGGCTAGATGGTGGACTGTAGTGGGTTCAATGGTGGCTCCCCAGGAAGAAATGTCCACATCCTAATCCCCAGAATCTATAAATATCGCCTTATATTGTAAAACATGAGATCAAATTAAGGGTCTTGATCAAATTATGTGCCTCTTAGGCACTTATCTTGGATTATCCAGATCAGCCCTAAATTCAATCACGAGGGTTTTTTATGAAAGGTACACAGGGGAGATTTGACAGATAGAAAAAGAGGTGGCAACGTGACCACAGGGGCAGAGATGCAGCCACCAAGTCAAGGATCTCCTGGACCCACCAGAAGCTGGAAGAAGCAAAAAACAGAATCTCCCCTAGGGACTTTGGAGGACTTGATCTCAGACTTCTGCCTCCAGACCTGAGAATAAATGTCTGTTTTAAGCCATATAGTTTGTGGTGATTTGTTACAGCAGACCTAGGAATCTAACAGAGTTGGAGAGCAGCTTCTTTGTTTGTGCCATTGGTCGGCATCTCCAGCCTCCGTCAGGGACACAGGAGGCAAGAGGAAAACCCAGGGAACTCACCACCACATGACCGCTCAGGGCCAAGGTCCCTAGCTGGTCTGCCTCCTTCTCACTGCCTTTTGGGGTCTTCTTATCTTTGTTTATAAATAACATCCAAGGATCTCAGCTGTACTAGCAGGAGGAATAGGAAAAAAGTACATCTGCTCCACGTTTTGGAAGTGGAAGTCCTACCTCCAGAATTTTCACTTTTTCAACCAACTAGCATATTCCAGTTACATCACTCATTTTAAACATTAGCTTTGGTAATGTCCTTCCTTGCTCAAAATTCTTCAGTGGCTCCCAACTGCCTATAAAATCAGCCCCTGACTCTCAACTCCACATTCATTCCCTCCCTAATCTGACCCTGTCCCAGCCTACCTTTCTGGTATAACGTCCCACTGTGTTCCTCACCAGTGTTTCCAAAATCACGCTTTATCAAACTCAGTTCTTTGGGACGTTAATCAATGTTACATGCACACGGGAGAAAAAAAAAAGGCTCTACTGTCAAATGAGTTGGGTAAACAGTGGATTTAGGTAGATTTAAGCCAGTTTATTATAATAGATCTTTCAGATTCTTTAATAAACCAGTGCACAAGGTGAATCTCCAAGAGGCAGTTAAAGCATGAAGCGTTTCCCCAACTTCCCTGACACGGAACCCACTGTACTGCCTCCATGGAAGGCACTCTGTGAAACTCTTCTCGTCCCACTTTCTTCTCCAACCAGACTTGCCTGTTTGTTATCATCTGAGCCTGCTGTTACAGGAAGGAGCAGCTTTTGTGAAACGTCCAAGAGGCCTTGCTGGTGCTCTGGCACTGTTTGATCAGGCACCACTCAATTTCATAAAACTTTCCATTAAAGCTGGACTTTGAGTTCAGAAGTCCCAACCAGAGGTATTATAAAAATAGACTGTGGGACTTGAATCATGTTACAAAATAGAGAATCTGTTTTTAAAATATAAATCCAGTTAATAATACCGCTGGATGACACGAGGGATGGGAACTGCCCCGTCAACCCTGCCGCACCTAGGGGCAGGGGGTGTGGGCACAGGGGTCAGCAAGCTGGTGGTTGACAGACATCTTCCTCTTCTTTCCTTCTTCTCCATGGCAGCTTGCTCCCGGGGACTCTTTGGGACCCACAGGAAGGGAGACGCTCTCCCCTCCTGGCACCAGCGACTCACTATGGCTGGAGAGACTTTGGACGGGGAAAGCAGCACTCACCCAACCTGGCCCAAGGTCGTAGGCAGAAGGAAAACGTTAGCAGCCGTGAAGTCAGAAGAGGAGGGAGGATCGGGCTGGGCCGAATCCACGGTTTCAAGAGAAGCCGGATCCAGATGAAACCTTAGCTGTGAAGACAGGTGGATGAGGCCTCTGGAGATCAGGAGGGGTCAGGAGAGGACAGCTAGCACCAAGTGCCATTCATACTTCGTCCTAAAAGTCAGTTTGACGTGTGGCCAGTGGTCTGTGGAGCCACTGTACTCGGAGCACTTCTCTCCGCGCAGAGGCAGTGGCTGCCGTGGCTCCACCTCCCCAGACGCCGTGCTCGGCATCCTCGTCTGCTGGGCCTCCGTGGCGGAGGACGTCCAGCGTGCAGATAAGCTGCTGGCACTGCCAAGGAGGGCTGCACCCTCAGTCCACGGTGATGGTCATGGCTGCTGGGGAAGCGAGATCTCCATCTGGGTGCCGAGGACACCAGACGCGACGCGGCGGGGCCCCGGGGGCCTCGGGCCAGGCAGCCCGGCAGGGTCAGGGCCGCCCACCGTCAGGAGGCCCGCTCCAGGCTGTGCTTCTCCTCCTCCCCCGACTGCAACCAGCTCCAGTCTAGAGACTGAAAGTCAACGGGCACGTTAAAGACACCGTGGCCACCTAGACAACTGCCTTCTTCGGCAGGCAACCAGCACAGTTTAGAGGGAAACTGAATTCCTCTCGTTAAGACAGTCTTGTTTCTGCAGGGTACCCCTGAGGTAGAGCTACGTCTGCAAAACCATGCCGGAGCTTTTCTTCAGATGGGCTTGGAGCCCTGAGATTCCGGGAAGGTGATTTAAGTATTATTACTGCAGCTCACAGCACTGACTCACGCTCACTGCGGGCAGCTGGTACCCTGGGCTAATCTCAGCTCTCGACCTCCAACCTCACCAGGTGAAATGGCCTGGTCACACTTCCTTTTCGTCTGGCAGAAGTGCAAACGGGCAGTGAAAGGATCCAAGTATACACGGCTCGGAGGAGGAAGAACAGTGAGAAGAGACACAGACAGCAGCAAACCAGAGAAGGACACTTGAATAAATAAGAAGTGGTTACAGTGAGCAGTATCCCCTCCGATTCTTCCCCCAAATCAGAAGTTGCGGAGACGCCAGCATGTGACTGTATCGGCAGGAAAGGCCAGAGAGCCAAGCGGATGATTTAGCACCCTCTCCGCAATTTCAGCTTTGTCTCAACGTACCTGCATCTGGACTCGTTTTTCTTTAGGTCAGCTTCCCTATAACTAGGACTGCTAAGCCCCGAGTCCCTGAGAGGCGGGGCGGTGACGGGCTCTTGCTTTGTTCCCGGAGCCCAGCACTGCACCCCACACACAGATGCCCGGCAATTGTACAGAAGGTGCAGCAGGGGAGAGGCCTTCTCACAATGATGCTACCTTCTTCGTAAGCAGCGAGTGTAGCAAGGATGAAATGAGATAATGCACACAAAGCACCTGCACACGTTCAACAGGCATCAGCAGTTATCACGGTGCATAAGAAGTATGTACTAGAAAATCCTAAGTGTACACTGCGATCGAGGAAGCACGGCATCGCCTTTCCATCTGCTTTTTCTCGTTTGCTGTAGAAAGAAAGGGCGTGGGGCGGTGGGGCTTCCCACGGGCCATTACCCTTAAGCTCTGGTCCTGGTCCTTCATGGTGTCCTGTAGGACGTTTTCCAGCTGGGTGCACAGGGTGTGTGCTTCAGCCACGAGGTCTTCGCTAAAAAAAACGATTGAATTATTAGAACGTGGTCAATGTTAACTTTTCAAAGGTGTTTACGGATACACTAAAGAGCTTCTGGAAAGATTTTTAAAATTAAATAATTATTCTGAGGCTGAGTGTCTTAAAACACCATGTTATTGCCTAATTGATTTCATCTGTCAAGTTAAGTGCTGTTACAGAAGCTCAAATCCAGCTACGAGCATCACTGTTCACCATGTGAAAAAGCAGCGACCTGGCTTAATAACAAAGCTCTTTCTGACTTAACTAGAGTCTCTCCAAACTGCCATAATCTGAAGATCTCTCCCAAACCACCTGTTTTCCACTTTTTGAAATGGACAAAAATATACACACCATGCAATTTCCCCAGATGTCCCCAGATCGCTGAGAGCTGGGGGAAGCAAGTTCTGGGAACTGATTTGTTTACTGTGCTCTCTCCTTCTCTCTGATGAGAAATGCACGTGTCCCCCTGAGAACCCGCCACGGTAAGAAAGAGGAGAGCAGAGGGAGCCATCTGTCCTTTCTAACCTTGGCTCAAGGGCGTGGAGACACAGACAGCAGCCTGTGCCCCCGGGACGACTTCTCCAGAGCTTTGAGGATATCATGGAAAAAGAGTGACAAATCCAGGAGGAAGGGCCCTCGATCCCCTCCTCTCACCGTGAAGGGGGCACTGATGGAAGGAACAGAGCACAGCGCTGCCCAGACTCATCCATGGACTACTAACCAGGCTCCAGGCTGGCCCCAGAGGCCCCGTGAGAGGCACAGGACCTGGTTACCATCCTCAAGGAGCTAACAGTAAGTTGGGGACAGAATTAAGAATCCAAAACAGGGACTTCTCTGACAGTCCAGTGGTTAGGACTCTGCGCTTTCACTGCTGAGGACCCGGGTTCAATCCCTGGTCAGGGAACTAAGACCCCGCCAGCCAAACGGCAAAAAAAAAAAAAAAAAAAAAAAAAATTAAAAAAAATTAAAAATAAAAAATCCAAAACAGTAGAGGCTACAAACCCCCTAAGTACAGGAACAGGATTTTTAAAAACAGCTGTACTGAGATAAATTTACAAACCGTAAAGTTCACCTATTTAAGGTGCACAATTCCATAGTTCGAGTACATTTATGGAGTTGTGCAACCATCCTGGTAATCCAGTTTGGAATGTTTTCATCACCCAAAAAGAAACCTTGTACCTGTCGTCAGTCACTCCCCATTCCTGCCCCGCCCCCTGCCCTCAGCAATCATTAATGTATTTTCCATTCTATAGTTCTGCCCACAGGAACCGATTTTAACTGTCTCCAGTGCCTGGGGCCCAGCAAAGGGAAGGTGCTGAATAAATGTGAGACTGAACCAGAAACAAAAAAAAACCCACAGGTGGTCCAGGAGGAGAAGGATCCCTGTGCTCGTGTGCCAGGGCCGTGGAGGAGGTGGGAGCAGAGGTAGGATGGCTCCGGGGAAAGGTGTCAGTGGAGTCGAGGTTCTGGAACTTCAGGTTGCAGGAGGGTCAGCCAGGGCTGGTTAAACAGGACTGCTCCGCCCCACCCCGAGTTCCTGATCCCAAATCTGCATTTCTGGCAAGTACCCAGAACCCACCAATGCTGCTGGTCTGGACCAGACTTTAAGACCCCTGACGGCAGAGCCAGGAATCTGCCCCGGAGCAGTGGGTCAGAATGCGGAGGTGGCTTGAAGGCCTGAGAAGGTTCAGGCTTGGACCCCGAGGCAGCAGGAAGCCATGGCTGGTCCCTAAATAACTTGAGGAATAACTCGATCAAAATGGTCTCCTGTGAAGGCTGATTTGACCAGAGGGGCCTGGAGGCAGCACTAGGCGGGGAAGCAGGGAGGGAAAAGTTCGCTGGAAGGGCTCTGGGGCTCTGCTCCCAGCTCTGCGACAGGGGTGCAGGTGATGAGTGGGGCAGGGAGAGGCCACGGGAGGGACCAGTGACACGCGACTCAGGCGTGGAGGCCAGGGCATGCCCGCAGGGACCTGGTTCTACGAGCAGACCGCGGTGGGTGGACTAGAGGACAGCAGGGACTGGCCAGCACTTCCAGGTTCCCATCCAGCAATGAGCAACGCGACCTCAGACGAGGAAACCTTAGTCAGCAAGCCAGGAGGAGCTCTGAGAGCAAAACACCCCATCTGTCCCCACAGCACCCAGCAAAGGGAACAAACATGGAGGAACACACACAGAACCGCCGACGGGTGACCGACACGCCCCTGACTCCTGCACTAGGCATGGCGAACGGGGACGCACCTCTTCTTGACGGCCTCGGGTAAGCTGTCAGGGGCTGGGCAAGGCTGCGACAGCAGCTGGCTGGGGTGACTCAGGCGGGACGTGTTCATGCTGTCTGGGCTTCCGCTGACGGGACCGCGGACCTTGCTCTAGATGACAAAACCAGGAAGAGAGTCAGCAGTTTTGGAGCAAACAGATGTTTCAAATTTTGCATTCACACCAGGGTATTTTCTTTTTTTCAAGTTTTTTTTTTTTTCTATGTGGACCCTTTCTAAAGTCTATATTGAATTTGTTACAATATTGTTTCTGTTTTTTATGTTTTGGTTTTTTGGCTGAGAGGCATGTGGGATTTTAGCTCCCTGACCAGGGATCGAACCTGCACTCCCTGCATTGGAAGGTGAAGTCTTTAACCACTGGACTGCCAGGGAAGTCCCAGGCACCACACCAGGGTATTTTCTCATGAGACAACTGGCCACGAGACACAGGCTCTTCCTGGAGAAACAGGTCAACATCGTTATTTGATGGTTTGCATTTCAGTGTAGAAACTGTTTCTGTATCTATAGGTGTGCTTTTTGGTAAAAGTTTCTAGGGGCTTCCCTGGTGGCGCAGTGGCTAAGAATCCGTCTGCCAATGCAGGGGACACGGGTTTGATCCCTGGTCCGGGAAGATCCCACATGCCACAGGGCAACTAAGCCCGTGCGCCACAACTACTGAGCCTGCACTCTAGAGCCCGCAAGCCACAACTACTGAGCCCACGTGCCACAACTACTGAAGCCTGTGCACCTAGAGCCTGTGCACCGCAACAAAGAGTAGCCCCTGCTTGCTGCAACTAGAGAAAGCCTGCGTGCAGCAACGAAGATCCAACGCAGCCAAAAATAAATAAATCTATTAAAAAAACCAGATTCTAACTACAGAGAGATCTGAGGGCTCTCTTTCATTAGTTGGGTCACTTAACGAACTCCTACAAGGAAATTAGAAGGAAGGTGTGTTTACTCTTTCCAAGTAGAAGACAGACACACAAAGGTCCTAAGTGACTTTCTGTGACTCGCACCATCCGCGGGACAGAAGGAGACTAAGGTGTTCTGACGCCCCAGACTGCAGTGGCTACTCCACCTTATGCAGCCGTGCTCCCCTGATCCGTGACCAAGTCGCTCTGCTGTCACCTCCTCAACTTCCCTGCAGCCCACACGGCAGGGCGGTCTGTCCCACCAGCTCGCTTCCAAGACACAGCTTTTACCCGGCTCTTCTCCCTTCTCTGTCCTGGGCTCTCTTTTGTGCTGAGGGTTCTCTCTGAGCAACCCTCAGTGGGATCACAGCTACGCTGAGACGGCAGGCACAGAAAGTGTGGGCTGAGTGCTGCACGGCACAGGCACAGCTCAGGACCCACCAGGCCACATGGGCACGTGCTGCTGGGGCTGCATGCAGATCTCCAAGAACCTGGGCGTGTGACCTCGTCTGGAAAAAGGATCTTTGCAGGTGTAGCTAAGGAGCCTGTGAAGAGATCACCCTGGACTATCTGGGTGGGACCTGAATCCAGCGACAAGTGTTTTTACAAGAGATACTCAGAAAAGAGACACAGAGAAGAGGGTCACGTGGAGACAGAGGCAGAGACTGGAGGGATGCTGCCACAAGCCAAGGAGCACCAGGAGCCACGGAAATCGAAGAAGAGGTGAGGAAGGAGGAGTGATTCTCCCCTCCAGCCTCCAGAGGGAGCCTGGCCCCGCGACACCTGGATGGCGGCCTTCTGGCCTCCAGGACCGTGAGAATAACTGTGATAATTTATCACAGCCGCCACCCGCACAATAACACAAGGACACAGGCGCCCACCCCGGCCCTCCGCACTCACACCAAGTCACGGAGCAGAGAAGTGGAAAGGGACCGGCAGCAGCAGAGCGCTGGTGGTGGCCCTGCGGTCCCCACGCCGGGTGCGTGGGCTGGGGACGGCAGCACAGGGCCCCGCCGAGGGTCACTCACACAAGCAATCTTCAGGAGGTTCCAGAGCTCCTTCTGCCGCTTCTCCTGCAGCCGAACCACAGTCTTCTCGTCCTCGCTCATTAAGCTCACCACCTCCTCCACCTTGGGCAGCAGCTCCAGAGCCTTCTGCTTGCAGACCACAGTCTTACTGTGAAGAACAAACATGACAAGCTCCAGCGGCACGTGGGTCGGAGGAAGCAGGACGCAGCCCCGGCAGTTAAGGCTCCGCTCGGCCGCTGCAGGTGGAGGTCCCGCGGGGCTCAGGTGAGTGGGCGAGGCCTCGCACACAGCCCGCCGCCCCTCCTCACTCCACGCCGCCGGAGGGAAGGCAGCCTGATACCTGAGCTGCGTATAGATCACTCGCACTTTCTTCTCAAAACCTTGGATTGCCTGCAGGAGCAGCCGCACCATTTCCTGACTGTCGCCATCAGTTCGCTGGTCTGCAAAGAGGGACGGGGTCGCACGGTCCGCGGGGGGCTGGCCTGGTGCCCAGGTAGCGAGGGACCCGGTAGGTGGCCCACTCACCTCGGGGCTTCTCCCTCAGCCTCCGGTAAAGCTCCCGCGCCTGCTCTTCTCTGAAACACACGAGACAGCAGCTTTGTCAGCATCGAGCAGAGGTCAACAAGCTCACCTGAAGTGCCGGGGCCAACTCCTGCCGGCAGGACTACTGATTTCTAGAAGCCAGACGGGCAGCACATCCCGACTGGAGCAAATGATCGTTCCTGGTGATGTTACAGGTGAAACCCATGACAAGGGAAGGCTCGCCTCATTATCAAAACTCAAACACCTCCAAGGTCTAGGGAGAATCTTCAGGACAGGAGTCTCCTCTGAATTCCCTGCCCGCCCGGCTCCTGCCATCAGGACTCTGGGTACAGTCTGTTGCTGGACCTGAGCCCGGAGAACGCGGGCCCCGAAAACTCAAGCCCAGGAGCAGGCACAGACGCCCTCCCCATGCCCCTAACAGTGAGACGGGCTGACATTCTCAGGGGTGACTTTTGTTTGAAAACCAGAGGAGAATAAAGGGTTAAATGACTTGAGAAAATATGGACTACAAATAACAAAATTTCTGATGTTCGGTCCCTGGTCCTAAGAATCCTAGTAGAAGTGTCAGAGGACACGGCTGAGCCCCAAGGAGGTAGCTCCTGAGAGGCCCCGAGGCTCACCTGCCCCTCCTGTCCGCTCCCAGGGCTGCAGGTGGGGCTGCTCTGCCTAGGTACCCCCCTGCACCGCCCTCCCCCTCTCCCGGAGCCAAGCCCAAGTTCCTGATCAAGACTCAAATGAAGTTTCCAGATCCCACCTTCTAAGACTTGCCAGGCTCCTCCCCTGTTCTACTTTCTGCTCCTCGGGCCACAGCGAGTGAGGGTGGGCTGGGCGGCCCTGGCGTCTAATATGATACTTTGGTCAAGCAAAGGCTCCTGGGACGGCAGCCTCCGTAGTTCACAAGACACCGCTGGGGGCGTTATCTGACCTGGTCCCCGTAACTGTGAGGTCCGACATCGCTGCTCTATCCTGTGAGGCTCAGAGTGACGGAGGTGTGCCAGGGCTCATCTCTGCATGTGCCGAGATGACCCCCCAGGGGCCGAGCTCCAGGGCGGACGGGCCCAAGGGGCTCCACCGGGACCGCACTTGAACCATCCCGACACACACACAGAGACACACTCACACACAGACACGTTCCCATACAGGCTCACTCTCACACAACACACACACACACACACATACATACGCGCGTGCGCACACACACACACTCACAGGTCGTCCAGCGTCCCGCCCTGCTTCCAGCCCAGGGGGCTGCGCTGCAGGTCCACGATGTCCGTCTGTAGCGCCATCATCCGCTCCACCAGCTGCTTCACCTCGTTCTCCTGAAGGAAGAGCAGTGCTGAGGCCGAGGACGCAGCGAGAAACTCCCTCCAGCCTCACCGCGGACCCTCAGCTGACCAGCCGGAAGGGACCCGGAATTGGAGCCCTGCAGTCGGATCTGGGGTCGGCCACCTGTCAGCTGTGTGGCCCTCGGGCAGGTTACCTGACCTTGCGCTGCCGTTTCCTCCACCGTAAACTAGGCTCTCAAAGGATTGCGTTAGGGTGAGAGGAGACAGAGCAGGTCGGGGCCTGGCCCGGTCCTGGCGTGGAGAAGTGGCCAGGGCACATTCTCTTCTCTAAATTCGTCGATTATCTCAGGGATTACACCCACAAGTGCCAAGACTGGGGGTGCGCTCGTGGCCCTGTGGTTGAACAAGGTACTGCCGATGGACACCCACCTTTAAGGAGGCATATCGGTACTGATTTATAGAAACAGATGTTAAGACACGGAGGTGAAACTCCCTGCCCAAGTTCACAGGGAAAATGGTGACAAAATCCAGGAAAAAGCCTTGGAGACCACAGTCTTCCATTTGTATGAGGTCTGCCACGTCACACCCTGGCCTCACAATCAACACTTTTCAGTGGCATCTGATTTACACTGTCCTAAGACTTGCCCCTTAGACCCGTTCTTTCCTGGGGATGTCTTGTCCCAAGGAGGTTAGGACAACCTCCGACGAGACAGCGTGCTGCTCCTTCGTCCAAGGTCCCTTCTCGTGGAAAGAGGACAATTCACGTCGTAATCCTGACTCCAATTTGTGCAGCTCCCGGACCTGCCACGGCAGGGCCCCCTGCACTGTCCCCCACCCCCTGCCTCTCCCCCTCTTTCCAGCAAGTCCTAGCTGAGGGCAGAGAGCTGGGAGAGGAAAATCTCATTTTTGACATACAAGCTCGACCGAGCACGCAGTGAGAAAGGGGAGGACAGCAGTGAAGAGGCTCACGCCCTTGGCCGGCCTGGGGACCCCAGGGTGCCTCCTACCCGTCCACAGAGCTCCACGGCCTGCTCCATCTCCCTCCAGGCCAGCAGCAGCTTGTCTGACGCTGAAAAAAAATGGAAGGAAAATAAATCTAAAGCAAAACTAAAACATCCCCAAACCCAAACAGAAAACAAGCGATTCAATGGCAAGGGGACAAAAGACACCTCGGAAAGAAGAAGAAAGGAACGGTCTCTCGGGACCCATCACAAACAGTACACTCACTGATCCCAAACTCTTTCTGCTCACTGTACTTCTCCAGGTCAATCTGGATGCTGGTTTTAAAGAAATCCAGCTTGGCCTTGAGCTGCTGAGACATAGAGGCCATGGAATTCTTCATCTTGGACAGGCAGCTGTTGTTACGGAGCAGATTCATCCTGCAGGGACCCCGAGAAACAGAACCGTGGGGTGTCTCTGGCCTCCAAGTGCCAGTTCCCGGACAAGAGCAAACAGCTCAAACACGACGGCAGGCCCCTGCTGTAACTGGTATAACCGCAACAAGAGCAGCCACCTATAACCGTAACGACAATCTCCTGGCCCTCGGCAATGGGTGAGGTTCTGCTCCCAAACTGGAGTTAGGCCAAGTACCACACGAAGTGACCCAAATCAGCCACAACCCGGGGAAAGAGTCAGCCCGGCCTGGCAGGACGGTCAGGGGAGGGTGGCCGACCCACGCCGCAGCAAGCCCTTCTGCGGCCCCAGCGCCGCCCGCTGACCACACTGGCCTGGTCGGGTCTGACGAAGCCTCCCTCCGTCCCACCCTTCCAGACCGGCGTTCCCCTGCTCGCTCTCCCAACGGCCACCCCTGGGCCCTCGCCTCTGCCACCGTCCTGCGGCCGGGCCACCGGGCAGCTCTGAGCAAGTGAAGGCGAACCACCGGGCACGTACATGGCGGCGCGCTGGCCCTGCTGCAGGCGGCCGCAGTCCTCCTTCAGGGCCTGGATGCTGTGCCAGACCTGACCCCACACCTTCCTCAGCTGGAAGAACGGGAGGCTCCTCTTGGGCTCTTGCACTGGCCAGAGACACACACGACCGTCAGGGAGCGGCGCCCGCGACGGACCGCCTCCTGCCCGCGGAGCCCGCAGGCACATCTACACTGCGCCGTTAGGTAACGCTCTGCTGCTACACACCATGTTGGCTGCTGGGCCTGGTTACCGCCGCAGCCATTTTTGTGCCCTGCTAGAGCACAGGCACGCCAGAAGTTACAGATGCACAGAACACCCCGGAAGGTAGACCCAAGAAGTCAGGCAGCATCGGTTTCCCTGGGGAGCTGGGGAGACGGAGGCGCTTACTGCCTACCGGACAGTCTTTTTGATTTTATGGTATCGTGTGCACGTATCGATTATTAAAATATGAAGACGACTTCAAACATCAAGACAATGGTCACGTGGCTGAATTTCAGTGGCCTGTCTGTCCTCTGTTTAAATGAGGTTGACATTAATTGAAGATGGATGTCCTTTCCTCTCTTCACCTGGGCTACTCCTCACGGGTGCAAGTGAGGAAGGCTGCCTGACTGAGGGCCGGAGGGACTCATCTTCTCAGGGGCGACCCCTCCCTCAGTCCAGGGCTCTCCCTCCAGCCTCGTCCCAAGCACTGTAGGTAATTATCTTTTAAAGAGATCACGCTGTTCTTACGGATACAGCTGACGCTTTCAGGCTGGGGCCGTGGGGAGATCTGGGTCTCATAGGCGACCCTGTTGTTGTCAAAGAGGAAAACGAGATCCATGTCCAGGGTGCGGCCCTCGTTCAGCTGCAAAGGGACAAGAGCAAAATGAGGCCTCGTGGACCCAGCCCCTCCTTTTCTCAAGCAACAAGGGGGGAGTCTTCAGAGGGTCCCAACAGCACCGTCCTCAGAGAGCAGGTGCCGGGCGCCCGCTGAGCCTTTCCTAGGGGCCGCGGCCTCTACTTCCCTTGGCTGTTCCTTTTACACTTATTCCCAAATGCAAACCTCATCTACAACTTACTCTGTTCTGTTTTATTCTCTACTTGTCTTTATCGTGCAACTTAGATGGTTTGCTTTACTGTCTAGTGACTGTCTCTCCTGCGTTAACTTTCCAGCTCTTTCTGTGCAGCTGTCAGCACGGTTCTGCACACATGAGGTGTGTCAAAAATGGTTTTGGTTGACTTGGAAAAATGAAGCATCACTTTGGCAGCAAAGGCAAAAGAAAGGCACTCCCAGTGGTCTGGAAGGAACAGGCGAAGCGTGGGGTGACTCAGGTCTCCTATCAGGTTCACGGGATCTCGCATTCCAACCTCAAAACAGGCAGGCGCCTGCCCTGCGTGGTAACAGACTGCCTGGCACGACGGAGTGGGACGGGATGGGCGATCAGCTCTCCGGGGTCGGGTGGGGCTGGGGCGCCTGCAGGAGGCCGGTCTCACCTTGCCGTCGGAGGCGCACTGAGCGGCGGGCTTGTCGGGGGTCAAGGCCAGACCCGCTTCCTGCAGCAGCTCCTGGTCCTCCTCAGGGATGCCTGTGTCCTGCTGGATCCGGGCCTGCAAGCTAGGCAGACTCTCGTCCTCTGCCACGGGGTAGGTGTGAATGGTGCCCGTGACCATGTTCAAGACGTGAACCAGCTGCAACGCAACCCAGGACAAACCACCTGACACTCCCGCTTGCTGGCCCGGATCCTCTGCTACTCCCCACACCTCCCAGTCTCCCAGAGGCCCGGCCTGGAGAGGAAGGCCAGCGCTGGGCCACACACAGGAGTATTCCCACTCCTGTCCATCCACAGCTACGACCTCGTGACCCACAGCGGTCAGCAAGGGGGTCCCATCATCCTCTCATGTGGAGATGCCCTCGTGGGAGCCTGCGTTTGCCCACTGGTCGGGCAGCCGATGGCTCACAGCCTTGGGCTAACTTGGCGTAGGCTCACCTTCAAGTTTAAGATGTCGTCCAGGGCCTTGAAGCAGCCATTGGGCCCGTAGACGGGGTCGGTGCCCCTCTGTCGGGGGTGCCACATCAGCATCAGCTGCAGCCACTTCTCCAGCCGCTGGGCCAGGACGCTGAGAAGAGGGGGCCGCGTGCGTGTGTGTGCGCGCGCGTGCGTATGGGTCCAGAGCCAGCCTCAGGGCCCCGCGTGGGAACTGAAAGGCACTCACACCTCACACGCACGTGACCATCATGCGGACGGGGCCAAAGTGATCCCTGAGGATGAACTAACCTGAGGAAAGACGAGCCTTTCCAACAAAACGACTCACTCAGGCGCTCACCCCTCCCGGATCCGCGCCAACACCCTCACATCAGGGCGTCTTGGCAGATGGCTGTGCGAGAACCTCAGGAAGCTTCCTATGTGCTTCCTAGGCCCGCCCCACCTCAGGAGAACCGCCCACACCATCCAGACCCCTCGCTGCCGATTCGCTTTGTCGGTCACCCCGGGGACCCCTCGGGGGGTCCACACGACAAAGTTCTCACTTCTCCCGGCCCGGCGGGGCCCTGCCGGCACCCTCAGAGGCCCTCGCCACGCCCCCAAGAAAGCCCTGCAGAGGCCAGCACCGCTACGAGCTGCCTCTCCTGGGCCCACCCCCACCCCCCATCTTTCCCCATGCCTGTCCTGCACGTCTTTCCAGATTCTTCCAGAAAGTTCCAGCCCACCCAGTCATCCTGCACAGCTAGTCCACTCGGTGCCTCTCTCCCCATCCTCCAAACACTCATGCTCACTGTGCTCCGTGCTCCTCAGCTGTGTGTGGCCGCCTGGCAGCTTTCCTCTGTACTAGCCCCCAATTCTGATAGGATTACCTGACTGCTCATACCCTGGCTCTAAGACCAGACGGCAGTGCCGTTCAAACCGCAAAGGTTTGTTTGCTGACAGTAACACACGATTAGGCTGCAGGCAAAGAGAAATAACGCGTAATCCCCTGGCGGTCAAAGGCTTACAGCTGACCAGAAGGTAAACCCTCTGCAAAACCAAATGTCACGCGAGGTAGAAGCTTCTTGGAGTGATGAAAGGTACAGGTTGCTGTGTAAATTCGGGAAGGAGAAGACTTCTAGATGGGGTCGGGGGGAAGGCGTTCTAAGTTTAACACTGAGATAGACTATGCCAGGTGCCAGCCACAGCAGGATGTCCCGATGTCAGAGCTACCAGGACGTTGGCTCTGACATCCATTTCTAAAACAGGAAGGACACGACGCGGAGGGGAAGGCCTGGGGCCGTACCTGTTGAGGTTGCTCGGGTGGGGTAATGAGCTGGAGAACTTCACGGCTCCGTTCAGGTCCTCACTAACCACAATGTCCATCTCACTCTTCTGCCGGACTTTGGAGTGCCTGCGGACGCAGGGCCTGGTCTGTCACGCTGCTTGTGATGACCCTGCATCACCCAGCAGCCAACAGCCCCTCTACACCGGTAGCCTTCCACTTGACAACTGGACGGGATGCCCCCAGGTCACTAGTCCACCCCTTGGGATGCCGGCCAGTGCATCTGCGTCCTGCTAGGATGCTTCTCTTCTCTGAGAGTTTAAGGCCGTCAGTACTGCCCAGTGAGTGTCACTGACCTTCAGGCTTGTACTGCTGATTCCTGGCCTCACCCTGGCTCATCCTTATCTTTCTTCTACTTTTCATCAAACACAAAACTCTCACGTTTTGGTAGAGGATGAAATTAGGACGTGCACACCAAGATCACTGCATGAGGATCCTGTTCACGTGAAACCTGCACGCACCACACACTTCCCTCTTAATGCATGTGGCTAAGCGTTACTTCTGATGGTGAATGAACAGTTATACTTCGCAACTTAGAGACCCTTCTGATGTATCTGAAATAGTATTTGAAGGAAGCAAATTTTTAAACTGGTTTCAAATCTTCTCGGTGACAAGGGAGATGACGTAAGTCTGAATAATGCTTCACAGATAACCAAGCACTGACTGTGAACACGCCCTTTTCTGCCCGATGACCTCATGTGGTAGACAGTTTTCAGCCACCCATTCAGCGGTAAGGAAGTGAAGATCAGGTGACCTGCCCAAGGTCACACCACCGGGGCCTCAGATCCAAAGTCTGGTGCTCCTTCTACTCTGTCTAAATGTCTACATCCTTCCTTTTCAAAAACAGGTAAGGAATTCAAATGCAAAATGCTTTAGCCCTGAAGCCTCACTGGCGAGGGGTGAACCGGACCATGTGGAACACACGTAGCCTGGAAGAGCTGGGGTCCAGCTGGAACCTGCCTGCTCTACGTCAGGCTGTCATTACACACAATGGGATGGTCCTCTGACAGAAACTCGGTCTGTCAACGGGAAACCATACAGATAAAGGAAAGGACACAGTAAGTGAAATGCTCACTGCTTAGGCCGGTCCTAAGATGTACTTCACAGTAGCTCAGTGACAGGATAATAAAGCTCAAATTGCATTTGTCCTGAAATTAATATCTACCTGCCATCTGAGATGAGAGTGAAATTGCTAAAGCTGCCTGAGGCATTACAAGGCAGACAAGACAGACACGTCTCACGGCTACTAGGTTTCAGAGATGTCCACCTGCAAGTGGTCACCCAGCCTCCCGGCTCCATACAGGAGGCTGGCTCTGCAGACAAAAAACTTACTATGAAGATGCCAGGCCATTAGAGATAGCTTCAAATAGCATTTCTTCTTCTAGTTCTAATGGACTTTAACTCATCTTGTTATAAATAATGGAAACGCTCGACATTTGAACTGAAAAAATGCAGTAATTCCTTGGTTAGTTAAAAACACTATAGATGTACAGACATTTAAAGTTTTTGTCATGATGGTTACATGATAAGGTGTGACTAATGTAATGAGCTAATTCAACACTCCAGAACGCAGCTCAGGAGCGCTGCCTCTTCTAAAGTCAGTCCCCACAGGAGGGCACTCTCTGCCACGTCACCAGGCTCCTCAGGAGCTGGGACCGTGCCTGGTTCATCTCTTCCAGTGTCTGGCATGTGAACGGTGACTGAACTGGACCGCGTCACACAAAACTACTCTTCTGGAATTGATTTCAAAGGCTACATGTTAGTCTTATAAATAAACAATCTCATGATGTAAGTACCTGTCCTTTGAAAAAGTCAATGTTTTCGCTACTTCCAGAAAGATACTGAGAAACGTGACAACAGCCAGTGTGGACCCACAGAGGGGCAGCGTCGTACGTTCCTGGTGGAAACGTTATTTATACAAACTTTCTGTGGAGCAATTTGTTAGTGCACATGGAAGACCTTTAAAATGCGGATAATCTTTGATCTGTTGATCCCATTGCTAGGAATTTATCCCAGGGAAATAACTGCGGACATACAAGGATTTCCCTACAATGATGTTATTCTTGGTGTTATTTTAAGAAGTAAAAATTATAAACCACTGATTCTTCCAGTAATGGGGAACAGGTTAAACCAACTACAGTGGAACAGCAAACAGATGTGACAGAGAACATGGAAAAACAGAAAGCATTTTCTGTAGCAAGTTTGAAAGGCAGGTTCTGTGAGAGTATGTAGGGTAACCTACTTTGTTTTTTAAATAAACACAGGCACAATGAAGAATC
Source organism: Phocoena sinus (assembly GCF_008692025.1). Lineage (NCBI taxonomy): Eukaryota > Metazoa > Chordata > Mammalia > Artiodactyla > Phocoenidae > Phocoena > Phocoena sinus. The sequence continues at coordinate 33,426,235 of NC_045783.1, read as the reverse complement.
TGGAGACCCAGAGGTATGTTCACAGCAGTTGGAGGCAATTCTCAGTGTAAAAATCCTGGAAGAGCACGTACAGGGCAGTGTGCACATTACACTGTCACTGAGGTAAAATGGGGCGGCACACATAAATGAGTTAACAAACAGGTACATGCCCATTTGCTTGTACACGTACAAGACATCCTCAGAGGTGGACCCAAAATCAACGGGACCAGATGCCTGTGGGGAGGAACCATGACTTTCCACTTTTATACTCAGAAGTTTGAACCGCATGAACTTACCACTGCTCCAAAAAATAAAAACTGGAGATAAAAAGATAATGCTGGACAACAGTAACATCATTCCAATTAGTGTGGTCTCTCAAGGAGTCATTGTGAATGAATCCTAACTGATTTAGGGGGATGTTAGTTTTTAAATGATGCATTTCAGTAATGGTTAACTTTTATGTATGCAATGAACCACACGTTAGTATTATAATCAGAAAAGAAGTTTCAAAATATAGAGTAATTTTTAAAAACTTAATTGTATCCTTTGACTTTTTTTTATTAGAAAATCTTTTTGGAAATGTATTCAGTTCACATTTTAAGCCACTTTTTGACGCTTTTAAAAACAGTAAAATTTGTCAACAATAAATTTTCATGTAAATACAGCTCATAATTTGTCATGTGAACATGCTATTTGTTTGTTTACCAATGCACAGTGTTTTCAGTGTAAGCGTACACTACACACACACTCTGTAAACACAAGGACCTCCTGCCCTGCACAGAGCAGTCATTTACACAGTACTGGATTTAAAGCTGTTAAGGTTCAGAATCCAGGTTGACACTTAACAACCTTCCATCTTTCCAGGCTTTTGGAGCTCAGACTGCCCACGTGCCAGGTCTTAACGGGACTTCCTCTGGGTGAGAGGTCACAGGTGTCTCAGGCCCAGCCTGGGGCGCCCAGTGAGACAGCACAGGTGAGGTGACATCTGACAAAGACAGGGGCACACTCCCCGCTTTGGGCGGCCGGCCCGCCCCAAGCCCTCACTCACCACTGCACGGGCTGCCAGTTGGGCAGGAAGGGCCGGAAGCCCGTGATACACTCGAAGGCCAAGGTGCCGAAGCTCCAGTAGTCCACAGTCACCGTGTACTTCTGCTGCTCTAGCAGCTCAGGGGCCTGTGGTGACAATGTGGGGACATACCTGAGCTGCTCCCCATCTGAGGGTCTACCACAGAGGGGGGCACCCAGCCTCTTATCGTGCCGCACGCTCCCTGGGCCCCGCCCCGGGTGAGGAGGTGACCACGTGTTCAGCAGGTGGTCCCTAACATCTCTCTGGACCTCATTCAGTCCCGGTGCTGAAACCAAGGGCCTGGGGGTATTTTAGGTGAACCGGAGTGCAGCGTGTATCCTTTTCCCAGCACTGTGCAGGGAGGGGAAGACAGGGCACGGACAACAAAGGAAAGTGATCCCGGCTATGCACACCCGTTCACAGCACACGCACTGCATGCCAGCTGGTCCCCTAAAGTGGTGAGGTCCACAGCATGCGGTCGGACAGCGGGATGGATTGTTGCAGTCAGGTAGGAAAGGTCAGATGCATGGCCGCTGCCCAAGCAGAGAGGCTGGGACAACCAAGGAAAGCTTCCCAGCACAGGTGGGACGGGAACGGATCAGAGTGCCTCAGGGCAGACAGCCCAGAAAGGACCATGACAAGCGAAGGTGTGGAGGCAGGACTGAGCACAGGCTGGCTGGAGGCATGACACTCACGAAGGACCACGGAGTCCGAACCAAGAGGAAAAACGTGGGGACGCACAGGTCAGCCTCTGTGTCTGGTTATGGACAGAAGTTTTAGGTCCGCAAGTGAACAATCTGGCCGAGCATCCTTGTCAGAGCCTGGGGTCCTCACTAACTGCTGCTGAGCTGACGAGGGGTCCAGAGGACACCGGGCAGGACCCACAGGGTCACGTTATGTGGACACACGTGCTGAGTCACAGCCCCGAGTCCCCGCTCTGAATCCTCTACCCCCCAGAGCAGGTGATAAACAGGCAGTCCACTGCCTGGTTGGGGGGTTAGTGGGAATTATGGATACGCTCAAAAGGACCTCAATAATTGCTTTCTCTCTTTCTGTATGAGAACCACGTAGGATAATTAAGCTCGTCGAGCCCAGTGGCTTTCAACCTTTTTTTGTTTTTCTCTTTTAAATTGTAGACTCCTTTAATCAACATGTACTGGTTATCATCTGCAAACAATCTATTACCAAGTTCTGCTGGGTCTCTTCCAGGCATTTCTTGAACCATCCTCTACATCCTCAAGGCCCTCCACCAGCTCGGACCAGCTCAGTACAACAGCCTCCTTACCACTCACCCACTACCTGCAATTCACCCGCCACGCTGTACCAAGCATGGTCTCTTCAAAAGGTAAATCCAATCCCTCTCACACTTAAAAACCTTCCACGTCTCTCCAGAGGTTTCAGGATAAAGTTTAAAATCTCTAACCCAGCCAACAAGGCTTTGAATAATCTGTCCTCTACCTCTCTCTCCAGCCTCAACTCGAGATACCCTCTTCCTTCTTCTCTGGCTCCTGCCACACCTTCTGGTCTCCCATGTCCTATCCCTTTACCTGGAACTTCCTCTCTCTCCCCCTCCCCCAGTCCCCCTTTCCCCCACTCATCCTTCAGGTCCCAGACCAGGCTAGGTCTTCCTAAAATATATTCTCATAACACCCTGAACTTTCCCTTTGCAGTATTTATCACAATTGTAATTTCTTCATTATTTGTGTATCAGGGTGATGCCTGCTTTCCTCCTAAACTCTAAAACTACACTTGACCAATATTTCTTGGATGAATGAGTGACTCAAATAGAACCGCAGTATTAAGACCAAATAACAAAAAGAAAGGGTGGGAGCTCAAAGCTCAGCCCTCTCTCCTCCATGGCCCCTGAGATGCTGCGTGGAAACTGGGGCCCCTACAGGCCAGCAAGAACCTGGTTTAAACTCTTTGTCCTCAGACAAAATACTGCAGCATGAGAGGTTATGGGACTCGTGCGAGGGCCCGGGAGCAGAGCCCTTTTGATATGAGAAGACGACCACATCCCTCCATAAGGCCTCTGCTAGCAAAACGTGCTGACTTGAATGGATTATGAGTCTGACCTCATACAACAGTTCCTAGGCACCCAGGAAACATCCAAGAGCCGGCAAACTTAGATGGCAGAAGGCAAGGATAGAGGAAGAGCCCCACAGACACAGCCATCGGACAGAAACTGACACACAAACATGGAAACCCCGTCTCTTACCAGGTACTGCAGGGTCCCCACAAAGGAAGTGCACAGACTGCCCTGGTCCAGCTCCTTGGCATATCCTAGGTCAATAATTTTGTGTATTAACTGAAAAAAAGGGAGGAGAAACCTGACGGTTATGAGAGTATACTGTCCTGCAAGAATTCTGGATGTCTCTGTTAGAGCAGAGGATATTTCTGAATTTCCAATCCTAAGACCCTACGTTCCAAAGGACCACCAAATACACAGGAGAATGCCCTAGACACGGTAGCTTTAGGCAAAAGGAAACAATGTAAAAACGCCAGGCACATGTTCTCCCTTGCTCTGCGACCAACTGCCAGAGGATCAAAATTAGCAGACCACGCAGCAGCCCTCAGGACTGCTAAACCTAGACGCAAAGGACCAGGCCAGCTCCTTCCCAGCAAATACCTTTAGTTCTCAAATCTTAGAACTGACAGGAATAAGCGTGAACTGGGCCAAAGGTGAGAGCTAGGACAGGCGTGGGTCACACCTAGGATGCTGAAGGAAGCTGCGTGGAAGAGACCAGACAGTCCGTGAGCTGAGTGACTGCATCCCACTCAGCTGGGCCCCTGCCCGTCACCCAGCTGAACAAACAAGGCCAGGAAGAGCACAGGGCCAAGCCCTGCGGGGAGGTTACCCCACACCCGAGCAGGGGGCCCCGGAAAAGGTCCCTGAGAGCTCTGGGGAAACTGCAGGCTGGACCAGGCCCCATGGGCAGGTGCCAGCTCCAAATGCCTCCTCTCAGCCACGTCCAGAACCAACTCATAGATGGACTCCCTGTCAGCTTCAAAAGCTGAGGCTCTCAAACAGATGGAAAACAGAAAGTCCATTTCCAAGAAGTGCAAGTCCCAAAGGCTGGGGGTGTCAGCTGGAAGATAAACATTATTTTTCTTATCAGATTCCTGCAACTTGGATGACTAACAATGTGGTCCATTCAAACCTGCCTCAATCTGCAAGCGAGAACTTTTCCGCGGAATTTCGTTTCAAATCAAAAAGCATTCCCAGAGAAACAAAGCAAATCTGTGAGCAAAGAAACGCAAACACACAAAGCGGGTTCCTCCCCCGCCCAGCTGCCACCCGCCCTCCCCAGGCCCTGGAGGGTCACTCACTCTCTGCTCCCCTTGCTGCAGGACGATGTTTTCTGGCTTTAGATCGCGATGGATGATCCTGTTTTCGTGAAGGTATCTAAGTGCAGAGGCTGACAGGGTGGAAAGGGGAGTGAGTTTTCGTTAAGCCTGGACAATGCTTTTCACTTGGAATCGCCCACCCAGTGAAAGATGATTACCGCGTGCCCCCAACACACACCCTGACTTGGTGCAGGGGATCACAGTGGAGGGACGGGGACCGGCAGACACCCCTCCGGTGAAGGGAAGGGGACCCGGCTACGTGAGCAGAACTTGGACCAGCACCAGAATCTGCCTCGTTCACGCAAAGAACTCTGAGCCTTCCACCCACGAGGTCACCAACTCCAGTCTTGAGCAGCGGTTCTCAAACTGCGCTGCCTGGACCTGCAGCATGCAGACTTGTTAGAAATGCAAAACCCTTGGGTCCCAATCCAGACAAAGTGAATCAGAAACCTGGAGGTTACCCCACAATCTGTGTTTTACCAAGCCCTCCAGGTGATGCTGATAAAGATTGAGAAGGGGAACTTCTCTGGTCTAGAGGCTCAAAAAAAATCTAAATTCTGCTGGGCAGGTAAGGGAGAAGGGCCCTCTGGGCAGAGAGCACTTGGTCATCTGCTGTAGAGTCCGCAGGGCAGAGATGGCTCCAAGGAGGAAGTGGGGGGCTCTGGAAGGAGAGAATGGGGGCACCTTCAATACATCTGACAGTCCAACGTGTGCCTGTTATGCGCCCCATTCTCTGCTGGGTTCTGAGGGACATAAAATCAGGAGGGCATGGTCCCCAACGTTAAAGGGCTCAGAATCTAGCTGGCAAGGAAGGAGCCTGCACAAGCTGGCTGTGAAGTCACTTGATACCACAGCTTCTGCCGTGAAGAGCAAACATGACTATGCGACTGACCCAGGATGGCCAAGGCTACGACTCCAAGCAGGACGTGATTTTTACCCCTAAGAGAGGTTTAATAACTTCAACAGAAGTCCTAACAACCTGTATTACAAAAGAAAAAATTGAAGAAGTATTGGAAAGAGATAAAATTACCTTTAATTGGAAATGATCTGACTCTATGCCAGGAAGACTCAATAGACTAAAAACTGGGAAAAATTTAGTAAGTTGCCTGGAGGCAAAACAAGTATATACAAATCAATAGTTTTTCTCCCTGTCATAGATCCAGTTGAAAGGAAAAAGAAAATAAAATCCCATTCACATTAGCAACAAAAATTCTAAAACACCACAGGATAAATTTAGCAAAAAAAAAGTAGTGTCATGTGAGGAAAACTATATGGCATAAAGAAAAGCAATACAAATAACATAAAGAGGTTTTAAAAATTCATGGCAACTATGGAGAAGAGTACGGAGGCTCCTTAAAAACCTAAAAATAGAGTTACCATGTGATCCAGCAGTCCCACTCCTGGGCACTTACCCAGAAAAGACAAAAACTCTAATTCAAAAAGATTCATGCACTCCAGGGGACTTCCATGGTGGCACAGTGTTTAAGACTCCATGCTCCCAATGCAGGGGGCCCGGGTTCGATCCCTGGTCAGAGAACTAGATCCCACGTGCATGCTGCAACTAAGAGTTCACATGCCACGACTAAGGAGCCGGCGAGCCACAACTAGAGTCCACCTGCTGCAACTAAGACCCGGTGCAACCAAATAAATTAAAAAACAAACAAAAATATACACGCACCCCAATGTTCACAGCAGCACTATATACAATAGCCAAGACATGGAAGTGACCTAAGTGTCCACTGACAGACGAATGGATAAAGAAGATGTGGTGCATATATACAATGAATACTACTCAGACATAGAAAAGAATGAAATAACACCATTTGCAGCCACATGGGTGGAACCGCAGCCACATGGATGGAAACAGAGATTATCACAGTAAGTGAAATAAGTAGAAAGGTAAAGAGAAAGATAAATATCATATATCACTTATATGTAGAATGTAAAAACTTATTTACAAAACAGAAATTGACTCACAGACATGGAAAAGAAATGGTTACCAAAGGGAAAGGCGGGGTGGGGGGGATAAATTAGGAGGCTGGGATTAATAGATACACACTACTATAAATAAAACAGATAACACGGACCTACTGTATAGCACTGGGAACTCTATTCAGTATCCTGTAATAAACTACAGTGAAAAAGAATCTAGAAAAGAATGTGTGTGTGTGTGTATACACACACACACACACGCATGTATGTATAACTGAATCACTTTGCTGTACACTTGAAATACTGTAAATCAACTACACTTCAATTAAAAAAAAAAAGAAAGAAAGCTTTATGGCAAAAGACATTATACACAAAGCAAAAGACCAAAAAAAGGGAAAAAAAATATCTGCGGCACATATGCCAAAAAGCATATACCTAACAGACTAAAGCTACTACAAATCAATAAAAAAGCAACCCAGATGTTAGGGTAGCAAGAAAACTTTTGTTTTTCCTTTCTTGAACCTCTATTTTTCAAAATCATAATGTTATGTTACTTTTCTAATAAAAAAAATACATAGCTTTTTACTTTAAAGGAACATAAAAAAACAAAGAGGTGGGTTAGATAGATGGCTCCAAAGTTTTTGGATTCAGACCAGTAGAACTAAGAATAAAAACTGAGGATGGGGTCCAAGAGAAGATTACTATATTTCTATTCTGCGAGGTTAAGTTCATCTAAAAATAATAAATATTATCTACTATCACCGTAATTTAGTAATTAATAATGTAAAAAAGGAAAGACCATTTTAACACATACACACAAAGAAAGCAACCCAGTAGAAAAAAGGGCAAAGAACAAGTGAAGCAGTAACTTACAGGAGTAGAAATGAAACGCAAACCGTGAACAATTATGCAATTATGCACAAAGTCGCTCAAGCTTACCGGCCGTCCACAAAGTGCACATTAAAGCAACACTGAGGGACTTCCTTGGTGGTGCAGTGGTTAAGAATCTGCCTGCCAATGCAGGGGACACGGGTTTGATCCCTGGCCTGGGAAGATCCCAAATGCCGCGGAGCAACTAAGCCCGTGTGCCACAACTACTGGGCCTGCGCCCTAGAGCCTGCGAACCACAACTACTGAGCCCACGGGCAACAACTACTGGAGCCCATGCTCCTAACAAGAGAAGCCCCTGCTCGCTGCAACTAGAGAAAGCCTGTGCACAGCAACGAAGACCCAACGAAGCCAAAAAAAAATACGTTAAAAAAAAAGCCACAATGAAATGCCTTTCACCTCTTCAGCTGGCAGGAATTTTAGATGAGAGATAAAAGGCACTCCCTATGTTGCTGGAAGGAGTAATAACTGCTGTGCAATTGGGGGAAAGAAATATGGCAAAAGCTATTAAATTTTAAGACATACATATCATTTGACCCTTCATTTCCGCCTCTGGTAATCCAGCTTACAAAATCAAAAGCACTATCACATACAAATACGGATGTGGACTGCACAGTGTGGAGTGAAATAATTAGAAACTAATGGAAAGTCATCAATCAGGGAACGGCTGAACAAATTATGGGAAATCCATAATATAACAGGCAATTATTAAAAATTATTTAGGTTTATATTACCCAACTCAGAGGGATGTCAATGATGTAATGGTATGAACCTTTTTTTTATTAGGAAAAAAAAAGGTAAAAAGCAAAAGTGATCATAACACTAAGAGAGGTTTACTAACGGGTTCTCGGCCAGGGCACAGCAGGGAGGGGGGTAAGAGAGAAGTCCTCCACAGAAACCAAGGGATCAGATATGCTGATTAAAGACTTTCATGCTGAATGTTTCCTGAAAACACTGGAGAAAGTCTAACTGAGAGTTAAATACCCAACTTCAGGGACTTCCCTGGTGGCTCAGTGGTTAAGAATCTGTCTGCCCGGCTTCCCTGGTGGCACAGTGGTTGAGAGTCTGCCTGCTAATGCAGGGGACACGGGTTCGAGCCCTGGTCTGGGAGGATCCCACATGCCGCAGAGCAACTAGGCCCGTGAGCCACAACTAGTGAGCCTGCGTGTCTGGAGCCTGTGCTCCGCAACAAGAAAGGCCACGATAGTGAGAGGCCCGCGCACCACGATGAAGAGTGGCCCCCGCTTGCCACAACTAGAGAAAGCCCTCGCACAGAAACGAACACCCAACACAGCAAAAATAAATAAATTAATAAAAAATAAGGAATGATATTTTACAAAAAAAAAAAAAAAAAAAAAGAATCTGTCTGCCAATACAGGGGACACAGGTTCGATCTCTGTTCCGGGAAGATCCCACATACCGTGAAGCAACTAAGCCCGTGCGCCACAACTACTGAGCCTGTGTTCTAGAGCCTGTGAGCCACAACTACTGAGCCCGCATGCCACAACTACTGAAGCCCACGTGCCTGTAGCCCGTGCTCTGCAACATGAGAAGCCCGCACATCACAACGAAGAGTAGCCCTTGCTCTTCGCAACTAGAGAAAGCCCGCGTGCAGCAACAGACCTAATGCAGCCAAAAATAAATAAATTTATTTTAAAAATAAATAAACACCCAACTTCCATCTTCTCGGGGATGTTCCATCCGCACATTAAGTCAAATCGCAAAACCGCTCCTTAAATCTGCCCCTTTTTCTTTTTTTTAAAATAAATTTATTTATTTGTTTTGGCTGCCTTGGGTCTTCGCTGCTATGCGCAGGCTCTTCTAGTTGCAGTGAGCGGGGCCCACTCTCCCTTGTGGTGCACGGGCCTCTCATTGAGGTGGCCTCTCTTGTTACGAAGCACAGGCTCCAGGCATGCCGGCCTCAGTAGTTGTGGCACGTGGGCCCAGTTACTCCGTGGCATGTGGGATCGCCCCGGACCAGGGCTCAAACCCATGTCCCCCGCATTGGCAGGCAGACTCCCAACCACTGCGCCACCAGGGAAGTCCCTAAATCTGCCCTTTTAAACCCAGCCTTTGACCATAGGGTTTCAACATTTCACACCTGTTCCTTCTTTTCTTTTCTTTCATAACTGGGTACAGTGATTGGCTTAGGTCCAACAAACGTCCAAATGAAGGAACACACTCGCTGCTTTCAAAGTGTGCCTCACCAAATCCCCCCAAACACTGTTCTTGGTTACAGTAACTTTTAAAGGACATGCTTCTTATCAGCACTTTCATTTTTATTTTACTAATCTTTATTAAAGAACCAAAGCAACGTGTAATAACAAGTACTAATAATTGCACAGACACGACATTGCACACAGGGATGCTGCCGCTGCTGCATGTGAACGAGTGGCCAGCGGAAGCACCCTGTGGGGAGACCGGGCATGCCTGCTCAGTGACTGAGTCACAAAGGCCTGCTTGGGTATGTGACACAGTGTCAGGGTGTAATACATAAAGGCGTGGGTCAGTTTGTTCAAGAGCAGGATATATGAACATTGAAACTCACTGTATTCAGAGCAAGGAGAAACACAGACTGAGGCAAGGCCTCTGAAGTTAGATGTGAACCTCTCAGAGCCAGTGACACAGGGCACAAGCAGGGGAGGTGTCCCAAGAAGCTCCCAGGGAGGGCAATCAGATCACACGGAGAGCGCTGCTCTCGACACTACAAAGATTGAGAGTTGTCACCAGGTCTTTAGGGAGGACAGAGGGCAAGCTGGTGACCAAGCCAGTGATCACTATTAACAGCTGTCTACTGTTATGCTTAAGCAACTGTACATGACAAACTTGAGTCCTCATTTCGGGGGAGTCATTTATTCTCAAATGCTTTTTTGTCAACTTAATAAAGCCCGGAATTTAAAAATCCTATAGGTGTTGTTATACACGGTTTCTTGGACCGAGTGAAATGGTCAAAACCTTGATGGGCAGGAGCTCTTAGACAGCTCCCCTTACGGGATCAGTCTTTAAAAGGCTTAGTTCAGTCTGACGGTGCCTTGTTTTACACAACGGTACCTCAGGAGAGTGTCATGAATTGTAATTGTCTCAAGCCAAGAGAATCTAATTTGATTTCAGTTGGATGGAACGTAAGAATCTGAGATGAAGAACAACACCTTTGTGTCTGAAAGTTTCTTAAAAATCGAAGACCCTAATAATAGAGGTACTACAAGTGTATAAAAATGGAAAAGCACACCACAAAGCAGAAAAGCCTGCAGGTTAATTTCTCATGTTCCAGTGATAGAAAAGTGTTGCCAAGCAGTACTCCGTGTGAACTTTTTTACACCACGCAGTGGCATTTCCTAGGACAGACGCTGCTCGGAGGGGTCCGTATCTGCTCCCTCCTGCTGTCCTTGTCAGGAACAGCACCCAGGTCTGGACCCCAGCTTTCTCTCAGCTCAAGAGGGAGACACAGACATTATAACTGAAGACGGTGGCACTCCTGGAGTTCTTACTGATGAGCCAGAATCCCAAACCACACTCCACAAATTAGGGGACAGGACCAGCTAGACTCCCGTGTCGAGAAACAGCTGTGTAAGGATCGTGTCCATGAAGCCTAGTGACCATACCCTGAACTGAAAGAGATTACTAAGCTCTCTTGAGAATATTGTTGCTCAGGATACAGTCCTGAGCAACAATGGAAGAAATGGAAAGATAAATGGACCAGAGAGCTGACGCAGAGATTAGAAGGGAAAGAAAAGACAATTACCAGTTGGTAACTGAGTCACCAGTCTGAGTCAGCAGTGCGGGAGAAGGGCAAGAGGACATTCGTTCACACAATAAAAACTGGCCGCATGCCTACTATGTGCCAGTCGCTTTGGTGTCACTGGGCTTTCCAAGCAAAACAGGCTGGAAGGCCAAGTGCAGACGTGGAGATTTAGTCCAGCTAACGGTTTCTTGGCTAAAAGAGCCCCTATGCCTCATTGGCAAGGCAGCCACACCAAGTGCTGAGAGAAGTGCAAAATCTTCTCTCATTCATTCAACCATCCTCAGGAAGTGTCTTCACACATAAGTGTGCCAGGTGTCGTCAAAAATGTGCCACTGGATCGAACCGTTTTCTTCACTTACTGCACAGTCTGGTCGATGGGCCCCAAACCCAGAAGTCAGTCCTTACTGTCAAGGACAGGCAGAGGTCACATAACAATAGCAAGGAAACCAAGTCCTGAGTGGAGGAGGCCACGAGGGCACGAGAATCCCGAAAGCGAGACCCACTGTGCTCGCCAGGCCAGGGCGCTCCCCACGGAGTGTCAGGTTGAAAGCGCAGGGTCGTGGGGAGGGGCCGGAGCGCATTCTAAAAAGGAGCGTGTGGACAAAGGCTCGCAGGGGGATGGAAAAGTGGGTCTTGAAGTTGGCTAGAGGGGATCAGGAGAGATGGGAGGCTATGAGGTTTGGTCTTGATCTAGTGGTGGATTATGACGAAAGCATCCTTTCAGAAGCACGAAAGATGGGCTAGTAAAATGGGAATAAGGACTCCAGGTAAGTGATGTGCGGCGACACTGAATGAGCAGAGGTGGTGGGAACAGAAAGGAAAAGTGCGATGCTCAGCGCGAAGGAAAGGATGGAGACTTTTTTTTTTTTTTGCAGTACGTGGGCCTCTCACCGCTGTGGCCCCTCCCGTTGCAGAGCACAGGATCTGGACGCGCAGGCTCAGCAGCCATGGCTCACGGGCCCAGCCACTCCACGGCATGTGGGATCTTCCCGGACCGGGGCACGAACCCGTGTCTCCTGCATCGGCAGGCGGCCTCTCAACCGCTGCGCCACCAGGGAAGCCCTGGATGGAGACTGTTTAAATGGGATGGTGAGGACCAGGAAGAGGGCAGATTGTAGGAAGAGACGAGATTCGAGGTCGGCAGCCGTGTCGGGTAGCTGGCAGAAAGACAGGGCCAGTGACCCAACAGAGAGGACGTCAGGAAGGGATCGGCTTTAAGGAAAACGTCTAGGACTTCAATTTGGAAGTGACTTGGGGAGAAATGTTGTGTAGACGTGGATATGGAGCTGAAGGTGGAGGTCAGCGTTCAATGTCCTGACTTTGGAAAAGATTTGGTGGATAAAGATATCGTGAGAATGGCCCGGCATACAGAATACTAGTGGAAGTGGCAGGCGGTCACCCAGGCGCAGAGAGGGACACACAGGCTGGGGCAGGAACAGACACAGCACCAGGACAAGGTTCCAGGCAGAAGATGATGCATGAGGACCGCGGGAAGCAGGCAGGCTGGGGCACTGCAGCAGATGTCAAAGACATTCTGGGCAACCTTTCTGAAAATCAGAACCTGAACAATGAAAAAGCAATATTCAGAGTCAGAAGGGCCCCTAGGGGTCACCCAGCCCAAATGCCTCATTTAAAGCTGAAGACGCGCAGGCCCAGAAAGTCACCTCGGTTTTCCAGAGAGGCAAGGCCCTCGTCAGAGGCAGCAGAGCTGGAGAGGCAGCGAGGCCAGGACTGAGAGCAGCTGTCTTCTCTATTATGATTACATTCATTAATCTGGTTATTTACGCCTTTCCGTATATTTTATATACAAATGACCTGGATTGCTGAGACCAGGTAGTCATCTTTTATTATAATCAGCAGTGCAGTCAGAATGTAAGTATTCAACAGAATAAGCAAAGAAATCCACAATTACATAAACACAAAACAGAAAGCCCAGTGTTCTGATTCCCTAAAGCCCTGAGTTCCCTTTGGAACCCTCCCTGGGGCTGGAGGCCTGCTAGGAGCAGCTCTAACAGGGACAGAGATGGTGACTCAGAGAACGGAGCACAAACAAAATGGGGAGCGGGGGCCCTGAATGCTTAGAGGACAGGATGGTCGGTCACCACGGTACCCCAGCCACCTGGAGAATCAAGATGGGTGCAGATCTAAGATCTAAGACGGTGATCGCTTACTGTCCCGCCCAGCTAGCCTGGGTGTGGGCAGGTCCCCGCTCTTTGGGCAGCAGAGACCTGGGCCTCCAGAGTGCATAGGGGTTTGCTGTCAGCTGGCAGAGGGAAACACATGGCAATGTTTTCCAAAGGATAAGGAGCACACTGTTTAAATAGGGTCCACTGAGATACAACTTCCTGGAGCTATTTTAGGGTTGCTTTACGTGGAAGACAGAACACTTCCAGCTGCCTCTGCCACCTGTCCCCAGACCTCTTACTAGCATAAGAGCAATGTTCTAACAGGCCTGTCCGTCCTGGCACAGGACACGGGCTCACCCACGCGCTTGCCGGGCGTCTGCTCACTCACTCATGCGTACTCTGCAAGATCTTCTTGAGCAACATAAAGCTCACTGGAAAAAATCCCGCTTACGTCTATCATCCTGACGCGGCTTTGAGTGAGCATCTCTGGGAGGCCAAGGGCACCAAAGAGGTTAAAGGCAAGTAGGTGTCACCCAGAGGAGAAGGTCGTGAATCTGACCTGGCAGGCAAGGGTGGGGCTCTGCCCTTATCTGAAATCAACCTGGCAGGGACCAGCAGGGCAGCTCCACAAAGGGGACGTGCGGCCGGCCCTTGGGACAAACTGGAACAAAACAGGTTCAGGAAATGTTCCAGAATACAAAAGAGTTATGTTGGATGAACTCGCAGAAAAACTTTCGGACTTGGTCTCTGTGACGACATCCATGCAAAATAAATAAACTTCATGAATCTCGTACACAAATCATAAAAGGGAGTGAAAGTACAATACAGGCTTATCAGCAACCTCCACCAAAGCCTGCAAATCAGGGGGCCTGATGGCATCCCAGAGGCAGCCACTTCCGGGGAGGGACGTCTCAGAAGACAGCCACCTGCCTGGCTCACTGGATCCCAGCCTCGGGTCACAACCCAAATGAAGGCGACGGAGGTTTTCTAAAAGGGGTGCTATGAACCCAAACCCAGGGGGAAGGACAGGAGGAAGGGACGAGCACGGGCTCAATGCACGGTAACGCGGCGAGCAGAGCGTGTGCTGGGATTACATGTCCCACCTCCCTCACTCCACCCTCCTAACGGTTCTCACGTGGTGAGTTATGTTCCCACTTCACAGCAAATAAAGCTGCTGCCCTTAAGAATTAAATAACGTGCCCTAGGTCACACTGCCAACAGGTGGAAGCGCTGGTATTTGATCTGGAAGTGTTAATTTAATTATATGTGGACAGCAGTTCTTTTAAATAAAAAAATAGGTCCTTATTCTAATTTCCTTTGGGATTTATTTCATTTGTTTGACAAATATTTACAAAGAAGCTGCTACATAAGGTACTACTGCTGTTCCAGATGCCAGGGACACAGCAGTGACTAAGTCTCGGCCTTCACGGACTTAAGTCTAGTTGACTAGTACTTCAAAGCCTCATTATTTCCAACCTGGGGCCACAGAGAGGAAAGATAGGGAATCAGCGACCTAAAGACCTTTGATACTCATCCACCGAAAGGAGAACGGAGCCACATAAGCACATGGAGTGAACCAGTCTCCTGTCTTCATGACTGATTTACATGTAACTTACACACAGACACCCTGAATGCATCACAGGAAAGCTACCGCAGGAGGCCAAGGTAACTGGATGTGACATGTGCCCACACCAAGGGACGCGTGACCAGCAGAGGCTCCATGAATATCACTACAGTCACTCGAGGCAGTAGAAGGCTGCATGAGCAAGTAGACGGTTTCGTGCGCTTGAGCCAATAATTTAAAGACTCTCTTAATAACGACCTACTGAATGCACAAATAATCGAATGAGGGGAAGCACAACATTTGAGGGAAAAACATACAAAAAAATGACCTGAAGCAGCTCTAACCAGAGAGAAACAAAATCACAGTTGCCCATGAAGAGCAAAAGAATATTCCCCAACCTCCTAACCTGCCTTCAACCCAACAGAGAATAAACTGATGATGTGGCCACTGGGGCAAAAAACAGGTCAATGTGTAAGCACAGCATGGATGGGCCAGGGTGGGGCAAGGTGTCGAGGGAACAGGTGGGATCTTGGCCTTAGGACTGGACGCCCTAGGGAGTCAGAGAGGGCACCTCCCACACACCCACACGAGGGAAGCAGTCTGGCCGGTGACGGACGCCCATGCTGGTCACGCAGAACCGGTGCGATGTTTTCACGCTGCACACCTGAAACTTACATGTGTTACCTGTCAGTTATACCTCAACAGAGCTGGAAAAAAAAACCCCAAACTGGTGCCAGGTCAACTTGCCCTCACCGTGAACCCCATCCACAGGACAGGGACACTGGCTACAGGGGGAGAGGGAATTTTCTACGTCCGACCGCTCGGATCCTAACCTTAAGCATGTCATCCCTCGGTTCCGCTCACTTCCTTCTTGCACAGAGCGAGAGGGAGGCAGACCCGGAGCCGCGGGGACCAGAGGACCCCTGCCCTCCCAGGCCAAGCGTCAGCCAACACAGCTTTACAGACATGGTGAGACGGTAACAACTGGTGAACCTGGGTGACAGGTGTGTGGGTTTCACTACTCTTCCGACTTTCCTATATGTTTGATATTTTCCTAAAAAGAAAGTTTGAACGCATAGAAGGAAAAAAGAAAAATACAGCTTCGAAGAGGTTGTGGTGGCAGAGGGGTGAAAATGACATCATTCCCCAAATCTGGGGGCAAAGGCTCAGTTATGAACTCTGGGTACCTCTCAACTTTAGATCCTTGCACCACCAACCTCGGAGGTTTACCCCTAAATAATAGCAGGCGCCAGGGTGAAGGAGACTGGATCTGACCCCTGCAGGATGAGGTCAGGCTCCCGCTCCCCAGGCCAGCCGGGCTGCCAGCCAGGCCTTCTCTGAGGGCCACGGACACCCTCCTCGGAGGACACCACGGGCCCCAAAGGGATAAACAAGGCCCGTTTTTCCTAAGCCTGCGGCCAGCAAAAGAACTGCCAGTGTGGAAGTGGAAAAATTCACTGCCAAGGGATGAAATTCATTCAAAGGACAGACAACCTACTCCATCACTGGCTGTTCTGGGAAAGTAGGGAGTGGAGCTTTTAGTGGGAAAGGAAATCTCTTACCCTATATATACCATCGTTCACTTCATGACTTAGTCTGGAAGGAAGGGAAATCTATTTGCGTTCAGTGCCGGCCCGACTAGGCCCTGCTGACATCCCCACCGTCCCCAGTCCTCCACCACCGTCTGTCCCCGACAACCCCACCTCCGTAGAGACCGGAGGACCAGTCATCTCCCCTCCTCACCCCCAGAGGCCTCTCCCCAGAGGGCATGGCCTGACTTCCAGGGCTGGGATTTACCGATGTCGCTCAGCAAGGTGAGGATGGCTCCTTCCCGCAGGCCACAGCAGTTCTCAAACTGGTTCAGGTACTGTCAAGAAGGGGAAAGAGGCGTCAGGGGGAGCGCTCACCAGCCACCAATGCGCCCACAAGTGCCCTTCACCAGCCAAGGCCGTCTGAGCACTCCCCGGGCCCTGGGCCTTGGGGACCTGGGTGGACAGCCAGCCCGGGCAGGAGGAGCAGGGTCGGTCCAGGCGGGGAAGGAGGAAGCATCTGAGAGCTCCTAGAAGCGCTCCCATGTGTAACCGTAACCCTAACCCTGAGTCATTCTCAGGGTCTCACCTGTGCCGCGGTCCTGGGGGACGCAGGCCCATCTGAGCTCAGCCACAGTTGGTCCACTGCTCTCGAGAGCCTGAAGGAGCCACTGAACACCTCCCTCCGACCCCTTCCCCGACGCGGCCTTGCTGTGGGGTGGGGATGATAGCAGGGCCCGGGCAGTGAGCACTTCGTACGTGCCGGGCACCTGGCAGAGCCGCGTGGACGGGCTCAGTGCAGCCTCACCTGCCCCATCTCACTTCACCCTTTCTCCCGCTCCCCTGCCCAGGCCAGCACTGGCGGCATTTCCACTTCACAGGTGAGGGTGCTGGACGGCAGGGGTCCAGCCATCCGTCTGCCACCACGGCCGCTGCGCAGCAGAGCTGCCATAGGACACAGGTCCACCTGAGGCTCGTGCCCAAACGCTCAGCCCCTGTGCCCTCCTGGCCCTGGCAAGCCTGTCGAGGGACTCCATCTGCTGCTGGAAGCTGGCCTCAACCTCAGGAAGTAACTTCCCGACAGGGTGCCCCGTCGTTAATTCACACCCACACCCACACACGTCCGCCAGCCGCTCCCTGCGACAGGCACACACACGGCACTCCCTCAATCAGCTCTGGCTTTTACCCTCGCTCCCGTACTGGCCAAGCTTGTCTCCCCAGACCAGGTGCGGATTCTGAACTTTCTAGAGATGCGAAAGATGAGCCACCTCATTTGGAGAACAAAGAGGACAGACCGCGGGCACCCCAGGTGCCCTGGTGACCACATGGACCAAGGCCCTGTGGGGTACAATCGCTTCCCGCGTCCCCTGCACCATCCTGCACCCCGTGCCAGGTCAATCACGCCAAAGTCTGTGTCAGTCTTCCCTGGCCAACGGCTCCCTGCTGCCTACAAGATGACGTCCAAAGTCCTCTGCCTCTGTAAGCTGGTCACCTCCCACCCCTCCCACGCTGCCCTCTAAGGACTGTCCACTCAACTACAATGACATGGCTTTATCTCCCTAAATAGCTGCAGTTAGGAATCAGACAGCTGTCAAAGATTAGGAAGATAAAGGGGAAAATGGAAGTGTTGTCAAGTTCCCCATTTGTCATCGGTTATCAGTCCCCGGCCTGCGGGTTGCCAATGACTGAGCTCACATCCTGCCCTGAACCCCAGGATGAGCCCATCTCCCAGGATGGGAGAGCCACCCGGGCACACCAGCCCTCATGGAAAGTCTCCTTTGGAGAGGGAAGGTGGGAGGGGCCGGAAGAGTGCTGGGAAAGCACGCGATGCCGGGTCCCGGCAAGTGCTGAGTACGGATGGAAGAACTGCCTGGCCATCCTGACCGCGCCCCCGAACAATGCAGACCTTTGTCCAGAGTGCGAGGTGAGGGGGGTGGAGACGAACAGGCAACCTCTTTTCAATACAAAACCAGCTTCTGCCCAGAGCTCTCATGGTCCTCGTGCGCCGGGCGCTATTCCCTTCACAGACGGAGGGGGGCCTGCGGCTGGGACCCACCGGCCGTGACCCAGCCTCTGCTGCTGCAGCTGTGTGAGGCCCGGACACCCACGTGGGCCCTCGGGGCCACGGGGCCCACCCTTCACACGGGATCCCATCCATTTTACCCACGTCACGGGCTGCTGAGAATCACATGAGGCCACGTGTAACAGCGGCTTGTGACACTGTTCCAGAGATCGCTGGGGAGGGGGACACACAACGGTCCCCGACACCCACCCCGCAGCGTGCGTTCTGGCAAAGGGACGTGGTGGACGCAGCGGGAAGAAAGGGAGAGGGACCCAGAAGCTGAGTCAGTGGGGCTCTGGGTCCCCAGCCCAGCTGGCCCAAGCCAGTCCCTTCCTGCCCGGCTCCAGGACCCCGGGCGGCCACATCTGGGAGAAGCCCTCTGATCCGGGCCAGTGGCCATGACGACACCGAAGGGCTCAAGTGGCCCCAGCGTGCTGAGGGAGGAAGACCCGTCCTGGAGTCTGACTGGCCTCTCCCTGCGCTCGGACCTGGTGGGTCTTCCGCGTCATGTCAGGGACAAGCCCCTCCCTGCCCTCCGTGCACCCGCAACCCCGCGACCCCGCCCCAAGGCTCCCGAGCGCCCTACCCGGCCCCCGCAGCCTCACCTTCCGCAGGTCCCCTCCCTGGCAGTACTCCATGGCCAGCAGGGGCAGGTCGTTGGGAGCCAGGCTCTGCATGCCCTCGGGGACGTCCCTGGCGGCCACCACGTTGGGGTGGTTCAGCCTGGGGGGAGGGAACCAGTAAGGGAGGGCGGCCTGCAGGCACCGAGGGCCCTGGAGAGCGAGCGGCGGGGCGGGGAGACGCGGGGCTCACCACTCGCCCAGGGCCCGGGCAGCGTTCCTGTCGGTACCGTAGCCCCAGCTCTGGGCGCCCCGTGCAGAGCTCCGTTCTCTTCAGAGTGCCCTTGGCCAGTCCTCCCTGTATCTCCGCACTGCTCTGAGGCAGAGAAAGCAGGGGGACTTCAGATCTCACACCACTGGGCGGGGATGGTGTGTGTGGTGTGGTGTGGGGTGTGTGTGTGTGTGTGGTGTGTGTGTGTGTGTGTATGTGTGTGGTGTGTGTGGGGGCTGGGGTGTGTGTGTGTGTGTGTTGTGTGTGTGTGTGTGTGGTGTGTGGTGTGGTGTGTGGTGTGTGTGTGTGTGGTGTGTGTGTGGTGTGGGGTGTGTGTGTGGGGTGTGTGTGTGTGGTGTGTGTGTGGTGTGTGGTGTGTGTGGGGGGTGTGTGTGTATGTGTGTGTGGTGTGTGTGGGGTGTGTGTGTGGTGTGTGTGTATGTGTGTGTGGTGTGTGTGTATGTGTGGTGTGTGTGTGTGTGTGTGTGTGTGGTGGGGTGTGTGTGTGTGTGGGGTGGGGTGGGGTGTGTGTGCGTGTGTGTGGTGTGTGTGTGTGTGGTGTGTGTGTGTATGTGTGTGTGGTGTGTGTGGGGGGTGGGGTGTGTGTGTGTGGTGTGTGTGTGTGTGGGTGTGTGTGTATGTGTGTGTGGTGTGTGTGGGGGGTGGGGTGTGTGTGTGGGGTGTGTGTGGGCCCCACACGAGCGCGCACACATGCACCTGCAAACAAGGGGACACCTCCCCTTTCCCTGAGCTCCAGCGGGGAGCCCCCGTTTGGGACCTGTCGGTCTGTGAGCTTCCCCACATGCCTTCCTGGCTGGGAGGGCACCCTGGAGGAACGGACGGCAGCAACAGGCTCAGGGCACGGGAGACTCACAAACCAGCTCGGAATTGGAAACACTGGAGAAAAAAGGACTTTTGCCAACAAAGGAAAATTCACTGTGATGGCTATTTTAAATAATTTAATATAACAAAGAAAACCCCCAAGAGCCCTTGGCAAGGCCAAGTGGTGGCTGTAACTGCCACTCCTCCAGAAGTCACCCCTCTGGACAGTGGGGCTGGGGTCCTTATTGAGAGACTGGGATTTATGACTCTTGCCCAGACAGAACTGGGGCTGCTGCTACACATCCCAAAGCTTGGCCTGCTAGCTCCCTCCAGAGTCATTCCGACGTCCCAGGCCCCCGGCCCTGCGGCCCCCCGGCCCTGTGGTCCCGCACCCGGGCGCACGCGTGCACCAGGCCCTCACCTCCTCATGATCTGGATCTCCAGGCACCAGCGCTCGCGGTTCCGGGGACTAAGCTCCTGCCGGCACTGCTTGATAGCGATCTGCTCGCCCGTTTCCTGCGGAGGACACGTATGGGAGGATCAGAGAAAGCCGAGGGTCAAATCCGAAGCTGTCTCCCTAGGACCTGGAGCACGGACCGCCATCACCTCCAGGCTCCCAAGGTCTGCATGGGTGCCCACTTGAACAGACGTCCCCCCGTCACCTCCAGCCCGTCACGTGGGTCCCCACCAGTCCCAGCTCCCAGCCTTCCCCCTCCCCTCATCTCTATCCATCCCAAGTCCACATGGAGGCCTTGCTCCGTCCCCCCCTCCTCCACGAGACCTCTGCCGGCCACTCCTGCCCCAGAGGGTCCTCACTCCTCAGACCCCAACGCTGCTGGACGTGACCTCCGACCCATGCAAAGGGCACTTCCCTGCACTTCAACCTAACAGTTAATGCCCTGGCTTCAGTCTTCATGCTTCTCCCTCTGGGAGGTTTTTCTCTCCAGAGAGAATGCAAGCCTGGTATAGAAGATGGAACACAGGCTGATTCAAGTCCCGATGCAGCCATGTACCAGCTCTGTGACCCTCGGCAGACCACGAGGTCTGGCTCAGTGTCTTCAGCTGTAAAATGGGAACACTGACACCCATCTTTCAGGGCTGTCATGGAGCTGAGCCCCTAGCAGTGTCCAGCCCTTAGGGGTGTTCAGTAACACTCTTGGGGGCAGACCCATGTCACACAGGCACTCCAGGCATGTAAAACCCTTCCAGGCTGGGCTCTAACCTGCCTTTCCATCACCCACCGTCGACTCCACCCCAGGCGTCTGACGCCAAGTCTAGGTCAGACCATCGGCCCGGTCCTGTGCTCTAGGGTCTCTGCTCTGGCTCGTGCAGATGCCAGGCACTGACCCCCCCACTCCTTCATTGTACTTACCTACCAAAGACTTACTTTCCATAGGGTCACAGGGTTATTTTCTCTTTTCTCCGTTAAACTATGGGCCTGTCCCTCCTCGTGCGTTTAACCTCTAGTGCAGTACCTGGCACAGTGCCCTCGATGGAGGCTCCGTGAACGAAGGCAATCACTACAATTCTCGTGAATGAGCGACTGCCTGGGCCCCGAGAATAAACTCTTCCCTTCCCCTAGGTGTCTAGACAGAATCAAGGACAGCGCTCGGCCGCCACCTCCTGGCTCATGGGGCCCCCAGGACGGCCAAGGGTCAGCAGCTGCCCTGGCCATGGCTCTGTGGCAGCAGCCTGGGTGCTGGCCCTGCCATCAGCGAGCAAGCCGACCTCCACCCCTACCCCGCGAACCCTACACACCTGCGGCGAGACCCCTTCCCCCAATAGCCCACGTGCCATGAGCCCTGGGACAAGCCCCAGCTGGTGGGACGGGCGGAGTGTAAATCCAGCAAGAAAAGGCTTCAGAATGGTACCAAAATCGGACTGGTGCCCAACTGAAGGATGGGTGTCCTACAGGCCCTGTCGGACCATTGTCTCTGTTTATGAAAAGGCATACCGTAAGGAATCATAAGCTCTGTAAGTGCAGGAGTTCATTCGGTACAGACGGGACTTAACAGGCATGTTGAGGACGTGGCAAGGTCCCCAGGAACACATGCTTCCCGAGGGCAGTGGAAGTGCATCGTGGTCACATGTCCACCAAACTAGCCACTATCCCCGTGAACAAGGACCCACCCGGGAGGAAAAGGAAAATGGGAGTCCTGGACAGAGACAGACGGTGTCCACTAAGACCCCTGACTCGCTGGTCAACAGACCCGTCCCTAAAACCGACATTCAAGAACAAAAGCTTCGGGAAGAAGGCGGAGGCATTTTTTGACCGTGACGGCTCCAAGGCCTGAATCAGGTACTTGCCACACCTCCAGGGCACTCTCAGAAGTAAGTGGCTTTTATCAAATCCCCACGTGGCTGTGGGTAAGCCTCTGTCGTGCAGTCACCTCACGTGCTTATTTTTTTTTCAACAGCTCTACTGAGCTATAATTCACATATCATTCAATTCATCTGTTTAAAGCACACATGTGGAGACTTACTTCCCTGGTGGCACAGTGGTTAAGAATCCGCCTGCCAATGCAGGGGACACGGGTTCCAGCCCTGGTCCGGGAAGATCCCACATGCCACTGAACAACCAAGCCCATGCGCGACAACTACTGAGCCTGCGCTCTAGAGCCCACAAGCCACAACTACTGAACCCGCGTGCCACAACTACTGAAGTCCATGCGCCTAGAGCCCGTGCTCCGCAACAAGAGAAGCCACCACAGTGAGAAGCCCGCGCACCTCAACAAAGAGTAGCCCCTGCTCGCCGCAACTAGAGAAAGCCCGCCCACAGCAACGAAGACCAAGCACAGCCAAAAATAAATAAATAAAGCATACACGTTAATGGTTGGGGCACATTCAGAGTAACGTGGCCAAAGCCACAGTCGGTTTTAGAACACGCTCATCAACCCCCAAAGAAACCCCACACCCATCAGCCATCACTTCCCGTTTCTCCCCAACCCCCTCCAGCACCAGGCAACCACCCGTCTACACTCTGTCTCTACAGATTTAGCTGTCTGGACATTTCATCTAAGTGGGATCATACAAGATGTGGCCTTTTGTGATGGCCAGGCTCACCCTGCAGTGGTCCATGCCTGCCTCTGTGCCAACACTCCCTGGTGCCAGGCAGGCACTGATGGCCAGGCTGTGCCACATCGTTCACTCACTTTGCTCTTAGAATCCTGATCTCTGGCCTGGGTTCAGAAACCCTATTGAAGAAGAGCTGACCTCTTTCAAAAACTGTCAGTCCTGTTGCTCTTGAACCCATCACTACAGCTGGACGAGTGAACTTGGGTGGACGTTCAGCTAATACTTGTCAAGAGTTACGGTGTGTGTCAAGAGACCACTATTTCTTTAATCGATGTACAAACAGGCTTGAGTTACATCTCACAAGACGTTCCATCCTCTACAGCGTGAACTTCCCGATTCCTCTGCTCTCGAACTGATTTGAATCTGCTTTCGAGTTTCACTTCCCACTAAGCGTTCAGACTAGAACGTTTTCGCCCAGTTCTCTGGTAACTTCACCAACAGCTGCTCTGACATGTGTCCAGATGCTTGTTTCCAGGTGGGCGGGATCGCACAGGAACCCGGGCTGGGATGCCGAGATCTACCAATGAGAGAAGACTGACGGCCAGGCTGTAAAAGGAGGTGACGCCACTGGGAGCATCCACTCAAGCGTGTGACGTTGTGATGGACAGTGCCTTATGCAACAGTTTCGAAGAAGATACTGCCACGCATGGTGTGTTACCTCAGGATGTCTCTGAGAGTTTAAAAATCTGCACCTACTTTAACTTCAATACACAGAACAGTGTATTCGTTTTCTATTGCTGCTACAACAAACTGCCACCAGCTTACTGGCTTAAAACAACACAAATTTATTTCCTGATAGCTCTGGAGGTCAGAAGTCTGGCAAGCGCCTTGCTGGACTAAAATCAAGATGTGGGCAGGCCGTGTCCCTTTCCGGAGAACGCACATCCCTGCCCGCCCCAGCTTCTAGAGGCTGCATTCATCCCTTGGCTCATGGCCCCTTCCTGCAGCTCAAAGCCATCAGTGACCAGCTGAGTCTTTGTGGTTGCATCACTCTGACACTGACTCTCCCGTCTCCCTCTTCCACTTTTAATGACCCTTGTGGTTACAGTGGGTCCACCAAGATCACCCAGGATAATCTTCCCATTTAAGTCAGCTGATTAGCAACCTTAATTCCCTCTGCCACATAACCTAACATAGTCACAGGCTCAAGGGGTTAGGATGCACACATTTTGGGAGGCATTGTTATTCTCCCAAGCATAAACAGTATGCTTCCTTCATAAAGATAACAGGTAAATCAAACCCAAAGGGTAGACTTATAAAGTGACTTAGAAAATATTTTATAGACTCTACCTGTATATGCTGGGTGATTGTAGATAACTGTAGTCTTTTGCCCAACACAAACACCAGAGCTAACACACAGCCATCACCTGGCCCATCCCAGAATCCACAAATAGATTCTGATATTGAAGACTGATCCAACATTGGTCTCAACTGCCAAACCAAACCTAAAGAGCGAACTTAACGATATGAACACGGAACACATCACAGACTAAGTGGGCACAGACACCAACACTGACTCTGGACAGCTCAGCTTCGTCCTACGGCGGCAGGGGAAATCCTGACTTCCTAGGCCTGAGTGTCCCATGCAGACACAGACACCACTTTTCTTACCCGGTGGCCCTCTAGGAAGTACTCTAAAACATTCCCGTTTTTCCATGAGTAATGTTTCATTTGAAACAGAAACCCAAAGAGAACGACCTTCCATTGCTAAAAACATACTGGCTCTGGAAAGAGAAATTCAATTCATCGTAAACAGACTACAAAGATGTTTTTGAAAGTCGGGTGGGCGGGGGCTTGGTTCCCCAGCAGCAATGACACTCGAGGGCATGGATGACTGTCTCCACTTGGCTCGGAACCTCCCACTCTCAGCTCAGTTCTCTGGAAACCCAGACTCGGCCCAAACCATCGCAGTATCCGACGCCTAGTAAGTTGGGGCAAAATTTAGAAGTGATGTGTATTTTGAGAAAATGGAGAAAGGGGCCCACAGTGGTACCTACATCAAAGGCAGTTGATTATGAAGGTCCTCTGAGTGTCTGTGACTCTGCCTTTTGCACAGGAAAACACGAACCTCGTGTATAAACGTGGGTATACTCTGAAGTGAGGGTGGCGGGGGGGCATGCATCCTCAGACTTCTGAGACCATCAGATGGTGCTCTTCTAACGACAAGGCGACATGCATGGGAAGCCGAGAGGTCCCTCCACACCCTGAGGTCAGAACGCTGACTCTTGTTATCACGGCAACCACCCAACAGGCCTCTGTGATCCAACAGGGGGATTAGAAATACCTTCCTTGTTCCTTCTCAGGTCCTCCCTCCAAGATAAGTGTTTCAGGAAGGAGGTGCGAAGCTGGGCCCAGAGAGATCCTAGGGACAGAACCCAGGCCTGAGAGTCAGAAGGCCGAGGTCTGGCCGCAGCTTCACCCCTGATTCAACCCCGGTGACCAGTCTACGCCGAAACGGCTGACTCCACCCAACTCCCTTCGGAGTAAACACCTAATGGGCACATCGGCCTCCAAACCCACCCACGTGGGCTCAGGGGTGAAGCAGGTCAGATCATGATCCCTGTACTCCGCCTGGTGAATGTGCGACCTTGAGCCCATTAGGCCTCTAGGTCTTTATCCACAAGGTGGAGGTGACCCTACCCCTGCCGGTGCTGTCAGTTAAACGAGACAGAGCATCTGATCCTTGAGGGCCTGGCGCACATTCCCGCAGCACCATTCCCTTCCTAGCCCTGTGTAGGCGGTGCTCTCCCCGTCCCACCACCTGCAGTCCACCTCCCGTGAAACCCTGCTTTGAGAAGCCTCCGGACACCTCCGGGCATCGACGAGACAGTGTGGGTAAAGCACCCAGCACAACTGGCAATGACATTCCCGATGAACAGGAGCCGTGATGATTTCCTCACGATTTGGTGCTCACATTTACACTCACTTGATATGTTCCTGAAGATTCACTTTATCCCCTCGACTAGAGCACAGTATGTCAGGGTCACCTCCGTTTTTCCCTGACGGACCCCTGACGGCCTCAGGCCCGTGCTCAAAGTCTTTAAGACCTGAAGACACACAGACAGGCTAAAGTGAGCTTAGTGTCGTCCAGTGAGGGGACAAGTAGAGCCAGCGCCACGTCTAGAGGGACAACCGGTGTGTCCTCGGGGACCAGGGCAGCAACTCCCAGCCTTTCCCTTCACAGCACACAGAGTAAGTATGTGGTATCTGTGAGGTACCCTGGGACGTGTCCAGAGGCTTCCAGGGCATAGCAGCGCCACATCTGGCCCAGACAAGCTGAGGGCAGAGGGGATCGATAGCTTCTTTCAAATCCGTGTGGGAGGCTGTGGCCCAGAGCCCTGAAGCTGCCGACACCAGAGCCAGGACTTGAGCCCAGGCTGTGCGACTGCGAGTCCTGAGTTTTCTCCCCCTCGCTCCCGAAGGGGGCTGCAGCTGAGGTCACTGAGGTTCCCGCCTCTTCTTCTTCTTCCTTTGTGTTTGACAAACACCTTACTGAAAATATCAGCCCATCCAGAAAGTACTGATCCTTGGGCTGAAGATTTAAGGGAGTATCCACACAGCAAGGATTGTCAAGGCCCATGCTTGGTAAGAGAACCAAAAAACTCACGGAGACAGGTAGGGTCATTTGTTGCACTGCCCTTCCTCCGTGGGAAATACTCACTTTAGGGTTCTCTGTTTAGCAAGGAAAACTTATATATTTTGTCATCCAAAGGGGTGTTTTTCCTTTAGTGCTTCAACTGAGCCTGTTCTGGGGTGTCCCTGACCTTGGATCCCCACCTTGGAGAAGCCACAAGCCAGTGGAGGAGGCATGAGGCTGGGATTCAAACAGATGTAGGTTCAGAAGATTCCCGCTCCTTTACTTACTAGCTAGTTGACTTCTCTATGCTTCAGTTTCCTCAGTTATAAAATGGGAGTAAAGACAACAGTACTTCCATTTAGGGTGGTTGAGCAGACTGGAGATAACGCACGTGAAAACACCTCGCCCATGCTGGCATACAGGACGTTCTCAATAAATGATGGGTCTGGACTTCCCTAACGGCGCAGTGGTGAAGAATCCACCTGCCAGTGCAGGGGACACGGGTTCAAGCCCTGGCCCGGGAAGATCCCACATGCCGCGGAGCAACTAAGCCCGTGCGCCACAACTACTGAGCCTGCGCTCTAGAGCCCACAAGCCACAACTACTGAAGCCCGCGTGCCTAGAGGCCGTGCTCCGCAACAAGAGAAGCCACCACAATGAGAAGCCCGCGCACGGCAACGAAGAGTAGCCCCCGCTCACCACAACTAGAGAAAGCCCGCACGCAGCAACGAAGACCCAACGCAGCCAAAAATTAAAATTAATTAATTTTAAAAATACTGAAAAAAAAATGGTGGCTCTGATCATTAGTCTGACTCATCTGACTGAGGACACCAATGCTTAGGCTCCTTTATGCTTCTCCTGTGATGAAGGACAAATATTCTCTCTTGTAGACAAGGTACATGGCGTATTAGGAAAACGTACATGGCTGTCATGTCGAATACAAGCAATTACTGTGCCCGACTGGAGTTAAGTAACCACCACCCTATCCCAGCTGCTCTCCTCCAGAGGTTCTGAAAGCACGCTTGTGTTCTGATTCTGAACACCGATTAAAGACCCTCCCCTAAGCACCCAGAGCAGCCCAGGGATTTCCCCAAGGGGGGAACGCCCGGAGGACCTGGAGTGCTTCCTGGACGGAGCCAGGCCCCGGGCCAGTGCTCACGACACACCTGGGAACGCTAGACACCTCTCCCCCAGCCCCTCGCTGTCCACTCCACCCCTGTGTCCTGCCAATGTCACCCTGTAAAGCTCTTAAATCTGCCCACTTCCCCCCACGTCCACCACCATCAGCCCAGTCCAATCTCGCACCCGGACTGCTCCGGAAACCTCTTACTTAACTGGTCTCCCCAACAGACGGGGCAGTGCCAGTGGGGGCCCAGTACCGGATCCCGAGAGCTGACTGCTAATACCCAGGAACTCGGTGAGAAAGGAGGTTAAACCGCCAGCGGCAAGAAACAAGCCGCGGTGGGAGCCTTCACGCTGCAGGAGTAGGGGAGTTTTTTCGGAGAGCTGACCTCCCAGCCCAGCACTGCCTGGGCCCCGCCATGTGTTCCTGCAGCCCAAGCGGGGCTCCCTGAAGCAGTCCTTCCCCTCTCAGCCCTTCCGCTCACATCCACCTGCCATGACCTACCCCTCCCAACCCCCCGGCAGGGGCTCTGAACAGGCCACGCCCTGGGCCTGGAATCCTCCTCCCGCCTTCTCTGCCTGGCTAGCTTCCACCAACCCTCAGGGCTCCTGTCCAGCGCTGCTTCCTTGGGGCAGCCTTCCAGACCCCCTGACGTACCCCGGCCTCCAGTACAAGGTCTCACTGCACCGGGCCCCTCTCCTGGGTCGCAATGATCACAGCTGGGAGCTTACATTTATAACACTTGATGAATGGCTCTTTCCCTTCTCCAGAAACCAAGAGTGAATGACCCTGTGCACCTCACACACGTGTAACACGAAGAGAGTCTCTGGTGGGGGGTGGGGAGTGAAAGAAGCCCAAAGCCAGGCAGAGCCCAGGCTGATGGAAACACCCCTAGGCAGAAAACCACACAGTGCGCGAGGCTGCCGGAACGAGCGAGGGTGAAGGGTTCAGTGAGAACCAGCTCCCGTGGGACGAGGGGTCCTGCCTGCCGGCTCTGTGGGAGGTGGTCTACACGGGGTCCTGGAGGCAGGGGCAGAATGCACACAGAGACGTCCAGGAGAGAGGGGCTCGTCCCACACAGGGCTCAGCTGGGAGCCGACGGGGGAGAGGCAGGGAGTGGAGGGGCCGCAAACAGGAGAACGAGAGCTCGGCCTTTGGCTTTCTAAAATTAAGGTTTCTGAACAGGAGAAGAAACGGGAAAGCAGTAATTCTAGAGAACAAGTCCATACACATACATATACACACACATACACACACACACACACACACACACACACACACACTCTTGGGCTCACAGCTATAAAGCCAGAAACAAACTCCAACTGACAAGCGTATTCCAAGCCCAGAGAGCAGATGGAGGCCACTTGGGGTGAGACGTGGCAGACACTCGGCACATCCTGATAGAACTCCTCCTGCAGGAAACCAAGACGTCTCCAGTTCAGCTGCAGCGGGACACTTGCTATAGTCAAGACTCCAGAAGCCCTGGCCTATCTGGAAGCAGCCCGGCCCAGGTCTGCGTGGGGCTGTGGAAGGATCTGACTCTCCTGTCCTGATGCCAGGCCCCTGGCTGCACCCCCTGCACCCCTCCCCCAACCCCGTCCCAGCCACAGGGTTGGCTGGAATTGGCGTCTCCTGGGTGAGTGTAAGAATTACCAGCTGCAGGACTGTCCTCTGCCCTCCAGCTCTGGCTCTCACATTCCTCCAGGGGCCGCTTCATCCACTCAGAGCTGACAGGGTTCAGGGCAGGGCCTTCCAGTTGATACAGGAGGGTGGCTGTCTGAGATAGCCCTCTGCCATGGCTGGCCGGGGGCCTGGATGACCCTCCCTGCTGGCTGCAGCCAGGCTCCTGGGAAGCGGTACAAAATTTTCCATCTCTTGAGTCCAAAAAGATGCTCGCGGCCCTTGATTAAAAAGCAGGAGCCTTCTTCCCTCAGGGGCTCTGGCATGTCTGAATTTTGGGTCAAGAAACTAGTATTATCTATTTGGTGAGAGGGGGTTCCCTCAAGCAGTGGTCTCCAAATTGGGTATACGTAGGGGTTTCCCAAGACTGGAATCCAAAAAATAAACACGAAATGAAGCTTTCCTGATATTAACCGTACAGCACCGTCCTCAGATCATCTGTCAGGACACGTGCTGCTTCTGACACTCGAGGGATCCCAAGGAAAATGGGCATTCCACAGGCAGGGGATGGAGGACGTGCTGCAGGTTCCATGTGCCCCACTTTGGTAGAATTATGGATGGTATTATCCGATTTTAACAAAATAACTCTCATAAAATGGACGAATGGCTTAAAGACACTGCTGTGGAGAATTTCAGTGCATGTAACACCAGTACAAACAAACAGTAATATGGAAGATCTAACGCTTGTGGGATGAGAAACTCACGTCAGACACATAAGGAATAAAAACAATGAGGATCACTTTGTTATACAGCAGAAACTAACACACAATTGTGAAGCAATCATAGTCCAATAAAGATGTTTAAAACAAAACAATCAGGGCTTCCCTGGTGGCGCAGTGGTTGAGAGTCCGCCTACCGATGCAGGGGACACAGGTTCGTGCCCCGGTCTGGGAAGATCCCACATGCCGCAGAGCGGCTGGGCCCGTGAGCCATGGCCACTGGGCCTGCGCGTCCGGAGCCTGTGCTCCGCAATGGGAGAGGCCACAACAGTGAGAGACCCGCGTACCGCAAAAAAAAAAAAAAAAAAAAGAAAAAAAAAAAATCAGGATCTAGCAGAGCTATCAACAAATCGGTCCAAAGAATTCAAAACTATAAAAATTATTTGAAATACGGATGTTCACCCACCATCCTTACTGATAATTCTCACTTTCGTGTGTCTCTGTATAATTCGTGCTGTGAAGTATTGCAAACAATACTGGGAAGACATCATAATTGGTAAGTACTTTAAATATTTTTTAAATTCTTTTCAAACATTTGAAAATATTTTATTATTTTCACACTTTAGATTTTTCTATTTTTGCATGTTTCATAACATGTAATATATTACTACACAATGTATTAGTAGGTGTTAGTCTAAGGTTAGCATAGATATATAATTTTCAATATATATAACTGAAGCTGAAAGCTTAAACTTTTTTTTTTTAATATTTATTTAGGTGACACAGTCATTAAAGCTTGGAGACCACTAACCTAGAGTCAGCTTAGGGGCCCTGAGGCCCCCTCTCTCACTCTCTCCCAAGAAGCCCATGGCCAAGGTGAGCCCCGTTCACCCAGGGAGCCCAGGGTCGGGCAGAGGCAGTGAGGGGGGAGCCTGCCCCCAACCCCGCCGCCCCCAGCTCTTCCCAGCGGCACCGGGCCTACCTGATTGTGCCATCGGATGACGTTCCCAAATCCCCCTGTCCCAAGCCGTTCTTTCATTTCCCAGGCCCCGCATGTCTGGGTTGGCAGGGAAGGTGACCAGCTCATACTGATGTCCTGCTAACTCTGTAAGCAATTTGGCGGTGGGGGACAAAAAGCGAAAGTTAAGGAAGAATGGAACACAAGGAGATGGACAAGAGATACTACAGACCTTCCATGTGAAAGGAGAAAAATCGGAAGTGGTTTTCACCTCGTACATAAACCAGGTTGTTTGGTTTGGTTTTGGTTTTGGTGGCTAACTCCGGCCTTTCGCAGCCCCTCCACCGACGGCCCCCTCCCCAAGCTGTACGGAAGCAGCAGGGAGGAGAGTCCCTCAAAGGACAGGGCGCCCCACTGCCCAGGACCTGCAAGGGGTTCCCCAGCCGGGACCCCGCCCGGGCGCCCAGACCGCTGGCCGGGGCGCCTCCCCTCCCAACTCCCCGCGGTCCCTGCGTCACCGCGGCGCGGACGAATCACCGCCCCGTCCCGGGCCCCCGCCTCGCGGCCGCCATCCGGCACCACCCCGCCGGGGCCGGGCTCCGGGGCCTCCCAGCTCCCCCTGCCCAGGAACCCCTGACTCAGAACCCGTCACGGGCGTCTCCGCGAGCCTCGGAGAGGAGGGGTGCGAGCCCGCCGGGCAGGTGACACCGGGGGCGCCCGCCCAAGGGACTCACCTGGCGGCGGGGCGCGGGCGCCTCCCAGACGACATTAAAGTGCGGGAATCTCAAACCCGCCAGCAGAGCGCCACTTCCTCAAACACTTCCTACTATGACGTCACGGAGCACGTGGGCTGCGGCCTTAAAGGGACTGCGCGGCCCAGGCCCCGCCCTGCTCCGCCCGGTGACCAGCCCTAAGAAACGCCAGAGTCCTCTTTAGACTTAGCGACTTAGACCTGGGCGACTTCTGGGACAGGGAACGTGGGGATTTCCTCACCTGGCACCGCCGGGGTCAGCCTGACACGCTTCCTAGACTTTGAACTGGGGGAATTTCCCGGCCCCTGCTAGGACTGGTTTAGGGACAGTTTACAGGAATTGCCGTGGGCCTCCTGTTCTTGGGCTGCGCTCCCTGCCCTGTCTGGAGGCTCCTTGGCTCATATCGAGAATGATAAGTCACACCTGTCGTCCCTAGGAGGCGTGACAGCCCCCGTTTCCTCCTTAAAAAAATAAAGAACAAGGGAAAGAATCCAGTAGCGTAACACAGAACTGCAGGTTCAGCCCCATGACGTCTGGAAATTGTGAGAACAGCTGCTGTTAATCGGTCATCACCTACCTACTTGGCATCATAATTAGGTTTTTACTATTGACTGTCTCAGTTCGAGGGCCTCATGTTAGCAGACAAAGGAGAGGCCTGTGTGTGTTGGTATATTTACTCAAGCAGGAAAAAAAGTATTAAGGGCAACCTGAAGATAATAGCTCACTTTATAGAGTGCTTACTGAGTGCCTGGCACTGTCTAAATTCCGTACTTGGATTTCCCCATCCAATTGTCAAGACCGTCCTACAAATTGGACAGTACTGCATTATTATTATCCCCATTTTACGGATGAGAAAACTGACGCACAGAGCGAAAAATCTTTATCCCAAAGTCACAGCCTTATAAGAGGATGATGATCTGATGTTTAAACCGCAGCAGCTGGTTCTTGGGTGCACACTCTTAAAAGTAGCATACTAGTAAGTTCAGAAGGGAGCAAACTGGATTTTGAATCCGGGTACTGCTGTTGAGAACCTCTGAGAATTTAGGGCAAGTTATTGATACTTAGACCATTCTAAGCAGCCATTTCTCTTCTTTAAAATGTAGGCAGTATTAATGGGTGGACTTGGAGGGTATTATGCTAAGTGAAATAAGTCAGACAGGGAAAGACAAACACTGTGTGGTATCACATATATATGGAATGTAAAAAATACAACAAACTAGTGAATATAACAAAAAGAAGCAGACTCACAGATATAGAGAACAAACTAGGGGCTACCAGTGCGGAGATGGAAAGGGGGAGGGGCACGATAAGGGTAGGGAATTAAGAGGTACAAACTACAACGTATTAAATAAATAAGCTACAAGGATACATTGTACAGCACAGGGAATAGAGCCAATATTTTCTAATAACTGTAAATGGAGTATATTCTATAAAAAAATTTGAATCACTATGTTGTACACTTGAAACTAATTATATTGTAAATCAACTATACCTCAATTTTTTTTAAAAGGTAGGCAACATAAGGGTGAATTGCATGAAATTATCATTTTTTTAAATAAAACAAAACCAGTTGAAACATCAGCAACAAAGATTAGCAGTTTCATCTGGTTCAGCCTAAAAGCAGCAGGAGGTAAGAGGGCACACAAGTCAGAGACAGGAGGGCTGGGAGGGCGGGGGTGTTGTGAAGGACAGGTGATAAGATGGTAAGAGCCTTGTATTGGCAGGCGGATTCTTAACCACTGTGCCACCAGGGAAGTCCTAAGAGTCTCTTTAATACATCAATTTTAAAAATAAATTTATTTTCATAAATAAAATTTTACCGAGTTCTACA
Organism: Phocoena sinus; assembly: GCF_008692025.1. Lineage (NCBI taxonomy): Eukaryota > Metazoa > Chordata > Mammalia > Artiodactyla > Phocoenidae > Phocoena > Phocoena sinus. The sequence goes on along the minus strand of NC_045783.1, from coordinate 33,392,691 downwards.
GGTGCTGGCCCCTCTCTAGAGTGTTTCCTGTATGACATCACAAAAGGTTTCTTTTTAATCCTGTCACCACTGAAAATCACTGTCCCTGAGAAACTTAGTGAGACATCCAGAGATATGCCAAAGAATTCTCATTTGCTCAGCTAAAAATAGCTTGGTTTTCAACTGAATATAAATCTTTCTGATAAGTCACATATTACTGGATTTTTTTTAAAAAAATTAATGATGGCCCAGGAAGGAATCTCTGGGTTTTATCATGTCCTGAGATGTTTATCATGTTAAGTCCCTTTTTCCCTCCAGATAAGACGCGTCCACTGCCTACGTCTGGTCTTTATCCTGTTCTAGAGATGACTGAGCATTTTTTACAAAAAATATTTTCAGATGCAGCAGAAAAGTCTTCCTTTTCCTTCCTGTTTTGAGGCTGAATGTGCTATTTAGGGTAATCCAGAAACACTGAGCAGCATGAGTGCCCCGCACAGCCCTGGGTACTGCTGGTCTAGGGTATCCAACTCTCATTAGGGGCACCTAGAATCTTACTGGAGGCATATGACTCACTGAGGGTCCCCAAGTGATGAGAGATGGGGACCAGGCAATACAAAGTCCTGTGCTAATTTGTTCTGCTCTAGAGGCGGTATGCTGTTGGTGATAAGGATAATGTTTCCAATGGGGTTATTTTAAAAATAAAAGTCTTCTTCACAGGGTAAGTCAAAAATAACTATCCTCTTGCTCGATCTTTGAGAACAAAACAGCTCTGAGCTCCTTTGAGTGAGAAAAGGGTTGTTTTCTGAGCAATCTGGGAGCTGAGTCATAGTAGGAGAAGCCAGCTTGAAAGATAGGAAAGCAATAAAACAGACCACTTGGCAGAGGGAGGATTTCCCCAGGCCCCCAGCCCCAGAGTCAGCTCTGGTTCAGTGATTTCAGCAACTCTTTCACTATCCTTCCCAGTTTGTTTTATCTCAGCCCTGCAGGGAGAGAGCTCTGCAAGTCAGGACCTGCTCCTTCAACAAACAAAAAATCTTTTGTTGCAAAAGTTGGAAAACTCATTCAGTTGGAGGACATAAAGAAATCCGCCTTTCTTCTAGGGGAGATGATGGGAGGTGGGAATGGGCTGGTGGAGATGCTGAGAATGAACTTCATTCAGCCCAGACCCTACGTGGCTCAGGGCAGAGCCGGCCGCAGTGAGGAAGGGAAGAAAATGTAACTAACTTCTACCTCTGTGAATGAGACCTGGGCCAGTCCGGCCATCGTGCCTCAAACCTTGGGTGAAACACGGAAAGCTGGGGATTTGGGGCCCTGTGTCCCCCTCCTGAGAGGGATGATAGCTGGGGGAGGAAATCAGCTTGTAAGCTCCCTTCATTTGTACATGCACATGTTTTTATTCCAGTAAATTCGAATTAAAGAGGAAGGAGCTGATAAAGCACAGCTGCCCATCCCTTGGCTGTGGTGGTGGGGAAACCGTGGATGTGAGCTGGCTGTGTGTGCTCATACCTTAGGATGTTTCTTAGCTCTCCTTAGTTCTGAGCTCTTACCTGTACTCCACGGGAGCAGAGATTTTATTCCCTGCTGCATTCCTAGTGCTTGGAACATCACAGGTGCTCAGTAAGAGTCTACTGAATGAATGGGTGAATTGGCCAAGGCAAAAACTTGGTGACACTGCACCCTTTAGCATTTGGTTATAAGTGGTCTCTGGAGTCTGAGAGATGTGGTTCTAATCCTGGCTCTGCATTTTCTTGGCTTTGTGAACAGGCAGTTCACTGGCCCTCACTGAGCCTTAGTTTTCTCATCTCTAAATTGGGGGCTAATAATAATTAAAAAGTCCACAAATAATAAATGCTCGAGAGGATGTGGAGAAAAGGGAACCCTCTTAGACTGTTGGTGGGAATGTAAATTGATACAGCCACTATGGAAAGCAGTATGGAGGTTCCCTAAAAAACTAAAAATAGAGTTACCATATGATCCTGCAATCCCACTCCTGGGCATATATCCGGAGAAAACCATAATTCGAAAAGATACATGCATCCCTATGTTCATAGCAGTGCTGTTCACAATAGCCAGGACATAGAAACAACCTAAATGTCTACTGACAGATGAATGGATAAAGAAGATGTGGTACATATATACAATGGAATATTACTCAGCCATTAAGAAGAATGAAATAATGCCATTTGCAGCAACATGGATGGACCTAGAGATTATCATACTGCATGAACCAAGTCAGAGAAAGACAAATACCATATGATATCACTTATATGTGGAATCTAAAATATGACACAAATGGACTTATCTATGAAACAGAAACAGACTCACAGACATAGAGAACAGACCTGTGGTTGCCAAGGGGGAGAGGGTTTGAGGAGGGATGGAGTAGGAGTTTGGGATTAGCAGATGCAAGCTATTATATAGAGAATGGATAAACAACAAGGTCCTACTGTATAGCACAGGAAACTAATATCCTATGATAAACCATAATGGAAAAGAATATGAAAGAGAATATATATATGTGTATAACTGAGTCACTTTGTTATATAGCAGAAATTAACACAACATTGTAAATCAACTTATACTTCAATAAAATTTTTAAAAAATAAATTGTATTAAATTTAATACAATTGTGGCCATGCCACAATTCCTCAGATGTTCCGGTCATGTCCTTTATGGCTGTTTTCCCCAGTTCAGCATCTAGCCAGGATCATACTTACATTTCATTGTCCTATCTCTTTAGTCTGCTCCAATCTTGAAAAATTCCTCGGCCTTTCCTTGTCTTCCTGGACCTGTACATGCCAGCCCTTTTGCAGAATGTACCTCAGTATGGGTTTGCTTGACGTGATGTCATACCTTGATGGTACATCAGGACATCGTGCGGGGGAGGGCCGTGATGTCATTTTATCCCACCTGTTACTGGTGCCTTTAACTTCGATCACTTGGTTAAGGTGATTTCTGCCAGATTTCTCCACTTGTAAAGTTACTATTTTCCCTTTGTGATTAAGGTGTAATTTGTGTAAATATCTGACTGTTCATCAATTTGTTTCCCATCTTTTCATGGTTTTTTGTTTTGTTTTGTTTTGTTTTAAAAGATTTTTTGATGTGGACCATTTTTTTAAAAGTCTTTATAGAATTTGTTACAATACTGCTTCTGTTTTATGTTTTGGTTTTTTGGCCCGAGGCATGTGGGATCTTAGCTCCCCAACCAGGGATCGGACTCCCACGCCCTGCACTGGAAGGCGAAGTCTTAACCACTGGACCGCCAGGGATGTCCCCTTTGGTGATGTTCTAACTCTATTGTTCCTTACAGTTGATATTCTACTGTAAAGAACTTGGTTTTTTAGCTGGCATTCTACTGTAAAGAAGAGCTTTCCCGTCTCCACCATTTATTTATGGATTTGTCTTGTTTATATTAGTATAAACCTTTGGATTCTTATTTTATTCAATGAGTTGTAATCCAATGCTATTACTTTTATTAATTTTGATACTTAAATTATCTCAAATGGCCAGTGAAAGCCACTTCAAGTTGGCTCCTGTGTCCGTTTGATGTGGCCCCATCATTCTTTGAGCCCTTCCTTATATTCTGGTAACATTCTGGCAACAAGATGTTCCAGGATTATCTCACACTTTCTATGCCACCGTCCTGGAATCAGCCTTTTCTCCAAGGAGTCCTGGTTCCTTTTAATGGAAAATGATATTTGGAAACCAAGATCAGGGTGCTGGCAGCATATACATTTTCACCTAATTGATTTATCAGCTGGATATGATTCTATTGTATGTATGTAACATGATTTATAACCAGTCACCTGTTCATGAACATTTGTAGCGTCATCAGTTTTAGCTATTACAAAAGTGCACTGCTGTGAATACTCTTGGCTTACATTTGGGAATATATCTATAGAGCAGATTTCTAGCAGTGAAATGATCGATCAGGTTTATGCATTCAAAAATTTGATAAGATCACCCAGCCATAAAAAGGAACGAAATTGGGTCATTTGTTGAGACATGGATGCATCCAGAGACTGTCATACAGAGTGAAGTAAGTCGGAAAGAGAAAAATATTGTATATTAACGCATATATGTGGAACCTAGAAAATGGTACAGATGAACCAGTTTGCAGAGCAGAAATAGAGACACAGATGTAGAGAAAAAACATATGGACACCAAGGGGGGAAAGTGGTGGGGGGAGGGTGGTAGTGTGATGAATTGGGCGATTGGGATTGACATGTATACACTGATGTGTATAAAATGGATGACTAATAAGAAAAAAAAATTTTTTAATACAGTATAAGCAGAAGGATTAAATTAGAAACAAGCATTCCAAGGATTAAGAAAACAAGTAGATTGAATTGCTCAGAGCGGTCATAAGTAAGGGAATAGAACTTAAAAACTAAAAATAATAAATGAAGGACCAGGTTAAATTTGAATTGATAATTATGTATATTTAATCATATGAAAATATGAACATTACCCTACCCACAAGGTTAACTAGAGGTTTAAAGTATGTTAAATTCACCTATATAATACCCCAGAATCTTTGTTACAGAAAAGTCATAAAAAGGCAAGCGTGAGAGTCAGAGATGGTATGTGCCAGGATTTATTCAATTTATTTTAAGCTACATTCTTTCTATTTTTAGATTACATATAATATCACAGTTAAATACACAAGGATGAGAGATACAATTGAGTAGGATAAATAAAGTGAAGGCAAAAACTTAACAAGAAAATATGGATATAAAACATGTTACATGATCAGATTCTAAACATGGAATCAGCTGGGCATATTGATCCTTTTATTAGGTCCTTGAGGCTACTAGGGATTTATAGATGGTTTCTGTCTCTAAGGTTTACACAGAATTCCCTATTCTTTTTAAATCACCACTTTCACTCAAACCACAGACTGCAATTTCAGTAAGTGCTGAACTTCACTATTTTGAGATCATTTAAAAACTTCATGATTTCCTCAAATTGTCCAGTGTCTACACAGTCTGCTGCTCTCTAGAAAATACTTCTCACAAACACACACTTGATTTTTTAGCTTAATCACTGAAGAAGCTACACACGTACTTCTCATGAAAAATGGGTTTGTTTGTTCTGTTAGCAAGATCAGCAGAGCAGTGATGTGCTCTGCACGGGGGCAGGGGACAGATCTACACCCACTTGGTGTTTGTCACAGTGAGAGAAGGTTGAAGTCAGTGGCTCCAGTAAGTAAGTATCTTTAATTTCACATGTACACTAAAAAACCAAGTTAGTCAAATTCCACTGAATAAAACATATCCGACTAACATGTATGAAAATTTCAAAAATGCTTAGGGATAAATGGCCAAGCAACCATTAAAACTAGCACGTTATTTACAATAAATGTATAATTATAAATCTTACTGGTACAGATTCACTTAAAGATTCACATTTGAAAATTTAGAGCAACTTTATAAGGTTTGGCAAGGCTTCTTCAATAAAGGTGGCACTTAAATGGAAAAAAATGTGATAAGGAATATGAAAAAGAATGCACATATTTGTATAACTGAATCACTTTTCTGTACAGCAGAAATTAGCACAACATTTAAAATCAGCTATACTTCAATAAAATAAATTTTTAAAAAAATGTGATAGGTATTTTCAATTATCCCTTGAAAAGATTAGAAAAGTACACTGATTCACTCCACATCAGTGATGGAGTGTCTATTTATCCAAATCTTGCTGACTCTAAATACTATCAAAAATTTAAAATTTTGTCAATTTGGTTATGGTTTTAAATGGATTTCTTGTGTTACAAGCGATATTAACTATCTTTCATTGGTTTATTGGCCATTTGTATCTCATGCTGCCTGGTCAAATTCTCTTCCCATAAATAGACATTCTCTTTATTCTTACTGATGTATACCTTCCTTGTAAATGAAGACATTAGCCTTTTGAAATTTTTTCCCAATTTATTTTCTGACACTCTTAGTGTGATTTTTAAAAAAACACTTCTGATAGCCAATTTATTGACATTTTGTGGCTCCTAGGCTTTATATTCTGATTAGACAAGCCTTCCCTACTACAAGATTATCAATGAACATCACTCAGATGTTCTCTTTATACTTTTGTGGTTTCTTTTTTTAGGTTTAATAGTCTATTTAGAATTTCCTTTTGTGTAAAGAATGAGGTAGGGATTCAGCACTGTTTCCCCCCCAAGAGGCTACTTCCAGACGTTTATTTAAACATCCATCTTATTTCTCTCTACACTGAAGTTTACCTTTATCAGAAACTTCATCCTCATTTGTCTTGAGAATCTATTTCTGAACTCTATTTTGTGTCATTCAGCTCTCTTTTATTCTCCAGGGAGGAAAAAGCTATTTTAATGACTGTACTTTATACTGTCTGAATATCTGGAAGATGACACATGATCTCATTTAAACCTCAAAACAACTCAGAGAGAAAAATGTTTCTCCCATCATTGCTAGTGAGGAAATGGAAAAGAGGAGAGGCAGCTTGCTCTGGGCTGCAGAAAATTTGCTAGGACCCCAGGACCCACCCTAACTTCTCCATCGCTCTCCGGGGCTTTTTTGAATGCGAGGCCTTCCAGCAGGGCTTAGTAGGTTCTGATATCCTGCTAGGGCTCAGAAGAGTCATTGGCTTTACCCTGTCACAATCAAAGGTCTTGCAGTTCATCTTAGATAGTCCCAGTTAATAGAAATATTCCTTGCTCTATATAACAGATGTTTCCGAAAGGTCATATTAACCAATTTTTACAAAGTAAATCCTTTTTCAAATGAACCAGAGGGGGGTCTCTGTTGAAAGAAACTTCAGCGATCTAGCACAGCAGAGTCCTCTTGCAACTGTAAAATTTTCTCCTTCACGGATCTTTTTGTGATTCATATTTGGAGGAGATATTCAGACCTCTTAAAAAGAGGCATACCTCCCCTCTTAGAGTCCAGTAGTGTATGGCGAGTGTGCCTGAACCAAAGATATTGGTGAAAGGAGCAATGAGGTTGGACTCCAAGGTAAAGATGAGTGTTTCCTGGAGAGCACCCTTCTTCTTTGTCCGCATCTGAAATTCACTGAACCGTTGCCTGGGAAAATGACCAGCAAGCTAATGATAGTATGGTGTAAGAAACCAGTTCATCTTCCTTAGACAGGAAACTTGAAATTGCTTTGTAAGGACAGTCAAAGGGTGGAAAAGCTGCTGAAGAAACTGTTTTCCACTGGCTCTCCTGCTGAGATGCACGGTTTTCTGCACCAAGATCAAGAAGGTGCCTATCTAGATGTTTCCTGATACCGCAGAGCTAAATTTTCGTGAGCATCACCTCGTGCCTGATCTGTGCTAGGGGTTTTATAAATCTCATTGGATCCTTAAATATAAGTTTTATTGTGTACACCTTTCCTATCTAAACACGTTTTAAATGCAAAATATACATCTCAGGGGGGAAAAAACAGAGCAATACAGAAACGTATAATTCGGAAAGTGGAACTCCCACAAGGCAACTCACAGAGATAAACTCGTCTGCAATTTTTTTTCCACTTAATACTCTGTCTTGAAAATAGATCTGTGTCAGTTCTTATTCTTTTTGACAGCAGCTTCGTATCCCATCGGATGGATGTACCACTTCTTAACTGTTTTCCCATTGGTGGGTGTTCCACATTTTGGCCATTGCAACAGTGCTGCAATAAACATCCTTGTACGTGTATCTTTGCACACATGTCAAGAATTTCACAGAAATCCCTAGAAGTGGAATTGAGAGTTCAACAGTCATGCAGACGTAAATACTGTAATAGTCGTTGCCAGATGGCTCCGTGGAATGCTTATGCTTTACAGGCAAACTCCAGATAAGGGCTCTTGTGTCTCATGAGCTGAGGGCTGCCTTTCCCCTCGGAGCCTGAGGGTCCTAGATTCCCTTGTGATCACAATAAGATGAAACTACGGGCTACAAAACACAGGGGCTCCCTCTCCCTTTACTTTGTCGTCACATGCGTGCCCAGCGGTGTCCAGATGAAGCCCTCACTGTGCTCTGCCCACCCATGTGATTTTCAAGCAGCCCAAGGCTTCTCCGCCCAGAGCCGGGTGGCTCCCTGGGTGCTGTGACAGATGGCTGGTGACCTGTCGCTGGGCCGTTGCATGCACAATCCACCTGCGGTACTGAGGGGGTGAAATGTCCTGACATGTCCCGTTGCTCTCCTCAGATCAGAGGATGTAGACCCACGGCTTCACCCAATCACGTTGCTCCCACTGCTTTGGGAGTATTGATGGGAAAGGGAGAGGTATTCCTGACTTGTATAGAAGCACTAAAACTGTGATTTCTAAACAAAGGGCCTAAAAGCCCCTTTAGGCCAGGGCTTTCCAGATGTTACCCCTTGTGGCTGATGTGCCCTCTGTGTGCCAAGAACACACAGATCTTGGCACAGCTGGCTAAGGCAAACCACAGCTTATGTATCCCTCTGACTTCCATTCAGAGGGAAAGCGCATTTGCAGGAGGTTTACCTGAGGGTTCCCCATATATCTCTGGCCTAGTCAGTGGGGGAATCAGTATCTGAACCCAGGTCTTACTGATTCAAAAGCCTATTCAACAAATGGTGCTGGGAAAGTTGGATATCCATGTGCAAAAGAAGGAACTTGGACCCTTACCTTATACCATATTCTACAAAAACTAACTAAGAGTGGGCCATGTACAGCTCAATAACAAAAGAACAAGTAATCCAATTAAAAAACGGGCAAAGGTTCTGAATAGACGTTTTTCCAAAGAAGATGTACAAATGGCCAACAGGTACACGAAAACGTGCCCGACATCACTAATCAGCAGGGAAACACAAACCAACACCACATGAGATACCACCTCACACCTGTTAGAATGGCCCTTATCAAAAAGACAAGAGATGACAAACGCCGGTGAGAACGAGGAGAAAAGGGACCCACCATTGGTGGGGTTGTAAATTGGTACCACCACTATGGAAAACAGTATGGAGGTGCCTCAAAAAGTTAAAAGTAGGGCTTCCCTGGTGGTGCAGTGGTTGGGAGTCCGCCTGCCGATGCAGGGGACGCAGGTTCGTGACCCGGTGCGGGAGGATCCCACGTGCCGCGGAGCGGCTGGGCCCGTGAGCCATGGCCGCTGGGCCTGCATGTCCGGAGCCTGTGCTCTGCGACGGGAGGGGCCACAGCGGTGAGAGGCCCGCACCGCAAAAGAAAACAAAACAAAACAAACGAACAAAAAAACAACAACAAAAGTTAAAAGTAGAATTACCGTACGATCCAGCAATCCCACTTCTGGGACTATATCCAAAGGAAATGAAAACACTCTTACGAAGAGATATCTGCACTCCATTGTTCATAGCAGCATTATCTACAGTAGTCAAGACGTGGAGACCACCTAAGTGTGCACTGACAGATAAACGGATACAGAAGATGTGGTATCTATACACAGGGAATATTATTCAGCCATAAAAACAAGGAAATCCTGCCATTTGCGACAACATGGATGCACTTTGACAGCATTATGCTCAGTGAAATAAGTCAGACAATGACAAATACTGTATGATCTCATTTATATGTGGAACCTAAAGAAAACAACAACAGCAAAAAACCAAACTCACAGAAAAAGAGATCAGATTTGTGGTTACCAGAGGCAGGGGTGGGGGGGGGAGGGAAAACTGGATGAAGGGGGTTGAAAGGTACCAACTTCCAATTATAAGATAAATAAGTACTGGGGGGTCTTCCCTGGTGGCGCAGTGGTTGAGAGTCCGCCTGCCGATGCAGGGGACACGGGTTCGTGCCCCGGTCCGGGAAGATCCCACATGCCGCGGAGCGGCTGGGCCCGTGAGCCATGGCCGCTGAGCCTGCGGGTCTGGAGCCTGTGCTCCGCAACGGGAGAGGCCACAACAGTGAGAGGCCCGCGTACCGCAAAAAAAAAAAAAAAAAAAAAAAAAGTACTGGGGATGTAATGCACACCATGATAAATATAATTAACACTGCTGTATGCTATATTTGGAAGCTGTTAAGAGAGTAGATCCTAAGCGGTCTTATCACAAGGAAAATAACATTTTTTCCTTTTTTTTTACTATATACATGAGATGATGGATATTAATTAAAATTATTGTGGTAATTATTTCCCAATATATAAAAGTCAAGTCATTATGCTGTATACCTTAAACTTATACAGTGCTGTGTCAATTATATCTCAATAAAACTGGGGGGAAAAAGATTTTAAAAAATGGACTGTAGACCTAAGTGTAAGAGCTAAAACTATAAAACTCTTAGAAGAAAACATGGAAGAAAAGCTACACAATACTGGATTTGGATATGACACCAAAACCACAGGCAACAACAACAACAAAAGAGATAAGTTTGACATCAAAATTTTAAAGTTCTGTGAATCAAAAGACATAATCTTTTATTGAAAGATTGAAAAGGCAGCTCATTGAATGGAAGAAAATATTTGCAAACCATCTATCTAATCCAGAATATATGGAAAACTCTTACAACTCAACAACCACAACAAAACCCTATTTAAAAAAGGGCAGAGGACTTGAAGAAGTCCGTTGTCTCCAAAAAAGATATACAAATGGCCTAGAAGCACATGAAAAGATGCTCAACATCACTAATCATTAGGGAAATTCAAACCAAAACCACAATGAGATACCACCTCACATACATTAGGATAGTTATCAAAAAACCAAAACAAAAACCAGAAAACAACAGGTGTTGGCAAGGATGTAAGAAAATTAGAACATTTGTACACTGCTGGTGAGAATGTAAAATGATAGAGTCACTGTGGAAAACAGTATGGAGATTCCTCAAAAAAAAAAAAAAATAGAACTACCATATGATCCAGCAATCCCACTTCTGGATACAAACCCAAAATAATTGAAAGCAGGGACTTGAAGAGGTACCATTATTCCCAATAACCAAAAGGTGGAAGCAACCCAAGTGTCCACTGATGGACGAACAAAATGTGGTCTATACACAATGGAATATTATTCATCCTTAAAAGGGTCGGAGATTCTGACATGTGCTACGACATGGATGAACTTTGAAAACATTACGACAAGTGAAATAAACCAGTCATAAAAAAAAACAAATAATGTATGATTCCAGTTATACGACGTGCCTAGAGTAGTGAAACTCATAGAGACAGAAAGCAGAATAGCGGTTACCAGGGGCCGGGGAAGGGGAAGGGGGAGTTCTTGTTGTATATTGGCAGTATTGTTTAATGGGCACAGAGTTTCAGTTTTGCGAGATGACCGAAGTCCTGGAGATGTTGGTGCTGGTTGCACAGCAATGTGCATAGGCTTGACACTGCTGGACCGCACACTTAAAAGGGTCAAGAACGTAAATTTTATATTATGTGTACTTTACCGCAAATTAAATTTCTTTAAGTTCACAACAGTTCTCCTCCAATGTAGGAGGAGAGCAACACTTTGTTGCTCAGAAGTGTGCCTCAGAGACCATCAGTTTCTTAAAAGTTCAGATTCCTGGGCCTTACGCCCAACCTATGGAATCAGACTCTAGGAAGAGAAGCCCAGGAACCTGCCTTTGGATGAGTTCAGACGGTTCCTAAGCCCACCAGTTTGAGAACCATTTCCCTACAACCAAGTGGCCAACTGAGGAAACATAGCAACTTTCCAAAACACCCCTCAGCCCAGGAAAAGCGACGGCTCGGACTTCGAAAGCAGAATGACACGCAAAATCAACTTGCTGTTGCCACAGGGCTGTGGTCTGTGAGCAGCCAGCTCCCCGCCTGCACTGCCTCCCTGGAGGCTCAGGACTCGGCCTTACAGCTGGGGCCTCGTCCACAGCTGACCTGTGTCACGCCTGGTTCTGACATAACCGGTAAAGTGGGGGATGATCACTGCCTCACCAGGTTGGTGTGACGGTGAAATGAGAAATGCCTACAAACTCTGCTTTGAAGTCGTATGTAAATATAAGTTATTATTATCTTGCAATTCTGAGAATAAACCGTTTTGGCAGCAACACACTCTCAGATCAGCATCTCCAATGCAGCAGAAGACCTTCCTCAATATGGTATAGAATAGAGCACAGGGGCAGAACTGATGCGCCGTCCAGCCTGGTACAATTTAGGAAATAGTTCCCATCATGTTTCCTGCCTTCCAATCCCTGGACCAATTACAAGAGCAGCCTCGTGTCGCTGGATGATCCATCGATAGCTGACAACGTAACATATGAAATTAATTATGGATTACTTCTCAAATCATTGCTATACCAACGCAGGAGCGCGGTAAAGAAGATTAAAAGAAGCAAAAGGAATTTGGCACACTTAAATCAGGCCTGTTTGCTGCAAACATCACCTGGAGCATCGCATGCATTAGAGGCACTGCCCGTCCCATCACATGTCTGGCAGCCACAGCACTGGGATGGCCAAGGACACAGTCCCCCTTATTTTATTTTTAATTTTTTTTTTTTGGTGCACAGGCCTCTCACTCTTGTGGCCTCTCCCGTGGCGGAGCACAGGCTCTGGACGTGCAGGCTCAGCGGCCATGGCTCACGGGCCCAGCCGCTCCGCGGCATGGGGGATCCTCCCGGACCGGGGCACGAACCCGTGTCCCCTGCATCGGCAGGCGGACTCTCAACCACTGAGCCACCAGGGAAGCCCCCCCTTATTTTTTAAACAGGAAAGAGAATGGACTCTGTTTTACTAGCTTCTTCCTTCAATCAGGGATCAGACTAGAAAACTGTGAAGGTTTAACTAATCCATTCACATAAAATTACCACACGGACATGACACACACATCGGCCTGGATTTCCACATTTTGGTTGGGAGACCCCAAAGCATGACAAACACCCAAATAGAATAATTAATACATTTAAAGAAAAGTGTTCATACATCATCAGTGGAACCAAAACATGATTACTAGAAGTAGTTACCTCCCAAATAATAGGAAACCTGTTTTGGAGTTTATATAGACTAGAGGGTGTCCAGCCCTGAAGTCATATCAGTATCCCCCTCGCGGAGTCACTGCTAATAAAGCCAGAAGCCCTCAGCGACCAATGTCCTGCATCATCGGAGTTCAGTCGAGTTTCTATCTATAGTCTAATTTTTCGAGGATAAACAAAGTTTGAGACAACATGCAGGTCAAAAAGCTCAAATATTATGTGTCCAACTACAGATACTCTTAAAATGATTAACCAAAGAACCAGGACTGTTGATCCTTATTTTAATGCTCTGAACACCAGTCCACCACCGAGCTCGCCTGCAGTTACAAACTTGGGGTTCCTGCCAGGACTGTCCGCCTCCCTGAAACTCAGTCCTGGTATCTGACTCAGCCTGGAACCCTGGGGCCTCGTGCAGGGCTCTGAGGCAGCAGTAGCAATTTCATCTGAAGTGATGCCGTCAATCATGCTAATTAATAGTCGTTGTTATTATTATTAATCCTGACCACATCTCAGGGGGGTGGTGAGACAGAAAACCCCGGAGATGTGTGGGGCTTGGAGGACACAGAAGCCCCATGCGCACATCCAGAGAGACCTGCCCATGGGCAGCAAGCCTGGTGCCATAGCAGTCACGTGGAAATGGTGACTAGGCATGTCCAGTCCCCCGTGTCCCACAGCCCTCCTGGACAGCACTAGGAGTGACTGGAAGAGGGTCCAAAGGCCAGCCGGAGCCTCTCGGCAGGGATGGGGGGATGGCATTCGCAGATGTGGCACGGACTTTCTATGCTAGAGGCTATGGAAGGATTGCGGGCAGTGGCAAACGCTACAAAGAGTCAGTACAGTACAGTGACCAATGACCAGGCAAAATGGGTTGACATCTGTGGAGGATGGCAGGAAACAGCCTGGATCAGGGCGCTCCCCTACCTGCTACAGAACTCAGCCGGAGTTCACTGACGAGCCACCAGTACGGAGTTTTCCTTATACCTTTATTATTTCTCACAGGGGTCCTTTATACGTCTCCTCAACATCTACCCTAATCTCTCTGATTCTTCTGGTCTTTTCACTGCCTGGTGCTGCTTTAAGATGAGGCTTGCTAATAACAGCATCTAGCATCTGCAATATTGATTCTACTCAAAATCTTGGCTGTTTATCAACGCTAGAAAATTTTATCCCAACCACAGGGCTGATGCTCTAAACCATCGCTACTGTAAACGGATGCTCTTTGTTTTGTCATATTAATGGGCCTCTCTACTGCGATGTAAGTACATCGGGGATCTGATCTAAGCTCAAATCCCACACTCACCAATGCCACCCGTGCTCTCTCTTCTCCTCCACTGTTAACAGCAGGGCTTTTACCACTATTGCTTATAAGCACGCGAGCTTAGATTTCCATACTAAATTTCTATCTCTTTTTTCGTTTGTTTTGAGTGTGTTTGTAATCGCTCACTGAAGCATTTTTATGACAGCACTCTCAAGTCTTAGTCAGATAATTCTGACACCTCTGTCAACTCCGTCTTGCCATCTATGGATGGTCTTTTTTTACTCAATCTACTGATTGTTTGAGACCTTCCTGGTTCTTGGTATGATGAGTGCTTTTTGGTTGAAACCTGGACATTTGGGGTATTATGTTATTAGGCTCTGGATCTTCTTCAAACCTTGTGTTTTAGCATGCTGCCTCTGACACGACACTGGCAGGGCAGTTGGCTGGTGATGGGGGGAGGTGCCACCTCATTACAGCCAGGAGGGGTAGGAGTCCAGGTTCCCCCACGGCCAGTGATGATCCCTGAGGGGGGCATCATTACTGCTGGGGGGGAGTTCCTGCTCCCCACGTGCTTTCCATGACACCCAGTGTGGGGTGACCTTGTTACCACTGGGCGGTGGAGAAAGTTCTGGCCCTTTCCTCTGCTGCTCTGACAGCCCCCAGGAGGGAGACAGGGGCACGTGGTTCCAGCCAGGGGAGGGTGGAGGCCCAGGACCCGCCTCGGCCTTGGCTGGTGTGGGAGGCGTGTAGGTCCAGGACTTTCCTTCGGTGTTTGGCTAGGGTAGAGGTATTGTCTACAGGCTTCCTGTCTTGCTAGGCTGACGCTTCCCTGCTCCTTTGGTAGAGGGAGCAGCCTTTTCTCGAGGGTTTTTTGTTTTGTTTGTTTGTTGCACCTATTGGTGTTTCCAGGGGGCTCACTTCTCCACCTCCAAGTCTGGGAAATAGACGAGGCAAAAAAGAAAACCCAGAGAACTCACCACCCTTCACCACCTGGGACTTGTGACCCCTAGCCAGTCTGCCTTCTCTCCACCTTCCAGACTCTTCTTAAGTTTGTTTTATGTGTAATGTCCAGGGTTTCCAGTGGTATTTAGCAGGAGGAATACAGAAAATCTGTTTATTCCATCATCCCAGAGCAGAAGAACCTATCCGTTAAAAACTAAAATACTGCCTTTTGGGGATACACACACACACACACACACACACACGTGTGTGTGTGTATATATATATATATATATACATTTAAAAATTTTTTTATTTGGTTGCACCGGGTCTTAGTTGTGGCACACGGGATCTTTTGTTGTGGCGCACGGGCTCTTCATTGCGGCACTCGCGCTTCTCTCTACCTGTGGCAAGCAGGTTTTCTCTCTCTAGCTGTGGTGCGCAGGCTTAGTTGCCCCGCGGCATGTGGGATCCTAGTTCCCCGGCCAGGGATCGAACCTGCGTCCCCTGCACTAGAAGGCGGGTTCTTTACCACTGGACCAGAAGGGAAGTCCCGGGGATATATTTTTTAAAAGACTTTAAAAAATCACAAATGGCTTCTGCATCAGCAACAGTAACGGCAGCACTAATTCAAGCATATGAATGTTTATAGGGGCAAAACCTCTTATGATCGCTCATGATTTAACATCTATATTACTTAACTGGTAATTCAAATTATAAGGAAATTTATAGTAGTGCTATTTATTTGTGTGCGGATTATAAACATTATTGTCAGCTGACTTAACAAGCCTAGCTTTTCCCCGCCTATTAATCTAATTGGGACAAACTTGTAACTAATGATTCTTTCTTTTAATCGAACATTACTGTTTTACAGATAGGTCTAAATTTAGTAATGACAGCTCGTTCTAATTATAGTCTTTATAATAGAAGGTAGCATATGTATTTATCATTTTGATTGCACTAAGCCATCTTTTGTATATACACATGCTCACATAAATTTATATGTAATCTCTCTTCTACTCCTATAATTTAATCCTAAAATTATTCATGGGTTCAGTACTGTAAATACAATTTAAATTAAACCTTGGATCGTGATTCTATGAAGAGAAGCTCATTACTTCTCATTTACTAAGAAAAATTTTAAGAATTTCGAATTCCTGTTACTTTATGTAACAGTGGATTTTTAAAGATTTTAGATAATAATTTTTAGTTTGTTTGCTCAGTAGCCAAAAACTTGGTGATGCTCCAAATTAAAAAATATTAATATACTAATACTTTAACAGTAATAAACCTGATGGTCACTTTTCCTACGTTATCCACACATTTGCACGAGTCATATCAATATTCAAATAGCTCTTCCACATGACTTTTTTTTTTTGCGGTACGCAGGCCTCTCACTGTTGTGGCCTCTCCTGTTGCAGAGCACAGGCTCCGGACGCGCAGGCTCAGCGGCCATGGCTCACGGGCCCAGCCGTTCCGTGGCATGTGGGATCCTCCCGGACCGGGGCACGAACCCGAGTCCCCTGCAGCGGCAGGCGGACTCTCAACCACCGCGCCACCAGGGAAGCCCCCACATGACTTTTTAACCTGTCCTCTTCTTGGTCTTACATTTACTAATGCAGGTCATATGACTACCATTTCAAGCCCACATTGACCAACTATGCAAATATTTAGGCTCTTCATAAATGTTAAATTTGATTATATTTCGGTAATCTTTATTCCCCCTGCCTTTTTTTTCCCCCTGCCTTTTAAGAACATGTTCAATTCTGAAATTTTTAAAAATGGGTACATATTTACTCAAATATTAATCAATTACTCAAAACCTTTACCCTGATTTATGGTCACTATAACTCTGGTGCCTAACGATATTTTCAAACTTTCTGTTGAGTAAGAAGGCACAGTAGTCATGTCATGTTATTAACTCGTTAATAATACGGTCACACAGTTGCAAACACAGCACTCCTCCAAGCAGTTCTCGGCAACTGTGTTGAATTGTCAGCTTTGAACCAGGTTTTGAAAAATTTATAGTTATCTCTACTTCATAAGCTTATATAACTAATTTTTATAATCAACCCTACTTGGCTTCCCACTTTAGGCTTCCTTGAAAAACCTGAGAAGTCACCCCAATTTGGGTCTGGCCATGACTGCCTCAGACGGTAGAAATCTTCCACCCTAACAGCCCTACCTCATTACAGGCCAAGAGTGGAACAGGACCTGTTTACACTAATCTGAGTCTAATATCACCTAGAGAAAACAAAACGAAACAGAACACTCTATTTATGAGCCCAGATAGCAATCTAATTTTCATGAAAACATTACATTTTTAAATTGTTACTTTTCAACCTTTGACCTACTAAGAGTACTAATAACACCGAGACAGGCTGGGACCTGAGACCTGGGAGCCCTTGCTGCAGGGCTTGCATCTCCTCTAGCAACAAAACACAAAGAAACTATAAGGGACTAAAAATCACTGCGTATATGGGCAGTTGGGGCAAATTATGGACAACAAGATACAAAAAGACCAAAAACCCAACTGCCACTTCTGAAGAGCCGGGAGCAAAAGCAGGGTACTGTGCACGCCCTCTGTTCTCAACCCCACCTAAGGGGTGGGCAGACCACCTAAGCCACGCCTCCAGCCCGGCCCCGGAACACACCCCTACCTTCACCCCATATAAGGAACTAGCTCACACCACCCCCCTCCCTTCCCACCCTGCTCCGGGCGCGAGTAAGGGAACCTGTTACTTGTTTTTGCTCCCTACTGCTGCAGCAGGGGCCCCAGTAAAGCCTTGCTTGAATTTCTTTTTTTTTTTTTTAACATCTTTATTGGAGTATAGTTGCTTTACAATGGTGTGTTAGTTTCTGCTTTATAACAAAGTGAATAAGTTATACATATACATATATCCCATATCTTCTCCCTCTTGCGTCCCCCTCCCACCCTTCCTATCCCACCCCTCTAGGTGGTCACAAAGCATGAGCTGATCTCCCTGTGCTATGTGGCTGCTTCCCACTAGCTATCTATTTTACATTTGGTAGTGTATATATGTCCATGCCACTCTCTCACTTTGTCCCAGCTTACCCTTCCCCCTCCCCGTGTCCTCAAGTCCATTCTCTACATCTGCGTCTTTATTCCTGTCCTGCCCCTAGGTTCTTCAGAATCATTTTTTTTTTTAAGATTCCATATATATGTGTTAACATGTGGTATTTGTTTTTCTCTTTCTGACTTACTTCACTCTGTATGACAGACTCTAGGTCCATCCACCTCAGTACAAATAACTCAATTTCGTTTCTCTTTATGGCTGAGTAATATTCCATTGTATATATGTGTCACATCTTCTTTATCCATTCATCTGTCGATGGACATTTAGGTTGCTTCCATGTCCTGGCTATTGTAAATAGAGCTTCAATGACCATTGTGGTACATGACTCTATTTGAATTATGGTTTTCTCAGGGTATATGTCCAGTAGTGAGATTGCTGGGTCATATGGTAGTTCTATTTTTGGTTTTTTAAGGAACTTCCATACTGTTCTCCATAGTGGCTGTATCAATGTTGTTTACATTCCCACCAACAGTGCAAGAGGGTTCCCTTTTCTCCACACCCTCTCCAGCATTTATTGTTTGTAGATTCTTTGATGATGGTCATTCTGACTTCTCCAAAGATGATATACAGATTGCCTGAATTTCTTGTCTGGCCTCTAATCAATTTCTATTGATTAAGGAAGCCAAGAACCTTGGTCAGTAACAATACCAATTGAAAGTAATCAAACCCACTTAAAAAGAAGACATACAGATGGCAAACACGCATATGAAAAGATGCTCCACATCACATGTCATTAAGGAATTACAATGAGATACCACTACATGCCTGTTAGAATGGCCCCAATCCAGAACACTGACAACACCAAATGCAGGTGAGGATATGGAGCAACAGGAAATCTTTCCGTCGTTGCTGGAAGGAATGGAAAATGGTGCAGCCCCTTGAGAAGGCAGTTTGGCAGCTTCCTACAAAACTAAACATACTCCTTTTATATGCAGTTGTAATTTAGAAACCTCTATTTTGTCACATCCAAAAATTATTATATATTCACAGAATGATATCTTGAAGAGACTTGATAAGATTGGTAACTACTTATGATGTAGTAAGTGAAAAAAACCTCAAAATTTACAATTCCTATATTTATGAACACAAAGATTGAAATAAATTGCATTACATTTTTAACAGTTCAAATTCTTGAGCGTGGAATCGTGAATAATTTCATTGCCATCTTTTTTTCTATATCAAAATATATTATGTTCAGATATATATATTAAGTGGTGTTAAAAATAGATACAGAAGTAGGGCTTCCCTGGTGGCGCAGTGGTTGAGAGTCTGCCTGCCGATGCAGGGGACACGGGTTCGTGCCCCGGTCTGGGAAGATCCCACATGCCGCGGAGCGGCTGGGCCCGTGAGCCACAGCCGCTGAGCCTGCGCGTCTGGAGCCTGTGCTCCGCCACGGGAGAGGCCACAACAGTGAGAGGCCCACGTATCGCAAAAAAATCCAACACCACCAACAACAAAAAACCTGTACATGGACGTTTATAGCAGCTTTATTCAGAATTGCCGAAATTTGGAAGCAACGAAGATGTCCTTCAGTGGGTGAATGGGTAAGTAACCAGTGGTATATTTAAACACGGAAATTTATTCAGCACTAAAAAGAAATGAGCTATGAAGTCATGAAAAGACATGGAGAAACCTAAAGTATGTATTCCTAAGTAAAAGAAGCCAATCTAAAAAGGCCACATACTATATGATTCCAACTATATGACATACTGGAAGCGGCAAAACTGTGGAGATGGTAAAAAGATCAGTGGTTGGCAGGGGCTGGAGGGAGGGAAGAGTGAATAGGTAGAGCACAGAGGTTTTTTAGGGCAGTGACCTACTGTGTATGATATTAT
Source organism: Phocoena sinus (assembly GCF_008692025.1). Lineage (NCBI taxonomy): Eukaryota > Metazoa > Chordata > Mammalia > Artiodactyla > Phocoenidae > Phocoena > Phocoena sinus. The sequence continues at coordinate 33,372,717 of NC_045783.1, read as the reverse complement.
AATGGTGGATATATTTGTCCAAATCCATAGAATGTACAACACCAAGTGTGAACCCCAATGTAGACAACAGACTTTGGGCAATAATGATGGGTCTACGTAGGCTCATTAATTGTAACAAATGTACCATCTGGTGGGGGTTGTTGATGGTGGAGGGGAGCAGGGTGTACATGGGAACTTTCCATATCTTCTGCTCAATTTTGCTATGAACCTACAACTGCTCTAAAAATAAAGACTTTTTAAACATTTTAAAAATTGTTGGGGCTTCCCTGGTGGCGCAGTGGTTGAGAGTCCGCCTGCGGAGGCAGGGGACACGGGTTCGTGCCCCGGTCCGGGAGGATCCCACATGCTGCGGAGCGGCTGGGCCCGTGGGCCATGGCCGCTGGGCCTGCGCGTCCAGAGCCTGTGCTCCGCAACAGGAGAGGCCACAACAGTGAGAGGCCCGTGCACCGCAAAAAAAAAAAAAAAAAAATTGTTGCTTTTTCAGCTTTCTGCCAATTAGGAGTAATAATATACCAATTGGAATGAAGCCAATGTACTTAAAACTCCTTTGCAATAAGCACATACTTTTTTTAAAGCAATTTTATTCGTGGCTCTATTAATCACAGCTTTACGGATGAACAGATGTTGGTGAGACAGGAAACCTAGTCTCATCCTTCCTTTTTACTGTGTCATCTTTTGCAGCTGATAGCCTCACTTAATTTTTTTTCCTTTTTTTTCCCATTCTTTTGTTTTTCTTTTTCTTCTCTTTTTTTAAGCCTCACTTTAGTCGAATGCTTTCTCTAGTATATTTTTAAATTATAAATTGTGAAATATTTCAACTTCAGGAAAATAGAGAAATAATATAACAGACAACCACACATCCACCATTAATTTCAAAAACGGATATTAGCACTTTGCTATACTTGCTTCGTTAACATCTTTACAAGACAAGGTGCATTGCACTTTCCACATCACATACTATTTGTAACTTTATCACCATGCATGTCATCTCCACATTTTTTCCTTGATCAGCAAACTCATGAGAACCCAGCAACCCTGTTGGAGAAGATCCTCCTTGGCCTGGCCTGCTGTTCAAAGTAATTTCTAAGCTGAACTATGGCTGGTCCTTCCTTCAAGATCATGCAATCTAAAACTGACCTTAATTCCTCTTAAATGAGACATCATGACAATGAACTCATGACTAATTGGTCCATAGTCACACATAACTGTCGTTTCTTCAGTTGGGTATCTTTTGTTTTATTTTGTTTTAATGTAATCTTAACATACATACAGAAAAGTACATAAACTGTAAGGCTGCAGCTTGACATCATCAGTCAGATCACATGGTATCTTATTAAGTGAGGGAGATGCTATAATCCAGATATAACGTAAAAACCTAAATACGGTCTAAGAGCTTATAGCGTGTGATCTATGAATGCTATCTTCTTAATGTTTGAACCGTAAAATAAATCTTTATTTTATCAAAAGCAATGTGTAATAAAGATCTGTACATGAGCACAAATGTACATGAGGTAGTTAAGCATAAACGAGAAATAAATACAAAATTAATTAGTTTACCTCCTGAATTACCTAGCCCTATTACTTTTAATATGTTGTTAGACCTCTAAAGTAAGATTACTATATACAACAGCAATAGCTACTATCCTGTATTAAAAGACTAATTTTTAGGTATAAATAATGTTAAAATTACTAACGTAGGGCTTCCCTGGTGGCGCAGTGGTTGAGAGTCCGCTTGCCGACGTAGGGGATGCGGGTTCGTGCCCCGGTCTGGGAAGATCCCACATGCCGCGGAGCGGCTGGGCCCGTGAGCCATGGCCGCTGGGCCTGCGTGTCCGGAGCCTGTGCTCCGCAACGGGAGAGACCACAACAGTGAGAGGCCCGCTTACCGCAAAAAAGAAAAAAAAGAAAAATTACTAATGTAGCCTACAGAATTTTTACCTTGGTTTTGCATTTATGTAAATTACCTGATTTTATGCTTCAGTACGGACACAGCACACAAATGCTTCCTGAGCTGATCTTGCTTATATTAAAGCTGGGCAACGGAAACACCCAGGTGGGCTTTTACAGGCCCATAAACCTAAAGGCGGGGCCTGGCTTTGTCGATGGCGGTCAGCAGAATTGCACGTGCCAGCGTTGGCACACCAAAGGGAAGGGGCTCTGGTCCACGAAAACTGAAAGGCTGCAACGCCGAGAATACCATAAGGCAGCTCATCACATCTTGTTTGACCAAGTCCCCACGGAATCAAATTGTCAATAAATAATTTTAAATTATCGAACAATAAATGGCGGTTTGACTAAGCTGTCCTGAGAACAGTAAATTTCATCCTAGCAGTTGAGTGCATATAGTTGATCCAAACCAGCATTCCTCCGTGTAAAGCATGTCTAAGAATTGAAAAGTGAAGTTCAAATTCAACTGCATTGTGGATAATTCCAGCTGAAATAAAAATGAAGATACTTAATTTTTTCCCTTTTTCTCGGTTGGGGTGGAGTGGGTTTCAAACATACGGAAAAGTTGAAGAAATGATACAATGAAAACCCTTATACCTTCCACACAGATTAAACATTTTGCCATATGTGTACCCTCTCTCTCTTTCTCTCCCAAACTCTCTCTGCTTCTGTCTCTCTAGGTAGGTAGATTGATCAATAGATAGATGTACCGTTATATAATTTATGTTTATGTTTGGTTATGTCATTTGAAAGTAAAGTTGCAGACATTATGATAGGAGGACAGGTCATCCTACATATTCCGGCATGAGTCTTCTAAGAATAAGTACAATCTCCTGTGTAACCACAGTCCTATTATCACACTTGAAAAAGCTAACTATCATTCCTGAATAGCGTTTATATACACTCCATATTCAAATTTCCTAAATTGTGTCCAGAATGTTTTTATACCTTTTATTGCCTTGGAATTGCTCGTTACATGTTCTTCAGTCTACCCACTCCTTTTCTTCCTCAGTGACCTTAACTTTTTAATTTTTTTAAATTAATTTATTTATTTATGGCTGTGTTGGGTCTTCGTTTCTGCGCGAGGGCTTTCTCTAGTTGCGGCGAGCGGGGGCCACTCTTCATCGTTGTGCGCGGGCCTCTCACCATCGCAGACTCTCTTGTTGCGGAGCACAGGCTCCAGACGCGCAGGCTCAGTAATTGTGGCTCACGGGCCCAGTTGCTCCGCGGCATGTGGGATCTTCCCAGACCAGGGCTCGAACCCGTGTCCCCTGCATTGGCAGGCAGATTCTCAACTACTGCGCCACCAGGGAAGCCCGACCTTGACTTTTTGATGAGTCCAGGACTGTTATCCTGTGGAATGCTCCACAGCCTGGATTTGCCTAGATTTGTCTAACCGGCCTCTGACGTCACTTAACTTTTTCTCCCTCCCCTGTACTCTTGTGGACTGGAGGTTAGGTTTACAGCTTTGGTAGATGCAAGTGAGACATTCTGGACCGTCCTTCATGGGGGATGTTGGGTGCTTTTTGCATCCCAGTGGGAGGCACATACACTCAGGTTGTCCCACTATTTGTGAGGCTAATGTTGATCCCCTGATTAAAGGGGTAATTATCAGATTGCTCCATTATAGAGGTGTGTCTTCTCTTTGCAAATCACAATGAATCTGTGGATGGTACTTTGGTGCCATGAACATATGCTGTTCACTAACGATCTTTCACCTAATCGTTTCAGCATCTGTTGATGATCATTGACTGGATGAATATGTGGGACTGCAAATTGGTGATTTTCAGAAAATGATTTTTGGAGACTATATAAGTCAAGACCCTGATAAGAATTAGATACTTTCCCTTGCTTCATCCTAAACTAACACAGGCAAAGCATTTTTTAATTTTTTTTTTGCCAGAGGACTGCTCGTAATGGCTTAAAAACCAAATAATATGTGTTGGTTGTATCCCTCTGGGAGTCTGTTCTGTAACTGATACTCTCCTGTAAACCTCAGCTTCCTTACCCTTGAGGTCAGCAGAGCCTTGGCATTGTAGAAGAGAAGGCACAGGATGGTCATAAAACTGTCACAAAAGGTGCAGCATCTGGGTTAAGAACAAAGGAGCTACGTCCTCTAGTTTATAGAGTATGTGGCTTGTGAATGTTTTCATGATTAAATAGTCCAAAAGAGGATTTAATAATTAATAATAAAAAACCCATCTATGAAGCACTCATACCCAACTTCAGTGAAAGATCTGTAATTTATAATATGATGTATTTAATTGGAACCACAGAGCAGATGGGTCAGAACATGGTGAGCTGACTGACAGGTACACTTGGATGAATCAGCTGTGGCTCAATCCAAGCAAATTGGGGGTGGTTTGGGGGACACCTGATTACACTGAACCCACCCTAATCCTTTCCTAAGTCGAATTAAACTCTGCTCCACATTTCTTTTTTTTTTTTTTTTTTTGCGGTATGCGGGCCTCTCACTGTTGTGGCCTCTCCCGTTGCGGAGCACAGGCTCCGGACGCACAGACTCAGCGACCATGGCTCACGGGCCCAGCCGCTCCGCGGCATGCGGGATCCTCCTGGACCGGGGCACGAACCCGTGTCCCCCGCATTGGCGGGCGGACTCTCAACCACTGTGCCACCAGGGAAGCCCTCCACATTTCTTAAAACATTCATGTTCACTTAAAGAAAGGAAAAAACACTGGGGATTTTAAGCAAGTGCTGTAAGAAAATGATAAACAATCAAAGTTAGCCAAGATCAAAACTTACGTCTTCGGCATGAAAAATTAACCAGAACTAGACCACAAAATCTTATGGGTTTCAAATCCTAAATGTAACTAAATGAACAACTCATGAACAATTAAGAGAATGAAGTCATCTATGTTGCAATATTAGGAAAAGATTTATTAGGAAAGGGGAGAGGCCAACTCCACCCAGATAGTCAGTTATGGAAAATGGAACTTAGGTTAAACTTTAAATACGCTTTTAGCAGGAATAACCTCAAGCTTATTTTAATAGAAAAAGAAGGTACAGGTCTTTTGAAATTGAAAATATTTTTTGTTGATCAATGAAAATACCAAAAATTCATTGTAGGCATAAGAGAAGGTATCAGTTGAAGTGGCTTAATTCCCATAATCAACCAGTAGTCCTGACAAAGTATTGAACTAATCTATATATTTTAGAAGAAATAATACTTATTATTAGAAATAATAGTAGTTAGAAATATGAAAATCAGATTTCTTGGCATACGTCCATTTAAAAGGATAAGAAGGACAGAAGGCTGGAAGGGTGAAGGGGGGACCAGACAGGGGAGGCTTTTCCTAAAGGGTCTGCACATTCTCCCATGGGTAGCAGGGAGCCAGTGAATGTTTTAGAGCAAGGTGACTATATGAGGCAGGCATTGTTGAGCGATGACTGGGAACAACTTTTTGAGAAATGATAACGGCTAGTTTGCAGGCATCCAATAAGTGCCAGGCTGTGTGCAGACCCGGTGGATATTCTCTCTTTCAGCCCCACAGCCAGTCTGCAGAGTGAACACCGTCCCCGTTTACAAATGAGGAAACTGCTCAGAGAGCGTGTATCTTTTTTTTTTTTTTGCGGTACGCGGGCCTCTCACTGCTGTGGCCTCTCCCGTTGAGGAGCACAGGCTCCAGACGCACAGGCTCAGCGGCCATGGCTCACGGGCCTAGCCACTCCGCGGCATGTGGGATCCTCCCGGACCGGGGCACGAACTGGTGTCCCGTGTATCGGCAGGCGGACTCTCAACCACTGCGCCACCAGGGAAGCCCAGAGGGCGTGTATCTTGCCCAAGGCCACGCTGCTGGCAAATTGTGGAACTAAGATTCAAAACAAGTGTGTTGACTCTGAAACTGGTTGCTTTCCTCTGCCCCAGGCGGTGACTGTGGGGAAAGCACGGGCCCGGCCAGCAATGCAGAGACCTGTCTTCTGTGAAAAGGAGAGTGCGGGCTGCGTGCGTCCAGGGCCTGGGGCCGGGGGCCGGGGGGTTTCTGCCCTATTTCCAGGGTTAGTGCTGACACCAGGGGATTCTCCTCCACGTGCTCCATTGCAAAAGTCGCCTTGACCTCACTCTAACCCTCTGAAGGCTGGGCAAAGGAATGAAGAAGTAGGACACAAGATAGACATAAGATGGGAATTCAGGACTGAGGTATTTGCCTCTGACTCTCAAATGTGTCACTTTACAGTTTTTCTACTCTCACTTCCTTCTTACCTATCCAACCGCCATCGCTGTTGGAAATGTACCTAGTCGACCACCAGTGCCACTAGAAGCAGGGATGGGGCAGGTGCCCACGAGGGACAGAAATGGGAAGAGGAAGAAACCTGGGCAGGGGGACAGTTGATCATGTTTCTGGACTCAGAATACAGCTGGATTCAGAATATAGAAAGAATATCTCTTTAGAGGTGATTTAAGGATTGAAATGAGATTAGTGACCATTTCTGGGTACAGGTGCATAACCACATTCCTGGCGTTTCTCAAACTTAAATGTACATGTGAGTCACCTGAGGTCTTACTAGAATAAATATTCTGATTTAGCAGGTCCAGGGAGGGGCTTGGGGTTCCAGTCCAAGTTCACACCTGGGTAAACAGGAGCCAGACTTCTGTAAAAGACAAACCTCTGCAAAGTGACCACAGACGTCTTGGTGTGAAGCCAATGTGAAGAACCAAATAAAAGTTATTTGGATAAATGATACACTTTGATGTTAATTATTTAATTCACCCAGTGTCTGCTGAGGTACCCACCAAACACCTGGCAGATACAGAAGACAAAATTCCTGAGAATTACTCTCAATTTCAGAGCCTGGACTCAAAAAAGAGCCCAAGTGTCCAGCAGCTAAGCAACCGCGTAGACGGGGCCCAGGAAGGAGCTGTGTGGGAATCTCTGGAATTCTTGCTCTATGGCCTCGGGCACCACAGCCTGCCACAGAGCAGGAGACCCTCAGCCACAAAGGCATGCCCTCCCCCCAGGGCACTGGATTCCCCTGGCTCCCTGCCAGCCACCTGGGATGCTCCAGCCTGACCAATGGGGTGACCGGCCAGCGCTCCTTCTTAAGATCCCCTCCCTGCACTACCCACGGTTTAAATTTCTTCCAACTCTGAGAAATCTTGGCATCCTTTCCCCGCTGGCAGGGGAGGCCACAGGGGTGGGACAAGGGAAGTGGGTCCTCAGGGCTGGGACCCTCGAGGGGCAACGTGGAGAGAGCCAGGGGTCTGGCACCAAACACGTCTGCCGCTCAGGGGAGGCAGTGACTTTTGGGCGAGGGTTCCCATCACAGAACGGGCTTAATAATGCCGACCTCTCTGTGTTTTGCGAGAATGAACCTGAGATTGTTCATGTAAACTATCTGGAAGTGGGCCGAGCACAGACGCCTCGGGCCTGCTTGGCCTCTTCCCCACGGCCCTGAGGACGGAGCCCCCTGAGCTGCCTCCTGCTTCTCCGGCCTCCTATCTGGCTCCCGTTCCCTCCAGTCTAATCACATTCCTGGGTTGTGGCGGCCTGACAGCCTGTGCAGTGCTGACCGCAGGGTCTTTGCTCTGCCACATGCCTCCCTTTTCCAGCCAAGCTGCCCCCAGCCCAGCCCACATGGTAGCTTCAACTCTTCGGTCAGCTCAACCCTGCATCTCCTTCACAAGGCCTGCTGGGTCCTGATGTCTCCTCAGTAAAAGTGCCGACTCCCCTCTGAGCCTCCCCACACTGGGTGGTCACGTCTAGCTGGTGCGCCACCCTCTGGGGCAGGATCGGCAAACCGCAGCCCACGGGCCAAATCCAGCTCGCCACCCGGCTTGGTCCATAACGTTGTATCAGAACCCAGCCACACTCCTGTGTGGACCACGTGGCTGCTTTCATACTGCCATGACAGTGTTGCACAGTCACCGTGGAGACCCTGTGGCCCTGGACCATTTGGCACGTTGCAGAGAAATCTGCCAGCATCTTCTCTAGTACATCCTTGTCTCCTCTCTCTGGACTGTCAGCTATCTGAGGGCAGGGCGAGTGTCACCTGCCTTTGTATCCCCAGCACGTCGCACCCTGCCTGGCACGTAGCAAGATTCTAGCCAATGTCTGAGAGACGGAAGAGCGAGCACGTAAGTACTGGAATTGAGAGTCTCTGTCTTCCTTATCCCCCCGTGGAGTGGGGACCCATCATGTGGCTTGAAAGTGGAGGCAGAGGATTTTTTATTTATTTATTTATTTATTTATTTATTTATTTTGGGCTGCATTGGGTCTTCCTTGCTGCGCGCGGGCTTTCTCTAGTTGCGGCGAGTGGAGGCTACTCTTCGTTGTGGTGTGTGGGCTTCTCATTGTGGTGGCTTTTCTTGTCGTGGAGCACAGGCTCTAGGCACGCGGGCTCAGTAGTTGTGGCACACGGGCTCAGTAGCCGTGGCTCACGGGCTCTAGAGCGCAAGCTCAGTAGCTGTGGCGCACAGGCTTAGTTGTTCCGTGGCATGTGGGATCTTCCGGGACCAGGGCTCAAACCCATGTCCCCTGCATTGGCAGGCAGATTCTTAACCACTGCACCACCAGGGAAGCCCGAGGCAAAGGATTTTTGTGCTTGAGATGAAGTCTCCTGGACCCCAGTGAGCATATCCGAATGAAATGGTGACGTAGAGTAGCTTATCTGGATGACAAAAACTCCATCTCTGCCTGTGCTTCTGAGGATTCTCCCAGGATGCCCTGGGACTGCAAAACAGAGTCCCTGGACAGGAGGACAGCAGGGAAGCTGGGCAGGAGCTCTGCTTCTGTCCGAGAAAGAGTCCACAGTCAGATTTTGTTAAGAGGGAAAACTGGAGATCAGATCAGCCTGTTGTGAAGTGGTAATGGCTTCACGGGTAAAGTTGCCCTGGGCTGTCTATGCCTACTTCCGGGGAGGGTCGTAACTGAGCCTTTCTCCAGATGGGCAGCATCCTCACCCTGTAGCCATATTTAACTTTGTCTGAGTCATTTCTTTGGAGTGGCAAGGTGGATTTCGTGGTGTTCTAGAAAGAGCCCTGGACCAGGTCAAGGAGCACCGGGGACCCAGTCCTACAACCACTGGTCCAGAGACATGAAAGTGTAGAGTGTAGGCTAAGTCAAGTGGAATCCAGGGCTGCTTCTAGTTCCATAATTCTGCAAATCCGATTTATTCTCCCTTTGGTTTGGGAGTACAAGGGTCCCTTCCCGTCCATGGGACTACGGTGCCAGGGTGTCAGTGCAGACGGGCACTGGTGTGTGATCTCCGAGGCAGCGTGCTGGCCAATGCTCTTGTCTTCCTGCACCCTCTCTGCTTCTCTGCAGGCCATAGTGATAGACACACGGCCCAGGCTGGGCCTGTCTCCAGGATCTTTCTGTGGTGACGGGCTATAAGGACTGTCTGCATCCCCTGGACGCGTGGCACGCCAGTCTGAGAGGCCCTGTCACACAGAGAGAAGGGGAGAGACAGTGAGCAAAGACCAGCGTCTGCTGCCCGACAGGCCAGTTTACCGGCTACTTGTGCCAATAAATCTCCTCTGTGCTCAAGGCCGCGCAAGGGACCAGACCTCCTGAGCACACAGCAGAGTCCTGGCCTTCTCACAGTGTTTCAGGCAGCTCAGGGCCCCACGGGGCCCCCTCCCCGATGCCCTTACTGCTCTCTCTGGGAGAGTCTTCACTGGGCGGTGCTGCGCTGTGGCTGCACAGGGGTACTCTGGAGTCAGGCTGGACTAAATCCTGGTTTGTCACTTACCAGTTGTGTGACATGCAGCGCTTGGTGCCTCTGTTTTCTCATCTACAAAATGGGCGCGATCGCAGCACCTCCCTCACAGGGCTGAACACGTGTGAAGGGCCTGACCATGGAGGTGCCGTGTAAGACATGGCTATTAATATTCTCCCCGGGAACTCAGGCTATCTCTGTCGCAACCGAGGAAGTTTAAACCCTTGCTGGAAACCCGTTCTCCCTTCGGCGTGGCAGGGTGGGAGTGCGTGCATCAACAATTGTGTTTAACTTTTTGTCCAACCCCAGCCAGATAGGACCACTTCAGATGCATTTTTGTTTATTGCTTTACCTTGAATCACACAGGAATTCAGCAGTTGGGCACAATTTCCTGTTTAGGACATGCAGAGTGCTTAAGGGAAATGGTGCGGATTAGCCATTCCAGCCCTCCGTCCCCTGTGCCGTCTACCCCCTGCACAGCTGGATGACCCCAGGGTGGCCTGAGAAAGATCCAGGAGCTGGGTAGCCAGGTGGGGTGTGCAGAGGTAGCTGCACTGCCCTCTGTGCCTGCCCTGCCCCCACCCTCCTTTCTGACCTGTACCCTTTATGAAGGTATTTCATAGGGAGTCATAACTGAACTTATTTTTGCATAGCAAGGTCTCACCAATGATATTGGTGGGTGGATTTCATTCCCATTTTACAGATGAGGAAACTGGTCCAAGAGCTTAAGTGGCACCTGGTGAATGGCCTGGGGCCTAGTTTGATCGCTGGACCGTGTCTGCTAATAGAGGCAGTCAGAGACCCTCTGCGTAGGTGTGTTCCAGGTGTGAGCCTGTCCATCCCACCTGCCTCCTGTTGCTTCTCTCAGGGAGAAAGTGCCAGGCGGGGCTGCCCCACCCCCCCAGGTGGAGCACATCCTGGCTGGCAGAGCACGGTCGGGGGACCCATCACTACCACCATCACCACCACCACCAAAGCAGGACTCCCAGCCCAGTGGGAGGTCAGGCTATGGGGCCAAGTTTAATGACTCTGGCAAGGGCATGCCTTTGGCATCTCTGGGGATGGAAAAAGAGTCACCCGTCCCAGGCCTGGCAGGATGGAGGCAGGTGGGCAAGGCAAAGTCGTGTGGCAGCCTCAGCTTTTTAGCGTCCATGCCCTCTTCCTGACCGGGAGGCTGGGGCCACTTCAGACCCAGGGGATTCCTGGGAGCCAAGAGGCCCGGGAGGAGACATGGGCAGTCACAGGATGCGGGGAAGCGGTCTTCTGTTCCCATCCGTGTGGGATAGGAGGAAACACAACACACAGTCTCAGGAACGTTCCATGGCGACAAGAGCCAGCTGAGCGGCTCTGCCTTGAGGACGTGGAAAGCGCCAGGTGGCATTGGTTCCAGGGAGCCACTTGGCGGGCACACCTACCACAAGAGCATCCCTCTAGCCAGCACGTCGGCTTCTGATGTGGTGTGGGTTCTGCTGGGGGCACGACAGACAAAAACATCAGCAAACTTAATCCTCGCTTGAGTTGCCACCTATAGGCGGCTGCTGTGGACTCTCTGCCTGCCCACTGACAGGTGGCCGGAGCCCTCTGCTGTGTACTGTCCTGGCTGAGCCCAGATTCTATTTCGGTTGACCTCGTTGGGCTTCCTCCGGTACCAGTGAACAATTCTGTGGCCACAGGCAAGTCCTCTCTGGGCCTCTGTCTGCTGCTCTGCAAATTGGATCTAACACCTTCTCTGTCTTGCTGCTAGGAGATCACATTTGTGAACAGAAGTGATCACGTACCTGAAAGAGCTTTGTAAGAGACAAGGCACTGTATAAAATTAGTTATTATCACAATCCCGTGGTGTCTGCAAGGCCGGCTCACCCTGGAAGCATTTGGCATCTCCCTGTTTGAGCCTCCTTCCTCCCTCTATCTCTTCTCCAAACACTCAGCAACCCCTAGGTACCACAGCCAGGAACGGTGAGGTGGGGGACCACACTGCTGGCACCACTCTGCAGGAGTAGCTTCTCCTTTCCTTCAGGACTCAGATTACCTTTCATTTCCCAGCAAGGTTAGGGTTAGGGAAGGTGTCTTCCCTCCCAGCTGCATGCTGCCCCATAGCCGTCCCCATTCCCCACCTCACAGTCCCCAAGTCTCCTCTCCTCTTCAGCTCCACCTATCCCAACCCCTGACTCCTTTGCCCTCTACCAGCCTGGACCCAACAGCCCATTAACATGGTGCCCACAAATGTGCTAGAAACTCTTACGCTCTTATTCTAACTCCAAGCTTGGACCTGACCATCTCAACACTCCCTCGGAGGGACTCACTTACTCCCTTGGTTTCAAATATTATTTCTTCAGCTACAACCTCTCCTCTCCTGTGAACCCTTTGGCGGGGGGGTGTTTTTTTAAAGTTGGCATCAGAGTGCTTAGTAACCTGATTATTTCTCTTTTTAAAAGTTTTTAATTTTTAAAAATTCTTTATATTTTTTGTTGACGTGTAGTTGATTTACGATGCTGTGTTAATTTCTGCTGTACAGCAAAGGGATTCAGTTATACATATATACACATTCTTTTTCGTATTCTTTCCATTACGGTTTATCACAGGATATTGAATATAGTTCCCTGTGCTATACAGTAAGACCTTGTTGTGTATCCATTCTCTATGTAATAGTTTGCATCTGCTAATCCCAAACTCCCAATCCATCCTTCTGCCACACCCGCCTCCCCCTTGGCATCCACAAGTCTGTTCTCTATGTCTGTGAGTCTGTTTCTGTTTCATAGATAAGTTCATTTGTGTCATATTTTAGATTCCACATATAAGTGACATCAGTGTATGACTTACTTCACTTATTATGATAATCTCTAGGTCCATCTGTGTTGCTGCAAATGGCATTATTTCATTCTTTTGTTGGCTGAGTAACATTCCATCGTATATGTGTGCCACATCTTCTTTACCCATTCCTCTGTTGATGGACATTTATAACCTGATTATTTCTTCACTTTCCAAAGTAATTTCCCTATTAGCCCAAACACATCAGCTAGTACCTTGAGAATGGGTGGGTCTCTGCCCTTGACCAGTTGCAGTTGTGATATGATGACAGGTAGGCGGATCGGTGCTCACAAAGGTCTTTCTTTCGAATTGGAGGATAGGTCAGATTATTCCAATCAACAAGTGCGTGTTCAGTGTTCCGTGTTCTGGCAGCTTCCCTCAATTTCTAATAAAAGCTGTGGACTGAGCCATGCCTGAATCACACAGTGATATAGGACAAGTGACATTTGGGATGTGATTAAAGCCATCAATCTAATATCAAACAGGAAACCCTGTACCCCACTGATAAAGGGGAGCTGGGAAAAAAATCTGATGTCAGGTTTGTTGGGATTGGTGTAAACGCCTCACAGGGGAAAGAAATGTACAGTCAGTCAGGATGAGTTAAAAGAGCATCTCCTAGAAAACACATCACTTCCCTGGGGTGGAGGAGACGGGCACTGGAGGCCCCACCAGAGCTGAATTCACCAGGCAAAAATGCTCGACTCAGGAAGAGGCCGTGGGCAGGGGATCCTATGATGCTGCAGTGGGAGGGTCCAGCGGAAACAGAGTGTTCCTGTCACCCTGGACGCATGCAGTTCCCCCACGATGATCAGAACTGACGCGGACTGCCTCGCCCATGTAACTGTGTCGTGTGAGTGCGTGGGAGGTGAGGAGGGCGTTAGCCCCCTCTGCGGGCCTGTCCCAGACATCACAAGGACCTGACACTATGGGGTCAGCTCGTGGGCAGATCCATAACCACTTAGTTTGGTTATAGCTGCTGTAGTTATTTCCAAACAAAAAGGAAATGACCAGAAAGGCTGAAAGGAAACAAATCAAATGTAGGTTTCCAATGAGGCCTCAGGTTTGGGTGGCACTGGATATAGTAGGACAAGTCACCGCCGAGCATCAACTACACAGCGACTCCAACGGTCACTTCTGAGTGTCCTCAGGTTTAAAGTTAAGCTCCTTTAGGTAAACTTAACGGACCACAGACACCCTTACAATCCTAAGATGCTGATGGAATCCTTACAGATATGGATTAGATGGGATAGATGTGCATATAAGTAGACGGCAGTGGATGGTTTCACAGACCAGTTAACCTCTGCCAAAAAACCATAAAAACTGGATTCTTAGTGTCATTTGAGGAAAATATTCAAATGTTAGAGATTACTACAGGTCAACTGAAATCAACTGGTAAAACATAGGCTTTATATCCATCTCTTTCAGATGTAATCTTGCCGTATTTAAAATCAATTTAAAAAGTAATCTTAGAGCTAAAATTTCTTGTTTACAATTTGTCAAATGTGTATACGTGCATATGATATTATTATATAATTTTATATCAGAAATGGCCATCTTTTGCAGTTTCAAGTAAATATTTCTAAAATTAATAAACATTTTTAGAGAAGTTTTATTTACAGGAAAATGAAGCAGAAAATAGTTTTCCCATATACTCTTCTCTTCCTGCATTTTTATCTTACATTTAGTGCGGTAATATTGTTTTTAAAAGAAAAACATCGTTAGCATTGATATTTTTCATAAGTGTGACACTCAAAGACAGTTTGAGAAAATTTGAGGTAGAAAAAAGAGGGAGAGGTTTTCCCCTACAAAGGATTTTCCATTTGAGGAAAGATATAAGAGGGACGAAGCTGCAAAAACAAGTTTATGAAATGGCTTATGAAATCACCCATAGCATGTCATCGGCCTGAGAGCTTTTTCTTTCCCGTGCTGTCTTATTTGAGTCAAATAACAACCCTGTGAATTTACAGCTCTCATCTGAAACAGAAAGAAGCTAAAGCTCAGGCAAACTGGCCACAGTGGTGCAACTGATTTCAGAGGAAAAAGGGTGAAATTTCTGATTTACACCCACAGGTTCTCACCACAGAGGCACAGCTCACATGTCACAGGGAGGACAGCTCACAGGGGCACAGTGGACACGTGCTTATTTAAAGACTCCTGAGGGCTTCCCTGGTGGCGCAGTGTTTGAGAGTCCACCTGCCGATGCAGGGGACACGGGTTCGTGCCCCGGCCCGGGATGATCCCACGTGTCGCGGAGCGGCTGGGCCCATGAGCCACAGCCGCTAAGCCTGCACGTCCGGAGCCTGTGCTCCACGGCGGAAGAGGCCACAACAGTGAGAGGCCCGCGTACCGCAAAAAGGAAAAAAAAAAAAAAAAAAAAGACTCCTGAAAGGCTGAAACTAGGGGTTATGTTTCAAACTCAATTTTTTAGGGATGGAAAGGTCTTTTTTTTTTTTTTTCCGGTATGTGGGCCTCTCACTGTTGTGGCCTCTCCCGTTGCGGAGCACAGGCTCCGGACGCGCAGGCTCAGTGGCCATGGCTCACAGGCCCAGCCACTCCGCAGCATGTGGGATCTTCCCAGACCAGGGCACGAACCCGTGTCCCCTGCATCGGCCGGCGGACTCTCAACCACTGCGCCACCAGGGAAACCCCGCTCTTTTTTTAAAATTGAAGTAGGGTTGATGTACAGTGGTGGGTTAGTTTCTGCTGTACATCAAAGTGACTCAATTATACATATACATACATTCTTCTGTGTATTCTTTTCCAGTATGGCTTATCACAGGATACTGAATATAGTTCCCTGTGCTCTACAGTAGGACCTTGTTGTTTAACCATTCTCTATATAATAGTTTGCATCTGCTAATCCCAAACTCCCAGTCCATCCCCCCCCACCCGCCTCCCCCTTGGCAACCACAAGTCTGTCCTCTATGTCTGTGACTCTGTTTCTGTTTCATAGGTAAGTTCATTTGTGTCATATTTTAGATTCCACGTATAAGTGATATCATGGTATTTTCTTTCTCTTTCTGATGGGACAGAAAGTTCTGTTTTAAAGAATCAAGAGGCTAATCTGAGCAAGTCGATTCCCTCCAGGAAGGAATTGATTAAACAAGAGATGTATTCTAGGAGTGTCTGAACACATTCATGGGTAACTCCATAACTTTCCATAACAGATTAAGGAAAATTCATAACCCTCCGGCACACAAGCCTGCCTCCTCTTGACCAGGCCTGCCCTTCCATTGCCCGAGTCAGAGAGAAACGGCTGGTCGCACTCAGACTAGCCTGGATCCAGTGCAAAGTCAGTAAGTCTCTTTTTATTAAAGCAATTTCAAAGTATTTTTAAAAATGCATCAAAAGTTACAGCATTCCAGGGACCTCTCTGGTGGCGCAGTGGTTAAGAATCCGCCTGCCAATGCAGGGGACATGGGTTCGATCCCTCGTCCGGGAAGATCCCACATGCTGCGGAGCAACTAAGCCCGTGCGCCACAACTACTGAGCCTGCACTGTAAAGCCCGCGAGCCACAACTGCTGAGCCCGTGTGCCACAACTACTGAAGACCACGTGCCTAGAGGCCGTGCTCCACAACAAGAGAAGCCACGGCAATGGGAAGCCTGCACACCACAATGAGGAGTGACCCCTACTCGCCGCAACCAGAGAAAAGCTCGTGCTCAGCAAGGCAGACCCAGCACAGCCAAAAGTAAAATAAATAAAAATTAAAAAAAAAAAAAAAAAGAATCCGTCTGCCAATGCAGGGGACACAGGTTTGAACCCTGGTCCAGAAAGATCCCACATGCTTCAGAGCAACTAAGCCCGTGTGCCACAACTACTGAGCCTGTATTCTACAGCCCACAAGCCACAACTACTGAGCCCATGTGCCACAACTACTGAAGCCCGCACTCCTAGAGCCTGTGCTCCACAACAAGAGAAGCCACCGCAATGAGAAGCCAGTGCACCGCAACAATGAGTAGCCCCTGCTCACCGCAAGAGAAAGCCTGCACACAGTAATGAAGACCCAACACAGCCAAAAATAAATAAATTAATAATAATAACAACAGCACTCCATAATGAGAACCTGCTGTATAGCACAGGGAACTCCACTTCGCTGTACAGCAGAAACGAACACAGCATTGTAAAACAAATATACCTCAATTAAAAAAAATTAAAAAATTAAAAATAATAATAATGCATCAGTTTTGGCTCATTCATTGTGACAAATGTACCATACTAATTTAATATGCTAATAGGAACAGTAGGTGCAGGGAATATGATACATTCTCATTTTTTCTGTAAAGTTAACACTGTTCTAAAAATAAAGTTTATTTTTTAAAATGTAAAAAGAAATAAATAACAGTGTTGGGAGCCAAGAAGTTTTCGCCATTAGAAGATGGCCGACATCCTGCTTCTCTTCCTGCTTAATGAGATAAAAGCCCGCGCCTAAAAACGAAAGCCCGCGCTTCCAACGAAAGCCCGCGCACGCAGCACCAATGATAATTTGCCAAGTACTTCCCTTATTCTGGATCCCGCCCCCCTTTCTCTGTACTGTATAAATACAGCTACTGCAACAATAAAGGTTTGAGGCTTGATCAGGATTTTGTCTTGCCTCCATTCTTTCGCGTCTCCTGCCCCTTCTTCTCTTTTCAACCCCTACAGGTTCCTCCTCGGACTCACAAGGATTTGTCCTGCTGGTCGGGACTCCCGGGGACGCCCGGGGCCGAGCACATAACAGCACTCCACTTTTGATCATTTCCCAATCTTTATTACACTCATATGTGGTGCTTACATAGTTTATATCATAGTTCATATACAAATTTGTTTTCTACTTTTTCGGGTAAGGTAATTTATGATTGATTTTGATATTCTATACAATTACACTATAGTCATGATAATGGCTACACAGTGTTGCATTATACTGACATATTATATAGGACTCTTCCCCTATTTTTGGACATATATCATTTTCAGTGTTTAGATAGTCAGGATAATATCTTGCACATATTGTTTTCTTGCATGAGAATTTAAATTTTTTATTTCATTGGGCTAAATATTCAGAAGTAGAATTACTACTCCAAGAGAATAACTCAGTTTTTACCTATTTATTTTGAAGTAATTTCAAACTTACAGAAAAGTTGCAAGAGTAGGTCAAAGAACTTGCAACCTGGTGAATGATTCTTAACAAGAGCAACCATTTTTAAGGGCACTTTCCAGGCATTGGGCCTGTCCTATTCAGCAGGTCACCAGGACAGCTGACCAATGTGAGAGTCTGGTCTGGATGACAGCATAGAAAGGACACATCCAATGATACCGTGTCAAATCCATTGTGATTTTTACCCCATCCCTGAAAAACCAGATGGCTACCCAAATTAAACCTTCTTAGGGATAGCCTCATCCACCAGAGGGCAGACAGCAGAGGCAAGAAGAACTACAATCCTGCAGACTGTGAAACGAAAACCACATTCACAGAAAGATAGACAAAATGAAAAGGCAGAGGACTATGTACCAGATGAAGGAACAAGGTAAACCCCAGAAAAACAACTAAATGAAGTGGAGATAGGCAAGCTTCCTGAAAAAGAATTAAAAATAATGATAGTGAAGATGATCCAGGACCTCGGAAAAGGAATGGAGGCAAAGATCGAGACGATGCAAGAAATGTTTAACAAAGACCTAGAAGAATAAAGAACAAACAAACAGAGATGAACAATACAATAACTGAAATGAAAACTACACAAGAGGGAATCAGTAGCAGAATAAGTGAGGCAGAAGAATGGATAAGTGACCTGGAAGACAAAACGGTGGAATTCACTGCTGCAGAACAGGATAAAGAAAAAAGAATGAAAAGAAATGAAGACTGCCTAAGAGACCTCTGAGACAGCATTAAACACACCAACATTCACATTATAGGGGTCCCAGAAGGAGAAGAGAGAGAGAAAGGACCAGAGAAAATATTTGAAGAGATTATAGTCAAAAACTTCCCTAACATGGGAAAGCAAATAGCCACCCAAGTCCAGGAAGCACAGCGAGTCCCATACAGGATAAACCCGAGGAGAAACATGCCAAAACACATAGTAATCAAATTGGCAAAAATTAAAGACAAAGAAAAATTATTGAAAGCAGCAAGGGAAAAATGACAGATAACATACAAGGGAACTCCCATAAGGTTAACAGCTGATTTCTCAGCAGAAACTCTACAAGTCAGAAGGGAGTGGCACGATACCTTTAAAGTGGTGAAAGGGAAGAACCTACAGCCAAGATTACTCTACCCGGGAGGATCTCATTCAGATTCGATAGAGAAATCAAAAGCTTTACAGACAACCAAAAGCTAAGAGAATTCAGCACCACCAAACCAGCTCTACAACAAATGCTAAAGTAATTTCTCTAAGTGGGAAACACAAGAGAAGAAAAGGACCTACAAAAATAAACCCCAAACAATTAAGAAAATGGTAATAGGAACATACATATCGATAATTAACTTAAATGTGAATGGATTAAATGCTCCAACCAAAAGACACAGACTTGCTGAATGGATACAAAAACAAGACCCATCTATATGCTGTCTACAAGACACCCACTTCAGACCTAAGGACACATACAGACTGAGAGAGAGGGGATGGAAAAAGATATTCCATGCAGATGGAAATCAAAAGAAAGCTGGAGAAGCAATACTCGTATCAGATAAAATAGACTTTAAAATAAAGAATGTTACAAGAGACAAGGAGGAAACTAAATAATGATCAAGGGATCAATCCAAGAAGAAGATAGAAAATTTATAAATATATATGCACCCAATATAGGAGCACCTCAATACATAATCAAATGCTAACAGCTATAAAAGAGGAAATCGACAGTAACACAATAATAGTGGGGGATTTTAACACCTCAGTTACACCAATGGACAGATCATCCAGACAGAAAATTAATAAGGAAATACAAGCTTCAAACGACACAACAGACCAGATAGATTTAACTGATATCTATAGGATACTCCATCCAAAAACAGCAGATTACACTTTCTTCTCAAGTGCACAAGGAACATTCTCCAGGATATCTTGAGTCACAAATCAAGCCTTGGTAAATTTAAGAAAATTGAAATCATATCGAGCATCTTTTCTGACCAAAACACTATGAGATTAGAAATCAATTACAATCAATTACTAGAAATCAATTACAGGGAAAAAAATGTAAAAAACACAAGCATATGGAGTCTAAACAATATGCTACTAAATAATCAAGAGAGGGCTTCCCTGGTGGCACAGTGGTTAAGAATCTGCCTGCCAAGGCAGGAGACACGGGTTTGAGCCCTGGGCCAGGAAGATCCCACATGCTGTGGAGCATCGAAGCCCGTGCGCCACAACTACTGAGCCTGCACTCAAGAGCCCGCGAGCCACAACTACTGAGCCCATGTGCCACAACTACTGAAGCCCGTGCGCCTAGAGCCCATTCTCTGCAACAAGAAGCCACCGCATGAGTATCCCCAGCTCGCCATGACCAGAGGAAAGCCCGCACACAGCAACAAAGACCCAAAACCGCCAAAAAGAAAATAAATAAAAATTTAAAAAAATAACCAAGAGACCACTGAAGAAATCAAAGAGGAAATCAAAAAATGCCTAGAAACAAATGACAATGACAACCCAAAACCTATGGGATACAGCAAAAGCAGTTCTAAGAGGGAAGTTTATAGCAATACAATCCTACCTCAAGAAACAAGAAAAATCTCAAATAAACAGCCTAACTTTACACCTAAAAGAACAAGAGGAAGAAGAACAATCAAAACCCAAAGTTAGTAGAAGGAAAGAAATCATAAAGATCAGAGCAGAAATAAATGAAATAGAAACAAAAAAACAGTAGCAAAATCAATAAAACTAAAAGCTGGTTCTTTGAGAAGATAAACAAAATTGATAAAACCTTAACCAGACTCATCAAGAAAAAGAAGGAGAGGACTCAAATCAATAAAATTAGAAATGAAAAAGAAGTTATAACAGACACCACAGAAATACAAAGCATCATAAGAGACTACTACAAGCAACTCTATGCCAGTAAAATGGACAACCTAGAAGAAATGGACAATTCTTAGAAAGGTATAACCTTCCAAGACTGAACCAGGAAGATAGAAAATATGAACAGACCAATCACAAGTAATGAAATTGAAACTATGATTAAAAATCTGCTAAGAAACAAAAGTCCAAGACCAGATGGCTTCACAGGTGAATTCTATCAAACATTTAGAGAAGAGCTAACACCCATCCTTCTCAAACTCTTCCAAAAAATTGCAGAGGAAGGAACCCCCCCAAATTCATTCTACGAGGCCACCATCACCTTGATACCAAAAGCAGACAAAGATACTACAAAAAAAGAAAATTGCACACCATGCAAAAATCCTCAACAAAATACTTACAAACAGAATCCAACAACACATTAAAAGGATCATATGCCATGATCAAGTGGGACTTATCCCAGAGATGCAAGGATTCTTCAATATATGCAAATCAATCAATATGATACACCATATTAACAATTGAAGAATAAAAACCATATTTTTTATTCTTCTGATCATCTCAATAGATGCAGGAAAAGCTTTTGACAAAATTCAACACCGATTTATGATAAAAACTCTCCAGAAAGTAGGCAGAGAGGGAACTTACCTCAACATAATAAAGGCCATATATGACAAACCCATAGCAAACACCATTCGCAATGGTGAAAAACTGAAAGCATTTCCTCTAAGATCAGGAACAAGACAAGAATGTGCACTCTCACCACTATTATTCAACATAGTTTTGGAAGTCCTAGCCACCGCAATCAGAGAAGAAAAAGAAATAAGAGGAATACAAATTGGAAAAGAAGAAGTAAAACTTTCACTGTTTGCAGATGACATGATACTATACATAGAGAATCCTAAAGATGCTACCAGAAAACTACTAGAGCTAGTCAATGAATTTGGTAAAGTTGCAGGATACAAAATTAATGCACAGAAATCTCTTGCATTCCTATACACTAACGATGAATAATCTGAAAGCAAAATTAAGGAAACATTCCTATTTACCATTGCAACAAAAAGAATAAAATACCTAGGAATAAACCTACTTAGGGAGACAAAAGACCTGTATGCAGAAAACTGTAAGACACTGATAAAAGAAATCAAAGATGACACAAACAGACGGAGAGATATACCATGTTCTTGGAATGGATGAATCAACATTGTGAAAATGACTATACTACCCA
The DNA here is from genome assembly GCF_008692025.1 of Phocoena sinus. Lineage (NCBI taxonomy): Eukaryota > Metazoa > Chordata > Mammalia > Artiodactyla > Phocoenidae > Phocoena > Phocoena sinus. The sequence continues at coordinate 33,351,075 of NC_045783.1, read as the reverse complement.
AAGCAATCTACAGATTCAATGCAATCCCTATCAAATGACCAATGGCATTTTTTACAGAAACAGAACAAAAAATCTTCAAATTTGTATGGAGACACAAAAGACCTCGAATAGCCAAAGCAATCTTGAGGGGAAAAAATGGAGCTGGAGGAATCAGACTCCCTAACTTCAGATTATACTACAAAGCTACAGTAATCAAGACAATATGGTACTGGCACAAAGACAGAAATATAGATCAATGGAACAGGATAGAAAGCCCAGATGTAAACCCACGCACCCATGGTCAACTAATCTATGACAAAGGAGGCAAGAATATACAGTAGACAAAAGACAGTCTCTTTAATAAGTGGTGCTGGGAAAACTGGACAGCTACGTGTAAAAGAATGAAATTAGAACACTTCCTAACACCATACACAAAAATAAACTAAAAATGGATTAAAGACCTAAATTTAATACCGGACACTATAAAACTCTTAGTGGAAAACATAGGAAGAACACTCTTTGACATAAATCACAGCAAGATCTTTTTTGACCCATCTCCTAGAGTAATGGAAATAAAAAGAAAAATAAACAAATGGAACCTAATGAAACTTAAAAGCTTTACACAGCAAAGGAAACTATAAACAAGAGGAAAAGACAACTCTCTCAGAATGGGAGAAAATATTTATAAGCAAATCAACGGACAAAGCCTTAATCTCCAAAATATATAAACAGCTCATGCAGCTCAGTATTAAAAGAACAAACAACCCAATCAAAAAACAGGCAGAAGACCTAAATAGACATTTCTCCAAAGAAGACATACAGATGGCCAAGAGGCACATGATAAGCTACTCATCATCACTAATTATTAGAGAAATGCAAATCAAAACTACAATGAGGTATCACCTCACACCGGTTAGAATGGCATCATCAGAAAGTCTACAAACAACAAATGCTGGAGAGGGTGTGAGGAAAGGGAACCCTCTTGCACTGTTGGTGGCAATGTAAATTGTTAGTGTCACTATGGAGAACAGTATGGAGGTTCCTCAAAAAACTAAAAATAGAATTACCATATGACCCAGCAATCCCGCTACTGGGGATATACCCAGAGAAAACCATAATTCAAAAAGACACTTGCACCCCAATGTCCATCGCAGCACTATTTACAATAGCCAGGTCATGGAAGCAACCTAAATGCCTATTGACAGACGAAGGGATAAAGAAGATGTGGTACATATATATGCAATGGAATATTACTCAGCCATAAAAAGGAACAAAACTGGGTCATTTGTAGAGATGCGGATGGACCTAGAGACTGTCATACAGAGTGAAGTAAGTCAGAAAGAGAAAAACAAGTATCATATATTAACGCATATATGTGGAATCTAGAAAAAATGGTACAGATGAACCAGTTTGCAAGGCAGAAATAGAGACACAGATGGAGAGAACAAACGTATGGACACCATGGGGGAAGTGGTGTGGTGGTGGTGGTGGTATGAATTGGGAGATTGGGACTGACATGTGTACATAAATATGTATAAAATAGATTAATAAGAACCTGCTCTATTAAAAAAAAAAACTTCTTAGACTGTACACAACATTTCTGTCTTCTGGTGCCAGACCACCTTGTCATAAGCCTCCTGTCTGTCTCTCTTTTCTTTGAGTTTCCAGACATCACATCATTTCTTACTCAGCTGATTGGGGTCTCAGTGAGGTTCTCGTTTTTGTGCCCATCCCTGGATCCACTTGGGTGATAAGGGGTCGGGGGCTGGTGACTCACGATGCTGCAGAGGAGGGGGCCACAGCAGAAACAGCATCAGCTGGGAAAGCCCTGGAGGAATTCTGTAGGAATACTTCCTTCCAGTTTCCCTGTGCCCAGTTGGTCTCCGTGTTATCTGGGCCTGGGCTTTATCTCTCTTCCTTGAAAGCAAAGTCCTTTGATACAATTCTCTCAGGATGTGATTTCACCAAAATTTATTTTCATTTCTTCGTTTTTCTTTCCACAGGAATCTTGTGACTAAAATCAATGCTCTCATTGTAATCATAGCAGCCTCCCTACTCCCACTTTCCCCAGAATCCAGGAAAGAGAAAAACGCTCTCATGCTAATAGGAACACAAAGGCCCGTTCCTAGGACCAGGATATTAACTGGTCTGAGTCATTTGGTTGTGTTTCAGCAAAGCACCGGGGGGCACCTGCTGGTGACCAGAAAACTCTCTCCTTTCAATCCACAGCCCTTGGTCCACCTCAGGACCCCATACGTACTATTCCATTGTATATATGTACTAAGGGATCATGTTTCTAAAGGTGAAATTGCAGGCACCCTGGCAGGGGTGGGGGCAGAATGGGGGGTAGGACTCTCCCTACCCCCTCTTTAATCACATCCTGCCCTTCATCCCCTCCCCAGTAGGGTCTCTGCCCTGGCTTTCTGAGCCCTTACCCAGACTGCTGTCTCTGTGTGATCTAAGCATTTAAACGGGATCATTCATCCTCTACCGGAGCCCAAATTAAAGTCCTATTACCACCTCCCTTCCACCCTGCTGAATAGAAATGGCAAAAAAAAAAAACAACCCTCCAAGCATCATCACGGCAAAGCATGTCACAGGAGAGTAGACCGTCTCGAGGCGCAGCCCCTTCCCACTGCTGCAGCTTATCCGATGCTTGTCTGTGGGTAATGCTTACGTGCAGCCAGTGTACCTGACTCGGTCCCCCATTGCCCCTTTCCTGTAACAGCCATTGGCGGACCTATGGCTTGATAAAAATACGGAAAAACAGTTCAACATTGTCCACGACTGACTTATTGTCCCACCGCTCAAGCAGCTCTCATCACTTGACAAATACGAGCATAGTTAGGACCAGAATACGGGACAGCCGGCCAGTCACCCCACGCTTTCCTCATCCAGCCTCCTGCGCCCTCTCTGGCATCCTTTCTCTTACTTCTCTCTCACCATAATGGTGCCTGGTGCTGGCTAGACATCGACATAACACATGCCGCCGACTGCACCCTGGGATGTGCCAGGGATCTTGTGTGCAGTGTCTCTCTCTAATCCATACATGACCTCAGATGCGAAAGTTCAGCGTAATTGAAAAACTTGACTGAGGTCACATCCCTCACTCCTGATAGAGCTGATTCAAGCATCCCGCTTTCCCCTACACGGTGCCCCCTTATTTATGAGTCCTCTGCAAGGGGTTACCGAGCCCAACGGGGGCATTTACATTTAAGGACGAACTCCAGAACACTGAAACGCTTCTCCGGTGTCGGGGGTAGGGGGAGGGGTGGAATTTCCGGCGTGCGCAGCCACGTTTAGGCAGAGCGTCGGCTCAGCGCCCCAACCTGTATCCACAGCCCAGCTGGAGAGCTCGGGAGCCGAAAAGACCTCAGCGACCACGGATTCACTTTACAGAATGATTTCCCCCAAGATGACAGACCTGGGGAGTGGCTGATTCCAGGCTGCGGCACTTTCCACTGCAGGTGAGGAGGTGGAACCCACCCACCTGTTACCTGTGTCCCCACCTGTGTCCCCACCCCCCAGGTGCTCCAACTCTGGCATTTCCTCTGCCCGGAGGGCGGCCGGTCCACCAGTCTAGCCGTTCCGACCTCTTGTGTCCGGAGCGGCAGAGTTACTGCTGGAGATTCCAGAAGAACCCTGTCCCCTCCGCGTGTGTTTGTTTAGAATCGTAAACGCCTGTTTTCCCAGTGGGGGTCTTAGAGCTAGCAGATCCTCAGGCTCCCTTTAGGAGTTCGAGACTCGGATTCTTCAGGTCCCGTCCAACTCCCAAATTGCTGTGATTCAAAGACATCAGAACCGTGAATAATCAGCCTGGCCTCAAGCCAGGATGGGCAGTGCTGCTTTCATGGAACTTCCTCCCCCTCTTTATATAAACAGGCCCGCCCCGGTTTGGCTCCTGTGGCTTTGTCCGCTGGGCATCCTCCCGCCACAGAGAAGCCCGCCCACCCGGAGCCACTGACCCCACCCCCTGCCTTGAAATTTAAAGGAGGCGGGAGCTGTGCAGGGGCAGCAGAGCCGAGGTCCTGCAGAGCCTGGGGCTGAAGAGGACGCTCTCGGAGGAGGGGAGAAGGCTCGCGGCGGTGGTAGGTTGGATTCTGTGCTTCTCTGTACCCCAGCTTCTGTTCTCTCTCTTAAAAGTCTTTCTGAGCCGATGAAGGAATGTCTACACCGAAGGGCCGACTTTGTAATTCAGGCCAAAAGGGGATTAGCTAGAGTCCTCGTCCAGGGGGAGATTTCTTTTTGAATGTGCATCTCGTTGGGATGGGCTGAAGTGTTTGCAGGGGCCAGGTCGTCAGGGGAAGAGAGAGGATAGAACGGTTGTGTTTCCTGGAGAGGAAATCTCTGCTTGCAAAGGGAAAAGTGAAAAGAATGATACAGAAATGCTCTGAATAGTCAATGGGCACACGTTATGACTCACGGGCAAGAAATGTGAAATGGGCTGACAGGGTCAGAGCTGAGAGGGTTCCTGGGGGGCGGGGTCTGAGCCCATGGGGAAACTGAGGCTGGGCTGGGCAGTGAGTGAGTTGCCCACAGAGGATTCACCGGGAGGGAAGTGCTGGGCGGGAGGAAAGTGCTGGGCGGGAGGGAAGTGCTGGGCGGGAGAAGTGGAGGACAGTCCCAGGGAGGCCTCTGATCTCCCCCCTTGTCCCCCACCTCCACGGCAGGTTTTTTGCCTGGGGTGCAAGGGCTGGGGCTATTGGAGGACTATTCAATTACAGGGGAAAATAACAGCAGTGTCTTCTATTCCCAGAGCACTCTGCAGGGACCGTAGGAGGCTCTCTAGGCTTTCAGTGCTATTATCTTTATTTTCTTAACCTCCCAAGGAGGGAGGGTAGGAGGGCAAAGGGAAAGGAAGGAGCTCTCAGGTAACTGAGGACAAACTCAAGCCCAAAGCCGTGTGGTAGTGATGACTGATGTGGATAGCAATGGTGGTCTCCTGCAGCAGCTGGTGGATGACAGAAAAAAATTACACGTGTGTGTGTATGTGTGTGCAATCCCATGAAGAAATTCTGAAACACAACCGTTAAGTGGAATTCCCTCCAAAGGGCGTCCTAGCAATTCTTGCCAGTGGACAGGAGACTCATCCCGGGATCTAGACACTGACTGGTCCAGAATCAATAGATGACGGTCAGACTGGGCTGCCGGGTAAGTGCTTCCTGTGAGAGCAAAGCCAGATGGGGCACACAGCAGAGACGCCGTGAATATTGAAATAGAAAGAGCTCCGTCCTACCCATCAACTGATTCCACCCAAAACCTTCTCAGAGACACCAGCCTTGAATCGCTCTTGTCACGAGCAGGTGACAGGCTGCTCTCTGCCTGAATGGCGCAGTCTCTGTGCAGACCCTCCAGGACCATCTCAGTTTATTTTGTGGATCCCCACATCAGAGTCTCCCAGTGATGCTGCTGCTCTCAGGTGCTTTCTGCACCAGCCTGGAAAAGCTCCTGCTTCGAGGGGAAGATAAATGATCCCGTTACTAGTTTTTGCTCATGGAGGCGGAACTCGTGGACCTGGGGACCTAGCATGTCGGTGAGCAGAGCTGGTGATCAGTATATTTCAAATGACTGTAACAAGCAACCCAGCCACACCCCTGGTGGTGTGACTTGAAGCCACCATCACCATGTAAGGCTTTTGTAAATGGGTAGCCAGCACCACAGAGCATCTGGGGAAGTTACAGCCCAGGTGGGGTCTGTCACTAATCCACCTACAGGAGTTCCTCTGGTCCTGGTGTTTTACAGCAGTGTAAGGGGCCCTTTGGCTAGATGATCATTTGGGAGGAGCAGTGCTGGCTTTAGATCTTCCAAAGCTTCCAGAGCTTGGGCAGGTTATTTGGATCAGAGGTTGAGGTGGCAGCATGATTCATGGCATTAATAGTGGGCTGAGTTCCGGTCAAAATTCAAAATCCACGTGCTTCTCTGAATACCGAGTATCTGGTGGGGAGGGAACATTTGGGTTTTGAGCTAAAGTGTTCAGTTTTGATGACTCTTTGGCATCTGCAGTCTCAGAGTAAAATTCCTATTTTCTACGAGTGATTTTCAGCTCTGTTCTGATAAGATGGCCATCAATGAATGACCAGAATATTCTGTCCATTCCTTCTCTGGGCCATTCGCTTTGCACAGAGAAAAATTCTGTCGCTAGTTTCAGGTGGTAAACCTCACCCTAGTCGACCAGCTCACAAAACCAAGTGGTGAGTCTCCAGTGAAGCCAGATAAAAAGTGAGGATGCTTTAGACTCACGGAAAGTTCCAGCTAGAAAGAATCCTCAAGACCGTCTGCCCTGGCTCAACCCCAAGTCCAGCTACGTGGTCTCCTGCTATTGGCTTAGGTGTCTGTTTACGTATAAGGACAGCACATTCTCTTAGTGAGATTTGGTGCATTTTACATTCCACTTTCCTTCCTGGGAAAAAGACTTCTGTAGAAGGGTGTAGAGGGAAAGAGAAGCCTTTTGATCGCCTGAAAGTTAAGACCTCTGATGAAGGGAAAAGGAACCGGGTGCCGAGTCCATGGCAGGCATTTCATAAACAGTTTTTGAAGGCACGACTCAGGCAAGCTCTGGTTCTGATCGTGATTCCCCAGGAAGTGCTAGCGGCTGTTCTTCCTGTGGAACTGATAGAGTCAAGGGTCCTTAGCCACTGCCCACACCGTCCACACCAATGGCCATGATCTGGAAGGTGAGTTTTGGCCGTGGGCTCAGCTGAGTTGCACCGGAGGGCTACGTGGCGCTCCTGATACATACACAGTGGCTTGGAGAGGTTTGGCCTGATTCCACCTGGAACCTCTGACGGACCACTTCAAGGTCAGGCTGAACCCAGATACTAGGAGATCTTTGTATTAAGAGCCTTTTTTGTTTCTTACAGAGTCGCAAGGATTCCTTTAACTTACAATTAGACACTAGGGAATCCAAGTTGAACTCCTCCCCCAAGGCCCCTACATCCCTAGGACTCTCGGGCTTTCCAAGCCACACTTCCTCCTAGGGACACCCTCCAAGGGAGAGCTTGGGGTGTGTGACTCAGACTCCTTTGCGCAAAGAAAGGTGTTCGTGCTGGAGATTAAGAGGCTCTGGCTGCCTGCTGCCACTACTCGGGGCCCCAGACAATGGGCCCATCTTGGGCCAGCGACACCTCTCCAGTGCCTGGCTCAGTCCTGCCTTTGTTCGACAAACAGCTTATATAGTGTCCATTCCAGAAAGCCCACTTCGACCAGCGCCCACCTCAACAAGAGTGACCTGCATCCCCTCCTTCACGTCCCAGCAGGACCCCCTCTTCCTCTGTGTGCCAACCTTCCACCCACCCGACCCCCACATGTCACAGCACTGATCTGTGGGGTGTGCTTGTCTAGTTACTTGTCTGTCCCCTTCCTAGACTATGAGGTTTTGTGGATGGAGCGTATGTGTCTTTATACCGCAGAGCCCGTGCCTGGTGCATGGTTGGTGCTCAGGTTTCTTGGTGATACACAGAGTAAATCACCTGTGAATTCAGGAAGAGAGGAAACCAGAATGAGCCAGGGCTCGGGTCAAGGTGGATGGGATGGGGAATCTGATGGCACCCAGGAGGCTCCCAGGCCCCTTGTTTAGAGGCCTCTAACCCGGGGGCGGGGGGGGCAGGACGCTAAACCCGGTATCCTACTATGAATAATATAGAACAGAAAGCCCACCAATAACTGGTCTCTGCTGGTTATTCACATGTGGTCATGTTCACACAAAAGAGGAATTTGTTTTATTTTGCAGCGAGAGCCAGTGTCTGCCACCTGGGCTGCAGAGAGAAAGGGTAGATCTGGTTTTGTTTTCTGAGAAGCTCCAGTTTCCTTATTTTTCTTGCCTAGTGTCTCTGGTTTTCAAACATTTGCATGGTCTGCATCAGACAGCCCTTATCAGTACTGAGGGCCTGACCTTGTAGCTGCCTTGGCCGCGAACTCCACCTTCCTCTCAGAGGCCAGAGTGGCCCTGGCGTGTGTGGTGTAAGTAGGCCTGGGAAAGGTGAACAAAATAACAGATTGAAAATCGGGTAAAAGACATCACCCCATGACCCAGGAAATAAGGACTCCAGTTAATACTGATCTGTGCACATAGCTGAAGGGCATGAAACTTGACTTCAGTCGTAAAGAATCCAGTTACAGGTTATCACAAGATCTCCAGATGACCTAGGAGACAGGACTTGGTATTAACACTTGAACTTGACGATGACCCCATAGAACTTGGCTTCCCTTCTAGTCAACGTTCCAAGCAGAAGCTGTGAACTTTGGTGCTCCCCCCCGTCCAAAGGGCGCTCCTGGCAGTAAGTATTGTAGAGTTAACTCTGCTGTGCGCAGGCCAGCAACTGGGGGCTTTACCTGCTTCTTCGCTAATGGCCACCACAGTGAGGCAGGGTGGAAAGGACTAGCCCATTAGAAAACCGGGAACCACATACAGCCTGTAAGCGGTGGTTAGAGTTTGAACTAAGGCCCCAGAGGCTATGCTCCCAGCATTCCAGGCAGCAGCTCCTCTGCACAGCAACTCTGAGCACATCAACACGACAGTCCAGCATCAGGACCCAGTAAGAGTCGTAGAAAGAGCAACTGTTGGGTTTTCGGTAGAACCGGGTGTCTTGAGACCCTACTCCTCCCTTTACAAGACGAGTCATGTCAGAGCAAGTTCCTTATTCTTTTTTGAAGTTCAATTCTCTCATCCACAAACATGAGGTGACAATATTGACTTAAATGATTCAATGGATGCCTGGCAGGGGGTCACAACTCCCGTACCAGATGAGTAAGTGGCATTCATCCACACACATTTCTCAAAAATGTGCTATCGCAGCCACTTTCATGTGAGCCTCATAAAATGTGGACGGAGTTCCGCGTATAGCAATACAAGGAAAGCCGCTGCTAATTTTCTCCTGATTTACGTGTGTTGAAATCTGGAAGGGGACTGAAGAATTATCAAATGATTGCGTATTTCATTCCTTGTAGTAATGCTCGCTTTAGGGAGAGGAAGGAACAGGCGAAACGAGCTCATCGCTGAACAAGATTCTCCCTTAGATTATCATTCGATTGCAGGTTTGTTGAGATTCAGACTTGGGGCTGACATGTCCTTGCACTGACTCGTGAAGTTAGCTTTGCCAGCTGAACCTTCTGTTTTCTTTGCAAGGGTCTGAGTTTATAAGGAAAGGATTTCTTTTGTTTTTACTGTACAGGAGGCAAGATGGACTTCTATTTTCCTAGACCCACAGCTGCACTCCCTGAGTTCCTCCAGATAAGCAGGGTTACCTGGCAGACGGTGGAGAGGCGCGGCAGTGGCAATGCTCAGGACAGATTGTTCTGAGTACGTTGATGTCGTATAAAACTTGGACACAGGTCATGTGCCTATATTTTGAAGATGCATCGCAGGGAATTCTGCCCTGAGTAACAGTGGAGATGGGAGTGGATGGGAGGTGCCAGGAGAGGATTTTTATCCTACTTACCTCACTGGAATCAATCCAATTAGATAAGAAACAGACTCCTCTCTTTTTCCTTAGCTATAAAGAGTTCTGTTCAGGAAGAGATTACTTTTTTTAAAAAAATTACTTTTTAAAAAAAATTTTATTGGAGTCTAGTTGATCTACACTGTTGTGCTAGTTTCAGGTGTACAGCACAGCGATTCAGTTTATATATATATATATATATATACACACACACATTCTTTTTCAGATTCTTTTCCCATATAGGTTATTACAGAATATTGAATAGAGTTCCCTGTGCTATACAGTAGGTCCTTATTAGTTATCTATTGATATTTTATATATAGTAGTGTGTGTATGCTGATCCCAAGCTCCTAATTTTTCCCTCCCCCCTCCATGTTTCCCCTTTGGTAACCTTAAATTTGTTTTCAAAATCTGTGAGTATGTTTCTGTTTTGTAAATATGTTCATTTATATCATTATTTAAAGTTAGATTCCACATATAAGTGATACCATATGGTATCTGTCTTTCGCTGTCTGACTTACTTCACTTAGTATGATCATCTCTAGGGAAAAGCTAAGAATTGCTTCTGTGATGGCAGTTTTGGGAAATGGTTTTTACTCTGAGAGCAGGAGCTCTATAAAAAGCAGGACCTGTATAGGTGGGACCAGAGCTACCAAGCTAACGGCTCCAGTCCCAGGCTCTGACGCTGGTCCAGACACAGGTGTGCTTTCGTGGGAGCTCAACCCCCTTTCCAAAGCCGGCTTCCTCCTCCCATCTCACTTCATCTCTTGCCCTGACGTAGTGACATGCCTTTGCTGTTCCAAGGCATTCTGACCTACCGTTTCTTTTCTAATTTGTTGGCATCCCTCCTGGCATGCTGGTTGCCCGGGGCGGGGGGAGGGGAGGGCAGGGCGGGGAAGGTGTTGTTTGTCTTAAGGTCCTGAGTCATTTTGGAGTATTGGTGTCCTTGGAGACTGACTTTCTCTTACTCAGATTTCCAGAGAGAAGCTTTGCAAAGCAATAACATCCCAAGAATCCTCTTTACCAAAGATTAAGGTAGCAAACCTTGCACACTGGTGCAAAATTTGATGACAGTTTCAATTTACCTTCATCTTTCCCTTGCAATTTCCATGGGCCTCCAGCTTGCTCACGTTTCTGCCTTTTTCTTGCTGCCAAAAGTAGACACTGCAAGTCCTCAAGCTCTTTAACTTCCGGGCAATTACACTGTTCGTACCTAGAATCACAGAACTCGATTGATTGACTGCTTTGGTCCAGACCTTTATTGCAGGTCACGTTATGGGATATGGTTGAGTGTTTCCATGAAAGTACTTATCCGCACGTATAAATGTTTCACAGGTCACACAGCGTCTGTTCTCACAATAGAAACCACAGAATGTCAGCCCTGGAGGAAGCCTTGAGAGTCTAGCCCTCTTGGTTTTGCATCCTTGGGAGCAGATTTGATGTCTCAAAATATAGATGCTTTTTGGAAGGGCAGCACATTAGTTTTTATGCAGTCACACCATATGCGAATGAGCGTATCTGTTCTTTCCCTAAGAGCAGAAATTTCTAGGGGCAGGTGGACAGAACGGGTCATTGCAAAGGACAGTGAAAGACCCTGAGGACCAGCCTCCACGGCATTTCCCCAGACCCTTCCTCTGGCTGTCCTGCTGCCATTCCCATGGCCTCACCCCACCCAGACTCTAGCCATTACAACTGCTGCCCATCAATCAGCATTCCCCGTGTCACCACTGCAGAAAGGAACCCTGTGCTCCTGGCTGGCGTGATTAGTTTCCCAGCCACAGTGGCACCCTCAGCTCCTGGAGACTAACCCTCCTCCCTGGTTACCACACCATTGTTCTTCCCTGGAGCAGTCATCATTCACAGTTGTTCAGAGGTCAGAGAACAGAGTCGCTTTGTCTCTGCAGCCAAGCAGGATCCAGCACCGCTTCTAGGCAGGTCGGGGGTCGCCCTGGAGGCAGAGCTTGCAGGCTGGTCCCACACAAGGATGCCCGCCAGCTCAGCCTGCGAATCCAGGCCACGCTTTATTTGCCACGTGTCCTGATGTTTCTAATTTGCACAGATTCTTTGTCAACTTGCCAAGCTCTGCATCTACTGAACTCCATCCCCTGAGAGGGTGCCTCTTGCAAATCTACAAAACTTGACTTTATGTGCTAGGGGGAGCTGCCAGGGCCGAGGCTTTGGGAGCGTGGAGACCACGGGCCTTAGGATCATTCCATACTCCCCGCCATGCAGCGATGCTTCCAGTGACTCAGGGATTCTAGTCCCCAAAGAGTCTGTCATTCTCATGGTCTTCTTTTTACTTGTCTTTCCTCCATTCTTCCCTCCCTCCCTCCCTCCCTCCCTCCTTCCCTCCTTCCTTCCTTCCTTCTTTCCTTCCTTTCTCCTCTTCCTTACTTTTTTAGTTCTTTGATTCTGGGAAACTATTAAATACAGCAAAAGGAAAGGAGCACAGAAAAAATTACAAGTCTTGTATTTATAAAATGAACCTCCAAAGGACTTCTTATGCTTATTCCTCAAATCCCCTGCTCCTACTGGCCTCACATGGGCAACCGGCGCCTCTCCCTTTGGTGGGAGCTTGCGGTCCAGGGCCGAGGTCCGCCCTGGCGTGGACCCCCAGGGTCCTGGGTCCGGTCTGCTTTGCTGGGGTCAGTTGTTCTTTGTCCAGGCGCTGCCCCCAGACCTCCACACCCCCTGCCATCTCTACAAGGCAAAACCAGGACACAGTTTTCCTCCTTCCCTCTCACTCCCTTGTCTTGGGAAGGCACTGCTTGTCTGCAGGCGGGATGACTCATTTCTTTGTCATCCTCTCACCCCACTTGGCCCGTCCAGCTGCTTCCATCCCCTTTGTGCAGTGAGGATGGAGCCATCATGTGATTTGTGTGAGGCTCTTAGGCACTGGATCAGCTCCAGGCCCAGCAAGGCCAAACGAAGCAGAGGACTGATAAGGACTGATAGAAGAGAGACGGGCTCCAGCTGTCCCAGAGCAGAAGAAAAAATACACTCCTTCTGCTGATTCTTTAGCTGCAAAAGGGTCTGAGGCCCTGCAGCTGTTGGTGCCTTTGCACTCAGCCCTCAATGCATCCCTCCCCCCACCTGGCTCCCCTTCCCCCATTTGTCCAGGGAATGCAAATGTCTTAACGCTCCACTTGGCACTTTGCGATTTTCCAGCATCTAGACTTGCGGTCCACTTAGGATGACCTTGAGTTCTTGAAATTACACAGTAACTTGACGGGCATCCACCGCGTATGAGGGGAATGAACTTGCTGGAAGCCCTGGCTGGTTGGTAGGCAAGATGAAGAATCAAATTCCCTGTTCGCGGGCTCGTTCATTGTTTGATTCAGAATTTGCTCGTAAAGCCCTGAGAGGGCAGAGCTCTCCCATCGCCAAGGCTTGGCTGAGATAATGCAGCTGGGACAACCTAGAAACATGAAAAATGATTAACAGCAGGAAGAGAGAGGGGGAATATGTTTAAGAAGACCTATTTTAAAAGGTTATAAGTACTGGGTTAAAATTAAGAAGGAGAATTGAAGAGGAACTTGGGGAAATTTTGACAAAGGGGAAATTCGAGGAACACTGAGCAAGAAATTCTGGAATGATCGCCCGTGATCAGAACACTCCCCCGTGGGCTCCTGTTCGGATGCCCTTGACCCCCTAGTTCTTCCTTCTGAAACTGCCTGGAACCAGTGTGTCGCAGCAAGCTTCCTGCAATGAGGGAGAAAGGGGCCCCCAAGAAGCGCACACCGCCCTGCCCTGCCCGGGACAGGGCCCTGGGCAGCCGGATTGGAACAAAGACCCAGATCCTGGCTTCCTTCTGTTTCCTTCACAGTAGGGGAGGGTGTGCTGGCTGGCAGGACGCCCTCTGAGCCTGAGGAAACTCTCTGCCCAGACTGTCCGGCCCCCTCCCCGCCCCCCCCACAGCTCCGTGCCCTCCTCTGCCTGTCACCAGCGGCCCAGAAGGTCACTGGGGCACAGAGCATCTCCCACCATCTCCCTCTATGTTTTCATCCTCGCTCTGAAGGGAGCTTGTGGTTGAGGGGACAGCACCTCCGACAAGAAAGGAGCCCGAGCTAGCGCCAGGGTCAAAGTCCCGGACGTCTCTGAATCCGAGGGACCCTTCGCATGCTTGGGATGAGGGGGAGGGATGGGACCAGAGTTGTTGTGACTGAGGGGAAGTGAGTCAAGGGAAGAAAAGCCCTGATTTAATTCTTGCGGACGAGGGAGTGAGTGGAGCTGCCAGACCACAAAATAACACCCCAACCGACTAACCCACTTCGGGCTGCTGAGGGTGAGAGCACCAGGGCAAGGCACACGGGACCAAGGATGTGGGTCCAGGAAGATCTGAGTCTGATGACCAAACCAGATGTCTCCCCTCCTTTCTGCAAATCTGCACTTCACAGGCCCCGTCTATAAAAGAGAGGCTGGTTTCCCGATGGAGCCGGGGGGGCTGGGGGGGAGTTGGGGGCGGGAGACTTTCCTTTGTTGGACAAGGAGGCATGGACGCTCTAAGTGGAAGAACTCAGGCCATCTGAGGCAGGCTGGCTCTGAGATGTGCCAGCAACAAAATTCCTACGGTTTCCTCTAAAAATGTCAGAGCCGAGACATTAGTCAACCCCAGGGCAGCAACTGGGTCCATCTAGTCAACCCCAGGGCAGCAACTCACTTCAAGGGAAACCAAACCAGCACCCTGAGGTCCCAGGCTGCCAAGAAGTGCCAGAGGTGGTCTCAGCCTTCAGCCCACAGAAATGTCTGGGCAAAATCATCTTCCAGCAAGCCATGTCCATCATCAGATGGATGGATAAACAAGATGTGGTTCATGCAGAGGGTGGCATATTATCCAGCCTTAAAAAGGAAGGAAATTCTGACCCATGCTATGATACGGACGGACCTTGAGAGCATTATGCCCAGTGAAATAAGTCAGACCCAAAAGGACAAACACTATATAAGCCCATTTATATGAGGTACCTGGAATAGTCATAGTAAGTAGGATGGTGGTTGCCAGGGGAACAGGGAGTTCGGGTTTCCCCGGTACAGAGCTTCAGTTTGGGAAGATGAAAGTTTGGAGGTGGCTGTGGTGACGGCTGCACAGCAACGTGAAGGAACTTAATGCCGCTGACTTACACTCAGAAACGGCTAAAATGGTAAATTTTGTTATGTGTATTTTACCGCAATAAAAAAGGTATACGGTAAGAAGACACCATCCTTCAGACACTTGCCGTGGCCTCTCCTGCCGTGGGCACCGACGCTGGGGGGGACCGGCAGACTCCTGCACTTCGCTCTCCTCTTGGTCCTGTCACATCACACGGTTAAGGTTTCTTCCCCTCTTCTTCCAGAATTTAAGGGACACCGAGGAAACGATGAACGCAGTGAAGAGAGAGATCTTGTGTGTGCTGCTGCTCTGTGGAGCTGTCTTCAGTTCACCCAGCCAGGTGGGTGTGCCCTCTTGTCTGTGCTGGCACACACCTGGACACACTCCCCTTGGTGGACGATGCTCAGGATCCAGGCTTCCAGCGGAACCCTAGGCACTCGTTCTGACTTGAGTAAACACTGCCTCTCGATGCCTTCTTTGGGGCTGTTTTTTTTTGTTGTTTTTTTGCGGTACGCGGGCCTCTCACTGTTGTGGCCTCTCCCGTTGCGGAGCACAGGCTCCGGACGCGCAGGCTCAGCGGCCATGGCTCACGGGCCCAGCCGCTCCGCGGCATGTGGGATCTTCCCGGACCGGGGCACGAACCCGTGTCCCCTGCATCGGCAGGCGGACTCTCAACCACTGCGCCACCAGGGAAGCCCTTTGGGGCTGTTTTTAAAGGATGTGTCTGAATGAATCCATAAAGTATTTATAAAAGACAGTACAGGCGCTGTGAGCCGTGGAAGCAGGCGAGCTGCCCGTGTACTGTGTACTATCTACTTGGGATGGAAGCTTCACAACACACGTGCTCTCTGCAGATGCCTGGCAGCTCAGGGCATCATTCAGGCCACGTGAGCGATGCCCGCACAGCAGGATTTTAGAGAAGGGAGAGTTGGGGCAGCTATTTGGAGGAGATGGGATTGCAGGGGCCGGGGTGGTGCATGCAACCCCACTAACCCACATGTGCCTATTTTAATTTAAAATTAATTAAAGTTAAATAAAATTTAAAATTCACTTCAGTCACACCACATTTGAAGTGCTCAGTCGTCACATGTGACCAGTGGCTACTGCATCGCATGGCCTGGATGTTAAACATTTCCATCATTCAGAAAGTCCTTTTGGACAGGACTAGTCTAGAAGGGGGGAAAGAATTAGACAGGAAGGCAGGTGATGGACATTCCACCTAGGCCCATTATCTGAGGGGGATACTCTGGGCAGGTGGCCTCTGATTGGTGGGTTGATGGTGGTCTTCTGGTTTGACCACCCTTATTCCTAAGACACCCAGCATGTGCTGACTCTTCCTCCGCCCCTGGTTTCTTTGCAGGAAATCCACAGGCGACTCAGGAGAGGAGCCAGATCGCACAGAGGTGGAGGTGAGATGTCACTGGGGTGGAGGCAAGTCGGGCTCAAGGTCAGGGTCAGGGTCAGGGTGCTTTAGGCTCCAGGGGGGATTTTTTTCCATGTGACCTGCTTACTCAAAATCCGTGAAGGTGAGACTCTGCTAAGATGCTTTTGCCCTGTCTCGCCACTCACACAGGCTCTGAGGGGACAGGAACAGGTCCTCAAGGGGTCAGGATGCCTGGGAGTCGCTCGCTGCTGGGAGCCTGCAAGCCCAGTGGCACAAAGGAAAATGGATTAGAATATTACACAGATGAGAACAGAGCCCAGAGAGATGGAATGACTTGTCCGGGGTCACACAGCCGCCAGGCCGCACAGTCCTGGTCCTCCAGGGCCTTTCCCTGGGCTGTGATCCCCACCGCCTCCCACTCCATTCAGCACCTTTGTTAACTAGCTTCTCTGTGTCTCTGTTTCTTCGGTTGGTAACTCAGGGATGACTAACCTGGGTTGCTTCACGGAAGTGCCGTGGGAAGACCATCTCTGTGAGGCCGTGTCTAGAGTTGAGACTAGAAACCCAAGGAACGTTCCCACTAGGATCCCAAGAATAAAACGTGCTCACGGCCCAATTGTCTTGACGCTGATCTAGAGAGCTGCAGGCCCCGCTGCAGGTCCCAGATCATCCCTCCTCCCTCATGACCTACCTCTTTGGGGGCTGGAAGGCTCTGCAACACCCACTTAAGGTGGAAGTTTCCCCAGAGTGAGTCACAGCTTAAGTCTCACTGCTTCCGCAGTCGGATAGCACTAGTGCTTCCTGCAAACGTACGCTGGCCCCGACGGCCCTCTAGAGGAACAGCAGTATTATTGGCAGTGAACGTATGTCACTGCTTCAATTCATTAACAGTTAAAGATGTTTTAAGTTTGCATTCTGGGTTGCAAACAGAGAGAGAGAAAAAGGGAAAGTGTATTAATGGGAGTACTTCAACTATTTTCATTATACCAAAGTACTAATGGAAGTAGCAAATTTTCTGCACAGACTAAAATGTCAATTTTCTTTGTTTGGGACCAGAAATGCATCATCTCAGTGTGGTAATGTTAACGTGGATCAAAAATTCTGGTGGGCAATTGCGTGCACGTGCATATTTTTGATGAATTAAAATGAAAAATTAGAGTATTACCTAATAAATGTGTTTTGATAGATAAACTCCTTCAAAACAAGGGCCCATCAGAGGAAAAACAATAAAAGGGGTCTTTTTTATTGTTTTTCCTAAGTGTATTTCATATTTCATTGAAACTAAAATAAGGAAATAGTAGAAATACACAATTATATTCTATTATATATTTCAAGAAAATAACTGATTTTCATAGGAAATTGAATGTAAAGATCACACAGTCATATGGAAAGTAATATTGGCACTGCCCCCTAATAAACTGAATCTGAAATTGTTTTTGAAAACTGAAAGGGGTCTTTGGTGACAAAAAATCGGGTCTTTGTTGTCTTCTGGCTGAGAGCAAGGAAGGAATAAAGGACGGATTGTCCCAAAAGTGAGCAAGATTGCCGGGGGTGGCGTCAGTTTGGGGTGAGTCGGGCCCTAAAGAGGCCGGCCTGTCTGTCGTTACAGTGACCTGCAGAGACGAGAAGACACAGATGACGTACCTGCAACATGAGTCCTGGCTGCGGCCCCTGCTCAGGGGCAACAGGGTGGAGCACTGCTGGTGCAACGGTGGCCGGGCCCAGTGCCACTCGGTGCCCGTCAACAGTACGTGTCCACCCAAGCCAGGCTGTGAGCCTCGAGTCCAGTCTCACGGCCCCAGCCCTGTCTGTCACGGCCCCGGGCCTGTCTACCCTTCAAATGGGGCTGCAGGCACGCTCTGCCCTAGGCCAAGGTGAAGGTGCCGAGCAGAAAGCATGAGGCCGTGAGCCTCAGTTTGCTCGTCTGTAAAATGGGAGAACAGTCGTTCAGACTTCGTGGTCGGCTGTGAGGAGTCAATGAGTTCGTTTTTGTGGAGCGCTCAGAATCGCGTGTGCATGTAGACAGCACGCTTCAACTTTGACTCATATATTCTTGGGCTGCTTGGAAAGTAATTAGGGGTTCCCTTGCTTCTACTTGACAGGTTGCAGCAAACCTCGGTGCTTCAATAGGGGGACATGTTGGCAGGCCCTCTATTCCTCAGAGTTTGTCTGCCAGTGCCCTGAAGGGTTCATTGGGAAACGCTGTGAAATAGGTGAGTGACAGGTGGGTAGCTGTGAGACAGGGACCCACCAGGGTGAAATCCCACCTGCAAACCTACCCAGAAAGGAAAGCAAGTGTGCAGTGATGGGGGAAGGATCGGGGTGGGATGGGATGGGTCATCCGAGGGTGGTTAGGGCCTCGGGCACAAATCTGGAGGCTGGCGTGGTCCCCGTCAGCGGGGTGACCCAGTCACCCAAGCAGCTCAGCAGCTACTGCCTCAGCGGTTTGAGGTGAGACCCCCTTTGGAAACTAAATGAAAGGAGGATTCACATGGGAGGTGTTGTGTGTCCTGTTTCCCCTCAGATGCCAGTGCCACATGCTACAAGGACCAGGGCATCACCTACAGAGGCACGTGGAGCACAGCGGAGAGCGGGGCCGAGTGCGTCAACTGGAACAGCAGCAGCCTGGCCATGAAGCCCTACAGTGGGCGCAGGCCTGATGCCATCAGGCTGGGCCTCGGGAATCACAACTACTGCAGGTAAGAGGGCCGCCTTCCCCGCCCTGGAGGATCTTCTCTGCTGAGAAGGTGCCACAGTCGGGGAAAGACCTGCGTCAACTCTGTCAGGGTTTCCAGAGAAGTTATAGGAGATGTGTATACATAAAGAGATTTATTTTAAGGAATTGGCTCACGTGTTTGTGGGAGCTGGTAGGTCTGGAATCTGTAGGCAGGCTCCCCAAGCTGGAAACTCAGACGCGAGTCGATACTGCAGTCCTGAGACAGAACTTCTTCTCAGCTTTTGCTCTTAGTGCCTTCAACGGATTAGATGCAGCCCACCCACATGACGGAGGAGAATCTCCTTTTTTTAAAGTCTGCTGACTGCAGATGTGAACCACATTGACCCAGCCCTTCCCAGCACCACCTAGGTTGGCGTTTGATCAAACAACTGGGCGCAGTACCCAAGTTAGCCCATAAAGCTCACCATCACGGTGCCCCCCTTGTCAACGTGGCAGCCACGTGGACCTCTGTAAACCACGCTTAATTTCCAAATAAAGACGATTACAAGGTCATACCTCCACCCAACACGATCTGACTCTCCTGTGTACAACAAACACGTGTAACTCTATCCCCGGAGTAGGTGCAGAGCCCTTGGCCCGAGAGGCAGGCCTCACTCTTCACCTCCCCTGGCCTTCCTGGCTGATTTTTCAGAAACCCAGACCAAGACTTAAAGCCCTGGTGCTACGTCTTCAAGGCAGGGAAGTACATCTCCGAGTTCTGCAGCACGCCAGCCTGTGGCAAGGGTAAGTGCAGCTTCCCCATGGCCTCTGTAGCCTCACGGGGTTGGGGGCAAGGGTCTAGGGAACAGCGCTGACGGTCCTTCTGCAAACGAGGAAACAAAGGACTGGGCTGGTAGTTAATCATTTCGGTGTCAGAGGGAAGTCAAGAGGCTTAGGTCCTCGCCCAAGCTGGGCATCTAACTAGCTGTTTGACCTTGAGCTGATCTCTGCACAGCTCTGACCCTCTGTTTCCTCATCAACAGAGAAGATGGGTCTGTATCAGTGATTTCCAGTGCCTTTGAGAAGGCATGGAGGTTCTCTCTTTTTTGACTAATGGACCTGTTTCTCAAGATTTCTCTCTGTCTCTGTAAAGACTTTTAATGTGAGAAAATTTCCCAGATTGAAAAAACACTCAGTTACAAAAAGGTACTGTGAATTCAGTGGTGCTTTCGCAAATGATGATGTTATTTATCACAATAGTAGGGAAAATGTGTTTTAAAGTTCTAAATATACATTTACAAAAATTGTGTACATTCAGTCTACAGGTGATGCTGATATTCCTGTGAATTTAAGAACTCTTTCTTTAGAGTAACTCTAAAGCCTCCTCCCACCCTCCAGCTCGGGTATAAATTGGGAGTCACTGGTCCCGATGACCCTAAAGGTCCCTTATCACTGTGCTATCTGTGCCTGGTAGTATACTTTGTCAGTTTCATGTGGGGAGAAAAGAGGGTAAAATGGGACAAATACGCAGCATTTGAAGGCTCATACTCTCCCTTCCTTCCCAAGTCCAACAAATCCTTCAGGTCCCTAGCGGACAATATCTGAGAAAACTGGGTCTGCCCACGTGTTCCCCCATTGAAGCACCCAGGTTCCCAGCAGCCTGTCAAGTATACACAAGGAAGCCCCTAATTGCTTCCCAAGCAGCTCCAGGAATAATCCCCGCTAGCTGAACTCAGCACCCTTTCCTGCCGAACCTGAATATCCCTCAGAGTCTCTCTTAACACAGCCATCAAGGAAGCCACAGCCCATGATGGAGGCTGGCACCGGATGGAAGCCACTTACCACCCCGTGTGAAAGGGCTTGAAGGACAGAAGAAGGGTGGTGGGCTGCCTGCCTTGGGCGTCCCAGGCCGGCAGCTCTGCTTTAGGCCCTGCTGCAAACCCCACTTGCCTGCTTTAGCATTTAAGTGGCTTTGTTTCAGTTTGAGATTTCCTGTGTTCCAGAAAAAGATGGGGACTGCTACCAGGGGAAAGGGCTGGCGTACCGCGGCACCCACAGCCTCACCACGTCTGGGGCCTCCTGCCTCCCGTGGAGTTCCATGATCCTGATGGGCAAGATTTACACCGCCTGGAAGAGCAACGCGCAGGCCCTGGGCCTAGGCAAGCACAATCACTGCCGGTGCGCAGCGCAGGGTCCGGGGTGTCTGCGCGGAGGGCGGGGTTGGAGCGGGATGGGAGGGGCTGATGCTGAAAGTTACATGAAAGACCCAGTGGGTGGGAGGGAACCGTGGATGTGACCCAGCCCAACCTATTCATTTGCACCTGTCGTGAAAAGGAACGTCCTCCGGTTTCTTGACCCAAATCCCATGTTAGAGGGTCTGTCCTCATCTGTGCTGTCCTCATGTGGCCCCTTTGTTCCATCCTAAGAGTCTTCTCCTAGCACAGCTGGGAGATGAAGACGTAATGTTAGTGACAGAAGAAGAAAGTTACAGTCGTTTCCCTCTGGTGGGGCCTGCGGCTGAGCCCAGCCCGGGGCTCAGGGTCCTCCTTCCCGGCCGGGCGGCCTTCCCCTCTTCCCTGGCTTGTGATGTGATTGGCAGCCTTCCCTCCGTGTGACTAGGAACCCAGATGGGGACGCCCAGCCTTGGTGCCATGTTCTGAAGGATCGCCAGCTGACGTGGGAGTATTGCGACGTGCCCCAGTGTGGTAAGGCCAGCTGTGGCCACGTCCCCATGCCCAGCCTCATTCCCGACCGTGTCCTCTGCCGCTTCCCATGTCTTCCAGGCTGCTCTCCCGCCTTCTCCCAGAACCCAGTTAACAGAGGGGGGACGGGGTTACCCAGAGCGGGTGGAGACCTAGAGAAATGCAAGTTGGCACGCTTTGCTAAAAAAATGAAACTTTAGAAATCGTCTGAGAACCGATGGTTATTCCTCGGTCCCTGTGAACACGTAGATCGGCTAGACTGTTCCTCAGGGCACACAGAGTTTAACTGGGCAGGTTAGACACAAACTGCCGGCGAACTCACGACCAAGGTCACGCATGGCGCATTCTCAGCGGGCAGTACCAGTGGGCTGGCAGTATTAGGAAAACTTCGTGAGGGGGCAGGCCGTCCCATGGGCCTGGAAGGATAGGTACGGCTGAGTCGATGGGAGAGCAGTGGGGTAGACATTCCCCAGGAAGAAGCTGCAATGCCTCCTTATTTCTTAAGCCAGGAAGTGGCTGCAGGAAAAAAGTAGAGGTAACAAAGCATCGCAGAAAGACCCCTGGCTATGGAGTCAGATAGGGGTTCTAATCCAGGTGCCACTGTGACCTCGGCAAAAAGGTCCCAGCCTCTCTGAAGCTGAGTGCTGTGAGGGTTAAGGATAGTGTCTATACAGGGCTTAGCTCGTCCTAGATACTCCGCACACGCAGGCTGTGGATTTATTGCCGTGGAGATGGCTCCATCCCTCCGTACAGCCTGCAGAAGTGCATCAGGGGGTAGAAACCCGGGTTCCCAGTCAAGACACCAGGATGGGGCTCAGGAACCTCGCCCAGGCCCACAGGTCTGACCCCGGCTCTGCCCTTCCCTCCCCAGTCACCTGCGGCCTGAGACAGTACAAGCAGCCCCAGCTCCGCATCAAAGGAGGCCTCTTCGCGGACATCACCTCCCACCCGTGGCAGGCCGCCATCTTCACCAGGAACAGGAGGTCCCCAGGAGAGCGGTTTCTGTGTGGGGGGGTCCTGATCAGCTCCTGTTGGGTGCTGTCAGCCGCCCACTGCTTCCAGGAGAGGTAGGAATGAGAACCCGGTGCGCCCGCCTCCTCTCTTAGGCCTTAGACCAGGCCCATTAGAGAAGAGCATCCTCGAGCCGTCTCTCCATCAGGTATCCTCCCAACCATCTCAAGGTGGTCCTGGGCAGGACGTACCGGCTGGTCCCTGGAAAGGAGGAGCAGACGTTTGAAGTAGAAAAATACATCGTCCATAAGGAATTCGATGATGACACTTACAACAATGACATAGGTGAGATGTCTGGCTCTCCCTGCTGCCGCGGGAACTCCAGACGCACACGCGTGCAATCCCACCTCCTCCCCCCAGACCCCCGCCCCCTCCCTCCTCTCCCCTGAAATCCTCGCTCTCTTCCTCGCCCCGCCTCCCAGCGCTGCTGCAGCTGAAATCGGACTCACTGACCTGCGCCCTGGAGAGCAACGCCGTCCGCACCGTCTGCCTCCCAGACGCCGGCCTGCAGCTGCCGGACTGGACAGAGTGCGAGCTGTCTGGCTACGGGAAGCACGAGGCCTGTGAGTGGGAGGACATCTCGGCCCCATCCTGCCCATCTGGGGGTGGACCGGAGCACATGTGCTGACCAGAGGGAGGAAAAAGTAGTCCCACGAGTGTCCACCCTCGGGACAGGCACCGCCACCGTGACTGTGACCGTGAGGGCAAGTTCCTGCCTAGCGAGGCCCCAGCGTCTGCCCTCCCAGCCTCACAGGGTGGCCGTGCAGGTCAAGAGGGGTCTGAGTAGCACAAGGGTTTTAAGAGCCTAAGATTTCAAGGAGGTTCTGATAAGAAGTGGAGTGAGCTTAGTTAAGGGTGGGGTGCCTGGACTCTGCCGTCGGGTAGCCCTGAGTTCAAATCCTTGCCCTGCACCTTGCAAGCAGTGTGATCCAGACATGGATTTTTATTTCAGGATGCTCCAAACCTCCGTTTACTCAGTGGCAAGAAAAGGATAGATTATGGGGTTTAAATGAGATATTAGGTTAAGCCAGTGGTTCTCAACTGTGGTGATCTTGCCCCTCAGGAAACACTTGGCGATGTCAGTTATTGTGACAACTCAGGATGGAGGTTTATACCAGCCTTTAGTGAGTAGAAGCCAAGGGTGCTGCCGAACATCTACAATGCACGGGACAGCCCCCTGCAAAAACATTATCTGGCCCCAATGTCCCTCATGCCGCTGTCGAGAAACCCTGGGTGAAACTCTATGAAACTGCTGTTTCTGTAGCTCAAAAGAAGAAAATATTGGCCATTTCATAGGATTCAACTTAATACGTGTAAAAGGTTGATAAATGTTAGCTCTTATTGGAAAGTTCGGCTTTCTCTTTCCAAAAGGTTTATAAATAACTTTCCCTAAAACCATAAGACGCTTTCCTCTTCTGTTTCAGCTTCTCCATTCTATTCCGAGCGCCTGAAGGAGGCCCATGTCAGGCTGTACCCATCCAGCCGCTGCACTTCCCAGTATTTGTTTAACAGGACTGTCACCAACAACATGCTGTGTGCCGGAGACACACGAAGCGGTGGGGACCAACCAAACCTGCATGACGCCTGCCAGGTAAACACGAGCCTCTCTCCTCCCCTGAGCCTCCCCCTCCAAGGGCAGAAGTGCTCCTTGGCCGACAGGTTCTTAACCAAGAAAAAAAGTGATAGCCAGAAAGCAGTGATTCATCTCAGTGAGGTGCTGGGGATCTAGACGAGGACCTCAGAGAATAAAGCAACTGGAGCAAGATCAAAGTCACCCAAACTCAGGGCTTCCCTGGTGGCGCAGTGGTCGAGAGTCCGCCTGCTGATGCAGGGGACGTGGGTTCGTGACCCGGTCTGGGAAGATCCCACATGCCGCGGAGCGGCTGGGCCCGTGAGCCATGGCCACTGAGCCTGCGTGTCCGGAGCCTGTGCTCTGCAACGGGAGAGGCCACAACAGTGAGAGGCCCGCGTACCTCAAAAAAAAAAAAAAAAAAAAAAAGTCACCCAAACTCAAGAAATCTAAGCTGCAGGAAATTTCCCTAGTGTCTGCACCAGAACCACCACCTGGTACAGGATGTCCTATAAGCCCAGGCAATTAAATACTATCAAAGTGATGGATAAAGCAACACAAATTAAGACATCTTTGTCTTCTGTGGGTGCTGGGGAACTGGAGTCCATTGTGTAGAGAGGGAAGTCGGAATGGCACCTTCCTGGGAAGTAGGACACAGATGATTTATGAGATAAGTTTTAGGAACTCAAGTTCAGCCCTCAGATGAGGGTTTTTCCCTGGGAAAGCACACTCTCTGGGGGTCTCTGTGTTAGCATCCCTATCAGAGCTAGTATGTACTTGTATTTCATGATAACTGGGTGTAAGACACAGACCAACCTGTGTACTTAGGACCTAAATAGAGCCAAGGAGCCGTCCATGCTGGGCTGTTTTCGTGCCCACAGTGTGCCGGGCTCCCCACTGAGGCTGGGGAGAGGGGATAGAGACAGCAGGGCCGGGCTCTTGCACTGAGGACTGTAGGCTTAGTTCTCATGTGGAGACCACACCAGCATCTCCCCCGCTTGGCTCCTTGACAGCCTCTGGTCCCTCTCTGAAAGGTTTTTTCAGACACCTCCACCACCTAGCTCGACAGTCACAAAAGGTTCTCTGCAAGAGGAAACCGTGATCTATCAGCTAGTGTTACCCACAGGGTGCTTGGCCTCCTTAATCAATGGAAATTCATCAGAGGCCTGACAAGAAATTCAGGCAAGGCTTTAGTGGGGACCCTGCAGCTGCAGGGGGAAGCGAGAACAAACAACAGGTTCCCTTGCTTGCGTGCTCACTGAGCGGGGGGGAGCTGGTCCCTTATAGGAGGAGAGGGTGGGGTCGGGTCCAGGCGTTGGGCAGGAGGGGGTGCTTAGGTGGTCTGCCCACCCCTTGGGTGGTGTTTTGTGCAGGGGGCATGTGTAGTACCCTGCTTTTGCTCCCGGCTCTTCATAAGTGGCAACTGAGTTTTTTGGTCTTTTGTATCTTGTCTATAATTTGCCCCAGCTAATATGCGCACAGCTATTTTTAGTCCCATACAGTTTCTTTGTATTTTGTTGCTCCAGCAGAGGTGTATCCAGGTGCAAGCATTGCAGCAAAGGGTCCCAGGTCCCAGCCTGTCTCACTAGCAGCAAGTTAAAAACGAAACCAGAAATCATTTCGATTCAATATGACAACAGCTAACAATTACCAGGAGTTTTACTAAATGCCACACATTGTTCTCAGAGCTTTTCAAACTTTCTCTCAATTAATTCCCATAACCTTACAAGGGAGGCAGTATGATTTCTACTTTAGATTATTATTATTCAATATCATTCAGGTAAGAGTACTGAAGCCCAGTTAGACTGAGGCTGCACAGCTAGCAAGTGGTGGAGTTACAGCCTGGGTGGGGACCTGAAATGTACAAGCAATGATCTCAATTCTGCTTTACCAGGTAGCTACAACCTGATTCTGTAAAGGCCCAAGGTCACTGAGATAAAATTTCCCTCCCAGAACTGAGCACTTTGAAGAATACATAGGAAGGGCTTCCCTGGTGGCGCAGTGGTTAAGAACCCGCTTGCCAATGCAGGGAACACAGGTTCGAGCCCTGGTCCGGGATGATCCCACATGCCACAGAGCAGCTAAGCCCATGCGCCACAACTACTGAACCTGTGCTCTAGAGCCCGTGAGCCACAGCTACTGAGCCCACGTGCCGCAACTATTGAAGCCCGCACGCCTAGAGCCTGTGCTCCGCAACAAGAGAAGCTACTGCAGTGAGAGGCCCGCGCACCGCAACGAAGAGCAGCCCCCGCTTGCTGCAGCTAGAGAGCCCATGCGCAGCAACAAAGACCCAACGCGGCCAAAATAAATAAAAGTAAAATAAATAAATTTATAAAAAAAAATTAAAGAGTACATAGGAACACTACAAGCATTCACCCTAACCTCCCCCCAAAGAGTCTGCATTTTTGCAAAGAGCTGACCTGTTCTCCCTTCTGCAGGGTGACTCGGGCGGCCCCCTGGTGTGTATGAAGGACGACCACATGATCTTGGTCGGGATCATCAGCTGGGGCCTCGGCTGTGGCCAGAAGGGCGTTCCGGGCGTGTACACCAAGGTTACTAATTACCTAGACTGGGTTCGGGACAACACACGACCGTGACCAGGGGCACCGGTTCCCTGCATCACGGAGACCCTGTTTCCTTCACCCCCGAGGATGCACTGCGGCGGGGGCCTCTTCACGCAGCACAAGTCGGGGAGGATGGACTTCCATAGGTACTTTCCGTTTTGGAAGTTTTCGGGGCTTCAGGTCTGAAACATACTCTGTCAGATGGGAAGAGGGGTAAACGCCAGCCCCTCCTGGAATCCCAGTCCCCGGGGCAGAAGCCCACCTCCTCTGTCCACGTGAGCAGCTTTAGAAACGGGACCGCAAAGGTGAAAGCATGTTTCAGTAGACAAAGATAACTGGATCCTTCAGGAAAGAAGGGTTAGAAATATTCTATTAGGAATAGAATGTCTATTTCTAGTCACAGGGAAGCCCAGCAGGAGCCTCCTAATAAGGGACGGGCTGGCTGGCCAGATTATGTGCCTCAAATCCAGCCTTCACATCAAGTGTCGGGGTTTCCCTTTCTCCGGCTATACCTCTTGGAAGGAATCCTGTTGTGTAGAGTGTAATTCTTTTTTCTTTATAACTTTCATCATAGGACAGGAGACATGTATCATTTTAATAACTAATAAACTAGGCTCTAGCGTATTTATATCAGTTCATTTTTGTTTATACTGTTGGTACACCTGTATGATACTGTACTGGAATAATAAATTGATATATTTTTCACATATTTTCTACGAATCAGAGTGGAATCGTTCTGTTACATGCAGTATCCGACAGCTTTTATTCATGTTACTTGTGTCCATGTTCTTTGACTCGTTGGAAATATTTCCTTTCATTCATTCAGAATAGTTGCGGCATACAAGGCCCTGTGCCGGGTGATGTAAATGGTACAGAGGGGGAAGAAAGGAGCTCTTGGTTTGACAGGAAGATAGGGATTTAGGGAAATAAGAAGGCTGAATGGAGATGGACCACAAAATAGCAGACAGACAGTTTTACTGAAATTCAGCTGCAGGAAGGACTCAAGAATCTTTGAATTCTTGAGACGCAAGAGGGAGGAGATTATATGTATATGTACAGCTGATTCACTTTTTGTTATAAAATAAAAAAAGAGGCTTCCCTGGTGGCGTAGTGGTTGAGAGTCCGCCTGCCAATGCAGGGGACACGGGTTCGTGCCCCGGTCCGGGAAGATCCCACATGCCGCGGAGCGGCTGGGCCCGTGAGCCACGGCCGCTGAGCCTGCGCGTCCGGAGCCTGTGCTCCACAATGGGAGAGGCCACAACACTGAGAGGCCCGCGTACCGCAAAAAATAAAAATAAAAAGAAAAGAAAAATTGAAAAAAAGAATCTTAAGGAAAAAATAGAATTAGGTAGGCTTTTCAAAAACTGGGCAAGATTTGGGCTGGTGGAGTGGGGTGGGAAAGGCATTCATTTTTAAAATTTTTTTGAAATTCTGTTTTACTGAAGTACAGTTGATTTACAATGTTGTTAATTTCTACTGCACAGCAAAGGGATTCAGTTATACATATATACACGTTCTTTTTCATATTCTTTTCCATTGTGGTTTGTCAGAGGATATTGAATATAGTTCCTGAGGCAAGGAATATCACTGCATGAAAATCTAAAGATCTGGAGGGCAAAAAAGGCAGGGGGAGTCTGGGGAGGAACTGAGTTAGTTTGTCCAAAGTGAAGTCCATGAAGAAGAATGTAGGTTGGAATTTAATTACGGCGCTTTGAATGCCAAACCGAGCTTTGGACTTACTTCTGTTGGCAACAGGGAACCACAGAGGCTTGGGCTAGGGGAGTGATGGACCAAGCGAGGCTCAGGGAAGTTAGCCCTGTGAGCAGACTAGGTAGGGAGACTCCCTAGGTTGGACCCAAGTATAAAGGAGGAATGAGGGATAAGAAGATGCTAAACATGACCTTGCTGACACAGCGACATCCCAGTTATTAGTTCAGACTAGGAGCTAGTGTTAGGGCCATTTTTTCCCAGTCCATTTTGCTTTTCTGCTCATTAGAAAGAATTCACTCCCAGACCAGTCCACACAAGTATGTTACTTAAGTAATGCTGCTTTCTGCCTCTCTTAGACTTTAACTACTCTTGAGATGCAACCCATACTCCTGGCTGCTGCCTGACAGTGTTTGTTATCACTGACACCCCAGATACAAGCATAAATGATGCCATTCTTGCTGTTGCGTAAGTGCCGACTGTTCCTTGGAGCAAACGAGGTCATAGTTGTCTCTCTCTCGAGGCTGTCAGAACTGCTCAGCTTAGAGGTTCTTAGAAGAAAAGTAGTTTCAACTCACAAAGGAAAGAGACTCTCTAAAGCCCAAGAGCTTGGTTCACAGGGGAAAACACCAGCTTCCCTGAAATGCTCAAGTCCCTGGACCAGTTCAATAAACATGGGTCACAGGAATGTAAGTCACAGATTTCCTGACCTTAGCCTGCTGGCTTACAAGTTCCCCTGTGAAAGTGGCAGGTTTTGTCCTAGACAGATGTGCATCTTAGCCATTTCGGAAAAACACTGCTGGAGGACAGCAGTAAGGAAGACCCCGAGCATCTCTGGCCAGAGTTGAGCTGGTTTCACCCCCTCCCCCCTTGCAGGACAAGCTTTTCTTTGGGTAGTTGGGTTAATGAAATGAACTGAAGCAGTGAGGGCTCCTTTGATGGAAATGCAAAGTTAAAAGGCCCCAACATTCCTGAGTGAAGTCCTGGAAACCAAAGGCTGCATGAAGACAGGTGCTCAGCAGAGGCCAGTGACTGAGCTCCAGGCAGAGCCCCAGCCCTGCAGGACTGATTCATGTGGATGAGGCTAAAACACACTCAAAGCGCAACACATCATTACCCGGTGTGGGTGAGAAAAGTCAGGGTAAACTGTCTGGGACTTGTCGGGGGAAGGAAATGGGTATAAGGGTAAATTAAGTAGTATTTCTTTACTATCCCCAGCCGGTTAATATTGATAAAACAGATAGATGCTAATAGACCCAAAGAACAAAAATGATTCTCGGATAATTGTGCAAATTGTTTTAATGGGTAAAGGCCTAGAGGAACTCAAATGATTGAAACTCCGACCCCCCTGGAGCCCCAATCTTAAGTCAGGCTGTCAAAAGAGTGCCATAAACTTTGGTTCCACACTTAACTCTGAAAGCCAAAGACCCACAAAGTCCCCAGTATTTGGGATCTTGGGGGAAAGTTTAAGCTTTTCAAATTCAATTCCCTTTTAAAACTTCTAACAATTACAAAAATTAATGTCATTGCTGGCACTGAGTCACCACCTACTGGCCATAGAGGAAAGTACAAATGTTATAAAATGTACCCGGTCACACCACAAGGTTAGGGAAGCCCGCCCAAAGGAAGAGACGTGAACGACTGAAACAGATAGGATGGGGTAGTAATAAACACTCAACAACACTTGTGGTTAGAAAACAGAAAGAAGTCTTAGTCTCCCCCAGGCCACGAGGGACCTAGAGAAGGAAATCAGGACAGACGTAGGAGAAGGACCCTTGTCTACACTTCACAGGAAACTCCGGGAAATCTCCACTACAATCAGGATGACTGGGACCTCGGAGCCCCGTTTCACGCCCTAACTAATCAACCCAGGAAGATAGAGAGGAAGAGGAAAGCACTAGAATAGATACCAGCAGTTTGGATGGTTTTGTCTTTCACACGCTAGGCGGGACATAATTTGATGGCTCTGGACCTTTGTTCTCACAACCTTCAAAATGACATATGGCTTCAGGTCTGCTGGTTGGAAAGTGCAGAAGCAGTGAGATCCCCATGAACTGGTTTCTTTCTTCCTGCTTCCACTGGGGCGTGTGTGCACGGCATCACCGCTAGTCCTAGTAACGTGACCCTCAGGACGTTAAGGACTGTTAACACTCAACTTTATTAACATTTAAACACAGCAGGTGCTTCTGCACGTTAAACACGTGTGGAACCGAGCGGTTCGGCAGAGGCGCCCGGCCCCACCTATGCTAACACACCACCGGCTGAAGGGGGTGGCCAGGGGTCTGCAGCCCAGGGGTGCCTCCCACAGCCCCGGTGCTTTATTTCTCCTTAAGTTCTTCCCTTGAAATTAGGATGAGCTGCCCTGGAGGGACAGCTGGACTTACAAACCTAAGAATATTCAGGGACCAACATCGGTTGTTTCCTATGACCGAGGAAACCCTGAAATCCTCCAGAGCCCTCGGGAGAAGCAGCTCCGGTATTCTGGAATCCACAGGCAGAGGCGTCTCCCTTCCATGGCAGGTGTGTATGGGACCTGGGAATCCAGGACAAATTCTGGAGTGATGGAGTATGAGACACATGTGCTGTCTGTCCCCAGCACAGTTGACCCCAGAGGAAAACCATAAAGCAACAGTATTCTGCAACAAAAACAAGTCCAGGAAGTAGGAAGAGAAAACTAGAGCAAAACAATTGCTGAAGTATTTGGAAACAGGGTTTTAGAGAAAAAACACAGGGTTTGCAGAGTACAAGGTCTTCATTTTTCCCCCTGCACGAAGCAGGGTGCAGTATCGCTCCTAAAGGTATAATTTTAAAAACCTGTCTTTTCTATAAATATTTCAGTGGGTAATGGGCGTATTAAACTAGAGTAAAAAGTCCCTGCTGGGAACACCTGAGGTCTGCCTTCAGTTGCCCGTGTTTCTTAAACCAGGCTACACAGGATCAACACGGCCCATCTTCCTACAACATCAGTTTTATTCAACGATTCAGGAGATTTTTTTGTCTTAAAACAAAAACCGACTGGTCGATATACATTGTTAATGAACACATTATATAGTGGAGACTCCGAGGAAATAACTTTACTGGGCAGCTCCCAGGACTGGCCGTGCCCTCGGTGGTCAGCATCCTTCTCACTTAGGGTCACAACTGGAAAAGCTGCAGACGGGAAGGTCGGACTGCAGCACCAGGGCAGCACTGACAGACATGAACAAGGAACCACTGGGTCACAGAGGTGGCACGAGGGGGCCATCTACACTCCGATACTATGACACACAACCTGCTGCCCTAGGGGTGATGGGATTGGCTTCTCTGAAGCGCTCCTCGGGGAACAGGAGTTCTGTAGAGTGAAGTGAGTGGAGCCGTTGGGGGGTTAGGGAAAGAGGCGTTTCAGGCAACACCCCCTGGAAGAGGGCAGCTCATCCTCGCTGAAGATGCCAGGCCACGTGCTGGAGGCATGCAGCGGTCAGTATTGGAAAACCGGTCGGAGAGCATCGTAGTCTTTAAGGGAAAATCTGATTCTGCTGGGGTTTCCATGTCAACAGTGCACTCGAATTTAAGAAGTTTCCAGTGCATTTCCAGAAGTACAAATGTTTATGTTTGTATGAAAGCGGAAGGGTCAAAAAGAAACTCACTCAACTCTGTTCATCCCAGCCGCCCTGCAGGTGGAGCTGGACAGCTCCTCCCACCTTCCTCATTTCAGTGTGCGGTGTGCACGTATGCTTCACGCTGCCCCGAGAACAGAGCCTTCTCTGGCCCTTCCTTGGCTAACGGTCCTTCTCTTCCAAGCTTGCTCTCTCTTTCTAATCTTTCTTCCCAGCTTGAAATACAAAAACAGGACTTCCCTGGTGACGCGGTGGTTAAGAATCCGCCTGCCAATGCAGGGGACATGGGTTCAAGTGCTGATGTGGGAAGATCCCACATGCCGCAGGGCAACTAAGCCCGTGCACCACAACTACTGAGCCTGCGCTCTAGAGCCCGCGAGCCACAACTACAGAGCCCGCGAGCCACAACTACTGAAGCCCGCGTGTGCCTAGAGCTCGTGCACCACAACAAGAGAAGCCACTGCAGTGAGAATCCCCTGCATTGTAATGAAGAGTAGCCCCCGCTCGCCGCAACTAGAGAAAGCCCGCGCGCAGCAACAAAGACCCAACGCAGCCAAAAATAACTAAAAATAAAATAAATAAATTTTAAAAAAACCCAAAAACTAAAGACGCCTTTCCTTAGCTTCAGATAATTAAAGCCAAGCGAGTAACAAATGCTGGTCTTTTCCTGTGGTAACCATGTCACAAGTAGTTACATACGGCATCAAGTACCTCCCCCTGCATCGCACGCCTCTGCTTTGAGAACTGACTTGGTGCCGCTGGTGTGTGGGTTCTGCGCAGGCCTCCCTGGCGGCCCGGCCTCCCTTCATTAGCTCCGGGGCACTGTAGCTACGGGAAAACAGGAGCAGGTGGTCCAGAGTGGGCAGTGACCTAGGAGAGGGCTGACAGTTTTTACTTTTAGACAAGTAAGCAATGAAAAAGTGTTCACGACTGTTCTCTTTGCAGAACTCTCCCTTCAGGTTCGAACTTGGAACTTGCCAGCTTTGGTCATGTATTTTATGCCCTTAAAGGGTTTGTACTTCTCTCCATACATATCCAGACGATTCACTTTGAGTCCTGGAAGGAAGGAAGAACAAGACATAAGCATTACTCAAAAGAAGCAGGTAGCAGAACTGTTTAGGTTCGTTTCAACTCAAAGAGATCCGTGGGCTAGAAAAAGCTGCAACGGTGAACTGGAAAATACCTGCCCTTACTTATATCACTTAAACGCAGCCGACAGATACTTCACTCTTGGTATACAGGCTGAAAATAAAGCCCTGCCCCAATGAAACGCTAGCCTATTCGGAGACATATTCCTGAAGTGGAAAGGGCAGAAAGTTATACGCAGGCTGAAATGAGGGTAAGGGAAAACTAAGACCGCTCCAGATTTTTCTCAAGTTATGGGGTTGAACATATGAATTAATAATAATAACAAAATTAACAAATTCATAATCAAATAAAGGTATAACTAAATGAATAAATTAATGATGAAAAGTGATGAATTAACACATGAGTGCTTCCTAAATGTTCTCACTATACTAAGAAATGAACATTTTATACTGTGCAGAGCTTTAAAGTTTATTAAGTATTTTAAGATGAAAGAGCTTATTTAAATGAATTCTAATCACTTAAACTAGACAAGATCCATTGGTAAAAAAGAACAGGAGCTTCATATAAAGCTGAAGTCATCTCCTATCCATCTGAAAGGGTCGTTCTAAGGACTGAATAAGAAAATAGATGAAGAGAGCTTAAACCAGTGCCTGGCGCGTAGCAAACTACCTGCCGGGCATAGACTACCGTCAATGACTCGGATTGGCCCGAGGGTTCCCAATGATAACAGCACCTGTGAAATCTTCTGAGACTGGGGGAAAGGAGGGGAGGGGAATTCTTCTTTCAGTCACCAGCTGAGAATGTGGACGCATCCCCCTACTGAAAACCCTGGGACCCCAATCAGCAGGCCCAGGGCGACTCAGCCTCGGCCTGTGAACACTTCTGTCTCCGATACTGTTTCCTTCTCACATGTGTCTCAGACACTTTTATTCATGTCACTTAAGCCAACTTTGAGGTGAGGATTACGGACTTTCTCCAGAATGTGCTAGGAAAGATCTGACTGAAGATCACGTATCCGGTAACGAAACACAACTCTGCAGACAGGGAGCCGCCGGGAGGCTCTGCGACGTCGCTCACTGCCTTGGCCGCTTGCCCGCCCCGCAACCTCGGGCTGGGTGTCACTCACCAGAAATGGCCAGCTGCTGGATCTTAAACTGCAGGTTAATCGTGGGGTTCTCATCGGGTTTGGAAGCTCCAGCCTGAAGACTCACGGTCCCCTTCAAACTGGGGAGCTTTTGGGGATTTATTTTTCCTACATCCCAAGACAGCATCTCCAAAGAAACAGGAAAGAAGTTACAGTGGAACCTTCATCTGAGGTGCCAGCCTCCAGGGTGTTTCCCAGCAGAGAATACTATTTGTTACCATCAATTATCTCAGTGTCCTAAACAATGTCCCTTTGATCCATCTCCCCTTTCCACAAGATATAAAGGGCTCCTGCAGAGTTCCTGCTATTTATAACAACGGCAGCTCAAGCCTCCCGCTTATTCTCCTACCTTGGTGACCGGGTCAAACGTGTGCGTGCCCTGAGACGGCGTGAGGTTCATGCTCAGGACGCCTCTGGGCATCTGGCTGCTGACCGTCACCCCCTCGATGCTCTTCCCCATAGTCTGCTTAGGGCCCACCGTTATTTCAAAGCGGCCAAGAGAACTACTGTCCCGGAAGCTGATGTTATGTTTGACATAAACTGGAATCGCCACCAGGCTGGAAAAGAGAGAGACAAAAAGCCCATGTCGTTAACGTACCGGAAAAATGGCCACACTTCCCTTTTTCTGCCCCGCTGGCAGCCTTGCCTCCCTCACCTGCTTCCTTATCTTACAAAGTAAGCACAGAAAAACCCTCTAGACATCTTTAATTATTTTCTTTTTGTAAAGCTAAGATGCTGACTAGTAAGTAAACTGATTCTTCTAATGACTCTTTGAATGATATCAACAAAACCGAAGAGCAGACCTGGCAGACTATGAGAAAAAGGCGTGGCAAACAAAAACCACGTTTCTGTGTTTTACTTTGTGACATGTGACCAATAATTATTTGTACTTGGGAGGGTAATATTCATACGTCACGGAGCTTTTACAATTTCTAGAGAGTGCTTTTACCTGACTTTGATCCTTAAAAAACCCTAAGGGGTAGGGTTGTCATCTGACAGAAGAGGAAACACAGAAGCTACAGGATGATACTAAAGTTGTAACCATCCTTAGCATCTGTGGAGCACTTCCTGTGGCCAGCGCCACTCTAAAGGTTTTCTCTCTATTAGCTCATTTAATCCTCCCTGTAAGTAGGAAGTAGGCACTGCCTCTGTCCTGATGTCATGAATACTGACGTCCTCATACGTAACTGAGGTTAACTAGCTTGCCATGGTCATATATCATAAGTACTATGGGTGGGGCTTAAGCGTGGGCAGTCTGATTCCAGAGCCTCTGCCCTCAGGCGCTCAGACATTTCCCTACGTTATTTATTCCGAATCCCACAGGAGGGCTTCAGTGGCTGTGAGGTCCCACAGCTCTCTTCAGTCCGCATATCTTCTACTATACACCTTCCCCTAAAAGCCCTCAGACTCCATAGTAAACAGAACGTGCAAGGCCAAAAAATCACTGAATTTTATGTTTTCTCATAGCACCATTCATGGCTTTTTTGAGTGGAGGGGATTGAATACAGGTGTTCTTAGATTCCAATCTGAGAAAAGAAAAAGTTCCCGTTTAGGCATATAATAACGACAATAAAACTTACAGCAGTAAACCTAACAAGCACTTACTTTGTGTGAAGCACTATTTAGAGTCCCTTATTTAACCCACATAACAAGGTACTTTTATTATTTTCAACTTACTTATTCATCATTTATTACTTTTATTACTTCAACTTTCTCAGGTAAGAAAACAGACACGGAAAGGATAAGCAACTCACCTGAGGTTACCCAATTAGTTACCTAGAGCCCAGGTAACTCCAGAGCCTGAGTTCTTCATCACCATGGATACTGTTTCCAAACACACATACACATGCACACACACGCACGCACACGCACACTCCACCCTTTGGTTCGATGGCTGCTTACTTCTGTGCACTGACGTGGTACGAGAGCAGGCGGAAGTTGCCGTCGGGAGGGATGAAGGAGAGGATGCGCTCGGACTCCCAGCGCTTGAAGCGGACGCAGGGGTGGAAGCTGACATCATCCAGCAGCCTGGGGTTCTGAGTGACAGGCAAGGGAAAGCAACAAGCAGGAATTAAACACCGTGCTTCTTTCGGGAAAGTAACTCAGATGCTGTTCTCACTGAAACACACACACACAGGTTCTGTCGTTACTTTTAGAAAATTCAAGCCCAACATGAGCTTTGTGGTTGTCCTTGATCACTTCTTCTGGTTCCATCCCGTTCCCCCCACTCTGTCATTCCAGAAGCATCTAATTTCCCAAAAACTAAATCTCTGGCCCAGGATTTTACCATGAAGGAAAGCGTAAGGTCGGGCATTCCGGTCAGCTTGACGCAGGCATCGATAACACCCTGGATCTCGGCAGTGACTGTGGACCCTGAGACAGAACAAGATGGAAAGAAGGTAAAACCCTCTCTGTCCCTCCCAACTAACATCCCTCCTCCCTCCCTCCTTCTTTAACCTTCTCTTTTTTCTCCCATCCTATTTCCTTCCTTCCTTCTTCCTCCCCTCCCCCATTCTTTCTTCCTTCCTTCCGTCCATCCATCCATCCATCCATCCATCCAAATCATCTACCCAGTCCATCTGTCCTCCTTCTAAACCTTTATCGACTGCATAACAAGCGCAAGACACTAATGAAGCAGTGGGGATAAAAGACTGGTGAGATAGTTACTAGCCTAAAGGAGTTTTCAATCTAGTGCCAGAATCCAACAAAGCACCGCTATCTTAACCAATGGCTCACAACACTGAATTCATATCAGAAACTGCTCTCCCTAAGGGCACCAAGGAGCTCTGCCACCAAATGGAATGGATACTTTTGGTCTTCAGCCTGCAGGCTCTCCCTGCTGCAGGGCCCTGTGCCCACTTCCTTCTTTCAAGTGTTCCCTTCTCCTAACCGCTCCG
Organism: Phocoena sinus; assembly: GCF_008692025.1. Lineage (NCBI taxonomy): Eukaryota > Metazoa > Chordata > Mammalia > Artiodactyla > Phocoenidae > Phocoena > Phocoena sinus. Next base: position 33,314,253 of record NC_045783.1, on the reverse strand, counting down.
ATTTCCTGTTTTTCTAGCTCTTCTCTCTCGTGCCTTCTGCAGGTTGCTCCTTCTCTGGACATCCTTTACATGTCGACATCTTATCACAGTTCTGAACTTCTCTTTTCTTGAACCTGACACGGTCTCCTTGGGTTACTTTACCTCCTTCCTAAGGCTTCGATTTCCACTGATGGCCAGTTATTTCCTAATCCTTTTTCCAGTTCAGCCTCACTCCTGCCAACGGGACTGCCCCACTTGGACGTGACTGAGGCACTTCAAACTCCACGTGTCAAAAACTGAGTCCCTTATCTTCATTCCTGGATCTGCAATTTCTCTTTTCCTTAGCTTCATGATAAAACCATCTATCCTGTTGCCTAAGCCAGAAACACGGATGCGTCCTTGATGACTTCCGCCCCCTTGGCGTCCATATCCCACCAGTGCTCCATCCCCTCTTCACGTGACTCCTCCACTCCTCTCCATCCTCACTACCATCACGGAACCTGTACCTTGGCCTGGACTCCACCACAGCCTCCCGCCTCCCTGCCCCGAGACTCCCCCCAACTCCGTGCCATGCTGCACGTCCAACGGGACGGTTCTCAACAACAAACCTTGTCAAATTATTCCCAGCTTAAAACTCTTCAATGGCTCCAAAGGGTCCTCCTTAAAATGGCATACAAGATTCTTCACCATCTGGCCACCTAGAGCTTTTTGGGTTTGGTTTTTTTACTTTTTCATTGAGATCAAACTTGGAGTAAAACGCAAACATCTTAAATGTCCAGCCCAATGAATTTTTAAATATGTTCACACCTATGCAGATACGACCCGCGTCAAGATGCGGACCCTCACCGGCAACCCAGCACACTCCTGTTGTCCATCCAGTTCACCTGAGTCCCTAAAATTCTGACTTTTATTACCTTAGGTTAAGTTGCACATGTTTTCAAACGTCATACAAATGTATATGATCGTAGGCATCTGACTGCTGCTCAATACCGTGAGGTTCATTCATGCTGTCAGGTGTACCTGCAGTTCTTTTTCTTTACTGTAGAGTATTCCACGGTGTGGTCATATAGAAATTTCTGTATCCTTTGTATTACTGATGGACATTTGGGTCCTCTCCAGTTGGGGCTAATATGAAAAGCTTCTGTGCCTACTTCGTTTTAAAGCCTCATCGCTTACTTTTCTTTTTTTTTTAACACCTCTCAATCCAATCACACTGAGCTACTTTATTTCCCAACAATATTTTACTCATCTTATAGTGTTTGCACTGCTTTGCTCCCAAATCCACGTAGGTCTTACTAACTCCTACTCATTCTCCTGACAAAGCGTTAGTTAGCTTTACAATTTGCCCTGGGTGGGAGGGGACCTCTCTTATGCTCCATCTTTTTCCCTTTCTCTCTCCCTCGCTAGACTTTCAGGAAGCTTCCTGCAGCCACAGACCCTGTCTTAGTCACCATCACATGCCCACAATCCGGCACTCAGGTACAGCACCACTGGTTCTCCGTAAACACCTTCTGGATGACTGAGTTCACTCATGTGAAGAGAACTTTCTCTAAATTTCTAAGCTCCAAGGACTTGTAGTCACATTAACCTATCCCAATGGATAGAAAAGAAGGTTCTCTGAATTTCAGTGATTACAACGTTAGTTCTGCCATGAGAATTGAGAGTCAAATACTTCCAAAAGGAAATCTGATCAACAGGAGATCAGGTTGTTACTTTTCTTTTTCACTCGAGAGGATAAAACCAGTGAAAATGGAAGCTCAGCACTGGTCTGCATCGTGTTTTTCTTATTGCTTTTCTTTCAGCTTTGTTGAGGTATAATCAACAAATAAAAAGTGTATCTATTTAAGGTGTACGACTTGATGTTTTGATACATGTATACCCTGTGAAGTGATCACCACAATGAAGCTCATTAACATCTATCACCTCACACAGTTAGCTGGATTTTCTTGGTGGTGAGGGCCCTTAAGCCCTGCAATCTTAGCAAATTTCAAGTAGAGGATACACGTGTGAGGTGATGAGGGAAATCCTTTCACAGTGTATATGTATATCAAATCACCATAATATACATGCTAAGTATCTTACAGTTTTGTCAGTTACACCCCAATAACACCGGGAAAAAAAAGTACACAACTGTAGTCACTGTGCCCTATATTAAATCTCCAGAACTTTTTCATCTTGTGTAAGTGAAACTTTGTACCCTTTCACCAACAACTCCCCACTTCCCTCTCCCCCAAGTCCTTGGTAACCACCCTTCTACTCTCTGCTTCCATGAGGTTGACTATTGCAGATTCCACATATAAAGTGAGATCACGCGATATTTGCCTTTCTGTGTCTGGCTTATTTCACTTAGCATCATGTCCTCCAGGTTCATCCATGTTGTCACAAATGGCAGGATTTCCTTCATTTTATGGCTGAAAATATTCCTGCGTGTGAGTCTATCTCACATCTTTATCCATTCATCCATCAACGGACACTTAGCTTGCTTCCATATCTTGCCTATTGTGAATAATGCTGCAATGAACAAGCGGGTGCAGATTATCTCTTTGAGACACTAATATTCACTTCCTTTGGATCTATACCCAGAAGTGGGATTGCTGGATCATAAGGGAGTTTTAATTTTTTGAGGCACCTCCATACTGTTTCCATAGTGGCTGCACCAACTTACATCCCCCCCCAGCAGTGTACAGGGTTCCCTTTTCTCCACATCATTGTCAACACGTGTCATCTTTTGTCTTTTTGATGTGAGGTGTGAGGTGGTATCTCACTGTGGTTTTGACTTGCTTTTCCCTGATGGCTGGTGACACTGAACACCTTTCCATATGCCTGTTGGTCATTTGTATGTCTTTTTTTGAAATATGTCTCTTCAGATCCTTTGTGCCCACTTTTTTGTCAGATTATCTGGGTTTTTTTGCTATTAAATTGTATGAGTTCCTCGTGTATTCTGGATATTAACCCCTTATCAGATACATGGTTTTCAGATATTTTCTCTCATTTGTAGGTTGTCTTTTCCACTCTGTTGATTGGTTCCTTTGTTGTACAGAAGCTTTTTAGCTTGATGCAATCCCATCTATTTTTCCTTTTGTTGCCTTTGCTTTTAGTGTCATATCCAAAAAATCACTGCCCAGACCAGTGTGAAGAAGCTTCTTCCCTATGTTTTCTGCTAGTAGTTTTATGGTTCCAGATCTTATGTTTACGTCTTGTATCCATTTTGTATGTGGTGTGAGATAAGGGTAATTTTATTCTTCTACATGTGAATATCCAGTTTTCCCAACACCACTTACTGCAAAGACTAGCCTTTCCCCATTGCATGTTCTTGGCACTCTTGTTGAAGTCCAGCTGGTTGTAAACACATGGATTTATTGCTGAGCTTTCTATGCTGTTTCACTGGGATACATGTCTGTTTTTATGATACTACCATACATTTTGATTTCTGTAGTTCTGTAATATATTTTGAAATATAGAATTGTGAAGCTCCCAGCTTTGTTCTTGCTCAAGACTGCTTTGGCTATTTGAGGTCTTTCGTGGCTCCATATGAATTTTAGGATTGTTTTTTCTATTTCTATAAAGAATGCCATTGAGATATTTATGTGGATAGCATTTGGGATTTTGATGGGGATAGAATGCTTTGGGTATTACGAACATTTTAACAATATTAATTCTTCCAATCCATGAACAAAGCATGCCTTTCCATTTATCTGCTCTTCTTCAATTTCCTTGATCAGTGCTTTGTAATTTTCAGTGTATAAGTCTCTTCGGTTAAGTTTATTCCTAAGTATTTTATTCTTTTTGTTGTTATTGTAAGTGGGATTGTTTTCTTACTTCCCTTTTTGGATAGTTCATTGTTTGTGTATAGAAACACCACTGATTTTTGCATGTTGATTTCGTATCCTGCAACTTTATTGAATTTATTAGTTCTAAAAGTGTTTGGTTGGAGTCTTTAGAAGTTTCTACATGTATGATCATGTCATCTACATCATAACACTTCAGTCCAGTCCTAATACACAATGCTTGACACAAAGTAGCCACTAAGTTAAAATGAATGACCTTGAATAGGGGGTAATTCTGGTACTAGCTAGCACTATCCAAAAGGGGCCTCTTTCTATTTTCATAGTTCTGTGAACAGGCTGAAAGCACTTACCTGATTTATCAATGATGGCATCAATCTCTTCAATCACATCAAAATAGGCCTCATTGTTGGTGTATTTCACCCCAGTCCGTCGCCAAGGCACCACGGACAGCTGCCCGGTGGGAAGCTGGTCACCCACATTGGTGCTTCCTGAGACAATGAATATTTGATAATTAGATGTAACCAATTATCCAACAACCAGAGAACACTTCCCCAAAAGTTTCTATACATCCGCTATCCATGCAATTAATTGAAGAATTTTTCCAAGAAAAAGATTATAGCTTTCCCAACTTCTATCTTGGTAACCTAATCTATTTTAAAAACTTGTCACCAGCTGGTCTGCCTCCTCAAGCAGAATAAAGGTTAACAAGTTACCTGAGAAACAGATATCATATTTTGGTTTTGAAAGTGATCTGAACTTGGTCTCTCAAATTGCACAATACTTGCAGCTTAAATAATGCATTGGCTTTCGGTAGGGATGGTAATCTACATACTGATATAAAATTTTCATGGGTAAAAACAGTATTCTAGTTTGAAGCAGGTTTTTAGATACATTTATGCCAGGTATTAAAATGTATACATAATCTCTCTTATACCAATACTGGAACTCAGGAAAAGAATATAAATCAGATCGTTCCCTGTCTGTAAGAATTGTAAGTTGATTCCTTGATTTGTTTTTTTCCCCACAGGTATTAAATTTTTCTTTTAATTCAAAGGTTCTATACTGAAATTCTGAAATAGAACTAATTTAAAATCTATTTTCTTCTAATGTAACCTGGATCTTTTTTAATATAAAGAAGGAAACATTAAACACACATATAGTCAGCAGCTTTACAAAACATTTCAACTAAGAGAGCTGGTTCTCAGATATCTTTTCTAGATTTAAGTGAGATTCAGGAAAATGACTTCACAGTATTTATAAGTGATTCAGTCACTAACAAAGCTTTTAAAGTTTTAAATGAGCCCAGAATATTGAAAAACCTGACAATTTGTTTTCTTAAAAAGAGGCACTATGTATTAAAACATATCAACAAGCTACAATAATTAAAGCAGTATGGTTATAAGGCAGGAAAGCCTAAAAACAGACCAAAAATCCAATAATGACTTAGTGCAAGACAAAAATATCATTTTAAAATGAGGAGGGCTTCCCTGGTGGCGCAGTGGTTAAGAATCCACCTGCCAATGCAGGGCACATGGGTTCCAGCCCTGGTCCGGGAAGATCCCACATGCCATGGAGCAACTAAGCCTGTGGACCACAACTACTGAGTCTGCTCTCTAGAGCCCTCAAGCCACAACTACTGAGCCCACACGCCACAGCTACTGAAGCACGCACGCCTAGAGCCTGTGCTCCGGAACAAGAGAAGCCACCACAGTGAGAAGCCCATGCACCGCAACGAAGAGCAGCCCCTGCTCGCCACAGCTAGAGAAAGCCTGTGCACAGCAAAAAAGACCCAACACAGCCAAAAGTAAATAAATAAAATAAAAATAAATAAATAAAATGGATGCATGCATACTTTAAAAAAAAAACGAGGAAAAGGGGTAAAGTATTCAATAAATAGTGCTAGGGAAACTGACAGTTTTGGAGAAAAAACCACAGAGTCTTACTTTACCAAGACAATTTCCAAATGGATTAAAGAATTAAATCTAAAAATAAAACCATAAAAGAAATAGAAGAAAATGTATTTTTTTAAAAGAAAGACTTTCCCTTCTTTGAGATCAAAAAGACATTTTCCAATATTTCCTTCTAACAATTATAAAGTTTCTTTGTGTTTAACTCTTGATCCAGCTAAGATTTATTTTGTGTATACAGTGAGTAGGGGAACTTCATTTCTTTTCTGTATCAAAGCTGACTGCCCCGATACAATATATTTAACAACTGGCCCGCAGTCCACGGATTTGATATATGAGCACATTTATCTATACCAAATTCCTATAAAAGGATCTGTTTCTGGACTTTCTATTTTATCCCAATTGTCTATTTGTCTATTAATGGGCTAATACTATATTTTAAAAAGTACCAAAACGTCATAATATATCTTGATTCTGACAGGACACATTTTTTCTCTTGCTCTTTTTAAAAAAATATTTTTTCCCCCAAACTGTCTTGGCTCTTAAAGTATATCTATTCTATGAGTGTTTGTCTAATGTACCAAGTGAACTTAAATATGTCTTGATATTTGACAGGGAAAATTCTTCCAACCCCTCTGTAATTACTTTTTAAAATGTATTTTTCATTCAGTTTGTCAAATTCCATGAAAACTCTTGCTTATATATTAAGCAAGACCCAAAATGTAAAACCTTAATGAAGCAGAATGATTATTTTGACTACAACAAAAAACTTTAAAGGTGGCTAAACAAACACCACCTTGAACAATGTTAAATGACCAGGGGCAGAATGTGAGAAAACATCTACAACAGAGCATTCAAAATACACAGAGACTCCTGCAAACTAGCGTGTGTATTTAGAGTATATATGATAGTTTAATATCCTTAAATGAAAGGAATACTTTTCAATTAGTAGGAAAAAAGAAAAACATTTCAACAATAACCAAAAAACAGGCAAAGGACATGAAAAAGTAAATCACAATAGAGGAAAAACAGTCAATGAACACTTGAACAGGTTTTAACTTCCTTAGTAATAAAAAACAAGTTTGGAAATAACAAGATATCACTAAACTATCCAATTGCCAAAGTTGTAAAATAATTAATAACGATAATAATAGAGTTGGCCAGGTTGCATAATTGCTACTTAAAGTATAAACTGACATAACTTCTCTGGGGGGCTATGTGGCACAATGCATTAAAGTCCTTAAGACACCCCCCCCTTCTTTTTTTTTTTTTTTTTTTTTTTTTGCGGTACGCGGGCCTCTCACTGTTGTGGCGTCTCCCGTTGCGGAGCACAGGCTCCGGACGCGCAGGTTCAGCGGCCATGGCTCACGGGCCCAGCCACTCTGCAGCAGGTGGGATCTTCCCGGACCGGGGCACGAACCCGTGTCCTCTGCATCAGCAGGCGGACTCTCAACCACTGCGCCACCAGGGAAGGCCCCACGCACACCTTCTGATCCGGCACTTCCATACCGAAAAGGTATCGTTCTAGATGTGCACAAAGATTTAGGCATAAGAATGCCAACTCCTTGCTATTTAAAAGAACAAAAAATCAGAGACATCATAAACAGGGACACAGTAAATGACCTGGGATCTATTCCGTATGGCAGAAAATTGTAAAGTCACCAAAAATTATGTAGATGAATATTTACCATAATGGGAACATGTTCACAAAACAATGATGAAAAGTTAAGTTTAAAAATATACAAGAGGGCTTCCCTGGTGGTGCAGTGGTTGAGAGTCCACCTGCCGATACAGGGGACACGGGTTCATGCCCTGGTCCGGGAAGATCCCACATGCCGCGGAGCGGCTGGGCCCGTAAGCCATGGCCGCTGAGCCTGCGCGTCCGGAGCCTGTGCTCCACAACGGGAGAGGCCACAACAGTGAGAGGCCCGCGTAACGCGCACACACACACACACAATATATATATATATATACACAACAGTTGTTTTAAAAAATTCCACCTGTCCATCCATTATCCTGATGTCTAGAAAAGATAAAAAATATACACCGTATGTTAAAAGTGTGATGGGATTATGAGAAACTTTCATGTTTTTTGTGCTTTTCTGTGTTTCTGACATTCCTACAATAATCGTGTGCTACTTCTGTAATCAGGCAAATTGTTTTTAAAGGAGAACAGTTCATCCTATCATTGAAATCAGAATATTTTCTATATAACAAAAATATATTTCATGTTATATTCAAAGACTATAAAGAATAAAATTAAAGCACCTGGACATTTGAGATCCCCAAAGACAAGCACTCAAAACAATGCACAACAGCAGGCTAAGCCACACCCAGGATGGTGGCAGCCTTCCCTGGGGCCCCCCTCGTACCTGTGATGGTGTTGACAACGGTTCGAAGGATAGTGGGCGGCTTTATCAGTTCTTTGAGGATGTTCGACTCGGTAGCCAATGGAAACCCGTTGTCAAGCATCTCTTCCAATACCTCATAAACCACAACCACATTGTCTTTTAATACAGGCTCTGAACAGACTCCAAAATAATCCTGATGAAAATACAATACGTGTATACATTTGTCACTCAGAGACTGTGATGAGTGAAGGAATGTTCCCAGAGAGCAAGGATCGAGTCCTGTCCACACGTGTTTACTCTGTGTTTCTGGGATCTTCTAAAATAAGTGAATGAAGCATAACCATGGTTCTCTTAGGCAGGCCCAGTTTGGTGGAAAGAACACCGGACTGGATTGTACTACAAGTGTCATTAATAACTTCTTTCATAAACTAGAGTAAGTCATTTAATCTCTTTGGGTTAGTTTCTTCAACTAATAAAATATGAAGAATACAAAACTGAATCTAGACTATTCTATGTGTTTATGAACATGAATTTGAAAGAACTATGCAAAGTGGTAATACCTGATATGACATACATTGGACCTGAAAATCTTTTTAACCCTTACTGTTGTGCTATTCCTTAACATTCATGCAGCAAATAAGAATTGAGAGAGAAACAAAATGAAATGAGGGGGTGAACTAGCACACCTGAAAATCTCTTTGGATCCCCTTACTCTAAGATGCTAGGATTCTAGTAACACTTTGTCCTTTTATTAACAAAGGTTAAACTTAGATACTAAATTGTCTGGGTTGTGGAAAAAGCACTGGATTCCAAATCAGAAGGCCTGGGTAATAATCTGAATTGTCACCTACTAGATTAAGTCCTGCTGACTAATTTGGGTCTTGATTTCTCTCATAGTATAATCAGAATAATACCATGGGCTGCACAGGGTTGTAAAAACTCAGCCTGATGGATGAACTAAGAACATGTATGAACATGCTTTGTAAACTACAAAGCACCATGTAATCTGTGGTGCGCGGCAATGAAATGATGCAGAGAGAAATGCTGTAGCCTCTTGGCGTGCCCCTCCTGGCAATGCCAGCACGTCTGCTGCTGGGCCTCTCAGACAGCCCTCTAGGGATTCATCCACTGAGGGAAATTCACCCTTTTTGAGAAAGCTCATTTTATTCACGGGCGGCACTGACTGTTAGAAAGTTCCTTCTTTTGCTAAACTGAAATTTGCTTCCTAGGTCTGCCTTACAGAACAGGTTTACATAACAGCCCCACGGTGATCTAGTGATCTGAAGACCAGGACAAGCTTTGACTTGCATTTTTCTTCACAGGGCCAAACTCCCTGTTTGGTCCTCCCACTGTTCGTGCTACAGTAAGGTTTCTAGATTCTTTCACTGTCTTGCCATTTCTTTTGAATTTGCTCTAGTTTTCCAACAGTCTCCTCAAATTATGACATCCAAAACGGAACACAGACTCCAGATATGACCTAAATTACATCAGATGACGTCAACTATCAGAGACATTCCAATATCCAAGACCACTTAGGAGTCAGGAATGTGTTTCTAAAACAAAAAGATTTCTTCTTTAAAAAAATGAGGATTGAAGGGGGGGAAAAGTTATACATTTCCTTCTCAAGAATGATTTTATTTTGAAAAATAAATATAATAAAACATCTCACTCAAGAAAAGGGAACCCTCCTACATTGTCAGTGGGAATGTAAACTGCTGCAGCCACTATGGAACAGTATGGAGGGGCCTTAAAAAACTAAAAATAGAGCTACCATATGGTCCAGCAATCCCCTCCTGGGCATATGTCCAGACAAAACTATAACTCAAAAAGGTAAATGCACTCCTATGTTCATAGCAGCACTATTCACAACTGCCAAGACATGCAGCAACCTAAGTGTCCATTGATGTATAAATGGATAAAGAAGATGTGGTAGATATACATACAATGGAATACTACTCAGCCATAAAAAAGAATGAAATAATGCCATTTGCAGCAACATGGATGGACCAAGAGATCATTGTACTAAGTGAAGTAAGTCAGACTGAGAAAGACAAATACCATATGATATCACTTACATGTGGAATCTAAAATATGACACAAAGGAACTTACCTATGAAACAGAAACAGACTCACAGACATAGAGAACGGACTTGTGCTTGCCAAGGGGGAGGGAAAGTGGGGGAGGCTTGGGGTTAGCAGATGCAAACTCTTATATAGAGAATAGATGGACCACAGGATCCTACTGTATAACACAGGGAACTATATTCACTATCCTGTGATAAAACATAATGGACAAAAATAAGAAAAAATGTATACATATATATATGTATGACCAAATCACTTTGCAGTACAGCAGAAATGACAACATTGTAAAACAACTATACTTCAATAAAATAAACTTTAAAAAACACCTCCCTCGATTTTCTAATCAGGCAGAATGTGATTTTCTCAATCAGCTGGAAGCAGACTGGTGAGCACGGCACAGCGCCACAGCAAAGTGCGTCACTTCCGTAGCGGGAGCTCCTTCCGCTACGAGAGGAAGAGCGCAGCCAGAGAACACACATCAGATAAGACATTAAAATCAGGATGCGGCCATTTACTTTTAACAAATGCTTCCAAAATGGCAAGCTCTGAAGTCCCAGCCTTCCAAAGTAGCCACTTTGAGGTTTTCCCTAATTCCTCTGTGGTTTCAACTAGATTAAACAACATTTCTCACTTCCTGCCTTGTAATAAGTTACATCATATCACTACGGAGATAGGGAGCAGACTCTTAACGGCGTAAAGCATCCCTGTGGAAATCCTAACAAGGCCCAGCTCAAGCGGCTGAAGATCAAAACTGCTGGGCTCTTCTAGTTCTTCCACATACTGGGGTTTATCATTCTCAGGTTTTCACTGTGTGATGGAACAAGTATGCCACTGGGATCCCAGAATAGAACTACCAGAAAAGAATGTGGGGGAAAAAATATAAATATATGTATATTCTTTGGGGAATGAAACTGTTCTAAACATGTGATCTATATCTGAGGGTAAATGAAAGGACTCTTTGACTTGCTTTTTAATTTTTATCGTAATGTCTGGGTCCTTGCTCTCTTCTTCTCCAATCCCACAATTTCTGTATTCATGTGACCAATTCCAGGCCTCACATGACACAGAAGTTAACCCAAAGGGCCCTTGATTCTCATGGATCGTTGAGTTATGCAAACAACCACAACCGTTAGAAGTTGAGCAATCCTTTTAGGCAGAAAATGTCTGAATCCAGAGTCTGGGCAGCCTAGAATCCTGTGCCATAAAGGGTGTTGACATCCTGGTATGACATACCTTCCCACGCCCCAAGATCTCCAAATCTATTCCTGAAGGAAAAACTCGAAATGAAAACTGTCTCTTGGAAAATGTGTCACTTAAGTTTTTACAGGTACAGAAGATTTTCCAATGTTAAGTTTGCAAAAAACAGCCTGTCACTGGTACTCATATGCTGTGGATGAGCACCCCAAATTCAAGCTGAAGGATGGGTTCCCAAGTTACCCCTGCCAGGGTGAGTGAATCACTTTTTGATGCAACTCAAAGCAATGTCGTTAACGATGGTTAACATCAAGTCTACCATAAATAAAAAAGCGAAACTCATCAGCTTTGTGAACAAAATGTAGGATAATTCCATTCTCTAGAAATGAAATGACTGTATACCATCATACCAAGTAGGGTCGCTTTCCCAGGCAACGGGTTCAAAAGTATACAACCTGTCATTCTAGATGCAGCCCGTTCAATAAATAGAAACAAGCGTCTTACCAGACGGGAGCGGAAGTGAGCAATGTCAGAGTTTTAATTTCTTTTTTAAGTTCCTTCACTGAGGCTGAAAACAATGGAAACAGAACTATAAAGACACTTTGTAAGGTACATGGATGAACTTCCTCACATTCACGCACCTGAAACGTGTCCACTACTCGGTGAAGGAACTCAATGACAAACAGAGGTGGCACCTCCGTCTGGATCACAGCCACAAAAAAGATCTTGTGACGGTAAACACTTAGGAGATAGTGGTGAGGGGTGGAGATAACTGGAGGAACATTTTCAGCCTCAGTTGCTCGCTCTTGTGCCTCGAAAAAGTAATCGCAAACAGAACGGCTGACCACACTCTTCCAGTGTTTCTCCAGGAAAATATCTCCAGCGGAGTTGATCAAGAAAAGGCTGTGAATCATGGTGGAGGCTGTCAGTGAGAGATGAAAGTCTTTTTCCGTCCGACAGCCTCTGCAAATGCTCAACTCTAAAAACAAGAGAAGCTCTGATCAGTTGCAGTCAACCAAAACCCCCTCCCCATCTGTGCAGCAGCCCAAGCCTTCTTACCCACCTTTCAGGACGAGACTCAAGTCTTCCGCTACTGCAGGAGCCCGAAGTATCACTCTCTAGAATTCCTAAGGGTAATTATCAGCCATCTCATTTGTCAGCTAATCATATACTGTCATCTTTACTACTGCCTGAATCATATCCATTTAAAATTCCACTTAATTTTTGAGTGTCTATTTTCTCAACTGGACTGGCAGCTCCTTGAGAAAAAAAGCCCCTGCCTCATGTTTTTTGTTGCCTCCTTGTAACAAGAGGGCTTCAAAGAACACTGATGAGTTTCATGTATTTGGCAACAACACACACCTATAAGAAATGGTATGGTTGTGTAGTCTCATACAGTAGCCATCGGACAAATGGGGCCACTGAGTACTTCAGATGTGGCTGGTCCAAACTGAGATGTGCTGTGAATGTAAGACACGCACCAGATTTTGAAGGCTTTGTATGGAAAAAAAAAAAAGAATTTAAGATAGCTTACCAATAATTTAATATCAATTAAGTCAATTAATAATATTAACTTAATACGGATTATACTTAATATTGATATTTTGGATATATTGGGTAAATAAAAGATATAAAAATTAATTCAACTGGTTTATTTTTTAAATGTGCTTACTAAAACATGTAAAATTACACAGTATGTGGATCGCTGCCTATTTCTACTGGATAGCGATGGTCCACGGAATGGAGCTGTCGTTGTGATCTTGATTTATCCAGTCAGACCCCATTTTCTAAGTACATGTTATGCACAAGGCTCTACATTGGCTGCCTTTAAAAAAATCCCTCTGGGGGGATCCCCCAGGTCCCTCAGGCGGCGGCATCTCTACGGTGCCAGTCCCCAGAAACGAGGCGGCCGCGCGGGACCCCAGCTGTGGCCACTCCACGAACTGATCCAGGTGGCCAAATCGCGAAGGCCTGTTGTACCAAGTGTCGCAGGGTGAGCTTAATCCCTCTGCCGGCGACGAGGCTGCGGGAGGGAGAGGGGCCGGGGAGCCACGCTGTGGCGGCGCAGAGTCGGCTGCCAACGAGGGTTATTTCTGCGCTGGTCGCAGGGAGGATGGAGGCAGCTTGGGGCGAGGTAGACGCGGGAGGATTAAGGTGTGAGCACGATCCGGGGCTGAAAAGGGTCGCACGTCTGCGCACCTGCGTCGCCATGACAACAGTGTCCCCTCCTCCCCCAGCCCTCCGGCCAGAGCAGGCCACCTCCCTAGACCGGGACTCAGCCCCTCTCCTCTCCCTGCCGCATCACGCAGCTCGGAGGGTCGGTCAGGCGGCACCCCGTGGCCCCGCCCCTGCCCCGCGCGCCCCCGCCCAGACCCCCACGCGCCCAGCCCCACCCGGGACCCGGGTCATCAGCCCTCCTTACCCTACTTGTTCTTCGCAGCGCCCACCGTTCGGCCGCGCGGGCAGGCCCCGCCCCCAGGCCCCCCCCCGCGCCCGCCGGCCGCCGCTCGCCCGCTGATTGGCCGGCCAGCGGGACTCTCGCCAGCACCGCCCGCGACGGAGGTCTGAAGGCCGCTCATTGGGCAACGGCGATCCATTGCTCCCCTCTGATTGATCGCGATCCGCCTCTCACCCTGTCCTGGAGCCCCCAATTGGCCCTTGTTCAGGCTCCGGTAATCTCTGATTGGTGCAGCTCTGGGGCTCTGAGCCCTGATTGGCTGTCATGAACAGTTGGCGGACCGCCCGGCCCCTAGCCACCCAGTCACAAAGGGCCCGGGCGTCTTCCCTGCCACCTGCGTAACCGCGGAGTGCGCCTCGAAAGGAATGCAAAAAGTGTGACTTCCAGGGCACGATTTATCGAAGAGCATATCATGGATAATAAATCCTGAGCAGTAATAACTACTCTCCATTAAATAAGTGCATTTAAAAAGGGACGTGATGCCTTTTCATTTACGTGCACTGAGTAAAGGTGATTGGCTGTAACGGCGTCCTGTCAAGAGCTCTGAACCTGGATTCAGGCGGCCTCTTTCAGCCCCAGCTGGACCACCACCTGCTCGACCTTGGGCAAGACACTAAACCTTTCAGAGTCTCAGTTCCCAGATCTGAAAATGAGGGGGTTGGGCAGGTCTCTCTCCAAATTGCAGTGGAGCTCTGTTGACTATTTTGAGTCAAGCCACTGTGACCCAGAAAAGTATGCAGTAGAAGTCAAAAGACAAGGTTAAACCTAGTTGTTAAGTGGGATGGGGTGTGGAAGGGGTTTGCCGCGGTGCCTGGACATTGAATATGTTCAATAAAATGGTAAGCTGTGGTGATGATGGTAACGATACCCCCGACAAGGAGCGCGTCTCCCTGCCTGTGCTGTGGTTTTCACTTGGAGCGGCAGCTCCTCCTGACACAGGACCATGATAGGCGTTTACTGCAAGTGGCGTGGATTGCTCCTTGCCATACTTGCTAAGGGCAGATAGTTGGCTAATTTTGAACGAAGTCTGAGAGACAACCCCAAATCAGAATGGCTGAGTCATGAGGCATACTCCTGTAGGGTTAGGGGCTCTGGTGCCAGACCCCCGGGTTTGAATCCTGCTCCAACACTTTACCAGCTGTGTCATTGAGAAAGTATCTTAACTTCCCTAAATGTCAAGTTCCTTGCTTTCAAATAAGGACACTAACAGTACCTACTTCAGTACCTACTTCGGAAAGTTGCTGTGAGGACTGAGTTAGAAAAGTGTCAGCGATTGTTACTGCCTAAGAAACAGCACAAGATACAATTACACACGGTTACTAAGCAATGTGTGTCTAAGGTGCAGAGATGCTATCACTGCTGCGGGCATTTCTCACTCATTCACTGAATTAACCTTTGCTGAGAGCTTCCTGTGCATGAAGTCCTGTGCTGGTCATACTGCAATGACCAACATCACAGGCCGAGTCTCTTGTCAGAGAGCCTGGCTGAGAAAACAAATGAGAAGCAATTACAAAACGGTGTGATGAGCAAAGAGCACATGGGGGGGGGGCAGGGCGTTGCTGGTGGAAGGGGCAGACTTAGAGTCAGGGAAGTCCATCTAAACTGAAACCTGAAAGAGGAATACAGATTCCACTGGGGGAAGGACAGAGAAGGGTACATGTGGAAAGCTCTAGAGACAAGAGAGGAAACTATAGCTGAGCTAGAACAGGAGAAAAAATGAAGACTTTCTTCTTTTTTTTTTTTCCTAAAATGAGATTGGGGGGGGTAAGTAGGAGCCAGGTGGTCGTGAGCTTTGTAATAATTGTTGTTTTTTAAATTTTATTTTATTGAAGTATAGTTGATTTACAATGCTGTCTTAATTTCCACTGTACTGCCAAGTGCTTCAGTTATACACATGTAGACATTCTTTTCCATGTTATTTTCCATTACGATTTATCACAGAATATTGAATATAGTTCCCTGTGCTACACAGTAGGAACTTATTGCTTACCCATTCTGTATACAATAGTTTGCATGTAATAATTGTTAATTGTTATAAAACACTGCACCTCTAGTAGCCATCCAAGTGGAGATGTTGGGAAGGCAGCCAGATATATGAGTCTAGGGTCTGGGAGAGAGGTCTGAACTAGAGAGACATAAATTTGGAGTTATCAGTATATATGGATATTTAGTCATGGGACTAGTTGGGATGACTAAGAGAGTGAGCACAGAGAGGAGAGGCCCAGAGTCGGGGGACTCCAAAGTTAAGGGTTCATAGAAGAGGGGAAGACCCGGGTTCATTTCATCCCCCCAACTACCCTAAAATGAATCATTGCTATGACCCCCTTTTTACAGATGAGAAAACTGCAGGGAGTGCTTAAGTAACTTACTGAAGGTCAAGCAAGTAGGTGAGTGGCAGAGATGGAATTCAAGCACACAGGGAGGTCTAAGCAGTGCTCCTCGAAGTGCCACCTCCTGCCTCTCTCAGAAGCCCGAAAGCCCGCTAAAAGATGTGAAGTGGGAGAGTGAAATGCCTCCAGACTGACATTTCAGAAAGACCATGGGTATGGGATGGATTAGGGAAGGCCGAGCTTGGGGGCAGGGAGAGCATTTAGACTACTGCAGTAATCCACATGAGAGATGCTTGTGACTGCAGCCAAGATGGGGGATTGGAAAGAAGTGGACACATTCCAATGATAGGTAGAAGGATAGAGATCAGGGACTAATTGAAAGTGAGTGGTGAGAGAGACTAGGAATCAAAGTTGATTCATAGGTTTCTGATTTGGGCAACCATGTGGATGGAAGTGTCGTATGTTGAGATGGGGATTCCAGGAAAAGAGGCATGTTGAGGGCAAGGAGAGGTGGCATGAATTCATCATAGCGATGCCCAGGGTCACTAACAAGTCGACACGCAAATATTTGTTGAGTTGAACCAAACAACATAGAACTTGGGAGCTCGAATAGTACATTCCCATGGTTTTAAGAGACACCACAGGAAATCATGGACAAATGGTGAGTCTATTTCAGGCATGAAAATCTCCAGGGGGAAACTCCCTGGTGGTTCAGTGGCTGGGACTCTGTGCTTTCAGTGCTGAGGGTTTCGGTTTGGTCCCTAGTCGGGGAGCTAGGATCCTGTAAGCCACCATCTGGTATGACCAAAAAAAAAGAAGGAAGGAAAGGAGGGAGGGAGGGAGGAAGGAACGAAGGAAGGAAAGAAAAAGAAAGAAAGAAAGGAAGGAAGGAAGGAAGAAAGACAAAGAAAGAAACAAAGAAAGAAAGAAAATCTCCAGGAAAAGATTTTCTAAAGCTGCCACTGGTAAACCATCCTAGTGTTTAACAGCTCTTGCTGCTGCGAAGTTTTCTACCATAAAAAGCCAATCCCAACCCTCCTACACTGTTGGTGGGAATGTAATTTGTACAACCATTATGGGGAATAGTACAGAGGTTCCTTAAAAAACTAAATATAGTGCTTCCCTGGTAGCGCAGTGGTTGAGAATCTGCCTGCCAATGCGGGAGACACAGGTTCGAGCCCTGGTCCGGGAATATCCCACATGCCGCGGAGCAACTAAGCCTGTGCACCACAACTACTGAGCCCGCGCTCTAGAGCCCGCGAGCCACAGCTACTGAAGCCTGCCCGCCTAGAGCCCATGCTCCGCAGCAAGAGAAGCCACCACAATGAGAAGGCCACACACCACAATGAAGAGTAGCCCCTGCACACGGCAACTAGAGAAAGCCCGTGCACAGCAACAAAGACCCAACACAGACAAAAATAAATAAATAAAATAAATTTAAAAAACAAAGAAACTAAATATAGAACTACCATATAATCCAGCAATTCCACTCCTGGGCATATACCCAGAGAAAACCATAATTCAAAAAGACACATGCAACCCATGTTCATTGCAGCACTATTTACAATAGCCAAGACATGGAAGCAACCTAAATGTCCATCGACAGAGGAATGGATAAAGAAACGTGCTGCATATACAATGGAATATTACTCAGCCGTAAAAAAGAATGAAATAATGCCATTTGCAGCAACATGGATAGACCTGGAGATTATCATATTAAGTGAAGTAAGTCAGACAGAGAAAGACAAATACTGTATGATATCACTTATATGTGGAATCTAACAAAAAATGATACAAATGAACTTATTTACAAAACAGAAACACACTCGCAGATCTCAAAATCAAACTTATGGTTACCAAAAGGGAAATGTGAAGGGAAGTGATAAATTAGGAGATTGGGATTAACACATACACATTACTATATATAAAATAGGTAACTAACAGGGACCTATTGATTAGCACAAGGAACTCTACTCAATATTATGTAATAACTTATATGGGAAAAGAACCTGAAAAAGAATATATATATATATATATATATATATATATATATATATATATTCGGTTTGGTATATATATAATATATATATAGCTGTATCACTTTTCTGTACACCTGAAACTAACACAACATTGTAAATCAGTTATACTCCAATAAAAAAATTTTTTTAACAAAGTTAAAAAAGAAGCCAGTGCCAGCTCTCAGGGGTTCCTGGTAAAGATTAATTAATTAATTTGGGGATCTGAGATGAGAGAGGCTTTGCTCACTGGGAAAGACATTTGCAAGGGCTTCTCAGTGGGGCCCCAGCACTCACCTCTGGCTTGACACTTCCACCTCCTGTCCACACACGCTACCCTTGCCCTGGTCACCCCCTGAAGAAATGGGATGCCTCCCCTCCATGTCTTTGTTCCCACTGATCCTCTGCTTGGCATGTCTCACTCATCCTTTTTGTGGAAATTCTCTCCAGCCCTGGAGCCCAGCCATATGTTCTCTCCTCCACGAAGTCTGTCCCCAGCTTGATGCCCCTACACTGGAAGTAGTTCCTCTGTGATCAAATAGCATTTCACAGCTCTGTCAGATAACCTAGAGCACTCTTGCCTCTCTGCCATATGTCGTGTACAAATCTGGTCCCCATCACTGAACTGTGAACTCTTTGAGGATGACAGGGTACATAGCTCAATGCTTATATACATTCATTCACCTATGAAACTAACAGTTATGGAGGGCCTACTACCACCTGGACACTGAGGGGGCAAAGACAATTAAAGTGTGGTTTCATGGACCTTACAATCAAATGTGGGGAAAAAAACTCTAAAGAAAAGCCCAGATTCCGCTAAAAAAAATCAAAACAGGTTTCTTTAAGCCTGGCTGTAGAATGAGCCTGTCCCTGTGGAGAGGAGAGCTTGAACTTGACACCCCTGCTCTGGAACAAGAGACCCCTTTCTGTCTTAGGGACCTCCCACTGCTGGCTGCTGTCCCCACCATGCCGAGCTTGGGAGGCTCCGTGTCCCCAACTCTTCAGCACCAGGGTAGACACACTAGTTTTTGATTAATTTCCCATAGCAGAGCTGAGACTAGATGGACACAGGCAAAGCACGTCTAAAGATTTGGGGATAATAACGGGGATGAGCAGAAAGAGTAACATGCAACCAATAATGCAGCTCACAAGATGTGACATCATTGGGGTATCTCGGGATGCACACCTGCTTCCAGGGGGCAGAGGTTCTCTGTCACTCCTCGTACCTGGGAGCCCCAGCAAAGCCCTCTTTAGTTACTGAGACCCAAACAATGCGTGACAAGAAGACAAGCATCCCTCTCCCCGCGGCCCCAGGAGCCCACTGATTTGCATCTCCTGGGGGAAGGAATCATCGCACCAAATGGCCCCTTCCCTACATAAGTAATCCCAGGAACACCCAACTGTGAGGCCCCACTCGCACCTCTGGGGTCCGGGCCTTCTTCTACGGCTTCTTACGAGACCCTCCTCCATTCTCTGCCTACCTGTCTAGATGATCTCATGAGTGTAAGCCCACTTTGAATGATGTACTCATTTTTTTAAAAATTTTATTTATTTATTTTTGGCTGTGTTGGGTCTTCATTGCTGTGCACGGGCTTTCTCTAGTTGCGGCGAGCGGGGGCTACTTTTCGTTGCAGTGTGCGGGCTTCTCATTGCGGAACACGGGCTCTAGGCGTGAGGGCTCCAATAGTTGCGGCTCGCAGGCTCAGTAGTTGTGGCGCACGGGCTTATTTGCTCTGCTGCATGGGGGATCTTCCGGACCAGGGCTCGAACTCATGTCCCCTGCATTGCCAGGCAGATTCTTTTTTTTCACATCTTTATTGGAGTATAATTGTTTTACAATGGTGTGTTAGTTTCTGCTTTATAACAAAGTGAATCAGCTACACATATACATATATCCCCATATCTCCTCCTCTCTTTTGTCTCTCTCCCACCCTCTTGGCAGGCAGATTCTTAACCACTGAGCCACCAGGGAAGTTCCTGAATGATGTACTCTTGATTTTATGCATCCAATCTCAAACTTTTGACAGACCTCCAGACGCACATATCCAATTGCCCACTTGACTTCTCCACTTAGGGGCCTGCCTTACAGACATCTTAATAGGGCAAAAAGGAACTCTCGAGTTTCCCTCCCAAATCTGTTCCTTCCTCCAGCCCTACTCCAGCTCCAGTTTTCCCCATCTTAGTAAACGACAGCACTATCCATTTAACTACTCAAACCGATACACTAAGTCCCCTACATACGAATGAGTTCGGTTCCGAGAGCGTGTTTGCAAGTCCAATTTGTTCGTAAGTCCAGCGAAGTTAGCTTAGGTACCCGATTAACACAATCGGCTATATAGTGCTGTACTGTAATAGGTTTATAATCGTTTTTGTGCACATAATACATAAAAAGCAAAGAAACACAAAAAATAAAGAAAATATTTTTAATCTTACAGTATAGTACCTTGAAAAGTACAGTAGTACCAGCTACATCACTGCTGCTTTTATGCTTGCTTCCAGACATATTGGGCTTGAAATAAAGATACTGTGCTACTGGACTCTATACAGTACGGTACAGTAAAGTGAGCAAAAGCACAACCACTTGTAGAGGATGCACGCGTGTGACAAGGTACGCCAGACGCGTGAACTAACTTAAGTGATTGGACGTGCGAACACAAGTTTGCATCTTTGAAAGTTCACAACTTGAAGGTTCAGTTGGAGGGGACCTTCTGTACCCTTGATCATCCTTAACTCCGCCATTACCCTCATGCCCCAACAGATCCAGAAGCAAGCCATGTGGATTCTATCTCTAAAGTATGTCAGGAATCTTTCTTCTCTCAGCTCCACCCTAGTCCAGTCCACCACGGCCTGAACGACTCTAAACCACCTCCAGACTGGTCTCCCAGTTCCACACTCACCCCTTGAATTCTTTTTTTTTACAGCAGTGAAAGTGAGCTCTTCAAGCTCTAAATAGTTACCTGCAGCTCAGATGCCTTCAATGCCTTCCGCGGCTTTCAATCCAAATGCATTTACCGCCTTGCTATAGGCTAAAGGTTTGCATCCCCTCAAAACCTGTGTGTGAAATCCAAATGCCCAATGAGACAGTGGGAGGTAGGGCCTTTGGGAGGTGGTTAGGACGTGAGTGTGCAGCCCTCATGAGTGGATCGCTTAGAAAAGAGACCCCAGAGACCAACCTGGCCCCTTCTGCCACGTGAGGACACAGAGAAAAGACAGCCGTCTTCTGAAACAGGAAGCGGGTCCTCACTAGACACCAGATCTGCTGGCACCTTGATCTTGAACTTCCCAGGCTGCAGAGTGGTGGGAAATAAATGTCTGTTGTTTAAGCGGCTGAGCCGGTGGTATTTTTGTTATAGCAGCAGAAATTGACTAAGGCACACCTCTGTTATCTTATCCCCTCCTGGGTCTCCAGCTGAATCTCTTGCCATTCCTCATCCCCGACACACCCTGCTTTCTAGGCCCTAGACTATGTTGTTTCCTCTGCTTGAAAAGCTCTTCCCCTGGTCTTCTGTAGCTAGCTCCTTTTCTTCCTTGAGGTCTTCCTAGATCGCCTTCTCAGAGTCTTCCACTATCGCCTTATGTAAATCCACCCCCATCTCCCTCTTCCTCTGCTACCCTAGGCTATTCTCTGCCTATTCTCTTTTTAATATAAATTTTATTTATTTATTTATTTCCTTATACATTTATTTATTTATGGCTGCATTGGGTCTTCGTCGCTGCACGCAGGCTTTTCTCTATTTGCGGCGAGCAGGGGCTACACTTGCGGTGCACGGGCTTCTCACTGTGGTGGCTTCTCTTGTTGCGGAGCACGGGCTCTAGGCACGTGGGCCTCAGCAGTTGTGGCTCACAGGCTCTAGAGCGCAGGCTCAGTAGTTGTGCTGCACGGGCTTAGTTGCTCAGCAGCATGTGGGATCTTCCCGGACCAGTGCTCGAACCCATGTCCCCTGCATTGGCAGGCGGACTCTCAACCACTGCGCCACCAGGGAAGCCCTCTCTGTCTATTCTTTATAACACGTATCGCAACCCGTGATGACTGCATTCATTTCTCTGTTGCCTTTTTCTTTGTCAGTCTCCCTCCCTAGAGTATGTGTGTCTTGCTGTATCCGTCTTGTTTACCCTTATAGCCCTAGTCTAGCATAGTTCCTGGCACCCAAGAAGTCTCGATAAATGTTTGTTGAAGAAATGGAATGTCTGAGCACCTCCTATTCACCCTGCCCTTAATAGTATGAGATGGCCAAACACATGACACCCAACACTGGGCAGATGACCCTGACAGCAGTTTATGAGCGACAAAGGCTCACAGCCTGGAGAAAGGGGACATCGCACAGCACGCAGGGCCACATGGGGGCCGCACCCTGGAATAGAGTGAAGCGACAGGGGCAGTGGGATTGAACCTTGTAGTGACAAGAGGGTGGGATGACCCTTGGTTTCTACAGCGGTACGTGATTGGCTTGCTTGAATAATTTTGAGAACCGACAAGGAGGCAAAATCCAATAATTTGAGGACTGCATGGAGTGCAGGTCCAGCTGTAGGGGAATTCGTCAGGCAGGGAGAATTTCCTGCTGGTGGGGACATATCTGGAGAGGACTTTGGGCCCTGTGATGCTCAAAGACGTCAAGACAGCACTTGAAATTTTAGGTCTTACAACACATGGACCTAGCTTCTGGACAAGAGACATGCACGTATGTAGCCAGGGGTAGGGAATACAGGGAGGAGATTGTTTCATTATATGAGTAAGTGAATGAATTATTATTATCCTGTATGCCCTGTGATGGTGTATGTAAGTACTACATGAGCAACTAGTGTTCAAAAAAGGATCATTCAGTAAAACTGAATTCCTACTTTGTTCTTATCCTAAATGAGAGCCAGTGGAGATTATGTTCAGCTTCATGTAAAAGAAAACCCAAATAACACTAACTTAAATAAGATAGGGATTTATTTTTCTCTCCCATTATGAGAAGTCAAGAAGTAGGAGATCCAGGGCTGGAATGGCAGCTTCACATCAGGCTTCCCTTAGCTTGCCCCATTCCACCATTTCTAGGGTGGAGCTTTCACCCTCATGCTCACAATATTGTTGCTGTTGCTCCAGTCATCAAGCTATATTCCAGGCAGAAAGAAGGAGAAAAGACAAAGAGCAAATGGGCATGAGTCACTGGAGTCACTTGCCTTTAATGAGCTTTTCCTGAAGTCCCACTTGCACTCTATTGCTCAGAAGTAATCTAAAAGAAGTCCCGGGAATGTTTTGTTTTGTTTTGTTTTGTTTGCTTTTTACTTTGTGTGTGTGTGTTATTGTTGCTGTTTTTAGGGTCTTTTTGTGTTTTTTAAAAATTGAAGTATAGCTGATTTACAGTGTTTCAGGTGTAAAGTGATTCATATATATGTTCATATATATATATATATATATATATGTTCTTTTTCAGATTCTTTTCCATTATAGGTTATTACAAGATATTGAATATAGTTCCCTATATTGCTATAGTGCTATACAGTAGGTCTCATTGTTTACTTATTTGATCTATAGTAGTGTATCTGTTAATCCTAAACTCCTAATTTATCCTTCCCGCCCCCCAACCCCGGTCCCAGGAATGTTTTTACCTGGGTACATTACTACCTCCACCCCCAAAATGGGACTCTGTTTATAAGGAAGACAGGAGAATGGATATTGGATAGACAACTCGCAGCCTGTGGACAGCCAGTGGGAGTGAATAGCAGCTCCAATCAATGAATAGACTGGATATTTTAAATAAAGTCTGGAATTGAAGGCCTTAGGCAAGGCAGACTAGAAAACAGGAAAGCTCCACAAGACAGTTTTTATTTAATCTCTGCAAGATTAAGATAAGACCAAAAAACACATCCATAGTAACAAGAAGGTTCAGTAAGTGACAGCCAGGGAAGGGGTAACGTGGCCAGCTCTGGTCTGAAAGGGTTGGAGGAAAGGCAAATGGTCACAGGGTCATAAATAGCCACAAACAGATGGCTTGATCTTGGGCAGGCTATCTAGATGAACTCCTTGGATCTCAATGTCCTTATCTGTAAAATGAGAGGATTGGACTAAATTATCTCCAAGATCTTTTCAACTCTAAATTTCTTTTGTAACGGTGGTCTTTTTTTCTTTCTTTTTTAGCAGTGAAATCTTTTAGACAAATGAAAGCTTATGTAGAAAACTAATAAAGCAGAGCTGCTCTGGATGACCAGGGATTGGAACCCTGGAGTTCTGTCCGCTTGGCCTCAGTTTTAATCCCCACGGTGGCCCCTGAACTCCAAAGAGCACATTTCTACATAGTTCCATGTGTAACTTTAATAAAATCAAATGATGACAGATATAACCATGGGAAAATTGCTTTTACTTGTTACTAACAATCTTAAAGACTTTCTAAAACCCATGAAATTAAATAACTAGAGTTTCAAATTGTGACACTTTATTATGACTCTCATTTGAAATCACTGGGGAAATATTCATAAAATCTCACAGGAAACTCGACAGAATTTCCAGCAAAATTTATTCAGCAGTGATGGGGGGAAAAGGAGCTTGGATTATGAACAAAAGTTTTCAGAGTAACATATTTATTATTTTCCAGGTAGTTATTTAGATAAAAATGATTCTCAGAGAAAACAAAACAAAACAGACCCTTGTTTTGCAAACACTTGTTTCCTGTGTGCCAGGCGTGGCTGCTTCCTGTTTACCAAAAGTAATTGTTGGTAACTGGAAGCAAAGACCAGAAAAATGCACCTCTTGTCAGTCACCTGCTGAACTTCCTTTCCCTTACACTTGTCATACTTTTAACATTCCCGAAGTTTTTCAAATGTCCTTCTAAATCTTCAATGTATTCAAAAAGAAAAAAACAACAGTAGAAAGACTTAATGAGATCTGGAACCGTTATCCTCACATTTCTCCCTCTACAGCGTCTACCCTTTGAGTATCAGATAAAATTTTATGACTACTCTGATTATTTTTTCTACCCACACAGAATCCTAAAGCGTGTTTTTATCTCCATAATAGTTCAATACACCCAGTTTTGCTCTCTCTTTCTTCCTGTCCACACTGGCAATCACCAACCAGCTTCTGCATTTTTCTCCTCACAATATCCCGCCTCCTCGATCCTGCTTTTCCTCTCATCATTGTAACCTTTTTTCTTTGCAGATAGGTCTGGAAAACACCATCTGTTCCAATTTTAAGGTCTCTGGGGCAGATTAGAGGTCCGGGAGCAATACTCTTCCAACTCGAAATCCCAGACGCACTGTCAGCCAAAGATTTTTTTTTTCTCGTTTTTAAACTTAATTTTTATAAAGTTCCTCCAGAGGCAAAATAAAGGAAATCATATTTAGGTATTCATGAAAAGTCATACAAAACTTAAAAAAATGGTTTAATAATCCATTTAAGTTAGAACTCTGATCACAATACAGGTCATATTGTTACCGCGTGGCCTCTTCTTTGGCTAGAAGGCGTCCAGCAGTTTGAGGTCCGACAGTTAACCAACTAGCCCTTAGTGCCACGCACGAACAGACTCAACTCCCAACCTTGGCGCCGAGAGCATCCGGGCAGCCGGGCCGGATCCGGTAATGAGCTCTCGGCTACGGAAGGTGGTGCTGTTGGGTCTGAGGGGAGCCGGGCTGGCGCCGGGACCCCGGGACCAGAGTTGGAAAAAGCACCCGAGATGCCTAAAGTGAGTTGCCTCAGTTTGGACACCACTCGAGAGTGGGACTTCTGGGGACTCAGAGAGTTCGAGATAAAGGCAGGAATGCTCTGGGAAGAGCCAATCCGAGAGGAAATTTAGACCCAAGCTATGGGCGGGGACCGGGGGCACCTTCTGGGGCCGGGGCGCGGGGAGCGGGGTCGACGGAGAGAAAGGGGGGGCGATGGAAACCAAATGTCTTTCATCCCCTGGAGACAAAGAGGTGCCTTCTTTGGACAACAGCTGCCAGTGCCACACACACCATACGGCGGGGAGCGGGGGAGGGGCGCCGGGGAGCGTCGGGGGCCGGGACAGCTCCGACTTCCCACAATGGTGGTTGTCATGGTGACGGGCCATCCATCTAAGGGGAGGCTGAAAGGACCCATTGTTCCGGAGGCGGGCTGCCCGGGCTGCGCCTGTTTCTGGTAGACACCTTTAAACACCTCGGGAGGGCTGGGGACCGTGGCTGCGGGGTCCGCGGGAGTCTCAGGCCGGGACCGCAGACCGCGGGTCGCGACGCAGCCGGGACTCGGCTCGAGCCCGCACTGACCCCTCCCACGCGGGCGTGCGGCGATCAGCGGGGGACACGTGTGCGCGCGCGCACACACACACACACGGAGATGGGGTTGGTAACACAGCTGGCACACGCGCGCACGCGCACACACACGGGGTTGGTAACACAGTCGGCGCGCGCGCGCACACACACACACGGAGGGGTTGGTAACACAGCCGGCGTGGGCGCGCGCATACACACGTTTGGTAACACAGCTGGCACGCGCGCCCACACACACACACACACACACAGAGGGGTTGTTAACACAGCCGGTACACACACACACACACACAGAGGGGGTGGGTAACACAGCCGGCGCGCGTGCGCACACATCCCGGGGCGTGGGCCGGCAGGTGCACGGGAGGCTAGTGGGGAAGGCCTGGGAACCCCACCAGTACTAGCTGAGGTCTGGGGCCAGGGGCCTCGGGAAAGCCCCACAGAATCACTTCGCAATCATGCTGGAAGAAAAAGAAGAACAAAATCACGGTGTAAAGAAGGTTAAAAGTTCCAAGGAAGCATGGCACGTTTCCTTATTAACAGCAAACAATTGGAGACAACCTAAAAGTCCGTCCCTGGGGGCTGGTTAAATAGTGTGGGACACATCCCTCTGATGAAATATTAAGCGGCCATTTAAAAATCAAAGGGCAGCTCCATATGCAGAGCTTATGGGGGTGTCCCGTATGTTTCAAGTAATAAAGCAAGTGCAGAACAGCGTGAGTGTTACGTGTACCTGTGTGTACACATACACTCCTGTGCACCTGCACGTGTTTGCATCTCTCTCTCTTTTTTTTTGGCTGAATTGGATCTTCCTTGCTGCGCGTGGGCTTTCCGTAGTTGCCCCGAGCAGGAGCTACTCTTTGTTGTAGTTCTTGGGCTTCTCATTGCCGTGGCTTCTCATTGCGCAGCACGGTCTCTAGGCGCTCTGGCTTCAGTAGTTGCAGCACACGGGCTCAGTCGTTGTGGCTCGCGGGCTCTAGAGCGCAGGCTCAGTAGTTGTAGCGCACACGCTCAGTTGCTCCGCGGCCTATGGGATCTTTACGGACCAGGGCTCGAACCCGTGTCCCCTGCATTGGCAGGCAGATTCTTAACCACTGCGCCACCAGTCAAATCCTGCATCTTCTTAGGAGAGCACTGTGGAACCAGAGCATGTAGTGGGGAAATGAAAACTTCCTTCTCACAATATAGTCTTTGGTACATTTTGGATTTTGTCCTATGCACCATGTATTACCCAAAAAAAAGAAAAAAACGTTTATAAATCACTTTAAAATTGCATTTGAACACTAATGAGATTTGGAGCTCTCCATAAGGTGCCTGAGCTCTTTTTAAAAATGTTTTAATAAATATTAATTTAAACAGTATACGTGGATAACAAGTACCATTAACTCACAGTTTGGGAAGGTAGTCAGAGCGCCAAAGCATCTAAGTACACACGTCGGGGCGCTCACTGTATAATTGATCTGTTACATCAAATTAATCACAGGGCTTCCCAATTAAACAAATATGACATTACATTAGGGTGCTTTTCCTAATTACAAAATGGTATATAGTCACTGAAATGAGCTATTGAATCCCAATGACATGGATGATTTTTCCACATGGATACAAATAAAAATTGTTACTTATTAATGACTTACCAAATAATGAGTTAACATCTATTGAGCACTTACTGAACACGGTGTTGAGGGTATGATATGCATTATTTCTTTTAATCTTTCAAACAAACCATTTGCCTATTATACAAGTGAAGAAACATGGAGAAGTGTTCTTCCATTTACCTAATATCAAACAGCTAAGAAAGCTGCAGAGGCTGGATTTGAATTCACATCTGACTGACTCTAAAATCTATGTTCTTAACCTTTACACGTCACTTTTCAAATTGTGGTGAAAATATAGGCTCAGTATGAATCTCTAATCCTGAGGCTTCACAGACTTTTTAAATTGAAATATGTTGCTTCACGACGTTGTTACTTTCAGTTATACATATATATTCAATCGTACATATATATATATTTCTTTTTCAAGTTCTTTTCCCTTATAGGTTATTACAAAATATTGAGTATAGTTCTTTGTGCTATACAGTAGGTACCTGTTGGATGTGGCTTCACAAATTGAATCAAAAATTTCTAACTATTAAGAATCAGACTATATTTGAGGAAACATCCATTGTAAACAGTATAGTGGACCTATGAATTTTAACTCATGCTGTAGTTTGGTTGTGCAGAGTAAATATGAGGTCTGTGTTTTGTGAATAACTAATGTAGCCTTTATTTAGATGTCCATAAATCAAGTTGAATTGGAATCAAATATGCTCATTCCTCTATGTATTGTCTGGCTGCTTTTGCACTACCGTGGCAGAGTCGCATACTTGTAAGATCAACGGTATGGCCCACAAAGACTAAAATATTTGCCGTTTGAGCCAAGACTTTGGAAACAACCTAAATGTCCGTCGACAGATGAATGGATAAAGAAGATGTGCTATATATCTACAATGGAATACTACTCAGCCATAAAAAAGAATTAAATAATGCCGTTTGCAGCAACATGGATGGACCTAGAGATTATCCTACTTAAGTGAAGTAAATCAGAAAGAGAAAGACAAATACCATATGATATCACTTATATGTGAAATCTAAAATACGGCACAAATGAACTTATCTGCGAAACAGAAACAGACTCACAGACATAGAGAACAGACGTGGGGTGTGGGGGACAGATTGATTGGGGGTTTGGGATTAGCAGATGCAAACTATTACATAGATAATGGATAAACAACAAGGTCCTACTGTATAGCACAGGGAACTATATTCAATATCCTGTGATGAACCATAATGAAAAATAATAAAAAGTATAACTGAATCACTTTGCTGAACAGCAGAAAGTAACACAACATTGTAAATCAGCTATACTTCAATATAATAAAATTTTTTTAAATATTTGCTATTTGGCTCCTACAGGAAATATTTGCTGATCCTTGATCTAGAGTTAAGGTCATGCTCTCAGAAAGGCAAAAGAGGGAGGGACTTTTAAAAAAATTCTAGCCCCATTCTAGAAGTATTATTTTAATATTCACCCAAGTATTCCACTCGTGTTCAAAGCTGTGCATTCAGGGCTGTCCCCAGGGGCTTTAGCAATGAGAAATATACTTCAGTTCTTACAGGATAAGATCGGTAGATGTACTGACATAGGTTTTCCTCAGCCACAATGCTATTTTTCTTCTGTGAGAAGCAGCTCACTGATAAGCACCCATCTTTTTGCTTTGGCAGCTGTTCTTAACCGAAGAACTTCCAGAGGAAGAAAGAAGCCAAAGATACATGATGATTTGCCAAAATACAGCAATTACTATGATTGAAATATATAGCCTGTGATATCACATACGGTAGTTGGAACCCACTGAGAGAGATGATTGGCACTGTTTTCCTTCGATTTCAAAGAATTGTGTTCCCTTTTCTCTTTAAAAGCTTTTGTGGCTCTGGAAACTCTGGAGAAGGTTGTGTGAATTTGTAAAAATTAGTATGTTGGGGAGAGCAGTGTGCCATCTGCAGGGACAGTTACCACTAATCTTAGGGTAAAACTTCTAGGAAAATCAATGTTGGGGGATTTTTATCCCTGTTACCCCTCCTCTTCATTGCTATCTGTGTCACCTTCTAGCCCAGAGCAATGGCTGTTGCTCCCTTGTTGAGCAACCCGAAAGTCCTAGGTTATGCCCATGGACAACACCTCCTCGTAAGAGCCGAAATCTGTAGATGTCTTAGGCAGCAAGCCAGATGACTTTTTGAGTTTGAAGTTTTGTTTCTTTCTTTCTTTTTTTTTTTTTTTTTTTGCGGTATGCGGGCCTCTCACTGCTGTGGTCTCTCCCGTTGCAGAGCACAGGCTCCGGACGCGCAGGCTCAGCGGCCATGGCTCACGGGCCCAGCTGCTCCGCGGCATGTGGGATCTTTCCGGACCAGGGCACGCAACCCGCGTCCCCTGCATCGGCCGGCGGACTCTCAACCACTGCGGCACCAGGGAAACCCTGAAGTTTTGTTTCTTTAAGCTGGGGAGAACTCTCTGGAAGCTCCTCCACTCAGCTAACAGCTGACCTGTGTTGGCTTGTTTAAAGCATTCATGAAATTGGCCACAGTACAGAGCTCTTATGAAACACTGGCTTTACCAGTAGGCACAGAATACTTTCTGTGTAATTATGGTAGAGCTGTCACTCCATCCAACATCACTCAGTGGCTTAGGCAAATATGAACTCAAGCCAGTAAAAATTAAATTCTGACTGTAACCTAATTTGTGGGTATATGGGTATTCATTGTTCAATTCTTTCCAATTTTCTGTATGTTTGAAATTTTTTCTGATCAGATGTTGGGGGAAAATTCGATTCTTATCTGAAAGCTCCATTTTCTCCAAGTTTCTGAGGAACAAAACAAGACTGATATTTGATAAAACATTAGAACTTTTCATTTAAAAACATATCCCTCCTCTGTAAGAGCAAAACAAAACAAAACAAAACATCTCCATTAAGATCATAAGGATACTATGCACTATGAATAATAGAAACACAGATAGGGATGGACAAATGGATAAAGAAGATGAGATGTGAGATATATATGTATATGTACATATATATATGAGCAATGGAATATTACTCAGCCATAAAAAGAATGAAATAATGCCATTTGCAGCAACATGGTTGGACTCAGAGATTATCATACTAAGTGAAGTAAGTCAGAGAAAGACAAATACCATATGTATCACTTATATGTGGAATCTAAAATATGACACAAATGAACTTACCTATGAAACAGAAACAGACTCACAGATATAAAGAACAGATTTGTGGGGCTTCCCTGGTGGCGCAGTGGTTGAGAGTCCGCCTGCCGATGCAGGGGACACGGGTTCGTGCCCTGCTCCGGGAAGATCCCACATGCCGCGGAGCAGCTAGGCCCGTGAGCCATGGCCGCTGAGCCTGCGCGTCCGGAGCCTGTGCTCCGCAACGGGAGAGGCCACAACAGTGAGAGGCCCGCATATTGCAAAAAAAAAAAAAAAAAAAAAAAGAACAGATTTGTGGTTGCCAAGGGGGAGGGGGGTCCGGGAGGGATGGATTGGGAGGCTGGGGTTAGCAGATGCAAACTATTACATAGAGAATGGATAAACAACAAGGTCCTACTCTATAGCACAGGGAACTATATTCAATATCCTGTGATAAAGCATAATGGAAAAGAATATGAAAAACTATATATATATATATGAATCATTTTGCTGTACAGCAGAAATTAACAAAACATTGTAAATCAACTATACTTCAATAAAATAAAATTTAAAAAAAAAAAAAAATAAAATAAAATTTAAAAAAATCAGAGGGTAGGGTTCAGAGGCCAAAATAATTTCAGTGGTCTCTTCCTAAGCTTGAAAACACTTTCAGGAAAATATCTGGACATTTTCTAATAAACTAATTCCCAGTACTATTCTTAAATTATCAAGGAATGGTAATAACACTGACTGTGTATGTGAGTGAAATGCTCTTTTTTCCCTCCATATTCAATTTTAAGTTGTCGTTACTTGTTTCAGACTCCCAGATTGCCCTCTTAGTAGGTTTTCATCTATCAGAAGTTCTGAAAGGGCCACAACCTAATGCAGATGTCAAAGTCTTCTCTTTTCTCTTCTCTCATCTCTAGCATAAGCATCCATGGGCATTTCTTCCCACAGCTGTCAAACTACCCACTAACTTCTATTCAATCCATCTCTTAGTCCTTTCAGCACACATACAGTTAAATAGGAAAGAATATGAAGGGACTAATGAACATTTGCATTTAGTCGATTAGGCAATGAATTTTCTCAGCTTATTGTCTAATATTTTTTCATGTTACTATACTAATATAGCACCCTAATGCCAATCCCCAACTCTATAAGAAGTCTCTCAGGCTTCCCTGGTGGCACAGTGGTTGAGAATCTGCCTGCCAATGCAGGGGACACGGGTTCGAGCCCTGGTCTGGGAAGATCCCACATGCCACGGAGCAACTAGGCCCGTGAGCCACAACTACTGAGCCTGTGTGTCTGGAGCCTGTGCTCCGCAGCAAGAGAGTCCACGATAGTGAGAGGCCTGCGCACCGTGATGTAGAGTGGACCCCGCTTGCCACAACTAGAGAAAGCCCTCGCACAGAAACAAAGACCCAACACAGCCAAAATTTAAATAAATAAATACAATTTAAAACAAACAAACAAAACACCAGACAATGCTATACACTCTTAAACTTTGTTTGCCAAACTATAGCTTAAAAAAAAAAAAGTCTCTTGATTAAGTATGTAAGGAGGTAAGTATTTATCTTACTAAATTAGAAAAAAGGGAAAAATTATGAAGAGAAAATGAATATACAGTAATAATTGAAATTAATTACATTGAAAACTGATCAAGGAAAAAAAGAAAGTAAAAATGGAAAAGAATAAGAAAGATGTAACCATGGGTATAAAAGAGAGTTTTTAAAAAGTTTTCTTCATGGAATTCTGAACTCTGTGGCATCAAATTGGATGATCTAGATGAAATGTATAATTTCCAGGCAGAATTTAAATGACAAAGATGACCCAAGAAAAATAGAAAATATGAATGGTCTTTTACCATAGAAGAAATTGGAAAGGTAATTAAGCGTCTTCCATTAGAAGAAGAGGAAAACAAAAACTATTATTAGTAACTTCAGAGAGGTAAAAGGGATGCACAGAATGAGAACAGAACAGTATGAAAAAGCATCAATAGAGAACAAAGACCAAGAAAGAACTCAGAAATTTTAAGTATGGCCACCTTAACTTAAAAGTTCAATAAAATGTCTGGAGGGTAAGTCTAGAAATCTCCCAGAAAGTATAGGAAAAAAATGTAGAGAAGATATTAAAATATTAGTAGACCAATGCAGGAAGTCTAATGTCTTTTTTTTTTTTTTTTTGGCGGCACTGGGTCTTAGTTGTGGCATGTGAACTCTTAGTTGCAACATGCATGTAGGATCTGGTTCCCTGACCAGGGATTGAACCTGGGCCCCCTGCATTGGGAGTGCGGAGTCTTAACCACTGCGCCACCAGGGAAGTCTAATATCTTACTAGCCGGAATGCTATAGAGAATGGAGAAAAGGGAGAGAAGGAAAAAATTTTAATCTAGTAAATTTCCCAGTACTGAAGGGCCTGAGGATCTAAACTGAAACGACTCACTGAGTACCCAAGTCAAAGAATGAAAACCAACTTACAGTAAGAAGAGAAAATATCTAAAACCTATGTGGACTCAAAGAGAGAGAGAGAGAAGAAAGAAAGAAAGAAAGAGAGAAAGAAAGAAAGAAGGAATGAGGGGGGAGGGGAGAGGGAGGGAGAGGAGGGAGTAGGAAGGGAGGAAGGAAGGAAAGAAGGAAGAAAGTAAGAAAGAAGATGGAGGAGGAAGAAGAGGAGGATTGACAGGTTACCTGGTGCATTTGACAGGTGGGAAATAATGGAGAGGGACTGTATAGTTCTATTGGAGAGTGAAAGAAGAATGATTTGGGTACATAGAAAACTGAGGAAGCCAACAAACAAGAAGTAAGTGTTAATTTCAGGAAAAACAAAGTTGTACAAGAAAGAAAATATCACCACAGTATATTACTCGGCTTATCAGTGATGAGTTGATATCCAGAATATATAAAGGAACTTCTACAACTCAATAGCAACCAAACAATCTAAACAAAAAATGGACAAAAGACTTGAATGGACAATTTCTCCAAAGATGGAAAACAAATGGCCAAGAAGGAGCTTCCCTGGTGGCACAGTGGTTAAGAATCCGCCTGCCAAGGCAGGGGACACGGGTTTGAGCCCTGGTCCGGGAAGATCCCACATGCCGCGGAGCAACTAAGCCCATGCGCCACAACTACTGAGCCTGTGCTCTAGAGCCCACAAGCCACAACTACTGGGCCCATGCACCACATCTACTGAAGCCCACATGCTCTAGAGCCCATGCTCCACAAGAGAAGCCCGCGCACCGCAATGAAGACAATACAGCCAAAAAAAAAAAAAAACCCAAATGGCCGGGAAGCATATGAAAGATGCTCAACATCACTAATCATAGGGTAAATGCAAATCAAAATCACAATGAGATATCACCTCACGCTCATTAAGACAGCTATTATAAATAAAATAACGAGTGTTGGTAAGGCTGTGGAGAAATTGGAATCTTTTTTTGCATAACTGGTGGGAATATAAAATGATGTGGCCACTGTGGAAAAGAGTATGGCGGTTCCTCAAAAAATTAAATATAGAAATACCTTATGATTCAGCAATCCCACTTCTCAGAATATATTTAAAAGAATTGAAGTCAAGGACTTGAAGAAGTATTTGCACACCCATGCTCATAGCAGCACTTTTCACACAACAGCCACAAGGTGGAAACAACCTAAGTGTCCATCAATGGATGAATGGATGAACGGAACGTGGTCCCTATACATAATGGACAATTATTCAGCCTTAAAAAGGAAGGAAACTCTGACATATGCAACGATATGGATGAACCTGCAGGACATTATTCTAAGTGAAATAAGCCATTCACAAGAAGACAAACTATTATATGATTCCATTTATGCCAGGCATCTAGCGGAGTCAAATTCATAGAGGCAGATAATAGAATGGCAGTTGCCCGAGGCTGGGGGCAGGGGGAAATGGGGACTTGTTAGTTAATGGGCATAAAGTTTCAGTTTTGCAAGAGGACAAAGTTCTGGAGGTTAATTGCACAACAATGTGAATATACTTGACAGTCCTGAAGTGTACACTTAAAAATGGTTAAGAGGGCACATTCTATGTGTATTTCGCTACAATCAAAAATTTTTAATTACTTCAAAATAGATCAAAGATCTTAATGTAAGAGCTAAAACTGTCACTCTTAGAAGGAAACAGGTATAAATCTGCATGGCCTGGAATCAGCAGTAGTTTCTTAGGTATGACACCAAAAGTACAAAGAACTGAAGCAAAAATAGGTATTGGACTTCATCCAGGTTCAAAAGACACCATCAAGAAAGTTAAAAGGTAACTGAAAACATGGGAGAAAATATATGCAAATCATATATCAGGTGAGGCTCTAGTATCTAGAATATAAAGAACACTTACAATTCAACAAGTAAAATACAAACACCCAACTTTAAAATGTGCAAAGGATTTGTATAGACAGTTCTCCAAAGAAAACGCACAAATGGCCAAGAAGCACATGTCAACAGGGAAACGCCAATCAAAAGCACAATGAGATATCACTTCATAGCCACTAAGAAGACTATAATAAAAAAACAAAAAATAGCAAGGGTTGGTGAGGATGAGGAGAAATGAGACCCTGCCGCTGTTGCTGGTGGGAATGTAACATGGTACGTCTGCTGCGGAAAACGGGATGGTGGTGTCTCACTAGGTGAAACATAGAGTTATCATGTGACCCAGCAATTCCACTCTTGGGTATTCACCCAAGAGAACTGAACACATATGTTCACACAAAAGTTGGTAAACGAATTTTAATAGCAGCATTATTCATAAAAACCAAAAAGTGTAAACAACCCAAATATCCATCAACTGATGAATAGATAAATTGGTGTACCCACACAATGACATGAGAAGGCAAGTACTAATACATGCTACAACAGGATGAACCCTGAAAGCACTATGCTAAGTGAGAGAAGCCCGTGACCAAAGATCACATATTATACGATTCCATTTATGTGAACTGTCCAGAAGAGGTAAATTCTAGGGACAGGGCTTCCCTGGTGGTGCAGTGGTTAAGAATCTGCCTGCCAAAGCAGGGGACATGGGTTCGAGCCCTCGTCCAGGAAGATCCCACATGCCGCAGAGCAACTAAGCCAGCGTGCCACAACTACTGAGCCTATGCGCCAGAACTACTGAACCCGTGTGCCACAACTACTGAAGCCCATGTGCCTAGAGCCTGTGCTCCGCAACAAGAGAAGCCACCGCATGAGAGGCCCGCACACCGCAACAAAGAGTAGCCCCTGCTCGCTGCAACTAGAGAAAACCCGCGTGCAGCAACGAAGACTCAATGCAGCTAAAAGTAAATAAAATAAAATAAAATAAATAAATTTATTAAAAAAAATTCTAGGGACGGAGAGTAGATTCGCCTGGAGTAGGAGCAAGGCTGAGTGGAAATGAGAAGGGACAGCTGATATGGGGTTTCTCCGGGGGGGAGGTGAAAAAAATCTAAAATTAGATTGTGGTGATGCTCGCACAACTTTGTGAATATACTGAAAACCATTGAACCACATACTTTATTTATTTTTTTTAAATATTTATTTATTTATTTATTTGGCTGCATTAGGTCTTAGCAGCTGTGCGTGGGTTTCTCTCTAGTT
Organism: Phocoena sinus; assembly: GCF_008692025.1. NCBI lineage: Eukaryota > Metazoa > Chordata > Mammalia > Artiodactyla > Phocoenidae > Phocoena > Phocoena sinus. The sequence continues at coordinate 33,277,601 of NC_045783.1, read as the reverse complement.
GTGGTGCCCTGGCTCCAGAGCGCATGGGCTTAGCTGCCCCGAGGCGTGTGAGATCTCAGTTCCCTGATCAGGGGTCGAACCCGCATCCCCTGCACTGGAAGGCGGATGCTCAACCACTGGACCACCAGGGAAGTCCCAGAACCATATACTTTAAACGAGCAGGTTTAATGATACATGAGGTCTATCTCAATAAAGCTCCAAAACAGAATGCCAGTAAAAGGGGGGAACCATTATCTCCTCCCCATTACTGCATTTTCTCATTGTTACTGGACCACTTGCATTTTTTTCATCTTCCAAGTTCTTGGGCTGCTTTATAAACATTCTGTTTTCTCTAATACAGAGAGAGTGTCTTTCTACTCGGTCCCTCCTTCCTCCACGTGTGAGGACTGGATGCTTGGTTTTTCGTCCTCTCTTTTATCACCTGGGAGTGGCAGGAAGTCAGGGAGCTGAAAGCAGGGATTCCAGGTAAAAACCTACTGCGATAATGAAGGTGAGAATTGACCAGGGTAGCCTTGGTAGAGAGAGTGGAAGTAGTTGGACTCTCTATATAATTGAAGATAGGGCCAAGAAGATTTGCCAGAAGACTGGGTGTGAAGTGTGAGAGAGAAGAGTCAGGAATGACTTTAATGGATAAACAAGGTCCTACTGTAGAGCACAGAGAACTATATTCAATATCCTGGGATAAACCATAATGGAAAATAATTTTTTGAAAAAAGAAGGTAGGGGCTTCCCTGGTGGTGCAGTGATTAAGAATCCGCCTGCCAATGCAGGGCACACGGGTTCGAGCCCTGGTCCAGGAAGATGCCACATGCCACGGAGCAACTAAGCCCGTGCGCCACAACTACCAAGCCTGTGCTCTAGAGCCCGCGAGCCACAGCTACTGAGCCTGTGTGCCACAACTACTGAAGCCTGTGCGCCTAGAGCCTGTGCTCCTCAACAAGAGAAGCCACGGCAATAAGAAGCCCGGGCAACGCAAGGAAGAGTAGCCCCCACTCGCCGCAACTAGAACTAGAGAAAGCCCATGCACAGCAACGTAGACCCAATGCCACCAAAAACAAATAAATAAATAAGCTAAAAAAAAGAAGAATGTATATATGTATAACTGAATCACTTTGCTGTACAGCAGAAATTAACACAACATTGTAAAACAACTATACTTCAATTTTTAGAAAGCTTAATTTAAAAAAAGAATATAAAGAAAGAAAAAAAATGACTTTAAAGTTATTGGCCTGAATGCCTGGGAAGAAAGAGACTGTAACTCTTTATGAAATGAACAAGAGTACAAGGGGAACAGGTCTGAGCTGAAACATCAGAAGGTCAGCTTGGGACAGGTTAAGTTTGAGATGTTTCCAAGCGGAGCTGTTGAGTAGTGTGGTATAATAAAGAATCTATCTCACCTTTGTCCCAGGTTTCTGGCACAGAGCTTAGAAAATGCTGAGCATTTCCTGAGTGGTAGGAGTGTCTTGCTATGCTAACGAGGTGGGGCTTCCCTGGTGGCGCAGTGGTTGACAGTCTGCCTGCCAATGCAGGGGAGGCAGGTTCGAGCCCTGGTCTGGGAGGATCCCACATGCCGCGGAGCAACTGGGCCTGTGAGCCACAACTACTGAGCCTGCGCGTCTGGAGCCTGTGCTCTGCAACAAGAGAGACTGCGATAGTGAGAGGCCCGAGCACCGCGATGAAGAGTGGCCCCACTCGTCGCAACCAGAGAAAGCCCTCGCACAGAAACGAAGACCCAACACAGCCAAAAACAAATAAATAAATTTATATATAAAAAAAAAAAAGAATCCGCCTGTCAATACAGGGGACACGGGTTCGAGCCCTGGTCCAGGAAGATCCCACATGCTGCGGAGCAGCTAAGCCCATGAGCCACAACTACTGAGCCTGCATGCCACAACTACTGAAGCCTGCACGCCTAGAGCCCGTGCTCCGCAACAAGAGAAGCCACTGCAATGAGAAGCCTGCGCACCCCAATGAAGAGCAGCCCTCGCTTGCCGCAACTAGAGAAAGCCCGCGCGCAGCAACAAAGACCCAACGCAGCCAAAAATAAATAAATAAATAAAATAATGTATGCTGATGAGGTGACTCATGGTGGCCCATAGATGGCCTCAGGATGGGGGCTGGTCACCAGAAAGACTGACCACGTGATTAGAGGGTTGGAACTTTGGACCAGCCTGACCTCAGGGAAAGGGAGGGTGGCTGGAGATTGAGTGTAGTAACTTGGGCAATGAGAGCTAATCCATCATGCCTATGAAATGAAACCCAATGAAAACTCTGGACATGGAGGCTTGGAGGAGGCTCCTGGTTGATGGGCACATGATGTGTCAGGAGGGTTATGCACCCTGATTCCATGAGGAGAGGCTATAGAAGCTCTGCACTCCTCACAAGGTCCCAACTATGTGTATCCTTTATAATAAAACTAATTGTAAGCATAGCACTTTCAGTGTGCTCTGTGAGTCCTTCTAAAGGAATTACTGAATCTGAGTGCATCCTGGGAATCCCTGTATTTGTAGCCAGTCAGGCTGAAGTGTGGTGGCCTGGAGACAGTGGTGAGTATTCTCAGAATTGAGTTGTATTGCAGTACACCCAGTTGGTGTCAGACTAAGAGGCGTGGAGATGGAGTAAGTAGGTAGTTTGATATTCCACTTGGGAGATTCAGGGAAAAAGTCAGGGCTGGAGGGAGAACACTGTGAGCTTTGAGCCTACAGATAGTGTTTATAAAGGCCCAAGAGTGGATGAAGTTATCTAGGGAGTGGGTATGAGTAGAAAAGAGAAGACATCCAAAGCCATGCCAACATTAGAAGTGAGGGAGATGGGGAGGGAGCAGAAAAGGAGGCTGAGAATTGGTCAGAGAGGAAAGCCAGGTGAGGGTGGTCACGAAGGAAAGAAAGTGTATCTAACATTGCTGACAAGTCAAGTAAGATTGAGACAGAGAAATTTTCATTAGATTCAGCAATGTGGAGGCTTTGGGAGAACAAGGTCAGAGAAGTTTCAATGGAGTGCTGGGGTTCGAGAAAGAATGGGAGGTGAGAAATGAGAGCAACTCATTCAAACAATTTTGTTCTATCATTTGCAAAGCAGAAATAGAGATACAGACGTAGAGAACAAATGTTATGGATACCAAGGGGGGAAGGCAGGGCAGGATGAATTGGGAGATTGGGATTGACATATATACACTACTGTGTATAAAAGAGATAACTAGTGAGAACCTACTGTATAGCACAGGGAACTCTACTTAGTGCTCTGTGGTGCCCTAAATGAGAAGGAAGTCCAAAAAAGAGGGGATATATGTATACAAACAGCTGATTCACTTTGCTGTACAGTAGAAACTAACACAACACGGTAAAGCAACTATACTCCAATGAAAATTAATTAAAAACTAAATAAAAGAACAAAAGATTTTTTGTTCTAAAGAGAGGAAGAGAAATGAGGCCAAGGCTGGAAGAGGTAGGAGGGCCAAAGAGGGCATTGGTTTGCTTCTTCAGTGGGAGAAGTAGCAGTAGGTTTATATGCTAATGGAAATGATGCAGTAGAACAAGGAAAATGTACACAGAAGAGCAATCGCTGGATGGGGCAAGCTGATGGAGTGACAGGTGAGCTGGGACAGGACCTAGTACACAAATGGAGAGGATCGTCCAGTGTTCAGTTCACCCCTTGTCACAGGAGGAAAGGCACAGAGCACAGACGGAAATAAGTCTGAAGGTTTGGTGTTAGGAGCTACAGAAGGTCTTCCCTAATTGCTGCTGTCCAAGGTTGGATTCTCCAGGAGCAGACACTGAAACAAAGATGTTTATGAGGGGTCACCAGCTACAACAGGAGGTGGAGGTGACAGGATTAGGCAGAGAAAGAACGTGAAGTGTGAGGTAGGCACAGCAAAACCCTGGCCAAGCCAGTGGGGAGCTATGGAGGAAGTGTGGCCCACCAGAGCTACTCTGCCCTGAGCTGTCCTCTGGACACCAACTGCCCCAGCCCACTCTACAGCCTGGGCTGTGGTAGGATTCTCCTGGTTCTCCCAGTAAAAGGCTGTCGCACAGGTGGGGTCTTGCTCAATGGGGCTGTGAGTCCCCAAGTGTGCTCTGAGACTATGCCTCCTCTAGTCCACTTGGTACTGTCACTGGCCTCCAGAAACCAAGTCCGGGACAGCTAGTCATGTACATATTGTTCAGTATCTCTGCTCTGTAGGAGGGATGAGGGATATGTGGTGTGCAGAGTGGGGCTATGGCAGCCTATGTGTGGGAAGAGCCAGAGGGAAATTGAGAAGATGAATGGAAGGTAGGCCAGATTGGGTTGTTGAGAACAAGCTCCAGAAGCCATGCTCAGGCCAAGACTAGACCCTCCCCAGTTCTCCACTGAAATGACCTCCTCTGGTGTGAATCTGGCTAACTGTCCAGAGCCATGAACTTCTCATTTGGTCATCCTGGGGCCCTCTGATATGGGGAATAATGCCTCTGTGCTGCGTATTTTCTGTTTGCCCCCAGAAACACTCTCCACTCCTCTCTGCCCTGATTCCTGCCCTGGGAGGCTGATCTGTATAATTCAGCCTCCTCCCTCCCTCTTCTGGTTGGGTTCAGTCACTAGGGAGAACCATCGGGAAACCTGAAGTAGGGGGAAGAATGAGGCCAGAGTATTTCTCCCCCTGCTTCCCCACGACGTCACCTTGGGCTGCCTGTGTCACTGGTAAGTGGTATCACAGCACCCTTTCCACACTTGATGGTCAGCCTGACAGGTGGTCAGGTTGGGGGAGGTGGGCAGCGGAGGTTGCAGATTGCTTTGAAATGTGACCATGTCTCCTGAGATGGGGAATGACCTGGAGCCTCCACGTCTGTTTGGACAGCTCATGAGCAATGCCATGGACAGCGGAGGTTCTGAGAACCACGCAAGAGAGGAACCAAGCGCACCTTCAGCCCAGCAAGCAGAGCCTCAGCCCAGGAACTGTGGGAGCTAGCAGGCAGGTGGGCGTGGGTGCTCAGCCACTGCCAGCCTCCCCCAGGCTCCTTTGCCCTCTTTGGGGCCTAAGCAGTTTCATCACGCAGGGCACCATTATGCATTTTTGGAACTCTGTGCCTTGATGTTTGGCTCTTCTTCAAGGATTTGTCTTAGACCTACCTCACTGGTTTAATTTTTGATGTACCAGTTCAAATAAGACACCCTGCCCAGGGGACTTCCCTGGGGGTCCAGTGGGTAAGACTCCACGTTCCCAATGCAGAGGGCCCGGGTTCGATCCCTGGTCAGGGAACTAGATCCCACATGCATGCCACAACTAAGAGTTCGCATGCCACAGCTAAAGAGCCTGCCTGCAGGCACATACGGAGCCTGCCTGCTGCAACTAAGACCCAGTGCAACCAAATAAATAAATAAATATTAAAAAAAAAAAAAGAATAAAGGAAACCCTGCCCAGTTAAGCAATCCTAAGCACAACCGTGATAACGCCCACCATGCTGGCTCTACTATGGAGAGTGGGCTGCCTACCTCTTGGCTGGCTCTTCTGGGACAGGTCCAGAACTTCTGGCTGTTACAGCCACCTTGTGAAGAGGAGAGGGCTCTTTATGGCTCTAAGGTAGTTCCTTCCTTCCATATGTTCTCGAACTGTCCTGCTAAATATGCAGCCTTGCAGAGCTGTGAAGGGTACGGTTCTCCCATTCTGTCTCCCACTTGCTCCATCAAATTCTCAATTTCCCCTCCCAAGGTAGCTGTGAACTGAAGGGTGCCAGGGTCTGTGGGCCAGGAATTCATGGATCATCTGACCCTCTAGAAGCCAGAGTAGCATCCAGAGGCCGAGGCTTACTTGGCCTGTACATGGAGGCTGTCGGCAGGAAAATGGCCTGGGCCAAGCAGAAGGTCGTCTCCGCTGTTGGTCAGACCGGCTGGGCCAGAAGGTGATAAGCAGTAAGGCAAAGACTAGCCGGGACACTGGAGGCTGTGGACACGAACATCCAGAAATGGGCAGGCACAGGGGCTTGGTCACAGAGAAGGCAAAGATGTTATGAAGTGCAGACATGGACTAAAATCAGGCAATTAATACTACAGACACCAGGCTTTTGGCAAAGCAAGGTCTTTTTTATATTTAGCAGCCATGTCCCCATCAGGTAGGGAGAGTAGGTCTTAAAGGGGCAGGCGCCACCAGACCCAGGATTGCCTGTAGGTCCTTAAAAGTGATGATCCCACCTGACCAGCTTAGACTAGAACCAAGAGTTCTAGAACCGTGTCAGTTGCCTTTGGGGCCAAGTTGCAGAGCCCAGGGGGGTCAGATGTGTGGCGTCTGTTGGCCTGCATCAGGAGAGTGAACAAGCAGTCAGGAGGGGAACGTTTGGGAGGGGGTAGGTGGATAACAAGTAAATTGGGACACTGGAGAATTAGTTAAGGTGAGGTCCTGAAGTTAGAGGGGTCCCTGGAAGCACACAGGAAGCTAGGAGGATAGAGAGGTGGAACTGATTATCAATAGGGGGCAGAATTTGTAGTTCCTGGATAAGACACTATCCTAAGATAAGATATGACAGGGCATAGATGCCTGGTCCTAGCCTCTGCAGGTTTTCTTCCCGAGGCCTTTGGGTGGTCCCAGGGCCAAAAGCAGAGTGTTAGAGCAGCAGCCTCTTTCCACATATTCAAAGAATATAAAAGTATTTGGGGTAGGGATTAGGAGAATTGTTGGAGAGGGGTCTCCAGGGAGACAACTAGCATCAAGCAGGGCTTCAGTGATGCTCTGCAAATAGATCAGTTAAATTCTGCAGGACTCACTTTATACCCTTCACCCCCTCCAGGAAAGGATGAAGAAGAGAGAAAGAAAGAAAGAAAGAAAAGAAAGAAAAAGAAAGAAAGAAAAAGAAAGAAAGATAGAGAAAGAAAGAAAGAAAAAGAAAGAAAGAAAGAAAAGAAAGAAAAAGAAAGAAAGGAAGCAAGGAAGGAAAGGAAGGAAGGAAGGAAGGAAGGAAGAGAGACATAGCAGGTAAGCAAATGGGCCTGACCAGGTCAGTTTCTGAGACCAGGCATGAGAATCCATGCTCCGGGCAGGACAGGGGTCATTCCCAGTCCTCCACTGAAATAGCCTCTGGTATGTATTTGGTGTGTTGGCCACAGCCATGAAACACTCCTGGGCCAATCATGGTCACCTGGGGGCACTCTGGAATGACTCAAAGGCCAGATTTTGGAGGGCCCAGGTGCTATAGTCTGTCAGTCCTTCCCCAAACCTTCCATGCCCTGTAGATGTGGTCACCCACCTCTCACCAGCTCAGCTTTGCTCAGGCCCTGTGTTGATTCTATTTTCTAACGATGGCTGCCGTAATGACTCTCATCCCATTTCCTTTTTTTAATAGCAGTTTTACTGAGATGTAATTCACCTGCCATATAATCTACCTCTTTAACATGTTCAATTCAATGGCTTTAATATAGTCAGAGTTGTGAAACCATCGCCATAATCAATTTTAGAACATTTTATCACCCCCTCCCAAAAGCCACCACTTATCCAGGAATCATATTTCCTCCTCCCCAGCCCTAAGCAACCAAAAAATCTAATTTCTCTCTCTATAGATTTGCCTCTACCGGACACTTCATATAAATGGAATCACAATATGTGGTTATCTATGACTGGCTTCTTTCACCTAGCATGATATTTTCTTTTTTTTTTTTACTTTTTATTTTATACTGGAGTATAGTTGATTAACAATGTTGTGATAGTTTCAGGTGTACAGCAAAGTGATTCAGTTATACATACACATGTATCTATTCTTTTTCAAATTCTTTTCCCATTTAGGTTGTTACATAATATTGAGTAGAGTTCCCTGTGCTACACAGTAGGTCCTTGTTGAGTATCCTTTTTTTTTGGCTGCATTGGGTCTTCGTTGCTGCGACCAGGCTTTCTCTAGTTATGGCGAGCGGGGGCTACTCTTCATTGCGGTGTGTGGGCTTCTCATTGCGGTGGCTTCTTTTGATGTGGAGCATGGGCTCTAGACGTGTGGGCTTCAGTAGTTGCAGCACGTGGGCTCAGTAGTTGCAGCACACCAGCCCTAGAGCAAGAGGGCTTCAGTAGTTGCAGCTCGCAGGTTCTAGAGCGCAGGCTCAGTAGTTGTGGCGCAGGGCTTAGTTGTCCCGCGACATGTGGGATCTTCCCAGACCAGAGCTGGAACCTGTGTCCCCTGCATTGGCAGGTGGATTCTTAACCACTGTGCCACCAGGGAAGTTCCTCCATTTTAAATATAGCAGTGTGTACATGTCGATCCCAAACTCCCTTACTATTCCTTCCCCCCATCCTTCCACACTGGAATCCATAAGTTCCTTCTCTAACTCTGTGAGTCTGTTTCTGTTTTGTAAATAAGTTCATTTGTATCATTTCTTTTTAGATTCCACATACAAGCAATGTTAATTCTCTTTCTCTGTCTGACTTACATCACTCAGTATGACAATCTCTAGGTCCATCCATGTAGCATGATATTTTCAATTTCATCCATGTTGTAGCAAGTATCAGAAATTCATTTTTTTATGGCTGAATAACATTCCATTTTATGAAACTACATTTTATTCATCCATTCATCAGTTGGTGAACATTTGAGTTGTTTCCGTATTTTGGCTATTATGGATAATGCTGCCACAAACATTTTTGTACGGGTTTTCTTGTACACGTATCTTTTTATTTCTCTTGGGTATATACCTAGGAGTGGAATTGCTGGGTCATACAGTTACTCCATGTTTAACCTTTGAGGAACTACCAGACTGTTTTCTAAAGTAGATGTACTATTTGTATTCCCATCAGCAGTGTATGAGTGTTCCAATTTCTCCAATCCTCATTAACCTTGTTATTATCTGTTTTTTAAATTATAGCTATCCTACTGGGTGCAAGGTGATGTCTTACTGTGGTGTTTATTTGCATTTCTCTGATGACTAACATTGCTGAACATTCATATTTGTATACCTTCTTGGGAGAAATGTCTATTCAGATCCTTCTCCCATTTTTAATTGGATTGTCTTTTTATTACTGAGGTGTAAGCATTCTTTATATATTCTAGACACAAGACCCTTATCAGATATATGTTTTGCAAATATTTTCTTCCATTAGTGGCTTGCCTTTTCACTTTCTTGATGGTGTCCTTTGCAGCACAACGGTTTGCAATTTCAATGCAGTCTAATTATTTTTTCTTTTGTTGTTTGTGTTTTTGATGTTGTATCTAAGTAACCATTGCTTAATCCAAGGTCATGAAGATTTATGCCTGTGTTTTCTTCTAAGAATTTTATAGTTTTAACTCTGATAATTAGGTTTTGATCCATTTTGAGTTAATTTTTATATATGGTGTGAGAATATTTGCATGTAGATATACAGTTTTTTAAAAAACATAAATTTATTTATTTATTTATATTTTTGGCTGCCTTGGATCTTCATTGCTGTGCACGGGCTTTCTCTACTTGTGGCGAGCAGGGGCTACTCTTCATGTGGCGTGTGGGCTTCTCATTGCAGTGGCTTCTCATTGCGGAGCACGGGCTCTAGGTGCACAGGCTTCAGTAGTTGTGGCATGCAGCCTCAGTAGTTGTGGCATGCAGGCTCAGTAGTTGTGGCTCACGGGCTCTAGAGCACAGGCTCAGTAGTTGTGGCACACGGGCTTAGTTGCTCCGCAGCATGTGGGCTCTTCCTGGGCCAGGGCTTGAACCTGTGTCCCCTGCATTAGCAGGCAGATTCTTAACCACTGTGCCACCAGGGAAGCCCTAGATATACGGTTTTCATAACACCATTTGTTGAAAAGACTATTCTGGTTTTTTCTTATTGAATGTCTTGGCACCCTTGTCAAAAACCAAAATGTGTTGACCATAAATGTATAAGTTTATTTCTATGCTATCAATTTTATTTCAATGATCTATATGTTTAGTATTATGCCAGTATTACACTGTCTTGATTACTGTAGCTTTATGGTAAGTTTTGAAATTGGAAAACATGAGTCTTCCAACTTTGTTCTTCTTTTCCAAGATTGTTTTTGCTATTCTGGGTCCCTTGCAATTCCATATGAATTTAGAATCAGTTTGTGAATTTCTACAAAGAAGCCAGCTGAAGTTTTTGTAGGGATTGCATTGAATCTGTAGATCAGTTTGGGGAGTATTGTCATTTTAAAATATGCAGTCTTCTGTCCCATGAACATGGTATATCTTTCCATTTATTTAGGTCTTCTTTAATGTCTTTCAGCGATGCTTTGTTGTTTTCAGAGTGCAGCTTCACACTTCTGTTAAATCTGTTTCCAACTATTTTGTTTTATTTTCTCAATTTTATTTTTGGATTGTTCATTGCAAGTATACAGAAATACAACTGATTTTGTATATACTGATTTTGTATCCTACAACTTTGTTGAACTTGTTTATTAGTTCTAATAATTTTCTTAATGAATTCTTTGGGACTTTTTTATACACAAGATTGTGCCATCTGCAAGTAAAGATAGTTTTACTTCTTTTTTTCTAAACTGAATGCCTTTTATTTCATTTTATTGCCTAATTGTCAACTTCTAGAAGTGGTGAGAGGGGTGCTCTCTGTCTTATTCCTGATCTCAGAGGTGAAATATTCATTCTTTCACCCTTAAGTATTAAGTGAGTTGTGGGTTTTTTGTAGATGTCCTTCATTAACTGGAGGACCCGTATGCTTTTCTGCAATGTGATGTGTCATTATCTCATTGGGAGAAGTAGAGTCTAATTCTCCTCCCCTTGAATGTGGGCTGAGTTCCTTGACTCACTTATGGCCTGTAACAGCCTAAAAGCTAAGCCAACCTTTGAGTTTTCCCAGTTCAGGCACCAGACATGTAAGTGAATAAATGATTCCACCCCTCAACCATATGAGTTACTGTCAACTGTTTCAGTCCTCCCACTGTGGTCCCAGATATGGTGGAGTACTGCATCTTGTTGGAATACCTGGCCATGCAATCTATAAGTATGATAAAATGGTTATTATTTTACACCATAAATTTGGGTGTAAATTATAAATTATACAGCAATAGGTTTCTATAATAGGTCTCAAACTTTCAAAAGCAAGCTTATTCAGAATGCTCTTTCCATCAGTGGATGTGGGCTGGGTGTCTAAGCCTGCAGTAGTAGTGGGCAGGGGTTGGGGTAGGGGAGGACATGAGATTACAAGTTTCTCTGAACCTGTCTGTAGGCGGCCCATCTGCAGCACCAGCCTTCAGTGTAGGTGTCCTCCCGGGGGTGGAGACCAGACTTGAACCTCAGCCTAGCTGATGGCTCTTGCTAATCTCTAGTCCCAAGAATGGACACTGTTCTCCCCCAAGTTCTACTTGATTCCTGCATCATCCTGGACTGTCCTCAATTGAGGTAATGTCCAGGGCCTTGTTGCAGCCCTGAAACATCATAACATTTAATACTAATACATGTTTTATAAATGAATGATAAATTTTATTAAAATGAATATGAAATGAACAAATTTTATAAAAACCTGTGACTCTGAGGCTGAGGATAGCTATATGCTTTCTGGTCCAGATCCCTTGGACAACAGGGCTTGAGTCTTCTGTCACCCCTTGAACTTTGTGATTTGAATAGCTCTTTTTGTAGAATTTCTTCTTCTCTGGCGAACCTCAGTTTTTGCTCTTAACACCTTCAATTGATTGGATGAAGCTCCTCCACATTATTGAGGATAATCCCCTTTACTTAAAGTCAATTAATTGATTTTGGATGGCAACCACATCTATAAAATGCCCTCATAGCAGAACCTAGATTAGTGTTTGATTAAATAACTGGGTATATAGCCCAACCAAGTGGACACATAAAACCAACCATCACAGATGTGGACATCTTTGCGGGGGGCAGTACTCTACCCCCTACAGCTGAGCATAGTGAGAATGACCATCCTCTCCTCTGAGAGTCTGAGGCAGGCCCTTAGCAAGGGAGGGTATTCCACAAACGGCTAAAACACCCAGAAGAGACTATTCCAGAGACGGAAATGTCTCATATGAGGCAAGGCACTGTTCAGCTTACATTTTGGGGTTGGACAAGGGGTTTCCAAGAAGCACTCATAAGAGATGTCAGTTGCAAGAGGGTGGTAGGGTAGCAGGAACCACCCTTGGGAACCCTCCTACACTGTTGGTGGGAATGTAAATTGGTGCAGCCACTATGGAGAACAGTAGGGAGGTTCCTCAAAAAACTAAAACTAGGGGCTTCCCTGGTGGCGCAGTGGTTGAGAGTCTGCCTGCTGATGCAGGGGACACGGGTTCATGCCCTGGCCCGGAAAGATCCCACATGCCGCAGAGTGGCTAGGCCCGTGAACCACGGCCGCTGAGCCTGTGCGTCCGGAGCTTGTGCTCCGCAACAGGAGAGGCCACAACAACAGTGAAAGGCCCGTGTACCGCAAAAAAAAAAAAAAAGAATGAGAGATTTGCCTGGTGGCGCAGTAGCTAAGAATCCTCCTGTCAATGCAGGGGGAACAGTTTCATGCCCTGGTCTAGGAAGATCCTACATGCTGTGGAGCAACTAAGCCCGTGCGCCACAACTACTGAGCCTGTGCTCTAGAGCCTGTGAGCCACAACTACTCAGCCCACGTGCCACAACTACTGAAGCCCGTGTGCCTAGAGCCCATGCTCTGCAACAAGAGAAGCCACCGCAATGAAAACCCTGCCCGCAACGAAGAGTAGCCCTCGCTCGCCGCAACTAGGGAAAGCCTGCACCCAGCAAATGAAGACCCAATGCAGCCAAAAATAAATAAATAAAAATAAATTTATATTAAAAAATGTTAATTCCTTAAAATAAAAAAAGAATGAAATAATGCCATTTGCAGCAACATGAATGGACCTAGAGATGATCATACTAAGTTAGTCAGAAAGAGAAAGACAAATACCATATGATATCACTTATATGTGGAATCTAAAATATGACACAAATGAACTTATCTACGAAACAGAAACAGACTTACAGACATAAAGAAGACTTGTGGTTGCCAAGGGGGAGGGGGTGGGGGAGGGATGGAGTGGGAGTTTGGGATTAGCAGATGCAAACTATTGTATAGAGAATGGATGGACAACAAGGCCCTACTGTATAGCACAGGGAACTATATTCAATATCCTATTATATGTGGCTTTTTTTGCGGTACGCAGACCTCTCACTATTGTGGCCTCTCCCGTTGCGGAGCACAGGCTCCGGACGCGCAGGCTCAGCGGCCATGGCTCATGGGCCCAGCTGCTCTGCGGCATGTGGGATCTTCCCGGACCGGGGCATGAACCCGTGTTCCCTGCATCGGCAGGCGGACTCTCAACCACTGCGCCACCAAGGAAGCCCCAATATCCTATTATAAACCATAATGGGAAAGAATATGAAAAAGAATATATATATATAACTGAATCACTTTGCTGTACAGCAGAAATTAACACAACATTGTAAATCAACTATACTTCAATAAAAGAAAAGAACAGAACTACCCCTGGAATTAACGTAGTGGGGTGAAGCCTTAGCCAGCTCCAAAGTTTCTCAGGTGAGTGAGATCAGGAGCCACTAATTAACAAATTTCCAACTTTCTTAACATCTCCATGTTTCCTCCACAACAAATAGAAATTAAGCTCCATAGTCCTATGTGCTCCTTTGTGGGGAACAGCTCTGAAGTTATGAGTGAGTAGCCTTGTGGCTCACTGGTCAGCAGGCTTAGGGAGAGGGGAGGACAGCTCTAGAGTGGAGGTGGCCGCTGCTGAGAGGGGGAAAGAAGACAGAGTTTTGAGGTCTGGCCACAAGGGAATGAACCGGTTCCTGGTTTGTGCTGAAGAAGAGGTCTTAGTGCTGAGCAGTTGACAGGCACATACATAATCCTTGAACACTTGCTGAGCTCTGGGGAGCACGGGATGTCCTTGGCTCTCACCACTAACCTTGCTTAGAAGCCTGGATCTCATGCCCAATCAGCATGTCCCCAGCAGAGCCTGGATCGTGAAACACATGAATTCCAAGCTTTGCTGGTAAGTGGGTGACGGGGGTAGGGGGGCTGGATCAGCTTCTCTGGAACCATCTGAATGGACTGATCGTAGACATGGGTTTGGATACTGTCCCCTAGAGCTGGACTGGGAGCCCATGTGCCATTCATCACTTCGTAGACCCTCACCTGATGGAAGGGCGTCAGCAGCCAGCCTCTGTACGAACCCAGCCTCCCTAAAGCAGGTCTAGAAGATTGGGGAGCACCCGTAGCAAAGAGAGCAAAGTTCGACATAAACAGAGGTCTCAGGACATCTTACCCAGTAAGAGTAAGATGTGTGCCTTACATCTTACCCGGTAAGATGGTAGCCCTCGCAGGTGAGGTGAATAAGCAGACAAAACCATGCTGTAGACTTTTTCCTCAAGAAGCACTTGTAAGATTTGTGCCCTTGGCTGATAAAGAAATTGTACCCCAGGAATTAAGGGGTGACAGAACTCAGAATGAGCAAATTAAAGTTATCGTGAGACGGCTCAGGTGGGTTCCCTAAAGGTAGGAGTTGAACAGCTCACCGCCAAGCCCAGCTAGAAGGAGGGCCTGTGGAAGGAGAGGGGACTTGGGGTGGAATAAAAAGAGAATTCCCAGCAGCTTCCAAGAGCAACGCATAGCGTGGATCCTACAGACGCTTGGAGGTGTGAACGTAGAAGTGACACCAACTCAAGGTTTCACATAGCGATTCAGAAAAAGAAATAGAATCAATGAATTTTTTTCACACGGAGGCTATCTCTGTCCAAGTTTAGCCACTTAACATCAGGTGTATGTGTCGTAAAGTCTTTTCCATTAACTAAATCTATCTGTGGCCACTTGGTCCAATAATCCCACATAAGATGTTAAGAAAGATTTCGTGGATTGAAGTGCCACGTAAGTACTGAAGTAAATGCACTTGGGGGAAGTTCAGGGTCTTGAAAAGGGACTTGCTGGTGGTAGCCCAACAAGGCTGAAAGGAAACCATGAAGGTGGCCATCGGCGAACTGAAAGCTATGTGGCCACGGTCACCATGCATCACACATGGGAGTTTCAAACGCGTCCATATCTGTGAACGTCAGCTTTCTCTAGGTGAGGAGGGACCACATCTCTTGGAACCTGATTGCACCGGTTGAGTTGCTTTCGTGGAGTCCCGTGAGGTTTGCGGTGGTTCCCATCAAAACATTTACATCTAAGCCGACCGAGGATCTGGCTTTGCGTGTACCTGCAGACTCACCCCCTTCCCGCCTTGTGCTACCATCAGCTGCTAAGGAACATGACTTGAGCCACATCTGAAGGAATTCACTCTTCATGAGGGTTATTAGCTGGATGAGAAATCCTAAATTTCATGGGATCTCCAACCATTACAATGGAAACCCAAAAAGGCAGAGCGGGGACCTGATTAAGATGGGGAGATCAATTGTCAGGTTCTTACACCACTTAGTTTTCTGTCCACACAGCGGAATTCATGGCCAGGACAGGGGAGAGGGGTGCAGCGACCTCATCTGTGACCTTGCTCACACGTGGGTGCCGTTCAGGAGGACCAAGTTGCATCTGGTGCCGAGTGATGGAATCCGGAGCCTGGTCGGGGAGCATTAAGCATGTCTGCTCCCCAGAAGGCAACACAGGCATGGCCGTGGAGGGCTTCCAGGGTGCCAGAGAGAATATTATGCCTTTTCCCTGGTTTCCTCTCCCCCATGATGTGACCCAGGCAGGCCAACTAACTCCTAAAGGATTCTTTTTTTTTTGTGGTACGCGGGCCTCTCACTGTTGTGGCCTCTCCCGTTGCGGAGCACAGGCTCTGGACGCGCAGGCCCAGCGGCCATGGCTCACGGGCCCAGCCGCTCCACGGCATGTGGGATCTTCCCGGACCGGGGCACGAACCCGTGGTCCCCTGCATCGGCAGGCGGACTCTCAACCACTGCGCCACCAGGGAAGCCCTAAAGGATTCTTGTATCTGTCCTTTCCTCTCCATTTCCACCACCAAAGCATGAGTCATTTCTCTCCTGCTCTGTTGCGAACATCCCCTTGCCCGACTCCTCTGCCTCTTCCATGCCCCCCTCCAGTTAACGTCCCACAGTGCCCTCAGCCTTGGTCAATTCACTCCACTACCTGCAGTCCTTCAACGAAACCCCATTGGATCTCCACAGCGAAATCCAAACTTTTGCTTTGGACCAAGAAAAAAAAATTTTTAATCAAGAGAATGTTCCCCATTATATGCTTATTATAAAAACTGGGCAGTGTAAGGAATTCCCTGGTGGCTCAGTGGTTAGGACTCGGCGCCTTCAGTGCCGGGGCCTGGGTTCCATCTCTGGTCAGGGAACTAAGATCCCGCAAGCTGGCCCGTGCAGCCAAAACAAACAAACCAACCAACAAAAAACCTGGGCAATACAGATAAGTACAAAGAAAAAGCTGCAATTCACCTGTAATGATACCATCCAAAGATAACAACTGCAAATATTTTGTTATGTAATAGGAATGTTCTCTGGGAACAATTGAGATCACTAAGGTGACCGCCTAAATTACAGTGGTTCTGAGATTGCATCTCACAACTGAGTGTCCTTCTGAATCCTCCCCTTCAAAGGCTCCCTCAGCTATTTCTGAGTCTGGGATGAGTCCCACGTGTGCTCAGGAACAAGTCAGCCCTTGACTGACCTGTCAAGAAACCCCTTTAGTTTCCTCGTGGAGATTCTGCTATGTTCCAGCCCTTCAGGAAGGTGCATCAGCTACAGGTGTCACCATGGGAACAATGGTTTCCGGTCCTTCCACTGGACACTACCGGCCCCCGTGAGCTGACACCCTGGAAGGAATGCTCTTCCTCCATCCTCTGGGGTGACTGGGTCCCTGGGTTTCCCTCTTTCATTCTCTAAGCTCCTCCCAGGCATTCAGGCACCCAGAACACAAACAAATGGGAATGGAAACCCCAGTAACCACAACAAAACGTCTTCCTCTTTCAGGAACCAAAACCGCACAAAATCTCCCCGCTATATAATAGCAAACACTTACATGTGCTTTCTGCATGCCAGGCTCTGTTCTAAGTATTTTCCATATATTAGTTCCTTTAGTCTACAACAATCCTATAAAACAGGTATTATTGTACCTTCATTTTACAGGTGAGAAAATTAAAGCATAGAGAGGTTAAGTGACTCACCCAAGGGCTCACAGCTAGTAAGTCTCAGAGCTGAGACTTGAACCCACACAGACTGGCGTAAGTGTCCACAATCTTAGGGTTCATGTCCACTACTTCTGAAGACAGCAATCTAGGTTGAAGTTTACTGGGGTACCATGTTACAGGTGTGTTTCCTTCTACCTTTTTCTCAATGCTTCTGTTCACATCCATAAGCCCAAACTTCTCAGCATTGCACCCAAGGCTGAGATGGCTCCAACTTCTACGCAGCCTCTTTTGCCCAGCTCTCCACCACCCACCCCGAGGAATAGTTGCTCTGAACCATGGGCCCTCCCCCAGCCCTCATGTTCACCCAGGCCTCTCTGCCTTTTCATGTTACTCACCTTGACCTTGATGTCTGTGTTGCTGGTGGGCCAGGCTCTTCTTCCCAGTCCCAGTCCGGGGGCTCTGGGGTCTCAGGCCTTCCCTGACTTCTCCAGAAGTTGGGTGCTTCCTCCTTCCCACGCCCATGCCCTAACTCTGCTAAAGGCCCAATGCGGGGTATCAGAGTTGTTGTGTATGTGTCTGATTCCCCTTGGAACTGTGAGCTCCTGGTGGGCGGGAACTCTGCTTTATTTACCATTTCCCTAGGGCCTACCATAGCATTAATGAACTCATCTTAATAAACTCATTAACTTTACAAATGAACGTTTATTATATTTTTCAACAGTTTCTAGGAAAGGTGATTCCATTGCTTTTCTTAGTGGTCAATTCCAGCCCCCACACCTTCCACTTAGACCTTTTTTCCTAGTTAACCTGTACATTCTCCTTTTTCTCTCCACAACAGTTACTGCCAACTCTGCTTCTTCTCCTGTGGAGAATTGTGCAAAATGGATTATGGAATAAACCCAAGATGACAGGATGTCATAAACAGCCCTGGAAACACAAGTGCCAAGACACGTTGATTGAGAAGCAGCGCCCAACTCCACCCCACCCTCTGGGAGGAGAAACAAGTTCTGTCTTTTATGGGGAGCATTAAAGCTAATTTTCAATCTTCACTGGTTCCAGGTGTGAAGCCTCTGGATCTGCAGTATCTTTTATGTCCTACTGCATAAGACACAGCATGGAAACACTTCTGATTCGAGTCAAAGAAGAGCTATGTCAAAATCCAATCTCTGAAGTTCTCGTCACAAGAAAAAAATTGTTTTCCATTTGTTTATGTGTCTATATAAGACGATGGATGTTCACCAAACTTGTGATAATCACGTGATGATGTATGTAAATCAAATCATGATCTGTACCCTTTAATTTATTTTAATTTTGGCTGCGTTGGGTCTTCGTTGCTGCGTGCGGGCTTTCTCTAGTTGCAGCGAGCTGGGGCTACTCTTCGTTGCGGTGTGCGGGGTTCTCACTGCGGTGGCTTCTCTTGTTGCGGAGCATGGGCTCTAGGCACACGGTCTTCAGTAGTTGTGGCTCGTGGACTTAGTTGCTCCACGGCATGTGGGATCTTCCCGGACTCGAACCCGTGTCCCCTGCATTGGCAGGTGGATTCTTAACCCCTGCACCATCAGGGAAGTCCCGATCTGTAACCTTGAAACTTATACAGTGCTGTGTGTCAACGAGATCTCAAAAAAACTGGAAGAGGGGCTTCCCTGGCGGCGCAGTGGTTAAGAACCCGCCTGCCAATGCAGGCAACACGGGCTCGAGCCCTGGTCCGGGAAGATCCCACATGCCCCAGAGCAACTAAGCCCATGTGCCACTGCTCGCCGTAACTAGAGAGAAGCCTGCACGCAGCAACGAAGACCCAATGCAGCTAAAAATAAAATAATAAAAAAAAGACTGGAAGAAAAAACAATCCAGTCTCTGAGACTTTGGTTAAGAGATGTGCCTTTTCTTTACAATTGTCCTTTATTTGCCTAGTTGTTTGAGTGGGAGGGAGGTTATTGCCTCAAGTATTTTATCATTAAATAATTCCAGCTCCTTTAACCTTTTTGGAACCATCTATTTTTCCTGTGTTGTTTTCTGAGTCTACTTTAGGCTGTGGGTGTGTTGCATGGCCCCTGCTGTTGGATTCTGGGGGAATGCCCCAGGGAGCTTACCCGTACCGAACTTTTATTTGTGTTAGCAAGAGCTCCTCGCTCTTGAATATCCCTCATGAAGCCACAATATAAAAAGCAGTGTTCACTTGGGAAACCAAGGGCAGCGTAGGCTGGCTTGGACACAGCGCGATGTGATGAGTAACTCCTTTAATCAGGTTGCGCTTGACGATGGGACAACTGCACGTGCTGTGGTCACGTGGGCTGTGGGTCACAGCTGCAGTATTCACTGCTGCAGGGTGATGACCAAAGCTCTTCGGCACAGGTCAGCTTTGTGCTGAAACTCCACGCAGTGTGGGGCAAGTCGTCCCAACATCCTCTAGTCTCCTGTACCTCCTTCATGCACCTTTGCGTCTGCCAGACCCAGGGAGTGACATGGCCTGGCGTCTCCTGCTGTTGCCCACCTTGGAGTTTCGCTCCGACCCTCCCAGCTCTCTGGAACCTCCTCCTCCTTCAGGGCATACCCAGTTTCTTCTTAAAAGTCATTTGTTGTCTGAATTAATGGATACTTTCTGCTCTGATGTCTTTGCCCCTCTTTTTCTTTCCCTGTTCAACCAAAATAGTAAAAACCTGCCCAGGTTACACCCCTCACCAATGTGCTAACAGCTATCATTTGCTGAGTGTTTATCTCATGTCAGACACTGTGGGAATACACACAATCTACAACAAAAAGCCCTGAAAGGTTTTTAAGTAAATATGTATTTTACATTTGAGGAAACTGAGAGTCAGAGCCAACGATTCCTCAGGGTCACAAAATTAGTAAATGTTAGAGCTGAAACTGGATCCCAGGACTAACCCAAAACCCATACTTTATTTTTCTATTATTGTTATACGTGACAAGTTAATGTCTATAAAATACATTTTTCAAATGTAGAAATGTAGTGCTTGTTGACATGCTTGTTTCATCCTTGTGACTTGCAAAGATTGAAGCCATTCTCCAAAGAAAAGTTACTCAAATTACCAAGCGTTAGCTGGATCTGCGGTTTCTCTATGGACATGTAACTTCTTTGACCTTTAGTAGGAAGAATCGTCATGATATTGGGGTGAGGCTGCTCCCAGATCCTCTCAGTGGACATACATAGATATGTGTATGTGCATACATATATGCATACATACATATATATATATTCCCTATGTCTATTCCCATATATATGTATACACACACACATATATATATCTATATCTAAATTCATTTTATTATCCACCTCTTTATACTGAGCCTGAATTCTCACCAATACTTCTAGTTCATCCAATTTTCTTCCTTCCCATCTTCCTTTCTTCCTTCCTTCCTCCCTCCTTTCTTTCTTTTTCTTTCTCCTTCCTTCCTTCCTTCCTTCTTTCTTTCTTTCTTTCTCTCTCTCTCTCTCTTTTTCTTTCTTTCTTTCTTTCTTTCTTTTTCTTTCTTTCTCCCTTCCTATTTCGTAATGCCAGAATTTATCTTCCTGATAACGGACACAACTAGAAAACACTTCACTCCAACAGACTAACATCCTCATCTCACCTGGCTCATCTGGCAAGAACAAAAATGTCTGCATGCTGTGGCGGAGACGGTGGACAGAGTTTCTCCATCCTTGTTTCAGCCTCCTTCTAGGGTGTTTCTTGTTCCTTGTACCTCAAAAACAGCAGGGCTGAGCACGGCCTTCCCCAAGCTCCCTTGCAGCTTAGGGGCTGGTATGATTTGGGTTCCACCGATCAGATGCCTTCGTGCAAGAAATGAATGTGAAACTGAATAAGTGGGAAGAGGAGCCCAGGCTCTGACTGCTCTGGATCTCAGTGGGGGGCCTGACTGGTCCAGTGGTGCTGTGGACCCACAGATCACGGCCCACGCAACTTGTACCTGGAAATAACAATGTGGCAGCAGCTTCCCGAGCCCCTGACTGAGGTTAGACTGCCATATGCTAGAGCCATGGTTGTCGACCAGGAACCACTCTGCACCCTGGGCATTTAACAGTCCGGAGACCTTTTTGATTGTCACGACTGAGGACGTGCTATCAGCATCCAGCAGGCAGAAGCCGGGGATGCTGTGAGACCTTGCTCAAGGCACAGGACAGCCTTGCAACAAAGAATCGTCTTGTTCCAAATGCCAGCAGGGCCTGTCCCGAGCCTGGATTTCAGATGGTGGCATCCTGATTCCTGAAGTTGTCCATCAAGACAAAAGAGTCACTCCCTCATAGGGTCACTTTTTTTTTTTTTTTTTGCTTGTACTTTAATTTTGTTCTGGATTTATTCCTGAGCTGTTAAGTGTTCGTTTCTTCAGTTTCTCCTGGCATATCTTTTTCTTTTTTTTTTTTTTTGGCGATATGCCGTCCTCTCACTGTTGTGGCCTCTCCCGTTGCGGAGCACAGGCTCCGGAAGCGCAGGTTCAGCGGCCAGGGCTCATGGGCCCAGCCGCTCTGCGGCATGTGGGATCTTCCCGGACCGGGGCACGAACCCGCGTCCCCTGCATCGGCAGGCGGACTCTCAACCACTGTGCCACCAGGGAAGCCCTGGGATATCTTTTCTTCGGTGCAATAACCGCTTCGGGTTCAGGAACAATTTGTTCTTTCTCAGTAAGGACCACGGCAATGTGGCAGGAGGAGTTGGTGCAGGGGCTGATCCCACCCTGAGCTCTGTAAATCCAGAGGCCTCTTCAGGACTCCTTCACCGGGAGGAGCTCAGTGCTCAGAGAATTGACATCTAAATCCTTAAGCATTACTGTCTGCATTTTTAAGTACGTACAACAAAATTTCAGTGCTCTTTTTGGGCCACCAACGTTGGATCCAGGGCCAGGCACCTGCCAGCTCCACCATCATAACCGTGAATGCCAAGCGGCTCTTCAGTAAAGGGACATCTTTCTGAGATGCGGGGGCCTTTCGGATATGCACACCCTTGAAGGCCCGTGCAAGTTCACAGGTGTCCTTGAACATGAAGATGTGAACCTCTTGAACTGCATGGTTTTGTGGGTGTTTCTGGGTTAAATGAGCAGCAAACCACTTTCAGAGATCACCCCATACCGCTGTGGGAAGAAGACAGGGTCACTTCTGAGAATCATTCCTCAAGTTTCAGCCTAAAGCCTGCTTTTCTAACCCCTCACACAATTTCGTAAGCACCTAATTCCTTGGATTAAATTCCTTTTCTGTGTAAGGTACCCACAGCAGTTTTTAATCTGCCACTGAACTCTGATACACATGGCATTGCCAGAACTGATTCCCAGATGATCCCTCCACTGAAAAACCGCATCAAAGGTAATTGTGTGCTAATAAACCATAAGGAATATTAAGCTCTTGCCTATTTGTTTGCCTCTCTCCTTTTCTTTTACCCACAGAAACGTCTGTTGATCTATCTGCAGAATCACATGTCGCATGCTTGCTCCAAGGATTTTTAAGATACAACAAAGTGAAGATGTGTAGAAGAAGAGGATGAAATGGGTCTTTCCTGATTTATCAGGATATAAAACCAGCAAGACATTTAAAAATATAACCGCCCCCCCCCCAGAAAAAAACAGGAATTCACTATGGGCTGGAGTGGGCATAAAAGGCTTTAATGGAGGCAGCATGGCATGGGGTTGACAGCATGGACTCTGGTCCAGAGCAGGTGTTTGGGCTCAAATCCTGATACACACTACTATATATAAAAGAGATAATCAACAAGGACCTACTGTATAGCACAGGGAACTCTACTTAATATCCTGCAATAACCCAAGTGGGAAAAGAATCTGAAAAAGAATGGATATATGTATATGTATAACTGAATCACTTAGCTGTACACCTGAAACTAACACAACATTGTAAATCAACTAGACTCCGATATAAGATAAAAACTAAGTTTAAAAAAATCCTGGACGCGCACCCTCAGGAAAGTTGGTGAACTTCGTCTGTAATTTGGTGATGGATAATAGCCCCTATGTCACGGCAATGCTGTGCAGACTGAGGTAATTAATATGAGGAAAGCAGTTAACAGTCCTTACGCGTAATGATGCCATTAAAGTGTCTGTTAAATAAAATTTAAATGGAGGTAGAATTTCACTTGGATGGGGTGAGTATTGTTAAGCGAGTGAAGAGCTTTCTGCGGTGGGCACCAGAATAGCCATGCTAGGGAACAGGAAGGAAGTGGTGTATCTGCTGTATGCGCTGGGCATCGAGCAGCGGTGACAGAAAATGTTGGCCCCGTAGGGTGAGGCCATGAATGCAGTCTTGATCATCTTCCAAAATCGTCTGGGCTTTCACCTGTCAAACACTAGGAAGCTCCGGAAGGATGGTCAGCCGGCAGGTGACGTGGAGAAAAGTGACATTTTAGGAAGAGCGCTCTGAGGGTATCCTACACCTTTACACCCACCTGACACACCCATGAGCTACTTGTCAACTGGCCCATCAAAGGACACTTTCCACACCTACAAGTATTCATGGCAACCAGCTGGCCCTTCTCAACTCTGAAATTTGTCTTGCCCTAGACAGCTTCTCTAGCCTCTGCAGTTGGGGGAGGGAAGCTTGGAAAGTCATTAACTTGAATAAACTTTAATTTTTTGGTCTTAAAAAGTAGCATAGTTATATGAAACTCTATTTCAGTTAAAAATTATTGGTGTCTCTCAGCTGATTGATTTTTCTTCATTCCTTCCTTCCTCCCTTTCTTTTCTTTTCTTTCCTTTCTTTTTTCTTTCTTTCTTTCTTTCTTTCTTTCTTTCTTTCTTTCTTTCTTTCTTTCTTTCTTTCCTTCCTTCCTTTCTTCCTTTCTCTTTTTTCTCTCTTTCTTTCTCTCTCTCTTTCTTTTTCTTTCTTTCTTTCTCTCTCTCTTTCTTTCATTTTTTCTTTCTTTCCTTCCTTCCTTCTTTCTTTTTTCTGTCTCAGCTAAATTCTTATAGGTCCTGAGTGCCCCTGGTCACTGTTGGTCTTTTAGACGTTCGTAAGTGTTCTTAGACCATACCTCCAATTGTCAACCAGCTGATGTCATTCCCACAAACACAGACACTACAAAGGATGAACTAAGCATAGCTGTTATTTTTTTCTTTCTCCGCTATCCGATGGGGGAAAAGCGTCATAGGTAGCTTAATCAAAACCAGGATCATTCCAAATTTCTTTTACTTATCTGCACTAAGTCAGTAGCATTTGGAAATGAAGATGCTAGAAATATCTAGAAAATAAACTATAGAGTTATTTGTGGGGGCATAGGAGAGAGGGATAATTCCCAGATTTCTGGCTTGGGAGATTGGAGTGGTGGCATCATTGATTGACATAATGAAAGAGGAGGCGCAGGCAGGCGTGCTACATAATTTACAGCATTTACTGGGAAATGAAAATACAGGTCCCTAGTTCAAAATGCAGGGAGAACTCTTTCCTTCCTTCCATGGTGTCTCTCTCAACTTGTCATGGTGGTCTTTATTTCCTACTTAATGCCACACTCTCTTGGGTACAGGGACACATGCAGAGTGAGCGCAGACCCTATAGATGAGGAGGCACAGGGCAGCCAGGTTATGCCTCCTGCCAATCAGGGACCA
Source organism: Phocoena sinus (assembly GCF_008692025.1). Taxonomy (NCBI): domain Eukaryota; kingdom Metazoa; phylum Chordata; class Mammalia; order Artiodactyla; family Phocoenidae; genus Phocoena; species Phocoena sinus. Next base: position 33,253,050 of record NC_045783.1, on the reverse strand, counting down.
GCACCCGCGGAACTCAAGCCAGGCATCTCGTCTTCCCTGACGCCGCAGTCCCAACCCAACTGTAGGCGGGTGACCCCCAAGAATATCGTTACTTCTGTGCCAGGATGCACTAGGTACCTGGATAGGGGTGGGCAAGAGGCTTACACGACTGCCAAGTTGCCCGCTGAATGGGACCGTGTGCTGCCAGCCTGACACTGGGACGGCCACTGCTTTGCCCTGTCCTGAGATACACACACTGAGCATGTCCATCCCCCATCCTCCCTGCACCCGTGCCCAGGATCCCACCACTGGGGACAGAGGTGCAGAAGCACGGGAGATGGGGAGGTGAGGCCCTCAGTGCAAGAGGCCAGGAGCAGCAGGCTGAGAACCTCTCCCAGGGGTGCAGGGTGGCTGAGGGAGGGAGGATGGCGTGTGAGCCGACACACGTGTTCCATTGTCTCGTAGGACTTCACCTACAAAACATAAATTCAAAGATAAAGTTATTAAGAATTTCAAAACAGCTAATGCAGAGCACTAAACACCAAGTATGAGACCCTTCTGAGCTTGGGTCCCTGAGTGACTGCCTGGTTGCGGACCTGTTGTTATGGACTGAATGTCTGTGTCCCCTCAGAACTCATAGATTGAAGCTCTCTATCCTCCAGTGCGGCTCTATTTGGAGACAAGGCCTTTAGGGGGTGGTTAAGGTTAAATGAGGTCCTAAGGGTGGGGTCCTATCTAAGAGGATTGGTGGCCTTATAAGAAGAGGGACACTGCACACACCGAGGAAAAGCCAACCAGCAGCCAGCCAAGGAGAGGGTTCATACCAGAGCCCAACCAGGCCAGTACCCTGATCTCAGGCTTCCAGCCTCCAGAACTGCAAGAAAACAAACTCCTGTTGTCTGAGCCACCCAGTCTGAGGTACTTCGTTAGGGCAGCCTGAGCTGACTAAGACATCCATGAAGCCAGACCTGGGAGCAGGTTTTTTGAGAAAGATCATGAATTCTGTTATGGATCTGTTGAGTTTTGGTTTTTTAAAAATAAATTTATTTATTTTAGTTTATTTATTTTTGGCTGCATTGGGTCTTCGTTGCTGCGTGCGGGTTTTTCTCTACTTGCGGAGAGCAGGGGCTACCCTTCGTTGCAGTGTGTGTGGGCTTCTCATTGCGGTGGCTTCTCTTGTTGCAGAGCACGGGCTCCAGGTATGTGGGCTTCAGTAGTTGTGGCATGTGGGCTTCAGTAGTTGCAGCTCGTGGGCTCTAGAGCGCAGGCTCAGTAGTTGTGGCGCATGGGCTTAGTTGCCCCACGGCACGTGGGATCTTCCCGGTCCAGGGGTTGAACCCGTGTCCCCTGCATTGGCAGGTGGATTCTTAGCCACTGTGCCACCAGGGAAGCCCGGATCTGTTGAGTTTTAAGGTACCTAAGTTATAGTCAACTGGCAATTTCTCACATACAGACTTACAGACCCATCAGCCGAGAGTGAGGCTGAGTGAGGCTGGAAATACCAGTTTGGGAGGAATTAATACATAAACAGCAATTAGATCCAGGGAAGGTGATGAGATCACTCAAGCACAATGTTTGGAGTGAGAAGAGCGTGAGGATAGAAAACAAGGTGAGGGTTGACAGCATTTAGGATGTGTCCAGATCACAGGGAAGACAGTGACAAGGAAGGAGAGGTCAGAAAGGAAGGGAGGAAATCCAAGAGCAGAGTGGTGTTCCAGGAGCTAAAGAAAGAAGTTGGACTCCGGGGCTGTTCATCAGGAGATTGTGGCTTGGCAGATCTGGGGTGGGACCCGAGAACCTGTGTTTTTGAAAGGTCTCGGCCTGTTGCTGATGCCCTGCCAAGTTTGGGAACCACTGATAGAAAGCAAATAACATGACTTGTATTCAAATTGACCTGGGCTCTAATCCTGATGCTGTCACAGTTAAGTGGTTTGAGCTGAAACAGGACACTTAAATCTTTTTGAGCCTCGGGCACCTCATACATTAAAAAATGGGAGTGATGGCCCTACTTAGTGGTATTGATTTAAAGACTGGAGATAATGTATGTAAATCATCCAGCTCACAGTAAATGTTCAGCAAATAGCAGGCAATGCAATGAATGTAATGAACGTAGACCACTCCCTTAATAAATAGCTTGACCTGGAGGGGCAGGAGAAAAGGGTCAACAGCTGCAGGTGTACAAGAGTCAAAGAGGGACAGCGTTTTGTTTTGTCTTAATTTTGTAAGATGGCTGAAATTTGCGCATGTCTGTAAGCTGAGAAGCAAAAGTAGGAGATGCGGTGCGATGAGCTCAGATCCCTGAGTTGATGAGAGGAATTGTCTCCAATTGATGAGAGGAATTGTCTCCACAGGTGTAATGATTAGCTTCAAAAGGGAGGAGAAACCCCCTGGAAAGAAGTTAGTTGGTACAGGAGCAGGACATCTGGAGGTTTCACTCTGAGTAATTCCAATTTTCTCCATGAAGCAGGAGGCAATATCATCTGCCAACAGGGGTAGGGTTCTTGAAAAGAGGCACAATTTTGGAAAGAATATGAAAGAAGTTTGAGGAATAGCAGAGCCAGATGACAAAAAGATACATAGAAGGATTAAGAGGAAGTGCCAACGTCTTAGCTTGCTTTCATGTCTTGGCTATTGTGAATAGTGCTGCTATGAACATTGGGGTGCATGTATCTTTCTGAATTAGAGTTTTCTCCAGATATATGCCCAGGAGTGGAATTGCTGTATCATATGGTAACTCTATTTTTAGTTTTTTAAGGAACCTCCATAGTGGCTGCACCAATTTACATTCGACCAACAGTGTAGGAGGATTCCCTTTTCTCACACCTTATTATTTGTAGACTTTTTGATGATGGCCGTTCTGACTGGAGTGAGGTGATACCTCTTTGTAGTCTTGATTTGCATTTCTCTAATAATTAGTGATGTTGAGCATCTTTTCATGTGCCTGTTTGCCACCTGTATGTCTTCGTCTGCCCATTTTTTGATTGGGTTGTTTGTTTTCTTGTTATTGAGTTGTATGTGCTATCTGTATATTTTGGAAATTAAGCCCTTGTCAGTCGCATCATTTGCAAATATTTTTTTCCCAGCCCATAGGTTGTCTTTTCGTTTTGTTTAGGGTTTAAGATGCCCCTTCTTGAGCAGAACATGGAACAGGGCGAGAACACCTTAACACTTATTGGACCACGCCCCTCTCAAGCTGAGCTCGGTTCCCCCAGCCACACTGCTGCTGGGGGGGGGAGGGGGGAGTGGATATTAGAGCATCAACCATAATGCTGTCTGTACTTTTGGTTTTTTCCAGAACATGTAAATCAGAAGACATTTTTGTATTCAAGTTTTTTTTTTTTTAATAAATTTATTTATTTTATCTTTGGCTGCGTTTGGTCTTCGCTGCTGTGCGCCGGCTTTCTCCAGTTGCGGTGAGCAGCGGCTACTCTTCATTGCGGTGCGCCGACTTCTCATTGCGGTGGCTTCTACTCATTGTGGAACACGGGCTCTAGGCATGCAGGCTTCAGTAGTTGCAGCACGTGGGTTCAGTAGTTGTGGCTCGCGGGCTCTAGGCACATGGGCTTCAGTAGTTGTGGCGCACAGGCTTGGTTGCTCTGCGGCACATGGGATCTTCCCAGACCAGGGCTTGAATCCGTGTCCCCTGCATTGGCAGGCAGATTCCCAACCACTGCGCCACCAGGGAAGCCCTATATTCGTCTTATTATCACAAAATACAATGTATTACAATGCTTTTGACTAATGGTTGAAAATATTGTTGATTGCTTATGAATGGAATTATCTTGGAAATTGTAAAAATTAAGTTTGTTAAATAAGAATAAGAAAATTGAAAGAAACGGAGGGAATGGAGTTACATAAATTCATAATTGTACTGCTATTTTGGGTAAGAGTTCCATTTTTTTCCTGTATAGAAATATTGATATTTTCTAAGAAAATTTTATGTGTAGTTAGCTCTTACCCTTTATAGATTTTTGAATATTTTTGAATTTACATCTTACTAAATATATATATATATATATATATATATATATATATATATACATATCATCAAAGGTGCAAGCAGTGAAAGAAAAAAATTGATAATTTGGACTACATGAGAATTAAAAACTTTTGTGCTGCAAATGATACCATAAAGAAAGTGAAGACTATTGGGAAGTTGCTAAATGAGAATCTCTTAAATATTCTCAGCGTGTACACACACACACATACACGAAAGATAACTGTGTGCAGTGATGGATGTGTTGACTAACCTTATTGTGATGATCATTTCACAGTATGTACATTTACCAAATCATCACGTTGTACACCTTAAAGTTAAACATTGTTATATTTCACATATCTCAATAAAGCTGGGGGCAGAATGATGGTGAGAAGACAACCCAAAAAATGAGAGAAAATATTTGCAAATCTTATGTCTGATAATGGGCTGTATCCAGAATACATAAAAATGCTTATACCTTAGTAATAACCCAAATTTTAAATGGGTAAGAGATTTGAATATACATTTCTCTCAAGAAGGTATACAAGTGGCCCTTAAGCACATGAAAAGATGCTCAGCATCATTACTCATTAGGGAAACCAAAACTTACTTTTGCAGTAAGATTCTGCTACAGCACCCAACCTATAGGGTGGCTATAATAAAAAATATGGACAATAACAAGTTTTGGTGAGGATGTGGAGAATTGTAAGCCTCATAGGTTGCTGGTGGGAATGTAAAATGGTATGGCCACTTGCAAAAACAGTATGGCACTTCCTCAAAAATTTAAACATAGAGTTACCATATGACTCAGTAATTTCACTCTTAGGTATACACCCAGAAGAAATGAAAGCATATGTCCACATAAAAACTTGTACACAAACAAATACTTCTAGAAGAATTATTCATAATAGCCAGAAAGTAGAAGCAATCCAAATGTCCATCAACTCATGAATGGATAAATAAAATGTGACATATTCATACAATGGCGTATTACACAGTCATATAAAGAAACAAAGTACTGACACGTGTTATAGCACAAACCAACCTTGAAAACATTATACTGTGTGAAAGAAGCCAGTCACAAAAGACCCCATAGTGTATGCTTCCATTTATATGAAATGTCAAGAACAGGCAAATCTACAAAGTCGATTAGTAGTTATTAGGGCTTTTGGTGAAGTAGATGTGGGGTGGGGGGTGGGAAGGAGATGAGAGGTCACAGCTAATGGGTATGTTATTTTTAAGGGGGATGAAAATGTTCTAAAATTAGACTGTGGTGGAAATCACACAACCCTGTAGACATAGTGAAAGCCATTGAATTATACACTTTTAAATTGTGATTTCTGTGGTTGTTGAATTGTATACTTTAAATGGGTGAATTTTATAGTATGTGAATTATATCTCAACAAACTTGTTTTAAAAAATGAACTTCATCAATGAGGGGTAAGTGGAATTCACATACCTCCAGAGATGTTACCCTGAGAAGGATACATCACTTTTGGAATATTCTGGCTGGGGATGAGTAATTGGAATTTACTACTGAGCAAAAGAGGCAAGATACAAAATCAAACAGAAAAAAAAAAAAAAAAGCCCAGTTAGAGAATCAGAGAGCACGCAAGGAGAAAAAATGTGGGCAGGGGCTGGGGGGATTATTATTCACGTCCTCAGAGAGATAAGATAGTGTCACATTCATGACATAAGAAGAGGATCCTGTGACAAGGAACACTAGGAGAAGAAAAACACAGCCCTTAGAAATTAAATACATGTTAGCAGAAATGAGGAGCTCCTTGGAAAAACAGTTTTGGAAATTTCCACAAAAGTGGAGAAAAAAGACAAAGAGATAGAAGATTAGAGAGAATAGGTGAGAAGGTAAGAGGATCTGTCCAGTGAGTACGAAACCTAAGTAATAGGAAGTCCAGAAAGAGAGAAAATGGAGAGGCAGAAATCAGCAATTAAAGTAATTTAAGAAAAAAATCTCAGAACTGAAGAACAAGATGTTTGATCAAAAGCCCTGTTGAGTGAACTTCACAAATCTAGAAACCTGAATTTTTCTATCATCGGTAGGTGAGGAGCAATTGCCCAGTGGTGTAGAGTTGGGCAGGGGTGTAGAGTCTGGCACAATTGATTAAAAAGACTTACACTAAGGTACCTCACTGTGAAATTTCAGAACACTGGGAACAAAAAGAAGATTCTACAATCTTCTAGAGATGGTGTGTGTGGGGGTGGTTTTTAGAAAAGAGAGGGTAGAATTTGGAATATGAATGTTTTTGATTTTCCTTTAGAAACTCTGGAAGTAAAAAGACTACAGAGCACTGCCTTCAAGATTCTGAAAGAAAATTATTTTCTTGCATAATTTTATTTTATTTTATTTTATTTATTTTTTTTTTTGCGATACGCGGGCCTCTCACTGCTGTGGCCTCTCCCGTTGTGGAGCACAGGCTCCGGATGCGCAGGCTCAGCGGCCATGGCTCACGGGCCCAGCCACTGCCGCGGCATGTGGGATCTTCCCGGACCGGGGCACGAACCCATGTCCCCTGCATCGGCAGGCGGACTCCCAACCACTGCGCCACCAGGGAAGCCCCCATAATTTTATTTTATACCCAGCTCATTTATTATGTATGTATGAAGATAGATTTAAAATATTTTTAGACTTTCAAAATCCTTCCAAATTTGCCTCCCATGCACTCTTTCCTCAAGAAGCTCTCAAGGAGGAAAAAAAAAAAAGATTTAGCTGAGAACCAGATAAGATATGAGGAAAAAGAAGATTCCACATGGGAGAGGGGTAAAGGGAATCCCATGAAGTACCATGAAAGAAGTACTAGGATCACAGCTACACCCTGGATGTGAGGGCAACCTATCAAATGTACTCAAAAGACCAGTATATTATAATTTCCAAGATCTCTATTGCCATTGTACCATCTTTTTGAGGACAGAGTGAGCCTGGCACTGATTCTTATGTAACCCTGACTTAGCTTAACCATATGGTTATGAATTTCCAGTCTTCTCTTTATGCCCAGTTAGTTCACTCCACCTAAGTGGTCGCTTTCATTTATTCATGAGCACTAGAGGTGGGTCATAAACATAGAAGCTGAAAATACAGGGCAGCCCACTCTCTCCGATAGATTTCTGCTGTGCGTCCAATACCTGGTCCATACGTACTCCAACCCCGCCTGCTGTCCTGACCATGGTGCGCCCTGTGATTCTTGGCTACACTCACCCATGACCTTACCTTACCCACTGACTCCCAGGTCACAGTGGCCCTTTCTTTACACAACTAGGTTTCTGATACTCAGTTTTTCAAAACAATGTATTGTTTGTTTAGGAATACAAACATAGGTGGAAAACTGTAAAAAAAAAAAAAAAGCAAGGAAATTATTAACACAGAATAGTGGTTACTTGGAAGTTGGGGAGGGCAAAATGGAGGAAAAATATTAAAGATACCAGTAAATATTCTATTTATTACCCTGAGTATGTTTAGGTGTGTGTGTGTCTGTGAGTGAGAAAGAGAGAGGGAGAGATGTGTATGTAGATGTTCACCATATCATTATTCTGTAAATGGTACATGTGTTTTATATTATTTATCTGTGTATTATAGCTTCGTTTGCTATATTTCAAAACAAAAATTTCTTTCAAAAGACAGTAAGCAAAATCACTGGCATTTTGCTCAGAACTTCCTTTTCCTTAATCAAGGATTTATAGACATTGGCAGACTAATTTAAAAGTTTTTTCCTGAAGGAATTGCAATGGTCCTTCTAAAATCCACGTTTATTTTATTTTAAAAGAATTTTTGGCTACAACGCGCATGGCATGCGGGATCTTTGTTCCCTGACTAAGGATCAAACCCACGCCCCACGCAGGGGAAGCGCAGAGTCTTAGCCACTGGACCGCCAGGGAAGTCCCTAAGATCCATTTTTAAATGCTCAAAAGTTGGAGGAAGGATGAATGTAACAGAGTTCAGGAGATGAATTTCTAGAAACAGACAATGCCAGATCACGAAGGACCTTGAATGCTAGAATCATCCCGGCCTGCAGGGAGGTCTCTAACTACACCTGGACGAGGACCAGATATGTATGGCTGGTGATTTCCCCCACCCTCAGCCTTTTTTCATCAGTGCGTTTGGGGCAGATCAGGAGGTTACAGAGCCCCAGTAACAAGTGATGTGCAAGCTCACGGGAAATGTCTCAGGTTCTTAGAGGAGGCGAGGTGGTTTTTTGTTTGTTTGTTTGTTTTAAGAAAGAGCTCTTGTATTTTTTATTTTATTATTATTATCATAAAATTTTTAAAGATTTTTTTTTTTAAAAAAAGAAAGAAAAAGAAACAGCTCTTGACTTGCAACTGGGCCGTTAGACACCATGTAACCTATGCTGCCTTATGTGGGCCAGGTGTTAGCTGGTCCAATTAGCTGTTATACTACTCCTGCCCAGAGGTGCTACATCAAAAAAAGGAATAAATGTGTACAATAAGGACTATGCCTGAACAGGTCCTGAAAGATAACTGTTTCAAGAGCAGATGGATTGGGACTTTGCTGGTGGTCCAGTGGTTAAGACTCCACGTTCCCAATGCAGGGGCCCTGGGTTCGATTCCCTGGTCTGGGAACTAGATCCCACATGCCGCAACTGAAGATCCCGCATGCCGCAACTAAAGATCCTGCACGCCACAATGAAGATCCTGCATGCCGCAACTAAGACCTGGTGCAGGCAAATTAATTTTTTTTTTTTTTTTTTTTTTTAAAAAGAGCAGATGGGGGCTTCCCTGGTGGCGCAGTGGTTGAGAGTCCGCCTGCCGATGCAGGGGACACGGGTTCGTGCCCCGGTGTGGGAGGATCCCACATGCCGCGGAGCGGCTGGGCCCGTGAGCCATGGCCACTGAGCCTGCGCGTCCGGAGCCTGTTGCTCCGCAACGGGAGAGGCCACAACAGTGAGAGGCCCGCGTACCACAAAAAAAAAAAAAAAAAAGAGCAGATGGGGCTTCCCTGGTGGCGCAGTGGTTGAGGGTCCGCCTGCTGATGCAGGGGACGCGGGTTCGTGCCCCGGTCCGGGAAGATCCCACATGCTGCAGAGCAGCTGGGCCCGTGAGCCATGGCCGCTGAGCCTGTGCTCCGCAACGGGAGAGGCCACAGCAGTGAGAGGCCCGCGTACCGCAGAAAAAAAAAAAAAAAAAAGAGCAGATGGATCATATTTGCTGTGTGTCTGCCCATTCTACACGCTGGCCCCTGCTTGACTGTGGACACTACTGTGTCATTGACTGAGGAGAAACTATTTTGAGCCTCATTTAGAGATGCTGCTTGTGATGTAGCCCCTCTCAGAAGTTGTCCTGAAGGACAGGGAAGCAGAAAAATCCTCCCAGTGGGATGAACATTAAGCAACACATCTCCTTGTCCTCTACATCCAGAAGAAGAGATTAACCTGAACTAAGAAACTACATCAATTCGTGGGCAAAGGCTAGTGTCTTGACTGGATGACCAGTGACTTGGAATGACCACGATGGGGAGACTGCTAGTGAGGAGCTTTGGGCCAAGAGTGTGCAACTAATTTGTGCACAGGTAAATGTTCACCAAGAGTCCTCCACTGCGGAGAAGGCTCATCATAGTCAGTTTGGCAAGACAACTCACTTGGCAGATGCCGGTCAACCTCCTTGTCCGACCATTTCAGTGCTTGCTCGTAAATAAAGTGGTAATGGTGTCAAGACAGAAGCTGTGCAAAACCTCATCAATCTGGACTTGCCCTCACCAGAGCCAGCCTTGTGTATCATAGGCTAACTGCCATTGCTGAGTGCCCGACATGCCAGCAGCAGCAATCCTGTGCCCCTAATGTGGTGCCACCTCCCAAGGGAAACAGATGTCACATGGTAGTAGGTCGATTACGTACCACGGGACCTCCTCAGTTACAAAGTGGGCAGGAATCCATCCTCACAAGGATGTATACTTATTCTGAATTTGGATTTGTTTTCTTTGTTGTCCTTCTAGCACCATCATCTGGGGACTTACAGAACACTATACTGTCATATACTCCCAAATAATATTACTTCTAACCTAGAAAATCAATCCACACTGAAAGAAGAAAGGTAATGGGTTTATCTTCTCAGGACTCTCTGATCTTACCATGTATTCAATCACCCAACAGCAGACGGCTAGCTGCCCACATAGAATGGTAGAATGGCCTGATAGCAACAGGCGGGGATCAACAATGTAATTGCCTGCAGCCTCAGAGAGACAAACAAGAAAAGAACTTTCCAGTCAGAACGGAACTGCATATGTGGACTCATGTAGATAGGAGAAAACACAGCATATCTGATGTGTTACAAGTAATTCAGGAAGGCAGAGGATGGGGAGGGCAAGAAAACGTGCTTAGCAGGTGAACTCTGCAGGTCTCACTGAGAAGCATGGCCTTTCTTCCATAGGTGATCGGGAGCCAAGGAAGGTTGCCGTGTGAGAGTGACAGGTACAATTTACAGCACAATTTGCGGTTTGAGGGGTGCCCTTGCCACCACACATTCCTCCTTTGGAGGGTAAATCATTGCTTGAATGCCTGCTCCTTCTTCAATCCTTCTCCAGGAGGTGAAGCTTCCCTTCCCGCGATGCAGGCAGGATCGTGGTGACTGGCTTCTAACAACAGGGTAGATAACAGAACAACTGTAACTTTACAGACAAGAAAACCCCTAAACTAAGCCATCAAGGGTAACATCATCAAAAATGCATCACATTAATATAAGGCAGCCTCTGATGTGATGCCAGGAGAGGAACACACCATCTCTGTGATGTTCTTCCCAAAAGCTGGGTGAAGGTTATGGTGGAACTTTCTGGACTATCATTTCAACTCTTCCATAAACGAAAATTATTTCAAAATAAAAGTATGAAAATTATTTTAAAGTAAAAAGAAAAAAAGGGATAATATCTTGTCCAAAAGATCTTCACTAAAGATAATTTTAGAGAATATATTTCAAGCAGAGTGAAATGATTCTGCATGGAAGGTCTGAGATTCAGGAAGGAGTGATGAGCAGAGAAATTGTAAGTATTTGGTAATTCGAAACAAACGTTAACTATATAAACTATAGGGACTTCCCTGGAGGTCCAGTGGGTAAGCCTCCGCGCTCCCACTGCAGGTGGCCCAGGTTCGATCCCTAGTCGGGGAACTAGATCTTGCATGCATGCTGCAGCCAAGAAGCCTGCATGCTGCAACGAAGATCCCGAGTGCTGCAACTAAGACCTGGCGCAGCCAAAAATACATAAATAAATAATAAATAAGGGCCTTCCTGGTGGTGCAGTGGTTAAGAATTCACCTGCCAATGCAGGGGACATGGGTTCAAGCCCTGGTCCGGGAAGATCAAACATGCCATGGAGCAGCTAAGGCCGTGAGCCACAACTACTGAGCCTGTGTTCTGGAGCCCACGAGCCACAACTACTGAAGTCCACATGCCTAGAGCCCATGCTCTGCAACAAGAGAAGCCACCACAATGAGAAGCCTGCGCACCACAACGAAGAGTAGACCCCACTCGCTGAAACTAGAGAAAGCCGGTGCGCAGCAACGAAGACCCAATGCAGCCAAAGATAAAATAAATGAAATAAAATTTTAAAATAAATAAATATTTTAAAAAACTATATAAACAATAATATTGTGAGGACTTAAAAAAAAAAGAGCCAATACACATGAAAAAAATGCCAAGTATACTAAGAACGGGGTATCACAGTTTAACTGTTCTAGGATTCTTGTGCCATTCAACAAGATGATAAAAATATTCACTTTAGACTTTGACAAGTATACGTATTAAAATGTCTGGCATTACAACTAAAAGAAGGATATTTATCATCCACTTCAGTAAATTTTTAAAAAATCTAAAAAAATTCAAAATAAGGCAAGAAAGTAACTGCAAATAAGTATAGAAAAGATAGGATAACTAAAACCCACAAAATAAAATAGTAGAAGTAAATACAAATAAAAATAGACTAAGTGCTCTAGTTAAAGAAAAAATATTAAACTATGTTTTTATAAATTTATTTGTTTTTTATTTATTTTTATTTTATTTTTAGCTGTGTTGGGTCTTCGTTGCTGCATGCGGGCTTTCTCTAGTTGCGGCGAGCAGGGGCTACTCTTCCTTGCAGTGCACGGGCTTCTCATTGCAGTGGCTTCTCTTGTTGCAGACCACAGGCTCTAGGTGTGCGGCCTTCAGTAGTTGTGGCTTGTGGGCTTCAGTAGTTGTGGTTCGCGGGCTGTAGAGTGCAGGCTCAGTAGCTGTGGCACACGAGCTTAGTCGCTCTGCGGCATGTGGGATCTTCCCGGACCAGGGCTTGAACCCCTGTCCCCTACACTGGCAGGTGGATTCTTAACCACTGTGCCACCAGGAGAGCCCTAAACTATTTTTTTTAAAGTCAAGATATTAGTTGGCTTACAAGAGACATTTTTAAGACATAAGTATACAGAGAGTTGAAGGAAAAGAGTAGAAAAAGATATATCAGGCAAATACCAACCAAATGTAAGCTACAATCAGACCAAATAAACTTTAAGGCAAAAAGTACTACTGGAGATTATTTACCACAGTATAATAATAAAAAAGTTCACTTCCCAAGAATGATATCACAGTTATGTGTATGTGAACCTAATAACATAGCCTCAAAACACACTTGTATTTTTAAACTTGGAATTTCAAGGGAAAATAGGCGAATCCATCATCATTGTAAAGAATTTTATGTTACTCTTAATAATGGATTAATCAAGCAGGGGAAAAACATCATAAGGTAACAGAAGATTTAAACAACACAGTTAAGAAGCTTGATCCAATAGCCATACATAGAGTATTGTTTTCCAATATCACTTTTTTTTTCAAGCACGGTGAAACACTTATGAAATTGATCATATGCACTAGGCCATAAAACAATTCTCAACAAATTTTCAAAGGATTAATATCACGCAAATTATGTTATTTAACCACAGCTTAATTAAGTTAGGAATGAACAATAAAAAGATAACTAGAAAAGTTCCCTATATTTGAAAATTAACAAATACAATATTACATAACTCAGAAAAATATTTTTATCTTGAAAATGATAAAAATACCACATACCATTGTTTAGCAGTGTTAAATTCTTATACTAGAAAAGAAGAAAAGGTAAATGTGCTAAGTATCCCCTCAAGAAGTTAGATAAAAAACAAAAGAATAAATCTGAAGTAAATAGAAGAAAAGAAATATTGAGAAAGATGAAAATTAAGGAAATTAAAAAATAAACAGAAATAGAGATCAACAAATCCAGAAGCTGTTTCTTTGAAAAGGTTTATAGCATTTTCTGCCAATAATGTTCAAGGAAAAAAAGATGAGAAGGCAAAAATAAACAATCGTAAGAATAATAAAGAAAAAATAATTATAGATACTACAGAAATTACATGGATATTAAAGGATATTATAAACAACTTCCTGAAATGAAAATGAAATAGACAAATTCTTAGAAAAATATGTTTTCAAAACTGATTAAAGAAGATGGGAAACCATAATAATTTTACAACCATTATAAGAAATTGCATCAGTATGCAAACATTTTCCCACAGGGAAAACACTAGGTCTGGATGGTTTTACTGGTGAATTTTTCCAAATATTTAAAGAACAAATAATTTTACCTTATAAAATTATCAGGAGGGACTTCCCTGGTGGACCAGTGGGTAAGACTCTGTGCTCCCAATGCAGGGGGACTGTGTTCGATCCTTGGTCAGGGAACTAGATCCTGCATGCATGTGGCAACTAAGAGTCCGCATGCCACAACGAAGACCCTGCGTGCCATAACTAAGACCCAGACCAGCCAAAATAAATAAATATCTTAAAAAAACTATCTAGAGAATAGAAAAAGAAAGAACTCTCCTTTCTCATTTCATGAGGCAAGCATAACTTTGATAACAAAATAAGAAAGAATAATTCAAGACAGGAAAATTATAGACAAGATTCACTCAGGGACATAATCACACAAATCCTAAAAAATTTACCTATGCATGTAAATCCTGCCATTTTCTTTTTCTTTTTTTGTGGTACGCAGGCCTCTCACTGTTGTGGCCTCTCCCGCTGCGGAGCACAGGCTCCGGACGCGCAGGCTCAGCAGCCATGGCTCACGGGCCCAACGGCTCTGTGCATGTGGGATCTTCCCAGACCGGGGCACGAACCTGTGTCCCCTGCATCGGCAGGTGGACTCTCAACCACTGTGCCACCAGGGAAGCCCAATCCTGCTATTTTTTAAATATAATATATCATGACCAAGTTGGATTTGTCCAGGATGCAAAATGGATTTAACATTAGAAAAATAATCATTGCCCCTCACTGCCTTCAGAGATTAAAGGAGAAAATTAACAATCATATCATTAGTTGCAGGAAAAGTATTTGACAAAATTCAGCATTTGGTAATGTTAAAAACTCTTAGCAATGTGGAAATAGAAGGTAAGTTCCTCATTCTCATTAAGAGCACCCTCAAAAACTATAGCAAATATCACCCTCAATTTGAAAGCATTTCTTTTGCAAGATTAGAAGCAAGACAAGGGTTCAAACTATCACCACACAAATGATAAAAAGAAAGGATTGACATATTTATGTAAATTAATAATAGGAGCTTTTGTTCACCAAGAGACACCACTAAGAAAAGTGAAATGACAAGCTAAAAACTAGGGGAAATAATATACAACATATATAACTAACATGTATCAGGACCTGGAAAATATAAAGAATTAAGAAAGATGCAAGCAATGCAATAGAAAAATAGGCAAAAGATTCGAACAAGAACTTCACAGAAAAGAAAACTGAAATGGCCAATAAATGTATAAAAAAAGGTCGATCTCACTAGTAACCAGGGAAATACACATTAAGCTACCACAATAATAACAATACTAAAAATTGTGCTTATTATATAATGCAGACTATTTTAGCACTATAACTATAGCAACTTTAAACTCTCACAACACACCTATGTGACAGTGTGGCAGCTGTTACTACTGATGTGCCCTGCATGAGAAAACTTAGAAAGTCGTAAAGACAGGCAGTAAAAACTCCTTCAACTTTGTTCATTTTCAAAGTTGCATGGCACTTCTACATCTTTTGTACTTCCAAAAGAATTTTAGGATCTGCTTGTCAGTTTCTAGAAATGAATCCTGCTGGGATTATGATTGCGAGTGCAATGAATCTATAAATCAATGTGGTGATAATTGACATCTTAACAATATTGAGTTTTCCAATCCAGAGGAAGGTATATCTTTCCATTTTCTTAGGCCTTCTTTAACATTCTCAGCAATATTCTGTACTCAATAAACATATCTTGTACATTATTTGTCAGATTAACCCCTAAATATTTCATATTTTTGATGTGATTGTAAAATATATTGTTTTTTTACATTTTCATCTCCAATTGTTTGTTGCTGGTATATAGAAATACAATTTATTTTTTAACTCTGGTAAAATACACATAATATAAAATTCACCAACTAACCTTTTTTTTTTCCTTTGGCCATGCTGCATGGCTTGTGGGATATTAGTTCCCTGACAAGGGGTCGAACCCGGGCCCCCAGCAATGGAAGCATGGAGTCCTAACCACTGGACCACTAGGGAATTCCCCATCTTAACCATTTTCAAATGTACAGTTCAGTGGTGTTAAGTACATCCATCACTACCATCCATCTCCAGAGCAAGACTGAAACTCTCTTTATTAAATAATAACTTCCCATTCCCTCCTCCCACTCTC
The DNA here is from genome assembly GCF_008692025.1 of Phocoena sinus. NCBI lineage: Eukaryota > Metazoa > Chordata > Mammalia > Artiodactyla > Phocoenidae > Phocoena > Phocoena sinus. The sequence continues at coordinate 33,237,394 of NC_045783.1, read as the reverse complement.
TCCTGGAAACCACCATTCTACTTTATGTCTCTATAAACTTGACTACTCTAGGACCTCATTATAAGTGGTATCATACAATTTTTGTCTTTTTGTGACTGGCTTATTTTGCTTAACATAATATTCTCAAGGTTCTTCCATGCTGTAGCAGAAGTCAGAATTTCCTTCCTTTTCAAAGGTGAATAATATTCCATTGTACGTATAGACCATATTTCATTTATCCATTCATCCATCAATGGACATTTGGGTTGCTTCTACCTCTTGGCTACTGTGAATAATGCTATGAATAATAGTTCATAGCTATTCATGCTATGAACACAAATGTGCCACTATCTCTTCAAGAACTTGCTTTGAATTCTTTTAGATATACACCCAGATGTGGAATTGCTAGATCACATGGTATTTCTATTTCTAATTTCTGGAGGAACAACCATGCTATTTTCCACAGTGGCTGCAACATTTTACATTTTGAACAACACACAAGTGTTCCAATTTCTCCACATCTTCATCAACATTGTTATTTTCTGTTGTTTGTTATTTTTTATAGTAGACACCCTATTGGGCGTGAGGTGGTATTTCATTGTGGTTTTGATCTTGCATTTCCCTAATGATTAGTGATGTTGAGCATCTTTTGATGTGCTTATTGACCATTTGTATATCCTCTTTGGAGAAAAGTCACTTCAAATCCTTTGCCCATTTTGAAATCAGATCATTAACACTTGCCTTTTGTATGTTGATCTTATGTGCTGCAACCCTGAAAAACATTAATTTTAGCAGTTGTTTGTAGATTCCGTATGATTTTCTAGATAGACAATCATGTCATCTATGAATAAAAGTTTAATTTCTTTCTTTCCAATCTAAATGCCCTTTAATTTTCCTGCCTTATTTATCTGGCTAGAATCTAGAGCACAATGTTGAATAGACATGGTGACAGCAGGCATCTTTGCCTTGATCATGCCTCCGAAGGAAAGTATTGGTCTTTTATCATTAAATATCATGCTAGTTTTACATTTTAAAAAATACTCTTCATCAGGGTGAGAAAAGATTCCCTTCTATCCTTAATTTGATGAGAGATTTTTGTGTGGAATAGATGTCCAACATCTATTTTGTCAAATGCTTTTTCTGTATCTGTTGTGATGATCATATGATTTTTTGTTTTTTAGTCTTCTAGGATGGTGAATTACCTCAACTGATTTTCAAATGTTAAACCAGCCTTGCAGTCCTGGATAAACCCAGTTGGCCATGATATATTATCTGTTTTATATACAGTCATATTCAATTTGCTAAAAATTTTGAAAGAATTCTGCATCTGTGCTTCCACATTCATGAAGGATACTCCTTTTCTAGTAATGCCTTTGTCTGGTGCTGCAATCAGAGTAATGTTGACCTCAGAAAATAAGTTGGGAAATATTCTCTCCCCTTCAATTTTCTGGAAGAATTTATGGAGAATTGGTTTTATTTATTTATTAAATGTTTGGTAGAACTTACCAGTGAGACCATATATCCCTGAAGTATCTTTGTGGAAGGTTTATAAACTATAATTCCATCCCTTTAATAGATGTAGGATTATTCAAATTATCTATTTCTTCTGGTATATCCTTTAGTAGATTGTCATTCAAGGAATGACATTAATCTAAGTTGTCAACTGTTTTGGCATAAGGTTGTTCATATTATTCCTTATTCTTTTAATGTGTGTAGTATCTAAGGTTATGTCTCTCTTTTCATTGTTTATATTGTTAATTCATGTCTTCTCTTTTTGTTTTCCTGGTCAGTCTCCTTAGAATTTAATTGATTTTTAAAATCTTTTCAACAAACCATCTTTTAGTTTCATTGATTTTTCTCTTTTGCTTTCCTGCTTTTCATTGATTGCAACTCTTTATTATTTCCTCCCTCTATTTACTATGGGGTTTTTGTTTGCTTTTCTTTTTCTAATTTCTTTTTTTTTTTCTAATTTCTTAATGTAGATGCTTCATTAATTGATTTGTTCCCACTCTTCTAATAAAACTGTTTAGTGCTCTAAATGTCCCTCTAAGCACTGATTTAGCTAGCCTCTACATATTTTGATATGTTTCATTTTCATTCAATAAAACACTTTCTGAGTTCTCTTGTAATTTATTCTTTGACCCACGTGTTCCTTGCTTTGCAAACATTTACTGATTTTCCAGATACATTTCTGTAATTAATATCAGCTTAATTTCATTTTTGATAGAAATCACAGTGTGTATAATTTCAATCTTCTTGAATATATTAAAATTTGTTTCATGATCCAGAATATAGTCTATTTTGGTGAATATTTTGTGTGCACTAGCAGAAAATGTGGATTCTTCTGTTGTTAGGTACAATGTTTTATAAATCTCTATTAGTGGACAATGTTCTTCACGTATTCTATATCATTACTCATTTTCTTTCTACTGATTTTTTAATCAATTATTGATACAGGAGTGTTGAAATTTTAACTGTAATTGTAGATTTGTCTATTTCTCTTCATTTCTATCAGTTTTTGCTTCAGTATTTTGAAGGTCTGTTATTAGTTCTATATACATTTATGATTGTTAAGTCCTTTTGATGAATTGACTCTTTTATCATTCTAAAATATCCACTTTTATTCCTGGTAATATTCCCTGATCTAAAATCTACATTTTTTTTTTATATTAATACAGCCATTCCAGCATTCTTTTGATTAGTGTTTGCATGGTGTATCTTTTCTCATTCTTTTAATAGTAACTTATCTGTGTCTTTTTATTTAAAATGTATTCCTTATAGACACTACATATTTGGCTAATGCTTTTATTCAATCTGATAAACTGTGCCTTTTATTTGGATGTTTATACCATATATATTTAATATAATTGCCAATATGGTTGAGTATAAATCTATCATTTTGCTATAGTTTTCTATTTGTCTCATCTGTTCTTTGCTTTTTTTCTTCTTTTCCTGTCTTCTGGATTGAGTAATTTTGTGACTCCATTTTATTTCGAGTATTGGCCTATTAGCTATACCTCAGATTTATTGTTATTGTTCCTTTCAGTGGTTGCTCTAGAGTTTACAATATGCATCTTTAGCTTACCCCAGTCTACCTGCAAATATTATACCACTGTATGTGCAGTGTAAAACCCGTGACAGCTACTCCCATTTCCTTAGACAACCCCATCATCCACTTCATTCTACATGTTTTTTTTTGTTTTTTGTTTTATTTTGCGGTACGCGGGCCTCTCACTGTTGTGGCCTCTCCCGTCGCGGAGCACAGGCTCCGGACGTGCATGCTCAGCGGCCATGGCTCACAGGCCTAGCCGCTCCGCGGCATGTGGGATCTTCCCGGACCCAGGCACGAACCCGTGTCGCCTGCATCAGCAGGTGGACTCTCAACCACTGTGCCACCAGGGAAGCCCCAATTCTACATAAGTTTTAAACTCCATGTGCATTGTCTTTAATTTGCCTTCAAATCAATCATCTTATAAAGGAGATTAATTTAAAAACATTATACTTATCCACACATTTCTCATTTCCAGTACTCTTAATACTTTTCTACAAACCCACATTTCCATCTAATAAAGGATATATACTTTCCTCTCCTTTCTGAAGAAATGTTTTTCACATTTCTGGCAGTTCAGGTCAGCTAGGGATAAACTGTCTTAGCTTTTTCGTTGTGTGTCTGAAAAACTTATTTTGCCCTCATTTCTAAAAGACATTCTTTTTTTTTTTTTTTTTTGCTGACTAAGGAATTTCAGATGGAGTTTTTAATCTTTCAATAATTTAAAGTTATTTTTTCTCATTTTCTTCTTGGTTGTATAGTTTCTAAAGATAAGTCTAATGTAATTCTTACCTTTGTTGCTTTATATGTGATGTGTCTTTTTTAATCTGGCAAATGTTAAGATTTTTCTCTTTATCATTGATTTTCAGTAACTTTACTATAATGTGCCTTGGTGAGGTTATACTTTTGTTTATGCTGCTTGGTGTTCATTAAACTCCCTTGAATTTGTGGATTTACAGTTTTTATTCAATTTGGGAATATTCCAGCCATTATTCTTCAAATCTCTCTGCTAACCCCCAATATAGGGTAAATTCATCCTCAGTACTAAGATGATACCCTCCTGAGGACTCTACCCAAGGCCGACAGTGTTGAAAGCTCTTTCCATTCTGGCTTCTGTTAACAGGCACTATTTCCACCCACATGGGAGCTCTGGGAATTGTTTTACCTGTCATTTTTTGGTGGTTCTTTCCCCAATTAGTTTGTTCTCAAACATGTGCAAATTAGTACCCATCCAAAGACCCTGCAGATACCTGGGATTCTATATATATATATATATATATATATATATATATATATATATATATATATATATATACATCCTCCCCCTTTCTGGTTCTCTGTCCTGCAAATGCTAGCGACCTTGTTCTCCCTCAGTTGTGATCTTTGTATCCTCAACTCAGCATATAGCTGGGCTCTGGGCTGAGGCCTGGACACTGCCTCAATGCAGTAGGCTGGGGCAATTAGATGGTTCCACTTGTGTACCTCTCTTGCTTCAGTCATCACTGCCCTACACTGTCTATTGTCCAATGTCTAAAAACTGTTGTTTCATATAGCTTTTTTCAGGTTTTCTAGTCATTTAAGAGGGGAGGATAAATCCAGTCCCCAGTAATCAATCATGGACAGAGCAGAAGTTCTTACTTGGAGAGCTTTTTAAAACACAGAGTCAAATTCATCTCACTCTCAGAAACTCAGATTCAGTAGGTTTGGCCTGGAATCCTGGAATCTTTACTTATTAAAAAGTACTCAGGTGATTCTGATACACAGGAAGTGTTGGAAACTATATCTTGATACATCAGGCAAAGCCTTGTTCAGACATTCTTCTAATCAGAAGGAGGGACAGACCTTTTCAGTTTTAAAACTTTTCCTGGTTCTGAGTATGGTGGGGGTACTTACAGCAGACCAATGATCCAGTGAAAAAAATAAGTTAATTCAGTCTCTGATCTATTAAGGTGCTCAGTCCTCCTAAGGGCTCTGCAAAGGAGATAATATTATCTGGATAATATTATCCAGAGCCTCTATAGTTTTTTTGTTTTGTTTTGTTTTGTTTTTGCGGTACACGGGCCTCTCACTGTTGTGGCCTCTCCTGTTGCAGAGCACAGGCTCCGGACGCGCAAGCTCAGCGGCCATGGCTCTCGGGCCCAGCCGCTCCGCCACATGTGGGATCTTCCTGGACCAGGGTACGAACCTGTGTCCCCTGCATTGGCAGGCGGACTCTCAACCACTGCACCACCAGGGAAGCCCCCTCTATAGTTTTAATGTGTGGCAGTCTATTAAAAATTACTAGGCAGGCCAAGAGCTAGTTTAAAAAACAAACAAACAAACAAACAAACAAAAAACCCAAAAACCAATGGAAAGAAAATGTAATAGAAATAGACCCACAGAAGATCTAGATATTGTAATGATCAGAAAGAGATTTAAAATAGCTGGGACTGATGTTCAAGAAAGTATTGGCAAAAGTGGAGAAAAATAAAAAGATGGAAAATTTCTCCAAATGAATTAAATTTTATTTTTTTAAAAATCACATGAACATCCTAGAACTTGAAAAATACAATGATCAATATTAAGAACTCAATACATAGATTTAAGATAAGATTTAAATTGTGCGTACAAAATGTACAGACTCACGCACAAAGAGGCAAAAAATATAATAGGAAATACAGATGGTAAACAATGAAAAATTCTGACATAGGTGTACATGAAATCCTAAAAGGAAAAGAGAGGTAAGAAGAGATAGTGACGAAGATTTTTCTAAAACAGAGAAAAGATATCAAGCTACCAATTGAAGGGATTATGTAAGTGGCACTCATCCCATGACCCAAGTGGGATGAGTACAAAGGAAACCATATTTAGACACATCACAGGAAAATGGCTGAAAACTAAGCAAAAAACAAAAAAACTAAAAGAAGCCAGAGGAAAAATGACATTACTTTCCAAAGGAGTAACAAAGGAATGATGGAAACCAGAGATCTTCGAAGTGCTGAAAAAAACTTGCTAAACGAGACTGCTATACCCAGCAAAAATACGAAGGATAAAATGAAGTTTTGAGGCAAACAGAAATGGAGAGAAATTGTCTCCAGCAGACCTGCTCTGAACAGAGGAATATTCAAACAGAGGGAAAAAAATTCCAGTCATAAGCACATAAATGTATATTGGAACAAGAAGCAACATAAAGGGTAAATATGTAGGCGAATATAATGAGTATTGACTGTACGATGATTATAAAACCTTGTATGGTTTAAAATATATGCACAATTAAAATCCATGACAATAAACACAAAAGGGGAAGGGGTAAGTGGAGGCACAATATTACTCTAAGCTCTTAGCATTTGGGGGAAAGTGGTAAAAGTAATCATTTATATTAGAGTGTAATAAGTCAATCAGGAATGCTGTAATCTCTAAGACTTCTTTAGAAATGTATAATTAATAAACTGATAGAGGAGGTTAATGGTATACTTAAATATTTAAATTAATTCAAAAGGCAAGAAATAAGAGAATAAGGGATATAAAGTAAATGGGCAAAGGAAATGAATAATAAGATGGCAGGTATAAATCTAAATACAGCAGTAATTATATTAAATGTAAATGGACTAAAAACTCCTGTTGAAACAAGGATAGAGCAGCCTTCCAATTTTAGGCTTAGCTGGACTCTGCATAAACTGTAGTTTATAACAGATACTACTGAAAGGGCAGGGATTCCTAGAGCGAAATGTGGAAGGGGTAAGAACTTTTAGCTGCCAGCCCTGCATGGCTGAATTCTGAGTAAGCTTGAACCAAAGAGAAGCTGTCCTCTCAGTACTGTGGATTTTGTTTTTTAACATGCAAAAGATGAAGACCTTAATATGTCTTTGTTGCAAATCTTTTATTTTGAGAAGACCGCCTGAATGTGCCATTAAGTTATGCAAATGTAAAGCAAAGAGTCTCTGTAGAAGCTGTTTGAAAAGCTAAACTGTGCTTTGTTGTTGCAAATTGTTTTAAATTCTTGCTACTGTGTGCTTAAACTCCAGTTTGGTCTTTTCACAGGAATGCCTGTGGCTAGTTTCCTTCTAAATTAACCAAAAGCAAACAACTCATCTCTGTATTATTTTTCTTCTGACGACCACACACTAGTCTCACATGAAGAACTCATTTTCTTTCTATTAATATGACTTTATCTGTCCTCTTTGGGAAATAAAAACATTGCTTTACTCTTCGAAAAGAGAATTTCCCCCACTTCTTCCCCCCAAATGTTTTCATTACAAATATCTCTTATTTTACCTGAGACTGCATCTGTCTGATTCATCTAGGATGGAAAATATTCTAATAGATTATTTTCTATCCCCAAATTTCTCTCCTAATTTGGGGATGGGGCTTGGCAGTAGGTGATGAAGGGTGATTCAGTAAATCTCACCACATCACACTGACGTTAGCAGTTGTCAGTGGTAGGATACTGAGTTGAAAATATAAGTTGTTATGTTATTATTGAATGGTCTAGACAGTCTATGGTATAGAACAATAAGGCTAAGGATTAGAGTGGAGAAAAGCTATAGAGACAGGAAAGTATAGGTTGAGGTATAAACAAGGCAGGGCTTGATTTGGGGGGTGGAAATTCAATCTCTTAGTAACTGAAATAATGTTCATTCACTAGCAACATTTTTTGGAGTCTGTACTGCTTGCACAACTCTATGCCACTAGAGATGCAAAGAGGCATCCTAGAAGAGAATATACCTGGGAATGCATTCATAGAACGTAGATGAGGCCACACAACCGGTGCCACACGAAAAACAGGGCAAGTGGTCAAACTACAAAAGTTCAGAAAAGGAAGTAGACGATAAGGTAGTAAGCGAGAAGGTGCACTTTAAAAGGTAAAGCTGAGATAAAACGAGGAGGTGTTGGGGAGAATAGTCTAGCAGATAAAAAGGTCCAGTGGCAGGAAAACGCTTCCACACAAGATTATCAATTATTTAGTATGTCTTTTCATTTGTCATTTACTGCCCTTCCAGGGAATGCAGGGTAATAAAAAGTATGACTCAGTCTCTGCCTCAGGAGTTTAAACTGGAAGAGAGACCAGACAAAGAAATATCCATGCAGCCAGTAGAGGACAGGCAGGCCATGAAAAGTGCCAGTCCGCAGCTCAGCCATAAATTCGGACAAGAGCAGTGCTGCGTAGGGCACGGGTACAAGACAGGCGTCGGCATTAGACAGATGGAGGCTCCAAACTCAGAAGTGTGCCACCAGACAGCTGTGTGACCTATGCGGATCTCACCACCGAGCCTTCGCTGGTCCCTACAAAGATGGCTCTGGTGAGGTCCAACAAGTCTCCTGGGGTAGGGAGGATGAGGTCATTGTAGTGAAAGGGCTCGACACGGCATCCAACTTTCTACCCTTCCCCTCCTCCTCGCACCTACTGATTTTCCCGCAAAGGGGTGGATGTGTGGGGAGAAGATGCGCGCAGACAGGGAATGATGAAGCGAGGCGGCCTTCTCCCCGCCCTCCGCCCCAGCTCCCGACCCGGTTCCGGGGAGTCGCCGTGGGAGCGGGGCGCGGGCACCGCGGTGCGGAGGGAGGCTCGGTGACGGTAAACACAGGCGCCATCAGAGTTCAGATCCTACCGGATTTCCGCGCCGCACCGATGCCTCCCCACCCCGGCGCGACCCTCTGCTTCCCCAGCTGTGCAGTGGGGACACAGCACCTCCTGCCCCGGCTATCGGCCCGGCCCAACCGCGCTAGAGAGGAGAGCAGGCGCCCCCGGCCGCCGGCCTCCTCCAGTCCTCCTCCCGCTTTGGCTTTGGCCTTTTGTACCGGCCCCACGTGATCCGCCCGGCCGGCTCTTCCCTCCTGCCCCGCCCCGCCCTCCGGCCTTTCCCGGCTCTCGGCCCAGCTCTTCCCGCTCCTCGGCCGTCCCCCTCCCGCGCTGCCCCTTCCTCCCCCTCCCGCTCGCCTAGCTCTCGGGCTGTTCCCGCGCCCTCCCCCAGGCAGCCGTTCCCTCGCGACGCTTCCCCTCCCCCCGCGGCTGTTCCACCGCCTCGCCTCCCCTCCCCCCGGCCGGAGCTCACTGTCTCCAAGATGGCGGCCGTGTCAGTTTGGGGCATCTCCGCGGTCCGGCCCGGGGCCCCGCTTACCCGGCGCTCTTCTCCCCCGGTAAGTAGTCGAGGGGCCGCCCCCGGCCGCCCCCGGCCGTCAAGCCCGAGGCTAAGCCGCCCCGGGACCCGCCTCGCCGCTTCGCGGGGCCGGTGGCCGCTGCAGGCCCCGCCGCGGCCTGCGCCGCCTCCCGCTGCTCTGCGCCAGGCCTCGGGCTGGGGCGCCGCGGCCGCCCCCTCGCGCCCGGCCGGCGCCCGGCGCCCGGCTCCCGGCTCCCCCGCCCCGCGGCCCGCGCGCCGCCGCCGGCGGCCCGGGCCGGGCTTGGCCGGGGAGCCGGGGAGCGGGCAGCCGGGAGGGGGCGGCGGCGGTGGCCCAGGCCGCGAAGCCGCGGGCGGGCCGTGCAGGCGGCCGGCTCTTCCTCGGGGCGCGCCCACCGGCCTGGCTCCTGCGCCCGCCGCCCGGCCCGCCCGGCCCCTGCGCCCGCGCTCCCGGCGCTCGCGCTCGGTCCCTGCGGCCGTGCGGCGCGGGGTGACAGGCGGCCGTGTTGTGGTGTGGAGGGCGCACGTGCGGCGGCGTGTGCGCCGGGCTGTCAGCCCCGGCGCCGGGGGCGGCGGGCGCCTGTCAGCGCGGAGCCGCCAGGCCCGCCCGCGCCCCGGCGCACGGGACCGGCCTCCGGGCGGCCGCGGCTTCGGCGAAGCTGGGAGCGCAGATGTGCGGCTCTCAACTCTTTCACGTGATTTCATTGTTAACTTCGTCCTCGGGTTCCGTTCCCGTCCGGTGGGAGCCGCCGACTCCCCGTCGGCAAGTCGCGGGCTGGTGCCGTTGCAAGTTTCTGAAGTTTCTCTCCCTTTAAAATAGAGCGCGAAGAGGCGTTCGCGGGGAGGTGGGGGGGATGGAGGTCGGGGAAGGACTGCCGGAGGCGAGCTGCACTTTCTTCCCGGCCGCCGGGGTACTTTCCTGGAGTTAAAGCTCAGGTCTGCAGGCGCTTCGCTTGCTGAAGACCTGAAGACCCGTGCGCAGCCCGGCCCGAGAGACCGCGGGTGACTGTCCTTCGTTCTCTCACCTGCGAGGTTAAGCAGCCGGGACGGGCCCAGCGTCTGCAACTCGGGCTGAAGCCTCTCATTTCATTGTAGCGTTAATGCCTCCGTAATGCACCCACTCCGAGTAATACCATGATTTCTGTCCTCTCGAGACTCTCACCGCGGTGAAGCTGAGTTCTTCCCTCGGGGGACTGCTTTTCAGTCAGCTAATTTAGAAAAGAAGTCTTGCCTCAGGTTTGCGTGTTTCCTTCAGCCTTTTCTTTCTTATCAGAGTTAGTAATACTATCATTTTCTTCATATCTCTTAGTTTTCCTTTTGATTTTAGAGGCACTCGGAAGAACGATTACTGTGGGAGCCATTTTTCTAGGATGTTTATCTTGTAAGTGCTCCTCAGAGTACGAGGAGTTCTAAAAAACATTTAGGTAAAAGTAAATTTATTTTTGGAAGCAAAGAAGTTATTAGATTCGGAATTCATTATTTTGGTGATTTTCAAAAAGATTTGTATCTGCCAGATTCTTTTGTCTGAAAGAATACTGACTTTGATCCTGGAGAGGCAACGTATGTGTGTGTGTGTACATACATAGATGTGTGTGTGTATACGTATACGTTGGTGTCTTATTCATTGATGTTCATTTCAGGACAGCAATCTTGAATCTTTAGCGGTCGTCTTCTTTTTAGACTACAGACAGGCAATACATTTTTTTCCTGTGCTGTACATTTGATATGTAGTGTGTACATTTGAACCCAGTGATTCTGGGCCATTCTCATTTCTAGTTGCTGTGTCTGTAGATTGGTTATGAACATTTTGACAGTTGTTGGACTCCCTCCAGTATATTGAATGTTACTAGGAGAAGCTTATCAGCATGTGATTCCTAAAATTTGAAGGAAATTGGAATTTTAAAAAATTCTTTGAACACTTTTCGCACTTGACTATTTTCAAAATGTTAATTTTGTTTCCACTTGGAATGTTGAAAGTAATATCATACTTAAAATGTGAACTTGGTTTGTGGAAATTGTATTTGTTTCTTTTACTATATGCAATAGTTAAAATTTTCTCAATGGTTTTCTGTCCATCTTATTGACTGTTTTCATCCAGTCTGAATGTCTGGAATTTTCAAAGATGGAAGTTTCACTCTTATTTTCATTGCAGGATTCTTTCTGCTAATCTAGATACTTGTTGAAGTGCTGAATAGCTTCTTGGAGAAAGATGTCAAGGAAGAGTTTCAATTCATAGACTGGTGAGCAGAGATTGTGGAGGGCAGAATAGCCAGCACCCCTCTGGTTAGTTGTAGCCTAAGGTCATTCACAGTGCATCTTGTCTTGTTTCCTCATTGTATCCTAATTTTTAATCTTTTTTTCCTTTTCTTCGTTTTTCCAGTGGTTTACATACATGATCGTTTTGGAATGTTGATAGAAACATGATCAAACTCCTACAGGTGCTCAGTGAACACTGTTTGAGTGCTTTAAAGACTAGGATGTTTCAGTTCCAGTGTATTTATAAAACGGGCCTTGATAGGAAACTGACCTTGTTTTAATTGTTTTCCAGGCATAAGATGCACATTTTTCTGCTGGGAATGAGATGTTCTTGAGTTCTTACAACTTTATGAACAGACCCATGTGTGGTGCTATTGAGAAGTTTGTTGAGAAGTTTGAAGATATTTCAGATAACAGGTTGTTTTGGTTTCTAAAGTAAAAGTGGGGAGGCACTCTGTTTTGTGAAAGGAGGAAGGACTCAGGCCAGAAAACTTGTATGCTATGGTTAACTGGTTCCCAGCCTCCGGGAATGTTGTTTTCCATGGTGTAAAACTTACTCAGCATCAGGATAAGGGATAACGACTCTATGGATATACAGAATCCTTCACCATGGTAAAACTCGCCAACCCGCTGTATACGGAGTGGATTTTGGAGGCCATCAAAAAAGTGAAGAAGCAAAAACAGCGTCCTTCAGAAGAAAGGATATGCAATGCAGTGTCTTCATCCCATGGCTTGGATCGTAAAACTGTTTTAGAACAATTGGAGTTGAGTGTCAAAGATGGAACAATTTTGAAAGTCTCAAATAAAGGACTCAATTCCTATAAAGATCCTGATAATCCTGGGCGAATAGCACTTCCTAAACCTCGAAACCATGGAAAAGTGGATAATAAACAAAACGTAGACTGGAATAAACTGATCAAGCGGGCAGTCGAGGGCTTGGCAGAGTCCGGTGGCTCAACTTTGAAAAGCATTGAACGTTTTTTGAAAGGTCAGAAGGATGTGTCTGCATTGTTTGGAGGCGGTGCTGCCTCTGGCTTTCACCAGCAGTTACGATTGGCTATTAAACGCGCCGTTGGCCACGGCAGACTCCTTAAAGATGGACCTCTTTATCGGCTCAACACTAAAGCAACCAATGTGGATGGGAAAGAGAGTTGTGAGTCTCTTTCTTCTTTACCTCCAGTGTCACTCCTTCCACATGAAAAGGATAAGGTAAGAATGGCCTATGCATCAGTGTTCGCAGAGCTGATGATACAGCATGCTACAAAGCCACATTTCTAGGAAGTTGAATAGAAGTTACCATTGGTGTTTGGGGCCTTTTGTGGAATAATCACCTCCTGTTTTTTATTGGTGAATTCTAGGTGTGAGAACTCAGTAGATGCTAATTGTTCTGATACTTTGACATATTTGATGCCTAAGATTCAAAGTGTAGAGTATTGCTCTGCCTAAAAGAACATACCTAGATTAGAATTAAAAAGTAGCACACAACTTTAAACCTGTTACATAAAAGTTCTTATAATACTTTATTGCTGAAGTTGATGAGCAGCCAAATGCTGGAGACTCTAAGAACCTGTCTTCTTTCTTTTTTCCGTTTTGATGCCGATTACTAGACAGGAATGAGACCGATTATCCTGACCATAGTAGTGGCTAAGCAGATTTAGCAATTCTTATTTTTGCTCTTTGTATTCTAACTTTTGGTCATGCTTTATTTTTTGCATATGATGAAGTCCTAAACATTATTATTTACGACAGGTGTAACTGCATGCATCAGGAATACAGTAGCCTATGTTCCTAAAGTTCTGGGGAGTCCGGAGTCTTGCTACTCAAATGGTATACTTTACTGTGCTGTGTGTTTTATGCCATTATTTTGTACCGTTGAAAGTATGTCTTCTTAACAGTCAATCTTGGCCCTTAAATAGATATTTGAGGATGAGGAGAGTTTTGTTAGCAGCTCCTTTGTACGTTGACCTGGTGTCTTAGCTGTGAATTTATTTCAGTTGTTCTGAATTGTGGTTCTGTGGGGAGTGGCTGTACTTTAAGTTGTTGCACACCTTACTGTACACCAGTAACATCATCGTCATTGCTTAAGATCATGGAGGCTACTTCTAGGGTGTTAAGATTCTAAAGTTAACATTGAATGTATTTTAAAATATTTGAGATTTGATCTAAATTCATTGCAGTTAGTAACCCACCAGTAGATTTTTGTTTAAATAGCAACTGAAAATGAACAGGTTTTTTTTTTGGATGCAGGTGTTAGAGATCTATTTTAAGGTTCAGTTTTCCCTGTGAACTTTGAAATAGAAGCATTATCTTACTGTTACTACCCTTAAAATGATTCTGATGGAGTCATGGATTAATAGGCAATCCCATTCATAACATGGTTCTGTATCATTGGAGCATTTATTAAGGGTATAGTATTGAAAATTCAAGGTGGACAAGTAACTGAAATACTTTATTCTGCAGTTCAGTGCTGTAAGGACTTATCTGTAAGAACTGTTTCTTGATCACATGGCTGAAATGAAATACAAGGATTCCAACAACTGTTATCAGGTGTCTACAGGTTTAGTGCGTGGAAACAGGAAATAATTTAAAGTTTAGAATGAATTCAGTGTCATATCTGTGAATTGGGTATTATAAATTTTTGTTAGAACACCTGGGTGCTTGTGTTTATTATAATTTCCCTTGCTTGAATTAGATATTTTAATTTTTAAAAATATTAGCCATACATAAAATGTCAGTAGTGCATATTTTTTAAAGTTAGTCAATATAGTACAGTGTAGGACTAAACTGAGTCCTGTCACCCTAGGATTTTACTTTTTTTTTTTTTAAATTTTATTTATTTATTTTTGGCTGTGTTGGCTCTTCGTTGCTGCACGTGGGCTTTCTCTAGTTGCGGCAAGTGGGGGCTACTCTTGGTTGCGGTGCGCAGGCTTCTCATTATGGTGGCTTCTCCTGTTGTGGAGCACGGGCTCTAGGCACGCGGGCTTTAGTAGTTGTGGCTCACCGGCTCAGTAGTTGTGGCTCATGGGCTCTAGAGCGCAGGCTCAGTAGTAGTTGTGGCACACGGGCTTAGTTGCTCCGTGGCATGTGGCATCTTCCCAGACCAGGGCTCGAACCCGTGTCTGGGGAGATCCCGCTAGGATTTTACTTTTGAAAGGGACTTTTAAGAACCATCTCATCCAGCAATCCTTATTTTGCAGCTGAGCCTGAGACGTTTGCATTAAAAAAATGTTTAATCCAGTAGAGATCTGCTGGCTTGCTTTGGTTAGGAACATCTCTTTGGTTTATATAACTTTAATATACAGTATTGTTAACCAAAGTAACTAAACTTGGAAAAATTGTGTTTCGTTGAGTAGCCTTTTGTATATTTGTACTGGTGTGATTGGGAAACAAACTTATGATAGTATCCACAAAATTAGAGTTGATGAGATCTGTTATATATTTTTGAATGGAGTCTTATTTTCAGTGGTTAAGTTTTGTGCATGACTTTCCCCAAAGATATGAAAAGCTCACATTAAAAATCATAATACAGTAAACTCTAGGGCAAGGAATTATTCCTCCTATGAACAGATTACGTTTGTTCCTTTTGTTGAATTTAACTACTTTCCTCTTTTTTTAAAAAAAACAAAACTGTCCAATCATTCCCCATTTGGAATTGATTGATATGCTGTTATGAAAACCTAGATGTTCTTTAAAAAATTATCCAGATTATATTTGACAGGGGTGGAGAAAGGAAAGTGTAGGCTAGAAGTAGTTTCACTTTTAGGGCATTAATTAATTCAGCAAATAGTTACTGAGCACTTACCGTGGGCCAGGCGCTCTGCTTGGAGCTGTGGTGGCCTTACGTGCTCTGGAGTGCATGTGTACCTACTGGTCTGCTCAGCTGTGGGTGAGAGATGAAGTTCAGGGACTATGGAGCAGCCTGAGTACGTTTTTCTTTTTTCTATACGGTTCTAACTTTTATTGTGATTATTAACCTTTGGAAGGAACTGTACATTAACTTTTCAGCCACTGAGTGGTTTTTGTTTTGCTGTTTTTGGTGAGATAGCTGTACAGAAATATTTTTAAGAGTTTTTGTGAAGGCACTTGAACTTAAGTGTGTTTTCACTTGATGGAGAATCTGGAGATACTGTGATTTAAAAGTTTTATCCATGTTATAAGGGAGATTTGCTGTACTAACTTCAGGTTGTTGTAGTTTATGGTGAGTTTATTTAACTTAATGATGTATTTATACTATATGCCAGATGTTACTTTACAGCCAGGCATATATTAACTCGTTTAATCCTCAAATAACTCAATGAGATAGGTACTGTTGTTTTACAGATGGAGAAACTGAGGCGTAAAAGAGGTTCAGTAACTTGTCCGAGTCACAAAGGTATTAGGTGACAGAGCTAGGTTTTGAACTTGGGCATTCTGGCTCCAGAGTCTTTGTGACAGCGATACCTACTGCCTCTTGGGAGTTGTTGGGTATAATGCCTGTCACCGCATTCAAGTACACAATTGTAAATGTTCTTGGTGTTAACTTCAAGGCACATTCTCTGATTGTAAAAGGACATGTCCCACCCCCCCCGCCCCCCGCCCCCCGTTCCCATTTCACTGACTGCGTCCCTTTTTTCTCTTTCTGTCATAGAATGAATTCTAAAATTGACTTTGAACCAGCACTAAGAACGTATCAGAAACCAGAGATTATGAATAATCTAGTTTTGTATACCTGAGGTCCATAAATTAAAAAAACAGTTTGGTCTACATGACTTTTTTTTTTCTTAAAGATATTTTCTGTGTTTCATTTTCCTTTCAGATGTCACTGAAGTCTTCTGATTTGTAATTTGGGATTGGTTGCATGGCTGTAATAGAGTGCTTTCATTTGGGACAAAATGTTGCTTTCCCTTGAATTATGGGATATGGGTGAGGGTGATAGTGTGTAACTAGCTTAAATAACAACGTCCTCCTTGCAAATTTCTCTTTTTTTTGAAATACAGATATTATTGTAAGATAATTTGTTCATTTACTTCATTTATTCATTATTTATTCAGTAAGCATTTAGGCGTCTACCATGAACAGTGCATTTAGGGTTTAGGTCCTTTTGGGGATTAAGACATAGAAATGTGAAATAACTTTTTTGCAACGTTTGTTTAGCTTATGAAATATAACTTAGTTTTTTGCATTCACTATATATATATATATTTTTTGGTAACAATTAGGTATTGTGAATCTCTGAGAAAGAATGAGATGTTTCTTGGGTGAGGCTAATTATTATTTGAGATTCTAATGGTCCATTAAAAGAATTACTTTGGACACTGAGTCTCCATTTCCCTTTCAGGAGTAATTTTCACCTTCATTTCAAATTTCTGGGTTCATTTTACACAAAGAATAATTTACTTGAATATCTAAAGCTTATGTTCCATATTACTAGTACAGAAAACTATACGCTTATGGTAATCAGCCACATCAGGAAACTGTTGTTAGTCTGTGGAGTATTGTGGAACAGAATTATATTTTGCTGAAGCATTCCACTTGGGAAAGGAAGAGAAGATATTGTCAACTAATGTTATTGTTTAGCTTATTACCCATTAGGTTATTAATGTTATTATTTAGGTGACTTGGAGCAGAAAGATCAAATGATAAATACTAGCCTTCTAATATAAGTTATATCACAATTCAGTAAACTCTTAGTGCAGTCCAGATTATTTTGTGTTACTGGAACTTGGCATTTTAAATTCATAGAATAAAAGGGGCTTTGACAGGAACTTTGGTATTTGATGTAGAGATGCTGATTAGAATGGAAATATGTTTTCAGGTTATGAGAGTTAAGAATGATAGTTTTGATTTAGCTATTTGGAAATGGCCTTTATTGTAAAATTGTTTCACATGTTATGTGTTAGAACAGTGATATGATAAAATTGTTTATAAATGTAAGCTTGGTAATGTTGTTTTTAGATATTTTGTTGCTATCATACTTTATAGTAATTGTCCATGCTATTAAATTCAGGGGTGTGTTGACTGCTTGGCAGAATGATTGTCTATTTAAAAAAAACAAAAAACAACACAGGCACACCAAAAAACTGCAAAGCAAAGGTGCTACAGAAAAGTTGAGAAGAGATACATAGTAGTAAAAAGTGGAAGAAGTTCTCAATTTAAAAATCCTTATGAGAGCATGCAAGGAAGTGTATTTCATAGTAAAATTATTGGGAAACTTTTTAAGTTGCAAGTTTTAATTCTTACATCATGGGGGAGGGAATGGAAGATAATGCCAACTGTATCAGTCTTTAAGTGAAGAAGGATTATTTTAGTGAAAATTGTCCTAACCTCATGTAGTTGACTTTATGTTTCAAGTAATGGCAAGGATACAGCGACATGAATATTGTAGATTTTGTAATGTCACCGAGTTTGCAACTGATTGATCTCAATAGTTATATTTTCTTACATTATAATTAATTACATTAATTATAATTACAATAATTGTACATTTCTTACATCATTGTTTATACCATTTTTTGGTGACTCTTAAATATCCTGGGTCCTGAGGAGAAACTGGCTAGAAATAAAAATTTGTTACTAACAAGTCATTGAGGTGGATTAAATATAAACGTGGTTAATAGAAACTGACTTCGTCTCAGCAGACTTGTTCTATTAAAAAAAAAAACAAATTTAAAAATAACTCAGGCAGAGATATGTTTGTAATGCAATATTTATTTAAATACAATCAATTGTACAGATATTTTTAAAAATTTTATTTTTGGCTGTGTTGGGTTTTCATTGCTGCATGCAGGCTCTAGTTGCGGCGAGCAGGGGCTACTCTTCATTGTGGTGTGCGGGCTTCTCATTGCGGTGACTTCTCTTGTTGCAGGGCACAGGCTCTAGGCACGCAGGCTTCAGTAGTTGTGGCGCATGGGCTTAGTTGCTCCGCGGCATGTGGGATCTTCCTGGACCAGGGCTCGAACCCATGTTCCCTGCATTGGCAGGAGGATTCTTTTTTTTTTTTTTTTTTTTTTTTTTGCGGTACGCGGGGCTCTCACTGTGTGGCCTCTCCTGTTGCGGAGCACAGGCTCCGGACGCGCAGGCTCAGTGGCCATGGCTCACGGGCCCAGCCGCTCCGCGGTATGTGGGATCTTCCCGGACCGGGTCACGAACCCATGTCCCCTGCATCGGCAGGCGGATTCTCAACCACTGCGCCACCAGGGAAGCCCTGGCAGGCGGATTCTTAACCACTGCGCCACGAGGGAAGTCCCTGTACAGATACTTTTTTGGTCTTCTAGTTAGCCTTTGAGCTATGTGTGCTTTGGTAGTTTTCAGTCCATGACACACCCTGAAAGAAAACTTGAGCTACTAAAGCAACCTTTGATTTAGCCATTGTTGATCAAACTTCTGTACCCAGCCAGTGCACACAACCTAAACATTTTTCTTAGAGTTACAGTTGCTAACACTTTACTCTTTCTTGGGCTAACTTCTTGTAAATTGATGAAATAAAGGGAAGAAATTAACGAAGACATCAGATAGTACTACAAATTGCTTCTAACCTCTTTCTTTATCCTGTATCAGGAGGCCAAGGGAATGTAAGCAGTTGCTTGTAGAAACCTATTAATAGCTAACATTTGTTAAGGCCTAACAGTGTGTTGGGCACTGTTCTGAGTACTTTCTTATTGAAGTCTCAAAAGAACTTTACATGGTTAAGTTTTATAGGCATGATATAGTTATATAATAGCTATTTAATAATACAAGTTTTTATTATGGCTTCTTATAAAATGCCAAATGGAAAATAAATATATGCAAAATACATTATTTTCTTATTCTGCTGCCTGTTTTTTATTCAGTTCATTCGGACACATAGGCCAGCACTTTTTTACATTGTACTTAACTGTTAATACTATGAAAGCAAATAGATAACAGGAACTGTGCGATGAATCTGGGGAAAGAAATATTGTATCATTCCAGGTTTCTTGAGGTTGTAAGAATCTCCTTCACAGATATTTCTTCCCTTTCTATTTAGAATACTGGATAAAGTATATTTACACTGACGTGTTTCTTAGATATGTGAGAGGACTGAATCTGGGTGCCAAGTTTGCTGGTTAAACTAGAGTTAAAAATGTTGTTTCTAGTGAACTGGGAAATGTTTTTTAAAATTATAATATTGAATACTTTTCATGCTCTGATTTGAAATTTTTTAAAGAACCAAGTAAATGTTACATATAGGGATTAATTAAGAGCCTCAGTCTGGTAAAGTTGTTTACCAGTTGGCTACTCAGGGGTGGAGTCAGTTCATAAAGAATCTGCAGCAGATGAATTAAGCCAGTAGCCACTTCACCCTTCTGCTTTTCCCAGCTGGAGTAGGATTAGGACTCATTCAGCTGCAGCTGGTTCCCAGGAAAATCTAGGCTGTTTCTTCTGGTTTTCTCCTTTTGACAGGAAAGTCAAAGTTCCCAACAGATGGCTTTCATCAGCACTGTACATAACTCTGTAAATTCAAGTCAAAAGAATTACTTTCAACTTTATTAAGGAACAGGTGAAGAAACAGTTCGTAGTATGGCCCTATTTGGTTTAGGGTCGAAATTAAGCATAGAGATTATAGGAGTGTAGCATTTAGATTTGCAGAATGCCATTCTGGGTCAAAATAGTTTTTAACTGCTAGCAATTAAAGAAAAAGACCTGCTAAGAAAAAATAAGTCTGGCTGTAGTGTTGAGTAAGGTATATTTTTTGATTATAGTATATTTTATATATTTATTTATATTTTATATGTTTTATGTTAATATTTCATATTAAAGTGTACATTTTTATTAAGGTATGTAATTTTTATTTTGGATTATTCTTACAAAGCATAGATACATTCTTAGAAAAAATAAAGGGTAGAATCATCTCCATTTTGTAGGACTTGTAGCCAGTAGCAATCTTGGACAAAAATGATTCTAATCTTATTTCACAAATAGAGAAACTGAGGGTCAGAGAGATTTGAGTGTCTTGCTTATTAATGCCCCACAGCAAGTAAATTGCGTCCGGGAGAAGTGGTCGGACCCTTCTCGGTTCTGTGCTTTTTTCGTTAGGCTGTAGTACTGTCTTACAGTTTTAGAGAGCAACGAGTATAAAATAACATTGTTAGAAATCTCTTCCTTAATGGAAACCATAGGATGAACCCTGGTGTAGAGAATTTTGGTGGTTTTTGTAAACCACAAATATGTAAATCTGCTTGTTTCGGTGTTTGAAGACTCCAAAAAGTCGAAACAGTTTTTTGTTTTGTTTTGTTTTTGGAAAAGACTGCTTTCTTATGACCCAAACTAGAGGAATTAGAAAGTTTTCTTCTGTTTTAGCTAAATAATAGGAGAACATGTTAAACTACCCTAATGCTGGGAGATAAAGTACTCCTTGAGTTTTGAAAAAAATGTCCACTTCCAGTTAAGTCTAATTTTCAGAAAGTCTACAACTCATGATGTCCACGTGATTTGGGTAATTGGTTTGAACTTAAAATATTTAAGACGGAGATAGAAAGGTACAAGCCTTTCTATTAATTAATGAAGTAATTCTCATTAAAGGCATTAAATATGGGTGGCCTAGGAGTGTACAGTTCATCACTCATTGTTATGTATACATAGTATCTTGGTTCTGGGTGAGTTTGTTAATACCAGTAAACAAACCTTACAGGGAAGGCAACAGACAACAGGTCATGTTTGTCTTTTTTGGTCTTTATGACTAACCGTTCATCTCTGCATTACTTTTAACTTTTACTTTGTTGTAAAACTTAGCAAATAGACTAGGAAGTGGCAAATAAAGGTTAAGATTGGGGACAGTTATAAAATAATTGGATATAGTATGGCACTATTTGGTTTAGGGTTAAATTAAGCATAGAGATTATAGGAGTGTAGCATTTAGATTTTTAGTAGGTGGTTTTAAGATTATTGGTAAAACTTGTTAAGGAGAAAGTGACTGCTGTAGAAAGACAATCAGGCAGACTAAAAAACTTAAAACCTTTGTATATGTGAAAGAAGACAGCTGATTCATTTACCTTTTGTGCAGAAGACGTAGAGTCCATGTACGTGAGATTATTATCCTGCTTCTACTGTAGGCTGCCTTTTCCTCCAGGGAGTTGTGAACTGTAGTTGACCTAGAGAGCTGTTGCTCAGTGTTGGTTTTCAGTTCTTTCTGCTTAGTACAGCGCAGGCTTGTCTTTTTTCTTAGTCATTGGCTACAGCGAAGCATTTAACTCCTGAGTTTTCTAGAACCTATAACAGAACTCTTGGAAACATTATTACATTTTTGGGTGTGTGCTGAGTATGATGCTGTGTTTTAATAGTTTTCTAACTTTTCTATTCAGGACATCTTTAAATATCTGACGTAGGGTTTAGATCCTCTTTCACCATTTTCCTGCTTTAGTTATTTCATTTCTTCTCCTGCCAGTCTGTTTTCCTTTAATTCTCTAACATAAAGCTAAAGTCCTGTTCTTTCTAAAGCAGTGGTTCTCGACACTAAATCCACTTTAGAATTACCTGAGGAGCCTTAAAAAATAACCACCAAGCCAATTAGACTCCAACAGTGGGGCCCAGATTTCAGTTTGTTTATTTGTTTGTTTGTTGAAGTCTCCATGTGCATCTGATAGGCAACTAGGGTTGAGAACCCCTGCTCTAGTGCTTCGAACCAACATGTCCTGTGGTGGGAACTGGCTGAGGGAGTCAGGGGACAGAATTGCCTAGGGGTTGAAATTCAGATACAGGAAACAGCACATTTCACACCTACTCTCATGAACGCACTTTGAACCCAGGACAGGGTACCTCTGGAAACCTGAATTTTGTTCTACTCCGTGACCATAACTGCCTTAATTTTCCACTTTTCTCTTTTCACTCTTGCTGCACCTGCTCTTTTATCTCATCAAGGTTTCCCATAGGGAATGTAGTTCAAAGAAGGTTCCCTGTGTGATTCTGATGCCCCTCCTATCCCCCCATGAATGCTTTTCTTCTAATTGCGTGGCCTTATGGTTTATCATTGCAGTTACTCACTTTACTCCTGCATCTAATTGGCAAACCCCAACCTTGAAATTAAGCCAACCATCCTCTCCCTGCTCCTCTGTGAGACTCGACCATTTTGAAGAAAATGGCACAAACCCACTGGTAGGGTGCCACTTGCAAGTTTGTGGCCTCAAATCTCAGCTCTGTCTTCTGCTTGGGGATGTACGTCTGTGTCTGTAGTCTGTTTTCTCTGCAGCAGTTCAATATTCCCTCCAACCCTTTTGCCTCTCTCATTTTCAGCAGATACTCCTGTATTCTGCTTCATAGAGAGAAGAGAATCTCTCTGACCATATGAGCTCCTCCAGCTTTACCCTTCCCACACTACCCTAAATACATTTGTACTTACTTTTACCCCCTTTACTACCCCTTCAGAGGACGTGAAAGAAGCGTCTAGAGGTAATATCTCTGTTTATGTGCAGGATCCTTTTCTTTCCTTTTCTTTCCATCAAGTGTTCCAGTCTTTTCGCTCTTTGCCCCTTAGCATGGAGAAGTCTCTCCTATCAAGTCAGAATAGAAGCAACACTGCTCCAGATTCTTCTCTCCATCTATACCCTGTCTCCTTCCCTTTGTTTTGAAACTTCTTGGAAAAAAGTCTACAGTTGTTCCAGATCTGTTGCAATCTGGCCTTTGGCCCTAACACCGTCTGAAACAGCTCTTGTGGACAGTTTTCAGTCTTTATCTTACCTGACCTCTCAGCAGCACTTAGCATGTGTTTACTCTTCTCTCTTCCCTTGACCTCTGGGATAATTCTTTCCTAGGTCTTCCCCCACTCCTCCCATCTTTCTGATGATTCATTTTCAGTTTACTGACTTTTTATCTTTTGCCTGTAGCTTACATGTTGGATTCCCTAAGTTTCGGTTCTTTGTCTACTTATTGTGTTAACCTTCCTGAGTTATCTCCAGACGTACCTTCTCTATACTGATGACTCTAAATTCATATCTTAAACCAAATCTCTCTTTTGAGCTCTGGACTTATATATCTCACTGTGTAGTGTAGTGTCTTATCTCAGTCACTTCAAATTCATGATGACCCAGAAGGAGTTTATCACCCTCCTTCAGCTTGCTCTTTTGATATTTTACTGTGGTGAGAGGCATTGCCATTGACTGATTCCTAAAACAGGAACTTTGGTGCCATCTTCTATGCCTCGCTTGCACCTCTTTTGGATTCAGTTCTAGTCCATCCCCAGTCTTTTCTACTGCTTTAACATCTCTATTAATGAGCCCTTTCTCCATTCTAGCTGCTACTCTCTTGGTGCAGGTCCTCATTGTTTCTCTTCTGACTTAAGTGTAGTAGCTTCCTCACTGGTTTTCCTTCCTCCAGTATCATCTCCTTCTGGTTCACATTATTGCCAAGAATGATCTTATCAAGAAGCAGTTAAGAACACAGACTCAAGAACCAGACCATCCAGGTTTGCATCCCATGTTGGTACTACTTGCCTTATGACCTTGGGTAATTTGCTTAATCTTTCTTTGCCACATTTCTTTTTATAGAATGGGGATAATACAGTACCTCTCTCATAATGAAGTAGTGAAGATTTAACGGGTTAATGTAATGTACATCAGTGTTGTCTAATAGAGCTTTGTACGATGGTGGAATGTTTTATACCTGTACTCAAAGCAGTAGCCACTAGCCATATGTGGCTCTTGAGCTCATGAAGTATGGCTGGTTGACTGTAGAACTTAAATTAAAATTTTATTTAATTGTAACTTAAGTGAAATAGCCACATATGACTAGCAGCTATTGCATTGAGCTACACATAAGTCTAGTGCTCTGTAAATGTTACGTATTACCATCTTTCTAAAATAAACTCTGCTTAAGATCCTTCAGTGCCAAATTCTGTGGCATCATATATATGATTTTTAACCCCCTACTTTACCTCCCATGTTGCTTCATGAGCCCTCTGTGTTTCACTATACCAGTGATTCTCAAAGTGTGGTCCTAGGACCAGAAGTAGCAGTAATGTCACTGGAAAACTTGTTTGAAGTGCGTATTTTTGGGCCATATTCCATGGCTACTGAATCACAAACTGGGGGTGGGGTCCAGCAATTTGTATGTTAATAAGCCCCCCATTGATTCTGATGCGTGCTGAGGTTTGCACATTCCAAACTACTTGGAGTTCCTCAGGTCTACCTTGTTTTCTCTTGCTCCTTTGTTTTCGTCCCATCTGGAATCCTTTCTCTCTTCTTTACCAGTAAGCTCTTATTTAACCTTGAAGACTTAGCCTAGGCGTATCCTTTATTTCTTCCTTGTCACCCATCCTGCTTCCAGGCTGACTTAGAGAGCTCTCTTCAAGCTCCTGATATCCTGAACACCCCTCCTTCATAGCCCATTTTACACTGTATTGATAGTGAACGTAGGATCTGGTTTTTCATCTTTATACCCTGTCTATCTAATAACGCAGTGTCTGGTGCTTTGCAGGTATTTATGGAACATCTTCCAGGTGCCAGCACAGTGATTAGGTCCTGAGTGAAGAAGATACAGTCCTGTAATTAACACACACAGTGATAAGTGCTCTGATGGGCTGAAACAGAGTGCTGTGGAAACCCAGAAGAGGGGGTGGGGAAAGTTAGGGAAGCCTTCTCAGAGGAAGTCACATGTGAGAGGTTAGAAAATGGGGAAGCAGATGGGTGGGGTGGGAAAGAGAGCGGTTCCTGCAGAAGGAACAGCATGTACAAAGACCTAGAAGCAAAACATTGTGGGCCCATAATAAATGTTTAATTGAATATGAATAAAAAAGTCACATGTTTAACTTTTAGGTTTTGGTTTTGAAGTCGCTACTCTCCCTAGTACACTTTAGTTAGCATTTTATGTTTCTGTATTTTATAAGCAGCTTTTGTATTTGATATAATGCTTTCTTTGAGCTGATGATTAAAGGTATGATAGGGTAACCTTCAAGCCAGCAGGGTACATTTATCTTTTTTCTTTCTTCCTTCCTGTTTTTTTTTTTTTTTTTTTTTGCCTTTTTATGGTAGAAGGAAGAATTTATCTGAAGAATTATCCTTCAGAGTGAGTTAACACATCGGTGGTAGCAGAGGTAAACAGCATTCCTTTCACTGCATAAGAATAGGCCAAGATTTTAAGCAGGCAACTTCAAATTTAAGGCATTGACAAAGCATATCATGAGGAGGGCTGAAGGGCAGCCAGGATGACAGTCACCACTGGTCACTTCTGTAGCCCCGCTCTGTGTTGGCCCTTTTTGCCCTTGTTGCTGCCATCCTTGGCTTCTTGTTGCTCTCATTTACCCTCCATTGTAAGCGCATCAAGGCCTTGGTTAATGTGCTATGTAAGCTCCCTTTTTCATAGCTGTTGAATACCCACTTTATCTATGTACGTTTTAGTAGAAACTCACCTTTTACTCTCTCTGAATGTTCTACAGGTGGGTTGGCTCCATCATCTACTAACTGTGAAGAAAGTTAAAAATACACAATTTTGTTTCTGATAACTTCAGCTACGCGGAGAACTCAACTTCAGCCAAGAAAGCTAGAGAAGGAGAAAGGGAAATAGTCTTTTCCCCCCAAACTTTGTATGAGTGGTAATAACATACTCTGAAGTGTTGCACAGATTAAAAAGAATTTTGCTTTCATACATATTATTTTTGACATAGTACTTGTAGTAAGGTAGGCAGTCCAAGTGCTATGGTGGCCAGGTTTTGCTTATGCAGAATTGTATGGTTAGTTAAGGGAATAAATAGAACTAGAACCAGGTCCCTTTCAAGCCCAGTACTCTTTCAGCCACATTAGGCTGCCTCTTGTTCATGAAAATGACAAGCATTAAAAAAAGTGGGTACTTCTTCAGCATTTATTACATACATCTGTTAAACCACTTATCAAGTCATACATGTTATTAATCCTGTATCCAGGTCTTGACAGATTGTAATATGCTCAGAAAATGTTTGTTGAATGGAAACTGTCAGGTTTAAACTGGAAAGGGGAATGATAGAAATTAGGTTGATTAAAAAATTTTTTTTAAATATTAAGTCTCCTAGTAAACTTAGAAGCTGAACCATTTATCCTCTCAAAATAATATAGATTGAAAGGAGAGAGAGTTCAGACGTTTTCTGCAAATGCTTGACACCTCAGCTGAAAAGTACCATTTGCCACTTCCTTTGGGGTAATATTTGTTCTCTGTTACCCCTGTAGTATTTTTAAAAGTGTAAACAATGGTGTTTTCCCAATAGGTAATACATTCACGGGTACATAACATTTCAAACGTACGGAAGAGTATCCCACGAGAAGTGTTCTTCTGACTCTGGTTCCCTAGCCGACCGGTTCCCTTCCTGGGCAGCGGTCAGTGGCTTTCGTTTCTTTTTTACCTTCCAAGGAGATTCTGTGTGTATGTAAGCAGTCACTTTATATATACATTTTTTTCTCACAGTTGGTAGCATATCTTAACATACTGTTGTGCACCCTCCTTTTTTCCCCTCTCTACTTAAGGACATATCTTAAGTGTGTTCCACATCAATACGTAAAGTTTGGTGGTATTCCTTTATGTGGGTGTGCCATAATTTATATAACCAGTCCCTTGCTGATGGACATTTGTTTCCAATTTTTTGTGACTACAAATAGCACTCAATAACCTCCTTTGTGCATTATTTTACTTACAAATTCCTAGAAGTGGAATAATTGGGCAAAGAGTGTGTCTTGGTAATTTTGATATTTCTAAATTTCTCTCCATAGAGATTTACCCACAGTGTATCAGAATAGTTGTTTCCCTACACCCTTGGCAACACAGTTTATCAAACCTTTTGATCTTTGGCAGTCTGATAAATGAATAATCATTATCCATTTTTGACTCTATTCTTTTGCTTTCATTGGAGTTAGCTCTTCCAACCTAGTGACCAGAGACAACCTCTGATCTGTATTTCTACTGTTAGACTGTCTTAAGCCTGATTACTTGAAAATGTACAATTTTTGGGGTCATCGTAAATTTTTTTTAACTGCTGCTGTTGCTTTAAGAAGTATCTAGGTCTTTTTGCTGGACCTCCCTTGTGAGCAGCAGCTTATACTGATAGGTTTCTGTCATGTAGAGTCAGCTCCCACAACACCCCCAAGTAGAAATCTTAGCCTGTCACTTTTCTACTGATGGCAAGGAGCAGATGATTTAGTATGACCTTCTTTGTCAATCTTTTTAAGTGCTTGTATTTGAAAACTTATATAATTTTGAATAAATATTATATGCTTGATGTTACATTTAGGTCATAACAACATTTGAAGGAAGACTGGCTGTTTTATAGAAGAAACAAAGGCTCATAGAGGTCTAGTGATATGCCCAAGGTTGTATAGTTATAGTATACTGCCAGAATGTAGAGGCTAGTGGAGTGTCAAAAGAAAAAAGCACTGTGAATTCAGAGTTGAGATAAACTGAAACTCTGGTAAATTGGTGCAGTGGTTTAAAGTATTCCTGAATTATTACAACATTATTTCTGATTAGTTTAGGGCTTATATTTAAGAGTACATTATCTTGACCTCATCAGTTACTTGTTGTTTGATCTTTAAATTACTTTGCCCTCCATGAGCTTCAGTTCCTTTTCTGTAGAAGAGAAGTAACCACCCAATGCATGCAGCAGCTGCCTGCTAAGGATTGTTTTAAGCCTGAGCAGGTCATGGCTCTAGGGATTTTTTTTTTTTTTTTTTTTTTGCCTTCACTTTCAAAAATAAACAGCAGGATATAGTGCTGATTTTCCTCTCCTTTCTCCGGTAAAACACCAAACACCAAACCAAACAAATCAATTTATTAAACCACAAAATCTTGCCATCATACTTTAAAGACTGAAGTTTTCATGAACACATGTCAATTTTAACAGGACATAGAAGCAGACATATAAATAGCTTAAAAAGCATTTTTCACATATCTGTAATCCATTTAAGTTAGGATGGATGTTCTCTGGTCATGTTCTTTTGGAATAGGCAAAATATTTGACAATCCCTCATTTGGTCCTGTTTTTTAAGTAATAGTAGCTCTCTCTTCCCCGAGTAAAAACAACAACCAAAACACCAACAACCCTCACCACCCCCCTCCCCGCAGAGTACCCCCTTTGTTAAAGTTGTTAATATAAGTCTGTATTTTGTATCTTGAATTTCAAGATTAATGATGAAGCCTTAGAGCTGTTGTTTCTCCCCATGCAAAGCAACCTGGCCCATATCAGAAGTCAAACTAAGGACTTTAATTTAATTAAGCACCATGTTTTATTTTTATAGCACTGCTTCTCATTTTCATCTGGGAATCTTGTTAAAATGCAGTTTTACATCTTTGCTGAAGCCTGAGATTTTACATTTCTAACAAGCTCCCAACAGTTCCGCTGCTGCACAGAACACACTTTGAGCAGCAAGTTTCTGTAGGACTGAATCTCTCCTTTACTCTTTTTTAAAAAAAATTAATTTATTGTTGGCAGTGTTGGGTCTTCGTTGCCGCACGCAGGCTTTCTCTAGTTGTGGTGAGCGGGGGCTACTCCTCATTGCGGTGTGCGGGCTTCTCATTGCGGTGGCTTCTCTTGTTGTGGAGCACAGGCTCTAGGCATGTGGGCTTCAGTAGCTGGGGCACGCAGGCTCAGTAGTTGCTCGCGGGCTCTCGAGCACAGGCTCAATGGTGTGGCACATGGGCCTAGTTGCTCTGCAGCATGTGGGATCTTCCCGGACCAGGGCTCGAACCTGTGTCCCCTGCATTGGCAGGTGGATTCTAAACCACTGCGCCACCAGGGAAGCCCCTTTACTCTTGACTGATTGTGTCTTAAATCATACGGTTATTTTCAGGTATTCATTTAGACTTCCACTGAACGTCTATGTCACAGGCACTGTGCTAGGACTGGGATTATAATGGGGATGCTGGATAGATACTCTACTCTCAGTCTAGGGAAAGCCAAGGAAATAATAACAACCAAGTATATGAAATTGTGATAAGTCCAGGGAGCTCTGAAAATCTAAGTACAAAACTACTTTTTAAACAGGTTTAAGAAGATAGTGAAGCTAGGTTGTCTGGTATATTGACATCTAAGTTCCCAATAGGCATAAAGTGGAACTCTGATCAAAGTGTCAGTCTAAAACAGATGATGGCAAACTTTTTTTTGTAAAGGGCCAGATAGTACATATTTTAGGCTTTGTAGGCTCTATAGCCTCTGACCTAACTACTCAGCTCTTAGCAGAGTAGCCGTGGGCAATACGTAAATGAACACGTGTCATTTGGTCTGAAGGCCATAGTTTGCCCACCCTGCTCTAGAACAGCAGTATATTACACTCAGTTGTAAGATGTGTTGAAAATAAAGTAATGATTTATTTTAAAAATTGAGGTGGTTACCTCTATAATAACATTACTGATTTGTTTGCATTCAAATATGCTATCTTGGAACATGAGTTGTTCATATACCTATAGATACCCCTGAGAATATATCATGCACGTGATTGTCATTTGTCATGTGTATCATCGGGAAAGGAAGGGTAAAGAATTATAGTTAGTGTTCTTAAAGAGAAGCAGAAACACTTATTTCCTCCTTTTCTTATATGGGGAAAGAAGCTGTGACAGGTTAGAGGGGGTTAGGGAATTTCAGTACAGCTATATAATGAAACGTTTCCATAAGTTACTTTTTCTGGCCAGTATTGAAAAACATGTAATTCCTGGACCAGAAGAGGATGACATTCTTGGGCACTCAAATAAGTTATCATTTAGGGTGGTGAATAGAATTTGGGCTCTGGAGTTTGCTTTCTGGTTTCACCACTTAACTAGTTGTGTTATCTTGGGCAAAGAATTTAACCTCTTTGCCCCTCAATTTCTTAATGGGATCATGATAGTGAATACAGTTTTTGGAGATGATAAGAAACACTATTTGATAGTACTGGTAAATAGTAGGCCCTCAGTAGATGTTGCTTCCCCTCCCTTCTGACCTGCCTGAGGAAAATTAAGAAAAAATGTTTCTGTCATATAAGAATGTTAAAATATTCTTGGAGGTAAAAAAGTAAAAGAGGAGCATGTTCAAAATAACACGCGGACAAATGTAAGGCCTCTTAATAGAGAGGTAAGTAGGTAAGAAATTATCATTTAATTGTGGAACTAAAAGTCTTAGGAATTCTTTCAATTCAAATCCATATTTTTACAGATGAGAAGAGATTAAACGACTTCTCCTAAGCGTCTCTATGTTGTCTTTGTAAATAGGTAGAGAAGGACACTCGAATGTTGATGAAGGCATGTTACTGGCTCTTGGTTAGGATTTTCTTTATCTCTAAGCTAAATTCATCTTGTTTCATTTTAAGCACCTAATAGCTTTCTTTGCTTATTTTGGAACCTTGGTAAATGTTGACTCAAATAATTTTCTGACTTCAACAGAGATGAAGAGTAACTATAGTCTTGACTATAAAATAATCTTGACTTGTTTAATGTTGCCACTAGGAACAATTTTTAAATGACATTTTTAGTTTTTTTTTTTTTTTTTTTTTTTTGCGGTAAGCGGGCCTCTCACTATTGTGGCCTCTCGCGTTGTGGAGCACAGGCTCCGGATGTGCAGGCTCAGCGGCCATGGCTCACGGGCGCAGCCGCTCCGCGGCATGTGAGATCCTCCTGCACCGGGGCACGAACCCGTGTCCCCTGCATCGGCAGGCGGACTCTCAACCATTGCGCCACCAGGGAAGCCCTCTTAAATGACATTTTTGTAGCTCTTTTAACTTGGATTTTTTTGCAGACCTAAGAACTTATAATATTGTGAGTCTTTTTGAATTGCATTAGTAGAAGGGAAAGGAGATATTGAATACTGACAAGCCAGAAAAAATTATACGTATATATAAGATAATTGCTGTTTAGTCATGCTCCTATATCTGTCTCCTGTTGCTTTAACTCAGTTCTTTTCTATCTTGGTTTATTGCAGTTGTCTTTCCGCTGGCTTTCCTTCACTCATTCAGTAAGTGATACCTGACAATAAATGCTGTGGATCGAGCAGTGAACCGAATGGATAAAAATCCCTACCCTCATGGGCTTATATTATCTAGCAGACTCCAGTCTAGACTTTTGGAGCTCATATCTATACTGTCTGATTATTCTCTCTAAAACATCTTGTCTTCTCCTTGTTTAGAATCCTCAAACCTGTTGGATTTCTGTTAATGTCTGGATAAAATTCAGGCTCCCGAGCCTTTATGCAGCTTCATCTGTTGCCACACTCTTTTAACTGACTGTCTTTCAACGTATTACAGTTCCCTGTAGGCACCACATTCTCGAGCTAATAAGCCTCCTTGACCTACCCACTACCATTACTGATTTGGTGAGATGACGTTCTTCCTGTATGACCATAGCAGACATATTCTCATGGTACATTAGGCATGCTGATTTTTCTCCCTGTATTATGATAGTCTATTTAGCTGCCTCTGCTACTGGAATTAAAGGCAGAGTTGCTTTTTATTCTTTATTCTTCAGTGTCTGTCAAGGGGCCTGGCTCATAGTTTGAAATTTTTATTGAACAGTGAATGAAATGCCTGTGAAATGAAACTTATACTACCTCAGCGCTATCAAGATGACTAAAGAGTGTTGGGGGTTCATTCAGTAAACCTTTGAATTTGTGGAGTGCTTACTATGTGTCAGATAATAGATAAGTAGATAACCTGCTCTCAGATGAGTCAATGATAAGGCTGACAACTTCCTTTTATAACAGGCTATCTTTTATTATTACGCGTGCGCACACACACACACGTGCGTGCACACACATGTAAATAATAAATAGTCTCTGCTATCAAGTATCCAAACAGTGTTGATGTTATCTTTTTAGTAAAGCAGTGTTTTAAACTGTTGAATAGAGACTGATGAATATTTGGGGACCCACAGACCATTTTAGGATCATATGAAGAAGGAATACGAGTCCTGGTTTGTCAGAAAACTTCTGTGGACACCTTCTGGTAAGATTAAGAAAGTGTCAGCATCCGAACTTGGAGAATGGGTCAGTAGCTTGGAAGAAAATTCTGGAGACCACAGTGAAATAGTCTTTAAGAATTACTGTATCACTGACACCTGCATGGTTCAAAGAGTGATACTCTAAACAAACAAAAAACCACCAACAAAAAATGAGCACTGACAACTCTGAATAGAAAAGTGTTCCAAAAGAGATGAACTCTGAATTCAGAAAAAGGTTTAAGGATACTTAATTAACTTTGCTTACAGTTTTCCTTCTTGATTGCACAAGATTAATAATGATAAAAATATGTCTAAATAAGAGTACTTTCAATAAGTTTACATTAAAAATTTAATAAGAGTTTGGAAAAAACTGGGGAAATGGAAGTATAGAAGTATATAAAATGCCAATATTTTTTGTACCCCTCAGAGATCCAAAGTCATTTGCATAGTTTAGTAGCATACAAAATATATTTTAAACAACTGTGTTTGCTCGTTAAATCATTGTATTTATTATCTTTAAAAATGTGAAGGCTTGTAAATGTTTTCTTCCGCCAAATAAGCATAAAGTTTTGACCTTAAATGACCTTTGTAGTAGAGCTGTCTATTTGTATACCTCATATTTCACCAATATCCCTCCTTTTTAAAATAGTAGATTAGTTATTTTCATATTGCAGTTCTCTTTATGTTTTGTAACCGTTAATCTCTCAATCTGTTGTTGTATATTTTTAGAGATGTTAAAAGTGTTTGTATGCTCATGCTGGTATTTTCAATTCAGGGATATGCATATGTAAATCTGCTGTTTTGAAAAGGATTGTTAAAAAGGATTGTTAATATACACACACAGTGTGTGTATATTTGTTATAAGGAAAAGGTTTAGTTAATCTTCGACTGATGAGCCTTGATGTTAATTTTTATTGCTCACTTTTAATACTAATTTTAAAACAATAAGCAGAAGAGAGTTGTGTTTCCCAAATTGCTTCCTTGGTATACCAGTTCCTGAATTCGTGTTAGGAGAACAGAAGAATCCCGGTCAACAGTAAGTTTAGGAACAGTGCATATTCATAGTTCACATAAGCATATTAAAAGCATTGTGGAATCTCCACCCCTACATCTTTTTCACTTTGCTTAACTAAACCTATTTGGATAAGGGGAGACAACTCCCCCCTTTCCCACCTCTTAACTGCCCTTGAGACCTGTTTAGGAACCACGGCTGTCATGCTTTTTCTGGGGCTCTAATATTCTTTCAGAACCTGGCCTTTTGATTGTTAATGGCAGCTGGAGTCTTTGCTCTTGCCTGCTTTTGCAGTAAAAAATCTAGGGGAGTTACTTAAAGGGGGAAAAAGGAGCCAGCCTTTTTTGGTTGGAAAAACCTGTGGCTAGGGCATCTGTGTATGTCCATGAGCAAACTTCTTTGCTGTCTTTTAGTTCTTATATGAACATCAGACTTGTTGGCTGTTTGGATTATTGGAGCAGGAGTAAACTGACGTTCAGCTCAATTTTTCATGGCATTGGAAGGGACAAAAAGATGTTTAAAACAAAATTGTGATTAAATCAATGCCTTTTTTTTCTTTTTTTAAAGAAAAACTTTCAAACGAAGAAAAATACCCTTGAACATAACTGTTTGGCTCGGGCTTTTTAATTACCTGTTTCTCTGTAATTGTAAGGATAATTGTAATATGTAAAGATAATACATATTCCAGGAATTGAAATGTGTCTAGAAAACTTACAGGAAATTGTGAACTCGCATTGCAGGCTTTTTAGATTTACTAATCTGTAAGCGCCTTGAAGGTAAAGTGTTCATCTGTATGTTGCTCACGGGCAAATATTGTTTTACGCGCCACAGTAATTTGTGTCCTCATTTAAGGCAAGAAGGGCTTTGTGTTCAGTTATCAAGTGCCTCCTGTGTGTCTTGACATTGTTCATCACCTGAGATGGCCATTAAATGTGACTGGGTATCTGGAAAGTTGTTTGTGTAGTTACCTCCTGATTCATCTGCCCTCCTTGCTTCCCAGCTCTGCTTTCCCCCAGCTCACAGGGGCTGAAGGGATCTGGCTGTAGATTGTAGTCCTGCTTACTGTAACACAGGCCTGTCAGCTTGAGCCAGGATTCTCTTCAGTACAGAAGGGACACAGGCATGGCCCTGACCTCAGTGGACAGATGATTTGTGGGTTTTGATGTCAGTGATATATCAGGAGGTTTTGGTATGTCTTTGTGGATGGCATTGGTGGAGCATCTCTAACTGTGACTTGACATTTTCTAGCTTACTCTATTCTCATTGCCTTAGTGTCTCCCCTCATGCAGTGGTTCAGCCATTTGAAAGAGTCTCTTGAGGCCTAAGGAGGAGGAGTAGTTGAAGAATTATGAACAGTGTTTCCTCAGCTAATTAAAGAGAACTGAACCTATAATCTAACCTAACCTAATGTAATCCTGAACCTGTAGCTAAAATTAATCATTGCATGTACCAAAGTTTGTTATTCTGCTTCAGTTTCTGTCTCCTTTGTACGTGAAGTTGCTCATTCTAATTGAGTAACACATCTCTGAATTTCTTTGTGTGTGTAGGGTTGGCCAAAAAGTTCGTTTGGTTTTAAGTAAAAATAAGACATTTTTCATTTTTACCAAGAACTTTATTGAAAAACGGATTCATTAACCGAATGAACTTTTTGGCCAACCCAATATATATGCATGCTAATCTGCTGTCCTCCCTGCCTCACTTTATCCTTTTCTTTTTTCTTACTTTGCTTCTCTTTTGTCTTCCTACCTATCCTTGTCTTATTGCTGTGATTTCTGCCCCACCCCAACATAAAAACAGAAACAGAAACTGATCATGCTGTGGATTGAAGGGCTATTTGTTGACTTAATTTTATATATTAAAAAAAAGCAGACCCTGGTAGCTTGAGACTTCTCTGTGTGTGTGTTTTAAGAAAGAGCATAGCCCCTAAATCTTAAGCCAAAAATGTGGCTGTTTTTGCTGGTATATTTGCCTTCAGTTGATTTTTCTATGGGATTTGGCCCTGGATAGCTATACCATGGGTACAGTGACTGTGAACGGCCTATAGTAGCTGATTACAGGAATTAAAAAGTTCTTACAGAAGTGCGCTTGCTTTGTATTGTGTATGGGGCAGTGCGGTAGGAGTACTAACTATAGCAGAGAGACTGGTAGTGTGTCTGGCAGCTTTTTCTCACATATCACCTGCAGTCCAGTAGCAAACCCTTCTGGCTCTGCCCTCAGCAGGGGTTGGTGATTTACGGTCCCAGCCAGATCTGGCCCCCATCTTTTTTTGTACAGCCTGTGAGCTAAGAATGTTTTTTTTTTTTTTTAAGAATGTTTTAAAAAACATTTTAAAATGGTTGAAAAGGTCCAAGGAAAAGTAGTATTTCATACATGTGTAAAGTATATGTAATTCAAATTTCACGTCTTTATAAGAGTTTTATTAGAGCACAGCTACACTTGTTCGTGGCTTCTTTCACACTTTACAGCAGAGTTGAGTAATTGCAGCTAATATGCCCTGCAGAGGCTAAAATATTTACTTCCTGGCCCTTTACAGAAAGAGTCTGCCAAGCCCTGCTCTAGAGCAGGGGTCCCCATCCTCCCCGCCCCCGCCACCCCGCGGTCCATGGAAAAATTGTCTTCCATGAAACTGGTCCCTGGTGCCAAAAGGTTGGGGACCACTGCTCTAGAGTACACAGCAGGATCCATCCACTTCCCACTTCCTCCTCTGCTACTATCTGGGTCAAACTTTTTTTTTTTTAAGATTTTTTTTGACGTGGACCATTTTTAAAGTCTATATTGAATTTTGTTACAGTATTGCTTACGTTTTATGCTTTGGTCTTTTGGCAGTGAGGCATGTGCGATCTCAGCTCCCCGACCAGGGATCAAACCTGCACACACACCCCCGCATTGGAAGGCGAAATCCTAACCACTGGACTGCCAGGGAAGTCCCTGGGTCAAACTTTTTGACTAGACCATTGCTGTTGCTTCCTAATTATCTCCTTGCTTTTGTCCTTGTTCCCCTACATCTGCGTGGCCAGAGGACTTTTTTTTGAAAGTAAACCAGATTTTGTGACTACTTTGCTTAAAACCATTTAATAGTTTTCTGTCTTGCTCAGAGTAAGTGTGAAAAGTGTGTAAAGTTTCTCTGATTGTAATGGAAAAGCACACATAGCAGTATGAAAACAGATGGACATGGCTGAGTTCCAATAAAACTTTATTTGCAGAAACAGGTGGTAAGTTAGATTTGCCCTGTGGGTTTTAAGTGTTCTGACTTCTGCTCTAGATACTATGAAATCCTCCCAAACCCCTTCCTTCCATGCAACACACACTTCCTGGTTTTACTTCCTGCTATTCTCCTCCCCTGCTGTCCACCAGCCACATGGACTTGCTTTTTGTCCCCAGGTACATCCCTGCCTAAGCACATTTTGCATTTGCTGATCCCTCTACTTGGAACTCTCTCCGCCCCGTCGGTATCTGTTGTGTACCTGCTATGTACCAGGTACTGCGCTCAACTCTTGGGATTTATCTGTGAGCAAAACCTGAAATCTTATCATCTTATGTAGCTCACATTGGTGTGTATGT
Organism: Phocoena sinus; assembly: GCF_008692025.1. Taxonomy (NCBI): domain Eukaryota; kingdom Metazoa; phylum Chordata; class Mammalia; order Artiodactyla; family Phocoenidae; genus Phocoena; species Phocoena sinus. Next base: position 33,200,595 of record NC_045783.1, on the reverse strand, counting down.
GTGTGTGTGTGTGTGTGTGTGTGTGGACAGTAAAAATAATAGCAAATATAAAAAGTAAAGGATACAGTTTGTCGTAAGACACATGCAATGGGAAAAAATAGACTGTGCTAAGAGAGGCCTTGTGGATAAAGTGATGTATGCAAAGATCTCTGGGAGTGGCAGTGTGGAGAGGGGGGAGTGGTCTCCAAAATAAATATTTGTGTGGCTTGTGTACCTCACCTTCTTCCCTGACTGCCCTATAGAAAATTGCAGTCTCTCCACCACACTGGGGATTCATTAGTGCCATTTTTGTGTTGTTTTTGTATATAGTACTTACTGTCATTTGACATACTCTGTATTTTATTTTTGTTTGTCTCCTCCTACTAGAATTAGAATGTAATCTCCAAGAGAGCTTTCTTTTTGATTCCTGCTTTTTCCTTAGTGTCTGGCACATAGTGGGTGTTCAGTAAGTTTTTCTGAAATGAATCAGTCTAGGTGATGTTAATCCCTAGACTTATTCTTTACCAGTGGTATTTATAGCATGCTTATCACTGCATGTATTTACTGCTTTTTAGTAAGAAATAGGTTATTGGGTGATAAATTTGGAAGCAAAGGAGGAAGTTCAGCACCACTAAATACTCTTCAAGATGATTTTGTTTCTTTTCAGATCAAATAGCTACCTATGTATAGTGGAAAGATAGCCATTTAAAAAAAGTGATGTTGGATGGTGATGGAAGGGGGAAAAAAACAAGACTGTGCTTAGTGATACATCTAGATAGGCAGTGACCTGAATGTCCTACTTCTAAATAAGAATGCCCATAAGGAAGTCTACGCAAATGTTCCTCCCCTCGTCCATGATTCTTCTCTTTCCTAATTCAAAATAGCCTCAAAACAATTGATATAGAGCAGGGGTCAGCAAACTAGACTCAGCCTGTGGGCCAAATCCTGTCCAAGACCTATTTTTATATGGCCCTTCAGCCAATTTTATATTTTTAAGGGTTATTTTAAAAAGAGAGACTATAGATGACACAGACTTTGCATGGCCTGCAAAACCTAAATACACTTACTTTCTGATCTTCTACAGAAACAGTTTGCCAACCTTTGACTTACCGGTAGGCACTTTCTTGGTTGCTTCCAGGGTAGAAAGATACTTCTCTATGGTGGTCTTCATAAATAATAGAACTTTAGGATTGGGACATGTACTCCATCTCACTTGTTTTAAATGTTGTGTCGAGACCTAGAAAGCTTCGTTAACTTTTTGGGGTAACACAGTCTCTAGCCCATTATTTTTTATGTACCTTCTTTCATATCAGTAAGGAGTGGTATTCCCGCTTCTGTGATATCTTAGGCAAACTGTCTTCTTCTAAGCCTAATTTTTATCATCTGTAAAACTGAGAAATTGATACTGTAGGCGTTCTGTAATAATTAAATGAAATAATGTTATAAGATACTAGTATATAGTTAAAAGTGCTCAACAGATTATAGCTATTATATTTTGTCACGTTGTAGTTAACAGATTTCTGGTGCCTAGAAGTCGTACCCTCTCCCTCCCCCCACACATTTTTTACGGGATAGGGCCAAGGAGGGAAGGTGTTTCTGTCATCTAGAGCTTTAATTCACACCTTCTTTGTGTATTGAAAAGTAGTTAGAGATCTAACTATTTCAGTAATACTGTATTTCATGAGTTTTGCGGGGCTTAATCAACTTTTAGAACACTTAAAAAATGGGACATTTTGTTCCAAGTTGTAAACACTGATTTACAAACAGACTTTTTGAAGTTGAATTGCTGATTGAAGATTACTTTTCTAAAAAGTTTAGGCAGAAGGGATTTTGGGGAGAGCTGAAGGAAAAGAATGAGGGAAGGGAGAGCAAGAAATAGAGCACCTGTGGGAATTCAGGACTGTGGTTTTACAGGCCAGGCTTATTTCTAGTGTGTGGTGATAGAAATGCTGGGAGGCTGTAAAATGCTCAGAATGTCATTTATGCATGGATTAGTTTACCTAGTCTGTGAGGGGTATATTATGAGATTAGAAGGCCATCACGTTGTTCGCCTATCTCCTCTCCTACTATATTGTCTGTCTAGATGAAATAGGGTCAGTAAATTAATATCAAGTACAGTTTTGAAAGAAAGTCATAAAAGGACAAGCAACCTTGGTTAAGATAGGAGCAGGGAATCACATATTTGGTGTTTAAATGTTTATTGAATAAAAAAGTGATTTTACATGTGTGCCTGTGAACTTTCTTTTAAAGTAGTAAATGGCAGAGTTCTTGTAACTCCTTCCTTCCTTCTTCCCTCCCTCCCTCCCTCCCTCCCTTTATGTACAGTAGTGTATTCTTTTTGGTGTATAGTTTTTACAAGTTTTGACAAGTGCGTAGGGTTGTCTAGCCACCACCACAATTAAGATACAGAAAAATTCCATCATCTTCTCCAAAAAACTTTCTCTGTGCTACCCTTTTGCAGTCAAACCCTGCTACCCTCTGACCAGGCATGCTACTGAGCTGCTATTCTCCTTATAGTTTTGCATTTTCCAGACTATCATATAAATGAAATCATAGCCTTTTGAGTCTGGTTTCTTTCATTTAACGTAATGCATTTGAGACTCATCCGTGTTGTTGTGTATGTCAGTATTTTGTTCCTTTTTATTGCTGAGTAGCATTCCATTGTATGGATGTACCATAGTTTATCTTTTCCTTTATTGAGGGTTATTTAGGTTGGTTTCAGTTTTTATCAGTTATGAATAAGGCTGCTATAAACGTTCATATTCAGGTTTTTGTGTGGACATAGATGGCTTGGTTTCCTGTGGCTACTGTAACACATTGCCAGACTGGGTGCCTTAAAGACCATGGAAGTTTATTCCTGCACAGTCCTGGAGGCCAGAGTCTGAAATGGTATTTCAAGGCCAAAATCAAGGTGTTGGCAGGAACACACTCAGTTTACAGGCTGTTCCAGCTCCTGGTGCTCCTGACATTCCTGGGCTTGTGGCCGCATCGCTTCAGGCTCTGCCTCCATCTTGACATCAGCGTCCGCCCTCTGTGTGTCCAGTCTTCCTCTGTCCCTCTCTTATAAGGATAAATATGATGGCTCACATAGTAATCTGGGATAATTTCCAATATCAAGATCCTTAATTTAATCACATCTGCAGAGATCCTTTTCCAAATAAATGAACATTTACAGGTTCCTAGGTTTAAGACCTGATATCTTCCGGGACAGTCATCCAGCTTACTGTAGTAGGTTTTCATTTCACTTAGGTAAACACCTAGGAGGGGGACTGCGGGGTTGAATGGTAAAGGTGTGTTTAACTTTATAACACACTGCCAGGCTGTTTCCACAGTGGCTCTACTGTTTCGCAATTTTTTATGGTCTGCATTGGATCTTGGTTGCTGTGCACGGGCTTTGTCTGGTTGCTACGAGCAGGGGCTACGCTTCGTTGCGGTGTGAGGGCTTCTCACTGCGGTGGCTTCTGTTGTTGTGGAGCACGGGCTCGGCACGCAAGCTTCAGTAGTTGCAGCGCACGGGCTCAGTTGCTCTGCGGCATGTGGGATCTTCCTGGACCAGGGATCGAACCCGTGTTCCCGGCACTGGCAGGCGGATTCTTAACCACTGCGCCTCCAGGGGAGTTCCTGTTTCACATTTATACCAGCAATGTTTGAGTTTCATTTGCTCTGCATTCTCACTAGCACTTGGTATTGTCATTTAAAAACCATATTCTAATAGGTTTATCATTGTGATTTAATTTGCATTTCCATAGTGATTAGGCATGTTGAGCATCTTTTCATGTGCTTATTTATTTATTTACATCTTCTTTGGTGAAGTGTTCGTATATTTTACCATTTTAAAAATTGGGTTATTTTCTCAGTTGAGTTTGTTCGTGGTTTTTTTTTTTTTTTTTGCGGTACGCGGGCCTCTCACTGTTGTGGCCTCTCCCGTTGCAGAGCACAGGCTCCGGACGCACAGGCTCAGCGGCCATGGCTCACGGGCCTAGCCCCTCCGCGGCATGTGGGATCTTCCCAGGCCGGGGCAGGAACCCGTGTCCCCTGCATCGGCAGGCGGACTGTCGACCACTGCGCCACCAGGGAAGCCCGAGTGTGTTCGTTTTTTAACAACTCTGTTCTCCCCAAGTTAGTCCTGAGTCCCAGGAAATTAGGAAGCTGTTGGTGCTTTTGTAATCCTTGATGTTTCTTACATTTCCTTGCTACAAACTTTCCTTTTTGAGTTTCTAAAGCTAAATAAATTAGACTTGAGTCCTTTTCAAAAACTCCTAATAGATTTACTATGTAAAAGAAATGAAGCTAAATCAGCATGTGGTGGGTGTGTTAGTCAGGTCTGGGGTTGTAAGGAGAGTGATTTATTAGTGCATATGAACAAACTGCAAGGAAAGGTAGAGATGGAGCTGGCTTTAGGGACCGCTGGTCCAAGGACTAGATCATTGCAAATTCTCTCTTCCCTACTCTGCTTCTCTCTTTGAATTGGTTACATTGTCCCCTATCTCAGACAGGTTTTCTCTCACTGGTCGCACTTCTCTTAGGACTCAGATCCTTCCACCTTAGTGACCCTAGAGGGAAAAAAAGATCTTCTTTGCAGACTTTGTTCAGAAAACCCCTGGGGTTTTCAGCATGAAGGCACATGCAGATCAGTAAAAAGCAGTCACTCTGACCTACTTGAACATCTTAACTCAAATTTAATGGGAATGAAATAAACTCTTGTTTTCTTCTCTCTGTTTTTCCCCCCGTAGTTTTCTTTCTATTAGTAAATCCACCCCTTGTCAAAGCCAGAGAATAAGGAGTCCTACTCGATTTCCTGTAAGGAATAGCCCTCTTCTTCCATATCCAGACCATCACCCTCGCTTGCTGCTCTGTAACCACACTGCTGTTTCCCCAGTTTCTCCATGTGCCAAGCTCTTTCTCTTCTTGAGACCTTTGCACATGTTGTTTGTTCCTTCTGCATGCAGTGACTTACCCCTCTAGGGGTATAGCTTCTTCTCTACCATTAGACCTCTGCTTAAGTGTCACCACCTCAGAGGTTCTCTTCCTAAGGAGTATAGCTCCTTCTTCATTCCCATCTCTTTCCAAACTCCTTATTTATTTGCTTCATAGTACTACTTACAACAGCTGAGAGTCGTATGATCCATCTCTTTGCTTGGATTTTGTCTTTTTACCACTAGACTCTAAATTGCTTGAATTTCGGGACTATCTTGTTTACCTTTGTATCGCCAATTCTAGTGTAGTGAGGGGCATATGGTAGGATGTAAAGGTTTTTGAATGAATGAATCAGAATGCTTTTTTACAGTTGGCCCAACCTGGGTTTAGTGCCCATTTAGGGTGGGGGTTGGTGGATAGAAACACAGTAGCCACCGCAGTAGGCTCCAAGTTAACCTGTGATGAGATGCCACATTTCTTTTAGTTTTTTAAAGAAAAATAATAGTGATTAATTCTGGTATTAGTCATTGTATTTACTACTATAATTATTTGAATAGAAATAATCTCTAAGAGTTATCTGCAGGCATTGGTCCAAACTAAGTTTAAAATCTTGATTTAAAACAATAGCCAATAGAGTCTGATTAACGCTCTTTTTCTAGTACCTAGTGTGGTGTGGCCAAGTTATGGGCCAACCAGATGTTTTAAAGCATCAGTAATGACATTCACCTTCATGTTGCTCCATTGTGCTTACCCTAGGAGGCTTCTGTTCAGCTGCTTGTATTGTCCCTTCCTGTCACTTTCCTTTTGACTGTCCATTTATTTGCTGCTCTCTTAACCAGTGCTGGGAAGTTCAAGACAGAGAAGGATCTGGTCAAGAATGTTTGGACATGCACTAGAGCACAAAGTTTATAACCTGTCTGGGAATGACTGTTGAATTAGTGAGGGTTAAGGTGATTATACAGTTTGTCATTCAAATGAGGTGGTTTCTGAGCTGAAAGGGAGTGCTGGGAAAACAGGTGTAAACCTGGACTGTCTCACAAATCCCAGTGATGGGGAGGTGATAATCAGTTGTTGCAGGATAGGGTGCTCTGAGCCTGAGAGCTTTGAATGGGAAAACACCTTGCCTAAAGTGTGTTAGAGGAACCCAGGCGGAGCTCTGGGCTTTCTTGAATCTTTTTGAGGACTGAATGTAAACAGCGAGCCAAGGGTTCTGTCCCATTTAGTAGATGTAATTGCCTTATGGATAAGGTTGAAATCCTAGAATCTGAACCAAATTCTCTTTTTGTTTCCCATAGGAAACTAGTATTGTGCTTTGCTGAAATACTCAGAGGATACATGGGTTGTCTGACTGCGTCTGGCCCACTGTCAGTAGAAGATTACTGCGTGTCTTTTGCACTAGTGTTTGAAAGATTTTCCCTTCACAGCCTCTTGCCAGTTTGTGCTATTGATTGTTGTAGTGCACATTTGAGAGTAGGTTGGAAAGATGGGCTTTAAGAGTAGTTTTTAAGTCTTATTTATATGAAGCAAACTTGAACTCTTAAATTAGAGGGAGGGCAGAATTTTATAGCCAAGTACATACCATAGAATTTTGTCTTCGCTTTTTAGATTCCAATCTGGGGATTGTTAATAGGAGCATGGTAATTGAGATTAATAGCTTTTACAGTATGTAGCATGATGGATTCTATAAAGGTAAACTTATCACTCAAGAATTGGGTTTATCTTCTTAAATTAGGTAAAGGTGTGCTTTTTCTTTAATAAGATTTTTGTGCTTTTGACAAAGGATGCTAATATCGAATGTTTTGTGGGAAAACAGAAAAAAGCATTAAAAGTTTTGTGAGGGACGTAAAATACATACACACACACAGTTGACTTAGGACCATCTCATATGTAAGTTTTTCAATGAAGACACTTGTTATGCCTTTTCTTATAGCTTTTTTTAAAAAAACTCCCTTGTTAAGTTATATGTACCTAGATAGAATAAATAGTACTGTATATGTTTTTTTAGTGAGAATCACAGTTACTGTGAAGTTTCTTGAGATAACAACATTAAAAATAATATTTAAAATTTTATTCCTGTATAAAGTAGTGGCAATGCCTTTTTATGTTTTAATTCAGAGTACTTAATGGTTTCCATTTTATTTCATTTAATCAAGTCAGACAGAGCTAGTTACTGTTAGCTCCATTTTATGGGGGATGAAAGAGAACCAGTATAGGTAGCTAGCTATATTTTCATCAACCGACTAAGCTAAACCCTCGGAGCATTATATTAAAGGTGAAGGATGACACATGATGTGAAGCACTTGGTATTAAAAAGTGGCCTTGCACAGGGTGCTGTGCATGTAGTCATACACTGGTGAGTTTGTCAAAAACTGTTTTTCAGGGTAAAATATTGCTGTGTAGACATTGCTGTATTCACTTTTTATAATTGTCTTATGCATCAACTTTAAAACTTTGTCAGTTTTAAAATGTGATTTCCCTCTATATGGATTTTCTAGAATGGTACCCATACAGATGCCATTAGCCACATGTAGCTATTTTAATTTAAATTAATTAAAGTTAAGGGGCTTCCCTGGTGGCACAGTGGTTGAGAGTCCGCCTGCCGATGCAGGGGACACAGGTTCGTGCCCCGGTCCGGGAAGATCCCACATGCCGCGGAGCGGCTGGGCCCGTGAGCCCTCGCCGCTGAGCCTGCGTGTCCGGAGCCAGTGCTCCACAACGGGAGAGGCCACAACAGTGAGAGGCCCACGTACTGCAAAAGAAAAAAAAAGAAGTTAAAAAAATTAATGTAGCCACATTTCAGGTACCTACTAGCCCACACGTAGCTAGTGGTTACCGTATTGGACAGCACAGATCTAGAACATTTTCATCTTCATAGAAAGTTCATTTAAGAACAGTATTAAAGAAAGTATCATGGGAGGACAGGGTTTGCTTTTGTTTATTAAGCATGTGAGCTTTGAATTATTTATCCTCATGAGATGAGCTTTGTGATTTACTATCTGTGGATCAAGCTTGTCATGTTCACACTCGCCCTAATCTTTTTTTAGTCTCTCTGGCTCTGTATAAATCAGTCATACTAGGCTGAGGGTATTTTGGGCTAAGTAATACAAAATTTGCAAATGTGTTTTATGTTGTTAATGTTTAATATCTTTTAAGCCTTAACGCTTAATATCTTTTTCCTTATCGATAGAGGTAATGAGATAATGGCTACCTGGAATTTGAATTAATTGATTGGGGTTATGAAGTTAACAGTTCAAATCCCGATGAACCTCCTGGTCCCAGCAGAACTCTTTGCTCTATTTTGAAGTTATCTCAGCCTCAGCTTTCCTTCAGCCTCTAAAACCCTTACTTAACGTCAGGACTCTCAGCTCAGTGCCTCGCTGAATGGTCTCACACTTGTGTCACTCCTCTGGACCACTCACTCACTGTCTTACATTATTTGCTAATTCATGTATGATTACCCAGTACGATTACCCTTAACTAGATTATGAGCCCTTGAAAGTAGGAAACCCTATTTTGTATTTAACCTGTAATTTTAGAAATTAAGAACTGAAAGAGGCTTTAGAGATAATCGTGTCAAATATTTTCATTTTACAAATGAAGAACGTGACAGGCTAAGTTGCCCATTACTGGAGAACTAGGACTAGAGAACTTGGATAGCTTCCTGGCAAGCTGTCTCCTTAATTAGCTGATTTTAAAGTTTAAACTGAAGCAAGTCCTAAGCACAACTGTTGGTTGAATCTATTTTGTGTGTAAACTATGTCAGTGTACAACAAAGTTATTTATAACTACTGATTTCAACACACGGTATTTCCTGTTTGTTTCTTATGACACATTCTTAGGGGCAGATTGTATTCTATTTTTGGAGATACAGCATTTGATCTTGAAAAGGCATTTTTGGTTTTAGACTGAAATAGATTGGTTTCTCAGGTTAAATAAATACTCAGGGTTTTTATTTTCATGTAATGCGTTTGGTAATAGTGACTCATGTAATGTGTCATGGGGTTGCAGTATCCATTTATTGAAACTAATAGTGTTGAGTTTCTATGAGCTATGAATTCTGATCTCTACTTTCATATTCCAGTTCCAGTTTCAATATTATTATTGTGTACACACACATGCATGCCGGCACACACACACACACACACACACACAGGAATACTAAGAACAGCATACTTCCCTACATATTGACAAGACTTTCTAGGGTATATGAACTGTTCCTTGAAATTCATTTTTATTCTCTGTAGTCATTGGCAAAGTGTACATTAGGTATTTATAAGGTAATTGTTATTAGACAGGATAGTTTTGCTTCTCAGAAGTATTACTGGTTTATTTCTGTGGTAGCATATGCTTGTAGTGGGCATGGACCAGACCAGCTGAGGCTTTTTTGCGGACTGCGTTGTTTCCCCACAGGGTCAGAATACCTCCCCTCCTCCTTCCTTCTTCCAAGAACTGACATCAATTTCAGAAGGGAGTCATTGCTTGTGAATCAAGACTTTAAGTATAAGGCTTTCTTCTTTCCACTGGCAGCTCTGTCCTCTGCAGTTGCTCTTGGGTGGAGTGCGCGTGTGTGTGTGTGCACGGTGTGTTTGCTTGCAGCGTTTGGATCTGTGCAGCGGCAGCACACTGGCTTTCTACACATCCTTTGTAGAGTGACAGCACGTGTGGAGGGGCTGGCAGCCTGTGAAACAGTTTTTTTGGTCTTCCTCCTCCTCTCAACCTCACTCCCTCCCTAGATCTGGTGACATTACAGAGATAAATGTGCTGGCTAGGAAAACAGCAGAAGGAATTGACTGTCTGCCAAAAATGTGCAGCACGAAGCCAAGCTGGCTGCTCAGGCTTGCTTCCTTGATCTCTTATTGTGTGTGCAGTCTGTGAGCCCAGGGCTTTCCTTGTGGAGCATTACGTCACTGTGTTCTCCACCCTCAGGACACTGCCTTTTCTTTTGACAAGCTACTGTCCTCAGGCTTCAAACTTGTTAAACACTTAAGGCTTTATTTATACTGTTACGGAGGTAATATTGAACATGAAATATATTAGTGTCTGAAAGAGACATTTTATTTTTTTAACATCTTCATTGGAGTATAATTGCTTTACAATTGTGTGTCAGTTTCTGCTTTGTAACAAAGTGAATCAGCTATAACATACATATATCCCCATATCTCCTCCCTCTTGTGTCTCCCTCCCATCCGCCCTATCCCACCCCTCTAGGTGGTCGCAAAGCACTGAGCTGATCTCCCTGTGCTATGCAGCTGCTTCCCACTAGCTATCTGTTTTACATTTGGTAGTGTATATATGTCCATGCCACTCGCTCACTTTGTCCCAGCTTACCCTTCCCCCTCCCTGTGTCCTCAAGTCCATTCTCTACATCTGTGTCTTTATTCCTGTCCTGCCCCTAGGTTCTTCAGAACCTTTTTTTTTTTTAAGATTCCATATATATGTGTTAGCATATGGTATTTGTTTTTCTCTTTCTGACTAACTTCACTCTGTATGACAGACTCTAGGTCCATCCACCTCACTACAAATAACTTAATTTCGTTTCTTTTTTATGGCTGAGTAATATTCCATTGTATATATGTGCCACATCTTTATCCATTCATCTTTCGATGGACGCTTAGGTTGCTTTCATGTCCTGGCTATTGTAAACAGAGCTGCAGTGAACATTGTGGTACATGACTCCTCTTGAATTATGGTTGAAAGAGACATTTTAATTTGATGTAATATCCACTTGGGCATGTGCTCATGTGTTCTGGACAACCTTAGGGTGGTGTAGAGAAGTAAGGTCCTGGTAACTACCTGAAATTATTATATCACTTTAAAAAATCTGTTCTTCAGGGCTTCCCTGGTGGCGCAGTGGTTGAGAGTCCACCTGCCGATGCAGGGGACACGGGTTCCTGCCCCGGTCCGGGAAGATCCCACATGCCGCGGAGCGGCTGGGCCCATGAGCCATGGCCGCTGAGCCTGCGCGTCCGGAGCCTGTGCTCCGCAACAGGAGAGGCCACAACAGTGAGAGGCCTGTGTACTGCAAAAAGAAAAAAAAAAAAAAAACAAAGCTATTCTTCAGGAAGAGGCATATCGTCTCAAATGACTTCGAAGACAGTTCAGAGATGTACTCATTTTTAACTGTTGATCTTCATTGCAGATAGACACATCTAGGACAAGTGATTTTATTTACTTACTGTGTTGAATTAAAGAAGATAATATGAGATCTGGAAGTTTGGGGTTCTTATTTTCAAGACTACTAATGAAATTGAGTATCTAGATTGTGTAAAATGTGTCAGTGATTTTAGAGAAAAAATTAGCTTTTTGTTCTTTTCCATAGTTTGGTGAGACTTTAAATCCATGTCTAAAGAAAATGGTTTTAGCTATTAATTAAAGATTTATATAGTCCTTTAAAAATAAGATGAGGTCCTACTTTTTATCATTTTAGAAAAGCATTATTTTAAATAGGTTCATTTGGGTGCCTTTAACCATAGTATTTTCATTGTATTAGTTCCTTATCATGTGTTACCCTGTATTGTAATGTATTTTTAATGTGTATGTTCTGGTTTTACAACTAGATTGTGAGACCCAGAAGCAGGGAACTAGTTTTGTTACACCTTGTTTCTCCAGCATCGAATTTGGTGTCCTTATAAATAATAGATGGTACGGACAATAGTATGTAGAGGTAACGTTGAAGATGAGAATTGTGTGAGGTGATTTTACTAGCTGGCTGTCTAAGTCAGCTAAGGCTTCCATTGAAGAATACCATAGACTGGGTGGCTTAAAAAATAGAAATTTCTTTTCTCACAGTTCTGGAGGCTGAAGTCTGAGATCAAGGTGCCAGCAGGGTTGGTTTCTCCTGAGGCCTCTCTCCCTGGCTTGCAGATGGCCACCTTCTTGCTGTGTCTCACATGGCCTTTCCTCTGGGCACACCGCCCTGGTGTCTCTTCCTGCTCTTAAAACACACCAGACCTCTATAATTAGGGACCCACTCTTGTAACCTCACTTAACTTTACCTCCTTAAGAATCCTATCTCCAGATACAGGTGTCCCATTGAGGGTTAGAGTTTAACATATGAATCCTGGAGGGATACAGTTCAGTCCAGAACACTGGCCTGAAGATAGATATGCCAAGTTATTAAGGTATGAGATAACACACTTTGCTGTACACCTGTAACTAACACATCATTGTTAGTCAACTATACTCCAGTATAAAATAAAAACTAAAAAAAAAAGGTATGAGATAACATACCAGTCAAGATGTAGTCAGAAAAACAGAAACCCTGAGAGAATGCAGGATAGGGCATTGATAAAGCAGATGTTGGAGAACTGAAAAGCACAGTGGGAACACTGAAGATGATAACTTCCATAAGCAGCTACCACTCCTAAGGCTGGGACAACAAAAGGAAGAGATTTGGATTATTAGAACCTAGAAGCATGGAGGAGGGGCCCCATGGAGCTGGAGTTCAGACCTATGAGGAGGGCCCACTGCTTGGTTGCTTTTAAAAGCTTGGAGAGGGCTTCCCTGCTGGTGCAGTGGTTAAGAATCTGCCTGCCAATGCAGGGGACACGGGTTCGAGCCCTGGTCCGGGAAGATCCCCCATGCCTCGGAGCAGCTAAGCCTGTGCACCACAACTACTGAGCCTGCGCTCTAGACCCCGTGAGCCACAGCTCCTGAAGCTCGCTTGCCTAGACCCCTGCAACAAAAGCAGCCACCACAGTGAGAAGCCTGCACACCACAACAAAGAGTAGCCCCCGCTCGCCCCAACTAGAGAAAGCCCGCACAGAGCAATGAAGACCCAACACAGCCAAAGATAAATAAATAAAATAAATTTATAAAAAATAAAAGCTTGGAGAGGTGCCCGACAGAGTTGGGGTGCAGACCTCCCAAGAGGATAGAGGATACATTGTCCTGCTGCTGATGAGGCTGATTCTGAGAGAGCTGGAAGAAGCTGAAGACGGCAGATGACTGTTGCTGCTGGGAAAGGACCAATGCTAGGATGGCATTGGCAGGAACAGGAGACAGACCAGAAGGAGCAAGTCCACTCTTTTGTCTTTACCTTCTGGTCTCCCTCTAGCACCCTGACTGGTGGAGCTTAATGGGAAGGCAGCTGAGCAAGGAGAAACGAAGTGTGCATTCTGAGCGCAGCATCACAAAGCAGCCTAAGGGCGAGATTGGAATTGAGAGACAACAGCTTTCTAGCTGGCACAGGTACTACTGGTGGGAGTCAGCCTCTCTCAAATTCAGTTGGCAGCATGTGTCAGAAATCTTAGAAATGTACACCCCTTTGACCCGGCAATTCCAGTTCAAGAAATATATCCTAAAAAAAAAAAAAAAAAAAAAAAAAATATATATATATATATATATATATATATATATATATATATATATCCTAAGGAAGTAATCCCAAAGGTGAGCAAAGATGTATGTACAAGGATATTTGATTACAGTATTAGATATAATAAAATATTAGAAGCATTAGATGTTCATGTATATGGGATTGGTTAAATTATCTTAAAACATGTAATGAATGTTATATAGGCATTAGAAAGATGATGTTGATTTAGATTTATTGTGGAAATAAATTTAACAAAAAGCAGATTGTACGTCATATGTAATATGAGCCTATTTATGTCTTTTGTTTAAAAAAAACCTGTATATATAGGGAAAGCTGAGAACACTGTACATGAAAAGAGGCAGCACAGTGCCAGGTTGAAGAGTGTGGGCCCTGAAGCCAGTATGCCTGGGGTTTGTATAATATCTGGCTCTGATATTATATGAGCCAGATATGTTTTATGACCGAGGATACGTTAATCTTTCTAGGGATCTGTTTTCTCATCTGGAAAATGGTGAATATAGTACCTACCCCATAGGGTGGTTGTTAGGTGTAAAAGTGTTAATACCTATAAAGTATATATGACAGTGTTTTGGTTGCTCAGTAAATGGTAGGTATTGTAGGGGAGGAAGAGAAAGACTAGGGAGAATTTAACTGTCTCTTCTCTCTTTCTTATCTAATTTTTAAAATGAGAATATAATGATTTTATTATTAGGGTAAACAATAAAGTTTTCTATTAAAACTAAAAACGAGGAAGCTGACAAATATATAATAAGTATTCTTGTTTACTTCTGGAAGTCCTAGAACCCCAGGGTGCTTTGTATGTAGGAGAGCATTTCCCACTGCAGCCTCCGTGCTGAGGCTGGTCTCCTAACAGCCTCCTTCCTCCTGTGGGGCAGGTTTACTCAGATACCCAGGGACAAGCTTCTGACTGGGCTCCTTGAGTAGGCTCTCTTACCTCTGCCCTGCTCTGTGAAGAACCAAACTGAAGTTCCCTCACTTTTTTTTTTTAATTACTGAAAAATCGCTCACTTCTGTTTTTCATGTGGAGTACAAGTTTCAACATTTTTATTGTAGCGTGGAAACAGTCTTAGAACTGAGTGTTACACAGTTCTTCAAAGTCCTTTTACCGGCCACCTCTTTATCCACATTCCAGCCTTCTTCCACATTTCTTTTTTTTTTTTTTTTTTTTTTTTGCGGTACGCAGGCCTCTCACTGCTGTGGCCTCTCCCCTTGCGGAGCACAGGCTCCGGATGCGCAGGCTCAGTGGCCATGGCTCACGGGCCCAGCCGCTCCGTGGCATGTGGGATCCTCCCGGACCGGGGCACGAACCCGTGTCCCCTGCATCGGCAGGCGGACTCTCAACCACTGCGTCACCAGGGAAGCCCCCTCCACATTTCTTGACCCTCTCTCAATACCCTCTCTTGGTTTTTTAGGCAGACAGTTTGCCTTCCTCGTTTACCAAGACCCTAATGTGCTGTGCTGAAACAGAAGGGCTCTTTAGCCTTTTAGTTACAATTAGGAACCTGCTGTGGCTTCTACATTTTTGTTTTCCTTACCCCCTCCTTAATCATTCCCTCAGAGTAGGAAAAAGGGGTAAAAGATTGATTCCTTTTTTTTTTTTTTTTAACTTAGTTATTTTTGGCCGCACCAGGTGGTTTGCGGGATCTTAGTTCCCTGACCAGGGATTGAACGCAGGCCCACGTCAGTGAAAGCGCCTTGTCTTAACCACTGGACTGCCAGGGAATTCCCAAAGATTGATTTCTTATTGCTGCGAATAATGCTTCTCTTTGAAGAAGGCAGGAGAGGATGACTGGTCAGCTTTAGTTTTAAGTATGTAAGTTTAAATCCTGCCACACCATATTATTAGTGAATGGTATCACTGTTTACCAATAATGGAAACTCAACCTTTCCCATCTGCAAGGTCTTTCTTTTAAAAAATTATTTTATCTTTAGGTTGTTTACTTGAGTGACTTAGTTGAAGCTGTTGACTAGAGTTAATACTCTAATGAATAGATTCAGACTATCTACCTGACTGAATAACTTAATTACTTTACTAGTCATGTATAGCCTTTGACAATGTTTTTTATCTTTGGTAAAATTAGTATATAATGTTTTTTGAAGATCCCTTCCAATTCCAAACACCGTGATTCTGGTAGTAGCAGAGCACTACCTGTTCTGTCATATATGTGTCAGTTTTTATTTTTGGTAAGGACTTGAGGAAATGATGCTTTTTGCCAATTTGTTTAAGTGCTACTTGTTTTAGACCTTAGTTTGGCCAGAATAAATGCCTATAATTGCAGTCTCTTAAAAATGTAAGGGAACACAAAAGTCTTGTTGAACATCTTGCTTCGTGTAAACCATCACTTTTGTATATTTTTAGCATAGAAAATATTCTTTTGCTAATACTGTTATACTCAGGTACCACTAAAGTTTTTTTTTAAGTGGTAAATGTGTGTGTGCAGAAAGACTTAAAAACTTAATGCAGTCTTGCAAATAAATAACATATATAGAAAATTAATAAGTCCATGGAAAATATTTATCACCATGCCTTTTTGGGGGTGTCAAAACAAAACAAACATTTGCCCTGACTTAAAAAGTGGTGGTCATTTAACAAAGGTAAACTTTGAAAGATAGATAACAGTTTTGAAAAGGAATATAAGAAGTCAGAGTTTTTAGGTGCTTCTTATGTTTGAGTTACACACCCAATAACTTTATCTCATTTTATCTTCGTGATAACTTGAAAGTTACTTGTTGTACCGTTTTACACCAAAATGTTAAGTAACTTGGCCAAAGTGATGCCGTAGTAGGAGCCCAGTCTGTCCTTAAGCTGTACTGAGTTGATTCTTAGAGGCAGGGATACAAAGGACTTTGAGGGACGGGGTAAAGTAACCTGGAGAAAGAGCATTAAGTATGATCTTTGAAGACAAGTGAGTAATTGGAAGTAGAGGAAGATAGTGTGAGGAAGGTAGTTTGGTGTATGGTGGAGGGAATGGAATACCAGCCAGCAGGAGTTGGTATGTGTTGTGTAAGTTTTGAGCCAGGCGAGTAACTGGATGAAAAAAAAAGTATTTTAGGGGGATTAATCTGGTAGTAGTGTGCAGAAACAGAGTAGAGAGAGTCAGTCCGTGTAGAAGATTGTATATGGTGATATGACTGTGAATTAGGGGAGAGCCATAGGTATAGAAAAGAAACTGAAATAGGAAGGAAAGGCCCACAAAGGAAAGGAGAGGCAGTAATAACTTGGCAGTATCATATTTGGATGAATGAGGAAATTGATACATAGTGATATATCTGACAAACTGAAAGTGGAGCTTTCAAATAACTGATGAATATGTGAAAGAAAGACAACTAACTCTTTACTGTTTCTTAGCACAGAATTTAAATCCAGCAAATAAGCATATTATCATTTTTGATGTCACCTCTGATTAAGAAATAGAAAATTGTTATAGTATCTTGACAGATGATTGCTTTCTCATCTAAATGTACAGTAATCTGTATACATAGTAAAAGTGTAAATTGAAATTGATCGTTACTGATCTCATTATATCAGTAATGTATTTTCTTTCACCAGTGATCTTGTTATGGTATCTAAGTGTAGAAGTTATTGAATGAACTCGTAATAATAAAAGAACTCAATTTAGTACCCCTATTAAAGCTTTGTAATGGCTAATGGGTTATGTTGGAACTGATTAAAATTATGCAAGGTTACCTTATTGTAGACTGTAAATAGTAGAAAATGGACTCTTTTCCAGGCCATTCATGTTGTTTTATTATTATATATCTTTTATGACTATGCTGTTGAGGAAAAGATTATCCTAAAAGAATGTTTAATAAGCAGCCACAGAGTACTTAATAGCCTATGAGGTGCTGAAGAATTTAAAGAGATTAAATCCTACCCAAGTTATGTCTCCCCTGAAGGTTATCGATTCTTGGAGGAAAGGCTTTGAGGAAGTAGCTAATAAACCTATTTGGAGCTAAGCATGATTTTGTTGTATTTTAATTTCAGCAAGTGCTTAGTACATACTGTGTACAGGCACTTAACGAGATGAATTAAGAGGTCTAGGGTGATTTCTGCTTACCTAGGGTTGTCTTTCTGGAAAACATGAAGGCAGATTGGATTCTAAGCTGTTGGAAAGGATTTGGAAGGAGCATGAGTTCATCCAAGGCCGTTGGTAGTGAAGGAATGAAGAACTGGGTGAAACCGAGAGGAGGACTTGCCTGACTGGAAGAGGGACAGTGTATGTTAGAATGTCCAGCTTTTTCAACAGTGTATAAATGCCTTCCAACAACGCATTCATTTCCTAAAGTGAACTGTTATGGGCAGTTTGCTTCTCTTCTAATATTGGAAAAAACGAATCGTGCAAACATCCTCTCAAAAGGCTTGCTTTTGAAAATTTGTGTGTGTGTGTGTGTGTGTGTGTAAGTGGTTAATGTGAAAAGTGAAACCAATTTAATTGGTTTCTAATTATTTTGTGTGGATTTTTTGTATTTACTGACATTTATAAGTGCTTTAAAAATGTGAGTCCTGATTCTTTTTTTGTCTTCTCAAATTTTTATGTTACATTACAGTGCTTACCAAACAGTAGTATTTACCAGACTTCTTATGCTTTGGATAGTATTTTGAAAAGGTAGCAGTATTTGCTTTCCATGTGCTCTGTCACTGAACAACATTTTGGTTTCCTTCACTATACCATACCTAAGAACAGTTCAGTTTTCGTCTTTTCTAAGCTAAGACTTACCTCCTCTTTATCCTTTGGGTACTTATTATATATAATAGAGCCATTTTTTAAGGTTTATTATACATAACAGTACTTCAGCAGTAGATATTATCAACTAATAAATGATATCTCTGCTGAAAGTTATTTAAATTTCAAGTTGTGTGAAATAAATATCCATTGAAGAAAGTTAATTTGCAGTTAAATTTATTTTACTTGGTTATAATTGCAGTAGAAGAAACAGGATAAACAAATAGATCTGAACCACTAGAAAAATTCAAAGAGGTAGGTGAGGGCTGTGGTTTTAGGAAAAGTTAAATGTAAGGAAGAGAAGTTCAGTGGGTAGATTTGAGAGGAGCTTATGGTGGTTCAGAAACTGGCTGGATCACACAGTGGTCAGAAAGAGGTTTCAGCTTGAGACTGGTGCTTGATTGATAGACTTATTCTTAGACTTGTTTTACAAGAAAATTGTTAAGGCATAAGGGTGAGCTATTTTTATGTAATTGGATTAAAAGGTAACCAACTTCGGTGTAGGTACAGTGAGAATAAAAATGCCTAATGGTTAAATTTAATAACCATAATTTGTTATTAGTAATTAAAGACGTTTTCATTTTGGGGAGAGTTAAAACTATATTTCTAAGTCTTAATTACTGCACTCAAAGTTAACATAATAGGGGTTCCACAGGAACAGTTAAAAGATACAGGTTTTCAAGATAAGGACAAATTATAGTAGTTGCTTCTCACCTTTATCAATTTTGACCTTATTACTTCAATCATCTGACTTGTGAGAATATGAAAAATCATAGCACTTAATTTTTTTATTGTAAAATTTACATAAAATTTATTTTAAACATTTTTTAGTGTACAATTCAGTGGCATTGAGTATATTAACAGTGTTTTATTTTAAAAAATATTTATTTATGGCTGCGTTGGGTCTTTGTTGCTGCTCACGGGCTTTCTTTAGTTGCAGCGAGCGGGGGCTGCTCTTTGTTGCGGCGTGGGCTTCTCATTGTGGTGGCTTCTCTTGTTGTGGAGCACGGGCTCTAGGCACGTGGGCTTCAGTAGTTGGGGCATGTGGGCTCAGTAGTTGTGGTTCACGGGCTCTAGAGTGCAGGCTCAGTAGTTGTGGCGCACGGGCTTAGTTGCTCTGTGGCATGCGGGATCTTCCCGGACCAGGGCGTGAACCCGTGTCCCCTGAATTGGCAGGCGGATTCTTAACCACTGCGCCACCAGGGAATTCCCTTCACAGTGTTTTAAAGCCATCACCACTATCCATTTCCAGAACTTTTTCATCATCTGTATGTACTCATTAAACAGTGACTCCCCATTCTCCCCTTCTTCCCAGCTTCTGGTAACTTCTATTCTACTTTCTGTATGAATTTAACCACTCCATATAAGTAGAATCCCCATATAAGTAGAATCATACAATATTTTTCCTTTTTGTGGTTTGCCACTTGATTTTTTAAAAAATGAGTTGCAACAATTATAGTTGAAAAAGTTTTTTTAAAGTTTTTTATATAATGTTTTTATAGTGCTTTATAGATATTTCGTATTTAAGTCTAAGAACGATATGACCATTATTATTGCTTAGTGCATGTTTGAGTATTATAGGGAGTCTTATATGAATTACGTACTTCTTTCATACTCTTAACATTGGCTCTGCTAACTTGTCTCAATCATTTCTAGTGGTCATAAAACGAGAATTTGTAGCTTTTAAGAAGTCACAAATCTTTATTGCCTGATAGTCTGTGACAGGATCTCTTAGAGGTTTCTGAAATCATAAGTCTAAGTGCAGGGTTTTTTTCCTTGAAAATTCTGGTGGTCACAATTCCAGAATTTATCATTCAGGTCAGTCTTGAAAGAAATAATTGCAACAAAACAGATTCTTGATTATCCTTTATGTCAGTGTTTAAGAACAGAGACAACATAAAGGTGGATTTGAGGTCATCAGAAGATATTAGAAGATGAAGACAGTGACAGGTATATAGTGGATTAAAAAATTAACGTCAAGTCTGGGAAAAATTAAAATTGGACTTTAATAAAGATGGGAATATCTCAGATGATGTAGCTCAGCATTTAGAAAATGTCATTATATTTAAGATTGTCTAAATGATTGTGTCCAAAATTTATTTTCTTTCATGGCGTAGCCGCATGTAATAGAGATCATTGGGCAAAATTTTTGCTGTTCTTTTTTTAATCAAAGTTATTTCCAAAAACTCAAGTCAGAATGCTACTCAACCATCTGTCTACTAATGGGAGCATCTACCGTATTTGGCTCAGTGCTGCCATCCAGTGATTATTGTGGAGATCTCAACGTGGTGCTTAAGGCAGCCTAGGGCAACCCATGACACAGGGTACAATTTAAGTGCCTCCTGCCACAAATCTCCCCCTACTTTTGAGAAGTTGAATGACAGTAGGTTGCTGTGAGCGAAATCTTACTTAGTTATTGAGGCCATGAAATCACTTGGTGAGATTACTTTGAAACAGTAGAGCATTTTTATATTATTAAGATTATTATTGAGCTGTGCATAGCTTTATCAGGCTCATAACCAACTCATAGTTCTTTCTGAGATACTGTTTTTCTTATTATTACCAGTTTTTCAAGGTACTTCGATTAATGTATTGAACACTTCTCAAATGCATATTACATGCTAGGCACTGTTCTTAGTACTAGGAATACAGTCCTCAACAAACAGAAGTCAGAGCCTTCATGGAGTTTACATTTAGTGGGCGACAAATGATAAGATACACATACACACAATATTTTAATTAGTGAAGAGGGTTAAGAAGAAAAAACAAAGCAAGGCAGGGGTTTATGAATTATTGTAGCTGGTGAGTTGCTTTGAAGTGTTGGAGTGGCCACAGAAAGCCTTACTGAGAAGGTGACTTTTGTGTAGAGATCGGAAGGATCTAGGGAAGAGCATTCCAGATAGAAGGAAAGCAAATGCAAAGGCCTGGAACAGTTGACTTGTAAAGAAAGAGCAAGCAAGGGGGCTGGAGTAGAAAGTGAGAGGGAGAGAGCAATAAGAGACTAGGTCAGAGAGGCCACTGTGGGCTTGTGTGCGGGGGTACAGATCACATGGGGCCTTTAAGCTGGAAGTGCTTGGGCTGGATGGAGAGTTTGGGGCACCAAGCGACTGCTCTGATTTACCTTCTAACAGGCTCACTCTGGCTTCTGTGTTCAATGGTGTGTAAAGTCATTTGCTACAATTTTTCTTCTTGTTTTGTTAGCTGTAGGAGTAGGTTTACTTTATATACATATGAGAACAGTCAGATATAAGGACTACGTTTGGACAGTTCTGGGAACAAGTGATTATATTGCATATTGTGTATCTCTATACATATTTTAAAAGACTTTACTCATGGATTATCAATGGTTCTTTATTTTATCTTTGTGATACAGGATAATTGAAATCAGCTGGTAGAGTTTTACTTGGAAAATGTTATGAATATCACTACCCCAGTACATTTCAGGTTCAAATCTTACAGTGAACACAATGTAGTGTTAGCTTTTCTCATTGATTTTCATGCTCAGTGATATTTCGGGAATGAGAATGATCTGGAGTTGTAAGTTTTTACGCACTTCACAATATGGTTAGGCATATGCTAAAACAAATCACACAGTTAACTGATAAGCAGTTCTATTTGATCAACACAGAAAACCTCAGATTTATTTTGTAACCTAGATGATTTATTTAAACCACTTTTTTGCTTCTAGTTCATCAGCTAAAATGACTCATCCTCAAAGTACTGTTACTCTTTCCCAAACTGCACTTAAAAAATGCCCTGAAAATAATTTTTTTAAACCCCTGAAATTATCAGTTAGTTAAAATATCACGATCACTGTTGGTAATAGTATTTCTTTATGGATTCAATTTTGTTTTGGTAGCTGAAATATTTATTATTTTTATGCTTGGTCCTATGATGTCAAAGAATAAACATATTCATTGTACAGTGTTTAGTTCAAGGAAATTATGGCTGTACTGCCCTGTGTTACTGAAAAGTGTCTGTATAAAATTTGAGTCTGTTTGGACCAATGTCTTTAATTGACTTAACAAATTGCTTTCCAGCCTGTCTTATTTTCACACTGTAAATACCAATACTGTTTAAACTTTTTATTGCTGATAATAATCAAATTGTTTTGTGTAGGGAGTAGGCAAGGTCTAAGACTGTTGTTGTTTGATAAGTACCAGAATAACTGAGTTACACTGCCTGCACAGCTCCAAGTTAACCATGCAGCCAGTATGTCTAAACCACTGCCCACCCCTTTCCCCCAACTTTAATGAAAGACTTGAATGAACTCAGTTATTTTGTTTGAGGTAGACAAAATCTAGTAATATGGAGCAGTGATCATATATTAAAAATATTAACGGCAGAAATATTACAGGGAACATACAGGAACATATGGGGATAGTTTTGGTAAAGATTTCTTAGGTATGATTTTAAATAACATTTCTGCCATTAAGAACTTTATTGTCTGGTTCTAGATGACAAAGATATATGCTTGAAGACACAGATTACTGCATAGTTTTACTTTTTTAAGACTATATTTCCTATACTGAAGAAGAGCAATTTGTTTTTCAGACTTCCTCTTTTCTTCATCCTTGCATGTTTGCTTCCTTAAGTATGATCTAATCTATCCCTCAGAAGTAGCAGCAGATTAACTTAATATGTTAATTATGCTAACTAAATTTGAGTTATGATACTGTTCTTGCTCTGCCCTGTAGCTTCTTATTGTAACATAGGTTTCTCCAGCTCCACGATTGCAGGTTATACAGGATTCTTTATCTGAACCCAGCTTTGTTTCTTTTTTAGCCAGACTGCTGAAGTGATACACTGCACTTTATGTGAAAGTGGAACCACTAGTCTGCCAGTAGCAGATCCTTACATTGGACTGTGTCCATATCTTCCTAGTGGAGCTACTTTTCCATACTCTTATCCATATTTTAAAAAGAGGGTGGGTAGGAGAGACCAAGAAGACGAGTTGATACACAGTCCTTGATCTTTACCACTTCTCAGATGATTGTTGTTCTCTTATGGAACAAGTTCTGACATGAAGTTCTTCCCACCATGAGCTCTGATTGTGTGTGCGTGCGGGCGTGCTGGTGGGGAGAGCTGTCATTTACCAATATTCTTTTCTCTAAAACTTAAAAAAGTTTTTGCAAAACTTTCCTATCTTGGGCACAGTCATCATTTTCAGTTGAACACATGTAGATGATTCTTCTAAGATCATGCTTTCCCAGCTTTTTGACTTCTTTTATTGTCTTCAGTTTTACTTTCTTCTGCTTTCAACTGGAATGTAAAACTCTTTGAAAGTGGGAGCTTTGTCTTTCTCACCATTGTATCCTCAATTGTCTAGAATAGTGTTTACTAAATGTTAAAGAATTCGTGCACATTTGCCATCTGGGGTTTTCTTTATTAGCAAGAACTTCATACGTAGGAAATCAGAAACTCTAACACTCCTCTGCTAAACCAGAATCTTTAGTTTTTCTACTTTTCTGTTTCTTTTACTTTCTGCTGGACCTTTATTTCCATTTGATCAGGATTCCTGTTGGTCCTTAACTCAGGCTTTCAGTTTGTCAGGCCGTGTTCTGCTTATGATGTCCAGCCTTAACTTTGTGGCCCACTATTGTAGAAGTATTTGCATTGCATTCTGGGGGAATTCCCACCCTTTAGCTTATCTTGTCTATCTACAGTTTCTCTGATTTTGTGAGTCCAAGGCTTCAGAGGTGTTAAGGAAAGTTGTACAACCTTCTTGATTGGAAATACTACACATTGATTCTCTCCTATCTTAGCTTTGTGGTTAGGGCTGATTGACAGTTTTATTTTCCATCACGAAGTGATTCCCTGTCACTTTCCACACAGATTTTCAGACTTTTCTGCTCTGTGAATGCCCAAACCCATACCTATCTACTTCTCTAAGCAAAAACATAGCCTTCTATTTTAGTGAAAATATAGAGGCCACTTTGCAGGGATTTCATCAGCTTTTCTCTTCTGTATTTCAAATTTATTCTATGTTAATACATACTTTGCTGATTCTGTCTTGCCTGAGGAATGTGTGTCCATTTCCATTTTGATAGAGGTTTTTCTGTTGTTGCTGTTATCTCTGTTCTTAAACCCAGCCAGTCTCACCTCTCAGTTTTCTCTGTCAGTTATCACTTTCTCATGGTCTGTCCAGCCAATCGCTGTCCCACTTGTAGCAGGTGATTTTATTTCCTATTTTCCAGAAATATTGAGGCTATTGAAAGTGAACATCCTCGACTTTTCCCTGTTCCCACCATCCCACCTACAAGCAGTATGCATCTACACCATTCTGTCTGCGAAGGCCAGTCCCTTTACCTGTGCTTACAAATCCATCCTCTTTTCTAAGCCAGTGTTTTCCAATAGAACTTTGTGTAATGATGAAATAGTTCTATATTTTTGCTGTCCAAAACTGTAGTCAGTAGCCACATGTGACTCTTGGGCAATTTAAACGTAGCTGGTATGACTGAGGGATTAAATTAGTTTTATTTTAAATTTAAATAGCCACATGTTATAGTGCCTGCCATATTGAACAGTGTAGCCTAATCCTTACTACATAATATGTTCTGTTATTTCTTGTTTCTTGAATCTCTTGGACCATGTGTGTCTTCTCTTGCACATTTAAATAGGTTTAGTCTTTCTCATTTGAAATAACTAGAACACATCAAAACCCTTTGTCATTTCCTTTTAGCTGTCTCCTGTCTACTCTCTGTCCCTGCATGGCAGCTTGTTGGTTCCTATGACTTCAGTTCTTATCCTGTCACTGAGAAGGGCTGTCTTAGTGAGGTCTCCAGCTATTTCTCAGTTGTAGAATCCAGTAGTTACTTTATCTTCCCAACATTGATTTTTTTTTTTTTTTTTTTGCAGTATGCGGGCCTCTCACTGTTGTGGCCTCTCCCGTTGCGGAGCACAGGCTCCGGACGCGCAGGCCCAGCGGCCATGGCTCACGGTCCTAGCCGCTCCGCGGCATGTGGGATCTTCCTGGAACGGGGCACGAACCCATGTCCCCTGCATCGGCAGGCAGACTCTCAACCACTGCGCCACCAGGGAAGCCCCCAACATTGATTTTTGGATTGCTCTCTGCTTCTTGAAATTCTTGTGTCATCACTTCTCTTGGTTCTGTTTTGTCTTGGTCCTTTCTGGCCTGCTTTTCCTCTGATGCTTCTAAATGTTGCTGCTCTTCTATCCCGACTTTGTCTCACTTCTCCACTCCCCTCCCTTTACTGTCTACCCCTTCCACCTACTCCACTTACCTCCACCCTCTCACTGGGCATTGTCAGTTATCACCTGCACATTCATGTCTTTTGAATCTATCTCTAGCCTCTTTCTAAGTCCCAACTTCACTGTCTAAATCACCATCGGTATTTCTTTCAGAATATTCCAGAGGTACCACAGTCCTCCTCAATAGATGTTCATAATTAAATTTAACTTTCTAATTAAAATATAAATTCAGAAAAGTACACAGATTGTAAGTGTATGCCTTAATTCCTAATTAAGATCCATGAAACCATCATCCAGGTCAAGAAAAGTAACATTATTTATACCTCAGAAGTCCCTCTCCAATTCATTACCTCTTTCTTTCTCCCTAAAGGTATAATCACTATCCTGACTTACAACAATATAGAACTGTTTTTGAACTTTATATAAATAAAATGATATATTATGTATTCTTCTGGGTCTATTCTTTCATTTGCTGTTGTTTGCGATATGTTGTTGACTGTAATTTGTTTTCATTACTGTTTAATGTTCTACTGTAGTAGGATATAGCGTAATTTATTTGTGTAACCATTCATTGATAGTTATTTGGGTAGTTTTTATTTGAGTAGATTTTGGTGTTATGAATAATGCTGCTCTGCTCATTTTGTGTATATATTTTATTATATATTGTGTGTATGTACTTCGTTTGGGTATATAGCCAGGAGTGGGAAGTGCAGGATCATATGGTATGCTGTGTTTATTTTTAGTAGTTTTCAGAGTGGTTTTGTCAATTTATATTCCTATCAGCAGGGTAAGAGAGTTTCTTTTGTTCCATTTTCTTACCAATACTTATTATTGCCAGTCTTCATAATTTTAGCCATCCTTGAAGATCTGCTTCCTTGATGGCTAGTGAGGTTGAGCATCTTTTCTTATGTTTATTGGCCACTTGTATATTACATATGTATTTTCTGTTGTAAAGTACCTGTTGAAGTCTTCTGTCTGTCTTTTCCTTATTGACATGTAAGAGTTCTTTGTATATACAGTACTGGATATGAACATTTGTTGGTTAAATGTGAGTTAATATCTTCCATTCTGTGGCTTTGCCTCTTCACTTCTTTAATGGTGTCTTTCTAGTCTTGCGTCCTTCTTACTGTGTTTCCTACCCCAAATCAGTTAGCCAGCAGTTCCTGCCAGTTATACCTTTAAATACCTCTTTTGTCTCTTCTCCAGTGCTTTCATCAGTGCCTTAATGCAGGCCCTTGGTACTCAGGGCCTGGATCATAGATCATATCCCTTCCCATCCATTTCCAACCACGTACAGAGTGACTTTTCTAAACTTCAAATCTTACTCATATCATTCCTCTGTTAAAATCTTCTTGTGGTACTTAGAGACTACAGCATAAAGCTTAAGCCTCATGACCTTGCTTCTACCTTCTTTAGAGGTTACTTCAAGTTTCTACTCCTGGATGAAGTCTATCCCGACTTTAGTCCCTGGTTCCTTTTCATATTTCTTTATAAAGAAAGGATGTGGTTGTCTTTACCACAGGCACAGTTGTTAAGACAGCTTCCTGCTGTTCATCTCTCAATTTCATCTCTTGGCTGAGCAGTACTGTTAGTTTGCTTGTGTTGGACATTTTTACGTTGATGTACCATCCAACTCTCTGACTAGTCTATTTCCTTTTCAGACTTTTTCCTCTGCCAGTCCCTTAAATTTTGATGTTTTGACCTTGGCTTTCTTCTTTCCACCTATTCTCCATGGGAGAACTCATCAACTCTGATGGCCTTACTGCCATTTTGTACGTGCAGTCAGCCCTCAAGGTATCTACAGGGTCCGGGGTTCCAGATTCAACTGATTAGGATCCACGGTTGGTTGAATTCAAGGATGTGGAACCTGCGGATATGGAGGGCTGACTGTCTGTGACTTCCAGATTTTTATTTCCAGACCACCTTTTCTCTTGAACTCCAGATCCATGGGCATTGCCCCTTTGATGTTTCTTAGGCATTTTAACCTTATTAAGTCCCAAACTAAGCTCATTCCTCCCATCTCCCAAATCCAGTTCTGTATGATTCTATATTTTCTTTGAACATCCCCTTCAGGTATGCCTGCCTGTCAGATACCTCTGTGAAGCCTTTCCCTGATACCACTTTTCCCTACTTGGTCACTTCTTCCTTTGTTTCCCTATCATAGTACCTGCAAACATCTGTTCTCCCCTGTAGACTAAAAGCATCTTGAGGGGTTTGTATCACTATCCTGCACAATGCTTAGCATATGTAGTTGAGAGGTGAATGAGAGTACCTCCAACTAAACACACCTGAAATCAGATTCATCATCCCTTTGCTTTCCTCCTGGTTTTCTTCTTTAAAATGACTCACCTTTCACAGTTGATGGCATCCCCATCTTTTCAGTTAAGTTAGTCATGTTTAATTCTTATTCTATCACTTCCACAACTAGCTGGTTTCTGAGTCCATAGCTATGTTTTCCTATTCCTTTCCCTTAGCTTTGGTTCAGCTTCTTATCTTGTCTTCACCAGACTATTGCAATCACAATTGTTCTACCTATCTTTAGGTTTTCCCCAGTTGGTCTTTGTTATTGCTACTGGAATTATTTTTGTAAAATACAGTTGATCATCTTTTGGTTCAGTAACCTGTTCGTCTTTTCTTCAGGATAAAGTCCAACTTCTTTATAAGACATTCAGTGGCAATCTTAAAGAACTGGTCTAGTCTTCCTCCGTCCACTCATCACGGAAGCCATATCCTTTAAGCACTAGCTTTGGCAGACTGCAAACCGAAGTTCACCTTGTTTACACTACCTGTATTGCCTTTCTCTCCATCCAGTGCTGTGGAGGAACCTAGAGACCTAGGTTTAAACCTGCTTTTAACAATTACTATCTGTTGTCCTTGGACAAGCTTCTTAAGATACCATAGCACACATGTATTAAGTACTGGCACTTCATATGTGTTATCTTCCTCGTTCAACCCTTCTCCTCCAAACCACAGTCGCAATTTATCTTTCCCATTTGTACAGAGCTACTTACTGTTACCTTTCATTATGCTTATTAAACATCTTATTTTTCTCCTACATCACATGCCTTTTAAGGGCTGATACTATGATTTCTTGTGCTTAATTCAGTTGAAGTTTTCAATCTTAGGTAATGGATTTGCTTTGCCTAATCCACACTGTATCATTTAGTTTCTAAGTGACCAACATGATTGCGATAAGATTTTTTGGACCAAACTTGTCACTATGGGGACTGTTTGTAAAGGCCCAGCCAGAGCAGCTTGGTAAAAACTCACCTACTTTGTTGGAAATTCAGGAGGGGGATACATTTGTCCTAAAGTTATATGTAACTCTCGAAGGAATTTACAACTATAATTGTAATGTCTTTATATTTATACTAAAAAAAAAAGCCCAGTACCTGAGTGAATTGTGTTTTTCTTTACAGCCAGTTGCTGAACCAATCCCCATCTGTAGTTTCTGTCTTGGTACAAAAGACCAAAACCGAGAAAAGAAGCCAGAGGAACTAATCTCCTGTGCAGACTGCGGCAACAGTGGTATGTAGCCCTTGTGTCCTTGTGACAGGTGCCCTCAGGCGAGAGGATGTTTGACTGGAGTTTGTACCCTTGGTCCTTAAGAAAGGCACATTTTAATTTGATTCTGGTTTTAGGTACCTGAGATGAGCTTCTAGATGAGGGAGGGATTTAAATGTATAGTTGAAATGTTTTATTCAGTTAAGTTAAATCAGGCCTCAGCTGTTATTGTTGTTTTTATAAAAAGCTTTCCATAGACTTATTTTTTTCTGTTGGTCTTTATATTTCACTATCAAACATCTGTTCAAATCACAGCAATCAGTTAGAAGTTATTGCTGGTTTCTTTAATAATCACTACTTACCTTTCTTGATTTATGCCTCAGGCTTCATGAATAGAACCAGGATGATAACAGATTTGTTTTTCTTGATAGAAACTTAACATATGTCACATTGGGAAATAGAGCGTTGACACTGCGATTTAGTGAGCTGTGTGAAACTCTGGGCTCTAAAAAAGGTTTTGCAAAGAGTCTCCTAATTTGTCAATTCCAGAGATAGTCTTGGTCTGCATTTTAAGAACTTAAGAGGCTTTGCAGTATCTTTAATCATTGGCTTAATAGTCAGTGTTTTATACCAGTGACAAATAGGATTTAGTCCGGAAAGCAGAAAACACACTACATACTTCAAGGGGAGAGGAATTTAATACTAGAATCAGGTTTTTGTGAGATCGTTGGAAGGGCTGAAGAGGCAAGCTCTGGACTGGGCCTCAAGGACTGATTCCTGGGACGTTGCAGAACTGGCCCACCAGGGAGCCACTGCATCTGCCTCCATCTGGAAGGAGGTGGAAGTGGGAAGTACTGCAGAACCGTTGAGTTCTGTAGCTGGTGCTGAAATACTGAATTCGGCCATCGTCACAACTGCTTCTGGATAGCTGTGAAGGTGGAGAGTAGACACTGGCGTTTTCATAACTTTTCATTAGAAAACAGTATCAGGAAGAAGATGGTCTTTGCTTCATTACTGCCTTTCAGAAATCACTCAAACACATCCCATTGGTAGAATTTAATTCGTATCTAGAGCCTAACTGCAAGAGAGTCTGGGAAGTATAGTCTTCAGCTTTTCGGTTTTTATGTATAGAAGGCATTAGAAGGAGGTGGGAAGAGATCTTGAGTAGTGGTGACCATATCCAGCATAATACGACAAACCAAAATGAATTCTGGGTGGTTTCACAGTTAATACAAACCATAAAATCATAAAAGGTTAGACAAAAATATAGTGATATGTCATACAATACAGTGATTTCCAAACTATTTTAGTAATGGAACCCTTCAGAAATCTCATGAGAACTCAAATACATAAAACAGATAAAAATGAATCTGCTTTAGGTGAGGTAGGAATGAAATGGGAGCAGGGAGAGGGTTGTATTGTAGCCCTGCCTTCCAAGAAGCATTATATTTGAGGTGGTCTTGGAGTTTCTGTAAGATAGGGAAGAGCGTACTTTGAAAATCTAGTAAGATAAATAACTATTAGTTACCATTGCTATAGAAATAAATTACTACAAAACTTAGCTAAAAGCAACAACAAACAGTGTTTATTTCATGTTGTTTCTTTGGGTCAGGAATTAGGGAGTGGCTTATCTGGGTGGTTTTGATTTGGGATCTTTCATGAGGTTGCAATTAAGATTGCAGGTCCTGTGCTTGTGTCATCTGAAGGCTTTCATGGTGACTCATTTACCTGGCTGGCAAGTTAATGCTGCCTGTTGACAGGAAGCCTCAGCTCTTTGCCCTGTGGACCTTCCCATAGGGCTGCATGAGTGTCCACAGGTGGCGGCTGATTCCCCCAAGCAGGTATCTGAGAGAAAGAGCAAGGTGGAATTGGCAGCATCTCTTATACTTACCTTAGAAGTCATGCTGTCATCTCAGCAGTATCCTGTTTGGTGTGGGAGAGAACTACACAAGGGCGTGAACTGGTGGTGTTGCCAGGAGGGCTGCTTGGAGCTTGGCTATCAGAATAATCAAGGAAGAAAGTATGGACATGGTCAAGTATACGAAATTTGGTATTTTTCAAATTGAGAACTAAAATACCCCAAATTTTTAAAAGCAAGAACTGTTTGAGAAAAATAATTGCATTAAATATGGCAAGGGGCCAAAAGCTCTAAAGTATAGAGCGCGTGCTTACATTTCTAAACGTGACGTCTGGGGGCAGAGCCTATGAATAGGCAGTTCACACCAGAGAAATTTAAGAGTTGAGCGTGTGAAAAACGTTCTACCCAAATAATAATAGGAGCGCACACCAAAGCAGCAGCGAAGTGTTACTTTATAGCTTTTATAGAGCTCGAAAGATAAGAGAGCCCAAACTGGAGCTGATAAAATTGTGGTGAAGTATTTGTGCTTTGCTGGTGGCACTGGGTATTATATCATAGGATTTGAAGCATGTTTTGGCAGAGCAAGTCTACCTCTCAAGCTATAACAATGTTTATTTCATCTCACCAACTCCTCTTTCAGGAATTTATTCTCAGGAATTAACTTAAAAGAAGGAAAGAATCTTATCATCATGAAATAATTCACTTTAGTGATCTAATAACTGTTACGGGTAATTGTCTAAATATTTGCAACAGGGAAATGGTCAGGTAGGTTATAGTGTGTCAAGTCAGTGGAATATAATCAGTTTAAGGAATGTAAATATAAAGTTTGCTTGAATAAAATAATGAAGAAAAGCAAATCAAAGCCATATATATTCTATAATTAAAACCATGCAAGGGCTTTAGTTAGTTTACAAAGGGAAGAGTAGGACACAAAATTGCTATTCTAGGATGATGAGATTATGGGTGAGGTTTTTACGCCTCTTCTATTTTCCTTGGATGTTAGTGATGTTTTGATGATAAATTTCTTATCTCTTAAAAGAGAAAATTATTTAGGGATAGAAGAGAGAGGAGAGAAGATAATTTAACCACTTCTTCTCTCACTGAAGAAAAATAAACATAATGAATTTTTAGAGGAAAGGGATAAATCTTTACAGAGTTAAGAGCAAATTGGCTACCCTAAGTTTTTGAGAATCAAACTGATATTAATTTTCGGGAGAGGAAACATTTTTTCTGTTACTATTAATTTTGATCACAATAGAAATATTGCTTAGGTTTTAATTTTAGCTTGAGTGCCTTAAATCATGAGCGCATAACTCACATTTATTTATTTATTTATTTATTTTTTGCGGTACGTGGGCCTCCCACTGTTGTGGTCTCGCTCGTTGCGGAGCACAGGCTCCGGACGCGCAGACTCAGTGGCCATGGCTCACGGGCCCAGCTGCTCCGCGGCATGTGGGGTCTTCCTGGACCGGGGCACGAACCTGCGTCCCCTGCATCGGCAGGCGGACTCCCAACCACTGCGCTACCAGGGAAGCCCCATAACTCACTTTTAAATGATGGCATTTAAAAAATATATTTTTTAGTTATAAAAGTAACTCATGTTATTGTTTTTAAAATGAGAGCACAGAAGGGTATAAAGTAAAATGTAAAATCCTTTTCCTGCAAAATATTCATAGCTCTATATCCTAGGATGTTACAGTTGTAAACAGTTTTTGTGTTGCTCTTCCAGAAACGGCCCAGGTATGTTTTGTATTCATATGCATGGGAGCATGTGTACACACATAGTGCTTTAATTAATGCAGGCTTAATAAAAGTTTGGAGTTTGTCAAGTTTTTTATTTTCAAATTGGGGAGGGTGATGTATTTAGCACGCATAAAACTGAATTGAGTGCCCAGTCCCGATGAGGTGTGTGTGGCAAGCTTCCAGGGGCTTCTTGTTTTCCTTGATGTTTTGGTTTAAGAAAATTGCCTTTTTCTACCTCATTCCTTTAATACAGTTACAAAATGATTCTTCGTTGTTTTGTTTGCGAACTTTCCCCTTATTAGGTCATCCATCCTGTTTAAAGTTTTCCCCTGAGCTAACGGTTAGAGTGAAGGCCTTACGGTGGCAGTGCATCGAGTGTAAAACGTGCAGCTCCTGTCGAGATCAAGGCAAAAATGCAGTGAGTATCTTCGTCTTCCAATGTGAATATTTCATTTAGAAGTAGAATGTACAACTGGCATTTTCCTCTAAGTTTGGTTGGTTATTTTCAGTCACTTGGTCCAGCAGAATTTAGAACAGTAGCTCCTTCAGTAGCTCCATCATTAGTTTAGAATAGTTGCTCATTGACACTTGGATGATATCTAGGTAGTTTCTAAAGCACCTTAATTGTATGTTTGCAGAGAGACTAGCTACTTTAAAGAAATACTCGTGAAATTTGTTTGAGTAATATGGAGTTATTCATTAAGGGATGGTCAGTTATATTAATTACAGTCATCCATTTCTCTTCTTTTATTAAAACAGACTAAAGTTAGCTTGTATCTGGCTACTGGATAAACTTAAAAATAATGAAACTTTAGTTCTTTATTAAAGATGGATGAAGCAAAACTTTTTGCTAACTCAGGCTGTCCGTTTACTCAACTAATACAAATTAAGGGAACTTTCATTATTATGGTAACTCATCTTCTTTATGGAAAGGAACTTCCTAGGTTTCATGAAGTCATGATCCTGACATGTTTCACAAGGTTGAACCGAACTGCTCTTTCTCTCCTTTAGGATAACATGCTCTTTTGTGATTCCTGTGACCGAGGTTTTCACATGGAGTGTTGTGATCCGCCACTCACCCGGATGCCAAAAGGTAAGACATACTTTCTGAAATCAGTCTGGCAATATAAAAGGGCAGGTTAGTGAAAGCGCTTTTTAATCTGCTTTGTTAAGATGAGAGAATAGTTTGCATCTTTCTATTTGGTGTTGTATAAGTAGGAAGAGAGCGAGCAGTCACCTTAAAGGTGGGGATAGTCTTTCTGTTTAGGCATCCTAACATTCTTATGTGGTGTGGATTTATTATTAGTTTCCTCTGTTTTCATTATTTAAGTATCCATGGAGGGTGAAGGTGTTCATTTATAATTTTTTGCCAGCTCTATAGCTAGAGGGCAAAATACTTGCCTCCTTATGTAATAGTTTGAAATATCTATTTCTTGAAAGGAAGAAGTGAAATTGTATTAGGTCATGTTGATTATATCACAGCTCATCACTTTTGAGGGGCCTAAAGCTATTAGGGCCTCTGATTTATCGAAAACCTTAAAAATTTTATAACATTTTGCAAACAAACAGGTGCCCAAATCAGAAGAATACAGCTTAATAATGTTATTCTATTCTTTTGACTCCTGTTCCTTGAAAGGTATTTAGTTGGGATACAGTTGCCTGTTGGTTGGATTTCCATCTTATCGTATGCTTATAGTTTCTTAAAAAAAAAAAATCTTTAGTCTTCCCTGCTTTGTCTTACCATAAATTCCATTTTCAACTCGGATTTTGTGATTTATAGGTTTCTTAAGTAAAATGCTTATGGGATACTTGATGTGTCTGAAGAACTTTTTCCTGTTGATGGAAAGGGACTCAACCTTAGTTACAGCCAAGTTATTCCACTTTAGGATTTTACTTGAGTCCCTCTGTGCCACTATTGATTGTCACCTTTTGAAGAGCCTACATTTATATGTATTGGAAGAATTAAGTATCCCCCATTTCCTACCTCTTCCATTTACTTGAAATGTGGACAAAAGGCCTTCTGAGAATCCTTCAAGATAGTAAAGATTTTCTTAGGACTTCATTCCTGTGTATTTAATGCCTACAAAAGTTTTATGGAAGCTTAAAGCAGGCAACATTTTATTTTGAAATAATTTTAGATTTACAGAAACGTAGTACAAATAGTATAGAGAGTTCTCATTGTATCCTTTACCTAGCTTCCCCTAATGTTAACATCTTACAGTTATTGAAACCAGGAAACTAACATTGATCTGATGTGATTAATCTACAGACCTTATTTGAATTTCTGGTCCTGAGAATCCAATCCAGGATGTCACATTACATTTAGTTGTCATATTTCCTTACTCTCTTCCAGTCAGTTCCTCAGATTTTGTCTTTCCTGACCTTGACACTTTTGAAGAATACTCTCCAAGTATTTTGTAGAAAGTCCTTCGTTTTGGGTTTGTCTCTTGCTTTATCGTGATTAGATTGAGGCTATGCAGTTTGACAAGAATACTAGAGAAGTGATCTTGTGCCCTCTTAGTGTATCATAACAGGGGTATATTATACTGGTGTGTTTTACTACTAGTGGTGTTAACTTGAATCATATGATTATAGTGGAGAAACTTGACAGACACCTTAAAGTTACTCCTTTTCTGCTTTGTATCTCCTTTAGCATCAGTCATTGATTCGTGCATGCACCACTTTTTACTGTGGTGTTTGTCTACATAGTGATGAGTTTTCTATTTCCATCATTTCTTCTACATTTACTAACTGCAGTTCTGCTATAAGAAAGAGTGATCCCCAGCTGTGGGATGATCTGAGAGGTGATGCCTGTTTGTCAGACTTTGGTTTTTGCTGTCAGAGCTCCCATCCTGGCTTCTGAAGCCGATATGGATGCCCTGGGGTGGGCACCACCTGGCTCCCACGGGCTCCCAGGTTTGACTCTATCCATTTGGAGTGGCTTGGGGACCCCAAAGCCTTTGCTCCTGTTGGTTTGTCCCTGACAGCAGACAAAGCCTCGTGCTGCCCTTAGTTTTCCCCCTTTATTTCTTTTGAAGAACCAATTTTTCATGGTACTTGTCCTGATTGTTTTCATAGTGTTCAAATCTGTACTTTTGTATGTAGGGGGAAATAATTTTCTCAACAGTAATTGTTAATAAATACTGTATTAAATTGTCATGAAGGAGTTCTTGTTTAATAAATGGACATGTAAAAACAACAAAACCCACCCCCCCAAAAAAAGTAAGAGTGATCCCTTTCTCCCACTTATTTATTTATTCAGCTATTCAAATCATTATGGACTCATGGATATTTATTTTATTCTATGGCTTATAGTCCATTGCTGTGATTATTCCTTTTTTTCTGGATTGACCCAGATCTGGCTGTTGGGAGTTCCTTCACGTTGGCTTCTGGGTCCTTTTCACATGCCTTCATCATCTGTTGAGCTCTTCTTTATTTCCTGGCACCACAAGCTGTTCCAGGTTATCTTGTATTTTCCCAGCTCCAGTCCTGGACTCAGCCATTCCTCTATGGGAACCTGGCTTCTTTTCTTGCAGAACAGTAATTAGAAGCCCATATGTGGGTTCTGGGTATAAAGTGAGGATCAGTGGACTTCAGCCATGTGTGGCCTTCAGGATATTTGTGAGTCTCTTCCAGTTGTTTGTAGAATTTTGTGTGTGTATGTTTTCATGTTTATTTTTCTGGGGGGCTTTTATCAGATTTTCAAATGAGAGTCCTTGACCTGAAAGAGGTTAAGAACTCCTGGCTTAGAGTATCTGAACTCTTTCATTGTATTTATGTCCATTATGCTTTTATGTGGAATTTTCTTTCTTTATAGGCATGTGGATATGTCAGATATGTCGACCTAGGAAAAAAGGACGAAAACTTCTACAGAAGAAGGCGGCACAGATAAAACGGCGCTATGCTAATCCAATAGGACGTCCAAAAAACAGGTTAAAGAAACAAAACACGGTGTAAGTTGTACTTGTGGCAAGGTGAGGGGAGAAGAGCGTAGGGTCTTCTCTGTAGCACAGGGTTCACTTGTTTGCTCTGCGAAAAGACACGCAGTTGTCACAGCTGCCACTTTTATGTAATAATAATGGCTCTTACTGAGCCCTTAATAAAGTACCAAGGCACTCACTGTTCTAAGTGCTTGACATGTGTTAAATCATTTAATTCTCCCACCAGCCCAGTGAAGTAGGTACTGCTGGTACTCTCCTTTTTCAAAGGAGGAAACTGCAGTCTAGAACGATTAACTTGCATAGTTTATAGTAAGTGTTCAACTGAGATTAAAACCCCAGTAGGCTGGCCCCAAGGTCTGGCTCTAAACCGTTACCTTAGATTGCTTCTTTTACCTAAAAAACAAGGAAGAAAAAATTACGTTATTGAAGCATCTCACAGATTCTTCTCTTGATGTAATCTCAGTAGTTTATTTCTGTTATATGTACAGATTGCTGGATAGCTTCTCCTATTGAGGTCATAGCTAAGTCCCATTTCTGTGTCCTGAAGTAAAATAATGTGAATTTTCATCTGTTAGCAGAAATCAGGGATATAATTATCTCTTGTGGACTAGAAAACTGGGCTAGGTTTGGAGGAGGTGGGGCAAGATTAAGTAGCTAATTTTCTCTTTTCTTTGGAGTATCTTTATAGTAATTCACCTTTGATGATATGTAAACTATCTTTAGGCCTGTCAGCCTCTCACAAAATTTACCCACCCTTTGTACACTTAAGACGAAGGTGGTATAGCTGAAATGAGTGGGCGTTAGCAGCTTGAAATACATAGAACCAGTATTGTAGTTTATATTTTAAATCTTAAATCAAGCTTTAACTTTCCTGTAAAAAGATCTTTTGATTCCTGACTTGCAGAGAGTAACCCATCCTTATGTTTAGAGGTAAGAGTATAACTCTGAGTTGGTGCAGAGATCCTTGGACTTCATACCTGGAAAGGTCTTAGTTTTTCTCTGGTACAACTCTCATTGTATAGATGAAGACACTGTTGTTTAAAGAGAATGTGATTTGTCCAAGATGTGCAGCTAGCAAGTGGCAGAATTATGACTCAGATATGCCCTCTGACTCCTGGCCTAGGATTCTTTTCTCTATAAAATGAAAAGCCTTCCCAGAAATACATGTTTCTAATAACATTACTTTTTAGTCATATAATATTTACAGTTTATGGAATATTCTTAACAATATAGATTTTTAAAATATAGTTTTAGGTTATTTACTGTGTGTTATATATTAAATAGAAACCATATAAAGATTTCTTTTTAATAGTTTCCCTTTTCCCTGTTTGATTCTTTAGGTCAAAAGGTCCCTTCAGCAAAGTTCGAACAGGCCCTGGAAGGGGTCGGAAACGTAAAATCACTCTCTCCAGCCATTCAGCATCGTCATCAGAAGACGGATATCTAGAGCAAATAGATGGCTTGGACTTCTGCAGAGACGGCAGCGTCCCCTTGAAGTTCAATAAGAAAACCAAAGGGCTCATCGATGGCCTTACCAAATTCTTTACCCCTTCCCCTGATGGGCGGAAACCTCGAGGGGAGGTGGTGGACTACTCTGAGCAATATAGAGTCAGGAAAAAGGGCAACAGAAAATCAAGCACTTCAGATTGGCCCACAGGTAAAAGCTGTTCACTTAGAGACAAAAAGTGTTCCGAAGTGTGTTATTTGGAATAACAATAGTTATCTGGAGTAGATTCATATTTGATTATTAAAAATTGGTCTTGGACTATAAGAATGTGCTAAAGATATGTATATAAGTGATACTCAGGTGATAACTGTGGCAGGAACTTAGAGGCTAGAGATGAAGTTGGAGAATGGGCAAGTAGGAGTTTTAGACAAAAGAAGATGCTTTTTGGGTGGAACCACAAAGAATCTGCCTACAGAAATTTGGTGTTATAACCTTGACTCAAGGATAACTTTATGTAATATTTCATAAATTACAAAATAAATGATGTGATGAACATCAAGATGCTTACTTTATTCCTGGAAGGAAATTGCAGAGTATAGGTAAATATTGGGTTGGCCCAGAAGTTCGTTTGGGTTTTTCCAAGCCTGAATGAAGTTTTGGGTCAACCCAATAAAATGCTGATGGTATGAGCATAAGTGAAAGACCAAATTATATGCAAATATGATGAGGTCATTGATTTTTCTACTTCATATCTTGGCAAATACAGTTGTAATTTTTCATGGATTATACTTAAAAAGAGAGAAAGAGAACCACAGCTTCACACCATTTGCTTATGTGTCAGGCTCAGGTCCCTAGTTTTCAAAGTAGAAAACATCTGTGGAGAAGAGTTAAAAGTATAGCAGATAATTCAAGTCAGAGGAGAACATTTTGATGAGCTGTCCAGATAATTAGAGCTGGTCTTATCGCTGTTGAGTTGCGAGAGCCTAACCTGTGAAGAAAGGGCTCTTGGATCACAGGGCCGAATCTGTAGTGTCTCATGTGCTGCAAGGACTTCCTTAACTTTTATTTCCTTCCCCACAGTGTCCCATTGGTGATTGTATTCACTTCTTCATCATTCCTGCTTATATCAATGATTGATTGGTCCACTGCAGGAGAGAAAAATCCTCATCCTTGTCAGGTCCCCCCTTTTATGCTGTATTGATTGGCTTTTCACCTGAGTGGCAATCAACTAACTACAGTTTAAGCATTTAAGTACTTTTCATATCTTTATCAGCCATGTAGACTGTAGATAAGCTCCACTCTGAGTACATTTATCTAAGAAAATACGCAAGCCATCTAGGTTGGATTTAGGAAGGAATCTCTTAAAGCAGATCGTGATAAAAGACATTTTTGAATTAACCATTTCACTGGTGGTGGATTATTAGAAGAATCTACTGGAAAGTGTTAGAAATTATTAGAGCAAATGTATAAAGTGTATGGAGAACCAGTATTGAGCTTTAGGCATTGGTATGAGCTTTTGCTTTAATTGGCTCTGTCATTTTCTTTATGAATTGTAGAGTTTAAGAAGCAATCTGCACCATCTGATACAATGCTACGGAATACTGTGCTAGATCTGTGCCTGCATC
Source organism: Phocoena sinus (assembly GCF_008692025.1). Lineage (NCBI taxonomy): Eukaryota > Metazoa > Chordata > Mammalia > Artiodactyla > Phocoenidae > Phocoena > Phocoena sinus. The sequence continues at coordinate 33,161,307 of NC_045783.1, read as the reverse complement.
CGTCTGTGTCATGCACTAGGGGGCATTAAAGGCACAGAATATCTTCAGATTATATATGTATTTTTCAGTTTAGGAATATTGTCAAGAGTGAGTCCTTGTCCTTCTTCTTCTTACACTAAATGAGTAACTGTATGTGCAATTGATTTTTAAAAGAGAACTGTCTGTCACTAATGGGGTGTTTTCAGCCATACTCATACAGAGAGGAAGTGAGACCACATCAGTGTCACCTTCAAATGCAAAGGATAGTGATCTCCTTAATCCCTCAATGCTCCTTTCACTCATTTCTTTACCCATTTGAGGAAGGTGCATCATTTCGTGTATGCTTATTATAATTTGTCATACTTACCCAGAGGATTACCATCTGTGATACTCAGGCTTTGGAGTTTGTGCTTTAAAAGGGTACCCAGAATGTGAGGGGAGTTGGTAACTTGGCATCAGTTAAAGTAGCTATTTGAAATACATCTTTTTGTTGAGATAAGAATGTATTGGCCTTATGAAGATTGCGGAATCATTGAGAATTTTAAAAGGAGCAAAATTTCCTTGTTTTGCTCTGAAGTGATAAAAATTATGTCTTGCTATAACATAAACTTCATCCATACTGCGAAAGAATGAAGAAGCAATATTTGCATGTTGACATGTTAAACTCATATTAAAAGTTTTATATTCATGTTATTTCAAAATAGACTTCATACTTCTTAGACCTTTTCCCTGTTCTACTTTTATATGTATGTATGTATATACTGAAATATAATCTCTTTTAATGAAGTTTAAGTTTAGTTATTTAGCTAGTATTTTTAAGCAGCTTTAAGTCAATTCAGGGTTTTCATTATAAGGCAAGATATAATATGTACATATTGTTTATTGACTAGTATCTTTCTGGGAGTCAGTTTAATGTTATCCTCTTCTCTTTTATATAAATAATATTAAGACTTTTGAAATTTGTTCTAGTTCATGTACTAAACTGAAGGTAGCATTAATAACGTGAGCCCTTTCTTAATGTGCAGACAATCAGGATGGCTGGGACGGCAAACAAGAAAGTGAGGAACGGCTTTTTGGGAGCCAGGAAGTCATGACAGAGAAAGATATGGAATTATTTCGTGATATCCAAGAACAAGCACTGCAGGTAAAGTTGAATATTCAGATGGGACAAACAGTTTGTTCATGGATGAGAAACAGAGGATTAATTATATTGTGGGTAAAGCAGTAATAGCAATTTATCCATCTGATCTGCAAATAGATGTGGTTTGTGCGTGTGCATGCATAGTTTGCTGGTGTTCTTTTCAAACCCATGATAACTGCTTTGGTTTTGCAGATAAACACATTGCTTTGACTAACAGTATCATATGAGCTTGGTTTATTTATCAATATTTTCTGTCTTATGTATGAAGAAGAGTTTAGGATTTTACCAACAAACAAAAACCAAGCCTCTCTCAAGTGATAAAACACATATTCATTAATTCAGGAAATATTTATTAAATGCTTCTGCCTTAATCCTTTGTTAACACGTAGCAAGATACAAATGTACAGACACAGAACCTACTTATGTGCCAGATGCTAGAGATGCCAAGGTAAATGACAGGATTCCTTCTCTAGCCAGGAGAGACTTGTAAATAGATAATTTCCTTAATGTGAAAGTTTAATTATAGAATACATGGAATTTGGGGAGTATGGGAGGCAAGTATGTACTTCTTTCTCTCTGGGGAGGTCAGAGGAGGATTCATTGAGGGGAAATACTACTTGAGGTGGTCTTAAGAATGTATAGAAGTTTATCGGGATGACAAGGAATGGGGTCCCGTATAATTAGAAGGAACAGAAGTGTGAAGATTTGAAAATGGGGGGAAATGTGAAGAACATAGGGTGTAGATAATGGCAGAAGAACAGACTGGAAGAGTGCAGGGGTAGATCATAAAGGCTCCTTTGGATTGTGTTTATTTTTCTTTTGTCTTTCCCTTCTTTGCCACCAACTCACTGTGTAAGCCAAGTTGAGTTCTGTCTCTTTTCTTGAAATTAAGAATTTATGAGGCTGATGCTGGGGATTCCTGTTGCATAGGTGAAACTCTTTGGATTAAGAGACCCATTAGTGCATAGACTGTTTATGTAGAGTATTTTTGAAAAATAAAGACAACAGTATAAATATTCAGCAAACATTTACTCGGCATTTCACCATCTTATGATTTAACCAGGTATGGCTTTGAGTCAGGTAGATCTGAGGTCAAGCCTTGGTCTGTCATTTAATAACTTCTACTTCAGGCAAGTTGCTTAACCTCTGAAGGCATATTCTTTTCCGGACAAGAAGTAAAAAAAAAAAAAAGTGTTATAGGTACTGTAGTAGAAAGTTACATGATGTTCAGTGGGAATTCAAAGGAGTGCTTCACTTTTTAAGAACCTTTTTTTTTCCCTGAATAAGTTGCAGACATATGCTAATGCCTTTTATTCCTGCTTATTTGTGTGTATTTCCTAAAAACAAGGACGTTCTTATACTTGACCACAGTACAGTCATCGCATCAGGAATTTAACACCAATGAAGCATGTTACCTAATCTGGAGATTTTAATCAAATTTCACCAGCTGTACCACTAATGTTCTTTATAGCAAAAGGAAAAATAAGCCATGTCCTGGTCCACTGTCCAGTCTAGGATCATGTGTTTCGTTTACTTGTTGTGTCTCCTTAGTCTCCTTTAACCTGAAACAGGTTCTCAGTCTTTATCTTTCACGCCCTCGACATTTTTAACGTGTGCAGGTCATTTATTTTGTTGAATGTCTTACAGAGGTGACGTGTCCTCGTCAGTGTGTCATACCAGGAGGCACGTAGTAGGTGTTCGTCCTGTTACAAGTGATGTTAACTTGATCACTTGGTTACAGTGGTATCGTGCCTTGTTTCTTCTCTGTGAAATCATTTGCCCTCTGTAATTATTAATATGTATCTTGTGGGAATACACTTTCTGTAAATATCCTGTTTCTTATCAAATTTTACCTGCTAGACTTTGCAGGTTGCTTTAGATGGATTTAGATGATTTTCTAATTTCATCATTTATTTTATGTTTATTAATTGGCGTACTGCTGTAAGGAAGAGCTTTTCCTTCTTCCTCTCTATCAGTCTATCTATCCATCCATCCATCCCTCCATCCATATGTCTATCTGTCTATCTATGACTTGTAGATTCTTATTTTATGAATTATCTTAATCATTTGTTGCTATTGATATTTATTTTGATGCTCAGATTGTTCCAGATTTGGGCAGGGGGAACCTCAAGCCAGCCCCTGTGTCATTCTGACGTGTCTCTGTCATTTTTCCCCCCACACAGATTGAGAACATTTATTGTGATTTTAATCTCTACCTCACCCTTAACTTTGGTTTTTTTGTGTGTGTTACTTTCTCCAATTTATTCTATTCATTTGGTGATTTTTAAAATTGAGGTATAATTGACATATAACATTGTATTAGTTTCAGGTGTACAACAAAATGATTCGATATTTGTACAGTCCATATTCATATTTACTTTTGGCCACAGCAGTATATCCTAGGCTCTTGTTGTTCTGGTTGTAGATTCAGCCATTTCTCTAAGAATGCCTAGTTCCTTTTATTGGAGAACACGAGTCAGTAGTAGTTCTGTTCTTTTACTTGCTCAGGCCCAAAGAGGTCCTTGATTTTTTTTTCTGTCTCATGCTCTGTACATATTCAGTTCATCAGCAAATCCTGTTGGTCTGCCTTCACAATATATCCAGAATATGACTCCTCCTTTTCCCTTCCACCTCTGTCTTAGCCTAAGCTGCTGGCACCTGCTTGGGCTGTTGTAATGTCTCCAGACCCAGCTACTTGCTTCCACTCCTGTTCCTCACCCCAGTCCTTAGTCTGTATTCTTTATACAGGGCCCGCAGTAAATGTTTTGAAACATACCACTCCTCTGCTCAGAAGCCCTCCAGTGTCTTTCAGTCTTGCTTAGAATGTTTAAAAAGGCCCACCATGACCTTGTGCCTGCCCCCCTCTTCCACGTTGTCCTCCCACTCTTGCCCTTGTTTGCTCTGCTCCAGCCACAGGCCTCCTCCTCTTCCTCAGACACACCAGGCACCCTTCTGCCTTGGAGTCTTTGCACTTACTGCTCCCTGTCTGGATTGCCCTTCCTCTGGCCCAGACGTCTAGTTGGCTCATTCTGTTTAGGTCTCTGCTCCTGTCACCCATCAGAGAGGCCCTTCCTAAATCCCAAACTGAAATAGCATACATTTATCCCCACTGTATCACTCTGTGTCCCCCTACCTGCTTGCTTGTCCTATATAGTACTTGTCACTTCCTGAATGTAAATATTTATTTCTAGAATGTAAGTGCCTTGAGAACAGGCACTTTCTTTTTGGTCACTGCTTTATACCAAGTACCTGGAATATAGTAAAGGCTCAGTAAATATTTGTTTAATGAATGGATGTTTAAATGAAATTTTCTGCTGGGAGAAATGGGCCAGGAGTTGGAATAATAGGAATGTGAAGAGAAAGATGACTAGAGAGAGTTAAAAGGGGTGCTGAGCCTTGCTGAGACCCAGTGGAGACAATATAAATTTGTATTGACAATAATCTGGCTAATTGTGTGTTTCTTCCAGCATTTTATTAAACTTGTGATTGTCCATGTACGTATCTGGCACCAAAGAAATAACTAGATATTTGAATTCTAATCTGTGCTTATTTTCATTGGCAGTGCACTGAAATTCTGATGATGGTGGTATTTCTGCATGAGGTTCATTCATTTGGAATTCATGTGCCCGGCATGGAACTAGAGCTATAGGCTGAACAAAAAGTCATAGCTTCTGCCTTCATGAAACTTTGCCTCATGAGTGAGACAGATAGTAAACAATCATACAAATGAATCTGTTATTACAAACTGATAAGTAACAGGAAGGAAATAAGAATGCAATGAGAGGTTATAGTAGACACTTCCTGGTCCAGGTGTCTGGGATTCCTCTTTTAGGGCAGTGATAATTTACACAGGGACCTAAAGGTTGAGTGGAAAAGTCAGCAAGGCACAAAACTACTAAGAAGAATGTTCCAGACATAGGGGCTGCCTGTGTAAACGTCTTGAGGCATAAAGGATCTTGGTAAATTTGAGAAACTGAAAGAAGGCCAGTATAACTAGAGTACAGTGAATAAAAGTCACAAAAGATAAAGCTGAAGAGATAAGCTGACGACATAAGTTAGGATTGGGGTTTTTATTGTAACTGTAGTGGGAAACCATTGAATGCTTTTTTTAGAAAATTCTTTTCCATTATTGTTTATTATAAGATATTGAATATAGTTCCCTATGCTATACAGTAGGTCCTTGTTGTTTATCTCTTTTGTATATAGTAGTGTGTATCTGTTATCCCGAACTCCTAATTTATCCCTCCCTGTCCCTTTCCCCTTTGGTAGCCATTAGTTTGTTTTCTATGTTTGTGAGTCTATTTCTGTTTTTTAAATAAGTTTCATTTGTATCATATTTTTTAGATTCTGCATATAAGCGATGTCATATGATATTCGTCTTTCTCTGACTTACTTCACTTAGTATGATAATCTCTAGGTCCATCCATGTTGCTACAAATGGCATTATTTCATTCTTCTTTATGGCTGAGTAGTATTCCATTGTATATATCCACCACATCTTCTTTAATCATTGAATGATTTTAGAAAGGAAATAGATCAGATTTGCATTAATTTTTTTTTTTTGTTGTCCACTCTATGAGGAATGGATTGGAATTAGGCAAGAGTCAAAGCTGGGAAACCAATTTAGAGGCGCTTTCAGTGATCCAGATGGAAGAAGATGGTGACTTAGACTAGAGAGGTGGCAGTGGAAATGGGAGAGAAGTGGATGGATTTAGAATGCATTTCAGAGACAGAGTCAGCAGAACTTGGTGGTAGATTCAGTGTGCAGTGTAAAGGAGCAGGAGGTTGTCGAGGACAGCTCCCAGGCTCTCGGACCTAATGTAACAGAGGAAGTGGGTTGAAGCCAGTGGGGAGAGTCACTATTGATTAGATTAGATGATGTTTTTAAATAATAGAAGCATTCAGAAACATAACCTACAAAGTCATTTTTGAGAGCCTAGACATTCTTTAGTAGAAACCGCTTCAACCTTTGTTCCACAAATTTTGCGGGAAGATTTTATTACAGGGTCTTATGCAGTCTTCGTAAGAGATAAATAAATGATAAAGGAGTTAACATAGGAATACATCCAAGCAAAACCCCATCATTTATTAAGTACCTGCTTTGTTCTAGAAACTATGCTAGGTGCAGGGGCTATGAATGAGACACTGTTTTTATTTTCATAGAGCTTTTGCCATTTAGTAGGAAACGTACTCACAAAAGCAAATCCAGTAGTGATGGCTCATAGTGATGATCTTGAACAATTAAATTTTGTGATACATTATCTAATTAAGTTGAGCATTATTGAAATGTTTAGCAAGTGCCACCCCCCCAAAAAAAAAGTCATCTATTAATTGGTTTTGTTTTGTTTTGTTTTGTTTTGTTTTTGTTTTAATTTCAGGAGAAGGATATAGTTTGCCTGGTACTATGTTCCATCATTACTAGCTAGTCAGCGAACACTTCATAAAAAAGAGCCACCTCTAAAAAGAAAAACAGAAGTGTAAGAAATTAGTAGTATAGGCTTTTGTTTGGAATTATATTTCAACAGTGATCTTGTGAGCTTGGAAGAAATGGTTTTTCTTAAAAGATGCATTACCAGAAAGAAGCATTTGTATTCAATTCATTACATTGAAGAGCATAACAGCCTCCTCGAAATATATAGAATGATATTTACATAGAATATCACCAAATAGCACATTATATTTCTATAGTAATTTTAGTGCTTTCTAATTTTGAAGGATTTGATTGTTTTTTTTTTGTGGTTCTAGAAAGTTAACAGCATTTTTGAAATCTGTCTGGGCCACTAAAATAATTTTCTTCTTTGCATAAAGAATTGAACAGTTAATTAGAAATGGAATAAACTAGGTTCAACAACTCTCTTCACCCTATGAGGTAAGGATTGTTATCCCTATTTAATTTAATTAAGTAATTAATTTTTTTCCTAGAAAAATGTTTATCTTAGAATTAACAAAACATGCATGTAAAAGCATTAACATTATATGCCTAATGTCGCAACTACCTAAACAGTCATTCTCAAGCCAGGATGTACTGCAAAACCACCTTAACCTGCCTAGGCTCTGTTCAAATATTCAGAAACTCCAGGGACTGAGGAGAAGGGGCCCAGGTACAGTGTTTAGGAAACACTTGCCAGATGATCTTGTAGTTGGGAACTGCTTTAAGATATATGAGCCTGTTAGCTACAACTAGAATAGGAAAGTCAAGATGCAAAGGCGGTTCTATAACTTTAAGCAGTTAGTTCTCATCCACATTAACTGTCTGAGATTTTTGAAAGTGGTGACAGGTACATAGGTAACCAATGTATAGAGATTGTTTGGCGACTGTTCATCTTCGTTACGTTTTCTGGACAACTGCACACGGATACGGTATGTGACATTCCTTATTCCTTTGGCCCAGCAGCTTTGTTGAGCCTGTTGTCAACGCGCACATCTGGAGTTCCCATCTCCTTCATGGCAAATTTCTGGATTTCTTTGAGTGCCCAAAGGGCATGCTTCTTGAAACCCACTCCATTTTACACAAGGAAACCGAGACTTTTAGTTGAGTGACTTTCCTGAAGTTACGTAACTAGTAATGGTAGAGGTGGATTAGAGCTGGAGCCTGTGTGACTTCCATTTTTGTGCCCCTGATCACAGTAACATCCTGCATTACCTTGTAAAAGACGTTACAGAGGCATCAAAATCATAAAGCCTGTACTGAATGCAAGTAGGGAAAGGTAAGATAAACAGCAAACAGTGGCCCAGAGTACCAGTTGATGTAATTTGTTGCTGTATTAAATGATATGGACTGTTCCATATGTTCACAGTATATTCTAGGATTAGTAAGAGTTGGTATGATCTGAGATGGTCACAGAAGAAGCAGGATTTAGGTAAATGAAGAGGATGAGGACTTACCAGGTAGAGTAAACAACATTAACTTCAGCTTTGAGGAATACAGTGTATATATTATATTAATACAAGAGACATTGTGATTATTGGTCCATCAGGTCAACAGATATTTGAGGGCCTACTATGTGCAGGTCATACTGTGGCGATGATGTAGAAACACAATAGCTGCCTGTGAAGGTGTTATAACACGGGCAGTCCTTGCTTTGCATGGCGCTGTGCTGATGGGGACACATGAATATCAGAATTGTGTTCGTGCTTCATGTACTCTGTAGTGACTGAGATTGGATCTCAGTTTTGATATGCATAAGTTTCAGTTAACATGGTAGCATGCAAAGCAAGGACCGCCTGTAGTTTAGTCTGAGAGGTAAAACTGCATGGAACATTGTTGGGTAATGGTAAAAAATATATTGAATTACTGATATAGGGCTGGATTTTAGAGGACTTTGAAAGCTAGTAAGAGGATGTTAGTTTTAGCATGCTGGGGTTTTAAGGTATCTCCATGACTGCTTTTTTTTTTTTTGCGGTACGCGAGCCTCTCACTGTTGTGGCCTCTCCCGTTGCGGAGCACAGGCTCCGGACGTGCAGGCTCAGCGGCCATGGCTCACGGGCCCAGCCACTCCGCGGCATGTGGGATCTTTCTGGACCTGGGCACGAACCCGTGTCCCCTGCATCGGCAGGCGGACTCTCAAGCACTGCGCCACCAGGGAAGCCCCATGACTGCTTTTTTGTTGCTGGAGTGGACTCCTTGGTACTGCTGAAATTAGGGTGGGAGCAGAGGGCTGTTTTAGTGTCTGAAGGCATTTACCCATTAATTATGAGTCACATATTAAAGGCTGTTTAGATGTATTTTGAGTTCATTCATTTGATGATTTAGCAAAATTTTATTGAGTATTTATTAAGATAGTGGTTAAGAGCCTAGGTATTAGAGATAGCCTGCACGGGTTCAAATCCTGTCTCTGCTGAGTGACCTTGGTCAACCAAGTTTACTTAATAGGTTTCTTGAAAGGATTAAATGAATTGATATTTGCAAAGCGCTTAGTATGTCGTTCACATCATTTGGGGCATTGGCCTTAGGTAGGAGCCTAGACCATTCATCCATAGCCTTAAGGAAGGGCAGGGTGTATGGCCACAAGGGTAGACATACAGATGTGCCGTGGAAAGCTGTGGAAGCTCTCTTTTGATTGCTTCTTAGAAAGCAAAGGCATTGCTTGAATGTGTAGATGGGGTACAAGGTATTGGAGGCTTGAGAGACAGGAGAAAGTAATGAAATAATCTAGAAGAGTAGGACAGTGAATGGAGTGGGGAAGCATCAAGTGCGCATTGAGGTTAGTGGGTATGAATTATAAATTAAGACTAGTGAGCATGGTTCTGTGTTTTTCTCTAATAGTGTTCAGATATGAGGGTAATAACTTGGATTGTGTTGGAATATTGAATTTAACCAGAGTTGGGATTTTGGTGAATCAGGAGAAAAGCAAGGAAGTTAAGGATGTATGTAAAGATGAGGTACAGTAAAAGACCTTGGAATCTAAGCTGGATAAGAAGAAAAAGAAAGTCTAAGTCCCCATTTTCTCCCTCCCCCAGCCTGGTGACAACCACCATTCTACTTTTCTGTCTATGAATTTAACTACTCTAGGTAGATCTTACATGAGTGCAGTTGTAAAATATTTGTCCTTTTGTTGTCGGCCTTATTTTACTTAGCATAATGTCTTCAGGGTTCATCCATGTTGTAATATGTGTCAGAATTTTCTTCCTTTTTAAAGTCTAAATAGTATTCCATTGTGTGTTTGTACCACATCTTTTTTATCCCTTTATCCGTCAATGGACACTTGGTTGCTTCTGCCTTTTCGACTTATGAATAAGGCTGCTATGAACATGGTGTACAAATAATTGTTTGAGTCCTGGCTTTCAGTTCTTTTGGCTGTATTCCCAGAAGTGCAGTTGCTGGTTCATATGATAATTCTGTGTTTAATTTTTTGAGGAACTGCCATACTGTTTTTTTCCGCAGTGGCTGTACCATTTTACATTCCCAACCAGCAATGCTCAAGGGTTCCAGTTTCTCCAGATGCTCGCCACACTTGTTATTTTCTGGTGTTTTGTTTTGTTTTTTATAGTAGCAATCCTAAATGGGTGTGAGTGGTATCTCATTGTGGTTTACATTTGCATTTCCCTGATGATTAGTGATGTTGACTCTTTTCATGTACATATTGGCCATCTGTATGTATATCTCTTTAGAGTGAAAAAAAATTATAACTCATTTTATAGTAAAGATCTTAGTTACCCTAATTCAATTGTTGGCAAAACATGATCTGACTGAGTTTAGACTATATATATTCTTTACTTATCCCATTTATGTGACTATTCATATGCTTTGCTAAAGAATATTAATGTATCTGATATGGAGCATTGTCCCAAATCCTACTGAGAGGCTGTTGATTTAAGATACATATAGGTACTGGTAGTACTTCTCTACAAGAGAAAAATTCAGTATTCCAAAGTACTTCTATTCCAAGGGGTTTTGGATAAGAGACTATGGACATGTAGTAGCTTCATTTCTTTGGAAAACTATTTCCAGTTCAAAGAACTTACACACAAAACTTTTGGATTCAGAAATTAATTAGTTGAGGGCTACCCATACTTTCTATCTCACCATTGTACCCGGTTGGTTCTTTCTTTCTTGTGCTTCACTCTTGATATTCCCGTCCTGGAGTTCTTCACCTCTTAACTTCTCTGATCCTTGGCTTCTCTCCCCTCCCCCCATCTGTAAAGCAGGCATGTTGTTTCCTACTTTGATGAATGGATTGTGGGGAATAAATGAGATGCCAGTGCGAGGTGCAGAGACTGCACGTATAGGGTGCCCCACCATGCTGAGTCTCTTTACTCCTTACGGTCATGCTCTCTCCACTTCGCAGCATGTGGACTCATTCTTATGCATCTCCTTCATCGGTAGCTTTTAATCCCTAAGGGAACAGAATTATTTTTTATCATAGCTTTTATGGGAAAAATGTTCAAATACCAGAAGACATGTCCTCTCCCCCCCCAACATTTCAGATTCTCATACTGATACTAAGGGTAACAGTCCTACCCTCCACTTCCCACACCAAAATGTTCATTTCCCACAGGGAATGGAAAAGGAAGGTCCGGCAGAGGGAGGGAACAGGGCTGTATTTACATCAGTTGTAATTTTCATTCTGCTACCATATCTAAGACTTGGGGCGTCCTCTGTGTGCAAGAGTGGTCTCTATATTGGAAAATATAAATTAGTCATTTGACAGAAGTGGAGTTTTGCAGAAGAGTAACAGTCCTTTTCTCAAAATTGCTGGTAATAAAAGTTTCATTATCTAGAATAGGTATATTTAAAGTTACCTTTTGATTTAGCCCAATTACTAGTGCATTTAGTGCCCCCCTTACTTTCTTAGATTAAAAAATCCCTTCTGGCCCAGAATATATGTTATGTTTTAAAAGATTTTGGCGTATTCAAATGAGAAGGAGGGCACAGAGTGGCAGAACCTGAGTTAAAAGTTAAAAAAATGTTGTGCCCTTGATTGTATTAGATATCTGCTACTTTGAAAGCTGCATGTTTAATGAAATTTTTGACTGAAATTTAAAAATAAAATGATTTAGTAAAGATACCCTTGTAAATTCAGATTTGAACAATTTGAATTTGGCAAGGACTAGGTTAATGAGTGGTATAGATGCAGCTGTTACTTCCTCACTGCACAGAGCCTTTGTTAATTTCCAGACCTTGATAAAGGGAAACACACTGGCTCAGAGGCTTCTTTCCCAAGGGAGCTGGAGGTCGTGGAGCCCTGTGGCTGTGCGCATCTCGCACAGTGGGGGAAGGCGAGAGCTGCAAAGGCAGAGGAATTCTGCTCTGAGTCTGGTTTTACATAGACTCTCCTAGTGACGGCGATGTGCAGACAGTTGTACTGGGGCTGGGTATCCACTTTTGCGTTGGGCGTCCACCTGGAGGAGCGCTGGGCAGCGGATGGGAAAGCTCTCACACAACAGGGCGGTGCCAGAGCAGGTGCATGGTCTCACCTTTCGTGCTTCCTGCTTGATCCTTGGCTCAGGAAGTTAGATTTGGTTTCTGATATTGGTTATTATGATATTTTCTATACTACTATTCTTGTTGTTTGAGCTGTGAAGATAGGCTAAAAGATACTACTTTATGAATTAGAATACATGATTCTGGAATGTAGTTTAAAGAACAGTGTTGTTAAAAACCTTTTGCAGAGTTCTGTTTTTGGTTTTCAGAAATGAAAAAAAATCTTATTTTAACCCTGTCTTGTGTTTTTTCTTTTTGATTTTTGCCTTTGGAAGAGCCTCAGTACTCCTTGGTGTCATAACACAGTTTATCCAACTAATAGATGTTTGTCTTTTGTTTTGAGGTGTCTGAGGAAGAGGTGAGGTTTCACCTGGCTGTGTTCCAGCATGAAACCTGAGATAAGTCCCTTGGCCTTTTATAAAAGGGAATGGTTAGAAAGACCAGAGAGTTCTCAAATGAGTTGTGGTGAAAAGGCTTCTTCCTTAAATGAATTTATATGAAAAGTGAATAAAAACCTCTGAATTTTTTTTTAGTTTTGTTAGAAGGGGTGTGTGTGTGTGTGTGTGTGTGTGTATGTATGTGTGTGTGTGTGTGTGTGTCACGAGCTCCAACAAGGGACTTTAGTAATCTCTGTGCTTTTTAAAGCATAAAGTTGAAGGATAATTTTGGTTGCTCGTTTGAAGAGTTATTAATACTCGTGTTTGATTAGGCTAAATTCTAGCTCCTTTTTTAAAAAAAAAGTCATTTAATAGACTATCCATAATAAATATACATGCATATATATAATATGTTATATGCATAACACACACAGGGGCATACCTTGTTTTATTGCACTTCACTTTATTGTGCTTCATAGATAGGTTTTTACAGATTGAAGGCTGTGGCAGCGCTGAGTTGAGCAAGTGTATCAGCACCACTTTTCCAGCAGCATTTGTTCATTTTGTGCCTCTGTCACGTTTTGGTAATTTTTGCAATATTTCAGACTTTTTCATTATTATTATATTTATTCTCATGATCTGTTATGGTGACTTGCTGAAGGCTCAGATAATGGTTAGCATTTTTAGCAGTAAAGTATTTTTTAATTAAGGTATGTCCGTTGTTTTTTTTAGACATAATGCTATTGCAAACTTAATAGACTAGAGTATAGTGTAAATAGCTTTTATATGCACTGGAGACCAAAAAAATTCGTGTGACTTGTGATATTCACTTCATTGCTGTGGTCTGGAGCGGAATCCACAGTATCTCCGAGGTATGCCTATATACATGTATGCATGTATGAATCTTGCTGTAGTGGATGCAGGGCAGATCAGATTCCCCTTGAATTTAAGGTTTTAAAAACCTGATCCTTGTAGTCAATAGCAGTGGCTTATATTTGAGCTGCTGCTGTGGAAGTCCTCAACGCTTTACAAGTTATTCTTTTTTTAAGGTAGTGTAGTTCAGGTTATTGCAGGGATGGGGGTATAGAAATTATTTTAATTATATACAGAAGATAGATAAAATGGGATAAAAGTGTGTCTTTAACAGAGTATTACTTTCTTTGGTTAAACCTATGAAAAGCCACTAAGAAGGGAGTTTTAGGGGCAGTGTAAAATGAAGACTCTTACTTGTTTTGTCATATTCCTTAATATCTGTTTTCACAAACCGGAGGATGATTCCTTTCTGTACGTGCTCACATGTTGAGTAGGTGGTTGCCGTTGCTGTCACTTGGGACACTACACATGTGATCTCGGCCAGTGGGCAGCAAGCACTCCTCCCCACCCCTGACTTTATATCCCCAAGTGCTGGCAGGGTCTCTTTAACAACTAAGTGATTAAGGAGTGAGTTTAGTTGAGGATATTCACAGAATTATTAAATGTGGAAACTGCAATGTCACCAACTGCATTTGGTTCTAAGAGATTTATTAGCATTTTTATTCTTCATTTGGATGCTCTATTTAAAGGATAATACACCTTATTTCAAAACTTACTAGCTTGTTCCTGGCTTTTTAACTTTTCCTGTGGAATCCTGAGAAGGCGACACTTAGATTCAGATGGGTTTTTTTTGTTTTGTTGGTTTTGTTATCTGTCTCAGTGTATTTAATTTAACTAACTTATGTAATTAATGTATTTTCTCACTGCACAGAAAGTTGGAGTGACCGGTCCCCCTGATCCACAAGTCCGCTGTCCCTCTGTTATTGAGTTTGGGAAGTATGAAATCCACACCTGGTACTCTTCTCCATATCCTCAAGAATACTCAAGGTATGTTTCAAGAGACCATTTACTTTCTGTTCTTAGATTCATAGAACTTCAGCACTAGAAGGGATCTTGGAGACACTGTAGTGCAGTTCATGTTTTTACATTTGAAAAAACTGGTTGGTTTTAAATGTCCATAATAGCAGCATACTTTGGCAGCTACTTAATCTCAGTTGGCTTTAGATTTTCTTTGCTGTAACCTGTCCAAAAGCTGTTACTTAAGATTGGAGGGCTTCCCCGGTGGCGCAGTGGTTGAGAGTCTGCCTGCTGATGCAGGGGACACGGGTTCGTGCCCCGGTCCGGGAAGATCCCACATGCCGCAGAGCGGCAGAGCCTGCACCTCCGGAGCCTGTGCTCGGCAACGGGAGAGGGCACAACTGTGAGAGGCCCGCGTACCGCAAAAAAAAAAAAAAAAAAAAAAAAAAAGATTGGAAACCCGACACATGGTCAGAATGAAAGGGGAGCATTTTTTGTTTATGAGAAATTTGCCTTCATACTTCACACTAAGAATATTTTTAAAGGGAGATTCTTATTTTTAACTATAAATAAAGTTTCACTGAGTAGCCTTTTATTTAAATTTTTATAATTTAACGAACTTAGTAAATAATTTGTTTTCCCAGGAGTAATTGGACAAATATTACATATAAATGGCTTGGGTTTCTAGATATAAAAACTGGTCAGTCACCAGCTTTTTGGGGTAAGGCAGCATGCCAGATTTGTTTCATGACTCAACTCTGACATTTATAAGCTACGTAACCTTAGGAGTTACCCAGCTACTTGTTACCTTAGTTTCCTCATCCGTAAAATAGAGATAACAGTAGTTCTTCATGAGGTTTATTGTCAACATGAAATAAGTTGAAATATGTAAATCACTTCAAAATGGTGAGTGCCCAGTAACGTCAGTTATTATTACTTTTTTCTTTTAGGGTTGAAATTGAAAGAGTTAAAGTAAGATTTGGTCAAAAAATTAAATACTGGCCTACCATTTGAAGTACAGCAGTCATATTAATTCTTTCTTTAATCCATAAGCTACATATGCCTCAGTTTCCCATTTAGCAGAGTGTTATGAGAAATAATAAATTACGGTGCTCTGTGGGTTAAACACGTATTCAGAGTACTTATTATATAACTTCTTACCTATCTAGTAACATGGTTTGTCTAAAATGTTAGCCAAAATAATTATACTGACAGTGATTTATTTAGTGCTTTATAGTATACACGGTGCTTTAATAGGGGTTATTTCTAAGAAGCTGGGAATAGGCCAGTATAATTTGTTAAAAAACTAGAACTCAGTATTTTTTTAAACTTTCCATGTAACTTAATAACTTGCTTGTCTGGTTTCCAAGTCTAACAGAAATAGAAAAATAAGAATGAGAATGTTCTTACAGACCTAGATCTCAGTGACCAAAAGAAAAAGAGAGAGAGAGAGAGAGAGAGAGAGAGAGAAAGCAAAACTCTAGGAAACTAACATAAAGCCTATGAAACACAGCAAACTGAGACCCATTTATTGTAGAGTCAGTTAGCCCCAAACTCTGTGGTAGATCTTTAAGGCAGCATTCTGTTTATTTCATGGAAGAACAACAATCTGAGTTTGTTAAAAAGATTAAATTATATTTATATATTATTTTATGTATATATGTTAAAAGAGGGAAGGAAATTCCTCAACTACCTACAGAACACAGGTATTCAGTGCAATTTCCTCCTCAGGAGTTCTGGGTAGCCAGGATATTGTATGATCAAGAACAGCGAAGTTGAGGAATTAATTCCTTCATTAAAATAAATTATTTTTTTTAAATAAATTATTTTAATAAATAAATTATTATTTAAAGTAATAGGTTTTTTTTTTTTTTTGTTTGTTTGTTTTTTTTGTGGTATGTGGGCCTCTCACTGTTGTGGCCTCTCCCGTTGCGGAGCACAGGCTCCAGACGCGCAGGCTCAACGGCCACGGCTCATGGGCCCAGCTGCTCCGCGGCATGTGGGATCTTCCTGGACCGGGGCACGAACCCGTGTCTCCTGCTTCGGCAGGCGGACTCTCAACCACTGCGCCACCAGGAAAGCCCAGTTAATAGTAATTTAAAATAAATTATTGCCGTTTTTAAGTGAGCTGTCCAAATCACAAGAGTGCTTCACTTAGAAAAGAAAGTTGTCCAACACATGTGTCACCTGTTCCAGGGATTGTAGTGCAGAGATTAGAACCACAGGCACCGTCTCTCTTCCCCTCAGGGGGAGGAGAGGAGCTCCATTTACTAAGGAATGGAGATAGAAGATGAGAATGGACCCAACCATGAGGCTGTTGACTTTAAGATATTAAGCCTCATCAAAAATGTGCTTTTTGTTCTGATGAGGTTGTCACTAGAACGTGATTTCTTAACCAGCTTTGAGGGAATTAGTTATCAGTGGAAGAATGAACAAACATTGCCAGCAGAAAAATAAATAACCAAAAAAGTATAATAGGAATTGTAATAGAAAGCAGCAATAGGGTAAGAACTGTAAAATTCATCAACTTTCTTAAGTAGAATTTTAGACATTTTCTATTCATTTTCTTATCCACCATTGTGGAGGGTTCCCTGAATTTTGCATCAGAAAATATTCTGTAATTTAATAAGCTCTTTAGTATCGATAATTGTGATCTTTTTCTATCTATTCATAATTTTAAGTACATTGTTAGGAAACCACATAATCTATTTAAAATGAGTTTAGGTTTGTTTCACTTCTGAGTTCTTTTAAACTTGAGTTGGCTAAAATGTTTAGAGATCTTATGTTTTCCAAATAATAAACCTGTATTTTTACTTTGTTAATGACTATTATTCTCTGCTAAATTACTTCAAATTATTTTCTTGTTGTTAAAGGTTTTAAACACTTTTTAAAAAATTCCAAATCCTAAAGCATGCAAAATAGGACAATTGGAGCAAAACCAAAAACGATCACAGGAGGAAAAATCTTTTGGGAAGTGGGATTATGCATTGTCTCCCATAATATTCAGATATTTGTGTGTGTAGTGTATGTTAAGTAATATTGCATCCATGACTTAAAAAAAAAAAAACAAAGCAAAATGAAACAACAACGATGAAGCAATAGTGCTGCTTCATTTGGAGCAGTATGATTAAGTCTCAGATGTTGAAAAATAGAAACCAGAGTTTTAACCCTAGGTTTCTCCAACAGGGCCATGTTATGCACACACATGGAAGACAGGTCCATAGAGGGCCCTGCTCTGCCTTTAAAAACATGACATTGATGGGCTAGAGGCAAGAGGAACTGTGATCATGGGATAGCCTCTACTCCTGAGCTGCTTAGAGCCTAGCTTCTTAATGACCTCTTTGCTGCAAGATCATATTAAGATCCTAAGAAGGCAGATTCCCACATTATTGAGTAGCTTAGGAAGCTTGCTCTACCTTTTGATCCTGTTCCTGACTTGATTTGATGCGTAGATTATGTACAGCCCCAGTTACTAAAGAACAGCATCCTTGAAGTCCTTGAATGCCCATTAAATGATGACATAAAATGGATGAAAGGAGAATAAAAATATTCATAGTATTAATTATAAATAATAGCAGCTATAGTTACCATTCACTGAGCTTGCTACTGGACTAAACATCTCTGGAATAATTCTGTGAGGTGGATATTGCTTTCTTTGTTTTACAGCCTAGGGCCCCCAGCAAACATATTCAAGACCATACAGTTTATAAGTGGCAGAACCAGGATTTAATCCCACTTTTCTCTTACCATATAGCCATAACCTTTAACCTCTCTGCTTCACTACTCCATATAGCATTGATATCTAGATTGATCTTAGATGGCTTGTACCATAGTCTTTGACTCAAGTAGTATTTGATATAATTTTTATTGTATTAAAATTTTACTACAAGTTGACCTGTTATAAAAGTCACACAAACTGCTACTATCTTGGGCAATGTTCAAAAGCCAAGAAGGTATTGTAGGAACTTCTAGGAAGAATATTTGCATCATCCTAGAAGTAAGGGAAACAATAAGCTGCAGCCCAGTCCTGACTTCATAGACTGTGGTGTCCATATACTGGGTGACTTTAAAATTGAATGTCAAGTAGGGGGGCTATACCCCATGATGCAGCTAATCACAGTGACCATACACCAACTTGATAGTCAAGGCCGAGGTGCTCTTAGGAAGAAGATGACAGAAAGGAGCACCCAGCAGTATTCTTTAGGGCAGGGAGTATTCATAATCTCAATAACTGCATTTCATTTCATGTGATCTCATGTTTTTCCTATATGATAATATCTTTTCAATGAGAGAACTGCAGCCATTTGTACTATTACAAGAAGAAATATTTTGTTTTTTCCTTGAGTTTTATTGGATGATTCCCTTTAGACTAACAGTGTCATCCCAGTAGGCTTGGTTTTAATGAAGTAAGAGGCTTTTAAAATACAAAGGATCATAAGAGAGTATGACAAACAACTGTACGCCAGTCAAATGGACAACCTAGAAAAAATGGAAAAATTCCTAGAAATTTAGAATCTCCCAAGGCTGAAGCAGGAAGAAATAGAAGATATGAACAGACCAATTCCCAGTAATGAAATTGAATCAGTAATAAAACAACTCCCAATAAACAAAACCCTAAGACCAGATGGCTTCATAGATGAATTCTACCAAACATTTAGTGAAGAGTTAACACCTGTCCGTCTCAAACGATTCCAAAAAACTGCAGAGGAAAGAATGCTTCTGAACTCATTCTATGAGGCCAGCATCACCCTGATACCAAAACCAGATAAAAATAACCACAAGAAAAGAAAATTACAGGCCAATATCACTGATGAACATAGATACAAAAATCCTCAACAAAATACTAGCAAACCAAATACAACAATACATTAAAATGATCATAAACAATTGTAAGCAGTAATCAAGTGAGATTTATCCCAGGGATTCAGAGATTTTTCAGTATCTGCAAATCAGTCGGTGTGATATATACCACATTAGCAAATTGAAGAAGAAAAACGATATAATCATCTCAGTAGATGCATAAAAAGCTTTTGACAAAATTCAACATCCATTTATGATAAAAACTCTCCAGAAAGTGGGCATAGAAGGAACATACCTCAACATAATAAAGGCCATATATGATAAGCCCACAGCTAATTTCATACTCAGTTATGGAAAGCCAAAAGCATTTCCTCTCAGATCAGGAACAAGACAGGGGTGCCCACTCACCACTTTTATTCAACATAGTGTTGGAAGTCCAAGCTGCAGCAGTACAAGCAAAAGAAATAAAAGGAATCTCGATTGGAAAGAAGAATTAAAACTGTCACTGTTTGCAGATAACATGATACTATACATAGAAAATCCTAAAGATGCCACAAAAAACTTCTAGAGCTCATCAATGAATTTGGTAAAGTTGCAGGATACAAAATTTGTTGTGTTTCTGTACACTAACAGTGAACTATCAGAAAGAGAAATTAAGGAAACAATCCCATTTACCGTCGCATCAAAAAGAATAAAATACCTAGTAATAAACCTACCTAAGGAGGTAAAAGACATGTACTCAGAAAACTATTAAGACATTGATGAAAGAAACTGACGATGACACAAACAAATGGAAAGATAAATACTGTGTTCATGGATTAGAAGAATTATTATTGTTAAAAATGACCATATTGGGCTTCCCTGGTGGCGCAGTGGTTGAGAGTCCGCCTGCCGATGCAGGGGACACGGGTTCGTGCCCCGGACTGGGAGGATCCCACATGCCGCGGAGCGGCTGGGCCCGTGAGCCATGGCCGCTGAGCCTGCGCGTCCGGAGCCTGTCCTGCGCAACGGGAGAGGCCACAGCAGTGAGAGGCCCGTGTAACGCATAAAAAAAAAAAAAAAAAATGACCATATTATGCAAGGCAATCTACCGATTCAGTGCAGTCCCTATCAAATTACTAATGGCATTTTTCATAGAACTGGAACAAAAATTTTAAACTTTGTGTAGAAACACAAAAGATCCTGAATAGCTGAAACAATCTTGAGAAAGTAAAACAGAGCTGGAGGCATCATGCTCCCTGACTTCAGACTATACTACAAAGCCACAGTAATCAAAACAGTATGGTACTGGCACAGAAACAGACACACAGATCAGTGGAACAGGATAGAAAGCCCAGGAATAAGTCCACACACTTATGGTCAATTAATCTGTGACAAAGAAAGCAAGAATGTACAATGGGGAAAAGATAGTCTCTTCAGTAAATGATGGTGGGATGACTGGACAGCTACATGCAACAGAATGAAATTAGACAATTTTCTTAAACCAGGTACAAAAGTAAACTCAAAATGGTTTAAAGACCTAAAGATAAGACCTGTAACCATAAAACTTCTAGAAGAAAATATAGGTGGAACACTCTTTGACATAAATCGCAGCAGTTTTTTGGGGGGATCTGTCTCCTAAAGCAAAGGAAGCAAAAGCAAAAATAAACAAATGGAACCTAATTAAACTTAAAAGCTTTTGCCCAGCAAAGGAAACCACTGACAAAATGAAAAGACAACCTACTACTGAATGGGAGAAAATACTTGCAAATGATATGACCAATAAGAGGTTAATATCCAAAATATATAAACAGCTCATACAACTCAACATCAAACAAACAAAAAAAAACCCCCAAAACCAGCTGATTAAAAAATGGGCAGAAGACCTGAATAGATATTTTTCCAAAGAAGACATGCAGATGGCCAACAGGCATGTGAAAAGATGCTCAACATTGTTGATCATTAGAGAGATGCAAATTAAAACCACAATGAGATATTACCTCACGCCTGTCAGAATGGCTGTCATCAAAAAAAATCTACAAATAACATGTTGGCGAGGATGTGGAGAATAGAGAACCATTGTACACTTGGTGGGAATTTAAATTGATGCAGTTACTGTGCAGAACAGTATGGAGGTTCCTCAAAAAACTAAAAATAGAACTACCATATGATCCAACAATTCCACTTCTGGGTATATGTCCAAAGAAAACAAAAACATTAAAGCGAAAAGATATATGCACCTCAATGTACATAGCAGCATTGTTTACAATAGCGAAGACATAGAAGCAACCTAAGTGTCCATCAACAAATGAATGGATAAAGAAGATATTATGTATATATAACATCTTCTTTATCTGTGTATGTGGTGTGTATCTGTATATATGTACATATGACAAAGGAATACCACTCAGCCATAAAAAGGAACGAAATAATGCCATTTGCGGCAACATGGATGGACTTGGAGGGTATTATGGTTAGTAAATAAGTCAGACAAAGAAAAATACTATATGATATCACTTATGTGTGGAATCTAAAAAATAAACTAGTGGATGTAACAAAAAAGAAATAGACACACAGACACAGGGAACAAACTAGTGGTTACCAGTGGGGAGAGGGAAGGGGGAGGGGCAAGGTAGTGGTGCAGATGAAGAGGTGCAAACTACTATGTATAAAATAAATAAGCTAAAATGGCATATTTTACAGCACAGGGAACATAGCAAATATTTTAATAATAACTATAAATGGAGTATAACTCAAAAATTGTGAATCACTATGTTGTACACCTGGGACTTATTGTTCATCAGCCATACTTCAATAAAAAAAAAAAAGAAAAATAAATAGGAGGCTTTAAAAATGTTTTCAGCAGGAACTGATTTAGAATAAACTAGATCATATTATGCTTGCTTCTGTTTTATTAGTTTTCACATAATAAGACCCAGTGAAGTTTTTAAAAAAATAATCAATAAAATGCCATACATCTTGCTATTCCAAGTAAACAGCTTGAAGTTGGCGTTTGTCATTATTGTAACCTGGAAAAGTCACTGGTTCTTTCTCTCTTCCCTTCTCCTCCCTCCTCTCCCCCCTTCCCTTCCCCCTCCTCCTCTCTTCTCTTCCTTCCCTCCCTCCATCTCTCTGTCTCTTTCTTTCTTATTTCAAAAAGCTCAGAATTTTGTTTAGGTTTTTTAGATTCACATTTGTAGGAAATATTTATTTATAATATTTAGCTGTCACATTGAACCTATACTCAAGGATTCTTCTCTGTCTTCATGTTGTAACAAGTTAAAATTGGTCGTTGAGAATTTATTTATTTATTTTATTAAAGTATAGTTGGTTTACAATATTGTATTAGTTTCAGGTGTACAGCAAAGTGATTCTGTTATATATATTTATATATATTATAAATAATTTGATATATATTATTTTCCATTATATCAATAGATTATTACAAGATAATGAATATAGTTCCCTGTGCTACACAGATTCTTGTTGCTTATCTATTTTATGCATAGTTTATATCTGTTAATCCCATACTCCTAATTTATCCCTTCCGCCCTCCCTTTCCCCTTCGGTAACCATAAGTTTGTTTTCTGTGTTTGTGAATCTGTTTCTGTTTTGTATGTAGATTCATTTGTATTTGTTTTTGGACTCCACATATAAGTGATACCATAAAGTGTTTGTCTTTCCCTGTCTGACTTCACTTAGTATGATATTCTCTAGGTCCATGTATGTTGCTGCAGATGACAGTAGTTCGTTCTTCTTCATGGCTGAGTAATATTCCATTTATGTATATGGGTGTATATGTATCACATCTTCTGTTGATGTGTGCTTGGGTTGCTTGCATGTCTGGGCTATTGTAAATAGTGCTGCTATGAACATTGAGGTTCATGTATCTTTTCAAAGAGTTTTTCTCTTTTCTAGATATAGCCCATTGAGAATTTAGAACAGGTAAAGAATAGGTAAGTAGTAGAGTAGTTGCAGGGAGGAGGATGCCATTAAGTACATTTATAGGGAGAACCTCATTCTTCCACCTTCCTTTGAAGAAGAAATCGTTCAAAATCCAAGATATTCAGGAAGACAGGCTGGCAGTTGTGGGTCATCTTTGAGACTCAATTAATACCATTAGTGCCCACATTAGATGATGAAGTATACAACTGGGGCCATTTCATTTTGAGTTTTTTTTAGTTCTGGTGGTAAAGAAGGAAAAAGCTATTTATCCTGCTGTTGTTCCTTCTCTGAGTAGCTTGAGGCAACGTGCGAAGGAAATAAGCAGAGTGGCCTAGGAAGCCTTCCTTTCCTGTGCTCTGGGCGCCTGCTGCTTATATTTGTAATGTCAGTCATTATTTGTTTCACTCAGTACTTTATTTTGGAATGGCTTATTTTTGTACTAATGATATAATTTCGGGTTGTTTTGAGTTTGACTAATATTAGACATTATTTTTGTGTTACATATTGTAGACATTTAGAAATATTATATACCACAGCAGTTCCATGGAAACTTTTAGTGTGCTGAATGGCAGTTTTAAAAATAAGATGTGGGATTGTAGAGAAGGAATTAATACACATTGTGAATCCCCAAGGGAGAAGAAAAAATTAATCACATGCCTTTTCCCACTTTACTTGAGCATGAAACACTTAAATGTATACAGAACTAGTGTTCCATAATACACCTGGGAAAGGCTTTAGTTGAATGTTAGATGTTTTCAGATAAATATGCTTCAAAAGCTGCTTCTAAAGTAGAACTTGAAAAAATAGTTATGGTCTTCACACGTTAACAAAGTAAACATTTTTGTACATTGATCTACTTTTTCTTTAATTCCAGATTAATCTTTTTAAAGCATAGCTATCTAAACTGATGGCAACTAAATTAATGAGGTTTTTAAAAATTTTCCTTCAGCCTCAGTACTTATTTATATGAGGGAAGATACCGTATTTTATTTGGATTATATTTTTTGTCATATCATCCAGTATTTTCACATATGCAGTTTTCATTGTAGGATCAGATCTTAGCTTACCAAGGCGTGCTTGCCAGTTTTGGACACAGTTCAGGATGCAGGGAAGCTTCTGTGCTGAGGATACATGGGGTGTATATTTTATAATAGAGAGCCATTGGGGGTCTTCTCAATTCAGACTAAAATACATATAAAAGCCACTGGGTTTTAGTTTAGGTTATGTTCCTTCTGTTACTTTATGAACTGATCTCATCACTTTGTTGCCTAGCTCCTCATAAAAGGGACATTATAAGGAAGAAATCCTGTTAAACTACGGCTAAAATAGCAAGACTGTTGAATAAATATAAATGATATGACTATAACAGAATATGAGAATGAATAAATTGAAATTTTATTTCACCTTGAAAAATAGACTTTTGAGTTGCAGGATTTAATGTGATATTTAACTAGAGAGGAAGCTAGAATTTCAGGGGTGGAAGGAAGGAGGTAGTGTAGTATGTCCTAACTTGAAAAAAACATACTATAATTTTATACTTAAAAAGATATACAGAATCTGCTTTTATAATACCTACTATATGTCCATCCTACTCAGCACTCTGTACCTAGTGTACCTAGCACAGGGCCTGATAGTATTCAATAAATGTTCATTTTCTGAAATTAATGACTGAATGATCAAATAAAGGAAGAAAGAATATATAGCGTAACAAAATCTTCACTTATTGGTGTGTTCTCAAGGTAGACTTTACTTTTTACTTACTGGAGATTATCAAGGAGTAGAGAAGGTGAGATTTTCATATCTGTCCCGTGGGTAACTTAAAAAGACTGCAAAGTATTAGTCTGATAGGAAGAGCACTGAATTGGGTGAATTGATTCTCACCCCTGCCTTCTTGCCGTTAATTAGTTGGATCCTGTTATTCAACTTAGTTCTGTCTTTAGTTTTTGTTTTTCCTTCTTTTCATTTGGTTAATGGGGATAATGATACATTCTTTACCTTTTTACCTGGGTAGTAATGAGAATCAAAAAAGAATAGTGATGAAAGTTTAAAGTCTTATAAAATATAAAGCCCTCTTATTTGTGTAATTATTTTTTACAGGCTGCCTAAGTTGTATCTCTGTGAATTCTGTCTAAAATATATGAAAAGTAGAACTATTCTACAGCAGCACATGAAGAAATGTGGTTGGTTCCATCCTCCTGCTAATGAGATTTATAGAAAGAATAACATTTCTGTCTTTGAGGTAAAGTAGAAGATGTTTAGTAGTTGTCTTCCTACCCATTTCAAATACAGTGCCACCTGTACTTTAATTGCACGACTTGATTTTTTTTTGGAAATGTTATTTTACTGTTGTTCATTCACTGTTGAGTCAGTAATTCAGCTGTATGAGGGAGAAGCAGAATTAGGCCAATCTAAGTGGTACCCAGTTCACAAGCTTGATCTCTGAATAAACTATTCTGTATTTCATTGAATCAAAACATCAGTTGTACTATATCTTATTTTATGTACCACTGAGAAGGTAAAGGCACTGCTAATTATGATCAAACTCCATTTGATTATTAAATGCCAACGGATTTTACTTATGTTTAGATGTGATAAGATTGTGTCTTAGAATCTATGAAATATGACACTTAAATGAAAAAATTTCTACTGCTCTATTTAAAGGAATATTGTGTAGAGGTATGTGTAATCCTGTATATTGAATAAATCTTAATATATTTCCTTAATATATATATAATATAATATGGTTGTATGACTTACGCTACATCTGTGATTCTGTGTTGTTAGTAGTGGTTTTTAATTTCTTGATCTCAGTTCTGTGGTTTAATTGCCAAGTATTAATTGAGTACCTGCCATGTGCTCAGTTCTGTTAATTACTATGATGATAGAATTTCAAATTGTCAGGAACTATTCCATCCCTCACTTCCTTCATCTTCCCAAAGCCTTTATTTTAGGTGAGGAATAGAGGAGCTCTTGACCTCGTGGGGAGGGAAAGGGTGTGGTGTACAATAAATTACTTAAATTGCTAAAGAAATTGCAGTCTTGAAATGTCAATGTCTTTGGGTCTGATGTAGACAATTGTTGGCATTTCCATAAAAGAGCTGGCTCCAGCAGTGCCAAGAATTACAGGGGTATTGGGAGCATGTAGCCTAGTCCTCCTGATCTTTGCCAACCGGAGTCCAAGAAATAACCTCACTTGCCAGGTTGCTGCCTAGGGAACCTGCTTGGTGCTTCTGACAATAGATAATAATCCCTTGAGTAGCTTTATTTGGGGGAAATCTCATCATGGCAGTCAGATTATATTGCTTTTAGCTGCTGGCACAGATTAAACTATAGTTTTACCTTGCTTTACTTATATGTATTTTAGAAGAGGTTGCATTTAGATCTTTTGTTGAATTAAATACTTTAAAAAATACATCAGATCAGCTTGCCATCTGAAGGATTCCTGTAGTCAATCTTGTTATAAAAGCAAAAAGTGCTGTTTTTAAAACTGGCCATCACCTCCTTGTCTAGACTTTTCATGCTTTGTTGAAGTGCAGTGTTTTATATATTTAGTTGTTTTAAAATAGCAGGCACTGTACTCTGCCGTTTCAAGGGACCGCTTCCAGGTCCATTTTGTTCTGATAGCTGCCAGCTCCTCTTCGGCTGGACTGTGGGTACTCACAGGTGCTTGTTTCTGATGTGTGTTATTCTAGAACTAAAGAGACACCCTGCTGACCATTTTGTCTATTTTTTTCCTCTAGGTTGATGGGAATGTGAGTACCATTTATTGTCAGAACCTGTGTCTCTTGGCAAAATTGTTTCTTGACCACAAAACACTCTATTATGATGTGGAG
This sequence comes from Phocoena sinus, assembly GCF_008692025.1. Lineage (NCBI taxonomy): Eukaryota > Metazoa > Chordata > Mammalia > Artiodactyla > Phocoenidae > Phocoena > Phocoena sinus. The sequence goes on along the minus strand of NC_045783.1, from coordinate 33,134,499 downwards.
CCATTTCTTTTTTATGTACTAACCCAGAATGATGTCAAGGGCTGCCACCTTGTTGGCTATTTTTCTAAAGTAAGTATATCAGCTTAAATTTTTTTTGAATTCATATGGAAATCTGAAACAATCTTTGCTGGTTCTCACTAGGAGACACTACAGGATGCAGCACCTCTGGGTGCCATCTAGCTTTCTGGAAAGGGAAACAGAAGGAACATTGAGAAACTTACCTGTTACCAGCAGGTGCCTAGTAATGTTCGACAGACTGTACTCTGCTGGGAACATAAACTGCTGCTTACCCAGAGGGAAAGCTTTACTATGATTTCTACTCCCATGGTGATGATAGATAGAACTCATGAAATAAACAGAGTCATTACCTCTCTGAGTTCTTTCTCATTTTAAATCTCTTCCTAATTTGCATTTTAGGCATAGAAGTAAGAATTTTTAGGAAGCCACTTTTATTAAAGGGTATTTTCTCTCCTTCAATTTTTCATTCTCTTGGGGAGAAAAAATAGTTTCTTTTGTAGTCAAACAATGTAAAAGATGTACTTTCATTTAAGCAAGCCCATGGTAAAATCTAAGTGTATAAAGATAGTTAAGTGAAAAGTCCTAGTTCTGTTATTAGGCTATTTCAGTAGTTAAATATAATTTTAAATATATTGCTTGATTTATAAAAGTGTATTTATTCCCACCCTATGTAGCACCAAAAAGGGAAATAAAGGAAACTTTGGTGATGAATCGTCCCACTTCTAGGGTGCCACACTGACACCATTTGTAGCTTTGCAGATCCGTTGGGACTCGGATTCCTCTGCTCACCTCAGGCATTGACATACTGTTTTTGAGTTGCACATGGTGTTGGCTGGCGTCATTTCAATTTATATTTTTATTCTCCTGGTATGGTTGCTTTGTGGGTAATGGCAGTGACTTAACCGTGTCCTTTCTCCTCCCAGAGGGGTGTTTTTTTCTTGATGTGCATTGCTATTCCCAAAGGACCAGGGCTGTGGTTTTGACTATTAGTATTTGTTTCTTAAAAATTAACATCAGTGTTTAGTCTTACCAGCCAAAAACTTAGCTTTTGTTTTCTCCACCAGGAAAAGCACTGCCAACAGAAGTACAACGTTTCCTGTATAATGATTCTTCCCCAGTACCAACGCAAGGGCTATGGCAGGTTTCTCATCGATTTCAGTAAGGATTATAGTAACATAATTGCTCATTGTCTCTTCCTGTGGAGTGTGTGTGTGTGTGTGTATTTTTAAAGATTTGCAGATGATTTATTGGTTGCTTGTATCTTTTGTCATACTGCTGAGTGGAACTTTTTTTTATTCTTTAAAATTAAGGGTACTTTAATTAATTAATTTATTTTTGGCTGTGTTGGGTCTTCGTTTCTGTGCAAGGGCTTTCCCTAGTTGTGGCAAGTGGGAGTCACTCTTCATCGCGGTGCGCGGGCCTCTCACTGTCGTGGCCTCTCTTGTTGTGGAGCACAGGCTCCAGACGCGCAGGCTCAGTAGTTGTGGCTCACGGGCCTAGTTGCTCCGCGGCATGTGGAATCTCCCCAGACCAGGGCTCGAACCCGTGTCCCCTGCATTAGCAGGCAGATTCTCAACCACTGTGCCACCAGGGAAGCCCTGCTGAGTGGAACTTTAAAGCCTAAGGCCATGAACATGTTTTTTCTTTTGGTTGCATGTGAATATTTCCAAAATAGCTAATATTGGATATGAGCTTTTGTGTGATCTATAGCAAATAGTTTTAATTTGCAGCTATTAATTTACAACAGAACTTAGTTCTGTTTTATGCAGTTAATTCTCACAACAATATTAAAAACACTGTAAAACTACTTAAATTAGTACTAATAAAGAAGTGCAGCACCTGCCCTCTTTTGATTACCCAGTTATCTGAGAAAATGTGTGTGTGCATCGTTTTTTTTAGTTACAGGCTCTATCTACCTCGTGGTTAAAAATATGCACCTTTAAAAATTTTAGGGGCTTCCGTGGTGGCGCAGTGATTGAGAGTCCGCCTGCTGATGCAGGGGACACGGGTTCGTGCCCCGGTCTGGGAAGATCCCACATGCCGCGGGGCGGCTGGGCCCGTGAGCCATGGCCGCTGGGCCTGCGCGTCTGGAGCCTGTGCTCTGCGGCGGGAGAGGCCGCAGCGGTGAGGGGCCCGCGTACCATAAAAAAAAAAAAAAAAAAAAAAAATTTTAGAAGTAAATGATACAGTAAAAAATTGGAGTTAAAATTGAAAGCTAACAGTTCTTAAAAAAGGTTATTGTGGAACTTGCAATTTGTTGTTGTTGTTTTTATAAATTTATTTATTTATTTTTGGCTGTGTTGGGTCTTCGATGCTGCACGCAGGCTTTCTCCTAGTTGCAGTGAGCGGGGGCTACTCTTTGTTGCGGTGCGCGGGCTTCTCATTGCGGTGGCTTCTCTTGTTGCGGAGCATGGGCTCTAGGCGTGTGGGCTTCAGTAGTTGTGGCTCACGGGGCTCTAGAGCGCAGGCTCAGTAGTTGTGGCACATGGGCTTAGTTGCTCTGTGGCATGTGGGATCTTCCCGGACCAGGGCTCAAACCTGTGTCCCCTGCATTGGCAGGTGGATTCTTAACCACTGCGCCACCAGGGAAGCCCTGCATTTTGTTTTATACATTGATAATCTTGCTTAGAAAGTAAATGTATGTTTGAGGTAAATTTTATACTGATTATAAAATAGTGGTATTCGAGGGCATATTTTCTCTCAGATAATTGGGCTAAAAATAATATTTAAAGGAATAATATTTAAATAAATAATAATATTTAAATAATATTTAAAGAAGTAATGGTTAAACTAAGGATTTTGATACAGGAAATTCTTCTAAATATCAGATGATTACATCACTAGTATTAATTCTCATGCAGACCAATGAAGCTTATTCTACTTGGCCTTAGACTGTGTTCCTGACTATATTTTATTGGAAATATGTGCCATTGGTTATTTTTTACATTTTCTTGGTGGTTTTTTTTCCGACTAATAGTAGAGGGTAAAACTCAGATTATTTCCTTTAATATCAGTATACTGTTTTGAAATAGGACTCATGATTGGACATGTATGCCATTAAGTAGCAAAGTTAGGGGAAAATATTTTATTAGTCATTTTTTTGAGATATACAAATAACTGTATGATTACAGTATTTTTTATTATCAAACATTATTTTAATGTAATGTATTTTCCCACATTACCATTCTTAGACTGATTTCCCTTAGAATTTATGCCTTTCTTTTCCTGTTCTTGAGACTCACGCACTGGACAAGAGGACAAAGTAATACCACCACGCACAGTGACGCTCGCACACTGACATTCTTGTTCACCAGAAATTAGGGTGATAGGTAATTGTGAGGAGAGCTTTGGTTGAAGTGAGAAATCGTCATCTAAATCATTCACAGAAGAACTGCAATCTTCATAGATAGGGTTATGTAAAAACTAAAGGCGTTCTTTTGTACTGTGCAGTTCGGGTAGATCTGTTGCCATCTAGTGGTCTAAATAAAACATGCAAGGGTGGTTTCCCCTCCTTGTACATTGAATAAAAAGCATTCTTGCCTATGAATGTGAAGTCCTGATTTTTAACAGTTTGAATATTCTAACTGTGATTTATATTAACTATAGACAAAGTAATGCTAACTTCATGTTCGGTGTGTACAAATTATGTAATCTTCCTGCAAATTTGTTTTCAAGTGATTTTGTAATTTTGTTCTTTTTCTTGAAGGAATTTACCTTTGAAATTATAGCGTATGATACTTGGATTGATTGTGGAAGAGGGGCTTGTTATTTTTGTAAACTGCCCTCTTTTAGGCTCTCTGACATATTTGTGATTTGGGGGTTTCTTTAGGTTATTTGTTATCAAAGCGTGAAGGCCAAGCAGGGTCTCCAGAGAAACCGTTATCCGATCTAGGTCGTCTTTCCTACATGGCTTATTGGAAAAGTGTAATATTGGAGTGCCTTTATCACCAAAACGACAAGCAAATCAGCATTAAGAAGTTAAGTAAGTTGACTGGAATCTGCCCTCAAGACATTACTTCCACACTCCACCACCTGCGAATGCTGGACTTCCGGAGTGACCAGTGAGTATCACATCCCTTTGTATAACCTTTGAAAGATAATTAGGTAGAAGGTTTTGGATCGGACAGCCAAATTGTCAATTAAAGGACATAAACTAATACAAATGGTGTACTTGGTGATACTGAGACATCATTTTCCTTTCTGTATTTTATACTATTGACCATATTTTTTTTTACAACTTTTTTTCTGGTCTTCCTTCTTCTAACTTTTGTACCTAAGCTACTGAATCTTTTATTTTATTTATTGGGAGCTCCTTCACAATACAAGAGGTAACAACTGTAGAAATAGTGTCAAATAAAATACACCCTTGATTAATTTCCATACAAATGGGACAAAAGAAATACAAGTCAAAGGAAAGACAGCTTACCCTTTTCTAGTGTGGTTGAGAAAAGGTCACAAAGAAAGGAGGCATTTGGGCTAGAAAGATGGAGAGTAAAAGAGTACAGGAGAGTAGCAGAAGTTTCAGAGGTGGGAAATGTGAGAATGGGAAGTGGCTGAAACAACCTCATCCCTCACTCTAGTTGAGTGTGAAGTGTCCAGTTCATATTCTGAGCCATCTCAGTGGTGGTGTCTTCCCAGGGAGGCTTTTTGTGAAGCATTTTTATCTCCAGGGCTTTCTGAGGGTGTAGCTCCATATTCATTGTTTGGTACTCCTTGTGCGTCGTTGATTGCTATAAACTTTTCTCTGGTTTCAGATTTGTGATTATCCGCCGGGAAAAACTGATCCAAGATCACATGGCAAAGCTTCAGCTGAATCTGCGGCCTGTGGATGTAGATCCAGAGTGTTTGCGCTGGACTCCTGTCATAGTCTCCAATTCAGTCGTCTCGGAGGAGGAGGAAGAGGAGGAGGAAGAGGAGGAGGAGGAAGAGGAGGAGGAGGAGGAGGAGGAGGAGGGAGAACAGGAAGAGCCTCAGAGCCAGGAAGGAGAATTAGAGACGAGTGTAAGGGCACGAATGGTCCCTGTTGATGATACAAGAGCATGTTTTGGTTTTCATGAGTGTTTGTGATGTACCTATAATGATATCTTAAACCAACACCATAAATTCACATTAGAATTTCTGAGTTTATTTCAGTGATAGAAATTTCAGGAAGACTGTGTTTTGTTTACTTCTTTCTATATTTTTAAGCCTTGTATCATTAGGAAACCTTCAAATTTGTTATGTTACTTATGAGTAAATATTTCTTATCACAGTGCCAATAAGCAGCTAAATTTGAAGCTGTATAGGAATTGAGGAATCTGAATTGAATCTAAATCTGACCATTGTTTAAAATAAAATGAAGATACATTTTCCTTAAAACATTAAGGAAGTAAACAGATGCATGTTTTCTAATGGAGCACCAAATAGTTCAGTGTCTCTAGCCATTAAAGGGTTAATGAGGGACTGTACTCCATTACATCATTTTCAGTATTTTTCTTTATGTGATGTGTACTTGTCTCTGTTCTTTTCTTATTTATTTATTTATTTTTAATTTAATTTAATTTTTTTATCGCGGTACGCGGGCCTCTCACTGTTGTGGCCCCTCCCGTTGCAGAGCACAGGCTCCAGACGCGCAGGCTCAGCGGCCGTGGCTCACGGGCCCAGCCGCTCCGCGGCATGTGAGATCTTCCCAGACCGGGGCACGAACCTGTGTCCCCTGCATCGGCAGGCGGACTCTCAACCACTGCGCCACCAGGGAAGCCCCTGTTCTTTTTTTTAAAGCAGTGCTTTTCATCCTTTAAAAATCTGTGTCCTCCTTTGATAAACATAAAGTTTCATACCCCTGTTTAGTGTAATTTTCAAAATAAAATAAAATATTCAGAATAAAATAAGTCAAAATAATTACAGAAATTTTCTTTAATTTTTTGAGCATCCTCTTTCTCTTGCCCATGCCCCAGAGTCCGTCTCCTCTGTTTATAAATTTGTTTCTGAGAAATTTCATAAACTATCTCATTTAACATTTACCAGATTATAAGAATAATAATATTCACTTTGTTTATTGAATATGGTATTGTATAGCAGTTAAGAGCGCTGACTCTTGGGTCAGACTGTCTGGGTTTATATCCCAGCTTCTTCATTTGCCATTCCATGACCTGGGGCAAGTTACTTACATTCTTTTGTGCCTCAGTTAACGTCATTTGTAAAATGGGGATATAATAATAATAATACTTCATGTAATTGGTGTGAATTATACCCATATAGTATTTAAAACAGTCCCTAACACATAAGAGATATTTGTTAGCCATTAAATAATAACTTTCTCTTTAAAGCTCTGTTTTCTTTTTTTATCTCAGTTTTTAAAAGGTCAGAATAGGAGATATAACCAAATAAGACTGAAAATTAACCAGCATGGTTTTATTTTCTAACATCAGGTGGGGAAGTCTGCATCTCGTGAGAACAAAGAACAAGATTCTTATTCTTCAGTAGAAAGTGAAAAGAAACCAGAAGTTACAGCACCAGCCAGTTCTACGCGTTTGAACAAACAGGTCCTTCCCCGTGACAGTCTTCCTGCCAATAATCAGCCATCTCGGAGAGGCCGCTGGAGGAGGAAGAACAGAAAAGCCCAGGAGCGCTTTGGTGATGAGGATTCAAAACTGCTTTTGGAAGAGACATCAGCTCCTCCGGAGCAGTATGGAGACTGTGAGGAAAAATCAGAAACGTGCCAAGAAGAGTACACGGAAGGCCAGGAGCAGTCGGCAGCCTCGCAGGAGCAGCCGAGCCAGGACGCGAAGCCAGATGGTCCCAAAAGAAGACCGAGTGAGGGGCTCGAGCTCTGGCGAGGACCGCTCAAGAAAAGCCCTGAGCCTCTGAAGTGTGGGCTGCCAGAAAGCCACGACAGGCTGCCCCGTCGCTACAGTGAAGGTCGCTACAGCGATGGGGACAGGGCCCTCCTGCGGGGCTGCAGCGAGAGCAGCGAGGAGGAGGGGGAGCCCGAGAGCCCGCGGTCCAGCTCGCCCCCGGTCCTCACCAAGCCCACGCTGAAGCGGAAGGTGGGGTCCGTCTCTGTGCTGTGCTGGAGTTAACCCATAGTGTGTTAGCCTTTCAGCTTCAAGCCTCAGTATGTTGCAGCATGTGATGTTCCCAGTGAGCATTTGAAATGTGCACATGACTTCTTTGGTTCGTGGGAGTTCACTTAGAAGTCATAAATAAACTTATTTAAGGGCTGACAGACTGTTTTCAGCTTGCTAGTTTGATTTCAAAGTAGGACTTTTCAGGGATTTAAAAAAACATACAGGGACTTCCCTGGTGGTCCAGTGGTTAAGACACTGCGCTTCCACTGCAGGGGGCACGGGTTTGATCCGTGGTTGGGGAATTAAGATCCCGCATGCCACGTAGTGTGGCCAAACACAAACAGACAAAACGTACAGATTAGAAATGTTTCTATTAGAAAAGGAGAGGAAACCACTACACAATTCGATGGAAAGTGGGTGTAACGGTGCCCTGCATTGCGATGCTCGGAGTGAAGCCATTCTTCTCACCCCTGGTGGTACTGTCTCTCCTGTCCTCTGTCCTCCCTTCTCACTCTCCTCTCCAACCCTCCAGTGGTTTGACTTAACTTTGTTTTAAAAGTATTTTCTAAACTATATTTCATCATCTTGCAAAGGTTGAATGATAGGCAGATCGTTAGTAAACGCTGTGTGATGATGACAATGACTTCTGTTAATCTGTATACCAGAAATCTCCCAGGCTATGGGGTGAACTTTAAACATTGCTGCAGACCAGCCAGACTGAAGTGTGTCAGCTCTGGATGAGCCATTCTGTGCTAGTGAGGTGACAGCTTTCATCCAGAACAATAAAATCATTCTTTTCCTTAGCAGAACCTTAAAAAAAAAAAAGATAGGGCTATTTATTAAAGAATGAGCTTTCCATTTTAGAAGAGTTTTAGATTTACAAATTTATTGCAAAGAAAGTACAAAGAGTTCCTATATTCCCCAGTTTCCCCTATTATTAACCTTTTACCTTGGTATGGTACATTTGTCACAGTGAACCAGTACTGATGCATTTTTAGCTAGAGTCCATACTTCATTCAGCTTTCCTCTGTTTTCCCTAATGTCCTCTCCTGCCCCAGCACACCACCTTACGTTTAGTCGTCATGTCTCTTTAGGCCCCCTTCTTGTTGTTGGCAGTTTCTCAGACTACTTGTTTTTGAAGGCCTTGCCAGGTTTGAGGAGTACTGGCTAGATTTTGTAGAACGCCCCTTATGATAGTAAAATGGGGTGATGGGTTTTGGGGAAGAAGGCCCCAGAGGTAAAGTGCCATTCTCATCACATCATATAAGGGTATCTGCCGTCAGTCCGTACCGATTACCAAATACAAGGGTATTTGCTGTCAGTGTGACTTCTCACTGTTCACGTTCACATGAACCCCGGTCGCCTGGCTCCAGGTATCAGGTTTGTCAGGTTTCTCTACTGTAAAGTTACTCCTTTTTTCAAACTCTTTTCCATACTGTATTCTTTGGAAGGAAGTTACTGCCTACAGCCCACACTTAAGATACAGGGAGTTATGCTCTACTCCCTAAGAGCAGAATATCGTGTTAATTATTTGGAATTCTGTTTGGGGGATTTATCCATTTTTCCCCATCTATTTCTTGATTCAAGCATTTATTTATATCAGTATGGACTCATAGATATTTACTTTATACGTCAAGTTATAATCCAGTTCTACCATCTTACTAATTTGTTGCTCAAATTGTTCCAGCCTTGGCCATGAGGAGCTCTTTCAGTTTTGCTCCTGTGTCTCTTCAACATACATACCCTCAACATTGTGAAGTGTTTTTGGTTTGTTTTGTTTTCAGCACTTCGTTACATTCTGGTTCTACAAAATGTTCCAGGTTCATCTTGTGTATTTCATGCCCCAGTCCTAGGATCAGCCATTTCTCCTCAGAGCAAGTCCATGTTTAACCTAGTTTGAAAATTGTGTTCTCAACTAGAAAACTAGTAAATTTGAAGTGAAGAAAAAATGATTAACGTGCTGTTCGTTACGTGACCATGAAGAATATATCTTTGCCATCCTAGGCTTATATTGCCTTTTTATAAAATAAAATTGTGCTATTTGCCTGTGTAAAAAGAGAATATTATAACAGGCAGTGAGATCGTGTACAGGATACTTTTGAAGTTTTTGAAGAGATTCACTTGACTAGGAGTCAGAAACTGTTTTACAGCCATTTCTCTACTGACTGGATATGACCTTAAAGCAAGTTCTGTAAATTCCCTGGCCTCTCTAGAATGAGGGGATTGAATTAGATCAGTTTTGGTGATACAGTATTATTTTGTGATATCTTTCATGTGATTCAAGGTGCTAGATCAACCCTAGTACAAAATTGTGCCTAATGTACCAGGTCCCAGTAACAGAGTTATTTTACTTCTGAATGCTCATGGACGCCAAGGAGACCTGAACCCATTCCCAGGCTCCACTGTAACTCTTTGTGGATAGCCTATGAAAATGGTGTACAGCCTTCCTGATGGTTCTGCTGACCTGCACAGTGGAGTTGTGAGACGAAGAGTGTTTTATTTCTTTTTTTCTTTTGAGGAAAAGAGAAGTTAAGGGACTAGTCACTGTGTCATTTCTGAAATAGTCAGCTTCCCTAGGGTGCTAAATTTAACTGAACTGTTAGTAAGGGAATGTTAATATCTACTCTCTAGGCATGCCTGTCGATTCTTTTACAAAGTTGTATTCAGTGATACTTTGTATCTGTGACACTTTATGTATGTATAGTATCTTACTATAGTATTTTTTATCTTTCACTATAGTATTTTGAAATAATATTCAAAATGTCTTTTGGCAAACGGCCTGTTCATTTTGTATGTGCTAATTCTAGCAGGTTTAAAAACTATTAATCATGTTACTAATGGAAATGATAGCATTCATTACTGTAAATAAAATGCTCCTTTCTCTTTTAAATAGAAACCAATTCTTCACCGAAGAAGGCGAGTCCGAAAGCGCAAACACCACAATAGCAGTGTGGTCACAGAAACCATTTCTGAGACCACGGAGGTCTTAGACGAGCCTTTTGAAGACTCTGACTCCGAGAGGCCGATGCCAAGATTAGAACCCACGTTTGAGATTGACCAGGAGGAAGAGGAAGAGGATGAGAACGAGCTCTTCTCTCAAGGGTACTTCCGTCACTTGTCCTCACAGGACGTTCTCAGGTGTCGACCCGCTTCTAAGAGGAAGTCTAAAGACAGAGACGAATACGAAGATTCAGATGATGCTGATGGTATGCTTTGCAGAGCTGTTGCTTACTGTGGTTTTCTTGTTGTGAAAGATACAGCAGTGATAGTGGCAAACCTCCAACAGAGAGGGCTGAAAGGCAGACACGACCCACTGGGCACGTGCAGAACGACTTGCAGCCTCTGAAGAGTTGTATCAAGTGTACTCATCCTCATTTTCTCACTTAGTTTTCTGTCCTCTTATAAAAGTGCTTTTTCGTAGTTCCCCCTTCAACTCAAGACCTATTTTTGCTTCTGCAGAAAGTATCTTGCTGTTAGGAAATTGTTCTTTTGCCTGCTCCTTTCTCGGCCATTATCTGAATCTTTAGTCAATGGGTATATTAGACTTAGCATCAGGAAGATATTTAATTAATAACCCTTTAATGGAATGTGCAGTCTATAGACCTGGCCTGTTTTGCTAATTGTGTATGCTGAGTGCTTAAAATAGGCACTTAGTAAATATTGTTAAATGACTAAGTGCTTAGAAGTGGTTCTCAAATAAGGTCAGGTTCATGTAAATTGGACTTGATTCAAATCTGTTCCTGAATCATATCTCTAATATGTCTTACTCAACAAGTAGTTAAATTTCTGATAAAAATGGTAACAGTACCTCAAAATAAGTTAAATTTTATGGCATAGCTAAAAATCCACTGATTAGACTTGTTGTCATTTCCTTTTTAGAGATGAAAAAAAATGGGCTATATATGACTTGGGTCCCAAACTAGCTGTTCACGTCTAGCCTAAAGTTTCTGCCCATGTGTCGTGCTGCTTCCGTCTGGAGGGCTTGCCTTGCTGGGGTCAGATTGAGCTGCTTTGCTTTGCTGGGTGAATTTGTAGGAATCTTGTTGTCCATGCTTGGTACATATACCTATAGCTTTTATGTACTAACCAGTTGGGCTTTTATTCTCCTTTTAAAAATAAATTCACTCAATTTCAAATCTAGTAGACAACTTGCATTTTCTTCAGTCTCATAGTTTTGTATAATAAATACTTTTAATATAGTAATGACTAAGTTTTTTGCTTTATCGTGCATGATTTTCCAGAATTTTATTATGTTATATTTTGAGATGTATAACTAGGAAGCTAAAAATTTATTTTGTAAAACATTGTGGCACTTTAGTAAAATTCTATCTTGGATCATCATAGATTAAAATAGTATCCTGTAAGTTCCTGTTGGACAAATTTTTCTCTAATGTAGACATTTCCTTTGTTTATTTTCAGGTTGTTACTGCTAACTACCTTTTCAGTCCCACCAGTGCCCCTCCCCCTCAATCCTATTAAAAAATAGGATTTGCTGGTCTTCTCTTTAAAAATTAATGGGAAATGTGGATGTACTTAATACCACACCAAACTGTACACCTAAAAATGTTAAAATGGTAAATTTTATGCTGTGCATATTTATAGTTTTTAGAAATAGAAGAAATCAATGGGGAGAAAATAATGCTAATAATCAAATTTATTTCTAATAAACCATTGTCATTGGTACATTAACTTCTGCTTCAGGTCAGTATTTGTCCAGGACTACATGCCTTGCAGCTCTTCCTATACAAACACAACATTGGCTGGGAACTGTTGGTGTAGGGTTGCTCAAACATGGCCTGGAGTAATTGGCTTGATATTACCTGAAGTAGTGATTTTGTAGAAACTAAGAAAACCAGAGCAATAATATAAATTGCAAACAGGGGTGGGGGGAAAGAAGGAGAAATGAGCGGATGTGTAATTTACGCAATAAAGACAGCTTGTCTAAAGTAGCTGTAGGAACTATTTAGTATTTGCATCCTTATAAAGCTTATTTCCATTTTAAAGATGGTGAAACTGAATATTAAGAGTCCCTCTCCAAAGCCATGCAGTTGGTGATGATAAACTTGAACCTAGTGGGTGGGCCAGGATCCTCTCTCGTTGTTCTGCCGGTTCACTGTGTGACTTTAGAGGATATCATGGAATGGGTGTCTCCTTTAGATCCTTAACCTGAAAGTGAAGATAGGAGTTCAGGATGATTATTAAAATCATTTCTGTTGTACGTGTGGTCTCAGAAAGAGGCACTAAAAAATACAAGACCCTGTAATCTGTTTTTATTTTTTATCCCTCCTGTGCAGACACTCCTATCCTAAAGCCAGTATCTCTTTTGAGAAAATGTGATGTGAAGGATTCTCCACTTGAGCCAGATACGTCCACGCCCATGAAAAAGAAGAAGGGATGGCCCAAGGGCAAGAGCCGCAAACCAGTCCACTGGAAGAAAAGACCTGGTCGCAAGCCGGGACTTAAGCTGAATCGGGAGCTGGCAGCCGTTTCTACTCGAGAATGCGTTGTTGAGCCTGTTGTCCCTCTTCCTGAGCCTGGACGTGAACCCCAAGTTCAAGAGAACCAGGAAGCTGTTGGACCACGAGAAGACTTGCCTTTAAGGGAGGAAAGGAAGGAAGGGGAGGAGCTGCCCCTGGAAGCGGAGGAGGGGGAGGAAGGAGAGGAGGAGGAGGACACCACCAGCAGTGACGTCAGGGCAGCCTCTCCGGCGGACAGTTGCAGCCCCGAGACCGGAGCCAAGGGGCCCGAGGTGGGCGAGGAGGAGGAGGACCCCCGCGCCCCTGTGGGGCAGCAGCCGTCGGAGGAGGGGCCGCAGGACCTGGTGCAGCGTGCACGTGAGGAGGAGGAGGAGGAGGAGGAGGAGGACGCCGCTGCGGAGACCCAGCAGAGCGAAGACCGCGACGCGGATGATGAGGATGACGGCCACCTGGAGTCCACAGAGAAGAAGGGGCCGGAGGAGCAGCCAGCTGGGGGCAACGTCAAGGAGGAGCACAGTGGCCAGGAGTCTTTTTTAGATCCTGATGTGCACAGCAGTCGGGAGCACGCAAAAGACAAGGAGGAGACAGAGCCGGATTCCGAAGAGGAGCAGACTTCCCACGAAGCATCCGTGGTCTCGGAGCACATGCCAGGCTCTGAGGACGACCACGAGGAGGACTCCCACTCTAAAGAAGAGCTGCTGCAGCTGAAAGAGGAGGCGGAGATCCCTCACAGTGACCTGGATCTGGAAACCGTGCAGGCCGTGCAGTCTTTGACTCAGGAGGAGAGCAGCGAGCATGAGGGCGCCTACCAGGACTGCGAGGAAACCCTGGCGGCCTGTCAGACCCTGCAGAGCTACACCCAGGCCGACGAGGACCCGCAGCTGCCCCTGGTGGAGGACTGCCACACCTCGGAGCACAACAGCCCGCTGTCTTCTGTCCAGTCCCACCCCAGCCAGTCGGTGCGCTCGGTCGGCAGTCCCAGCGTGCCTGCCCTCGAAGGGGGCTACACCCAGATCAGCCCGGAGCAAGGATCCCTGTCCGCGCCGTCTATGCAGAACATGGAGACCAGCCCCATGATGGATGTGCCTTCCGTGTCGGACCACTCCCAGCAGGTGGTGGACAGCGGCTTCAGCGACCTGGGCAGCATCGAGAGCACCACGGAGAATTATGAGAACCCCAGCAGTTACGACTCCACTATGGGCGGCAGCATCTGCGGGAACAGCTCCTCCCAGAGCAGCTGCTCCTACGGCGGCCTGTCGTCCTCCAGCAGCCTCACCCAGAACAGCTGCGTGGTCACCCAGCAGATGGCCGGCGTGGGCGGCAGCTGCAGCCTGATGCCACAGAGCAGCGTCCCGCCCGCCGCCGCCACCTGCAGCATCAAGTCCCCTCAGAGCTGCGCAGTGGAGCGGCCTCCCAGCACCCAGCAGCCACCGCCGCCTCAGCCGCCCCCGCAAGCGCCGCCCGCCCCGCCGCCGGCCCCGCCGCCCCCGCCGCCGCCGCCGGCCCCGCAGCCACCGCCACCGCCCCCGCAGCCCCAGCCCCCGGCCCCGCCCCCGCAGCAGCAGCAGCCCTCGCTGTCCCAGTGCAGCATGAACAGCAGTTTCACCCCAGCGCCCATGATCATGGAGATCCCAGAATCTGGAAGCACGGGGAACATCAGCATCTACGAGAGGATCCCTGGGGACTTCGGGGCCGGCAGCTACTCCCAGCCGTCAGCCACCTTCAGTCTAGCCAAGTTGCAGCAGCTGACCAACACCATTATGGACCCTCACGCCATGCCTTATAGCCATTCTCCTGCTGTGACTTCCTATGCAGCCAGTGTTTCTCTGTCCAACACGGGACTGCCTCAGCTGGCTCCGTCACACCCCTTGGCTGGAACCCCTCAAGCACAAGCCACCATGACGCCGCCCCCGAACTTGGCCTCCACTACCATGAACCTCACGTCCCCTCTGCTGCAGTGCAACATGTCTGCCACCAACATTGGCATTCCCCACACTCAGAGGCTGCAAGGGCAGATGCCAGTCAAGGGGCACATCTCCATCCGCTCCAAGTCCGCGCCCCTGCCCTCCGCGGCAGCTCACCAGCAGCAGCTGTATGGCCGCAGCCCACCTGCGGTCGCCATGCAGGCTGGCCCTCGTGCGTTGGCTGTTCAGCGTGGCATGAACATGGGGGTTAATTTGATGCCAACCCCCGCCTATAATGTCAATTCCATGAATATGAACACCTTGAACGCCATGAACAGCTATCGGATGACGCAGCCCATGATGAACAGCAGTTACCATAGTAACCCTGCCTACATGAACCAGACAGCACAGTATCCTATGCAGATGCAGATGGGGATGATGGGGAGCCAGGCCTATACCCAGCAGCCTATGCAGCCAAACCCTCATGGAAACATGATGTACACGGGCCCCTCCCATCACAGCTACATGAACGCTGCTGGCGTGCCCAAGCAGTCACTCAACGGACCTTACATGAGAAGATGAGCAAGACGAACTTGCAGTTACAAACTTAAATATATATAAATAAAGGAACCTTTTATACTGACAAACCAGAGAAAAATGGACCTTTTTTCCAGTTAAAATATTGCTGTAGATTTAGAGGAATTTTTCTTTGGTTTATTTTATTTTTTAGAAAACCTGGTCTTTTTTGGGGGGTTCATTTTGTTCTGGGTTTTGGTTTTCTTCACAATCTTGAACATTTTACAATAGAACTCATCTAAAAATGGATTTGGGGATGGGGAAACATGCACAAAAATCTTTTCATAATTAAAAAGAGCCTTACTTTCTTTACACACCACATGGACAGACTTTGTGTAAGAGTGAATTATCTATTTTATTTTAAGATGTATGTTTCCCCTCAGTGTTTGCAGCTCCCAATGTTGTCATTTTTAAATGTTATATATACATCTCGAGGGTTAGCCAGACCCTTTCCTCCACACCCAGCCTTTCATTCCCTACTTCATTCCAGCAGGAGGCACTTATGGGAGACTCGGACGGGGACATGGAGAACAACCCAAGCTCCTTAAACTTATTATTATTGTTAATATTATTATTATTATTAATAAAGTGAGGCAGGAAAATGCTTCTCCTCTTAAAATCCCCTCCACTCCCTACAGACACACACACATACACACACACACCTCTTGAAACCTTTCCCCAAGAATGTTTCTATAAGTGAACTTCATTGAAATGTTTGTTTTTCTTAAATCAAGTGTAATATAATTTTTTTTTAAACTACTCCCACTCAGCACTCAGAGACACAAAAATACTGTAAGTCTCAGTTAACAGCGGAATCTCAGAGGAAAGCTGTTTGCAGTCCTAATCCAGCCTTGGAGGAATAGATGGTCAATTAACAATCAAAAAGAGGCATAACCTCTTGTTTTTTACCACCTGGTGAATCAGCCATACGCACATATTCCACGCAGCCTCTTGTTTTTAGTATGTACTTTGAGATGCCAAGGGTCTTGATTCTTGAGCCTTTGACTCTGATTAAACTCAAACAGCAGTCCCCAGTGATTAGCCTCTTACATTCTCACGTAAAGGGTTGGTGGATGGCTGTACATGTCAATGATTTGAGAAATACCTGACTAACCTTTGGCACTGTTTACTTTGTGTTGGAAGAGATGACGCAGAATGTGTGTCGTGAGGGAGATCGTGGTGTGAGTTTTATAGCTACTTCAGTGATACATACCTCTAGTTTTCCTTTGTCTTTTGAGATCCTGAGTTCCTCCCCTGTGAATCAGAGTGCGCCAGCCCCTCTCCTGTGAGTGGCTGAAGAGAAGAGGGATTAAACCAACCACCAGCATAGTAGGGCAAATCTGGACAGCAGGGTTTCAGCAGGCTCCTGTGTTGCTCCCAGCTTCATTCTCTTTTGTGCAGCCAGTTCGCCCATTCTCTTCTTGTTACTTGCTCCAGGGATAGGTAAAAAAAAAAATATATATATATATATATATGTATATGTATATAAATATATATATATATACATATATACGTTCCATCATTAGAAGATGGAGACTATTATACCACTTGGTATGTGCAGTCAAATATCCAAAAGGGGGAAGTACTGCTTAAAGAAATATCTGTAAGCATTAAATTCTCTCCTTTATTTGTACATTTTATATAGATAAATTTTTGAAGTACAAATTAGGCATTAAATTTTTTCAAATGCACAGGTTTGTTGGGTTTTTTTTATACACTTTAATTGACTTTCTCAATTAAACGTGTTAGGTAGAAAAAGGCAGAATTCCACATCTTACCGCTATCGATTCTGAGCATGTGCAAGGCTGTGTAGGACCCAGTTTCTCTGTATATACTGTTCCAGTTCCCAGTCCTCTGTGTAGAACGTGCACTGTGCTGCCCTCTGCCTACTCTTCGGCGCTGTCATTGCTTCCTGGTTGGGGTGGGACGGGGTGGGTCGGGAGGGAGGGAGGTGTATTGGGAAGGAGGGTGGGTCAAGGCAAGAAGGAGAAGCTGTTGAAATGAGGGCCGTGAATTCAGTTTCTGTTGGTTTACGGTTGTGTTTGGTTTGTTTCTTTAAAAAAAAAAAAAAATTTCAATCAGGCAGCTCCCTTTTCCACAAGCCTTTTTGTGACTTTAGAACTATTGTAGAGAAAATGTTCTTTTCTATATTATAAAAGAAATTATCCAACACAGTAATATTGGTACCTGTCATTTTTTCACTTCTGTTTAAAAAAATGTATTTTAGCAAGATAACTTTGGGTAATCTTCTAAAAAAAGAAATTTAAAAACTCACTGTTAGTGACTTTGATGCCTTTTAAAATAAGAGCTTTTTCATTTCATTCCATCTTTAAAATTTTTTATCTTTGTTGTAGAATATTAAAAACTATTTTAAGAAGATAAAAATTCTCTTTAAAGAGATCTCTAGAGTGTGTGAATAGAGCTCCAGATGCCTCTAAAAGCCGCATGTACAAATGAAGCTAAGTCTATTCCTGTCTGTTTATATTTGCTTTTCCTGTTTTGTAACCTCTTTGTACTTTGTTCATGGTGACTCGTAAGCTAAGGGGAAGGGGTGCCTAGATGCCTTTGTACTTCTCCATGTCACGCGCTCCTGGGCCAGCTGGTCTCCTTCCTCTCCTGTATGTAATATCACTTTTTTTTCCCCTTTCTAGCAAGTACTTTCAAAAGAACTCTGTACATTTTAACATAAAAAAAAATAAATTATGTTGAGGCCATTTGGATGTCTGTCTTGCATGTGGAATTTTTCTCCCTTCCAAGTGTTTCAGATTCTCTGATTCTTTTTCTACACACAGAGACTTAGAAATATAAGCCTTTTCATGTTCTTCTTTATGTAGCAAGTATAAGTTTATGATCTTTGAAATTTCAGTTTTCACTCATAATGTGTTTCAGTGCCAAGAATATAGATGGTTTTCCCTTTTCCAAAGAAAATGGTATAACCTCACTTTGGATTTTTTAGGGAAACCCATTTGAAAACCTTCTAAAGAGATTGTAATTCCTCCAACCAAAAAAGGAAATACAGTTGCAGTAACAAGTAGCTCCCACTTGGAACAAAGTGTTTTTTCTCATTTCAGTTGACTTGATTATGTAATCTAGGAAGATTTGCCAGAAATCCGGGCCCTAAATACTGATGATCTTTTTCTGATGTGTTCTGAGTTAATGTGCTCGCCTCTCATCATTAACAACTTTGCATATAAGGCAGATTCCAGAATTAGATTTAGCTTTGGGAAGCTAACAGCTTTCTGGGGTACAGGGGTGAGGCAGACACAGGTTTTCATGCCCTCCTGACTTGATCTGCTGTTCCTTGCCGCTGAGTTAGGAATTTAGGAAGTGATGTGAACACTGTCCGTAGCAGGCGTTTGTTCTAAACTTCGTGCCATTGAAGTTTTAGGCCATAGAGTCATGTCATCTCCGGAAAATAAATGGCTTGTCTCCCTTGATTTCTTGCTTCATAGTCACAGTTTGAGCCCAAGACGGCCACTGCTCTACGCAGTTACTAGTGAATTGTCCCAAAGGCATACTGCCTTTGCTACTGCAAACTACCTGCTTTAAGTGAGTTCAGCATAACAACAATTATGATTTTTCTACAAGGAGGTGATGTGACCAAAGAATATACTATAGATTTCATTGAAGTGCTAACGACCCCCACTATGTATTACATGTAAACTGGAACTTGAGGAATCTCATGTGTAGCCAATGCTCTCCTTTATATTGAAGTGCTAACGACCCCCACTATGTATTACATGTAAACTGGAACTTGAGGAATCTCATGTGTAGCCAATGCTCTCCTTTACCGTCTACCATCCGGCCTTTTCACTCTCAGAAGGTACGTGTTGGGGGAAACGGCAACACATTTGACTAACGTGTGTACTGCTGAGAGCCTTGGTCTACCGGTTTTCGAATCGACTGCCATGCCTTCAGTTACTAGGGTTCCAGGGATCAGTTTCCTATACGGCCTCTCTGAGCATCTCAGGTGGTGCCAACTTCTTCTGTAGTGTGGTGAGAACCGTGTGTATTCCCTAGAACACCGAGTGTCAGGTTGACAGTTCTAGCTCTTTAGGTGAGAATTACTGCGTTAGGTTCTCCCTGGGACACCCTCAGCGGTGTATGGTTTTCGCCCTTCCTCTCGTCTTTTCGTAATGTACAAGATAAAGGGTCAGTGATGATGATGGAAAAGCATAGTGAAAAGAGAAAAAATGACCTTGTTGACTGAACAAATTAAGCAGAGTTATGACAAATGGTGGGCGGGAGGGAGCTCCATATTCCTAATGTAACTTAAATCTAAAAATTCAAGTGACATATTCTATAAATGAACTCAAAACCATGAAGAGTGACGTTTTTTTGTGTTGTCAAATGTCTGGAATTCTTGAGCATGGTCCATCCAATTAAAAGCTGAAAATCCCCACAACAAAACCCAACTCATTTGTTTATATATTTCTGTTAAGGGGCAGGTTGGGTTTGTTAATCTAAGTTGGTGTGGTTATATAATGCAGCACAGACCCATGGATTTTCTCTCCAGAATGACAGCTTTACAAATTGGGCTTAACTGCAATTCCTTGCTGTATTAATAAGGAGCCTAAATATTGGTATACAGATTACATAAACCTCAAAAAGGTGGCAGGTGTAATTTTTGCCTGAAATAAGGACAGCCATTGGAGTCTGATGACTTTGGTTTTTTTTGAGTTCTTTTTGAAACAGTAGACAGACATAGTCATAAGGAATTGTTTTCCTTATGAAAACAGTGAGTTTAAGTGAGTTTTGTGACTATTGTGAATACTCTTTTGAAGGTGAGAGATACATTCTCGTTAGCAAGAAAAATATTCTAACATTTAACTCTATACTAACAGACATTTCTGAAAGCCACATTTAAGCAACATTCAAAAAAAGTTAAGTGTTCTCTGGGGTGATGTGTTTCATTTTTAACCGTTTTTAGTTTATGCACACGCAAAGAGGAGAAAGCAAAGGCAAGCAGGTGAACTGAGGTAAACTAATCACCTTTGCCTGCATTAGAGAGCTAACAGTGCCTGGACTCACCGGGATGTCTATGAATATGCATGAGAAGCTGACATCCGGTTAATGCTGGGAGACCAGCCATTCAGATCACCTTTCAAGTATTTACATTGGCCTCTAAAGAGCTTTTTTGAGCCTCAGAATCTTCTGTTTTTTTGAAAATGTCATTTAAAACCTTCAACTCTTATCCTAAGTTCAAAGTCTCTTGTGAACAAAGTAAAGAAAAATATTCATACACAAAACCTCTTTGCTAGGACTGAGGCTCTGCCCCATGTACAAACAGCTCTAATTGTTTAATTGATGTATTACATTGAGTAAAATCGGTTGATTTCATTTTCTTTTTAAAAGAGCGTTAGAAAATCATTCAAAATGACTGAATTTGATCATAGTTTTCAAGAGAAAGTGAGGACAGTTATATGTTGAATAGGAGACAGTGGCAAAGGCTTTGCTGGAGGCAAGGACCTCTTGCAAAATGGAATAATTACACAATTTTTTAAAAGTTTGTCTAGCTCCTGTTTAGGGAAAAGAACTAGAATTGACTAGGACCCCTAACTTGACGTCCCCAAAGGGTTCTTGATGGAAAGAAAGTCATGAATCTGAAACTGAATAATATGGAATATAGTGAGACCAACTGTAGAGGCTGAGGAAGAAATTCTATTAAAATTACAAGGAAAACAAAACATGTCCCAACAGCCACTACAGCCATCTTAATTATTTCTTTGGGGGCTCCCAGGTATTTCTTTTTTTAAAAAAATATTTATTTAATTTTTGGCTGCTTTGGGTCTTAGTTACAGCATGTGAGCTCTTTCATTGCAGTGCGTGGGCTCTCTAGTTGTGCATGGGCTTATTTGCCCCGTGGCACGTGGGATCTTAGCTCCCTGACCAGGGTTCGAACCCACATCCCCTGCATTGGAAGGCGGATTCTTAATCACTGGACCACCAAGGAAGTCCTGGTATTTTATTCTTTTTGATGCAATTGTAAATGGGATTTTTTCCCTTAATTTATCTTTCTGATAGTTTGTTGTTAGTGTATAGAAACGCAACAGATTTCTGTATATTGATTTTGTATCCTGCAACTTTACCGAATTCATTGATGAGCTCTAGTAGTTGTCTGGTGGTGTCTTTAGGATTTTCTGTGTATAGATAGTATCATGTCATCTGCAAACAGTGACAATTTTACTACTTTTCCAATTTGGATTCTTCTATTTCTTTTTCTTGTCTGACTGTTTTGGCTAGGACTTCCAGCACTGTGTTGAATAAAAGAGGTGAGTGGGTATCCTTGTCTTTTTCCTGATCTTAGAGGGAATGCTTTCAGCTTTTCACTGTTGAGTATGATGTTAGCTGTGGATTTGTCATATATATGGCCTTTATTATGTTGAGGTATGTTCCCTCTCTGCCCACTTTCTGGAGAGTTTTTATCATGAATTTTATCAAAAACTTTTACTGCAGTTATTGAGATGATCATATATGGTTTTTATTCTTCAATTTGTTAATGTAGTGTATCAGATTGATTGAATTGTGGATATTGAAAAATCCTTGCATCCCTGGGATAAATCTTAATTATGATGTATGATCCTTTTAATGGTATGGTTGGATTTGGTTTGCTAGTATTATCTTGAGGATTTTTGCATCTGTGTTCATCAGTGATATTGGCCTGTACTTTTCTTTTTTTTAATCATATCTTTGTCTAGTTTTGGTATCAGGGTGATGCTGGCCTCATAGAATGAGTTCTGAAGTGTTCCTTTCTCTGCAATTTTTTGGACTAGTTTGAGAAGGATAGGCTTTAACTCTTCTCCAAATGTTTGATAGAATTCACCATCTGGTCCTGGTTTTTGTTTATTCGGAATTTTTAAATTATTGATTCAATTTCGTTACTGGTAATTAGTCTTTTTGTATTTTCTTTTCCTTCCTGGTTCAGTCTTGGGATATTGTACATTTCTAAGAAGTTGTCCATTTCTCCTAGGTTGTCCATTTTATTGGCGTATAATTGCTTATAGTAGTCTCCTATGATCCTTTGTATTTCTGTGGTGTTGGTTGTAACTTTTTTTCCCGTTTCTGATTTTATTGATTTGGATCCTCTCCCATTTTTTCTTGATGAGTCTGGCTAAATGTTTATCAATTTGCTTTATCTTTTCAAAGAATGAGCTTTTAGTTTCACTGATCTTTTCTTTCTTTCTTTCCTTTTTTTGTCTCTGTTTCATTTATTTCCGCCCTTACCTTTATGATTTCTTTCCTTCTACTAACTTTGGGTTTTGTTTGTCCTTCTTTCTCTAGTTGCTTTAGGTGTAGGGTTAGGTTGTTTATTTGAGATTTTTCTTGTTTCCTGAGATAAGCTTGTATTGCTGTAAACTTCCCTCTTAAAATTGCTTTTGCTGCTTGCCATAGATTTTGGATTTTCGTGTTTTCGTTTTCATTTGTCTCCGGGTATTTTTTAAATTCCCTCTGTGATTTCTTCAGTGATCCATTTGGCTGTTTAGTAGCATTTTGTTTTGCCTCCACATGTTTGTGTTTTTTGCAGTTTTTTCTTGTAGTTGATTTCTAGTCTCATTGCCCTTTCACTTTCTTAACTGTGTCTTTTGATGAACAGAGTTCTTCCTTTATGGGTAGTGCTTTTTCTGCTTGTGTTAAGAAATCTTTTCCTACCCTGAAGTTATAACAGTATTCTCTGTAATTTCCAAAAGCTTCATTGTTTTGCTTACATAGTTAATTTTTTAATATATCTGGAATTGATTATTGTTCAAAGCATAAGGTAGGGGACCAGTTTCATTTTCTTCCCATGTCGATATACAGTTTTAACATCACTCTATCTTTCACTACTTCTCTAAATCAAGTGTCCACATATGCATAGATCTATGTATGGACTATTTATTCTGTTCCACTGATCTGTATATCCTTCCTGGCCTAATTATTGTAGCCTTATGATAAGTCTTGATATTAAGTAAAGCAAGTCTTCCTGAGTTGTTTTTCTTCTTCAGTAATGATTGACCCATCTAGGCCTTTTGTCTGCCCCCATATATTTTTTTTAATTTTTAATTTTTTTTTTTGGCCGTGCAGCATAACTTGTAGGACTTTAGTTCCCCAGCCAGGGATCAAACCTGTGACCCGTGCAGTGGAAGCATGGAGTCCTAGCCACTGGACTGCTAGGGAATTCCTGCCCGTATATTTTTAGAATTAACTTATCAGATTCCTTTAAAAGTCCTAATGACATTTTATTGTGATTGCATTGATCCTTAAAATCAATTTGACAAAAATTGACAACAGTATTGACTCTCCCATTCATTTAACATGATGCATTTGTTTGACTTCTTTAATTTCTACTGAAAATTTTATTGATTTTTTGCATAGAGATTCTGTGCTTTGTTATTTTATTCTTGGATATTTAATATTTTTGAAACTATTAAAATATCTTTAAAATTTTTTATTTTCTGTTTATTTTTGGTATACAGAAATTTCAGTGATTTTTGTATTTTGCCCTTGTATCCAGTAACCTTTCAAAAGTCACTTAGTAACTCTAATAATTAATCTACAGATTCTTGGACTATTTACCTATATGTCATATCATCTCTAAAAATGAGAGTTTTATTTCTTATTTACAATTTTTATACCTTTTCCCTTTTTTAGGCCTTACAGCACTGTGTTCGACCTTCAGCACAATGTTGAATAGAAGTGGTAAGAGCAGGCATACCCTTAATCAGATGAAAGAAGATTCATTCAGTCCCTAGTTTTTTAAGAGTTTTTATCATAAATGTATGTTGAATATTATCAAATGCTTTTTCTGCATCTATCGAGAAATGGTTCAATTTTTTCTCCTATAATCTGTCAATGTGGCCAAAATGTTGATTGCTTTTCTAATGTTAAACCAATATTTGGGAAAATACGTGGGTAAATCTAAATGATTATACACACATATATGTATATAATTAAAATACAAAATGACGATTTCACATGAGTTAGATGATAAATGGAGTGAAAGTGTTTTAATGTTCTTACATTGTCTTGATTAATTTTAGCTATTGGTAAATTAAAAGAGCATATTTTAATTTCCAGGGGAACCACTAAGAGAATAGAAACAGAGTGTGTAACTTCCAAAATAGTATAAGGGGAAATGGGATGATAAAATATAATAATAAATCCCATAGAAGGGAGCAAGGGAGAGAAAAAACACAGACAGGTGGTAACTTGCTTAATAGCGGAAAACCCAAAATAAAAAGACTTAAACCCCAGTATGTTCATTACTTAATTATTTTCTAAATGGACTAAATATTCCATCTAAAAGACAAAGATTTTTAGGAGAAAAACCTAAAAATCCTATTATGTGCTCTTTATAAGAGAAACAGCAAAAACATAAAGATACCAAAAATTTTTAAATAAAAAAGTAGAAAAAGATATGTCAGGAAATTACTATAGTAGTAAGAAAGCTCCTAAAGCTATATTAATATGAGATAAAATAGGATTTAAAGCAAAAGGGATTACTAAGAGAGAATTAATAATAGTAAAGTTTTTAAGAATTCTATATACATATACACTTATTGATATGATTCTAAAATATATAAAGCAAAAATGTCGAAACTATGAAAAGAAATTTAAAAAATCTACAGTCATAGGGATTTCTTTCTGAATTAATAAACTTTATTTATTAGAGCAGTTTTAGATTCACAGCAAATTGAGCCGAATGTACAGAAGGTTCCCATATACACCCTGTGCCCACGCACGCACACCTCCCCCACTAAAGAATCCTCTACCACAGTGGTACATTTGTTACAACTGATGAACCTACATAGACACATCATAATCACTGGCAGTTCATAGTTTACATTAGGGTTCACTCCTGGCATTGTACCTTCTATGGGTTTTGACAAATTTATATCATGTATCCACCATTGTAGTATCATACAGAATAGCTTCACTGCCTTGAAAACCCTCTGTGTTCCATGTATTCATCCTTCTCTCTCCCCTAAACCCTGCCAATCACTGTTTTTTTACTGTCTCCCTAGTTTTGCCTTTTCCAGAATGTCATGTAGTTGGAATGATACCTGTGGAGCCTTTTCATATGGGCTCCTTTCACCTAGTAATATGCATTCAAGTTTCTTCAATGTCTTTTCATGTCATGAAAATTCATTTCTTTTTATCATTGAATAATATCCTATTGTCTAGACATGCCACAGTTTATCTATGTTGTTTCCAAGTTTTGGCAGTTATGAATAAGTCTGCTATAAACATCCACGTGCAGGTATTTTTGTGTGGACATAAATTTTAAACTCATCTGGGTAAATCCCAAGGAGT
Source organism: Phocoena sinus (assembly GCF_008692025.1). Classification (NCBI taxonomy): domain Eukaryota; kingdom Metazoa; phylum Chordata; class Mammalia; order Artiodactyla; family Phocoenidae; genus Phocoena; species Phocoena sinus. Next base: position 33,109,185 of record NC_045783.1, on the reverse strand, counting down.
GTGATTGCTGCATCGTGTATTAGGAGAATGTTTAGTTTTCTAAGAAACCGCCAAACTGTCTTCCAAAGTGGGGTTGTACCATTTTGCATTCCCACCAGCAGTGAATGAGCGTTCCTGTTGCTCTACATCTGCACCAGCTTTTGGTGTTATCAGTGTCTTAGATTCTGGCCATTCTGATAGTGTCTCACTGTTGTATTACTTTGCAGTTCCCTAATGCCACATTGAACATCTGTTCTTATGCTTACTTGCCATCTGTATGTCTTCTTTGGTGAGGTATCTGTTCAGATCTTTTGCTCATTATTTAATTGTGTTTTTCATTTTCTTATTGTTGAGTTTTAAGAGTTCTTTGTATATTTTGGATAACAGTCCTTTGTGAATATATCTTTTCCAACTATTTTCTTCCAGTCTGACTTGTTTTCTTTTCCTCTTGGCATTGTCTTTCACAGAGCAGAAGTTTTAAATTTTAATGAAGTCCTGTTCATTAATTATGTCTTTCAAGGATCATGCCTTTGGTGCTGTCTCTGAAAAATCATAGCTATACCCAAGATCATCTAGGTTGTCTCCTTAGTTATCTTTTGGGAGTTTTATTGTTTTGTGTCTTACATTTAGGTTTATAATCCATTTTGAGTTAAGTTTTGCGAAGAGTGTAAAATCTGTGTCTAGATTTTTTTTTTCTTGCGTGTGGATGTCCAGTTGTTCCAGCATCGTCTGTTGAAAGGATTATCTTTTCTTCATTATATTGCTTTTGCTTCTTTGTCGAAGATCAGTTGACTGTATATGTGAGACTATTTCTGGGCTCCCTATTCTGTTCCATTGATCTATTTCTCTCCCTTTGTCTTTCTTTGTGGGAGGGGGCAATGCCATGCTGTCTTGATTATTGTAGTTTTATAGTAAATCTTGAAGTCAGGGAGTGTCAGTCCCCTGACTTTGTTCATTAATATTGAGTTGGCTATTGTGGGGTTTTTTGCCTCTCCATATACACTTTAGGATCAATTTGTTGATATCCCCAAAATAGCTCGTTGAGATTTTCATTTTGATTGGATTGAATCTATACATCGAGTTGGGAAGAACTGCCATGTTGACAGTGTTGAGTCTTCCTATCCATAAACTAGAATATCTCTTCATTTATTTAGTTCTTCTTTGATTTCTTTTATCAGAGTTCTGTAGTTTTCCTCATATAGATCTTATACATATCTTGTTGGATTTGTACCTCAGTATTTAATATGGAAGGATGCCAGTGTAAATGGTAATGTGTTTTTAATTTCAAATTCCACTTTTTCATTGCTGGTGTATAGGAAAGCACAGGGTGGGAGATTTTAATGACTTTTCTAAATAAAAAAAAAAATGACTAAGCAGGCTGGTTCTATCAGTCATGATATAAGATAATTGCACAAGAAGAACAAAACTGTCCTAATGAACACATATAAAATACAGCATTCAGGGCTTCCCTGGTGGCACAGTGGTTAAGAATCCTCCTGCCAATGCAGGGGACATGGGTTCAAGCCCTGGTCCGGGAAGATCCCACACGCTGTGGAGCAACTAAGCCCATGCGCCACAACTACTGAGCCTGTACTCTAGAGCCCACGAGCCACAACTACTGAGCCCACGTGCCACAGCTACTGAAGCCTGCGTGCCTAGAGCCCGTGCTCCGCAACAAGAGAAGCCACCACAATGAGAAGCCCGTGCACCGCAACAAAGAGTAGCCCCTGGGCTTCCCTGGTGGCGCAGCGGTTGAGAGTCCGCCTGCCGAAGCGGGGGACGCGGGTTCATGCCCCGGTCCGGGAAGATCCCACGTGCCGTGGAGCAGCTGGGCCCGTGGGCCATGGCCACTGAGCCTGTGCGTCTGGAGCCTGTGCTCCGCAACGGGAGAGGCCACAACAGTGAGAGGCCCACGTACCCACCCCCCGCCAAAAAAAAAAGCCCCTGCTTGCCACTAGAGAAAGCTCGTGTACAGCAACAAAGACACAGCGCAGCCAAAAATAATTAATTAATTAATTAATTAATTAAATAAAATACAGCATGCAAAAATAGCAGAATACGCATTGTCTTTAAAAATTGACTGTATACCAAGCAACAAAGCATGCTTCAACAAATACTAAAGGACTGAAATCACACAGAGTAAGTCTTCTGACTACTTTGTGATAGTGCTAGAATCTGTAACAAAAAGATAACTAGAAAATCTCCATATGTGTAGAAATTAAGAAATACACTTTGAGATAATTCATAGTCCAAAGAAAAATAAAAAGTAGAAAATATTTTGAGCTGAAATTATTTGCAACCCATATGAAATAGTGGATCTAAACGAAGATCATCAAATGCTGCTAGCATCACAATAAGAGAGACATCCAGGACACATGTGCTTTGCACACCACCTATGAAAATATTCTTGCCAGAAAATCAACCTGATTTGGAATCAGCCTCAATCTATCCATTTACAGGAGATACAAGAGACAGTGGAACATGCTAAACACCACCACAGGGACGCAGTCAACAAAATCTAGAATATGAGAAACTTTATGGGATAAATGACTCAATTTCCTCAACAGGTAAATTGCAGAGAATAATAAAAGATAGGAGGTGGGGGAAGAGCAGCAGTGTGGTGGGAACTCACAAATTAAGGGATTTAAGAGACACGAATGAAATGCAGCATGGGGACCTTGTCTGAATCCTGAATCTAGGAAATTAACTTAGAAATGTTTATGATACAGGGAAATTTGAACACTGTATATTTGATCTTATCGGAGGTTTGTTATAAAGTGTGTTATATTACACCTTAAGTGTAATATAATGATATTGTGTTTCTTTTTTAAAAGATCACTTTCTTTTAGAGTTAAATGCTAAAATACATATATAGATGAGAGGATATGTGTGAATGGGACTTGCTTCAAAATAACCCAGCACTGGTGTAAATGACATAATATTAGCAATGAGCTGATAATTGATGAAAGTGCCTAATGAGAACAGGAGAGTTCATTATACTATTTTCTCCAATTTTGAATACATTAAAATTTTTTCCTGATAAAAATGGTTTTAAAAATCATGAGATGCAACCAAAGAACTATTTAGAGAGAAATGTATGGCTTAATTGAAATACAACTATTCAAAAAGAAATTCTGAAAAATGAACGGCCATTGTGTACCCAGCAGATTAGTAAAAGTGAAAAGGATAAAAAATATAAACCATTCTCACATTGGTGAGAATGTGAAGCAAATGGAACTCATAAACTGCTGGCAGAAGTGTAAATTAGTTCACCTCCTTCTGGAAACTTCCTGGAATTATCTGGTACAGTTGAAGTTATACATGTCCTATCACTCACCTAGCAATTCTACTCTGTTACAAACCTAGAGAAATACATGCACATATGTCCCAGCATATGGGTACAAGTGTGTTCATAGCAGTGAAATTTATAATGGCTGAAGGCAGCCCACACATCGTCACCAATAAAATGGATAAATGTGCAGTCTGTACATGCAAGGGAATCCCATACACCAGTAACAGTGAAGGAACTACAGTACACACGATGAATGAATCTAAGGAATAGCAGTGAGCAAAAGAAACCAAATATAAAAGAATCCAGAGGACACCAAATACATGAACCATACAACGAAACAATTGATAAACTGGATTTTATCAAAATAAAAATTTTCTCCTCAAAAGACACCATTAAAAGATGAAACGTTTGGCCACAGTCTGGGAGCTATACATACTTGCAATACGTATATCTGACAAAGGACTTGCACCCAAAGTATATAAAGAGTGCTTACAATTCAATGATATAAACAATCCAATTTAAAAGAACCAGGGGCTTCCCTGGTGGCGCAGTGGTTGAGAGTCTGCCTGCCAATGCAGGGGACACGGGTTCGTGCCCCGGTCCGGGAAGATCCCACATGCTGCAGAGCGACTGGGCCCGTGAGCCACGGCCGCTGAGCTGGCGTGTCCGGAGCCTGTGCTCCGCAACGGGAGAGGCCACAACAGTGAGAGGCCCGTGTACCGCAAAAACAAAAAACAAAACAAAGAAAAAACCAAACACCTCACCCAGGATGATGTATGAATTACCGACCAATAAGTATGTGAAAAGATGTTCACACCATTAGTCATCAAGAAAATGTAAATTAAGACCACAATGAGACATCACTTCACACGACTAGGAAGGAAGAGGCTGACCTTATGACCTGTGGATAAGGATGTGGAGTGCTCTGAACTTTCACATAGCACTGGTGGGAATGTGCATAATACCACCACTTGGCAAAAGTTCGGCAGTTTCTTATAAAGTCAAACATAAACTGACCACATACTTCACTGCACATCCACTCCCTGGGTTTTACTCAAGAGCAATGGAAGCATACATCTTCCCAAAGACTGCTCTGAAAATACTCATAGCAGCTTGTTTCACGAATGCCCGACCCTGGAAAGAACCCAGTGCTGAATGGATGAACAAATGTGGTCTATCCATCCGATTGACTAACGTATTCTGCAATAAAGGAAAAACTACAGATACATAACAGCAGAGACGAATCTCAGAAACACTATGCTGTTTCTTCCCTGGTGGCACAGTGGTTAAGAATCCACCTGCCAATGCAGGGGACATGGGTTCAAGCCCTGGTCCAGGAAGATCTCACAATGTGCTGAGCAACTAAGCCCGTGCACCACAACTACTGAGCCTGCGCTCTAGAGCCTGTGCTCTAGAGCCTGCGAGCCACAACTACTGAGCCCATGCGCCACAACTACTGAGCCTGCACTCTAGAGCCCGCGAGCCACAACTACCGAGCCCGTGTGCCACACTACTGAAGCCCTCGTGCCTAGAGCTCGTGCTCTGCAGCAAGAGAAGCCACCGCAGTGAGAAGCCCGCGCACCGCAACGAAGAGCAGCCCCCGCTCACTGCAGCTAGAGAAAGCCTGTGCATAGCAACGAAGACCCAACACAGCCAAAAATAAATTAAATAAATAAATAAATAAAATTTATTTTAAAAAAACCCACTATGCCGAGCACAAGAAGTCAGATTCAAAAGGGTACTTTCTCTATCATTCCATTTATATAAAATTCTAGGAAAGGCAAAACTAATCTCTAGTGACAGAAAGCAGGTCACTTGTGGCCTAGGGGTGGGGAGAGGGATTGACTGTGAAAAGGCACAAGGGACTTTTGAGGTGATGGACATGTCCTATATCTAGTCAACGCGAATCAAACTGCACACGTAAAATGGGTAAATTTTGTTGTATATAAATTATCCCTCATTACATTTGATTTCAAAACAAAACAAAACAGGAGATAGTTGTACACCCATGTTCACAGCTGCATTATACATTATAGCCCCAAAGTGGAAGCCACCTGAGTGTCCACTGATGGATGAATGGATAAACAAAATGTGAACTATACATACAATGGAATATCATTCAGTCTTAAAAAGGAGGGAAGTTCTGACACATGCTATCATACAATGTGGCTGACACTTGAAGACATTATGCTAAGTGAAATAAGCCAGACACGAAAGGACAAACACTAATGGTACTACTTAAATGAAATACCTGGAGGAGTTAAGTTCATAGAGAGAAGGTAGAATGTTGGTTACCAGGGGCTGGGAGGGGGGAGGGATGGGGAGTGTCTGATGGGTTCAGAGTTTGGGGAAAGTTCTGGAGGGGAATGATGGTGATGGTTTCACAACAATGTGGATATACTTAATGCTATGGTACATTTAAAAATGCTTAAAATGCTAAAATTTTATGTAATATATATGTTACAACAATTTTTAAAAGAAGAGAAGGGAAAGACCCAACAAAGGGGAGCTAGGGACCAATTTTTTCTTTGTACGTCTTCTGAGAGAGCCGTGACTCCAGGTCTGGGGGGGTCTCAAAGGCCCATGTGCCAGCAGGATGGGAGTCAGGGGGGTCAACACCTGGCACAGCCAGCTCAAACCACTGATGGGAGAAGAGCTGAAAAGCTGCTGACGGTGCCCATGAGAAGGGAACACATGGGAGAGAGCCAGAACCGTCTTAGCTAGGCTTATGCCAGCTCAGACACGAGTCCTTTATCGGGGCCCTGCAAAGAGGTTACTGAGACCGTCCGGGAGAGAACAACCAAAGAGGAGCTGAAAAGTGATGCTTCTGGGAGCAATTAACTAGTAATTAGTAGTAAGTAAAGTAAGACGTACATGCGTTAGAGAAGTAAAACCGCATAGAAGTGTATGTTTGCAATGAAAAGTGATGCTTCTGGGAGCAATTAACTAATAGCAGTAAGAAAAGTAAGACGTACACGCGTTAGAGAAGTAAAACCACATAGAAGTGTATGTTTGCAATGAACAGTTAATTCCTCTCTCCTCCCATCTCCTCCGTTCCCTCCCCAAGGGGCAGCCTCCTTAACGATCTCCCTGGATCTTTCCAGACACCTTCTGTTTAGAGCACGCATGTAGCTCTCTGGTTTCACTCCCCAGATGCAAGCTCACCATCAACGCTGTTCTTCCTCTTCTCTGTATCCCTGGCTCCCTCTTGGAGGGGTTCTGTGCAGCCATCACTACACATGGAATTGCCTTGTTCTTTGTAAAGGCTGCATGTTTTCCATCATGGGGAAATGTTTCATTATAGGCTAATGCAAACCCCTTTCCACTTCTCCCCGGGGCTGCGTGGTCTCTCCTGGTGGCCTTGGCTGGTACTCAGGTGCCCCTGCCCCGCGGTGTCTTCTCTGCACAGGGCTGCGTGGCCCACGTGCTCGGTCGGCCCTGCAACAAATTACGTGGAACCTGGTCCATCCTCTGGCCCTAGAAACCTCTCGGCCCTGCACAGCCTTTCCCGCTCCACTCTTCCTCATTTGCTTTCCTCCTTGCTCATTTTCTTTCCTCCCTCCTACCCGGCTTCTTGCTTCCTTCCTCCTGAGCTGCCTTTGTGGGGATGGCTCCCCACACACCTCCACCTTCACAGCCTTACCCTCTACTCTCATCCAGACGGCCTGTCCACCCAGAGGGCCTTCACCTTCTGCTCGATTAGAACAAAGCCAAACCCACAATCAAAGATCCAACGTGCTGATATATGCATATTTCTGGACAGGTCTACATTTAAAGTGTGTTTGGTCTTAGTAGCTGAGACTTTTAACTTGTACTTCATGGGCTGTGGGCGTATCCAGGTGGCAGGGCCTTGCAGAGCAGCTCCTCGCAGACATGAGGGGCCGGGCCCAGGGCGGTGAGGCTCTGGGGGCCTGCCTGCGGTCACACGACGTGATGGTCACTTTGAGGCTGTGTGTGATTGTGGATATGGAAATGGGTCTCGCTCATTCACTCAACAAGCAGTCATGGCTGGAGACTGGCCGAGGCTGAAGCTACAGCCGTGAAGGGGCAGAGAGACCAGAGGAGCCTCGCCCCAGCCTGCTGAGGCTCAGTGTTGCTTGTCCCAGCGCGGATCCTGGTGGTCACTGCTAGGAAGAGGCCACACGGCCTGTCCCGCTCTGGACTCGGCTCCAGGTGGCCTAGGCCCGGCCGCATCGTCTGCCCCCTCCCCGCAGCCCCTTCCCTCCCTCCTGCCCTCCCCCGCCGTACTTACCCTCGGGGCCCCATGGGATGCGGGACTCCTTTGGCCTTTCTTGCAGCCCGCGCCGCCTCTGTTTGAGGTGCGACCTCAGGCTGCAATCGCTGGGCCACGTGCACCCGGCGGGCTCACCGTGCTGCTCGCCTCGGGCCTCGCACCCCTCCGTGGGCTCCAGGGTCCCTGAACATGGGCCCAGCACGTCTCGGGAGACCTGGCCTTCCCTCCTGACCCCTCCAAGCCACGCCCCCTCCCCACACTGCACCTCAGTTTCTCCTCTGCAGGAGGAGAGTCGGAGGATCTTGGCGAGCCTTTGGCTGTGACATCGGGGATTCCGCCGGCAGCCTGAGTCCTGGAGGCCGCCCTCCTTGGTGGCCTTGACATCCTGAGGAACGAGGGGGATGCCTGTGAAATCTTCTAAGCCCCATGCTGAGAGGTGGCTTGTCCCCGGTCACAGGTGAAATCAAAGGAAGCTGGGAGCCCCCATCCCCCTGCCCCCGGGCACTGGGGAGCAGAGGACCAGCCTCCCTCCCTGACCCCTCCCTGTTACCCCAAATCACCACCCCGCGCCCTCTGTTCACTCACGCTCTTGATTCCAAAATTGGGAGCCCAGAGCAGCCATTTAGAAATTCTAGGGGGAAAAGATGAAAAGGTCAAAGAAAGGCCTTTTACCAAAGAAATGCCAGGACAGCTGTACCTAACGATGCAGTACGAGTGCTCCGTGTGGTACTGCAAGAATGCAAATGCATATGTCAGGCCACATTTTAAAAGCACCAAAGGAAAACCACTATTAAGGAAATGCACACCAAATCCTTAAAGAGAAACTAATAATTTTTTTAATTTATAATTTATTTTATTCACTTAGTACAGTAAGAACACCTTTCCATGCAATTAAATATATTTCTACAGAATCTTTTTTTTTAAACATCTTTATTAGAGTATAATTGCTTTACAATGGGGTGTTAGTTTCTGCTGTATAACAAAGTGATCAGCTGTACATATACATATATCCCCATACCTCCTCCTTCTTGCGTCTCTCTCCCACCCTCCCTATCCCACCCCTCTAGGTGGTCACAGAGCACCGAGCTGATCTCCCTGTGCTATGCGGCTGCTTCCCACTGGCTATCGGTTTTACATTTGGTAGTGTATATATGTCCACGCCACTCTCTCACTTCGTCCCAGCTTACCCTTCCCCCTCCCCGTGTCCTCAAGTCCATTCTCTACATCTGCGTCTTTATTCCAGTCCTGTCCCTAGGTTCTTCATGACCATTTTTTTTTTTAGATTCCATATATATGTGTTAGCATACGGTATTTGTTTTTCTCTTTCTGACTTACTTCACTCTGTATGACAGACTCTAGGTCCATCCACTTCACTACAAATAACTCAATTTCATTTCTTTTTATGGCTGAGTAATATTCCATTGTATATATGTACTGCATCTTCTTTATCCATTCGTCTGTCGATGAGCATTTAGGTGGCTTCCATGTCCTGGCTATTGTAAATAGAGCTGCAATGAACATTGTGGTACATGACACTTTTTGAATTATGGTTTTCTCAGGGTATATGCCCTGTAGTGGGATTGCTGGGTCGTATGGTAGTTCTATTTTTAGTTTTTAAAGGAACCTCCATACTGTTCTCCATAGTGGCTGTATCAACTTACATTCCCACCAACAGTGCAAGAGTGTTCCCTTTTCTCCACACCCTCTCCAGCACTTACTGTTTGTAGATTTTTTGATGATGGCCATTCTGACCGGTGTGAGGTGATACCTCATTGTGGTTTTGATTTGCATTTCTCTAATGATTAGTGATGTTGAGCATCCTTTCATGTGTTTGTTGGCAATCTGTATATCTTCTTTGGAGAAATGTCTGTTTAGGTCTTCGGCCCATTTTTGGATTGGGGTGTTTGTTTTTTTGATATTGAGCTGCATGAGCTGCTTGTATATTTTGGAGATTAATCCTTTGTCAGTTGCTTCATTTGCAAATATTTTCTCCCATTCTGAGGGTTGTCTTTTCATCTTATTTATGGTTTCTTTTGCTGTGCAAAAGCTTTTAAGTTTCATTAGGTCCCATTTGTTTATTTTTGTTTTTATTTCCATTTCTCTAGGAGATGGGTCAAAAAGGATCTTGCTGTGATTTATGTCATAGAGTGTTCTGCCTATGTTTTCCTCTAAGAGTTTGATGGTGTCTGGCCTTACATTTAGGTCTCTAATCCATTTTGAGTTTATTTTTGTGTATGGTGTTAGGGAGTGTTCTAATTTCATTCTTTTACATATAGCTGTCCAGTTTTCCCAGCACCACTTATTGAAGAGGCTGTCTTTTCTCCATTGTATACTCTTGCCTCCTTTATAAAAGATAAGGTGACCATATGTACGTGGATTTATCTATCTCTGGGCTTTCTATCCTGCTCCATTGATCTATATTTCTGTTTTTGTGCCAGTACCATACTGTCTTGATTACTGTAGCTTTGTAGCATAGTCTGAAATCTGGGAGCCTGATTCCTCCAGCTCCGTTTTTCTTTCTCAAGATTGCTTTGGCTATTCAGGGTCTTTTGTGTTTCCATACAAATTGTGAAATTTTTTGTTCTAGTTCTGTGAAAAATGCCAGTGGTAGTTTGATAGGGATTGCACTGAATCTGTAGATTGTTAATAATTAAAAAAAATATATCTTACTGAAGAAATCACCCTTCCCTTTTGCCCCCTACCTTTAGCTGATGTTTTTGGCATTTTCAACTTTTTATGTATTTCAACCTTTTAAGTCTTCTTAAAGCAAGGCCCACAATTACAGAAAATTCACCTGGAGGGAGAAAAAGGCTGTACTGATGCCTCTCAGGGTGTATTTTTAAATACCAAATAGAAGGGCAGGAGGGAAAAAAATTACACACCTTCTTGTGCCAAAAGAAGATTAAGAAACGAAAAGGCCTTTTGTAGTTGGATGGAGGGAAAGGTACCAGGGAAAAAACAGTCCACCAATAGATGAGCCACGCCTGCCACTTACGATGACAGCAAATGTTTTAGATGATGAGTCCATTTTCAAAGTTCATTTTAAAAAATCTGTAATAAAAATATCCAAAGAAAGAAATATGAGCACCAGGGTGTTCTGGAGGCCTTGTAAAAATAGTTGTGTCTTTAATTAATTAAACATATATGAATTATATATGTTAATGATGTTGTATTAGCCTAGCGTCTGTTGTGTCCCCGGCTCTGTTAGAGGCATGGGGGTAACGCAGTGAACACAAGAGACAAAACTCTGCTCTCACGGGGCTGACATTCAAGTGGGGAGACAGATGAGAAATAAAATACAGATTTAAAACTCACAGTGTGACCAATAAGTGATGAGAGCTAAGGAGCAAAATATAAGCAGGAAAGGGAGATATGAAGTGTGTGGTGTGGAGGGGATGAAATTTTAGGGGAAATGGTTAAAGAAGACTGGGATGGGCTTGAATTGTGTCTCCCCAGATTCATACGCTGAAATCCTACTTGCCAGCACGTCCCAATGTGACTGTATTTGGAGACGGGGCCTATAAAGAGCTAATTAAGTTAAAACGAGATCATTAGGGTGGGCCCTGATCCAGTGTGGCTCGTGACCTAATAAGGAGAGAAGATTGGGACACAGACGCACACAAGGACGATTGTGTGAGGACGCGGGGAGATGACCGTCTACAAACCCAGGAGGGAGGCCTCAGAGGAAACCAGCCCTGCCGACACCTTGGCCTCAGACTTCTAGCCTCCAGATCAGCGAGACATCAATTTGTGTTCCTCAAGCCACTCGGTGTGTGGTACTTTGTTACGGCAGCTTTAGCGAACTCATACAAAGACCTCACTGAGAAAGCAAGGGGACGAGCCAGCGGGGGGAGTGGGGAGGTGGACAAGCAGGTGCAAAGGCCCTGAGGCAGGGATATGCCCCGTGTGCCGGGACAGAGCAGCGGGGGGCTGGGCAGAGAGGTAGCAGGGGGTCCGGGGAGGTGGGCGGGGTTGGAGGGGAGCTCTGGCTTTTACTCCGAGATGGGAAACTGCTGGAGGGTTTTGGACAGAGAAGTGAGACATGCTCTGACCTACGTTTCAACAGAGGCGTTCCGGCTGCCGACTTGCAACTCAGACGTCAGGCCGGCGAGGGAGTTAGCAGGGGCACCACTCAGGAGGCGGGTCAGAGCTTCCGATGAGACATGACGGCAGCTTGCACGAGGGTGGGGTAGAGGGTTTGATAAAACGTGGCTGGATTCTGGCTGTATTTTGAAGGCAGAGCCGTTAGGCTTGGCTGACGAATCTCATGTAAAATGTGATAGAAAGAGAAGAGTGGAGAGCTCTGCAGTGTTTTTGTTCTGAGAGACTGGAAGGACGCAGCCGCCAGCGCCTGGGATGGAGCCGGGTGGGGGACAGCCCGGGGCTCGGTGTTCGGTGTGTTGAAGCCCCTGGCCTTAGAGAGGTGGTTAGAAATCCAGATGGAGACTGGTGTCCATCCAGGGGTGAGTGCGGCCTGAGGAACGACACGGGCGAAACTTCAGCCAAGAGGAATATTAAAATGGTCGATAAACACACAGAGGTGTGCACAGCTTCTCTAGTCATTGGAAAATGCAAAGTGAAACCACAGTAGGTGAGCACGGCTCGCTCACTGGAAGAGCTGAACTCAGAACCAAGGGCGATACCAAGTGCTGGCCAGGATGTGGAGGCCCCGGAATGCTCTTACATTGCCGGTGGGAACACAAGTCGGTACAACCACTTCGGAAAAGTGCTTGGCAGTACCCACCAAAGCAAAATACATGTATGCCCGATGATCCGGCCGTTTCACTCCTGGGTCCACACCCAGCACAGATGCATATCTGTGCTTCTGTCCACCAAAAGGAACATACGTGAGTGCTGTGTCCATAGCAGCTTTATTTATAGCGGCCTCGAAGCAGAAACAGCCCACGTGTATCGGCGTGACAATGGGTCACCTGCTGTACACTCACACTGTGGAGTATACTACACAGTAATGGCAAAGAGCCCACTCCTGATACACGCTGGAAACTTTCGTCAGGTTGATCTGAGTGGTGCTACACAGGGTGGACAGATTAAATCATCATGCAAGGGACGGACAGAGAATAGGGGCCATTGTTGCAATCCATCCCTACTTGCCAACTCCAAGCCTGCATTGTAACAGATCCCTAGGTGATTTGAATGGGCATTCAAATTTGAGAACAGGTTTTGAAGAAAGACTCTGGCATCTAGTGGGCAATGGAACTGGGGGTGGAAAGGAGAGGAAGGGGCGAGCTCCATGGGACCTCAGGTTCCCAGCTTGAGTGATAGGTGGACGGTGGTGCTGTTACCTGGGAACTGAGATGCCAGAAGGCATGATGACGGACGTGACCTCTGACGATGCTGCCTAGAAGGCTTGGGTCCACTACTTGTCTCCCAAGGGGAGAGATCAAAGCTGGAGTTAGAGACCCAGTGTTGTTAGAAAGTGGGTGCAAGTTGACACCAAGACTGGGATCATGGCGGGAGGAGCGCTAGACTGAAAGGGGCCAGGCAGGAGTTCTTATTAATGAGCCCTTAAAAGAGCGTTCAGGAGACAGGAGGGGAACCAGGCGAGAGCAGTGTCTTGGGAACTAGGGAAGTTTGCAACCAGGCCAAGTGCCAACAGGGAGTTAGTTTCAAGATAGAACTGTGGCTGTAGGTTCCGCAGTGCGAGGACAGAATTCAGGGTGAGGGACAAGGGATGGGGATGGAGTGACCGTGCTTTGGGGAAGCTTGGCCATGGAGGGAAGAGATGGTGGGCATGGCTTGTGGACAGGCACGCTGTGGATGTCTGCCGAGGGAAGGGGTGATTGAAGTCGTGTTTTCTGAGGAGGTGAGAAGGGATGAGATCCAGAGGATAAACCAGAGGAAGAGCATTGACAAGGGGGTGGGTTTAGACAAGTGCAAATGCTGAAGATGAGCAGGAAGCTGCGGATGGTCAACCTGGCGGTTTCTGTTTCTTCTGTGAAGTAGAAGACACTGGCATCTGCGGAGAGTGACAGGGGAGGACAGGCCTGGGGTGGAGGAGCAGACAGGAGGGTAGCAGACGGCATCTCCGCGGGCTCTGGGGACCCAGTGCAGGGTGAGCGGATACATGAATTTTATTCCAGCGTTTTCGGAACGCCTTGGCTTTATGCTCTTTTACCTCTTCAAATCCCACTCTGGAAAACGCAGTGATTAAAATGGTAAGTCGCCTTCCTTTGTAAACCTTGGGCAGGAAATGAGGAATTCTTGAGCTCAATATTCACCTTTGCTCTGAAATTCTGACATTATTTTGGACAAGCACAGGAGAGAAGTGAAAGCTCTCCTCAAATATTTGAAGGGACGTCACGGAAGGAGGGTTTGAAGAGTCTCTGTGTCTGGCCAGAGGGCAGCGCGGGGTCTGACGTGCGCACGCTCGGGGAGATGGTTTGGCCTCAGGTGCAGCAGAGGATTGGCCCTCGGGGGCAGGCCGTCCAGGGAGCGATGTGGCCTGGGAACACGAGAGTGAACAGAGAAATCCAGTGCTCACGTTGGTCGGGAAATGGAAAGGCAGTTCCTTCGAATTCTGAGAGTCTCTGATTTTGAGCCCTTCCTGACTCAAACCTGAACTGCACACCTGCAGGGGTGGCACTGGTCGGATGGTCGGGACAGCCTCTGTCTCCAGAGGCCTCAGGAGCTGCGAGGGGCTTGGTGGTACCTTCTTTCCTAAAAGAGATTAGGGCACAGGGACAGAACTGGAGAGACCTTCAAAACCCACTCTCCATTGAGGATGTCAGCCCTAACACCGCAGCAAAAACACAGACTCTAAAGATTGACTTTTTTTTTTTTTTTTTTTTTTTTTTTTGCGGTACACGGGCCCCTCACTGTTGTGGCCTCTCCCGTTGCGGAGCACAGGCTCCGGACGCGCAGGCTCAGCGGCCATGGCTCACGGGCCCAGCCGCTCCGCGGCATGTGAGATCTTCCCGGACCGGGACACGAACCCGTGTCCCCCCCATCGGCAGGCGGACTCCCAACCACTGCGCCACCAGGGAAGCCCTAAAGATTGACTTTTTGTTTCAACCCTAGGTCCCGTGACTTACCAGCCATCGATCTGGAGCAAGTTACTCATTCTCGGTGCCTCAGTTTCCTCACCTGTAAAATGGTGATGGTGAAATGGCACCGCCCCACATGGAGTTGTTCTTACGGTCAAATGTGCTCAGAAGAATGCCTGGTGCACTCGGTATATTTTAGCTATTTATATTATTTAACACAGGAGGCAGCTTTTATCTTGGGAAGCTTTATTAATTATTGACAATGTTTCTTTTAAGAACACAAATCGGTCCAGTTGCATAAACTCATAATAACAGAATGGGGTTGGGGGAACCAGTTGGAAATCTTAGGGAAGAAAGCAAAAATTAAAACATGGATCCCTTTCCCTCCACTTAACAGCAAAATTCAAAGGCTCCACTGAAATATAGAATTTACTTGAGTAATAATTGTCTCTGGGGAGAAAGAAAAAGAGGGGCTTCTAGGGACTGTCTCTTATGCTGGGGTTTCAACATGCATCTCACGCCGCCCTCCTGTACATCTGAGTGAACAGCCCGCGCTGACCGTGGGTGCACGCAGGACCCCGGGGAGCAAGGAGAAAAGGCAAGAAGAGCCCGAAGAGGGATCACAGCCCAGCACCGCCAGCTGGACAAGAGACGTGGGAGATGGCCCCCGGCGATGCTGTGCTCTGTGGGTTCTGCTTCTACAGCTTCAGAGGGATAGGCTGGCCCTTTGGTTGCCTGCCTGGAGATAGCATCACATGTGTCTAACTCAAGTAATTACTATTACTTCCGCACTGCGGGGGCCTGCTGAGTCACTGGCCAAACCAGTCTCCTGCTGCCTTCCTTTAGGTCAGCCTTGGAGTTAGGGAGCTTGCGTCTGAATTCTGACTCTGCCCATGAGGTGTATGACCTCGGGGAACTTAGGTAAACACACTCAGCCTCAGTTTCCTCATGTGGGAAACAGGGGTAACAAGGCTCTTGTTGCGAGCAGTAAATGTTACACAAATGACTCTCAGTGCCTCGCATAGCAAACCATTCATAAATGGGGACTCTTATCACTATCGTCTGTTGACATAGGAGTGTCTAGAAGGGTTATCTTCCGAACCCCATAGATGCCCGACACCGTCTGTCCTCTGACCAGGAGGGAGGAAGCCCTTCCAGCGGCCAAGGTGGCCGACCGACATCACCGTTTTCTCCGGTCTCTTCATCTGCTGGCGGAACTCAACGAGAGCCCGGCGGTCCCCTCTTCACCCCGCCCGTGTCCAGATCACCCTGTTGGAACAGATGCCTTCAGACAGCACAATCCCATTTTCTCCTTCTGCGTTTGCAATCTTCTCAATACAGAATAAGATCCAAGGGAACCACCTTACAAGTGACCCCTGGACATGGACCAGACTTTCATCTTGCCCCCCACAGAGATTTTGGAAATCCAGGGCCATCACTAGTGGTGATTTGGGGGAACCGAGGCAGCAGATCAATGACACCCACTGTTGATCAATGACAATGTTTCCCCTTTGCATCTCAGAGGGTTTGTGATTTGCTTTTGATCTTCAAAAGGCTCCTATAAGGACATGGATATATAAGAGAAATCAGGGTTCTGGAGCTGAAAATGGCCTTGGACACCAAATTGTCCAACTCATTGCCTTAAGAAACGGAGGTTCAGTGCGTCGCACTCTGGAACCAGACTGCTAGCGTTCAAAATCTGCCTCCACTGTCGACTAGCTGTGTGACCTTGAGAGAGTTACTAAACCCCCGTGTGTCCAGTGTCCCCATCTGTAAAACGGCGGTAACTCCTGGTGCAGTGGAGGGGTTGAACGAAGGTCCGCTAGTTTTATTGCTGCAGGCAGACCTTGGAGATACTGTGGGTTCTGTTCCAGACCACCGCAGTAAAGCACATATGTCAATAAAGTGAGTCATCTGAAGTTTTTTGGTTTCCCAGTGCAAATAAAAGTTATGTGTACACTCTACTGTGGTCTATTAAGTGTGCAAAGGCATTACATCTTTTAAAATGTGCACACCTTAATTAAAAAACACTTTCTTGCTACAAAATGCTAACCATCACCTGACAACGCAGGGTTGCCACAAACCTTCACTTTGTAAAAAATGTATCTGGGAAGTGCAAGAAAGCGAAATGCAATAATACGAGGTAGCCTGTATTCCTTGAACCAGTACACAGTAGACTTGCTGATTTCTTCAACACACGTTTATTGAACCGCTACTATGGGCCAGGCACCATGCACAGTACTGACGATACAACGGTGGGCAAAACCATACACTGTTCCTTCCCTCATGGAACTTAACGTCTAGTGAGGAAGAAAGGCATCAGTGAAAACTGTCACACTCACATACAATTGCACCAGGGCAGGTGCTATGAAGGAGGCCCCGTGTGGGGCAAATGGGAAGGTAGAGTTGGTCAGGGGCTCCAGAAGGGCCCGTCCAGAAGCGCTTCCTTGAGGAAGTGATGACCACCTTGACGTCTGATGAGTGAGTTGGACTTAGCCAGCCTGGGGATGGTGTGGTGTGTGTGTGTGTGTGTGTGGTCAGACAGAACAGTCTGAGCAGAGGGCAGCAAGGACAAAGGCCCTGTGGAGGGACAGCACTGACCCCAAAGACTGCTGAGGCTGGAGCACTGGTACCAGGGCAGACCTGGGGTAAGACCCATAGGTAGGAGGAAGAGCCCAATCATTCAGGGCCTTGCAGGCCACACGAAAGATTTTCATCAGGACTTCCCTGGTGGCGCAGTGGTTGAGAATCTGCCTGCCAAGGCAGGGGACACGGGTTCGAGCCCTGGTCCGGGAAGATCCCACATGCCGCAGAGCAACTAAGCCCGTGCGCCACAGCTACTGAGCCTGCGCTCTAGAGCCCGCGAGCCACAACTACTGAAGACCTCGTGCCTGGAGCCCGTGCTCCTCAACAGGAGAAGCCACCGCCATGAGAAGCCCGTGCACCACAACGAAGAGTAGCCTCTGCTCGCTGCAACTAGAGAAAGCCCGCGCGCAGCAATGAAGACACACTGCAGCCAAAAAAAGAAAAGAAATTTAAAAAGATTTTCATCTTCATGCTCGGAGCAAAAGAAGGATGGTGAGCTGAGACGTGACAACCACCAGCTCTGTGTTTTGAAAAGATTAGTATACCAAAACTCCTTCACTACCCCATCCAGGTCGGGACACACAGTTTTGAGGGCGTTAGCTCGCTGTGGCCCTCTTTGCCTGGCAAAGCAATAAAGCTATTCTTTTCTTTTTCACCCCCTTCCCCCCACCATCAGCAAAAGAAAAGAAAATATTAGTGTGACTGCAGTGTGGGGCATGGATTGTGGGTGACCAGAGTGGATGCAGGCATGGTGGTAGGAGGCTGGGGGGCTCATGCCCCTGTGCCCCCCAGCGTCCTAGAGGTCTGGGCCGGAGACAAAATATGTGCTTTGTTGGCCAGGTGATTGCAGCCAGGGACACGGGTAGGCTGCCCTGGGGAGGGGGTCTACAGCCCCCTTGTACAGTACAGTAGCCACAGTCACATGCAGCGCTTAAGTGACTAACACGTGCCTCCTCTGAATTTAGATGTGCTGAGTGTAAATTACACACTGAATTTTGAAGCCTTAGTCTAAAACAAGGTGAACTATCTCACTGATACTTTTGTATTGGTTGCATGTTGAAATAATATTTTGGATACACTGAATTGAATAAAATATATTATTAAAATTAATTTTACCAGTTTCTTTGAACTTTAAAAAAACGTGGCTCCTTGAAAATTTAAATTACATACGGGATTGGCGTTTGTGGCTCCCTTTGTGTTTCAGCTGGACAACGCTGAGTTATTGTGAGACCAGGAGAGGGTCCTTGACCAGTCCTGGGAAAGGACGGTGTTCAAAGGAAGGCTTCAGCCAGTACTTTTAAACTATTGGCAAGCAGCTAGGTGGAGAGGGTTGCCCGGGATAGGGAGATGGAAGGGGAGTGGGGAGGGTTGGGGAGGGAAGGTTCCAGAAGGAACTGAAGAGGAGGTGGCCGACTCAGCCGCTCCCCAAGTTTGTGCTGTCGGGGGGCCGGTGCCCAGCGTGGAGTCCTCTGAGCATCATTCCCCGCCCACAGTGCAGCCGACGCCTCCTCCGCAGGCTCTAGTCCGGCTGGTTAGTCTGCATCAAGCCCTCAGCTTAGGAGGGCCGAAAGAAGCAGACTGCTTCCCAGGAACTTCTCACCCACTCTTGAATATTGTCTTCCACCAGTCCCTCTCTAGCCCTCTGTGAACGAGGAGCTCCGTCCCCGCAGACGGGCCAGAAGTGGGTCGGGAGCGGCACGGGGCCGAGGGACAGGGGGTCGCGAGCCGGGGCCTCGGCCACGCGAGGGGGTGGGCGGATGAGCGCGAGGCCCCTTCCCCCTCCCGCAGCCTGGCTCTGTGGCCGGTGACCCGCACGGGCAGGGGTGCGGCTCTTTCCCGCTGCACACGGGCGTAGGTGCGGGAGGCCGGGAATGGGGGTTGGGCGGTGCCCGGCGCAGAGACCAGATCCACTCCCGACAAAAGACAGCCGAAGGAAAACTCTCTTCATCTCGGACGCGTTTTCTCTCTGTACCGGGAAAATATGCAAATGAAAGGCCCCCATAGTCTGACGGGGCAAATCAGCCCTAGGCGAGCGGCTGGGGGAACGGGCGCTTCCCGGGAGTCTGGCCACCGCGTCCCTCGGCGGGCGGGCGCCCGGGGCGGACGGCGGGGCGGGCTCGGGGGGCTGCGTCCCGGATCCCGCGGCCGCCGCCCCCGCCGCGGCCTCCTCGCCCCGCGATGCGGTCGCTTCCGCCGCCGCCTCCAGGCGCGCAGGTCCGCGGGGTGGCCTCGGCGCGGGGCCCGTCGCCCGCCGCAGCGTCCCCCCGGCCCCCGGCGCGGCGCTGCCGCCCGCAGGAGGGCCCTCCGAGGCGCCCCGGCAGCTCCGGGGAGCGCGGCGGCTTTGTTGCCGCGACCCGACGGCGCGGGGGCCGGTGCGTCTGGCGGCGGCGGCGGTGGCGGCGGCCCTGCAGTGGCGGAGCCCGGCCGGCCCGCGCGCCCGCAGCCGGGCGCTCGCAATGCGCCAGCGCGGGCGCCGAGCGCGGGCGCCGAGCCTCGTCGGGCTGGCCGGGCCCCCCGGCCGCCAGCTGCCCCCGCGCAGCCCTGCGTTAACTGCTGAAGTCCGCCTCCTCCCCGCCGTTCGCCGCTCGCCGCAGTACGAGCCGCCTCCCCGCAGCCGCCGCAGGAGAGGGAGGGGGACGGGGGGAGGGAGGGGGAGGGGGGAGGGAAAGGGAGGGGGGAGGCGGCGGCGGGGCCGAGCCCAGAGCCCGTCCCGGGCGCCGGCGAGGAGCTCCGGCCACGGCGGGAGGCGCCATCCGGGGGCCGCCTCGCCCTCCGCGCTTCTCGCGGCCGCGTCCCTCGCCGACCCGGCCGCCGCCTTCCCGCGGCGGGGAACGCCGCTCTCCGCTCCGCCGGCGCGCAGACTCCTTTTTTTCCTCCCCGGGAGGGTGTCGCCACCTGGATCGCCAAGTGTGAGGGGTCCGGGAGGCGGGGACCGAGCGGGGCACCGTGGCCGGCCATGGCTCAAGCGGCCAAACAGCTGAAGAAAATCAAAGACATCGAGGCGCAGGCCCTCCAGGAGCAGAAGGAGAAGGAGGAATCCAACAGGAAGCGGAGGAACCGCTCCCGTGAACGAAAGAAGAAGGTAAGGGGGGCGGCGGCGACAGCCCGGCGGTAGCGGCGCCCGGAGGAGGCTGCGGGGAGAAGCTGCTCGGTAGAGCCGGGAGCGGGGAGGGGCGCGGGGCCCCGGGGCCGGCCGAGTCGGAGCCGCCGGGTGGAGGGCGCGGGGCGGGAGGGGAGCGGGGAAGAGGCTTCGGTGCGGCCGGAGGAGGACAGGGCAGGAGGCTGGAAGGGCAGAGCGGGCGGCCCAGTGGCTGAGAGCGCGCGGAAGCCGGCCCGCCCGCTGCCCGCGCGGCCCCTTCAGCACCCTGGACAGACGCCGGCGGGCCAGTGCCGCGCCGCGCCGCGCCGCGCCCGGAGGAACTTTTCCGGCCTCGGGCGGCGGCGGGATGCTGGGCTGCTCCGCTCCGGCGCGCCGCCTCACCGGGCTTTGCAGGGAAGCCCGTTTGGGGAAACGCGGCTCCGGGCTCCGAGGCTGCTCTGCCCTGCACCTCGCCCTTGGTGACCCACTCTCGGGAGCGCGGAGGGCCTCGTTCCCGGGGCTCTGAATGGGGGTGGGGGCTCCTGCCCCTCCCCGACCCTCCTCGAGCCCAGGAAGCGCTTCCCAACCCTGTGTGCCCGGGGACAGAAGGGCTTGGCCCGGCGTCACTTGGCAACGTCTCCTGTTCTTGTCACTCAAGAGGAGCGGCGGATGGCCAGGAGGGGAAGTTCCCTTGGAAGTCGGGCGCGGGTGCTGTCCAGCCTGGCCCGAAGGCCTGCTCAGAGAACAGGTCTCCTCTCTGTGGAGGAGTCGGGGGACAAGACACCCCCCAGCGAAGGTCAAGACCCCTCAGGGCAACCGCTGCTGTGTTCAGCGCTTCCCTTCTGGGTCTGGGGCCTTCCTACCCCCAACTCAAAACACCTTTAGAAACACCTTTGGTGAGAGACACCTTCCCTTGTGAAGGGAGGGGGTTAGCTGACTGGGCCGGGGCTCCAGCAGAGGTGTTTTAGAGCCCCCTGTGCAGGAGGCCGGGAGTCCATGGATGTGGTTCTTTGGAGATTGGGCTGAACTAACTTCAGCTCCCGCAGAGCCATTTCAACCCGCGGACCTCAAGGCGGACCGCGGCCTGCAAGCCCTTCACTGGGGAACGGGGCCCCCGGGGTTCCAGGGCTGAGACTCTGGTCTTCCTCGTTGAGAAGGAAACGTTTTTTCTTAAAATTGTCTCACTCTGAGAAATAAGTTTGGAGCCTCTGCTTGACAGCCGGAGGGGGACAGGCTGCCTGTGGGTCAGGCTCCTCATACCAGGTTGGTCAGCAGGACCCACATCCAGCCGGTTCCTCGAGATGAGACCCAGGGGCAGAGATGTTCTCTGACCGTACCCAGAATAACCGGCGTGCTAGGCTTAGCCGTACCCCTTCCAAAGGCGGCCCTCCCCCCGACTCCCCCCGCCCGGAGTGCCGTCTCGTGTGTAAATAGTAGTTTCGCAAAGGCACCACCCCTTTAGCAGGACCTAAAAAGAAGCCTTCCCCAAACCGACGGGGAATCGGAGTTTGGGTTGGTGCCACTTAGAGAGAGAGTCCCATCAGGTCCTTCTGCTGGGTCTGAAATACCAGAGCCCATCTTGTGAGTCAGGCAGGGGGAAGTCTGGTTATATCTGACAGCGCTCACCCACTTCCTTGGCATGAATGTAAACTTCTTCTGAGGAAGGCGTGCTCTCTATTTCCATTCCTGTCTGGTGCTTTAGGAGCGAAGCCCATCCTCTCCCAAACTGCTCACTCTATGTTTTTATCCCACTTCTTGCTCCCCAGCTTCTTCCCTGATGCTTCTGACACTATAAATAATTTTTTTCTTTTTGGGGAGCCATAGTCAAAACAAAACTCTCCCTTTCTCTTCTGTCAATTCTTTCCATTCACTGTAACTCCCTTCAGTATAACTCCGAATCCTGACTGCACGTAATACACACAATAGAAAAGCGGCAACTCCAGTATTCTTTTTGTTCCTTGATCTCAGTCTTTACATTTTTGGTGAACTTGATCTCCATGGTGAGTGCTGGATGATAATATATTCCCTTCCCCACCCCCTAGTTGTGTTATTTTGTTTTACTAGCTGGTCATACCATACTGCATCAGTAAGCGTTTGAAAATCTGCCATATACAGATTTTCCTTATTTTATGCAGTGTCCTGGGTGCTAGGATGGATCCAACAATAATAAGGACATCTTAATTCAAAGTGATAGTGATGATGTAAACTCTTAAATTCTTGGGGTGAGGGGCGATATGGTATGGGGTGAGGTGTGAGAGTGCTTGCTTTGAGTTTCATAATGATGGTGAGTACTTTTCGCCATTGGCCAGGTCTTGAGAGCCATCTTAGAGAGTGGAGTTAAAATTTATAGCAAAATACAAAATCACAAGAAAGTGGAAGGCCCTCAGGAGAAAGGTACGGGAGGTAGGGCAATGCAGAAAGCCTCTTTAGAGAAGGCAGAGGACGCTCGTGTAGGAGCTGGTTGAACAGATGGCCGAGGTGGGGCTGGGGGCCAGAGTGAAGGTTCATATAAGGTGAGGTCTAATGAAGACTCGTTTTCTATGAGAAGTCATTTCCTTAAGGCAGAGTATATTAAGGTCAAGCAGCTGAGGACTCTACCCTGGTCACCCCAGACGTGGGGATGCTGTGGAACCACGCTCATTTCAGCAGGAAGCGAGAACTTCACACAGGCAGGTAGACATTTGATGCCAGTGAATTGGTGATTTGGGTGAACGTGTAGCTGAGCAAGGGAATTCTGGATTTACTAAAAGGAAAGGCGTTTGTCCCACGGGTAACCTACCTATCGTAGGGGACTAACTGAGCGGAACCGCATCCCTCCCCATTTGTAGAAATCATCGCAGTTGTAACTTCCACGGTGGTTGCAGCTTTTACAGTTGGTGGTATTCTGTGGGAAGGCGCTGGCTGACAGGTGCTGTGCAGCGGGGCTGGAGGCTGATGTTGTGACGCACTGACTGACACAGATAGAAGCCACCTCGACTCAGGCAGTTGAGCTAAAGCTCTGGAGCTCGAGAAAGGCCTGCATCCTTCTGGGGCTTCATTCAGTTTTCTGCCTGTGCAGCACACTTCCTCATCGGATGCTTGCTGTTGGAGCTGCAGTTTTTTGGGAAACAAAAATAAGAGCCAGGATTTATGACGCTGACTGATGAGTCCCCTGCTTCTGAAGATGGGGTTGGAAGTAAATAAATTGCAAAGCATGTGTCAAGCAGGCATTTGCATTAAGGACGACAGCTTTCTAGGGCTGAGGAAGCCTTGGGCATAAGGATGTGTGTGCTTCTTCTGTTTACTCAGAGCTTGAGGTTGGGAGAGGAGGGTGGGGAGGCTGGAGAAAAGGTGAGGCCGGGGATGGATGAAGAAGAAGAAGGACAGCGTTAAAGAAAGGAGGAGAGGAGGAGGGGTGAGGGAGGCAGACAGAGAGGGAAGGGGGCTGACATCTCAGCCCTCCTTTAAGCGGTGACACTCAGCCTGCAGTGCCAGTAAGTTCCCTGGCGTAGCGTTTACTGAGCTCTCTCCTTTTCTCTTGTTCTGTCCCCCTCCTTCATCCTCTGATGTTGGTGAAGGAGGGGACCAGGCCCTGTACATAGCCATCCACCCAATACCTAGCTCAGCACCCGACACACAGTGGGCATGCCATGAACGCGGGGGTCAAGTGCTTGAATGAGTGGGGTCGTACGTCTGTCTCTGTTCGCCTAGAGGTTTCTTGGTCGTAGGCTTGTGTTCAGATGAGCAATGCACTCTTTTGGGGGGCATCTGAAGAAAGCCTGACGCTTCTTTCTTTTCGAATCATTTGCAAACCAACAGAGATTTGTAGGCAGGCAGTGGAACCATCTAATTTTTTGGTGCAGTGAATTCTACCGAGCCTGTAGTTAGTTCCTTGCAGGGTCTCTGCTGCACTAAATGACAAGTGCTTTTAGCCATTGGGAATAGCAGTGTTTGCACAGGACCCCAAGGAGCCGAGCAGAGGAGGGTGCAGGAAGAAAAAAAGCAAGCCCGGGAGCGGAAAGTGGCCATCCCCACTTAGCTGTGCAGGCAGCGTTGTCAGCCCTGCCAGTCTCTGCAGCATCCCCGGAGGGCCCTCGGCCTTCCTCACATAGCTGGACCAGGCCCTGCTCCTGGGCTGCAGAGATGTCTTTGGTCGATCCAGTGACCAGAACCACAGGAATGAGCCGAGTCTGTGGCCAGGGCTTACCCGCAGGGGGGGGGTTAGGATGGGGAGTGGGGCAGTGAATAAGAGCGGGATGAAGGGCAGGAGGTTAGGCAGGAGGGTCACGGGGGCCCGCGTCTCCCATTCGTAGAGGGTCTCAAATGTAAGCTTCCGCTGCTATCTCCAAACGAGTCTATATATTCAATCCAAGAAAGAACGTACAGGATCAAAAAGAATCACGTTCCTCCCACATCCTTAAACCCAGGTCCTGCTGCGAAACCACAGCACTCGTGTAACTGCTGCCGTATGAGCTGATATCTGTATATAAGGGCTCTGTGTGGATGTTGAAGAGCGTAGTGACGTCTCATTGCATGTTAATTATTAAACGTGTTAATTTATTTAGTGTTGAGCCTTTAAAATACACCACAACTTGGGTACCTGCCCTTTGGTACCTCTTCTTATTTTACTACCTGGGGAGCCTCAAATAATGGAAGTGGCCCCCCTCCTCTCTGGCACTGGCTGAAGATGTGGGAACTCTCCCAACAACCTGTCTATCCATCTTCCAATCCAGCGCCTCCGTCCGTGCTACAGTGGTGGTGGGGCTGTTCCCCGGGAGCCACGGTCACCCGCAACCGTCCGCTAGACCAAGAGAGCAGGATCTTGCGGGCAGAGATGTCGCACCCTCAGACATACCCAGCACTGTGTGGTTGGTGCATCACAGCCACGGCTCAAAGGAAATCGGGTGGCAGCTGAAATTTAGAGCCTGAGGCAAGGGCCCTCCCTATGAAAGGGAGCAGAAGCCAGCCCTGGGACCCTTCTCTTGTTCACCAGTTCTGCTTTCTCCTCTGAGTATGGAAGAGCTTTGATTTTAACATCAGTCTGAGGACGCGTCTCCCTTCTTTCTCTAGAAACGAGCAAGCTTTAGTGAGTGGGTACCACGTGCCAGGCAGTTTTCCTGTGTGTTGGCCCATCCCCGGCCTTTGCCTCTACAAGTGGATCCGTCAGTCATTTCTTCCACCTTCACTGTCAAAGCCCGTCACTCTCTTCTTCAAGAGACCTTTCCTGAACGCCCCCCATCACTCTTTCTCTGCACTCTGGGGTGCTCCAGCCTTTGTTCTGGCGCGTGTGCATGTGTGTGAGACACGTGTTCTTGTTTTATTATCCCTTCTACTAAATTGTAAGCTCCTTGAAGCCAAAGCCAGAGTCTTTGCACATAACCACTCAATAAATATTTATGGCTTGAAATGACTCAGAAGCTACATTTAACTGGTTCAGATTTTTTTTCCTTGGTCTTTCTATTTGATGTTGGAAGAGCTGGCCCTCTAGAAGTGGAACCAAGTAAATCTGGGTTTTTCCCTGAATTATTCTGACTAAAGCAAAGGCTGCTGCCATCAGGGTTTGGTTTTTGGGAAAAAGGCAAATAAGCTTCGCTTGACTCCATCTCTCCATTCCTGGTTCTTGAAAAGCATCTCAGACATCTACCTCGTGCAGAGCGCTGGGCTGGGAGTCAGACGCCTGGATTCCAGTTTCAGCTCTCGTACTTATTAGCTACCTGGGCATGAATAAGCTGCCGAATTTCTATGAGCCTCAGTTTCCTCATCTGTAAAATTGGGATGAGAGTCAAAGGAGAGCGTGCTTTGTAAAATTTAAAGCTCCCGTATATTTAAGAGGTTACAGTGAATAACATAATAACGATTGTTAATTAAATTATTCTTTCTAATAAATCCAAAACTCCGGCCCGGCCTGCCAGAGGTTGCATGAAGTCTTGACGTTTGCTTGGGAAGACCAGCACATTATTATTTCAGTGCTGGTAAATGAGAAAAGGACACTTTAAATCATTTTCTTCATTTCATTTTCAGGAAAGAAATGAATTTCCTATTTTGACAAGATTTATTATCGCAGACTTAGTTATCTCCGTGGGGGCAGTCTGCAACTTTGAGATGGACTTTATTAAAGCCCTGCATGGCAATTATAGCTGTATATCAAAAGGGGAACATAAAAGTGGTTCCTGAACTTTCTGAGAATGCCATCCCTGTTAGGGCCCGGGCTGATAAATCTGGGGTGTGGAATATCACAGACAATGGAACACGTGTTGTTGTGGGCAGACCAGACTCCTCCAGGGAGACGCTGTACATCTTAGGAGTGTAAGCATAGCACATCCTCCAAGAAAGGGGAACTTGCATTATGAACCCTCAAAGGTAAAACAAAGAAGATTGAATGGCCAGCCAATTTTGAACAAAAAACACTTTCTTTTCTCCTTTGCCTCCCGTGCGACTGGATGCTTCCCCTCGAAGAAAAATGCTCTGTGTTTTTGCTAAGGTGATAATACTTTTTCAGTGTCGGTTAACACATTTTTTATCCATTTCAGAACACTGTCGCCAATGATAGCTACAAACAACCTTTGCTTATGCAAGGAGGGCCTGTCTTTATTGAGAGGCTATGTGTCCTATGGGCATTGTCTCGCTGGATCCTGCAACAGCCGGTGACTGCAGAGCCGGGGCCTGGCTCCAGAGCTTGTTCACAGGCCTCTGCACTAGGCTGCCTTCTTCCGTGTTTGTTACATCCGCAGGGTGCTCAAGGCTATGTGGGCCCTGGGAGGGCAGTCAGACTGAGGGTATCTTTCCTGCCTTCTCATGCAGGACTTGCAATCAGTGGGAAAGCTGCCACAGCGGGAAGTAACATGAGGCAGAGAATGGAGGCAGGTGGTCTGGGCTCAGGACAGAAGTGCTAGTGTCCAGATTCCAGGTGGAGCGTGGTGTCTGTCCATGGGCTCCTCTGAACGTCTCTGGAGCAGCCCACGTGATGGTGAAGACCCTGTTCAGGCCTTGGGTTAAGACAAGAGGCCAGATGAAAGGCCAGATGACAGGTGACTGCTGTAGGGCTCACCTGCTCTGGTTCTGTCTCGTCCACCTCACGAAATGGTTATTTCCCCCTTTACTTTCTGTTTTGGAGATTTCTCTTCCTACCACAGGGTTGGCATCTTCTCCATATGATCATTTAATAACCTGCTTCTACATGGAGTTACAGGGTGATAACGTGTCTGCCGTTTTCATCTATTTTTCCTTACTTTCTGGGACTTCTGCTTTTTTGTGTGGATGCGTAGAGGGCCTCTGAGGTCCTGGGCCTGCATGAGAAACACTTACCAGGAGCCCGACTTGGATGGGTGGGAACAGAAATGAGCACGGCCCGGCTGTTGCCCAGATCTCTCACGTCCCTCCCTTGAATTTCCGTGGTTTCTTTTCCCGCCCCTAAGAAGTCAAGCAGGCTAAATGATGCCCACGAAGAGGAGTGCAGTCAGGGAGAAAACAGGCTTGGGAGCTTAAAAGGCACAGACTAGCATTAAAGTAGAATTGGGAGTGTTAGGATGGAGTCAGATGAAGCATCACAGGAGAGGAAAGGAGGTGCTTAATTACGGACTGGCCAGAGCCATGACTCCTAAACCCAATTCTGAGGTTGGGGGGATGGCCCCAAATACTCACAATTTGTGATGGCTCACAAATACGGTGAGACCCACAGGGAAAGAGGGAGGGGAGAAATGGTCCCAGAGGCCCCTCAACTTTGCTGATATCAGAACCACCTCGGGGACAGGGCTTATTACATGCAGACCTGCCCCACCACCCACCTGCAGAATCAGATGCTGGGCACTGTGGGGCCAGGTACCCACGTGTCCAGCAAGGTCCCCTCAGGTGAAGCTCGCATAGAGCAAAGTGGAGCCTCTGTTCTAGCAGATGGACAGGAACCAGCTGATGGGTGATGGTAAAACTAAGGGAGAATCAAGCCAGGAGATGGAGGAAAGAGGGGAGATGGTAGGGGATCTGTATTTACTTATTATTTATTCTGTATCCACTTTCCCAAAGGAAGTGGGCAAGGAAAGAGTTGACTTGAGCACCGTGGCCAGTCCTACGGGAGAGGTGAGCCTGGCCAGGACCAGGGCCTGGGGCAGCTTCCTGGGGGGAGAGGCTGGGTCTTCACGGACTGTTAGGAGTCAGCCTGGTGAATGGGGGCAGGACATTCAGCCGAGGCGGTAGCATGGGTGGAACGTGAGCAAGTGGGGTCTGGAGGGGGAGGTGATCCAGGACCTGTGGGCCCGATAGCAGGAGCCAAAAGGGTGGGGTGGGGGGGCAGGGTGCGCTGGAGCGGAAGCTGAGACGGGGCCAGCCTGGGTCCAGAGCACAGAGGAAGCCCGAGGCACTCCAGGCGGAAGTCTGAAAGGCTACTGCGCCTTCAGTGCAGAAATGGGACGGTGCGGCTTCATGATAAGCAGGGCCTCTAGAGCGCAGAGGAGTCCAGCGGAGGGACGGGGTGGCTTGTGCTAGGGCGGCCAGTGGGGATGCAGCATGTGACAGACTGGAGACATTTGGGCGGTGGAGAAAGTTGGTCTTTGTGAGTAACAGAGTGGGTGTGAGTAAGTAATCAGCGATGCTGCTGTGGGTTTCTTCTTGACATATGTTAACATATCTGCGCGCACGCGCGTGTGCGTGTGTGTGTGAATTAAATGTCAGCAGGGCCTCATATCTGACTTGGTGTTGGGGTAGTTAGTTGGTGGTGCCTTTCATTGAGCTGAGAACAGGTTAGGAGGAAAATGACAAGTCCTTTTTATGGAATATGCTGTTAGGTAGCTTCGTGGGGCTGTCATTTGATGGCGGGAGAGCTAACAGAAAGTGTCCTTCAAAGTGTGGGAAGCTGTGAGGCTCCATGGAAAGGAGAGGCCGTCCATCCAAGTCCGAGCTCACCAGCGAAGCTCTGGTGTGCAGGCCTTCTGAGAGGTTGCCTTAAATAGGGCGTGTACACGTGACAAAGCCTGCGAGGCCTGGCGGGAGCTAAGGCATCTGACTGGTGGAAACTGACGACAGCAGGGAAAGCAAGGCCTGGGGGCCACACGTGGGCTGCAGGAAGGTGGGACTCTCGATCTTAGTTCCCCAGCCGGGGATGGAACCCCGAGCCCTCGGCAGGGAGAGCGCTGAGTCCTGACCACTGGGCTACCAGAAACTTCCCTCGCCACTCTTAAACGTGTGACCCAAATGGTGAACTGCTATGCATTCACTCAGAACGATGCTTAAAAGAATAGGTTTTTAAGAATATGCTTCGGGCTTCCCTGGTGGCGCAGTGGTTGAGAGTCCGCCTGCTGATGCAGGGGACGCGGGTTCGTGCCCCGGTCCGGGAGGATCCCACATGCCGCGGAGCTGCTGGCCCCGTGAGCCATGGCCGCTGGGCCTGCGCGTCCGGAGCCTGTGCTCCGCGGCGGGAGAGGCCACAACAGTGAGAGGCCCACGTACCACAAAAAAAAAAAAAAAAAAAAAGAATATGCTTCTAATAAAAAAGGGGGAATATGCTTCAGCTGTAATGTCATTAAAAAAAGGAATGTGATGTAATTAAAAGGAAAGACGGAGGATGCCTTGCTTGCCAAGGAGGGGAGCCAGGCCTTCCCTGCCTGTGTGTCTCCTGCAGACACAAGCTGGGATGGATGGATGACCTCACACCCCAGGAGAGAATTCCAAGGTGATGTGGGCTAGAGCCCAGTAGGTAACGAATGTTCTGACTCCAAGTGGAACTGGAGTGCGGTCCTGAGAGTCTGAGCATCTGGGTCTTGGCATGGGAAGCCACCCATTGTAAACCAGTTTGAAAATGTGTATGTGATGGGTGGAATACTCCACTCCACAGCCAGAGTGACCTTCCAAAAATGCAAATCAGATCCTGACACTCCTGCCTTTTGAATCCTTCAGTGGCTTCCTAATTGCCCTTAGAATAAAGTCCTGGTGGGTTACTCCAGCTTCCGAGGCCCCCCGGCTAGCCCGTAGCTGCCATTCCTGAACCGTCTTTCTTTCCTGCAGGCTGCACTCAGCTGTCCTCCGAACTTCCTCTAGGACGTAGGATATACGCGCTTTCTCCGCCTTCAGATCTTCTGTCGGCTGAATCTTTGGCCTCAAACACTAACGCCAGCTCCTCTGTCAGAATTCAGTTTAAACCTTGCCTCCCAGGTGCTAGATGAGGTTAGGTTATGCCGCCCCGTAAGGCAACCAGGAGATTGCATGGACGTCCGTGTGTGCCAGGAGGGCATCTTTGATCGAGATGTCGGAGCAGCGGAGAAGAGATGCCGGCAGTGGCTTTAGATGGAGTCAGATGGTCCAGGGCTGGTGCCCTGGGTGACTCTGGGCAGGGTGCTCAGTTTTCCTCTCTGAGTCTTGGTTTTGCCAGTTGTAGGGCGGAGGGAATAATTATCTACCGGACAGCCATGCAGGGTTGGTGGAAGGATGGTAAAGCACCTGGGATACAGTAAGTACTCAATACATGCCAGGTCCCATTCCGATGACGCCTTAGTTCCCACTCATACCCATCCCTGCCCACACCCCCGCCCCCAGTGGGAGCAACCAATGAAATCCAAGGTGTGACCCTTGGCAGGCTGTGAGTTCCTTTCCAGAGACGGTCATCAAGGATTCATCCCAAGGTTGGTAGTGCTCATCTAGCATCACTGCCAATTCCTTAAATGAATTAGGGAAAGCTGGAGAAATGTGATCTCAATTGCCAGTGAAAGTGAAGAATCGAGGAACCAGCCCAAGTCAGAAAAATGTCAAAGTCTGAAATGTCGGTGGAGTAGTATTGACTCTCTGGAGATGTTACATTCTCCTGTGGCGTGGAGGTTTGGCAGATTCATTTTAATGCCCTTGGAAAGAGCTGCTTTGGTCTCTGCCAACTGGGAAGCGGGAAGTCTGGCGTGCTGGTCCCAGGTTACGTGGTGCGCCCGCCGCTCGGGACCCAGTGCCTCTGTAGACGTGGAGTAGCGTCCTGGGAGCCGCGATGCTGCAGCTGGGCCTCGCTTTCTGCTGTAGGTGGAGCAAACCGCAGTCCGACGGTTGGTCTTTCTTTTAACGCTGCCTTCTGGCTTCTCGCGTGTGTCATGGCCTGTGGGCCTCGTCCTTGAGCAGATATGCACCTGAAGGACATCTGGGCTACAGCCGCATGGTTGACTCTTGGCACTTTAACCCACTTGTCAGTGTTGCCACCCACGCGACAGGACTTAGAAGAGGCAGGTGGAAAGAACATCCTTCATGATTCGGTACTGAGGTAAGCGCTACAGCATCGTTAGATCCTTCGGGAAGAGCGTGTAGGGTCCCTCCCACGCACTCAGCTTCTTCCACTTGGCCTGTACCTCCACTGCTCCTGCCAGAGCCTCCCCTGGGCGCTCTTCCGGTACAGCCTTCATCCAGTGCAACCTCCACGGTGCCACTCCCCTTCATGGGACCCTCCACTTCCCTCCCGTCACCTTTAGGATAAAGTCAGACTCTTTCCCATGGCTTCCAAGGTCGTGGACGCCCTGCCTACCCCTGGGGGCTTATCCCATCCCCCCACTGTGCCCCCTGGGTTTGTGGTGCCGCCCTGCCACCACCACCCCACCCCACCCCCCCCCACCGCACCCAGCTTCGCCTCCTCCAAGAAGCTCTCCCGAGTCTGGGTCAGAGATGCCATAGAAGAAGGGAGGTCGGTGAGGCCGTGTCCAGGACCCCTTCCCACTCGGCCGTCTTTCACAGATAATGGCGCTTTCAACCAAGTCCTAGGACAACACAGGAGTATGGGCCCGTTACCTTGCATTTCTCAGCTAATGACGCCCGTGCGTGATGTGGATTGTACGGACCTCCCCTTCCTCTCCTGTCACCCCCAGAATTGCGAGCATTAGCTATGCATGGTTGTGGATGAAAAGAGCAGGCCATGGAGTGAGGAGAGGTGGGCGTGCGTTCTGGTTCTTTCCACTCTCTTGCGTAGCTTTGGACACTTCTCCGAGCCTCGGTTTCCATGCCTCTAAAACAAGGGGATTGGTTTAGCGAGCTTCTAAGGCTCTTCTGGGGGTGCTGGTAATTCCGTGAATATGTGAATTTCCAAGGCCAGAGCAGAATGGTTCCCAGAGGCCAGCTAGCTTGCCCTGGCCTAAGGTGTGCTGGGCGGGACATCTGGATGGAGGAGGCTGTCAGGTGTCAAGGTCCAGCTCTGATGGATACCAGACCCCAGGGCATAGGGATGTTGGCAAATGTGAAATACTGCATAGCCCAGGGTGCTGGTTCAGCGCGTGGACACTCGCCCCACCCGCTGTGTCATTTCCATGAGGCTGGTGCTGTCATGGGCAGGCCAAGGAGAGGAGGGCGTGCTGCAAAGGGCCAGGGTCACACGGGCTGCTGGAAGGTGGCCGTGCTCAAGGTTAACAGATCTGGTCTCCTGGGTGCGTGGCCTTGGGAAGCCCGTGTAAACAGGCAGCCCCGTGACTCTTCAGACTTCCTGCTGCAGCCAGTTTGGGGCCACCTCCTACATTTGTCACGAAGAGCAGTGTCTGGGAGGGCAGAGGGCACCTGCACAGGTGAATGGAGAATGCAAGACGCAGGCACCTTCTATTTTCAGTGCACGGCGACTGGGTCTGTCACCTGCTTTCAAGGTCATGAGCAAAGCCAGCGTCCTCCATGAGTTTGGAGGAGCCCAGGAGGCCCTGACTCTGATGGGGGAGGGGGCTCAAGCAGCCCTTGCTGCTTGCGTTTTCCTGGAAAGCAG
This sequence comes from Phocoena sinus, assembly GCF_008692025.1. NCBI lineage: Eukaryota > Metazoa > Chordata > Mammalia > Artiodactyla > Phocoenidae > Phocoena > Phocoena sinus. Next base: position 33,076,338 of record NC_045783.1, on the reverse strand, counting down.
ACTCAGCAAACCCACAGCCCAAAGAACAGGGGATGCACTGCGGGGTACGCCATGCGGTTAGACATGTCCTGGCTTTTCAGAGACACTGCTTTTAGAGATGAATCGTGTAATTTGGAAAATCCCTGCTTTGTCACTCACTGAGATTCCAAGGAGCCAGTATTTTCAGGAGAGGACAGTCCCGCAATTTAGCCCCAGCTGAAGCTCTTTTTTGATTTCAGTCTCTGCCCCTGTCGCCCTTTCCTTCTCCCGGGAATACAGTGCCCCAGGGGACTGAAAACCAGTCCAGTTTTCTCCAGGGGCTGCTCAGCTGGGCCTGGGAGGGGAAGGAGAGACATCCCAGGAAGGGGATCTCCACGTCCGGAAACTTCTCCAGTGGTTGCGTCTCCTGGGAGATGAGCGCCCGGGTCTCAGGCCTCAAATAGCCCCGTGGACAGTGGCCGTCGTCACACAGAGCTGGACGGGTGGCCAGCGCGGCCCGTGCGTTACTTTGCTCTGCTCTCAGCGGCCCTGCAGAGAGGCGGGTACCAGGTCCATCTCACGGGGGAGGACAGTGAGACTGGGAAGACTAAGTGTGGTTCACACCACCGGGGTGTGCCTGTCCTGTGGCTGCAACCTTGGGCTGTCTCTCTCTGAAGTCCTGGATTTTTGTAACAAGCAGGCAGTAGCAGATGCAGCGTGTTGTGGACTGAAATTCATGTGGTTTTCTGTTTTCTGCATCCATCAGCTGCCACCCTCAGAAACACAGCGAGGCCCGGCCATTGGTGGCCAGTGTTCTCTCCATGAAGGACAGAAGGGACAGCAGGGGACCCCCCGAGGGGCACATGACTCACCTGAGGGGCTGGCTGAATGGCCCATTTTACAGGACATTGGAGGGCTCAGGAAGGTTACGTAACCGACCCAAGGTCACACACCTGATCAGAGCCAGAGCTGGGTTTCACACCAGCTGCCTGATGTGAAAACCTTCACCTTACTGCCTCTAGGGCTGTGATGAGGAATACACAGAACGAAGTATATTCCTAAGGGCAGAAAGACGAGAGGCCAAAAATGGAGAACATTTTACAAGCACCTGACACAGAGCCTAGAGACAGATGAGAACTCCACAGGTCAGTTCCTCGACTCTACAGGATGAAATACATCCCACCTCGTGTGGGCCTCCAAACCACTCGGGAAGAGAAGGCATACATTCCCCCAGAGGAGCCCAGATAGACAGAGACTTGGAGATGGATACAGACAGATACAAGGCAGTACCTGACCCGTTTTCTGTAATGGGAGCTTTAGGAACTAAGGAAGCTGGTCCTGACTCTGCCTCTCAGGAAGTGGCTGGGTGACCTTGGGCACATCACTTCACCTCTCTGGGCCTCTGTTTTCTCACCTGTAGCATAGAGGGCCTGGAGTAGGCGAGCTGACATAGCATCTCACACCCCCGCCTCTTCATGGGGAAACTGCAGTCCAGAGAAAGGAAATGACTTGTCCAGATCACATAGCTATTGTTTGTGGCCAAGCAAATACTAGAGCCAGGCCTCCAGGCTCGGCTGTTGTGTGCTCTGGTGAGAAGCCTCAGCCCTTACAGGCTGTGATTCGTTGAGAACAACGTGGTAGGAGGAGCTCAGAGAAGGGATGAGGGACTCTGGTCCTTTGGTTCTGCGTGGAAACAGCCCCACCAAGGTCAGGCTGCACATGTAAGAGCCAGCAGAGATGGGATGTTTCCCGCCGCACTGCAGGTGGAGGGGCTGGCTACCTCATGCAGGGCCCGCCGGGCACCCCGGCAGGGAGGAGGCTGCCAGGGAGCTGGGTTTGGGTGCAGAAGCCTCAGGGCTCTCTGGGCCTGGTGGAAGGAAACGTGCCCTGGATGGATTGTTCCAACAGGCCCTCATCCCACTGCCCTCATTAGTGCTCTTCGGTGCCATGTGCAGCTTGGGGCGCATTCAGGGCCTGGTATGCTGCCCGCCACGGCCTGCTGTCGACACTGAGTGTGTTCCGTGCATCTGTGGCCTCAGGGGCACCTTCGTCAAGTACAACCTCCCCATTCTACACATGGGAACTGAGGCCTGGCTTGGGGTGGGGTCCCCTCTCCCAGGGGCACGGCTGAGCAGGGCCTGAACCTGGGCCTTCTGAGTACTATTTGGCGGCAAGGTCTGGTTGCCCCTGAGTTACCAAGCGTGTCTATCTATCTATGTATCTATCATCTATCTATCTATCTATCTATCTATCTATCTATCTATCTATCTATCATCTATCTTAGTTACCTACTATTTTATTGTGCTCTTTCTTGGGGAAAGAGGGAAAAAGAAAAACTCCCTTGCAGCCACACTGTGTTCTTCATACTTGGTCTGAACCCATCTTTCCAGCTTTAGCTTCTCCCCTGCCTTCCCACTCTTCATCTCTAAATACGTGCAGGGTCGTTTGCCTACATGCTGCCTGTGGTACCCGCCCCCCAGGCCTTATTCATACACATGATGCTGCACACAAAATTCGAAACCCTCCTCCCCTTGGCCTCCCAATGAACTCCTATTCATCTTTCAAATCCAGAAAAACTACCACCTCTTCCGGGAAGCCTTCCCTGACTACTAAGCAGAAATAATTGCCTCCTCTTTTATGTTCCATCGGCCCTGCTAATCTCACTATCACAGCAGTCATTGTTTTGTTTGTTTCAACCAGAGGTGGGCGAACTTCTTTTTGTTTGTTTTTTGTTTTTGTTTTTTTTTCTTTTCTGTGGTACGCGGGCCTCTCACTGTTGTGGCCCCTCCCGTTGCGGAGCACAGGCTCCGGACGCGCAGGCTCAGTGGCCATGGCCCACGGGCCCAGCCGCTCCGCGGCATGTGGGATCTTCCCGAACCGGGGCACGAACCCGTGTCCCTTGCATCTGCAGGCGGACTCTCAACCACTGCACCACCAAGGAAGCCCAATGGGCGAACTTTTAAAAGGCCGGATAGTAAATATTTTCTTAGTCTCTGTTGGAGGTATTCAACTCTGCCATGCTGGCACAAAAGCAGCCATAGACAGTATGCAAGTGAATGAGCATGGCTGGGTTCCAATAAAACTTTATTTATGGACACTGAAATTTGGATTTCAGCTCATTTTCACGTGTTACAAAATGTTATTCTTTTTTTTTTCCTCCTACCATTTAAAAATGTGAAAGCCATTCTTAACTTGTGGGCTGTACAAGAACTGCCAACAGGCTGGATCTGGCCCTTAGGTAACAGCTTGCCAAGCCCCAGGTTAAATGCTGTTTCCTTGTTACACCTTGCACAGAGGCTGTGCCCTGGTCATCTCCGCATCCCCAGAACCTGCTGGCTGAATGAATGAATCTGGTGATTTACATTCAACACATGTGCAGAGAGAGAATGATAATGATTAACCTATTAAAGGATCCTTTGAGGGATGGAGGTGTGAGGGGCATTATTGCCCCTATTTCACAGACAGGAGAACTGAGGCTGGAGGACTGGTCCGTGGAAGAGCCTCAGGGCCTCACCTCCAGCAGAGGTGCTGCTGCTCTGAGTGCTGAGCCCCCTCAGTCGCTGGGGAAGCTTGGAGGAGCCGTGCCAGCAGGATGGCTGGGCTGTGGGGTGTGAGAGCAGCCGTCCAGGAGCGTGTCTTTCGGTTGTGAAAATAGAAACAATCTGGTGCCCGCCTTGGGGGAAGGCCTGTGTCACAGCGCCTAGGTTTCCTTTCCGCTCCTCTGATAAGAGACAGCAGTGTCTGTTCTGCTGAGGGGGAATTGTCACACATAGCTAAAATTAGATGTTTTGTTGGAATTATGCTGATTTGACTTAATTGCTGGGGGATGTCAACGTTCCTCAGAAATCCAAGCGCTCCGCCGGTCTGGGTGAATAATAGTAATCCCTTCTGTTTGTGTAGCGCTTGCCACCCCGGCCCTTCCACCTTCATTATCTGATCCGATCGCTCACAGCAAACGTGGCCCAGAGGACCCCATCCCCAGGGGACCAGGGTGGGCGGGGGGTTAGTTACCAGGTCACATGGGCCTGAGTCCTCGGTGGCTTCTGTCTCACTAGTGCTGGAGTTTGAAAACTTTGTGCCTCGTTTTTTGAGCTGTGAGCAAGGCTGGGCACCCCTGAAATTGCAGGGGGCCCTGCCCTTTGAGAAGTCCTGTGCTTGCTTTCATGCTCTGCTGTGGTTATTCTGAACTATTCCTCATTTTTTAACACTGCATTTTCATTTTGCACTGGGCCACGCCAAGTGTGCAGCCGGCCCTGGCCATGAGATTGTCTCCGTGGGCCACGGCACTTGTATATTTCTATCTGGTTAACCTTGGGTGTGATCTGATCTTGGCCGTGGCAGCTGGGGTGTTCAGAGGAGCAGCTTTTTATAAACAAGTTCCCCGACCCTGGCTCAAGGTGAGATTCCTGCGTGGCTTCTGGCGAGAAGGCCAGCTGGTCAGCCCCCAGCTCCTCCCCCTTCCACCTTCTTTGCCCTGGACCACAGGGCAGGTGTGTGTCCCCATGTGTGCAGGGGATGATCCTCCCATTCCCCCGTCAGAGGTGAAGTTGAAGATCCAGAGAAGTGCCCTCCGCTGCCTATGACTGTGGCGCCAGGCTGGGTGCACAATGAATCTTCGGGTGCTGTCTTCCCAGCGGGCTCGACTATTCAGAGCCATCCCTGCTCTCCGGGTCTGGTGCAGATGAAGCTCTCTATTAGTTCTTGTCACTGTTGCAGACGGCATTTGGGATGATTTCATAGGTCTCAGAATGCGCTTGAGGGGAGTGGGTGTCTGGGACTGCTGCTGGACCTGCCACCTTCTAGAATATCGGTGCCTGTGCTTCCAGTGGACTATGGTCTGCCAGGAGTGACCACAGCCGCCGGTTCGCTGGCCCCGGCTGGGTACCAGGTGTGACAGCCAAGCCCCAGCCTCTCCCTCACACGCTGGCCTGTGATCTGCTCCCCAGGCGCACCTGCCCCGCCGTGCCCCGCCCTGCGCAGGGCCTTGGCACCTGACATTGTCTGTGTCGCTGTCCTCCGGAGCTCCTGGCTCCTTTTTGTCTGTCTCAGCGCAAATGTCACTTCCTTAGAAAAGACCGCTCTGAAGTCCCAACTCAACCCCCCACCGACCGTCCATCTCCCATCACATCATACTGTTTAATTTTCTTCATTATCTGGAATCATCCTGTCTCTGTTTTTTTATCTGCCTCCCCCTCCCTGCATTAAAAAATACGTTCTCTGAGACCAGGGACCTTGTCTGCCTCATTCACTACTCTATTTCCAGAGTCTAGGAGAGTGTGTGGCGCACAGTAGGCGCTTAATAAGTATTTATTGAACGAAGTGATGCATGCTCTCTACCCTCCTGTAAATTGGGTACCATCAGCCTCCTCTCATAGATGGGGAGACTGAGACCCCAGAGCAATTCAGAAACCTGCCCAAGGTCCCACAGCTTAGAGAGGAGGGATATTGCAGGCTCCACAGCCCAGGTGTGCCACCAGGGGCACAGGTGTGCCGCCTCTCCAAAGACCCGGCCCCCGACCCAGCCTGGAGTTCACGTCAGGAGCGTGTGTGTACTTCTGCAGCTGGGGTCTCGCTTTTCTTTTCTTCTTTTTTTTTTAAAAAAAATTAATTAATTTTTTTGGGCTGCGTTGGGTCTTCGTTGCTGTGTGCAGGCTTTCTCTAGCTGCGGCGAGCGGGGGCTACCCTTCGTTGCAATGCTCAGGCTTCACATTGCGGTGGCTTCTCTCGTTGCAGAGTGCGTGGGCTTCAGTAGTTGTGGCACATGGGCTTCAGTAGTTGTGGCTCGTGGGCTCTAGAGCGCGGGCTCAGTAGTTGTGGCGCACGGGCTTAGTTGCTCCACGGCACGTGGGCTCTTCCCGGACCAGGGCTCAAACCCGTGTCCCCTGCATTGGCAGGCGGATTCTTAACCGCTGCGCCACCAGGGAAGTCCAGGGGTCTCGCTTTTCTGACCTGTGCTGTGCCTGGTGATTCCTTTCCTGGGGTCCTTCTATGACAGTGTGGAAGGTCCATAAAATATTTTTGTTTTTCTAAAATATTGGACACAAAAATGATTTGCAAATTTTGAAATGAGTCTTTCCACTAAATCACATTTAGTTTTACATTTTACACTAGTTTTATATTGATCAAATGGCCTTTACTGAAAAGAAAAAATTCCACAAAACCTGCCTGAACCCTGATGGATCATCCCGTAAACAAGTGATAATGTGCGGAAAACTGCTCGGAAGAGTTAGAAGTGGTACAGAAATGTGAGGGGTACCCAACAAATCTTGGTTTCTTAATAAAATCAATCAATCCAGTGAGGTGCCAGGTAAAGGGATTTTGGAGATTTCTTTTTGCATTCTTCAGCGTTCAGGTTGGAAGTCAGACCTTTTAGTGGTTGGTGTAAAAGGAAAACACACAGGTTCTGGGGTTGGACAGACCTCCCCTCAATCTGAGCTACACCATGGGCTTTTTCAGCTCATCTGAGCCTCAGTTTTCTTACTTGTAAAATAGGTCATCCGTCCCTCCTCAACCCCTCTGCGTGGCTTGGAGGTTAAAGGAAATGTTAAATGCACCCCTCCCCCGACTCAGGCGCAAGCTCGAGGTCAGCCCTTTTCCAGGTTGGGTCGGGGGATGGGTGCAGTGGGAGCACAGGCGTGAGGACAGGACGGCCAGTGCGCGTGGGCTGCCCACAGCCTGCGGGAAAGGAGGTCGGCTTCTGTGTTTGGGCAACAAGGCGAGCGCAGGTAGATGGCGAAGGGGCTCCTGTGGAAAAGTGCCACCCCAGGCCGCTCCAGGCATGCGCTGGGCCCGAGGGGGCGCCTCAGGGGCAACCCGCTGATGAAAGCGGAGGAGATGTCCTTGGGCCCTTCTCTGCCTCCCGGCTGCCCCCCTGCCCCTGGCACTTGCTGCATTAGATCACCTGAAAGCACAGCAAAAAGCACAGAGAAGCTGCAATCCCTGTGGGAGAGAGGGTACCACGGCGCCCTGCTGACGGGCGGGAATCCGTGCCACACTGGAGAGCCTACGCTTCCCTGTAAGTGGCCGTGCCCCACGCGCTTGGGAAGAGAGACCCGTGGGCTGACAGTTGTTCTGGCAGCGGTTACCGGGGACCTGGCACAGCAGACGGAGTGAGCAGGACATTGCAAGGGTCCACCTACTATGTGTGCACATGTCTGACTGTGGCACTGACTTGGCCCTGACGCTGGGTGGCCCGTTGGAGAGAGCCGGCTGATCTGGGGTCAAGTCTAGGCTCCACCCACCTGGGCCACGTGGCGCTTTTCTCTTCTCACCTTGTTAGGTGTCCAGTGTCAGCCCTCAGACCGAGCATCTAACGCAGACCCATTCTGTGCATCATCCCCTCCCTGCTCTCCACCCAGATTCCTAAGCCATGGCGGCTGCTGCCAGCCTCTGTGTGCGGGGAGCCTGGTGCCATGTGCCAGCGGGCGGCAGAGACCCAGCTTCCGGCCTCCAGGGCCTGGAGGAACAGGCAGGAGGGCTTGGCGTTGAGGAGAGGGGAGAGGGGGGCCAGGAAGAGGGGGAGGTGGTCATCCCCGTCCCTTCCAGCCTGGTTCTGTGCCCACCAACCTGCCACCCCAGGCTCCATAAGTGGACTGGAGTACATTTTCCTGAGGGTCCTCCTCGGGCATGAAAGAGGCCTCCCCACTGGGCCGCTGCGGTCTCCCACCCCTCTGTCCCAAGAGCCTTGCAGCTGGAATGACGCTTTTCGTCTCAGAGTTGGACACCCATGGTGAAAGGGCCAGTGCCTGCAGGAACAGCCCCTGGAGGGCCTGTCATCCTGGAGAAACACAGGAAGTCGTGACACTGTAGGGAAGGCAGAGTGAGCTGAGGCCGGAGCCAGAAGCAAAGCCCTCAGGGGTGAATTTTTGTCCTTGCGGACGGTTGTGGAGACCGCCGGGGCCTTCTTGGTTATAGACCAGTCAGGGAGTGACAAGGACATTTGTTGTCACCTCCTCGTTAGGACACCATGCCTGGGGAGGTAAAAAGAGAGGCAGAGGGAACTCGGGGGGTTGCTCGTGGGCCCTGGAGAGCTGGGTGTTTATCCAGCACCGAGGGCCTGTCCAAGGGCGTGCGGGCACATGACCCGGGGGCAGTGAAGATGGGCGGGTCGACCTCAGGAAACTGTTCCTTTGCTACCCAATTCTTAGCCTAACTCACTGTCCTTCTCCTGGGCCCAGGTCAACCTTTCAAATTTAATTTAATTTAGTAGAAACCAATTATGATGGATATGAGAAAAAACAGGGTCTGTAATAGAGGCATTTCCAAATTTCTGTGGGCCCTTGATAAGTGGCAGTGGCCCCAGTCGCTGCGGCCCAATGAGGGCATCCCCTCGATGCCCAAGGGGCGCTTCCACTGCCTCGTCCACCCGAGAGTGCAGCTGCCCTCCCCCAACCCCGGGAGGTCCGAAAAGCTGGGCACCACCCATCCCTGTTATGTGTCCACGTTGCTGGTGGCTCAGCTACCCATCCTCTGCCTCTGTCCCCAGGGACGTGGGCCCTCTGCCGCCTCCGCCACTGGGGGGCATGGAGGGCAGGATGGGCTCTGAGACTTGGGGTCAGGGCAGTGGGTAGCCGTGTGGGAAGGGGGACGCCAGAAAATCTCTTAAAGATCATTCCAGGGAGAGACCTGGGCAAACCTCCCTTCTTTCCGAGGCTTTGTGAAGCCTTTCTGCAGGTGCTTCACCTTCAAGAACAAAATCTTCGGTTCCTTTTATGATCCAGGCTGAGGATAAAGCGAGGGCCGCCCACCCCCTTTGGCACTTGCCGCAGCTGCGCTGATCAGACACCCACGGCTGGACGTGTCCCCGTGGCTCTCAGGGTCTGACTCCGGATCTTTGCTCTCACTGTCACCTTGGCCCGGAATGCCCTTCCAGAAGGACGGCACAGTTAGGAGGAAACGCTGGGGGTTTGGGCTTCAGATCACCACCAGGGGGGCTTCTGGCGTGTTTTTGAACTTCTTTGGACTTGAGTTTCTTTTTCTCTGAAATGGGGGAATCGTGGCATTGGAGGGGTCCCTGGGATGGTATGCACAGAGAGCCTGGCCCAGTGCCCGGCAGATGGAGCCGGACCGTGGCAGGTAGGGAGACGCGGGACGGACGGAGGGGCAAGCTGGGCTCAGTGAGGCCAGGCGCTCCTGGCGGCTGTGTTCCGGCTTCTTCCCTCTGCGCAGCCTCTGAGATGTTGAACTTGAAGCCATCTTGCTGCATCCCTTTGGAGGAAGTGATTTGTATGACTAAGAGTATGAATCAGCTTGGGCGATGCTAGACTCATCTGTTTCTGAAATATTAAAAACTCTCTGAAGTGAGTTAGAGCAGAGTGATGACAGCGGCTTATAAATAATAAACCACCTGGGGCTGCTGAGGCCCTGTCCTCCAGAGTGTGGGTGCCTCTCCTGGGCCTGACCCTCCCCCACCCCAGGGGGCTCTCCTCCCAAGCCGGGGCCCTCGGGAGGGGCTTTTCACGATGCATGGCTCCATGGCAAGCACAGCTCCTGCCCTCTGCTCCAAGGCAGCTACCACGGCTGTGTGCCTCCTCCCAGGCTCCAAACACACGCTGTCCAGCGGGGCTTTTACATACATGGTGTATTTGTTTGCTAGGGCAGCAGACAAAACAAAGTACTACCAACTGGGCGGCTTAAACCACAGAATATTACTGTCTCACGGTTCTGGAGGCTGGAAGTCCAAGATCAAGGTGTCAGCAGGCTTGGTTCCTTCTGAGGCTGTGACGGGGAAGTGTTCCAGGCCTCTCTCCTGGCTGCTGGTGGTTTGCTGCAAACCTTTCGTGTTCCGTGGCTCATAGACAATCACCCCCATCTCTGCCTTCGTGTTTGCGTGGCCTTCTCCCCACGTGTGTGTCTGTCTCTGTGTGCACGTTTCCCCCTTTTATAAGACGCCAGTCATATCGACCTCATTTTAACTTGACTACTTCTGTAAAGACCTTATTTCCAAATAAGGTCACATTCCGAGGTACTGGGGGTTAGGACTTCAATGTATCGTTGTTTTTTGGGGGGAGGGCGGTGTAGGGGGAACTTAATTCATCCCATAACATGTGGGTGAGCCCATGCTGAACTTGTGTGCCTGGGGTCACAAGCTGTGGACAGTGTCACTCAGAAACCCTTGACCGTCCCCGGAGAGGGGCTCTGGACCCTGGGATCTCTGGGCTCTCAGAGCTGGTGGGGACCCCCTCATTTACTGATGAGGCATAAGCTCTGAAAGGGGGAGCCTCTGAGGCAGAACGCCGGCCGCCTGGACCCCAGGCCGGTGGGCTTGTCACCTCACTCCGCGCCCCCTTTGCTGGAACTGTTGGGTCCAGGGCATGTGTTTCCATGACTGGTGGGGAGAGGGAGGGAAGGAAACACTTAGGGGGCGCCAGATGCATTTCTCTAATGATTAGTGATGTTGAGCATCTTTTCATGTGCTCGTTGGCCATATTCGTATATCTTCTCTGGAGAAACGTCTACTCAAGTCCTTTGCCCATTTTTGAATCGGATTTTTTTTTTTTTTCCGTCGTTGTTGTTGAGTTTCTACCCCCGTGTTAAGGATGAGAAAATCAAGGCTCGGAGAAGTTAGGTAACTGGCCAAAGATTGCATTGCATGGGTAGTGGTGGACTGGAATTAGGATCCAGTTGGTCCACAGCAGAGCTCCCCCTCTTTCCATTTTCCACTGTGTGTTGCCTTAGAAGTGATGCTTGGATCTAATGATTGGTGGGAAAGAGGGGGAGGGGGCGAGTCTGTTCAGTACGGACTGGTTGAAGCACCCACTGTGGACCCAGCCCCTGCCCAGAATTGTGGGGAAATTAGGCGGGCATATCCAGAGCTCTGCCTTCCAGTGGCTTCCAGCCAGCTGGGGAGAGAAGATTCAGACTCAGAAATGAATCAGATTTGGGATTGACATATACACACTACTACATATAAAATAGGTAACTAATAAGGACCTACTGTACAGCACAGGGAACTCTGCTCAATACTCTGTAATGACCTACATGGGAAAAGAATCTAGAAAAGAGTGGATATATGTCTAACTGATTCACTTTGCTGTATAGCAGGAAGTAACACAACATTGTAATCCACTATGCTCCAATAAAAATTAAGAAAAAGAAAGAAGTTGGAGGCTGATACAAGAGCTATGTTACAGTCTACATTGGTCTGAGCAGACGAGTCGTGGTCTCCGCCGAAGCTCCAGGGGAGTGGGTAATGGGCCTGCCTGGTGGAAGGGGCTGGCCTGGGTGGGTGTGTGGTCTGGGAGGAGACAGGGGGACTTGCTCTGGACATGGAGGCTGTAGAGAGGGCACTTCTTGATGACAGTGGCCGTTGGACATGAGCTTGGAGGACAAGGAGGGAAAAGGACGGGAAGGGACACACAGGCCACGCGCTTGTCCTGGATTCTGGACAGAGCTTTTTACCAGGTGGAGGCAGCGACCCACTCTCCCCAGTGGTGCCCCTTGCCCTGTGCACCCTGGGATGCGGCACCCGGGTGCCCTGCAGAGCATCTCCAGCAGGACCAGGAGCTCTGTGGGTGCGAGCTTGGGCTGCGCTGTGGGAGCCACAGGGATGCGCTGCTGTGTGCCGCGCCCGCCCCTCCCCCCAGCCTCTCCCAGCTTGCCCCTGCACAGACTCACAACCGATTTCATTGACTCTCTAGAACTCGTGTCTGCTCATCGTCCCAAGAATTGAGCCTCTTAGCGATGCTCTTGCCCACGGCCGCCTGTTTCGTGGGCCCCTGGCAACCTTGCTGATCTGTGACCTGTAGAGCTAGGGGGTAACCAGAGGCCCCTGGCAGCTGTACTTGGGTCCCCTGCAGTGTAGTCCTGCCACCACCTGAATCCCAGTTGTCCACAGTGCCTGTTAAAATCCCAGAGTCCTGGGCTTCCCTGGTGGCAAAGTGGTTAAGAATCCGCCTGCCAATGCAGGGGACACGGGTTCGAGCCCTGGTCCGGGAAGATCCCACACACCGCGGAGCAATGAAGCCCGCGTGCCTAGAGCCCGTGCTCCGCAACGAGAGAAGCCACCGCAATGCAACGAGAGAAGCCACCGCAATGAGAAGCCTGCGCACCGCAACGAAAGAGCAGCCCCTGCTCGCCGCAACTTCGAGAAAGCCCGCGTGCAGCAAAGAAGGCCCAACGCAGCCATAAAAAAAAAAAAAAAAATCCCAGAGTCCTGCCCTCCTCAGTCTATTGAACTGGATTCTCTGGGGTAGATCTCGAGAATCTGTATTTCGGATCTTTCTTCTTAGGTAAGTCTCTGTATGCTAAAGTTTGAGAGACCAACATTATTGCTAAATGATTGAACATTTGAATTTGTGGCAAAACTGAAAATACATGTAACTCCTAGTCACCATTTGACTGACATCCACTTTTACTGTGTACGGTATCACCGAATTTTAAACTCTTGTGTCAGTTGACCGCAGCTACAGAGGATCCGGGTGTTGGAAAGCGTCCCCAGGCCCCCAGGGGCGCAGCCCCTGTAAGTCCTTGGGCTGCTTTCCTCCTTAGGGCGGCATCTCTCAGGGTGGTCCTGGTCTCACCCGGGTCAGGGTGCAGAGCCTGTTGTAAAAATGCAGCAGCTGGGTCCTGCCTCAGAAGGACGGAACGAATATCTCCAAGGATGCTGTCCCCAAGTCTGCATTTTCAGCAAGATCCCTGATGGTTCTTCTGCTCGGGAACGTTCCAGAATCACAACTTTTGCCTCCCTGCCTGGGACCTTAAAGATGGCATGAAGTAGAGGGGGACCTGCTAGTCCTGAGAGCTGGGAGCCACTGGAGACCAAGCTTGTCCAGGCGCACAGATTTTGAGATGAGGTGGCTGCCATTTTCTGATCTCTCCCTGCTCTGGGTCCATGACTTTCCCCTCTCGGCACAGGAAGGTCCCCAAAGAAAACCAGTGTATATGGAACTCGAGAATATGAAACGTGTTTAGCCAATATTCCTCCTGCCCCTTTCTGATTAGGACACGCTTCACCTGGTGCTAAAACCCTTGGGGTTCTTCCTCTTCCTCCCTCCCCAACCTCATCCTCTTCTGTTAAATAGGCCTTGTGTGAAATTTCTTCCATCTGAAAGTTTGGGCCTTTGGGCCCTGGAACAAACTTTTGTTCCAGGGACTTTGCTCCCCTACGCTCCCCCCTACCACCCAAATTTTCTAAGCTCTTTTAAAAAGATTTGGAAGGGAACCGCTTTGATGCAGCATTTCCTCAACCCAGGCTTTAGTGAGGTTTGTAAATAATGAATCAGACTGGGGTCAAGATCTTATGGCAAATGATTGAAGATTCCTATCAGACGATCTGTTGGAAGAGGTTCCCAGGTACATTTCTTAAGTATTCACAAGGTATATAAAGTTATACAACATTCACGAGATGATAATGAATGTGGTGAATATTTCTGATGAGATTTCATACGTTGGAATCTGCATCCAGGCCGTGCACTTTTTTTTTTTTTTTTTTTTGGTGGTACACGGGCCTCTCACTGCTGCGGCCTCTCCCGTTGCGGAGCACAGGCTCCGGACGCGCAGGCCCAGTGGCCATGGCTCACGGGCCCAGCCGCTCCACGGCATGTGGGATCTTCCCGGACCGGGGCACGAACCCGTGTCCCCTGCATCTGCAGGCGGACTCTCAACCACTGCGCCACCAGGGAAGCCCCAGGCCGTGCACTTTTAAAAGGTTCCCGAGGGGACCCTGCCCGAAACCTACATCCTCTCCGTGCAGTGGTTCTGCCTGGGAGTGGTTCCCCCGCCAACCCCCATCCCCGGGGGACATTTGGCAAAGTCCAGAAACATTTCAGTTGTTGCAAGTGGGCAGGTCAAGGCCAGGGATGCTGCTAAACATCCCACAATGCACAAGGACAGCCCCCTCCACCCCAGCAAAGAATTCTCCAGCCCTTGCATCAATAGTGCCGAGGTCAAGAGCGGCCCTATCTCAGTTCATACCAGTGTTCTTGGCCTCAAACCTGCCTGAGAAATACCCTTCACCTGTCCAAAAATATATACAGAGCTTCAACAGTGCTAGGTTTGGGGGATACAGAGAGGTCTTTTCAACAAAGGAACACAGTTTCGTGGGAGTGATGGAAAGCAAACCAGAAGCCGGCTGATGGCGAGGTACCGAGCAGCTTGGAGCCCAGAGGCGGGCATAGCTAGCCTGCGGGTCGGCTGGGAAGGCTCCCCTGGGAAGGTGGTGCTTGAATGAGATCCTGGAGAGTAAATAAGAGACTGGCTGGAGGGGGAGGGCAGCTGCTCTGGGTGGAGGGAACCCACTTGGCGAGACCTGGAGGGCCTGTCGTAGGCTGTGGCCGGAATGGAGGGCACCTGGGTCGGGGAGGGGTGGGCTGCCCAATCCGGAATCCCCCATTTCAGAAGCGCTGTTCCTGAGGCCTGGCTGACAGCATTTTCAGAGATTTTTACTGGTCTCATGATATCAGCTGGACACCATGGGAAACAGGGCGCGAGCATCTCCACGTAGCCCTTGAGTGGCTTATTTCCGAGAAGACAGCTCTTCCCTCCGCAGACCTTCACGGCTGCCTCCCAGCTCTCGCCCCCTTCGACCCTGGAACAAGCCCATCGTAAGACGAGGGGAGAGGAGAGTTACCAGAGCCGTGGGGCTAGCCTGACCCTCCCCCTTCTCACAAAGACTCTCGCCCTGAGAAGTCTCACTCTAAAGCTCCCCGAGGAGCATTTAGCATCTTGCACCTTGGCTACTTCTCCGGGGGCTGGGGTCTGTCCGCCCGCATTCAGGATCGGTAGGTGAGATGGATGGAAAAAATGACATTTGGGTGGAAGAGAGTCTGGTGGTTCCTCAAAAAATTAAACAGAATGACCATCTGATCCAACTATTCCACATCTAGGTATATATGCCCCAGAAGAATCGAAAGCGGGGACTCAAATAGATATCTGTCCACCCACATTCACAGCAGCACTGTTCACAAGAGTCGAAACGTGGAAGCAACTCAAGTGTCCATCGACGATGAACGGAGAAGCAGAGTGTAGTGATACATACGATGGAGCATTACTTTTAGCCTTAAAAAGGAAGGAGGTTCTGACGCCTGCTACAGCACGGATGAACCTTGAGGACGCGATGCTGAGTGAAAGAAGCCAGTCACGAAAGGACAAATACTGGACGGTTCCATTCAAATGACGTCCTAGAGGAGTCAAGTTCATCACAACAGAAAGCAGGCCGGTGGCCACCAGGGGCAGCGGGGAAGCAGGAATTGGGAGCCACGGTTTAATGGGCGCAGTTGCAGTTTTGCGAGATGAAGGGAGTTCTGGGGATGGATGGAGGGGAACGGGTGCAAGACAGTATGAACATACTCAATGCCACTGAACGGTACCCTTAAAAGGGGCTAAAATGGTAAATTTTACGTCACATATATTTCACCCAATTAAAAAAAAAAAAGGAAATTCGATTTGGGGAAAGGTGAAGGCAGATACAAAAGAGAATACAGGTTACCACTGGGTGGCCCTGTG
Organism: Phocoena sinus; assembly: GCF_008692025.1. Lineage (NCBI taxonomy): Eukaryota > Metazoa > Chordata > Mammalia > Artiodactyla > Phocoenidae > Phocoena > Phocoena sinus. The sequence continues at coordinate 33,060,936 of NC_045783.1, read as the reverse complement.
TATTTGGAAAGGAAACATAAAAAAGGAGGGGGGACCAGCCCCTCCACTGAAGGGGTGTCTGCAGAGTCCCTCCAAGTTCAATGGAAGCCGGTGGCGGAAAGGAGAGAAAGGGTAGAGAGGCTGGTGGTGGCCGGGCGTGAATCGGCTTGTACACCAGGCGTGTTGGAGACCCGTGGAGTGGCCCTGTCACACTGGCATTTTAGAAAGACTTTCTGGGATCGCTGTGGACCACGGCTCTGGGGGACGGTGCAGGGACAGGGGAGTGATGGTGCTGAAAAGGAGCCTGGGGGCAATTAGTAGGTGATACAGTGGTCCAGCTGGGAGGTGATGGAAGCCTGAGGGAAGCAGTGGAGGGTGGAAAGGAACTGTTTCCAAGGCCCTAGGTGGGGAGGAGGGGCGCTGCGGAGGTGGGAGCCTGAGGCGCCCCCGGGTCATCTGCTCGGGTAGCCCTTGGGGAGCATGGATTTGGCATAAAGGAGGAAGCGCTGGAACAGAGATACAGACTTGGGAGAAGGCGCAGCACAGGTCCAGCTGGGTCAGTGAGGAAGCCATTCACTTACTCAACCAGCAGGTGTCCACTGAGTCCAGCTTGGAGTCAAACACCGTGCTGGGCATAGTGGGGGACAAACGTTCCCTTGGTTATGTGCTCAGGGAAGATGGGCCGAGCATTGTGTATGGACCGGGCCCTTTGCCAGGAATACAGATAGGGGAAGGCCCAGCTCAGCCCAGTGCAGGTCCTGCTGCGCCAAGGAGACCGTCGTCTTTATTTTTTTAAATTCTTAAATATATTTATTTGTTCATTTTTGGCTGCGTTGCTGCGCACGGGCTTTCTCTAGTTGTGGAGAGCGGGGCGAGCGGGGGCTAGTCTTCATTGCGGTGAGTGGGCTTCTCATAGCGGTGGATTCTCTTGTTGCGGAGCACAGGCTCTAGGCGCGGGGGCTGCAGTAGTTGTGGCGAGCGGGCTGAGTAGTTGTGACGTGCGGGCTCTAGAGCACAGGCTCAGTAGTTGTGGTGCACGGGCTTAGTTGCTCCTCGGCATGTGGGACCCTCCCGGCCCAGGGCTCGAACCTGTGTCCCCTGTGTTAGCAGGCGGGTTCTTAACCACTGCGCCACCAGGGAAGTCCCAAGACCACCATCTTTAGACGGTGGTTTAAAGCCCCTCCTCAGACTCACTGGACACCGGGGCCCGCGGCACCTGCAGAGTTAACACAACCCCTGAATGTGTGGAGTTTATAGTAACTCACGTAGCGTCTCCTTCATAATATGTGATATCGTTCCTATAAAAGAGTAAAATCCCACGGGATGCGTGGCCAAATTTTTCACGTTTGAATCTATGGGAGTGAAATCTGCTAGCCCTCACCAGCGCAGTTGGCAGCGGCCTTGTGAGTTCTGTTTTTCTTTGCCAAGACTGAAACAGAAAGTTTGCCCCTGCTGATGCTAACTCAGGCATCTGTGCTCGTGAGTCCAAACTGGGTGCAGCAGGCAGCTCGTGTCCATGGCTCCGAAGCTCATGGCGTCTTCGGAGACCCGTGGATCTGAGACACAGAGCCAGAAGGTGTCTGCAGCCAGGCCCGTGCCCAGAGCTCACAGCTGGGCCACAAGTGGATGGCAGGAATGGGGACCATATCCTGGGTCCCTGGGGGCTCAAGGCTTCCTGAAGGAAAGTTACCCCGACTGCCCTCTCGTCAGCTTGTGATCAGGCTGGTCCACATTCCAGCCAGAGACACACCTTTCCTTGGGGGGGAGAACTGAGTTGCTTGGGGTGCGGAAGGTTTAGTAGGAAAGAGTTCACACAAACCCAGGCATTTAGCTTCATGTGTTCACAGCTTGGATCAGGACGCCTGGAAGAGGGCGAGGGGGGGGATTGGGTCAGCAGTGGTCCTGGACCGCTCAGCACACACTCCACCATCCACGGGTTCAATGACCCCCATGGCGTTGGTGATGGGGAGGCCTGAGCGATCATTTCCCCCTTCTGCTTCACCCTCTTCATGCTAATCTCCCTGAAGGGCTTAATTTTCCTTAAATTCTTCCATTTATTTTATTGATGATGAACTAGTGCTTGTGGTTTGCTGTTGTTTACGACGCAAGCCAGCATGGTTACCAGACAATAAATCCTGCGCTCTGATGTGAGGCTGTTTTCTACGGAAGGAGGAGCCCCGGGTAGGGAGGGCCTGGGTGTTTAGACGGTTCCTTCACAGCCGGGCACACATGCCAGCACCTCGCCTCTGCAGGACCAGTTGTCCACGGCCCCTGTGGTCACTGACAATTATCCTGGGGGTTCAAATAAGGAAATCTTCGTGTTGGCTTTTTCGTATGTAATGCAATGGGAGAAATAATATTCCAGTTGACTTTTGGAGGAAATGGTTAAAGAAAGCACTTAATACAAAGCCAGCTCATTCTTTGTACCTAATGTTATACAATACGAACAAATATGAACTGACCTCTGGCACTTTTTCAGTCCCAAGACTCTTAAAAACAGGCTGAAGAGGAAGACTATTTGCCATTTCAGAAGGCAGGAGGCCTCAGCTCTGGGCCCCAGTCCACCTCTTACAGCTTGTCTGACCTTCCTAAGGCACCATGTGGGGCCTCAGTCGCTTCATCCACAAAACGGGTTAATAACCCTTCTCTGACAAGGGTGCTATTCGGAAGACTTTTCAACTAATCCATCCAGGGCCTTCGTGCCCAAAGCTAAGATTCTGTGACTGTTATCAAATGCAAACAATGTATTTTTATTTATTATGTATGGATATGCATAATAAAATGCATGTACTAATGTGCGTTCAGGAAAAAAAAGCAAATTACCAAGCAGTAGATGTTGTATGATGTCATTTTGGTCAGAAAATAAATATTTGCAAACCCAAAGTGCCTGGCAGGACGGTCATCAAGTTGTCCACAGTTTGGAAATTACCCTTAGCCAGCGAGATTATAGTGCTTTTTCTAAGAAGGCCTGCTAATAAGGTAAAATACAAGTCTCTCTTAAGACTTAGCAAGGGAAGCAGGAATCCAGAGAGCGGCTGTACACCGCGCCCCCCAACCCTGGGGTCCCACCTGTGTTCATTTCTGCTGCAGTGTCGCGAGGTCGTTAGGCCCAGCTGTCCCTGGCGGGCTGGCTGGGGGCTGGTGGATCATGAGTGTGAGGTCCTGGGGACAGGAGGTGACAGCTGACTTAGCTGCATAGTGGGGACCCCCAGGCCAGCTTTTCTTCCATAGCAGAGCTCCACCATGGCACCGCCAAAGTGGGTTCCGTGGGTTCTACCGCAAACCAAACACACTTCCAGTCTCAGATGAACTGCAGGGGCCCTTGGTGTCTTTCCCTGGCATTGCGAATGGACCACGGGGGTTCCATTCGGCAGGGTTTCCCAAACGCTTCTGACTATGGACCCCTTTAAAAATGGAGCACATTCTAGGATGGTTTCCACAGACTACTCTGGGAAGTGCCACTCCCCGGGATCCTGTGAGGACTGTCAAAGTCTGCACCCCGTAAGCCATGCCCGTCAGCTCCCACCTCATCGAGAGGAGAGCTTGGCTGTATCCAGTGCGCATCGTTGCTGTGCTCCTTGAGAGTTAATTCCACCCGAGGTTGGTGTTTGTCGGTCTGTCTCTTCCGAGAACATCTCGCCCAGACAGCCCTCCTCCGCGGCCACGCGCGGAGACCTTAGCTCCTGTTGATTTTCCCGTGAAGCCGTGGTTCCAGGGACCCGGCTAGTATTTCAACCCCTCATCCCAGTGTTTCTAGGTTGGAGCATTTCTGAGGTTGTTACGATGACACAGGGGTGTTCTGGAAGCAGCTGTTGAGAATACATGACCCGTCCCCATTGTTTCTGTTGGCAGCGTTGCAGCCTGGTTGTGGAAATGTTTATTTGACCTTGGGTGTTGCTCTGGGCACACAGGGGTGGTGCTCCAAGGACCTGCCTCACCCTGTTCTGTTTCTCATTCGGCTCCCACAGTGCCCTAGGAAGAGCACCTCCTAGAGAATGTTCTCAGTCACCTGGACACTCCTTCGCTTATTCATTTCACCCAAATTCGGGAGAGATGCCGACATTAAAAACAACGATTCCTGTCGAATGCTGTTGAATGCTTACTTGGTTCCAGGCATTGCCTGTATTGATCCTCACAAGAGTCCTATGAGGTGGGGACTTTTATTACTCCCGTCTTGCAGATGAGGAACCTGAGGTTCAGAGAGGCTAAGTGACCTGCCTACGTCACACAGCTAACGTTTCCACCGCAGCTCACGGCCTTGAGCGCAGCCCTCACCATCTGGGTGTCTCCTGAGTGTTTTCACGGGGGTCACTGTCTTGTCCTGGCCATGTTTTCACTAAGGGTGTTAGGCTTGGCCTTGACTGTTTGTTGACTGCTCCGTCTCCTTGGCTGGGGAGGCTCTCGCCCCTTTATAGATTGGGCGGCCTGGCCCATGAGCCTCGGCCTTGGAGCTGGTCAAAGCCACAGCAAAGTCGTTCCTCTTACCCAGAGGCAGCATCCAGGCCGAGCAGGACTCTCCAATGTGGGGCATAAATCTTGAGCTATTCTTGGCCCGAAGAGACAAGATTTTAATGACCTGGCACCTCCAGGCTTTGGAGACTTATTTTAAAGAGTCCATGGAGAGCACAGGCCCCGCCCCGCTGGCTCCGCCCCCTTTAGTGTCATAAATGTTTGAGCAGGTTCTGTCTATATCTGTCTTGTTTGTTGATTTAGGCGTCAGGAGGGTGGGTCCTTGTTCCAGGTCCTTGTTCTCTCTGATCATGTCCGCCTCCTCTGTTTTCCTTCTTCACTGCGAGGGAGGCCTCGGTGGCAGAGGTCAGTCGGAGCACTGGCAGTTTTCTAGGGAATCTGGTCTGCGGACACATTGATTCTGCCAGTTGACTGGGGCCAGACTCACCGGCCGAGCTGCCCTTTGTTGCTGCGGCCCGGCCGACCTCTGCTGGCCCTGTCACTCTCATATCCGTGTGCTTGAGACACTGCACAGATAGTCTCAGTGGCCAAGGAAGAAATCAGTCAATCCGTAAGCATTTGTCGAGCACGTAGTCTGTAACTGTCAAAAAAGGTGGCCACTGAAGCAATCTGGATTTAAGAGACTCAGCTCCTGGGAGAGAGCCAAGCCCCGGGGCCACACCGGCCTCCTGCCCTCCCAGCCCTGGGGAACCACCTGCTGTCCCGTTGTGCCCACGCCTGTGGCCTGGACCTAGGCTCTTGTGGGGCACCTCAGGGCCTCAGAAACCCCCATGAGGCCACCCAGGCCGGCCCTTTTCGGTTGGGTAACCCCCAGGACCTGATGGCATTGGTCCCCTGTTCAGCATCCTTCCTCCCCAGGGCACCATCTGTGATGACGGAGGCAAGGTGTGTGGGAGGCCCCCTGCTCCTATGTCTGCCCTCACTCCCCACCTCCGCCTGCTCTGAATCCTCTCTGCTCTTTATCCCTCACCCCCAAAGCCTCCTCCGTCACCCTCACCCCACACAGGCGTGAGCACAGCCTTGATGTATCCAATGCTCTAAGTGGCATCCCAGGCTCGGTGTTTATATAAGCAAGTCATTTAATCCATGCACAACCCTGTGAAGTAGGTTTTACAGTTGCCCTTTTCTGTTTGTTTTTTCAGACCAGGAGACTAAGATGACCTTGCCCTGTATTTTATAGGTGGTAAGTCGGGGGGCCAGCCTTCAAACTGAGGTCTGCCTGCCCTCTGAGCCCAGGCTCTGATCACCAGGCCCTCAGGTGCCCCTCAGTGTCTGCACTCACTGTCTGAATGGCTCACCTGGCACTTGGTAGCCACCACCTGTGTCACGTGGTCTTTTTGGATGGGTTGTGCTCATTTCAACTTACAATCTGAGGACCATCCTATGGTACCTCCCCTGGTGACTCACGCGGAAAGAAGTGTTAAACAAATGTTTCTCGACATTTGTGGGCATTACCTCCTCATCCAAGGTGGATTTTTTTTTTTTTTTTTTTTTTGCAGTACGTGGGCCTCTCACTGTTGTGGTCTCTCCCATTGCGGAGCACAGGCTCCGGACGCGCAGACTCAGAGGCCATGGCTCATGGGCCCAGCCGCTCCGCGGCATGTGGGATCTTCCCGGACCGGGGCACGAACCCGTGTCCCCTGCATCGGCAGGCGGACTCTCAACCACTGTGCCACCAGGGAAGCCCCCCAAGGTGGATTTTTAACAAAGCCCGTCAATCAATGTCTTAGCGCAAAGGGACGAGTCAAAGAGGGGGTTCAAGGTATTTTAGGGGAAGAAGCTTTCTTGGGGGGCTCTGTCAGTTCTCATTAAGGGAAAGGAAAAGAGAGGGAGGGACTGTGGAATAATATATATTAAGCATTGGTGTAATACATAGTAGTCACTTTTCATGCATCGTCTGAAAACTGTGAGGTAGTATTACTATTCCTGCTTTTCAGATGAGAAAATGGGACTCAGAGAGACGAAGTGGCTTTGCCAATACACAGAGCTATTAAATGAAGAATTGAGACTCAAACCCAGGTTTCTCTGATCAGAATCCGTATTGTTCCCACCCTGTGCAAAACCTCTTCTCTCTAATTCCTAAGTAAGCTTTAGGCCAAAGATTTAAATCAATTCTTGTTGGTGTCAACATTTGATGAGGTCCAGTCATGTTTAAGAAACCAGAGCAAAAGGCTTCAAGCTTGCATTTCTATCAGGGATTATTAACCTAGAATTTCTGGACCCTAGAGATTCTGTGAATAGCTCTCAAGAAGTTCCCTTAAAATTAAAAGCAAAAAGTGTGTTTATGTGCATTTTCCCTCGAAGAGGGAGAGGAGCCTTCCACGGGCCAGTTTCTCGCAGGTTCCATGACTCAAAAAAAGGTTAAAGTTTTCCAGTTTAGAGGGACAGAAGATAGATTCCCAAAGGACATTTCATCTGTGGACTTCTGATTGGTCGTTGGCAGAATTTCATGTGTATTCAGGAGGGAATCAGAGTCAGAAGGTCTCTCAAAGCCCCTTTGAAATTCAGGATTCAGGATGTCCTGGCTCTAAATCCGTGGAGACTGCAGTCTCCAGGCCCATCCTACGCTGGGTGATGAATTGGATGTGACAGAAGGTGGATGGTAGGGAGCCAGGAGCCACAGGATTTTCCACTTGGCGGGGGCAGGTTCCGCGGGAGGCTCAGCCCTCTCTGGTTAATGTTTTCCGGCGATCTCGCTGATGCCAGGCGAGCGGAGGGGAAGTTGTGTCCAGGCTGTAGGACGCGCTCAGAGCCACGTCCAGATCCAGATAACCCAGTGTCGTCATGGTGTTCACTTCTATAAAAATAGAGTCGGTTATCTTGGGTAGGCAGAGCCCTTCCTCCTGACTTCTTTTACTCAGAATAATTCGATTTCCAACGTGGCTGAAAAACAAACACATCACAGTGACTCTGTGCGTTTCTCTATACATCAAGTGGCTTCTTTCATTGAATTGGACTGTGAAAAATTCTCTCTAAACATGACCCAGTGATCTGAAATGTTGACCAAGGGAGGATGGATGGCTTCTGTGCAGTACGGTTCATTGTACATCTTCCTCCACCCAAGCATGTTCTAAAGGGCAGGCTCCTGTCAGGCCGTGCAGCCCACTTTCTTCACCTTGAAATAAAAAATGGAAAGAGAATGAGTCTAGAGATGACCTGGATTCTACTTGGCTCGCACATCTGTGGCTTTGATCGTGTAACATTTTCTGTGTCCCATCAGAGCGTATCTTGTTTATTTGTACAATTGTCCATGCATCTGCCTATCTGTCTCTCTATCTATCATTTATCATCTGTTCAGCTAACATTTCTTGAGTATCAGCTATTAACCAACACCACAGTCCAGAGCACAAAGCTGAATAAAACATAGTCTCTGAGGTCTAAATACTAGAGCAGCACTTCTCAACATCAGTGTTCAGACAAATCCCCAGGAATCCTGTTAAAAGGCAGATTCTGAGTTGTAGGCCTGGACCCAGAGTTCTGTGTTTTTAAAATGCTCGCCGGTGGTGCTGACTCTCCTGGCCTGGGAACAAGTGGCTCCGAGGTCCTTGATGTGCCCCCTGCCCGGCCCCCATCTTCTCAGCACCATTGTGAGGCTTCAGTGGGTGGGTGTATGTGAAGGCACTTTTGAAAAGCAGAAGGTACTTGTCAAATAGGATGTTTGTTCTTACAAGAATCCCTTCTGGGTCTTCAGACAGTTAGGTGATATGGAGGTTAGGTTCAGACAGTTAGGTTCTGTTGCAGGTGTTATTGGCCTCCTGGTTGACTCAGTGGAATTGGGGCCAAGCTGGGGTATGTGGATGCCAGAAGATGCAAGTTTTAATCTTGATTCAAAGTTAGATCAGGTTCTTTTTCAGATTTTTTCCCCTTATAGGTTCTTACAAAACACTGAGTAGAGTTCCCTGTGCTATGCAGTAGGTCCTTGTTGGTTATCTATTTTCTATACAGTAGTGTGTAATGTTTATCCCAAAGAATGTGAAAAAGAATATATATGTATGTGTGTGTGTGTGTGTGTGTGTGTGTGTGTATGTATATATATATGGCTTCACAGGGGAATTCTACAAAACATACAAAGAAGAACTTATACCAATCCTTCTCAAACTCATCCAAAAGACTGAAGAGGAAGGAACACTCCCAAACTCATTCGATGAAGCCACCATCACCCTGATACCAAAGCCAGACAAAGATGTTATCAAAAAAGAAAATTATAGGCCACTAACTTTGATGAATGTGTGTATATATCTACACATCTATATATATCTAAATCACTGTGCTGTACACCTGAAACTAACACAATATTGTAAACCAACTATACTTCAATAAAAAAAAAAGACAATGGTCACATACACTAAGTCCCCTCTTCCTGCTTCCCCTCCCTCCATTTCATGTGAGCTTTTCTTTTTTTTTTTTAGTTATTTCTGAGATATACATTTTAAAGTAATAACTAGAATTATGACTTATAACATTATACCAGAATATAAGATTTTTAGAAATTTCATGTAATGTCTGAAACATTTATGTTAACATATTTCCATACAAATAACCCAAAGAAAGTTTAGTATTAGTTGTTTTTCTTGTTTTTTTTTTATACAGCAGGTTCTTATTAGTCATCAATTTCATACACAGCAGTGTATACATGTCAGTCCCAATCACCCAATTCAGCACACCACCATCCCCACCCCACCGCGGTTTTCCCCCCCTTGGTGTCCATACGTTTGTTCTCTACATCTGTGTCTCAACTTCTGCCCTGCAAACTGGTTCATCTGTACCATTTTTCTAGGTTCCACATACATGCCTTAATATACGATATTTGTTTTTCTCTTCACTCTGTATGACAGTCTCTAGTTCCATCCACGTCTCAGCAAATGACTCAATTTTGTTCCTTTTTATGGCTGAGTACTATTCCATTGTATATATGTACCACATCTTCTTTATCCATTCGTCTGTCGATGGGCATTTAGGTTGCTTCCATGACCTGGCTATTGTAAATAGTGCTGCAGTGAACATTGGGGTACATGTGTCTTTTTGAATTATGGTTTTCTCTGGGTACATGCCCAGTAGTGGGATTGCTGGGTCATACGGTAATTCTATTTTTAGTTTTTTATGGAACCTCCATACTGTTCTCCATAGTGGCTGTATCCATTTACATTCCCACCAACAGTGCAGGAGGGTTCCCTTCTCTCCACACCTCTCCAGCATTTGTTGTTTGTAGATTTTCTGATGATGCCCATTTTAACTGGTGTGAGGTGATACCTCATTGTAGTTTTGATTCGCATTTCTCTAATAATTAGTGATGTTGAGCAGCTTTTCATGTGCTTCTTGGCCATCTGTATGTCTTCTTTGGAGAAATGTCTATTTAAGTCTTCTGCCCATTTTTGGATTGGGTTGTTTTTTTTTTAATATTGAGCTGCATGAGCTGTTTATATATTTTGGAGGTTAATCCTTTGTTCATTGATTCGTTTGCAAATATTTTCTCCCATTCTGAGGGTTGTCTTTTCATCTTGTTTATGATTTCCTTTGCTGTGCAAAAGCTTTGAAGTTTCATTAGGTCCCATTTGTTTATCTTTGTTTTTATTTCCATTACTCTAAGAGGTGGACCAAAAAAGATCTTGCTGTGACTTATGTCAAAGAGTGTTCTTCCTGTGTTTTCCTCTAAGAGTTTTATAGTGTCCGGTCTTACATTTAGGTCTCAAATCCATTTTGAGTTTATTTTTGCATATGGTGTTAGGGAGTGTTCTAATTTCATTCTTTTACATGTAGCTGTCCAGTTTTCCCAGCACCACTTATTGAAGAGACTGTCTTTTCTCCACTGTATATCTTTGCCTCCTTTGTCATAGATTAATTGAGCATAGGTGCGTGGGTTTATCTCTGGGCTTTCTATCTTGTTCCATTGATCTGTTTCTGTTTTTGTGCCAGTAACATATTGTCTTGATTACTGTAGCTTTGTAGTATAGTCTGAAGTCAGGGAGTCTGATTCCTCCAGCTCCGTTTTTTCTCCCCAAGACTGCTTTGGCTATTGGGGGTCTTTTTTGTCTCCATACGAATTTTAAGATGATTTGTTCTAGTTCTGTAAAAAAAATGCCATTGGTAATCTGATAGGGATTGCATTGAATCTGTAGATTGCTTTGGGTAGTATAGTCATTTCCACAATATTGATTCTTCCAATCCAAGAACATGGTATATCTCTCCATCTGTTGGTATCTTTAATTTCTTTCATCAGTGTCTTATAGTTTTCTGCATACAGGTCTTTTGTCTCCCTAGGTAGGTTTATTCCTAGGCATTTTATTCTTTTTGTTGCAGTGGTAAATGGGAGTGTTTCCATAATTTCTCTTTCAGATTTTTCATCATTAGTGTATAGGAATGCAAGAGATTTCTGTGCATTAATTTTGTATCCTGCTACTTTTCCAAATTCATTGATTAGCTCTAGTAGTTTTCTGGTGGCATCTTTAGGATTCTCTATGTATAGTATCATGTCATCTGCAAGCAGTGACAGTTTAACTTCTTCTTTTCCAATTTGTATTCCTTTTATTTCTTTTTCTTCTCTGATTGCCATGGCTAGGACTTCCAAAACTATGTTGAGTAATAGTGGTGAGAGTGGATATCCTTTCTCGTTCCTGATCTTGGAGGAAATGCTTTCAGTTTTTCACCATTGAGAATAATGTTTGCTGTGGGTTTGTCGTATATGGCCTTTATTATGTTGAGGTAGGTTCCCTCTATGCCCACTTTCTGGAGAGTTTTTATCATAAATGGGTGTTGAATTTTGTCAAAAGCTTTTTCTGCATCTATTGAGATGATCATATGGTTTTTCTCCTTCAATTTGTTAATATGGTGTATCACATTGATTGATTTGCGTATACTGAAGAATCCTTGCATCCCTGGGATAAATCCCACTTGATCATGGTGTATGATCCTTTTAATGTGTTGTTGGATTCTGTTTGCTAGTATTTTGTTGAGGATTTTTGCATCTATATTCATCAGTGATATTGGTCTGTAATTTTCTTTTTTTGTAGTATCTTTGTCTGGTTTTCATATCAGGGTGATGGTGGCCTCATAGAAGGAGTTTGGGAGTGTTCCTTCCTCTGCAATTTTTGGGAAGAGTTTGAGAAGGATGGGTGTTAGCTCTTCTCTAAATGTTTGATAGAATTCACCTGTGAAGCCATCTGGTCCTGGACTTTTGTTTGTTGGAAGATTTTTAATCACAGTTCCAATTTCATTACTTGTGATTGGTCTGTTCATATTTTCTGTTTCTTCCTGGTTCAGTCTTGGAAGGTTATGCCTTTCTAAGAATTTGTCCATTTCTTCCAGGTTGTCCATTTTATTGGCATAGAGTTGCTTGTAGTAGTCTCTTAGGATGCGTTGTATTTCTGCAGTGTCTGTTGTAACTTCTCCTTTTTCATTTCTAATTTTATTGATTTGAGTCCTCTCCCTCTTTTTCTTGATGACTCTGGCTAATGGCTTATCAATTTTGTTTATCTTCTCAAAGAACGAGCTTTTAGTTTTATTGATCTTTGCTATTCTTTTCTTTGTTTCTATTTCATTTATTTCTGCTCTGATCTTTAGGGTTTCTTTCCTTCTGCTAACTTTGTGTTTTGTTTGTTCTTCTTTCTCTAGTTCCTTTAGGTGTAAGTTTAGATTGTTTATTTGCGATTTTTCTTGTTTCTTGAGGTAGGCTTGTATAGCTATAAACTTCCCTCTTAGAACTGCTTTTGCTGCATCCCATAGGTTTTGGATCGTCCTGTTTTCATCGCCATTTGTCTCTAGGTACTTTTTAATTTCCTCTTTGATTTCTTCAGTGATCTCTTGGCTATTTAGTAATGTATTGTTTAGCCTCCATGTGTTTGTGTTTTTTACGTTTCTTCCCCTGTAATTCATTTCTAATCTCATAGCTTTGTGGTCAGAAAAGATGCTTGATATGATTTCAATTTTCTTAAATTTACTGAGGCTTGATTTGTGACCCAAGATGTGATCTATCCTGGAGAATGTTCCATGCGCACTTGAGAAGAAAGTGTAATCTGCTGTTTTTGGATGGAATGTCCTATAAATATCAATTAAATCTATCTGGTCTATTGTGTCATTTAAAGCTTCTGTTTCCTTATTTATTTTTATTTTGGATGATCTGTCCATTGGTGTAAGTGAGGTGTTAAAAAGTCCCCCACTATTATTGTGTTACTGTCGATTTCCTCTTTTATAGCTGTTAGCAGTTGCCTTGTGTATTGAGGTGCTCCTATGTTGGGTGCATATATATTTATAATTGTTCTATCTTCTTCTTGGATTGAATCCTTGATCATTATGTAGTGTCCTTCCTTGTCTCTTGTAACTTTCTTTATTTTAAAGTCTATTTTATCTGATATGAGTATAGCTACTCCAGCTTTCTTTTGATTTCCATTTGCATGGAATATCTTTTTCCATCCCCTCACTTTCAGTCTGTATGTGTCCCTAGGTCTGAAGTGGGCCTCTTGTAGATAGCATATATATGGATCTTGTTTTTGTATCCATTCAGCAAGCCTGTGTCTTTTGGTTGGAGCATTTAATCCATTCACGTTTAAGGTAATTATCGATATGTATGTTCCTATGACCATTTTCTTAATTGTTTTGGGTTTGTTTTTGTAGGTCCTTTTCTTCTCTTGTATTTCCCACTCAGAGCAGTTCCTTTAGCATTTGTTGTAGAGCTGGTTTGGTGGTTCTGAATTCTCTTAGCTTTTGCTTGTCTGTAAAGCTTTTGATTTCTCCATCGAATCTGAATGAGATCCTTGCCGGATAGAGTAATCTTGGTTGTAGATTCTTCCCTTTCATCACTTTAAGTATATCATGCCACTCCCTCCTGGCTTGTAGAGTTCCTGCTGAGAAATCAGCTGTTAACCTTATGGGAGTTCCCTTGTATATTATTTGTCATTTTTCCCTTGCTGCTTTCAATAATTTTTCTTTGTCTTTAATTTTTGCCAGTTTGATTACTATGTGTTTTGGCATGTTTCTCCTTGGGTTTATCCTGTATGGGACTCGCTGTGCTTCCTGGACTTGGGTGGCTATTTCCTTTCCCATGTTAGGGAAGTTTTCGACTATAATCTCTTCAAATATTTTCTCTGGTCCTTTCTCTCTCTCTTCTCCTTCTGGGACCCCTATAATGTGAATGTTGTTGCATTTAATGTTGTCCCAGAGGTCTCTTAGGCTGTCTTCATTTCTTTTCATGCTTTTATCTTTAGTCTGTTCTGAAGCAATGAATTCCACCATCTGTCTTCCAGGTCATTTATCCGTTCTTCTGCCTCAGTTATTCTGCTACTGGTTCCTTCTAGTGTAGTTTTCATTTCAGTTATTGTACTGTTCATCTCTGTTCATTTGTTCTTTAATTCTTCTAGGTCTTTGTTAAACATTTCTTGCATCTTCTCGATCTTTGCCTCCATTCTTTTTCCGAGGTCCTGGATCATCTTCACTGTCATTATTCTGAATTCTTTTTCTGGAAGATTGCCTATCTCCACTTCATTTAGTTGTTTTTCTGGGGTTTTATCTTGTTCCTTCATCTGGTACATAGCCCTCTGCCTTTTCATCTTGTCTATCTTTCTGTGAATGTGTTTTTTGTTCCACAGGCTGCAGAATTGTAGTTCTTCTTGCTTCTGCTCTCTGCCCTCTGGTGGATGAGGCTATCTAAGAGGCTTGATGGGAGGGACTGGTGGTGGGTAGAGCTGACTGTTGCTCTGGTGGGCAGAGCTCAGTAAAACTTTAATCCACTTGACTGCTGATGGGTGGGGCTGGGCTCCCTCCCTGTTGGTTGTTTGGCCTGAGGCAACCCAACACTGAAGCCTACCTGGGCTCTTTGGTGGGGCTAATGACAGACTCTGGGAGGGCTCATGCCAAGGAGTACTTCCCAGAACTTCTGCTGCCAGTATCCTTGTCCCCACAGTGAGCCACAGCCACCCCCCACCTCTGCAGGAGACCCTCCAACACCAGCAGGTAGGTCTGGTTCAGTCTCCCCCGGGGTCACTGCTCCTTCCCCTGGGTCCCGATGTACACACCATTTTGTGTGTGCCCTCCAAGAGTGGAGTCTCTGTTTCCCCCAGTCCTGTTGAAGTCCTGCGATCAATTCCCACTAGGCTTCAAAGTCTGATTCTCTAGGAATTCCTCCTCCCGTTGCCGGACCCCCAGGTTTGGAAGCCTGACGTGGGGCTTAGAACCTTCACTCCAGTGGGTGGACTTCTGTGGCACAAGTGTTCTCCAGTTTGTGAGTCACCCACCCAGCAGTTATGGGATTTGATTTTACTGTGATTGCGCCCCTCCTACCGTCTCATTGTGGCTTCTCCTTTGTCTTTGGATGTGGGGTATCTTTTTTGGAGAGTTCCAGTGTCTTCCTGTCGATGATTGTCCAGCGGCTAGTTGTGATTCTGGTGTTCTCGCAAGAGGGAGTGAGCGCACGTCCTTCTACTCCGCCATCTTGGTTCCTCCTCTTCATGTGAGCTTTTCTATGAAGAGCGTTCTCTTTCTCCTGAGATTACACAGGACCTGTACCACCCACAGGACCTAGTACCACCCAGTGAGGAGCAGTGGTCTGCAGCAGAAAGATGTGATTTTGCCATTTAACTAATTGGCAAGATTGGCAGCCATAATAAATAGCCAAATATTTAATCCAAGATTAATTAGTGAATAAATACTATACTAAAAGTGAGGCTGATAAGGAGAAAGTATTCCTGTCCTGTATGGGGAAATGGGTATGTTGTATCCTATGCCTAGGATGAGCCGGTGACACACCTTCCTTAACAGATACAACGTTAACCCAAGGGGAGGTGACCTTGTGTTTCAGGAACACCCATCCTTTTGTCTGTTACAAGGTGGCGGGGATGTGAGGGGATTGAACTCAGGGAAGACAAGAAGCAGTTTATTCTAGTCTCATCCTTTCACCGCTTTAAGATATAAAAATTAAAATAAATGTGATTTTTAAAAGGAGCGGTACATCAATATTGCCTAGAGCAAAATCAATAATAAAATCTCAAGTTGAAAAATTACCCAGAGGAAGAAAAACATGAAGTGTTCAGACCCCAGAAGAAGGAAGAATCTAAAATATACTTCATTGATCTCATTAGAGTATTTTCAAGTTTGCTGGTTTTCGCAATGCAGAAATCCCAGAAGTTTATTTGAACACCGCACTAAAGAGACGTTGTAAGCAAAGTTGCCGGAACATTTTTGTAAAGCAAATCACTTTTCAGCAAACCCTGACTCTCTTTGGCATGTCGGTATCAGGAGGAAAGCAGGAACGAGAACAGTTCTGTTCTCCTGTAAATTGATGATAGTATTGTTCCTGAAAAGTTGAGTGTCAAATGGATTTTGTAAATTGAGTCTTATTTTTGAAAGCACTAGGGGAATCCTGTAAAAACAAAGAAGCCGTTTGGTTAAATGAATACTTTCTCTCTCTCTCTTGTTTTGCAATTAAAAATTTTTTTTCCAGGTTTGGATTTTTGTGTATTTTGTCTGCTCAGAGCAGGGACCACCTGTGGATGAAGAGAAGGGAAGGAGGAATAACTTGTCCCAATCACAATCCTCAGGGTTCAGGCTGGGAGACCCTTTCGGAGAGTCAGGCCAGCTGCAGGGACGCCTTAGAGCAGCCTTCTTCACGGAAGGCCTTTAGGAGCCGGACGAATCCACATCGTAAGTGGTGAGAGTACCAGGAGGGGGCCAGGCCAAACTGGGTTTGGCTGCTGGTGCCATAAGCCACCAGCTGTGTCCTAGAAAACTCATCCAACCTCAGTGCCTGTAATTGCTCAACTCTGTGATGAGGCTGTTTCCCTTAGAAAGTGCTGCAGGATATGAACCAAGACTGCGCCAGGCAAGCAGCAGATGCTCTGTAAGCGGGGTTGCCACGTTTAGGGAGAGCCCGGGGTGTTTTGGTGCAGAGCCCCTTGACCCAACTGGGATATCCTGTGTTTTCCCCACTTCTCCCATTCGTGTCCCTACTTTGGCTGTTCTTACCGTCTCCTAAAGGTGGTATTTCTCCCTGTGATCTGTGTGGGGAGGGCCAAGATCCAGCAGCAGAATCTCTCACAAGTGCGGGGACACCGGAACGGCACAGGTGCCATCTAGTTTTTATACCAAGCTGCTCCGCTCACGTTCCCCGCCCCAGGCACCCAGGGCAGAATCTTTGGGTGCACCCCTCGCTCTTACTGACCCAGTCTCTGTTTCATGGCTAATGACTTCGAACAGCCCCGACTCTCTGCCTCCCAGAGAGTACAGCTGCCTCCCATCCTAGATGCCTTCCCAAGGCATCCTTGTGCCTTCAAGGCTCAGCATCCCAAACTCTGCTCTCCTTCCCTCCACTTGAATTTTCCCTTTCAGGTAGGTGGCCGGGGCTCAACCACCTACCGTGATCGTGCTCCAGCAGCCTTCACCCTGAAGCTACAGAACCGGGCGATGGTATCTGACTGATAAGGTCCTGAAGACCGGAGGATCATGTGTTGAGAGCCCCGGATCCTGGTTATTGTTTTGAGCTGAGCCGGCAAACATATTTGCATTTGGCGGAAGCTTTCAATACTTGGATGTGAAGGAGTCATCCCTAGAGGCAGAGACGCTGAGAAGCAGGGCCGCAGGCAGGTGGGAGGGAGGGGATGAGCATGGCTGAGAGCCCACTCTGTGCCAGGCCCTGTGCCAGGCCCTGGTGTTGGTTTAGCCTCGTGAGAAACCTCTCTGCACCTCTGGGTCCCCTGGGTCTAGTTCCAGGAGATTTAGGTCTACTTGGTGGCTAGGTGGGCCCTGGCCTTCCGGCTGACCCTGTAACAGCCATGTCTCCCAAGTTCTGTGCTGTTCTTGGTCCTGGAGTAGCCTTTGAGAGAGAAGGCGAAAGAAGAGAGAGGGAGAGGAAGGCATAGTGAGGTGCAGCGGAGTAAGCTGATGACCGTGCCGTGCTGTTGATATTGATCCAGATGCGATCGATTTCCTTCTGTGAACTCTGCAGCGCCGCTGTTGATCCCTAAGCACTAAAATCGAATAGGAAGGCATCTTACTGTCAGAAGGCGGGCGCGCCAGCCAGCTCCGGTGCTGGAACGCATTTTGAGCGAGGAGACACAGGGAAGATTGCTGTGGAGGGACCTTCCTTTCCAGAGACCGCTGGAATCCCTTCGAAGGACTTCCTTGTGGTGGCGATTCATCACCTTGGCGTGGGGATGCGCAAGTGGGCTTTGGGGTGAAGCCCACTGGGGTTTGGCTCCGGCTCAGCTGCTTCCTTTCCTAGCACATTGCACAAGCTTTTCATTCATTTGTTTTCCATTCAATAACTATTTATTGAGCATCTACTATATACTGCGTACTTGGAATACACCAGTGAAGGTGTTAGGTCTGATACCTGTCTTAATAACATTCTTTCATTCTCTTACTTGGAAAGATAACTTTTTATTTTAAATTTTATTATGAATAATGTCAAATATACACAGAAGAAGAGTTTTCACTGAATCCCCACTCATTACAGGGCACTGTAACACATGCTAAAGAAGTTGCTGTGAGGGGCTTCCCTGGTGGTGCAGGGGTTGAGAGTCCGCCTGCCGATGCAGGGGACACGGGTTCGTGCCCCGGTCCGGGAAGATCCCACATGCCGCGGAGCGGCTGGGCCCGTGAGCCATGGCCGCTGGGCCTGCGTGTCCGGAGCCTGTGCTCCGCAACGGCAGAGGCCACAACAGTGAGAGGCCCGCGTACCGCAAAAAAAAAAAAAAAAAAAAAAAAAAAAAGAAGTTGCTGTGAGACTCAAAGTGAGACCTGAAGTGTCTCCATTGCCCCAGGGATTTGAGCCCCTCTGAGCCTCAGTTTATTCATCTGCAAAATGGGGGAAAATGCACTTACAGTGCATTACAGAGGATTAAACGCTGTGCTTCATGTCCTGTGCTTAGGGGCCTGAATGCAGGGTGAAGAGGACCTCATACACGTGAGCGAACATATGGCTACTGGGAGGACTCTGTGAAAGACGTCTGAGTGATGGTGAAGGGATAGTAACAGTGGGACAAGGGAACATTGGGATCATTGTGATGCTGACTGCTTACAGCAAGTGCCTGACCAATAGCAGACCCTCAATAGGTGAGGATAATGGTGAAGATGATGATGGTGGTGGTGGTGATGGTGATGATGATGATGGTGGTGGTGGTGATTATTATGGTGGTGGTGAATTCATTTTCTCAAATTTAAACATGGTTGGTAAAAAAGAGTTAAAAGGATAAAAGAAAAAATTGTGATTGACATGAGCTAATGAAAGGAGCTAAAGAGATCATTTAGAAAAGGCATTATCCTGTTAGATGGAAATAATATAAAGTATTACATATGAAAGTATTAAAATGCTGAAATGATGTAAAACCCCTAGTGTGTGTTGAGGACCTTCCGCATGCAAGTCATCCGGCTGCGTTCTGGGGGCTCACGGTCAAGGTCAGGTGTTTGCCTTCGCCTTCAAGGAGATTATCCTCTATTTGGGGAGACACAACAGAAGCTCCTGATAAATTATGACAACAAATTATTTAAACAGCAGCCCGGCACCGAAAAAGAGCTGACACAAGGTGAAGTGGATTAATCGGCCCGTTAACTGTGCAGATGTTATGTGACCCTGAGTTCAGAGGAGAAGAGATCCCTTCATGCAGAGCCATCAGGGCAGCCTTATCTGGAAGAGGGGTTTCTGGGTTTCTGTTAGGTCTTCAAGGATGGGCAGGAGAGAGAGTAATCCCTCCGAATATGGTTCAGAGGTCAATGAAATGATGTCGAAACTTGGTTCAAAGTTCATACGGTTTAGCGCTTTTCAGATCATTTTTAGGTTTGGTTCAAATCCCTGGGGCCCCGTCTGGCACTGGAGAGTAGAAGAAGCCCATTAAATAAAGCTTCAGGGTGGGCTGCTGGCCCCAGGCCTGGGGAGGCAGCCTCATGTGCAGGTGGGGGAATGACTGTGCAGCCAGCCTTGGGCAGTCCACCTCCCGCTTGGACTTGGCCGTTCCAGCTGTAAAATGGGGGTAGCCAGACCCTCCGCATAACAGGGGTTATTGTGAAGATTACGAGGTAACTTGAGGGCACAGTATACTCAGCTGTCCAGACTCGGACTGTTTTCAAACCGGTTTCGTCTAATCCCACTTTCCAAAAGGGTGAGTTTTTCCTTCACCCTCAGGGACCTATTTTCCCCAGCCCCCAATATCCTGGGTGGTTTAAAAGATAGTCGACATAGGACAGAGTCTCAGGTACAGATGTGAGTGTCCCCAAACCAGGCAATGGGCCAAGGGCCGGCTGCTGGCAAGAGAAGACCTTGGCCCTGTCCTCCTGGGTCTGACTCTACAGAGACAAATGATGTTGAGCTAAGGTGTGAATGACTCTTCGTGCTTCATGCTCTGCATTTCTCTTGGGAGGTATTTGCATTTCAGCCAAGACCTTATGGAGATGGTACCTTAGGCCCAAAGAATTGCTCTTTGGTTGAAATCTGGGAGGTTGGGTGATCTGGTGATAAAACACTGGATACTTATAAGGAGGTGTGTATTAGATTTTGTTACAAAATAATGTATATGTACAGGTCTATTTTTTTTTTTTTTTTTTTGCGGTACGCGGGCCTCTCACTGTTGTGGCCTCTCCTGTTGCGGAGCACAGGCTCTGGACGTGCAGGCTCAGCGGCCGTGGCTCACGGGCCCAGCCGCTCCGCGGCACGTGGGATCCTCCCGGACCGGGGCACGAACCCGTGTCCCCTGCAACGGCAGGCGGACTCTCAACCACTGCGCCACCAGGGAAGCCCATACAGGTCTATTTTTTAAAGAACATGACAAATCAATTGGATAATCACTGTGAGTACATTCATGCAATATAAATGCATGTACACAAAGCTCCATGAAGACACGCATCAAACTGTTAACAACAGTGAATTTGGGAGGGGTTTGGGGTGGAAGGTAGGATGGCCAGAAAGGATTCTAGTCTCCTCTACACTGTTTCGGTTTTGTCCAGGGAGACTATGTTCGTGTGTCAGAGCAGGGGATTTGGAGTCAGAGCCCTGGATTCTCTGAGTCGCCTCATGTGTAAACAAAGATGAATACTCTTCAGTGAGCTGTCACGGGGATTGAATGAGATGATGTTTATGTACCCGCCCGCACAAGAAAAGTGTCATCATCCCTCTGGAGCCGAGTGATTAGATGCTCACCGGTCCATTTCCTCTTCCTGGTCCCACAGGAAGACTACATTTCCCAGCCTCCCTTGCATTTAGCAGTCACATGACTAGTTCTGGCCAATGAATTGTGAGCAGAAGTGCTGTGTATGTGTTCTCACCACAAATCCACCTGTGCCATCCTCCTCACGTTTACCTCCCCAGGTGAACATTAGAGACAGAGGTCTCTTGGAGGACAGCCACCTGGAAAGCCACCCAGTGCACAGTAGACAGTGACATAAGCAAGGAGTGGACATATTTGTGTTGAGCCATTGAGATTTGGGGGTTGTTTGTTGGCAATGCTGATGTGATAATCACCCTAATATATATTCTCCTAAATCCTTGGAGGGTTGTCTGTGAAGACCCAATAGGAGATGATTGTGAAACTGCTCTGTGGCTGTGAAGGAGCCCACGTGGTACAGGCCAGGCTGAGTGGTGAGGCTCCTGAGAAGGAAGGCATGGCCTCAGACTGTCTGAAGGGCCTGGGAGGGGAGGGTGGGAGAGAGGGGCTCAGGAAGAGGGCTTTCAGTCATCCGCCAGCTGCAGAGAGGAGCCTGTGTCTGGAGATGGTTGCTGCTACTTCTCCAGTTACAGTAGAATCCATGGATCGGGCAAGGCTCAATTCCCAAGATCAATTCACTGCAGGCTGATAAGAGACGCGATGTGTTGTGCGGGGTTGGCCGTTGCCCAGGCCAAAGCAAAAACTTGCACTGCAAGCAGTAATTAAGAAGCGATTTGCCCTTGGCCCCTGTTCCTGGGATGAATGCCAGGCCCTGCGAGCCTTCAGAGCTGCTGGTCTCTGGAGCTGGCTCAGATGGGGACAGGTGACACACGCCTGCATGTGCTGTGGCCCACGTGGGCCTCGGCAGAGCTGTGTCCTAGCTCCAGGCCTGGCTCATCTGTTGCTCCTGACCTGTGGGTGAGTACTGCTGGAAAGGGGTCTTTAGGGCAGGAAGATGAGTCAGCCCAGTGGACCAGCTTGCCGGTATGATGGGTCAACGTGGAAGTGTCAAGAGCAGGCTGTGTGAACCTGGCCACAGCCATGCTCTGGGACTGTTTCTCATCTCTACAATGGTCAAGGGGGACTTGTTTGTCCAATTTTAGACCCAGGGAGACAGTACGGCACAGACTCCCTCTGGAGCATCTGGTCTGGTTCATTACTACGTGCCCCACAGCTCAAGAATTCTCAGGTGCTGTGAACAATGAACACTGAAATCTGAAGCATCCCCTTTTGCAGACAAGATAGCGGAGATGAGTTTGGGGATGAGGCGGGGGGAAAAGATGGAAGAAAGTGGGACTTGGTGACCCCAGTGTATAAACATTCCGCAAATCTCTGGGATATATGCAGTGACGTGTACTTTTTGCATGTGGAAGCTTAAGATCGTGTTGGGATGTTTGAGAAAGTTTTGGGAGGGGAGGGAGAAAAACAGACGGGGAAGAGGGGCAGAAAGGCTCATTTCCTTTCGCCTGGGCTCTGGGCGGATTATTTTGTAGGAAGGCACCGTTTACGTTCCTCTCGGCAAATGATCCGCTTTCCTAGTGTTAATCATTCCTCCTTTCCCCTCCACGGAGTGCGGGGAACTGCGGCAGGAAGGGAGTGACTCACCGTTTCACAATCAACCCCCCCCACAAGTCTCACCCCCCGCGCCCCCTTCCCACTGGGTGTCCCTTAGGCCTTCTAGGGAAGCAGGTCCTGAAGCAAAACCCCAGCCAGGAGTCCACTGCTGGATGACAGCTGAATGAAGCATCCATCAGCTAAGAAATTCCCATCTTTGCATGATGAGATTGGCTGCCCTGCTGTTTTGTGGGGTGGAGTGTCTCTTTCAGAATAAAAATGAACTGGTGGATTAGCTGAGTAAGGATGCCTTTTTCCTTCCCTGCAATCCTGTGGCTGGCGCAGGGCTGGTCTCTGGCCCGTGGAGGTGCAGGTGGGTCCAGAAAGGTGGTCCCAAGGGCGCCTTCCAGGCTGCTGCTTCTGACCCGCCCTCCCCAGCCCTTCCTGCACCTCCGCCCCGCCCCTGCTCGTAGGCCTCACTCGATATGGGATATGCTCGAGAACAGAACCGACCGCTTAATGACAGCAACAGCTTACATTTATAATCTGATTTATAATTGACACAGCTCTTTCACAGACTTTTTTTCCTGTTTGTTCTTTATCAAGTCTCTTTGGAGGTAGGTCTGTACCCAGAGTTGTGGGGAGATTAAGTGGCGTGCCGGGGACCAGTAGAGCCCGACTCTGTATCCTGTGCTCACCCCTCCACGGCAGTGTGTGTGTGCTGTGTCTGGTGTGTGCCTGTGTGCGTAGGGGTGAGGTAGGGGGTGTGCAGGGGTGATGGAGGTCGGGGAGGCTGTCACGTGTGCTGGCTTGTCCTGGGTCAGCAGGTGCAGGGGCGCAGGGCCCTGTCCATCCTCCTTCATGACCCGGGTCTGCCTGGACGCCCACAACTCCAACGTTGCACCTGTGTCCGGCTGTCCTTATTAGACCAGGTCACACCCACAGTTTGCCTGTGGATGTCCCAGAGAGGGTACCAGGGTCTGGCAGGTGGAGGGTTGGATGGGGCCGGGCACAGCTGGTTTCTGAGACGTCAACTTCAGAAGACCAGCGACACTGCCACGCCTACTGGCCTCCTCAGTGACAAATGTATGGTTTCAAGATTTCTGGAAGATTTCTGGAAGCCCTCCCAACTTCCTTCTCTCTGATTTCCAGGCCGCAGTGTATCTGGGGTTAACAAAGTCCATGCATTTATAAGCTGCTGTAAATTCGTTTCCAAATCACCACCTTCAAACTTCGAGAGAGATCAGCTTGCTGTGTGTTCCGGGGTTTGGTAAACAAGTTAGCATCCTCAGGTCCCCCTCCTTAAGATTCCCCAGACTCCCATCACCGTCATCCCTTTGGCCTCCCCAGGAAGCCCCAGGGATTGCCTCGTGTGACAGAAGGAATCTTCCGACCCTGGCCACCCGGTTTGCACCAGTGCCGAGCTCTGGCTCTGTGTGCTGACACCGGGCTGAGCTTTACGTGCACAATCTCACCCTTAAACATGCTTTCCAAGTAACTTTATCCAAATAATGGATGCACGTGGTTCATTGAAAGCAATGGTCCCTCCCCTATCCCTTCCAACCCTGGCCCAGCTGCCCAGCAAAGCAGCTTTAACTACTTCTCCACTTAGGTCTTCGGGCCTCCTATCTCAGTATTAACACACGCTCTCGGTTAATCACCACAAGAGGCAGCTGCTCTGAGTGTCTCCATTTAACAGATGAGGTGACTGAGTCTTAAAGGAGACATGTGGTTTGCCTGGGGTCCCTGAGCTGGGACATGACTAAGCCAAGGCCCGCCTCCACACCTTTACCTGAAAGCTACAGCGCATCCAAGAAGCCACCCTGTGCGTCCGTCCCCTCTTTCTGCCCGGGACCCGCTGAGTCCTGGCCCTCTTGCCACCCCGTGTCCTTCTCCGGCTCCAGGGTGGCCGGGCTAGTGATTGGTACAGCGCCCTCTAGCTTCCACCCAGCTCTAAGCGTGGCTGTCACCCCATCTCTAGGAGCATCTGGAAGTGATGCTCCCAGTACACAGAGCTCGTGGCTGAGGGATGTGTGCTGCTCCCGTCCTACAGGACCTGCCAAAGCGTGCCCCACAGAAGGAAAGGGCCCTGATGATTGGCGGGAAGCATCACTTTTCCTCCCTCCCTCCCTCTCTCTCTCTCCCTCCCTCTCTTTCTTTCTTTCTTTATTCCTTCCTTCCTTCTTTCTGCTTTCATTCTTCCTTTCTTTCTCTCCTGTTCTCTCCTGTCTCTTTTTATTTCTTTTCTCTTTTCCTTCCTTTCTTTCTTTTTTGTTTTTCTTTTTCCTCTTCTTTCTTTCTCTTTTTCTTTTCTTCCCTCCCTCCCTCCCTTCCTTCCATTCAGCTTTATTGAGGTATGACTGATATATTAAAAAGCTGCACATTAGATGTATGTAATCTGATGAATTTGGGCATAGGTGTACGCCCATGAGACCATTACCACAATCATGGTAATAAACATGTCCATCACTTCCAAAAGTTTCCTTGTGTCCCTTTGTTTTGTTCTTATAGTTTTAGGTGTGTGTGTGTGTGTGTGTGTGTGTGTAAGAACACTTAACGTGAGATCTACCCACTTAACAAGTTTTTACGTGCACAATACCGTATTGTTAACTATTGGCACAAAGTTGTACAGCAGATCTCTGGAACTTCCTCATCTTGTATAGCTGTAACATTGTACCCACTGGACAGTGGCTGCATTTCCCCTCCCGCAGCCCTGGTAACCACCATCCCACTGTCTGTGTCTGTAAGTTTCACTACTCTGGGTCCCTTGTGCAAGTGGGGTCAGGCAGTGTTTGCCCTTCTGCGTCTGACTTATTTCACCCAGCGTAATGTCTTCTAGGTCCATCCATATTGTCACAAATGGCAAGATTCCCTTCCTTTTTTAAGGCTGAGTAATAGTGATTGCATGTGTATTCACCACATTTTCTTTATCCATTCATCTGTCGATGGGTATTGAGTGGTTTCCATACTATTTTGTATAATGCTGCAATGAACACGGCAATGCTAATATCTCTTTGAGATCCTGAGTTCAGTTCTTTTGGATACACACCCTGAAGTGGGATTGCTGGATTACAAGGTAGTCCTGTTTTTAATGTTTTTAGGAGCCTCCATGCTGCTTTCGAAAGCAGCCACACCATCTTACTTGCCCAGCAACAGTGCACAAGGGCTCCAGTTTCTCCACATCCTCGCCAACACTTGTTATCTCTTTTGATAACAGCCACCCTGACAAGTGTGCGGCAGTAGGAAGGATCACTCACATTTTGAATGGACCATTTTTTTCTTTTTTGGCATTCATATACCGTTATTAAAGTCAACTGTGTTATGGACTGAGTGCTTTCTTCCCAGAGTTGTACGTCGAAGCTCTAACCCCCAGTGTGATGGTATTAGGAGGTGAGTCCTTTGGGGAGGTGGTTAGGGTTAGATGAGGTCATGAGGATGAGGCCCTCATGATGGGGTTAGTGCCCTTATAAGAAGAGGAAGAGACAGCAGAACTTCAGCTATGTGAGGACACAGCCAGAAAGTAGCC
Source organism: Phocoena sinus (assembly GCF_008692025.1). Classification (NCBI taxonomy): domain Eukaryota; kingdom Metazoa; phylum Chordata; class Mammalia; order Artiodactyla; family Phocoenidae; genus Phocoena; species Phocoena sinus. Next base: position 33,035,289 of record NC_045783.1, on the reverse strand, counting down.
GTGTGCCATCCAGGAAGAGGGTACTCACCAAGAACCGAGTCGGCCAGCACCTTGACCTTGGACTTCTAGTGTCTAGAACTGTGAGAAATTAGTGTCTGTTTTTAAGCCACCCAGTCTATTGTATTTTGTTATAGCAGCCCAAGTTGACTAAGACAAATTGAAATATGAAAAGTGGACATAACTGTAAATTTAAGTAGTATCATTAATGGGTGTGCATTTTTTATAATTCACTTTAGTTTTAGAACAATTTTAGATTTACAGAAAATTACACATATAGAGAGTTCCCGTATGCACCGCACCCAGTTTCCCCTATTATTAGCATCTTACATTAGTGTGGTATATTTGTTACAGTTAATGACCCACAGCTGATACAGCTTTATTCACGAAATTCAACTTTATTCAGATTTTCTCAGTCCTTTCCTCACGCCCTTTTTCTGTTGCAGGATATCATCCCTAATGCCACACTGCAAGGATCGTGTGTCCTTAGGCTCCTCTTGGCTCTGCAGTGTCTCAGACTGTCCTTGGTTTTGATGACGCTGACATTTGGGGAGCACTGGTGGCCACTTGTTTTCTAGGATGTCATTTTGGCTGATTGGTTGTTTTCAGTCATTGGTGAGGGCGAGGCCCCCAGCTGACGCTGTCCAAGCCTTATGTTGGGGAGTTCCTGCAGTGGGTGAGGATTTGGAGCTAAATACACCAATTTCCTGGGCAAAATTTCAATCAAAGGAATTCTCATCCCACCCATCTGTGCGAGCCGGAGATGGAAGCCGTGTCCAGGACCGGGGGAGGCCAAGCCTCCGAGGCTCAGGGAGGGGTGCTGGGCGGCTCTGGAGCCCCACCGCCTGGGTCTGCATCCAGCTGTGCCCCTGCAGCCCATAGCCCCTGCCACGTGACTCGGCATCCTCACCTCAGTCGACAGGAGGGTGCCAACAGCACCCATCTTAGTTTGTGTAGGGAGCTTGGATGCGCCTGGCACCAGGTCACCACTGTTGTTCTGATATAAAAGTACCAGTTGTGTCTGGAAATCACACACGGAGGAGACAGGTGAGTTCTCTTCCGCAGCACCATTCCTAACTGGTGCAGGTGGTATGGTTGTTCTTATACTTTTAAGATCTCTTTAAGACCCAGTACAAGAGTGTGTGGCACATAGTAAATTCTTCACAAACCTCAGCTATCATTAGGATAGTATGTTTCACAGGCACCTGGGCTCCTTGCCGGCCCCCTGACCCTCCCAGGTGATTCCCGTCCTATAGCCCCATGGATAGCCCATGGGCTCTGAGGTCAGATGGACGAGGGTTCAAATCCTGGCTGCTCTTGAGACAGGCTGGGACCAGGAACCCTCTGCTGTAGGTCTAGACATCTCCTCCAGCAACAAAATACAAAGAAACAATAAGGGACTAAAAATAACTCCCTGCATGCACAGCTGGGGCAAATTATGAAAGACAAAATACAGAAAGACCAAAACCCAACTGTCACTTCTGAAGAGCTGGGAATAAAAACAGGGTGTTTGGAGCAAAAACAGGTACTACACATGCCCCCTGCACACACCACCACCAAAGGGGTGGGCAGAGCACCTAAGCCACCCTTCAGGCCTGACCCCTGGACACACCCCTACCCTGACCTCATGTAAGGAACTAGCTCCCTTCACCTTGGGGAGTGAGCAAGGGAAGATGTTACTTGTTCTCACTTTACCCTGCTGCAGCAGGGGCCCCAATAAAGCCTTGTCCAAATTCCTTGCCTGGCCTCTTATCGATTTCTATTGATTAGGGAAGGCCAAGAACACCGGTCGGTAACACTCTCACCACCAGCTGTGTGATCTCAGGTAATTTACCAAAACTTTCTGTGCCTCACTTTCCCCATCTGTAAAATGGGGATAACAGTGCCACTTCTTTAGAGCATTGTTGTGAGGGTTAAATGAGATGACAGGTGTGGCATATAGTAAGTGCTCAGTAAACAGGAGTGATTGGTGTCATTAACACATCTGTGGGCACGGCCCTTGTGGAAGGTGTTGATCAGGGGCTCAGGAGAGATCACCAATGGGGAGGCATGGAAGTGTGCAGGAGGTGGCCCCTGAGGTGCAGTCCCCCCTCCGCTGGGGACTCAGGTTACCCGAGCTTTCCCCACAGCCTCAGTCTTGAAGATGAATATGTTTCTGCTTCCCTGTATTGTTTAGTGGGGTGTCATCCGATTAAGGTAACGTTTTTTTTTTTTAAAGCTCTGCCCTGTGCCACAGATGATGCTCCATGCTTTCATGTATATTATTTCAACTTAATTTTCACAAACATTATCCCATTTCACAGGTAGAGCAACAAAGGCTCACATATCCATCCATAGGTCACAAGACCATTGACAATGTGTGTCCACGGGTCCATGCATTCGCTCCCCAACGCTTGACCACAAAGATCATGTGCTCCAGTAATTAAAAGCACAGCATCCTTATTATGAAAAGTAGACTTAATCTCTGCAAGGACTGTTTCTGTCTTGTTACCGTCATCCCTGGCCTTAGTCCAGGAAGTGGCACCGAGTAAGTGTTTAATCAGTGTTTGCTGTGTGAATACACTACTGTCGAGATTTGTAGTGTATAGCTCTATCCCTTCCTTCGTCTCACCCCAGCCTCAGAACCACCGCTGTGGGAAAGGGGTTGATGATGTGATCTCCAGCTTTGGGGTCAAGGACATGTATGGGGAATTAACACTCACCCGGGGTCTTCTGCAGGGGGACGTTTTGCGGGTGTAACCTTGTTTAATCCATGTAAGTAGTCTCTGAGGAGGTGTCCCCAGCTGCAGACTGCAGAGCCAGGACAACGGCCTCTGCGTCCAGACCCCCAGGCCCATGTGCTGCCCCACTTCCCCTTGCCCTCCTCTCCAGAGGTCCCTGCTCTCACGGCCCTTAGCCCAGGCTGAGCTGCTGCCATTAGAAGCCGGGGCGCTGAGAAATGGAACTTGGCCTAGGATCCCATGATACTCGGCACCCTAACACCACCCCCGGGGGGAAAGCAGGAGCCCGGCCAGCACTGCTGGGACAGTATTGTCAGTAAAGGGCCTGGCACGGTGTCCAGCACGTGGGCCGTGCTCACAGCACCAGGACCCGTCATCGGGCGCTTGTGCTTTAATCAGATGGTTCCTGCCATTGCAGACAGGAGACAGAACAAGAATCACTGGAGGGTGAAAACCTTGCCTCATTTATTTATGTTACAGATGACTTCCTCTCCCCTCCGAAAGGGCAAGAACTGAGGTTTTCTTCCTTCTTTTTTGAAAAAAATTGAGGTTAACAAAGGAACTGAATCATCAGCAGGTTTTCCTCATCGAGAAGCGATTTGCAGCATGAAAGGAGGTCATCTTGACAAGTCCTGTGAGCTGTGCTGGGCACAGGGGAACTTTCTGGCGAATCTGGGCCCACCAGAACTGCTGAAGTATTTTTCAGAGGCCTCAGAGAGCCGTGTCATCCCTGACAGAGTCCAAGGGGGAAGCGTCACCCCTTCCCACACTGGAGCAGCTGTGCTGGGTGCAGAGGGCCCTGGGGGGCAGCACGTGGACCCGGGCTGCTCCCTTCCAGCTCTTTCCGCCCTCCCTGCCCTCAGCTCCTGTCCGCTTTCCGTGGTCGGGGCTCGCAGGAGACTGGCCGGGCTGGATGCTGCATGTGAGGGTCTGGGGCGGGTGGGGCCTGTGTGCTGGAGGAACCAGGACCTCTGGGTGACGGTGTTCCCGGGCAGCCTGGCCCCGGTCAACATCTCAGATGGGAGAGACCTCAGCTGCACCCTAGGCCAGGAGTCGGGAAACTTCTGTAAAAGGCCAGGCAGCAAATACCTTAGATTTTGCAGACCATGCAGTTTCTGTCACAACTGTTATTCTTGATTGATTTTTTTCAACCATTAAAAAATGTAAAAGACCTTCTTAGCTAGTGAGCTGTACAAAAACAGCCAGTGGCTGGATTTGGCCTGGGGGCCAAAGTTAGCCAACCCCGATCTGGTCCATGTTCCTTCTCCTGCCTCCTGAAGCACCCGCCCCCTTCCCCCCCCCGCCCCCCCCCACCATGACCAGGTGTTTGTCCAGCCCCGGCCTGAATGTCTTCCCAGCAGTGATCACCCATCACTCCTGCGAATGGATGTGAAAAGGCTCACTGGTCTCTGGGACACCTCCCTCCTTCCAGCTACGCCCGCCTTCTCCCTGCCTTCGGTTCAGAAGTTAAGTTACTGGGAATTAGCCCGGCCCTGGCGCTCCGTGACCCTCCCAGTCAGAGCCCTGCCCTGGGAAGTGCATCTGGGAAGTGGGCGGTCAGTGATGCTGAGTGTATGCAATGGCAGGAGGAGAGCAGTAGGCGGCAGCACTGAGCTGCATGCATTCATTTTCACCCTCAGCAGGATCCTCGGACCCCCCAGGACTGTGGCCTTTGCATATTCCTCACTGGGCAGACAAGGATGCCCAGCTCCAGAACGGGGGCAGGTGCTCCAGAATCCTCACCTGGGGTTCCATCCGCCAGTGCTTCCACCAAGATTGGGCCACATTCTTGTACTTTGTGTGACCTCTTTGACGCCTTCAGGACATCCCCGTGGTGACCACTAAAAGTTCGTTCTGGGCCCTGATCACCTCTCTGCAGATGCAGGTCCAGCTGCACCTGTGCACCAATGCTGCAACGCTGGGGGCGGGGCTGGGCCAGGCCGGAGACTCTGCAGAGCGGACTTTGCTGTCGGGCTGGGGACGGGTTTGAGCGGCCTGGCTGGTGCTTGGGGTGCTGCTGGACTTGGCAAGAATGAAACCCCACTACTGCCCCCTGACGTCAGAGCCACTTCCTTTATATCATCCCCGCTAGGTGACTGGTGTTCAAAGCCTGAAGAGCCATGGATTCTAGAAAGCTGGTGTTCACCTTCCCCACCACTGCCTCTCCTCCCACACCCAGTTCATCCCCAGGTCTGCCGTATCGCCTCCCGAGTGCTTTGCAAGCCAGTCTGCTACTCAAGACCTCGGCTTCCTAAGCCTAGGCCAGCCCCGCTCCTCTGCCGCCGAGCACCCGTCCTGAGATGCACTTGGACTTGGCACTTTGACCTGTTAAAAACCCTCACGCTCTCAGGATCCAGTCAGACCCCCTAACCTGTCACGCCAAGCCCACCAGGCCCTCCACTCCCATCTCCTGCCACGCTCCAATTTTCTGCTCCAGCCACACCGTTTCCTGGACACTCTCCGCTTTTCTTGCCTCCGTGCCTTTGGCCGAGCTGGGTCCCCTGCCTGGAGTTCCATCCTCCTCCAGTCTCCAGCCCCACCTCCTCCTGGCTCACCTCTGCTTGTCCTTTCAGACTCAGCTCAGACATGGCCTCCAGGAAACCCGGCCAACTCTCCTGCTTCAGCCCCCGCTGTGCTCCCAGCTCTGTTATCAGCACGGCCCGTTGGGTGCTGGTGGTCACCAGAACGTGATCCCCTTGAGTGGCAGGCAACTCTCACCCGCATCTGGGGAACCCAGGAGCAGAGATGACCGATTGTAAGCAGGGACCGTTCCTACCTTTGACTAACTTTCTTTTCACCACTGCTTCCCGAGATCTAATCAAACCAAAATCCCTGGCGCTTCAGTTTAACCTTGTTCCATCAGCCCCATAGATGGAGAGCAGCTGCTTCGCATCTGCTGGAGTTTTAATATAAATGATGGACAGATTTTCCCTCTGTTAATGGCTAAATAAAAAGCCCCAGAAAGGAAGCGGCACCCCCTTCCCTGCATGGCAGGGGCCTGTGGATGGCACCTCCCCCAGACACCTGTTATAATCACAGGGCCTCAAAAAGTGTGAGTCCCCCAGGGGTGACTGGGAGGACCCAGGAGGTGGGCTGGTGGCAGAGTCCATCTGATAGCATGACCCCTGATATCTCTAGGGTCTGATACATCCTGGATGGGGGCCCGGGATGGGCAGGGTAGCCTTCGCCCCAGCCTGTTTGTGAGCAGAGTCTCAGGCTGGGTTTCCCTTCCCCACGCACCCACCTACCTGCCCACACTTGGCCTTGGAGTCCAGCTTCTGCTGGGGGGTAGAGGTTGAAGAGGGTATGCCCTTTGCCCGGCCTTTTCTCCCCCTTCCCCAGGGCCCCAGTCTGCTTTGGGGCCGGGTTTGTAGACAGGTTTTCCTAACAGACCCCGGTGTGTAATCCCCAGGGGATGCACCAGGAGGCAGGCAATGTGAGGGCGTGGATCGGGACTGATGGAGATGTAACAAACTACCTTCTGACGTCCGGTAGGAGGGGCCACGCTGAGGGGGTCGGGAGGGGGAAGGATAGGGTTGCCAGATCTAGCAAATAAAAACACATGCGAATACTGCACAGGACATACTTACACCGAAACGTTACTCGTTATTTACCTGAAATTCAAATGTATGAGGCTTCCTGTATTTTCTCTGGCAATCCTGGTGGAGACGTCTCCCTTGAAGGGGGTGGGCCTTCCCGGTGTCAATCAATCCGAAGCAGGTCCTCATTCAGGAGAAAGGGATTGGGAAGCTGGGCCCAGGTACCAAGGTCGCTCCTCTTGGCTTTGGTTTCTTGGGGTTTCAGGTCTTTGGCCAGCCTGGCGGTAGGAGAAGTGGCCTCTGTCCCATTGATGCCGAGCAGAGCTAGGCAGGGAGCCCATGAGCTGGGTGTTAATCTCTGGGTTTCCTTCCCCCTTGTTGGCCCTAAGCCTTTAGTCTGAGGGCTGAGAGCATCGGGGGAGGGGCAGGGTGTGGTCCTTGAGGGGCAGCAGTAGCCATGGAGGCCCGCAGATGGGTGTGGGAAGTGGGTCCCAGGGAACCGAGTTCACTTGGGAACCACTTCTCTTTCCCTGCCTCTCTCGTCCCAGTGGGGAGCCCTCCTCTCTTTTCAGTCTTGGAAGATCTGGGCTTGAGTTTTAAAATAACTTTTACTTAAAAAAAAAATTCAATAGCAGTAAAATCCACCTCTCTTTTTGTTCAGTCCTATGCGTTGGGACAAATGCACGGAGTCCTGTGCCGTCCCAGTGAAGGTCAGAACAATGCCATCGCTCCCCAGATTCTTCCACGCTGCCCCTCACTGGCCAGACCCTCCTCGACCCATACCCACAGCGCTGTTCTCCGCGCCTGGTTTCGCCTATAACCGGGATCGTGCCCAGTGCATCTGAAAGGCATCGGTGTCACTGGCTGTATCAGTGGTTCATTCCTGAGCAGTGATCCGCTGTATGGATGTGCCAGCGTTCATCCACTCGCCCGCCAAGGACATCTGGGTTGAGTCCAGTTTGGGGCCATTATAAATAAAGCCGCCATAAACATTCACGTATGGGTTTTTTGTGTGAACAGAGGTTTTCACTTACCTTGGACACATACCCACCAGTGGGCCTGCTAGCACCTGCTGAGTCTATGTCTGACGTTATAAGAAGCTCTCGGGCCTGATGGTCATGGGGAACCCGGTGGTTACTCACAGTCTCCTGCACTTTTCGGTCGATGGCACCGTATCGCCGTATAGCATTTTTCCAGATGGGGAGATGGAGACCCAGAAGGTCAAATGACCACTGCAGAGTTTTAGAGCCGATTGCGTCAGGGGCCAGGCCAGAGCCTGGGTGTCCCCCTCCCGGGTCACCTTTCTGCTCTGTCTTACACCCCCCCTTCGTCAGCTTCGGCTGCGACTTCATTCTCATGGGAGGCCCTTTGGGGACACACCTGCCAACCACCATGGAGCTTCAACATCCATTGATAAGGAATGTGACCAAAAGGATTAATCCATCTGGTGGAGAAAGCCAAGTGGTTGTGTAAACACGGCCACATCGATGAGCCAAACTGCTCTTCAAGGGTTATGAGGGGACCCCGGACACTGCCCTCGCCCTGGTTGGTTGGCAACGATGGAGTCACCTACAAAAGAATTCTTCTGTGATTCATCTACTAAATGATTCTTCTGAGATCTTCTCAAGCAGAATCCACACGGAACTGGTTTTCCGTGTTTTCCCTTGGGCACTGGTGACGTTTGCTTTGTCTCGTTCAGTTCTGACTCCATCGTACCCCAGCGCCTGGCTGTCATTTGGGACTTGTGTCCCGTCCCTGCAAGTTCGAGTCCCAGGCAGCACTTCCTTTATCTGTTCCAAGTTTAGAATCAAGACAGCAGGTCCTGATACTCCCTGGGAATCTTGCCTTGACTATAATCCCAGCTTTTGAACGTTTCCATGGAGGATTAATTGTTATTCTCACTGTCATTGTTATGTAGGTCATTTTTTCTTTGGAGCAGTTGATGGGATTTTATTATCTGTGGAAATCAGCCATGCCAGAATGGAGAGTACTTTTGATTGACGATTTAGCTTAAAAATAGTTTCCTATTTCAATAATTCTCATCAGGAACAGACGACCCCAGAGAGCAACTGCTTACTTACCTGGTGGTCTGTGTACCTTGAAGAAATGTGTGTATTTTGAAGGAAAGGAGATGTGCTCTGGCAGCCTCGCATCGGGGTGTATAGTGACTGTCCCAGCTTGACACACTTGCTTCTGCGTAGGGACCCGTAGTGTCCCTCAGGCCGAGAAGTCAGGTGGTGGCCGAGTGGATGTTTCCAGTTGCATTCATGCAGGCACAAAATTAGATTCAACCAATATTGAGTACCCGCTGCGTGCCAGGCAGAACCTGCTAGGTACTTTCATTTATATTATCTGAGGAATATATGGGCAAGCGTATGGGAACCTCACTTATAAAAACAAAATGACTTGCCAGGTCAGGCTTTTCTTTGTAACACTCCAGTTTGGGGGATGGCAGTCCTTTGAACAGTGAGGTCCCCTAGTGCACTTCAAATGGAGAATCAAAATAGAATCTCAATTTTGGAAGACGATTTACGCTATGCTAGGGAACTCTAAATGCCAGATCTTGGAGAGTGGGGTAGACCAGGAGAAAGCAGAGCTTAGGGAGAGGATTGGGACTCTGGAGTCGGATTGCCTGTGTTCAACGCCAGCTCCATTCACTGCTTGCATAGCCCTGAGAACTTAGCCTCTCTGAGCCTCAACTTCTGCACCTGCAAAATGGGGATAGTGATGGTGCAGCCCCATGAGGATTGTTCTGTGATCCTCAGAAACACCGTCTAAGATCATGAAGCCACAGGAAGAAACAGCAGATGTTTTTTTTTCTGGGAGACACCGCAGTTGAGGTTTTCCCTTGAAGCCTTGTGAGGGAAGCTTCTGAAAAGCAGCTCACAGCTCTGGGAAGGTGCTTCCCCCAAATGCCCCTGCTATGTAAACAGTGGTCCCCACAGGAGGCGGAGGAGGCCGGGAGGGGACATCAGCGAGATGGTGGCAGGCTGAGCAGTGAGCGGGGGACCGTCCCCCCCGAGCCCCCCACTAACGGTTCTAAAGACCGGTCAAGATAGGATTAATTTCATTTGATCTTAAGCAGTGAGCCCGTCCTCTGCTTGCGGCCAGTGGGACCCAGAAGGCCCAGCGGCCGCCAGGAGGCGCTGCGGGGAGGCCTGCGCCGGGCGGAGGGGCGCTGCTGGACCGGAGCGGGGACGGGGGCGGGGGGCCTGGGTCTCTGCGGTCGGCCAAGTGATGGGGAACCGCTCCTCCCCCTGTCGTTTTCGAGGTTCTCCAGGAGGAGGGGCAGCCCTCCAGCACCTCCCCCCTCCCCTCCCGTTTTGCAAAACTCCTGCCCCCAAAGTCTCCAGCTTTGCGTGGAACAGTTAAAGGGAAATGAAAAGTAACTGTCTCACCAAAATGTCAAGGGCTGCGGAGCACGCGTGAGAAACAACGCCTATTTTTGTTACCAGTGCCCTCTCCGCAGCCCTGGGAGCAGGACTAATCCAATAACAGTTGCACCCAAGGGCATTTCAGTGCCCCTGTTTGCAGGACAGATAGCGTGGGTATAAGACTCACCACAGAGGAACAAACAAAAAGCACTTGGAGCACAGAGCAGGTTCATTCCATCTGGTGGTGGTGGGGATGATATAATTACAAGGAAAGAAAGGTTTCCTGGAGGAGGTGACATCTGGGGTGTGCCTGGGTGGCTGTTTCAGGGAAGGGAGTCGGGCAGGACTTAGAGGCTGGTGTCCTCAGATGGAGCCTGCACCTCTGTCGCCACATCACACCCCTCGGACAGCACTTTGAAATCTGGAACATGAGATGGGGAAGGTGGAGAAGGTATTTCGTAGAATGTTGGAAGGAGGCTGCCATGCATGTATGAAAAAGGAAAAGTAGCTCAGAGAGGTAAAGTGATGTGTCCAAGTCACACAGCTAACTAAGCAAGTGCAGGGTCAGGGGTGGGGTGCACGGGGAGGAATGACAGAGGGTCTGGAGGGAAGGGGGAGCACCCAGACTTCCTGTTTCTTTGTCACCCGGCACACAGCCTTTAATGTGAAAATGAGCATTAAACATCAATGGATGGAAAACTGATAACTCCCAAGTGGATGCCGAGGTCTGGAATTAAAATCCGCCCCACCCCTCCCCTGGTGAGCTAGGGAGGAAGTGTTCCATTTAGTTTCTGCCGCCCTGGGACAGCACCGGACTCATGAATTATCTTGGTCCGTTATCACTAATAGGCGAGTTGCAGCAAGCGGGGCCTGGGCTCTTTCTTGCTCCAGCTGGGGGTGGGGGAGGAATCTTTGTGTGGGAGTGGGAGGGAATAGCCTTTGCAAAATAGGGTCAGAAAAATGCTACTTCAATGTTAGCAAATGACTCTTAATTTGCAATCCCATCGAGCTTAAATTTTCTTTTGATGACCTTTTTATTTTATTCATTTTTAAGTTTTGAAGAGAGTATGAGAAGGAGAGCTTGCACCTCATTATTTCTTTGCTTGAACCGGTCCAGCTCTGGGATGGCCCACCCTCGGGAAACTCCAGCCCAGAAAGGTCCAGGACGGTTCTTGTTATCGAACCATGTTATGTCTCCTCCACCAGCCGAGGGAAGGGCTGAATTAGGAAAATACAAGATGTGAGCCCCATACTTTTCTAGCATCAACTTGACAGAAGTGTTTTTACCATGAAATTGGTGTTTATTCCCGACTTCTGGTGGCGTCCCTGAGAATTCCCACTTCTGTGTACAAACAACAGAGGGCAGGGGGAGTAATGGAATTCGCAAAATACGAAGCTGTCTGAAAATCAGCAGATACTCATTCAGCACCTACTATGCGTGAGGCACAGTTGCTGACCTTTAGGGGCTTATATTAATTCCAGGGACATAAGACCAATTCAACTAGAAAAGACAAGATGCTAGACGAAGCACTGATTTATGCAATCTGTATAACAAAGGCAGAACATACTGACTGGAATGAAATTAATACAGACTGGGATTATCAGGCAAGGCTTTACAGGGCCGGGAATTAAAGGTAGGGGGAAACTTAGATGGATGGAGGGGAGGGGAGGGGAATTTGAGAGCAGTACGCCTGAGATGCAGAGGCAAGAATAAGAGTGATGTGTTTATTGTGGGAGTGAGGCTGGAAAAAAAAAATCACAGGGTACAAACTATTATACATGGTATAAATCCAATTTTGAAAGAATATGTTTTATTCATATGCAAGAAAAAACTGCAAGCAAAGGTATCAAAATATAAACAATGCTTGTCACATGATGGAGGGATGATGGGTGATTTTTAGTTTCCCTTTTTTACTTCTTGGTATTTTTTTGTTTATAATGAAATGACTTAGTCTTATAGCCAGAAAAAAGGAACAAAACGCTGTCTTCCTTATTAAGAGAGGGATGTACTCATGTACCTGTGGCCAACACCTGGCCGCCCAGGGAGGGTGTGCCTGGGATCACGCAGACCAGCACTGGGCAGATGTGTGCGTGGACAGCCTGGCCCCAGCGGCGGGGAGGTGAGGGCCAGTGGGTGGCGTGGAGAGGGCAGTGCCCTGCAGGCTGCATTTACCTCCTGTCCAGCAGTTGGGGGAGGCGGGGGGGACTGGGGAGGACCAGCTCAGAGGCGGTCACAGTGAATGATTCAGAACCAAGGGAACGAGAGCCTCGGCCCCAGTGTGTCATGGACAGTGAGATAACTGGATGGGCCAGAGAAAACCTTTTCTAGAAAAATAGGGCAATTGTACAGACAAGAAAGGGAGGATAAAGCATCTAACAGTGGGCTGTCCGGAGCACTGAGAGGCCCTGAGATGACCTTTTCCATCCCTAGGATTGGATGCCCTCTGTCGGGGAGGGAAAGTCCCCCACTACTCATCTTGAGTTCTTGTGGCTGGACTAATAATAAAATTGACACAAGATGGACAAACAGGAGAAAAAAGAAACAAATCTCAACTCGTGCCCACCGAGGGCTCATAGAAATGGGGCCTAAGAAGTGGCCAAAGCAGGAAGCTTTTATACTTTTTAGACAAGGAAACGTTAAAATTGTGAGGAATTGACAGGACAAAGAAACTTAGGGTTTGGGGGCTCAGTTAGTGAAGAATCAGAGTTCTTCACTGGCCTCAGGGTCATCACTTAAAGAGGCACCAGGGTTTGTTTATACAGGATTCTCGGCCCCAATTCCCCAACATTGGCGACAAGGGTGTCCTTCTACATCCAGATATGGGGAGGACACCTTTCACATGGAAGATTTATGTCCTGCTTTCAGGGAAACAGAGAGGAGGGTCAGCGTGTGCCTCTTGCATTTCTCAGGTAACTTTAATTCAAAGTAACCAATATGCCATGGAGGCGTATTTGGGGGCTGCCCTGAGCCCCAAAACCTCCATCAGCAAGTGGTGAGAGTTCCCAAGTTTCTGGGTGTCTTTGGGTTGGGACCGATGGATCCATGATCGCTGCAGGCAGGACTGGGGTGAGATCCCATCACTCTGTCCCAAAGTCCCGCCTGGAAAGGTGGTGGTTCCCTGGTGCCGAGCGCCTGCCTAGGACTCCGGGAACCTCTGCTTGGCCAGCGGGACAGCTTTGACCACACGGGTGGCCCTGAGTGTGGGGGGGCACGTCAAGAGGGCCCTGGGGCGGTGCATGGCCATTTCCAGGCGCGGAAGAGCAACCTCACCGCATTTTGCTAAGGACAGAATCAGCGCTAATGCCACCGCTCACTTAACCGGGACTCACCCATCCAGCGACCCGAGAAACATTAGATTTTCCCTGGTAAACGTCACTGATTTCCGTCCCTGGGAGGCTGGAGGTGGTTTCCCCACCCAGAATAAGGGGTGCAGTCGGTGAACACCTCTGTGTGAGTGTGATTAACCAAAAACGTGACCCCCAAGGTCAATTCTGGGGGGACAGAGACTGGACTCAGTTTTGCAACTTACAAACAATTGCAATGGAAGATGAATAGCGTGTTGGTCACTTACGTTCATAGAAGGATTTCTATGTATCTCGTCCCAAGGACAAGAGCGCCGTGAACTCCAGAAGCCCGTGGAACAGAGAACCAGACTGGCTGCAGCGGTCACCCCAGCTACTCTGCTGGGGATTGGTGAAATTGACCGCACTTTCTCGCCCCGCCCACTGATGACCCGTGAGAGGCAAGAAGCGGGGGCTTGAGGTGTTCACCCTTGAGGAGACGCATGGCTGGAGCCTGGGCACACGGTCCCAGGCCTCACAGCGGGTCTGTAGCCAGCCCTCTGCACACACAGCTACCTGTGGATGGAGCTGGGAGGGTCGGGAGGGTCTTTCGCATAAATTCCTACCCAGACGCCTCCACAACTAAACTCTCTGGGATGCGATGCAGGAGAATCCCACTCTGTTCTGAACTCTGTGGTCTAGAGCTGAAGCCTTCTGGAGCGGGGATTCGAGACAGAACCCCCCCTGTCCTGGACTCTGTGGTCTAGAGCCGAAGCCTTCTGGAGCGGGGATTCGAGACAGAGCCCCCCCTGTCCTGGACACCAAGCCGGCCTTCTAGGGGAGAACCCGTTGAGGCGTCTGTGACATGTTTTTATGCTTCATTTCTCAAAGCACAGTATCCCTCATTGCTCTGTCTAATAACAGAGCAGTGGGTTCTTTCAAGAGATAGTGAAATAGAAACAATAGGAATTTGCAAAGTCTGAAAATGATTTTGCAAAGGAATCATTTTTCATGTAGCTGGTACTGACACCTTTCTGGGGAAGTGAAGGGATTTCCCTCTATAGTATAATTCATCGTGGCACAGAGAGCATAGTAGGCGCTTTATAGATATCTGTTGTGTGGATGAGTTAATGAAGCAACGTGATCAAAATGATGTAATAGTAAGACATTTTTTAAGTTTAAAAATACTTCACTTCTTCACTGGTAAAATACTAGACGCTGCTTAGGGATACATACATATGTTATAAAGATGTATAGACGTGTGTGGAGTGATAAATACCAAATAAATATGATTGGTTGGGAGGAAGTTGCGTTTAACTGTTTCCAATGTTTTATTTCTTTTTTTTTTTTTTTTGCGGTACGTGGGCCTCTCACTGCTGTGGCCTCTCCCGTTGCGGAGCACAGGCTCCAGACGCGCAGGCTCAGCGGCCATGGCTCACAGGCCCAGCCGCTCCGCAGCATGTGGGATCCTCCCAGACCAGGGCACGAACCCGTGTCCTCTGCATCGGCAGGTGGACTCTCAGCCACTGCACCAGCAGGGAAGCCCTCCAATGTTTTATTTCTTGAGCTGAGTATTGGATATATAGCTGTGTATCATACTTTTCTGTATCCTCTTTGGGCATGTCTTCAGTGTTGTAGGATACATTTGAAATATAAATGAAACTACAGGTAAAAGATATCTCTAACATAAAGATTGCTTCACTGGAGAAAAATTGGAGGGCGGGAAAGTTGAGTAAATTTGTCTGTTTCTCCCCAAAGTTGGGCACTTTTTTCTCAAGTTGCTCCTAGCCCCACTCCCTTCCTTATCTACACCAACCACTTCTCTGTCCCTAGATTGTCCCTTCCAGCGTTTCTAAGTTATTATATCTTCAACCACCGGCTAGAAGAAAAATACTTCCATGCATCAAGTTGGGGGCTCTTGATATGATCTGAGCGGCTTCGTTTCTTCCAGACACCACCTTCTAAATGAAAAAACCATGCGTTGTACGTGACAGGGGACAGACGTTGTTGGCTGGGCACCAGTTCTGTGCCCACATGGCACCTGTTACCTCATTTAATCCTCGTAACAGCCTGAGACGTAGGTATTAGCTTTCCTACTTTATAGATGAGCAATGGAGCTTGGTGGTCCTCAGCAGCTTGCCCAGGGTAAGTCACCCCTGGGCGGTCCCCAGTCACAGTCTGTGGCTCAGTGGGGCTCACACCCAAATTGGCATCGGCTGCCCATGCCCTCGAGCTGTGCTCCCCATAAAGGGGTGCCGATCCTGCCGCGTTTTGGGGCTTTCCATCTTGTGACCAGTGGCTCCGATTTGGGAGATGCTTAGAGGGTTAAGGGTACAAGCTAGGTGGCTGTGCAGAGCAGTGAATCTCTCTGGCCTGCAGGAGAATTGGCTCACGAACCTGACAGTCCTGTGGTCTCCAAACTGGGGTCCATGTATCCCCATCGGTGTGCAAGAAGATGCAGGAAGAAGATATCTATCCTTTAACAGTTTCTATCTCATTGTGTGCTTTATAATGTACATAATGCATTGGTACACTAGTACACGTGTAAGATTTATGGGTAAAGAATTAGCCAGATATTGAAGGTATATGCTCAAAAATACTTGTATTAATAGAAGTAAGCAATTGAAAAAGTTTGGAGGCTTTGCAAAGTCTACTGAACTGCACTGATCCATCTTGTTTCCAATCAGCTGCTGTGTTAGCACACGCGTGTGAAATGAGTCCAAGTCTTCTTGTCCAGACACATGTTCTCCCTGGTGCTGAGAACATTGGATGTGAGGTCACAGAGACACTCTGGGGAATGTCGGTGAAATCCTGAAAAGTTGGGGAGGAAAACTGGAGGCGGGTAGATGTCTCACTTTTCAAGAAAGCAGATTTCACAGTGCCACATTCCTGGAAAAAACATTTAGCATGGATTATTAAGCAGATGGTTTATGACCAGTTAGGGGAAATCACGGTCTCTGGCAGCTGGCATGGGTTTAGCGGGAATGAATCCACCCAGCTGAATTCCTTTGCTTCTTCATACTCGACAACGGCTTGTTGGGAGAAATTGTTCGTTCATTCATTTCTTCAGGCATGCATACATGGTCCACTTGACAGGTAATGTGCGAGCATCTACTGTGCTTAAGATCTCATGCTTGGATGACATCTAATGATGAATCTGTTGGAATCTCTGCCCCCAAAGAGCTTTCCTTTTAATAAAGGAGACCAACATGTACACAAATACCTCTAATAAAATAGAGTACTTCTTGGGCACCACATAGCGGTTCTATTATAAGCAAAGTGGTTCTATTATAAACAAATGTGACCAGGGTTTGGCATCAAGAGCGTACTCTAGGGAGAGTGATCCTGAGAGCAGGACCACCCATTTCAGGGAGGAGGGAAAACACTTGAACTTCTAAAATATTTATTTTTAAATATCATATTCCAATTTTCCATTTCGTATGTGTTTTATATTGGCAGAGTTGCTCAAGATGTCTTTGTGGACAAAATGAAGAAAACCGAAGACGGTTTGGATTGGGTGATGATAGGTGACTTGAAACTAGTTGAACAACCATACCCAAAGTGGATTACTTGGTGGACCTTTACCAGCCCCAGGAGAGGGCTTTGGTGATGTGTACTAGGCCCCATCCCCCCAGTTTGCCTGCAGACGTAGCGAACGTATTCACCTAAGTCTGGGGGAAGGGGAGCGTCGCGTGCGTTCATGTGAATGGAGACTGTGATTGCCCTGTGTCCTGTGCTGGAACATGCTGGAATATTTCATCAGGCTCTCCAGATGAAAGACTTGGAGAAACACAGGCAGACTAGAAGTAAGTGTGGAGGAAATAAAGATAATGATAATAATAATAGCTATGTTTCCTGAGCACACACTACGTGCATGGTGAGCCTGTACACACATGATCTCGTGAGTCCTCACGGAAGCCCTGCAAGGTAGCCACTGTGCTCATTCCCACCAGACAGCTGGACACGCTGAGGTTTAGGGAGGGTACCCAAGCCTGCCCGGCTGCCCAGCGCTGGGGCAAGGCCCTAGAGCTGTGGCCGGGAGGGAAGGTGGCCTGCGGAGGGGGAGCCACAGCAAGGAGGTGCTGGATTGCAGCCCCGGTGTGTAGGAAGGGCCTTCTGAATCTCTGGAGCAGTCATCCTGGAGGGTCAAGGGGAGGTGGCCTTCTGACTCCCCATCTGAAGAGGGATTCTGGCACTAGATGGCCTTTAGGCTCTGTTACCACTTTGAGTTCCATGGTGCGTGTGAAACATTGGACCCGCGGTGCCTGTGTAGACAGCGGGTTTGCCGCCCTTAAAAGAGTTATTAATCTGGCTCCGGGCAGCCTCCGTGGAGGAGCCGCAGATGGCTTCCCTATGGAAACCAGCTCCTTTCCAGAGAGGCGGGATCCATGGCCTGAGGGGTAGAGGGAACCAGCATGAGTTGCTGTTACCTGAGATTTGCCTTTTGGGGGAGGAATAAAAATCAGTCTTCAACCTTGATACCCTCTAACGTGAAACTTTAGATCCACTGATTATTCAGCTGAGTTTTGAACCGTCAGCATTTGTCAGTGTGGCTGATTCTCTCCCCAAACACTGACTAGACGTAGGAAATGCCAGACTAGAAATAATCAGACAAACTGCGCCATATCGGAAATATAAGCTGAAGAATTGATGCGTCTAAATGCCCTCCAGGTGGAAAATGACTGGGAGACAGAACAGTCCACATTTCAAACGTTATTATCATTAGATCAAGGGTAAAGTTAGAATTGGGGGGAATCCGGAGGGAAATTCTCTCTCTTTCCCTCCCTCCCCCTTTGCTTCTCTCTGCACCCCTAACATACACCCCCCCATCCATCAGATACCTATGGTTCACTCTAAAATGATGATGAAAAAGCACCTGCGATCAGTTAACCCCCAACAACATGATCGATTTACTTTCACAAAGTAGGGGAAGCCATGCAGTGTGAGTCTGTGATTTAGTCGGAAGGATGGATTCCAGCCTCAGTCACT
Organism: Phocoena sinus; assembly: GCF_008692025.1. Classification (NCBI taxonomy): domain Eukaryota; kingdom Metazoa; phylum Chordata; class Mammalia; order Artiodactyla; family Phocoenidae; genus Phocoena; species Phocoena sinus. The sequence goes on along the minus strand of NC_045783.1, from coordinate 33,017,388 downwards.
AATTAGCGGCAGGACCAAGGCGACTGTTTGATTTTCTGCGTTTCCATTCCCCACCTTGTAAAACAAATAATAATCATCATTTTTAATGATAATAAAAAATCCAGGGGGCTTTCCTGGTGGCGCAGTGGTTGAGAGTCCGCCTGCCGATGCGGGGGACACGGGTTCGTGCCCCGGTCCGGGAAGATCCCACATGCTGCGGAGCGGCTGCGTCTGTGAGCCATGGCCGCTGAGCCTGCGCGTCCGGAGCCTGTGCTCCGCAACGGGAGAGGCCACAGCAGTGAGAGGCCCGCGTACCGCAAAAAAAAAAAAAAAAAAAAATCCGGGATTTTATTTCACAGTGTGAGCCGGTGCGTTTGCAAACGGCTCTGCAAATGTACATTATTACCATGACTATTATAAGATGGAAACCTCCCGCTGCTTTGGAGGTTTTTTTACAGAGGTGCATATTTGCTGTAAAGGCAGGTTTTGTTTTATGGCTCCTCAAAGGGTGGGATAATTATGTAAATAACTCTCTGCTAAGCCAGGATGTGTAACTGCCCAACCAGGTGGTCATGCCCTTACCTTGTAATATGTACACAGAGGAGCAGTAAGGAATGCAAGCACAGTGGGGAGTTGGCGCTACTCCCCAGATAAGGACAGTTCTCAAAAGCCGTCCCTGAGGGCGCGCAGGCCCTGGGTGGAGCCCCATCACCGTGGTGAGTCTGGCTGTCCACATCAGGCCCCCAGGCCAGACCACAACTCGCAGGGCTGGCACGCAGCTGGGTGAGTGGTGTGGGGTGATAATCCTACTGGAAGAACCTCACTTTTCAAAGAGTTTAAAAAGCATAATAAATCCCCATTGCCAGCTAGGTGCCGCAGTTGCACCCATTTTCTGGAGGAAAATTGACAATGCCCATCAAAGCCCCAGAAATGTTTATAACATTTGACTCCAGCCAGCCTAGGAAAAAACCCAGGAACGATCTTAAAGAAATCATCACATTCAAGAACACAAAGGTATTGACTGTGACATTGTTTAAACTGGCAAAATATTTTAGGAAGAACCTAAGTGTTCAGCAATAGGGGATGGGTTAAGTGAAATAGCAAACCTTCTTAAGAACCCTTTCTCTGCAGCTAATAAAAGATGAGCAGACCTGTATTTTTCTCACGTCTGATTTTAATATGAAGTATTATTTCATATTGAAAAATATGAAACATGTTAACAAAAGCAGGATATAAAGCACCATGAATCCTATTTTTGGAGCCACATGTATATTCATATGTGTTATGTGTGCATTTTTAGAGGTCTGGGGTGTAGTCACTTGAATAATAATACCCCCTAACGTTTCTGGAGCACTGGCTACAGGGCAGGCTCCACGCATGCGTTATCCGATTTAGACCTCTCACTGACCCCCGGAGCAAGCAGGTGTATTCTTATCCCACAGTGAGAGGTAATTCAGGGGCTGAGAGCAGTTAGTAAGGAGCCCAAGCTTGTGCAGCTGCTAAGGGGCAGCACCAGGTCCATCTGACTCCACAGCTGGGGTTGACAACCCTATTTTGATATAACCTTCCTCTCAGTAGTAGTTCTATTCGAACCGTGAGATTACAAGTTACTTTTATTATTTTTCTAAACTACTTCGTTTTTAAAAAACATTTATCTGATGGTAAATTCTAATTGCGTGTGTATTTAAAACATAAGCGGGCTTCTCTGGTGGCGCAGTGGTTGAGAGTCCGCCTGCCGATGCAGGGGATGAGGGTTCGCGCCCCGGTGTGGGAGGATCCCACATGCCGTGGAGCGGCTGGGCCCGTGAGCCATGGCTGCTGAGCCTGCGCATCCGGAGCCTGTGCTCCGCAACGGGAGAGGCCACAGCAGTGAGAGGCCCGCGTACCGCAAAAAAAAAAAAAAATAAAAAAAATAAAACATAAGCGTGTTCCTTCCGATTGGATCAGATGGGGAAGTCAGCACAGGGAATGATTGGGTACCAGAGGCTACTGGCATTTTTTTAAATAATTTTTGTATTAATCAATTAATTAATTAATTTATTATTTTTGGCTGTGTTGGGTCTTTGTTTCTGTGTGAGGGCTATCTCTAGTTGCGGCGAGCGGGGGCCACTCTTCATCGCGGTGCATGGGCCTCTCACTTTCGCGGCCTCTCTTTTTGCGGAGCACAGGCTCCAGACGCGCAGGCTCAGTAGTTGTGGCTCACGGGCCTAGTTGCTCCATGGCATGTGGGATCTTCCCAGACCAGGGCTCGAACCCGTGTCCCCTGCATCAGCAGGCAGACTCTCAACCACTGCGCCACCAGGGAAGTCCTTTAATAAATTTATCTATCTATCTATCTATCTATCGATCTATTTATTTATTTAATTTTGGCTGTGTTGGGTCTTGGTTGCTGTGCACGGGCTTTCACTACTTGCAGCGAGCGGGGGCTACTCTTCGTTGCGGTGCGTGGGCTTCTCATTGTGGTGGCTTCTCTTGTTGCAGAGCACGGGCTCTAGTTGCATGCGGGCTTCAGTAGTTGCGGTGCGCAGGCTCAGTAGTTGTAGCTCACAGGCTCTAGAGCACAGGCTCAGTAGTTGTGGCACATGGGCTTAGTTGCTCCGAGGCATGTGAGATCTTCCCGGACCAGGGCTCGAACCCATGTCCCCTGCATTGGCAGGAGGATTCTTAACCACTGTGTCACCAAGGAAGCCCACTACCGGCATTTTGAATATGGCCCTAGCTTATTGAATTGTAGGAACAGGGGAATACATAACCCTGGAGCATGACATTGTTCAGTGGATCATACTAAAGCACTTGTTGTTCTTATAACAATTCCACGAAGCAGGCAGGGAAGGTATTTTTATACCCATTTTGTAGATGAGGAACACTGAGGCTCAGAAATGGTGAGTGGCCTGTCCCAGGCTCCATGGCCCGAAGTAACAAAGGCTCCATTAAAACTGAGACCCTATGATTCCTAGTCCAGTGTTTTTTTCGGGAAGAGCTGTGCTGGAGTGGAAACACATCCATGGGAGTTTGGGTGGGACTGAAGTTGGGTGGTGGGTCTGCAGCAGGGATGTCTGAGTCGGTGCAGCAGGAAGCAAAGCCCTGTGCCCCTGAGGAGGTCATGCCCTGATTCCATCCATGAGGACACTTTTTGGGTCTGGCTCAGAGCAGAGAGCTGCTGACCTGGAGATGGGCCAGACAGGCTCTTTCTCCAGAAAGGTACCCTCCACCTTCCCCTCCTCCCCCTCCTCTTTCCCCCCCACCTCCTCCCCTTCTCCCCCTCCTCATTCTCTTCCTCCCCCTCCTCCCCTCCTCCCCATCCTCCTTTCCCCTCCCCTCCTCCGCCTCCTCCCCTCCTCCTCCTTGCCCCTCCCTCTCCTCCCCCTCCTCCCCTCCTCCCCCTCCTTCTTTCCCCTCCCCCTCCTCCCTTCCTCCCCTCCTCCCCTCCTCCTCGTCCTCCTTTCCCCTGCCCCTCCTCCGCCTCCTCCCCCTCCTCCTTTCCCCTCCCCCTCCTCCCCCACCTCCTCCCCCACCTCCTCCCCTCCTCCCCCTCCTCCTTTCCCTTCCCCTCCTCCCCCTTCTCCCCACCTCCTTCCCCTCCTCCTCCCCCACCTCCTCCCTCACATCCTCCCTCACATCCTCCCCCTCCTGCTCCTCTTCCACACCCCCCTTCTCCTACAGGGAAATCCAACTCTCCCCTTTCTTCTCCTTCTTGTAGACACTTGTAGAAAAGGAAGTTTCACTGACATGAATCTGAACTTCTTCAACTCAGGCCCCTTGAAGACCAGTGTTTTATTCTCCAATTTAAAAATAAAAGAGAGGAACTTAATGTCCTTAGATTTTTAATGATTATCTCAGGACCTCTTAGAGATGGTCGGAGGTTTGGGTACCACCCTCCCCCATCACTGTCATCATCACCATCACCACCATCACCATGAGATCCATCATGGCGCAGCACACAGCCGTCTCTTAAGCTCCATCTCCTGTCAAGTTGCAACAGCAATGTCATACTCTTGGATATAAGGTCACAGTGTTGGGTTAGACACTCAGAGAAAGAAGGTGAGAGGGTTGAAAGGGGTGGGGCAACAGTGACTCTATTTTCCACACTGGACTTCAGGGGGGGTATAAATTCAGATAAATGAACTGCAAATGACTCAGAGCCATTTGCAGACAATGCACCGTTGTGGTGAAGGGAAACTGCTCCAGAGTAAGACATGCATTCCTTCACTGACCTTGGTAAGCACCTTTCCTACCTTGGTTACTTCATCACGAGAATGGGGGTTATCACAGCATCTACCCCATCAAACTGATGGTGTAATTTGATGGATGCAAAGCATTTAGACTGTGTCTGTTTTCTTTATCATTGTGTCCCTGGTTCCCTGTGTGGCATGTAATAGGTGCTTGGTAAACGTTGAAAGATAGAAAGAAGGAGGGGAGAAAGGGAAGGGGGAAGAAAGAAAAGTGAATGAATGAATGAATGAACAAGCTCATGATAAGAGCTTAATAAAGGTTATTATTATTATTGTCAAGAACTTAATTCTTCCACCCCTCCTCTTAAAAGGACAAGAAGTACAGTTCTGTCGATTTGAATTTGATTACCTGTTTTTCTCCTGACTACTGATGGTGAAACCGCTCAAAATAAGAGAATGGTCCGATGCAGCATTAACAAGGGATTTCTGAGGAAGAGAAGGGCCCAAAAAAGCCACCTGTTGGAAAATCAGCACGTAAAACAACACAAGAGGGCTCTGTTGTGGTTGGCTATCTTAGAACATTGTGTTGTTGCTGTACTACCCTCTTCCTCTCCTTTTTAAAGAAATTATTTATTTAATTTATTTATTTTTGGCTGTGTTGGGTCTTCATTTCTGCACGCAGGCTTTCTCTAGTTGGGGCCAGCGGGGGCTACTCTTCATTGCGGTGCACGGGCTTCTCATTGCAGTGCCTTCTCTTGTTGCGGAGCGTGGGCTCTAGGCACGTGGGCTTCTATAGATGTGGCACGTAGGCTCAGTAGTTGTGGCTCACGGGCTTAGTTGCTCCGTGGCATGTGGGATCTTCCCAGACCAGGGCTCGAACCCCTGTCCCCTGCATTGGCAGGCAGATTCTTAACCACAGCACCACCAGGGAAGCCCCTCTGTGTCTTTCTTTTCTCCATCTTCCTCCTCTTTTTTTTCACCCAGGAGCAGGAAAAGTAGAGGACTCAGGATTTGGCTCTGCCAAAGCCCTGAACAAGTCACCCTATTTCCTGGGCTGCAATTTCGTTTTCACAGTGAAGACACGGGCGTGGTTGCTCTCTGAATCGTGATCAGTCTCTCATGCTCCGGTTCTGCAATTATTCTTAAATAGCTCAGCGTTAGAGAATATTTGAGTGCCCCTATCTGCAGTTTTGAAAGTCTTAGGGAGTCCACCAGGCGCTTTCAGCAGGAGTGGGAGATGAGGTGTGTGTCCAAGGTTGAAACGAGAATTTATATGATTAACTTAAAAGGCTGTGAAATACTCTTCCCTTTCCCAGCTACACACCTGAGTGAGGCCAGATCTCCATGTACCTCAACCAAAACAACATAGTACAACAACTGAATGCCGAGGCAGGTGAGAATTCCGCTGCCTTTTCTTTCAAGCCAGACATCAGACAGATCTGCAAAAATAGCAACGACCCTCTTCTGACGTTTTAAAAAACTATAGTTATTTTTCATAGAAATGTTACCTATGTTGATGTGAAATGGGCTTATTATGCCATGTTCAAGTGAATTAGTAAACGCTAGTTTAGAAAAACTCTCTGATTTAATTGCTAATACAGTAAATATCAATAGATAAAACCCACACTTAAGAAAAAGCTCTACGGGGTCCTCAATTATTTTAAAAGATAAAGCAGTCCTGAGACCAAAAAGTTGGAGGGTCACTATCCTAAATTTACCAGAATGAGTGACTGTCTACCACTGGATTACTTGTTATTAACTAAGTGTCTATTATTTAACCTCTTTAACCTTTTACTTTCCCCAACTCTTCATGCTGAAATACTTTTTTAAGTGAGTGCGGTCACTTCTCTGTTTTAGTGTTTCACCTGAATATAAGAATTTTGCAGTAGCCCTAGGCCAGTGCTGAGCAGATAAAGATGTATAAGGTTTAAGAAAATGGGAGTAAAGTTTTCAGAGTCTGGAATATGTTGGTAGAATATTGATATAAAAATATTGATCTCTTGTCAAACTTGTAACATGAATACATGTATAACATTAAATAAAACAAGTCATTATTCTCCCTGCCAATAGTCACCCTCGCTTTGAAAAAGACAGAGGCCGAGATGATTTTGCAGACAATTAACCCCTCTAATAGACAAAACATTGCAGAAAAGGAAGAAAAGCTATCCGACTCATTTTGTGAGTTTAGTACAGCATGATAAGAAAACTGAAGACAATATAGAAGAAAATAGTAGACCAATGTGGTGGTTTAAAGTATGTCCACAGATTCTTTGTTACACTTCCCTTTGACAATACTCTTGCCCTTGGGTGTGGGCTGGATTTAGTGAATAGTTTCTAGCAAATAGAATCTGGTAGAAGTGATGATGCATGATGTCCAGACTAGGTCAAAAGAGGCTTGTGGCTTCTGCCTTGCTCTCCTGTGTCCTGGGGGGCAGCCAGCCGCCATGTTATGAGGACACTCAAGCAGCCCTATGGAGAGGTCCATGCAGTGAGGAACTGAAGCCTTCTGCCAAAAGCCATTTGAGTGACCCACCTGAGAAGCAGAGCCTTGGAAGCAGAACCTTCAGCCTGAGTTGAGCCATTGGGTGACGGCAGCCCTAGTTGGCACCTTGACTGCAATTTCATGAAAGACCCTGAGTTTGATCACCCAGATAAGCTGCTCTTGAATTCTTTTCTTTTCTTTTTAAATTTTTATTTTATACCAGAATATAGTTGATTTACAATGTTGTGTAGTTTCAGGTATACAGCAAAGTGGTTCAGTTATACACACATATATATATATATATATATATATATATATATATATATATATATGCTTTTTAGATTCTTTTCCCGTTTAGGTTATTACAGAATATTGAGTAGAGTTCCCTGTGCTATACAATAGGTCCTTGTTGATTATCTGTTTTATATATAGTACTGCCCATGAATTCTTAACCCACAGGAACCATGAAGTAATAAATTTGTGTGTATTTTAAAACACTAAAATTTTGGAGTAATTTGTTATGTGGCAGTAGCAAGCTAATACAACCAATATAACTTATGAATGCAAAAATTCTATATAAAACCTCACAACTCTGATTCAGTGGTGTTAGATTAAAAATAATACATTATAGCCAAGAAGGGTTTAACCCAGGAATGCAAGGATAGTTTAGCTTTAGAAAAATCTGTTAATGCAATGCACTACCTTCACAGAAAGGAGAACAAAAACTTTAATTTCAGCATTTATGCATGGTTAAAAACTTTTAATAAACTGAGATTAGAAGGTAACTTTCTTAACTGATAAATGGTTACCTACGCAAGCATCACACTTAATGGTGAAGCTTTCAAAGAGGCCCATTTAAGTCAACAACTAGATAAATAGGCTGATATCACTGCTTCCATTCAACAGTGCATTGGATATCTTACCCAACCTAATAAAAATGGACAAGATCTTTGATGGAGAAAATTATGAAATTATAAAACATTGTAGAAGGCCTGAAGAGAGATACACTGTACCTTGTATATATATCAAAGTATAATAAAGTTGTCAATTCTCTTGAAATTGCTAAACAAGTTTATGGAATTGCAGTAAAAATCCCTACAGAGTTTTTTCCAGACGTACATGGAAAAGCAAAGGGCCAAGAGAAGCTGTGACACTTTTAAAGAGGGATGAAGCCAAGAGACTTACCTCACTGATATTAAGGCTTATCACAAATGACACTGAACTCATGGTGAGGCAATAGCAGTGAAGACTGTGATACTGGCGCTGAGATAGATGCACAGGCCAGTGGGTGATGGAAGGCAGCTCCCACAGACCTATGTACACAGAGACTTAACAAATGATGTCAGAGGAATTGCAGTCCAAGGCAGAAAGGATGGACTCTTCAGAAAATGGTGCTGGGATAACTGCCCATCTATATGGAAAAAAATGAGAATTCTTAGCTCACACCAACACGAGTCAGGTGGATTTAAACCCCTAAATATGAAATCCAAAACTAGAAAATACTTAAAATACAGGAAAATGGGTTTATTAGCTCCGAGTAGGGATGGAGTTCCTAACAGAACAGAAAAAGAACAAACTAGATAGGAAAAGATGGATTCGTTCGACAACATTACAATTGACAACTTCTGTTCATCCAAAGACACTATTTTTTTTTAACATCTTTATTGGGGTATAATTGTTTTACAATCGTGTGTTAGTTTCTGCTTTATAACAAAGTGAATCAGTTATACATACACATATGTTCCCATATCTCCTCCCTCTTGCATCTCCCTCCCTCCCACCCTCCCTATCCCACCCCTCCAGGAGGTCACAAAGCACCGAGCCGATATCCCTGTGCCATGCGGCTGCTTCCCACTAGCTATCTACCTTACGTTTGTAGTCAAAGACACTATTTTTTTTTAAAAATTATTTTTTTGAAGTATAGTTGATTTACAATGTTGTGTTCATTTATGCTGTACAGCAAAATGATTCAGTTATACATATATATATTCGTTTTCTTATTCGTTTCCATTCTGGTTCATCACAGGATATTGAATATAGTTCTCTGTGCTACACAATAGGACCTTGTTGTTTATCCATTCTAAATGTAATAGTTTGCATCTGCTAACCCCAAACTCCCAGTCCATCCCTCCCCCACCCCCTCCCCCTTGGCAACCACAAGTGTACTCTATGAAAAGACACTATTTTAAAAAGTGAAAAACTGAGCCCCACCCTGGGAGAAGCTATTTATAATGTGTGTAACTGAGAGACGATTGGTATCCAGACTATGTCAAGAGCTCCTACACCTCACTAAGAAAAAGACAAACAACAGAACAGAAAAATGGGCAAAGAGCTTCACATCATTTCACCGGAGACAAGAAATAAATGGCCAAGAAACATGTGAAAAGATGCCCAACCTCATTAGTAATCCAGGAAATGCAAATTAAAGCCATGACATCGGACCATCTTACACCCACCCGGCTGACAAAAGTGTAAAAGTCTGACAGTAGCAAGTGCTGATAATCAGACTGGGGAGAAACTGTATATTCTGCTCTTGGGAGTTTCACACACAGCTCAGCAGGGTCTGAGAGCTAGAGTGTGCAAATTACAGTCCTGTGATTTCTCTCCCGCTGGCACACACGCCAGATGGGTCTCGCACACTTGCAGCAGGAAGTGCTTATAAGAACATTCATAGCAGTAAATAGCAAAAATCTGAAGACCAATCAAATTCCATTATCTGCAACATGGATAAATAATTTGTGATATTCGCGTCCCACAGAACACCTACCAGCACTGGAAAGGAATAAATTACTCCCACTGAATCTCAGGAATTACGTTGCATAAAAAATGCAAGCAGTAGAAGAATTTGTACAGCATAATTCTACTTACGCAAAGCTAGAAAACATGCAAAACTAAACTATATATATATTTTTTGTTTGTTTGTTTTGTTTTGTTTTATTTTGTTTTTTTGCGGTACGCGGGGCTCTCACTGTTGTGGCGTCTCCCGTTGCGGAGCACAGGCTCCGGACGCGCAGGCTCAGCGGCCATGGCTCACGGGCCCAGCCGCTCCGCGGCATGTGGGATCCTCCCAGACTGGGGCACGAACCCGTGTCCCCTGCATCGGCAGGCGGACTCTCAACCACTGCGCCACCAGGGAAGCCCTAAACAATATATTTTTGAGGGATACATCTGGAAGTGGTAAAACCATAGGCAAGAGAATGATAAACACAAAATTTAGGATAGTGTTTGCATCTGGGGGGCGTGATGAGGGCATAAGGTAGAAAGAATCAGATGGAAGACGTGGGCGTGGGCACCTATAACCTTCTCTTCATTACCTGGGTCAGGGTACTTGGTGTTCATTTGAATATCTTTCTTTATGCCTTCCATGGAATAGGGTTTTTTTGTATTGAAAATTCATGGGACTGATAAACACCAAGGTCTGGTTAGTTGTTACCTCTAAGCAAGAAGGGGATGGGATTGAGATGCACTGCACTGGGCCTTTAACAGTAGAGCACAGGGAACTCTGCTCAATATTATGTAACAACCTAATTGGGAAAAGAATTTGAAGGAGAATAGATACATGTATAGGTATAACTGAATCACTTTGTTGTACAACTGAAATGAACACAACATTGTAAATCAACTATACTCCAATATAAAATAAAAAGTTGAAAATATATATATATATATTTGTGAGAACATATCAATAGCATGTGAAATCGCTCTTCCTCACAATCTAATAGGAAAGAATAGATGTAAACCCCATCAGTTCCACTGAGCAAGAGATGATATTCCATAAAAAAACAACAAAAAAGTATCAATTATGTTTTATTTCTTTAGAAAACCTGACATGTGGCAAAATTTTGATGAAGCTGGGAAATGGGCACAGGAGTATTTGTATAGACATTCTCTGTAATTTTCTTTTTGTTTGAAATATTTCCTAATAAAAATATTAAAGGAAAAGAAACATGTGCAGGGGTCTTCCTGGTGGTGCAGTGGTTAAGAATCTGCCTGCCAATTCAGGGGACACGGGTTCAATCCTTGGTCCGGGAAGATCCCACATGCCACAGAGCAACTAAGCCCATGCGCCACAACTACTGAGCCTACGTTCTAGAGCCCGCGAGCCACAACTACTGAAGCCCACGTGCTTAGAGCCTGTGCTCCACCACAAGAGAAGCCACCGCAATGAGAAGCCCACGCACTGCAACGAAGAGTAGCCCCCGCTCGCTGCAAGTAGAGAAAGCCCATGCGCAGCAACGAAGACCCAACGTAGCCAAAAATAAATAAAAATAAAATAAATAAATTAAATTTATATATATAAAGAAATGTGTAGAAAGAGAGTCTGGAGGGAAATACATCAAAATCTGGGTGTGGTCGTGTTGGGGGTGCAGGGGCTAAGATTATAGGTGATACCCTGCATTTTTCAAAAAATTTTCAATAAGGAGTCATTACTTTTATAATTAAAAATCTATTAAAAATCTCTTCCATCAACTTATTTATCATCTTCTAAAAATGGAACACTGAGATAAGGACCGTTGAAGCATTCAGACAGTTGTTGAATTCCATGCTTATTAAGGGAAACAGACTGGCCAGCTGTTTGAATGGAATTAATGTTCATCCCAAAGCAAGATGGTAACTTGGACTCCAGGCCCCGGGTGCAGACTGCTGGGGTTGGAAACTGGCTCTGTTTCTTGAGTAGGTTTCCTGTTCTTTCTGTGCTTCATCGTCCTCTTCTGTAAACTGGGTGTAAAGCAATGAATACCTTACAGGTAAGTATAAGGATTATATGCGTGAATGTCACATGCTTAGAACAGTCTGGCACATAGAAAGCCCCAGGTGTAAGTTTGTGCATTAATAAGTCAGTGGAACGAAGGAGCAGGGGCTTGGGAAGGGGGCAGTGCTGAATTTTGAGGGGATTCTTGCAATCCTGACATAACCAGGCCTTGCATTTCATGGGTTGGGACAGCTTCTGTGGCTCCCTTTAAGAGATTAAGAAAAAAGAAAGGCAGAAATATTGTGAAAGCTGTTGGGAGCAGTCTGCTGACCAGGGGTGACAATGTCATTTCATCCCCCATCACACGGTGCACCCACCCTTAGACTGGTTGTCACAGAAACCCAGCTCCAGGGAAGAATCGGGGTCTCAGTGTGTTGTGAGGCCAGCTCTTTGCAGCCCAGTGGAGCCTGGTTGTTGGGTTTACCCTGTGTGCGCCTGGCCTTTCCCTCTTTTTTTTCTTTTTTTGCGGTACGTGGGCCTCTCACCGTTGTGGCCTCTTCCGTTGCGGAGCACAGGCTCCAGACACGCAGGCTCAGCGGCCACGGCTCACGGGCCCAGCCGCTCCATGGCATGTGGGATCTTCCCGGACAGGGGCACGAACCCGTGTCCCCTGCATTGGCAGGAGGACTCCCAACCACTGCGCCACCAGGAAAGCCCTGGCCTTTCCCTCTTGATGGATCCTTGGGAGAAGAGCCTTGCGTTGCCCGCAGGGCTGGTTCTGGGGTAAATTCCAAGGCGCCCTGGGTCCCGGAGACCCAGAGCTGCTGGAAGTTCAAGGCTCAGGGGCCTGTGAGGTCCATCTTGTTACTGCAAGCACCACTCAAGGGCCTCGCAGAGCCCAGCCTGCCTGACGGTCTCCTTGCCAAAGATCTGAAATTATAGTTTCTACTACAGGCATTTTCTAAGTCATGGTTACGCTCTGCGCTTAGGTGTTGCTGGCATGTTCTCCTCAGATCTCAGGGACTCTGAAGAGGAAAACAGTTTCTCCTCTTCCCCGGATGGGGAAACGGCTTCTTGGTCTCATCACCCCGCTGGTGACAACCATGGATCCGTCCAGAACCGCCACTAAGCACTTCTGTGCCAATTCCTAGGACTGCAAAGTCCTCCCACACCCAGTGGCTGTGGGCAGGGCCTTGCCACCGTTAGCCAGCCTAGCCCAACTATTGTCACCATATAAGACCATTTGTCCTGTGGTCGACTTGTTTGAAGGCAAGCCTCACATGACCTGCTTGTTACATTTTTTACCTTTCTGGCCCCTCAAAAAAAAAAACACAAACAGCCCTTGTTTTGAATTCTATGCTACAATGACTGTGGTGGGTATTTTTAGTCTAAATGTGGCCTGGAGCCTGCTTTGCCCTCCATAGCCATGTCAGCTACTGGTTTGCTGGGGGATGGCCCGGCCTCCACTGGGGACCTTCCGGCTGCTGTGGAAACAGTGGGTCACAGAGCAGCCTTCGGTGGCGTTTCTCACGGCAGCTGTGGCCTCACAGCAGGGCCCGCGTGGATCTGCAGAAAAGCTCGGAGGCCAGATGGCTGCCCACTGGGGGACCTGGACCAGCCTCAGCCCAGAGGGAGGCCGAGGGGCACAGGAGGGAGGCTGGAGAGACCCTTGTCAGGCAGGACTGAACTCAGCGGTGTCCATACACCTGTAGAAGCAAAAACACGGATGTGGAACACCTAAGTGGCGGCCCACACACAGGGGAGGCCACCCCCAGGCCCATGGGAAACGCCACCCACCAGGCCTCCCATTTCATCCTCACCCTCGGCCACTGACTGCAATTCCACACCACCGTGTCCTCACCGGATAAAGCCACTCCGAGCAGGTGCCCCCTCATCCCATCGGGCAATGGACAGGTTTTGCAAAAGAAGCATTCCAAGCCAGGCCTCGGGAGCATGGCCATGGCTGACCCGCTGAGCAGCCCCGGTGGTGCAGTGGTTAAGAATCCTGGTCCCCTTCCCTGGCAGCCGCTGTTTGTGGTGACTCACCTCTGGTTCCCAGGAACATGGTTATTTTGGACCCCAGTGTTATTAAGATCAGGCCCAGATTGCCTACAAATCAGCAGTGAAGAAAGACAGGGGCCCCAGTGAACGCAGGTCAAAACCTAGACCTCGTGTCCCTGCAGCCCCAGGGCTGGTTAAGCAGCTCCTGGAGAGCCCTCTGCCTGTGGATGGGGTGCCACCCTCACTTGGAGGACTTGTCCTCTCCAGACGCCTCCTCCAGGCAGCCCCGTCTCTGCAGGACTCCTGCACCCAAACCAGGGGGAGGTGGGCAAGGGGTGCCCTTGCTCCCAGCTCTTGGAGGAGCTGCCCGTTCTGCTCACAGCCCGAGGGGCCTGGGGGAGTGGGGTCAGGCCTCCGGGCTGAGCGCGCGGGCGAGGGCACCCCTGCAATCTGCACGCCCCAGGCGGGCGCCTCCCCTCTGCGCAGCTCTGAGGCCCGATAGCGCCTCTGCCGCTGATAAAGTCCCCAGGCTCCAGCCTACCAGGCCCCGCAGAGGTGTCGTGGCTGCAGCAGCCCCAGCTGTTCCCGCAGCCAGTGGTGACTGAACTCAGAGATCCTGGTAGGGATGCACTTCCCGGGCTTCAGCAAAGTGAGTACTGGAGCAGCTGCTCTGAGGGGAGAGGGTGCTCGGGAAAGATGAGGAAGCAGGAGTGGGTCGGAAGGAGCGGACCTGTGTGCTCACCCAGGGCACGCACCCCTGGGCTCTGAGCTTTACAATCGCATCATCACTCATTCTCTTCGTTGCCGAAGGTAGCAGGTGGCCTCTGCTTGACTCAATTAATCCAGTTCATATTTTTTACAGCCCGAAATTTGCTGTCACATTGAGTTCCGCCTACCTGGGTCTCTGAATTATGTTCTCTCTGCATTAGGGGTTGGGAAGAAGAATCTTTGGGTTCTATTTCTTCAGTCTGTCTGTGGAGATTCTAGAAGCTCTCCTTTGATGTTACTGAGCCGTGCAGTTGCCAGGTGTGTGGTCACAGGCCTGTGGCCCTGAGGGAGCATAAGGGCACCTGTCAGGGGGTGCTCTGAAGGGGGCCGGGTCACCCCTGTCCGGAAGGGGCTTGTTTTCTCAAAGACCCACAAAAGCCAGTCACCTCATTGTCACGACTGCTCCGTTGTTGAAACACTGAACTTTGGATTCATGTTGCTGACAAAGGAGAGGGAAAATGTCTAAGAAAGAAGGGCTGAAGGTGGCTCTGGGATAGAGGGTATGAGGGTGCTCTTAAAGCGGCCACAGAGCGTTACAGGGGTCACCCCACCCCTGATTCTCCCAGTGATGATAGGACGTATCACCGTGTCACAGTACCTCCAGCTGTGCCGTTTGTAAGGTGTCCTGGGTCAGGGTGAGGTTCTTTGGTTTTGGTGGTGGATTCAGGCCAGAGATGGACCCCAGGCCACAGGCTGAGAGGGGCCCTGGAGTAGCCTCCAGGAAGGACATCTGCCCTTCCCCTCGTCTGAGAGTCTTTGGGTGCGGGGGAAACGATACTTAGCGGGAATTTCTTTTTAGTGGTTTGGCATCTTCACGGTTTGCTTTTCTGATGATTGATTTCCCCCCCCCCCCCAGGAAGGGGGAGGGTCTGTGGAGGAAGCCAGGGACCCCGTTTTAGTCTCTACAGCAGCGCGAGTCAGGTTAAGGTCACCGGAGTCTGTTCCTTTTACTTGGCCACCTGGGCCTCAGGTTCGCATTGAGTCCTTGGAGGTCCGCTCCCTCCGGACCTCAGGACGCAGGGAAGCGGCTGTGGCACATAGGACACAGGGACTATCTCCAGAGCCAAATACACGCCCGACGTTTTGCAGGAATGAATGAGGAACGGCTTATGAACCGCATGCTTAAAAGCAGCGTGATCACCTTCATCGACCACACTGCCTTGTGCGAGTCACTGTTTTCTGTGTGTTTCTCTCTCTCTGGAAACTGGGTCTGCTCTGAAGCTGAATGTGACAACCTTAGGAAAGGAAATAAGTCTTGAGGGTGGTTTCTATAAGCAGGGCTGTCTAAACTCAGCTGACCCCTGACTTCAGGGGTCAGTGATTATGAGCTTCTAAACCCAGGTTGCCACCCCTCACCCCCCAGTGTCTTTGCAAAATCAGCTGACTTATCTTGAGCGGAACACGTTGAGAAAGGCAGGCTTTTCGTTGTTGCTGTTGCTAGAAAAATTAAAGAGAGAAAGTAAGAAAGGTAAGAGAGGCAAAGACAAAGGCAAAGTAACAGAAAATCGCCGTCTTCAGAGTCTGTCCAGCATTTAAGCAGGTTTCCTCACGTACCGCTGTGTCAGTCCTGGTGTGGCCCTAGGGACACAGCCGTGAACAAAACATACACATCCCTGCCCTGTGGAACTGATGATCCAGCAGGGTCTGGAGACAGACTAAACACAAAATAAATGAGTCTTCATTTATTAAAAGATGAGAGTTGCTATGAGGCAGGGAGCAGGCAGGGGCTAAGATGCATGGGGACCTATGCCATTAAAATAGGCACTCAGGGGCTTCCCTGGTGGTGCAGTTGTTGCGAGTCCGCCTGCCGATGCAGGGGACACAGGTTCATGCCCCAGTCTGGGAAGATCCCACATGCCGCGGAGAGGCTGGGACCGTGAGCCATGGCTGCTGAGCCTGCGTGTCCGGAGCCTGTGCTCTGCAACGAGAGAGGCCACAACGGTGAGAGGCCCGCGTACAGAAAAAAAAAAAAGGCACTCAGCAGGCCTCAGGGAGGTTGACTTTGGCTGTTGTGTTTCAAAGCTAGATTCCACAGGACTATTAATAAAGGACTGTAATTTGCTGTCCAGAATCTTAAATATCAGACTGTGTTGATTGTCAGAAGCTATAGATTTCTCAGTTACATCATCACTGTTGAGACGGGTCCCCTTAGACACCAGCAGAATTTGTGATGCTTGCGTATGCTGTCCTGTGAGGCTCCGGTGGTCCCAGGCTGGATGCTCACCTTTCTGGCTGGCCCAGCTGCATGGATGGCATTTTAGGCCTCTTGTCTCTGGGTTGCCAGGATTTCTCACGTCAAACTGCTGATGACTGTATTTGCCCGTTGTGATTTGGGGAGGTGGGGAACTTGTATAGCGTGGCTAGTTAGATGTGTCATGGGCACCAACAAACATAATGATCTTGGTTAAGAATATTCTTAAGAACAAAGAATATTACTTTTTACACCTCCTATTTAAAAAACAAAAACAAAAAAACGCTGAGCAAAGACTTGAAGGAGGTGAGGGAGGTCCTGCAGGGCTCTGGAAAAAATGGCAGATGCCGGGCTTCCCTGGTGGCGCAGTGGTTAAGAATCCGCCTGCCAATGCAGGGGACACGGGTTCGATCCCTGGTCCAGGAAGATCCAACATGCCGCAGAGCAACTAAGTTCATGTGCCACAACTACCGAGCCTGCGCTCTAGAGCCCGTGAGCCACAACTACTGAGCCCTTGCACCTAGAGCCCGTGCTCTGCAACAAGAGAAGCCACTGCAGTGAGAAGCCCACACACGACAATGAAGACTAGCCCCTGCTCGCTGCAACTAGAGAAAAGCCCTCACGCAGCAACGAAGACCCAATGCAGCCATAAATAAATAAATATTTAAAAAAATAAAATGACAGATGCCAAGGCCTGTGGCAGGCATGACTGGAGCAAGAGGAAGGCAGAGTAAGAGGCAGTGGGGTCACAGCGGTGGCAGAAGGGAATGATGGGGCAGGGGCAGGGGCAGTGGTACAGAACGCGTGAGGCCTCGTGCGCCATCAGAAGGACATTACTTTTACCCTGAGCAAGATAAGAGACGTTAGACAGGCTTGGGATCGGACAGATGGTGTGATCCGACTTATCCCTTGACCCATGACCTTCTGACGCCTTTGAAACCAAACTCCGAGGGATGGAGTTATCTCTGACCTCTCGTGCAATTGTTCTCAGCCTTTTTTTCCCTCTGGGATGCACAAGGCTGACTGCTGACATAGTTGCGGATGATCGATTTCACGGCCACCCCCCGGGTATTGATAACCCCCTTTCCCTTACACTATGCAATTTAATGAGAAAATAAATAGTGCCACAGATGCTCTTTACTTAAAAACTTGCCATGGGTAAAATTAAAAAGGAAACAGAAGCCACTATAAAATCACAATTCACACGCAGTACAGCAAGTTGCCATCCCCGCTGCTGGTCCTTCGTTGTTTTCTCTGGACCTCTGTGTGGATGGAGCAGACTGAGGTTCTGGAGCTCTGGCTGCCCAGAAAGCTTACTGGGTAAGCATGAGGAAGCAGAGTTGCCAGAGGGGGAAGCTTGAATTTGCTCTAAGTTTTGAAAAGTAGTAATGGTCTACTTCCTATAGAAGGCCTTGCTCCCCGGGATCCATTCTTCTTCTTCTTTTTTTTTAATAAATTAATTTATTGATTTATTTTTGGCTGCATTGGGTCTTTGTTGCTGCACACGGGCTTCTCATTGAGGTGGCTCTCTTGTTGCAGAGCACGGGCTCTAGGCGCGGGCTTCAGTAGTTGTGGCTCGCTGGCTTCACTAGTTATGGTGCACGGGCTTAGTTGCTCCACGGCATGTGGGATCTTCCCGGACCAGGGATCAAACCCGTGTCCCCTGCATTGGCAGGCGGATTCTTAACCACTGCACCACCAGGGAAACCCCCGGGATCCATTCTTTACACACAACCAAGGTGATTCTGTAGCGAGCCCATCCCACCCTGTCACTGCCCTGCTGTGAATCTTCTATGGCTTCACCTTGTTCTTAGATTGGAGTTCAAACTGCTTCCTGGGACCCCTCCCGCCCTGCCCGCCCATCTTTCCCCGCCCTGCTTCCTACTCTGTGCTTCCAGACCTGTCAGCTCCTCCAAACTTAGAAATTGTTCTATTACATTTGTAAACTTCACACGTGGGATCTTGTGCTTGCTTTGTTCACTGTTGTTTCCTCGGCACATAGCACAGGGCCCAGCACATAGCAGGTGCTCATGAAATACCATTGCATGCATGAATGAACAAAAAATTACTTGCAAAAAGCACCTCACGACTGATTGCTGCTCACTAGTTTGGTCACAAACCTGCAGTCCGAGCTCTAGTGGTTTGTGTGTGTGACTTTTTAGATACTCTGCTCTTGGGACTTTTTTTTTTTCAACCCACAAGATAGTTTCTCCTTCCTCTGAAGCCTCCTTGTGTTTTATTGGAACCTCCCTTGAGGCACTTGTCATTTTCGACGTCTTTCATTTATTTACATGGGTATCATCTCCCACAGGCCAGGGCGGCAGGAGGAGGGAACAGCCCAGCTGACTCATGTCTGAGTCACTTTATGTTCCCAGGCACCAACCCAGGTCTTGAACGTGGGTCTGAAAAAAAAATATTTGTTCAATGAAGTCGTTTAAAACCAATGAATGAGCCTGGACTCTTGCTTCTCCTTCACTTACCCACACTGTGAGCCCTGACTGAGTGTTAGGAATATATCGGGGCGTTTATTTGGAAAATCAATCTCCGGCAGACCCCATGCAGAAGCCGCAGTCACAGCCCGGTGCCCAGCAGGCCATACAGCCCGGTTTCTCTGAGATGCCCGGCGTGGATGGAGGTCCATGTGAGTTGGCCCAGGGCAGGCTCGAAGTTTGTCATCATTTCCCGACAGGCAGTGACAACCAATTAGAGCTCCAGTGAGAAACTGAATTGTTTTCTCCCTTGCCTCCCGCTCACCCCTGACCACCACCATCCCTCTGCGGCTTGCTCTCTGAGTCCAGGCTGATTTATCTCCTGCATTTACTGTCACGGCCCAGGAAGGAAGGCGCATTCAGGGAGGAAGCGGTCCCACGGCTCATGGGCCTGAGCCTACTGCTGAAATCTGTCAGCCGGCAGGGGAAGGCGGGCGGGATGGAGGCTGCCTGGATGGCTTGACGGGAAACTCTCTTATGGAGAGATGAGTGAAAACAAAACAAGCAAACAACCCTCTGCCCTCCAGCCCTTCTCTCCTGCTCAGGGGCGGTGGCAGGAACTCGGTTCTGTCCTAAGGAAGCTGCAGGCACCAGAGTTGCCAGGATACAGAGCGCGCAGCGGGAAGCCTGTCTTGCCCCCCTCCCCAAGACCGTATTGGTCAGAATACCGCTCTGCCCTTCCAGGATGGATGGATTGTGAAGCCGCATAATTTGTAAGGAAGAGCTCCTGGTTTCAGTTTCCTTTGGAAAACTCATGCCTATAAAAGCTGAAAAGAAGCTGGCTTTGGTCCAGCCATTGATGGAAGGGGATGATGATTTGCAAACATCAGAACAAATTCCAGCTGCTCTGAGAACCCATTCTGGGCTCCACTCCCTTTTCCACTGTGGCAACCTCCCCGGTGGGCTGGGTCATGGTGTGTACCTGTGGTTTTCTTTTTCTCCAAAGGAAGGGAATGGCTCGGGGGCGGGTGGGGGGGGGCTGTCATCTGTATGTCACCCCCCGGGGCTGGCTGACATGTCTGTCTAAGTGCTGTGATTTAAAGGTACTGTTCGGGGCTTCCCTGGTGACGCAGTGGTTGAGAGTCCGCCTGCCGATGCAGGGGACGCGGGTTCGTGCCCCGGTCCGGGAAGATCCCACATGCCGCGGAGCGGCTGGGCCCGTGAGCCACGGCCACTGAGCCTGCGTGTCCGGAGCCTGTGCTCCGCAACGGGAGAGGCCACAACACCCACGTACCGCAAAAAATAAATAAATAAAAATTAAGGTACCCTTCAGCTGTGAAGCCCGAAGTTCCACCATTAGAAAGCATCCCGTAGGTTCTTAAAGGGATTTTCATCGCTGAAAGTCTTCCATTCATTGCATACACTTAAGTCTTTCCAATAGGATCTCGAATCTGCAGATGCAAGGATCTAATTCTTATCTTGTGGGATTAGCCGAGGATTAGGCAAAAGCAGGGAGTGGGATTTAGGGCAGGTTCATGGAATGGGATGGAGAGGGATGAGGTGAGGATAGAGGGGCTAAAGGGAGGAAAAGTTCACCCCTTGCTTAGGACAGTGACTGGGCCCAAGACTCCTTCCTAGGTATTCACACGTCCTAGGATGTGGGTTCCAGGAGGTCTGGGTTCCTGTCACAGTGTGGAGTTTGATAAATGATATTGGACTAAAAGTGGAAGTAGGGACCAGTGGTGGAGTTACGTGGAGTTTGAATCCCCTCCTCACGCACATGCCATCCAGGTGGCTGTGCTGTCCGCCCAGGAGTCGGCTGGGCTTCTCAGCCCCGGTGCCCAGGGTTTTATCTCTTGCCCTCCACTAGACTTTGAAATGCTGTGCGGAGTCATGTAGTTTTGCATTATTACATTAATCTACGTAGAGTAATGTAGCACTTGCTTTGCATACTTCGTCTGAATGGGATCTTGAGACCACCCCGTGAGGTGGGTATTATTATCCCCACTTTCCAGATGAGGAAGCAGAGGCTGAGCGGTCCTCTGTGGGACTGGCCCAAGTCCCACAGCCAGGTTCCCGGCTCTTGTCTGTTTCCTAACACCCTATAGACGATGCTCATGGGTGCGAACCTTCCTCACCTCACGTACTGGTCATGCTGAAATCATTATTTTCTGTGCCTGTCTCCCCACTGGTCTGCACCCCAGTGCCCAAGCTGTGCAGGGCAAGGGGTCTCACACGAGCATCGCTAAAGGCTGACGTTGTGACTGCAGTGGTCCAGCCTCTGAGCTCTGCCGCCTGTTAGAATTCCTGCTCTGCCACTTTCTAGGTGGCACCCTGAACTAGTTCACTTCAGATGTCTCCTTGACAGGTTGGATGTCTCTCAGATAAATAGCAGTCAGAACATGGCTCATCTGATTACAGCTCAATGGAAGAAGAAAAAGACAGAGATAAGAAAAAAGAAAAACAACGATGGCCAGAAATGGCTGCTATGACCCTCCCACTAACACCCCAACCCTCCCCCACCTGGCGCCCAGAAGACGTTGCTAATTTATCACACGCGCTTTCCCACGAGCCTAATAGTGGCTCCAGAACCCTCAGCACAGCACCCCAGACAGCTGCTACCAACCAATCGGTGTTGACACAGGCAAGGAGACCCGTTTTCTATTCAGGTGTTGTTCTACCAGCAATTTGGTGAAAAAACCAAATTGTTTATATACCCAAATTGCTATAAACCCTCCCCGTACCTCTATATTCTCCTCTGTAAATTGGAGACAATGGTGGTTGTCCTGGAGTTGTACATGAGATCGGAGGCTGGCGTACCAGGAAATGTTGGTTATTACGATTTTGGGAGAATCACACGTTCAGCTCTGGACCCCTAACTTCCAACATGCCAAGAACTTTGGGAATTAAAAAAAAAAAAAATCTTTCTACCTTCAGTGTATCTTCAATTCAAGTCAACAGAGTCTGTTGAGTAGGAAACAAGATTAAAAAACCCTCAAGAAGTGGTAAGTGAGCCATTACTGGGGGACTGGGATGAGGCAGAATTAGGTCCGCTTGTCGGGAGAACAAGGGAGTCGATCAGGGAAGCGCCCCAGAGGAAGAGGACTTTGCACGGGCCTGGCAGAACCAGTAGAACTTCACAGAGGTTGGGAAGGTGCGGGCATCGGAGGAAGCATGGTCATGAGCGTGGCCAGGGCAGGAGCCCGGTGCTCAGGGATGGGTAGGTGGTGGACCGTGGTAGGGGATGAGGATGCAGAGAATGCTAGAGGCTGGAGTGTGAAGGTTTCTGAGCGGCAGCTTCAGACTCTGGACTTTCTTCGACAGCTGCTGGGGAGCCAGCAAAGGGCTTTGGGTGGGACAGTGTCACGACTGGAACGCTGGCTCTGGCCGGGAGAGGAAGAGGGGCCATCAGAGTGGTGGGGAATGGAAACCAGTTAGGAAAATGTCGCCCTCTCCAGGAGAGACTGGCTGAGGTCCTAATGAAGAGGATGACGGACGGCTGACATTATTGAGGGTACCAGCCGCTACGCTGTGCGGGTCACACACCTCAGCTCATGCAGTGCTGACAGCAGCCCCACCAGGAATCACTACCCGCATTACCGACGAGGAAACCGGGTCTTGCTGTAGCCGGGAAGGGCGAGGAAATAAGGTTGCTGTCTGGGGCATCGTAAGGGTGCCCCTGTGGTCTGGGATCCAGTCCTCAGCTTGCAGTCTCAGCAACTTGATTTGGAGGCACAACCAGAGGACAAGCAGGTTTGGGAAGTGACTTAATGCTAATTCAACCCACAGGAGTCTGGTGTGGGCACTGGCTCACCAGCTTCACAAGGAGAAGTATGGCTTTTCTGGTCCTCTGGTGTCCTGCTGTCTTGTGTTCTCTGGTCAGTGCATTCGTCCCTTTAAGAGAATCTAAATGGCCAGTCAGTTATAGCAGTGTCTGGTGAGCGTGCAGTCAGAGGAACAGGGGCGAAATCATCTTGAACATGTCATCGAGACCGTGGTGAGGCCTGATGATCTATTCTTGCCCCACAGCCGAGAGCATCACACTCGTTACACATTGTGAAACAACACTGCAATAGAAAATGGGTCTCCTTGCCTGTGTCAACACAGATCCGATTGGTAGCGGCTGCCTGGGGTGCTGTGATGAGAGATTCTGGAGCCACTTTCAGGCTCGTGGGGAAGCATGTGTGATAAATTAGCAGCGTCTTCCGGGGCGCCAGGTGGGGGAGGGTTGGGGTGTTAATAGCAGCCATTTCTGGCCATCGTTGTTTTTTCTTCCCTCTGTTTTCCTTCTTTGTTTGAGACGTATTCAGATGAGCCATGTTCTGACTGCTATTTATTTGAGAGACATCCAACCTGTCAAGTAGACGTCTGAAGCGAACCAGTGCTGTGCATTGGGTATTGATTTTGCTGGTTAACTCTCAGAGGGTGAGATTATAGCACATGTCTTTCCTGGCTGCCACTGTCAGGTTCAGGGGTTAAATTCAGGTCAGAGAGCCAGGAAGTGGCAGGGTCCACGCGCAGACCCCAGTCTCTGGGAACATGGAGCCCACTGCCCCCCGGCACTGAAGTGATGACAGTGGAGGCTGCCTCATCGCCACACATGTGTGAGTTGCCACGCATGTCCCTGTTAGAATGGAGCTTTCCAGACCAACATCCCCAACCAAAGTTTTGATAGAATCACCAACAAATCAGGACTGTTGGCCTCTGGGCCGGGCCTGTCTGCACCCCCATCTCTCTGTGCCCATCCAAATGCCACCCTCCTCTGGGCCGGAGAGGGTCCCATGGTCCCCCCTCGCCAGCTCCCATGACCGTGCCGCCCTCCTGTCCTCCCCAGGCTGTGTCCTCATCTAGCAGGCGACGCACCTCTGCACTGGGATGGCTCTGGACCAAATAAATAAGTATTTACGGTGTGAAAAAAGTGAATAACCATTGAACACCACCTCTGACGTGTGTGTGTGTGTGTGTGTGTGTGTGTGTGTGTGTGTGTGTGTGAAATACGACAATGTGTGGAGTTTGTCACACTGAATGACAAGTCAGTGGCACGTGTTCCACCGCTGCCTTTGTTCTTCTCCTTATGGACCCCTCCCTCGTTGAAACAGCCTTTAAGGAGAATTGCAGCCTTTCTCAGATTTGGTTAAAAAACATTTGCAGATGGAGTGGTGAACTGACAAGCTGGGAGGTTTGGGTTTTCAGTCGCCATCTAAACTCTCTTCCTGTAGTGTTTTGAAAAACCACTTCATTTTGAACGTGCTTGTTTCTCCACCTGAAAACATGCACTTGGTACCGAGGACCACAAAGGAGTTTCGTGTCAGGCGCCGAGTTCATGTTAGTAGGTTGTCCTGCACGTCTCGGGCACACAGCGATGCTCAAATAGATGCTCTGGGATTAGGATCCCTGTCCGAACCCTTTCTCCGTACCCCATTCATCGCCAAAGTGGCCACTGGGAACTTCGTCTCCCGTTGAATAAATGGGATATATTTGGAGTGTGTAGTACATAGAGCAGCCATAAGGTTGTTTTTTTTTTTTAATTGAAGTATAGTTGATTTACAATCAATTGTACAGCAAAGTGATTCAGTTCTACATGTAATATATACACTCTTTTTTATATTCCTTCCCACTATGGTTATTTACAGTATACTGAATATCGTTCCCTGTGCTATACAGTAGGACCTTGTTATCTATCCACTCTCTATGTAATAGCTTACATCTGCTCACCCCAGCCTCACACTCCATCCCTCCCCCATGGCAACCACTAGTCTGTTCTCTATGTCCATGAGCCTGTTTCTGTTTCATAGATAGGTTCATTTGTGTCATATTTTAGAGTCCACATATAAGTGATATCATATGGTATTTGTCTTTCTCTTGCTGACTTACTTCACTTAGTATGATAATCTCTAGGTCTCTCCATGTTGCTGTAAATGGCATGAGTTCATTCTTTTTTATGTCTGAGTAATATTCCGTTGTATATATATGTACCACATCTTCTTTATCCATTCATCTGTCAATGGACATTTAGGTTGTTTCCATGTCTTCAGTCTCAAGTTGTTGATTGAAAGTCAACAGAGTCTTTGTTTGTTGGTGTCTAATTTTGTTTGTGTAACAATGCAGGTGTGCCCTGCTTAGAGAAATTGCTGATGGCTGAGCTGGGGAGTCTGCCTCTGGGGTCCCCCATGATCTACTGGGTCTACTCTTGAGGCAGCTGTGCCAGGGCCCAGGGTGGCATGCAGAGCTGCCTGAAGACTCCCTTCCATCATGCCTTTCCCACATGGAGACCTTGCTCTGAAATTTCCTCCTTCCCTCATCCCCAGCAGGCCTTGCCCTCCCTCCTGTTCCTTCAGAGTCTTATTCTGGATCATTTCCCAAGCTGGTGAGTGATTACTGAGCTCCTGAGATGGGGAAAGTCCTGGGGAGCTGCAGACATTAAGCCTGGGGTGGCCACTCTTAAAGCACTTGCAGGAGCTTCCCTGGTGGCGCAGTGGTTAAGAATCTGCCTGCCAATGCAAGGGACACTGGTTCGAACTCTGGTACGGGAAGATCTCACATGCCACGGAGCAACTAAGCCCGTGCACCACAACTACTGAGCCGGAGCTCTAGAGCCCGCGAGCCACAACTACTGAGCCCACATGCCACAACTACTGAAGGCTGCACACCTAGAGCCCGTGCTCTGCAACAAGAGAAGCCTGCACACTGCAACAGAAGAGTAGCCCCCGCTTGCCGCAACTACAGGAAGCCTGTGCGCAGCAGCGAAGACCTGATGCAGCCAAAAATAAATAAATTTGTTTAAAAAAAAAAAGCACTTGCAGCCGGGAAGGGGAGAGGAGGCGGGTACAGAAACCACAAGGTTCTAAAGAAGGAAGGAACCTGCCACAAGGGATAAAAGTCTTTGGAAATTCAGAAGAGAGAGAATCCGTCGAGCAGAGCAAATCAAGGGAAGTTCCACAGAGATAGTACAAGTTGGCTGTAAGGGACAGGTTTGGTGCAGACAGTCGAGGGTGGAGGGAGAGGAGAGCATGGAAGGGTGTCCCAAGGGAGGGAACAGAGTGTGTGGACAGCCCTGAGTGGTCAGCTCATCTTCAGTCGGTTCGGGGCAGGACAGGAACGGAGGTATGAGGTCAGGTTGGAAGCTTAGCTGGAAAGGGGACCAGGAAGGGCCTGGGGATGACCTGCAGGCTCTATTCTCAGGATACACAGGATCCCAGCCACGGCTCTGTGAGGTCATTGCGTGTGACGCTGAGGACACAGAGGCACAGAGAGATGAATCTGCCCACGGCTGCAACAGCAAGCATGCAGTGGGAGTAGGATAAGTGGCCAGGAAAGCTGGCCCCAGAGCCTGGCTTCTGAGGCAGTACCTTATTCTGCTTTCATGTGAGCTGCCGAAGCAGGAGGCTCAAATGGAGAGGCAGGGGCTGGGGACGGCTGGCATCCATCTTGCCGGGTCCTGTGGTGGCATTTCATGGGGAACTCTCGAGCCCATTGGCTGAGTGCTTGACTCCAGGGTGCCAGTGTGTGGCTCTGTGGCGGGATCCTGCAGGCCTGGCTTTTGGACCCTTCGCATCACCCCCTCTACTCATTCCTTCAGCCCAGGCTTATTGGGCCCCCTGTGCTCTATAAACCAAAGCAGGACCACCTCAGTAAGCAGGTACCCATCTGAACTCAAAAACCAGGTGTGTGGCAGGTTGTTTACCTAATTTGCAAAAGCCTCACCGTGGGATTTCTTTAAGTAGCTAGCTCCCAAGTGCATAGGAAAATTATAATATTATAATTATATTATAATTAATATAAATTATAAAATTTTTATAATTATAATATTATAATTAATATAAATTATAAAATTTTACTATTATAAAAGTGCATAGGAAAATTAAACTTCCATGGAAGGCAAAAAAAAAGGGAAATAAAAAGCTTTAACTGAATAGACTCGGATATACTGTACATGCTGAAAGTACCTAAAAATGTTTCCAATTTCCTCCTCACCTTTCATATTTGTCAGTGAATTTAATGACAAACATCAATCACCTAAAAAACGTATCCATGTGGTAGCACTGAACTGTTTTACAGGTCTTAAGAACTGAAGATGTAATCCAGTTCACATGTCCCAGACAGGAGAATTATGGAATTGATTAATTACATCCGCAAGGGATGTTCTGCCTTAGGAAGGAATCCACTAAATATAGTTTGCTATTGCAGTTCTTGTTTTTATGTTATTAGTTCATGGGGGCCGAGGAGACGGGGGTCAAGCGGGGAGGCTAGGGCAACAGAGCAATGAAGTGTTATAAGGCTTAACTAGCTGGACATCAGTCAGAGTGAAATGACCAGCCTTTCCTCACGTGGGCGAAAATAAACAGAGTCAAATGCCATGGGGGTACGTGGGCTTAAACACCCCTGATTAGGGTTTCCCCAAGAAGGCTCAGAGCCTTAATATGCTCCATTGTTTTTGAATCTCTAAGGATAAAGTTTGCATTTCCCACGCTTACCTGGCCAGCGCACCCTTGGGGTGCAGTGGGTGACATTGCACAAGGCTGGTGTTCCTGGGAACACACTTTGGGAAATGGAGTCTCAGTTTCCATGGAGAGGATGGTGTTCAGATTTTCATTTCAGGGCAGACGTCGATCGCTGGAGTACATATGTAGGGTTCAAATTTTGAATGGGAAAGAACTTTCCAACGGTTAGAACTCTCCAAAGAAGGAAGGATTTGATCAGAGGCCTGTCAAGAAGGTCAGGAAGAGGAGCTAGGTGGACCGGGGGGAGGACTTAGATGACCTTAGATGACCTTGGAAATGATAGCCCTGAATGACGTGATGATAAGATACATGACTCAGCCCGGAAGCAGGGTTCGGTTAACAAACACTCCATGTGCTGCGTTCACTTCGGTGCACAGTTACTTTGTTAGGGGGTTGACTTATCTAAACGTCCTCTAATTTCTTTCTCCTGCTGGGTCTGTGGGGCCTTGATACTTGCATGGCTGGTTTAACAGCTCTCTGCGGAAATGAGAAAATCATTCAATCAGGGGAAATGGATTTGGGATGAGCAAAGGAGCTTTTTCCAGTGTGGGTATTTTAGGAATGCCTCTACCATTTAGTATATACGGCAGTTAAAAATCTCGGGACGTTCTGATTAGCTGGTGTCTAATGATCAAGTCGATGAAATCCTTGAAATTTTATAAGCTGAATAGGATGGAATTCTTTCATCTAATTTGGGATCCAGAGTTACATCTTTTTTTTTTTTTTTTTTTTTTTTTTTGCGGTACGCGGGCCTCTCACTGTTGTGGCCTCTCCTGTTGCAGAGCACAGGCTCCGGCCATGGCTCACGGGCCCAGCCACTCCGCAGCACGTGGGATCTTCCCAGACCAGGGCACGAACCCGTGTCCCCTGCATCGGCAGGCGGACTCTCAACGACTGCGCCACCAGCGAAGTCCCAGAGTTACATCTTATTTACTTAGATTTGCATAGGTCATTAGAGATAGAGAGGTCCTAGTTCCAAACATGTAAGATGAAATAAAAATTAATTTATGTGATGTGCTATCTTTTGATTCAGATAAAATTCAGATTTTGATTCACTAAGGATCCAAGAGATGTCCCCTGAGATCTTCTCAGCAGGCAGCACCTTTCCCCCATTGGCATTAGGAAATACCTGGGGGGTGGGAGGGTGGTACGGATATTTAGGGACAGACCTGCAGGACGCAGAAGTGACTCACTCGGTATGCCACTCCCGCTGGGAAATAAGGTCTCATGTCGCGGAGGTGGAGACAGAGCGGAATGGTTGGGTGACTTGCTTGCCGGCAAACAGATCCAGGGAGACATGCAGGGGTGATATTAGGAAGCCTGAAGGATGGCAGCTTTTTGCTCTCCCAGTTTGAAATACCCACCAGGGAACGCCAGGCACATCCTCATCAACACCGATGTGCATTTCTACAACATACTCTGTTTTTTCTGGCTCTGTATTTGGGCTGGGGCGTGCGCATGTCCAGTTTAACAGCCCTCCGGGAAATATTCCTCCTTCCCTCAGGCAGCCTCAGAGCAGGGGTAGACTCTGCCGGAACTGGGGTGGGCTGGGGGGTGACTTCCTGTCTGGGATGAGGGCGTGGCAGGCACATCCCTGTGCTGGAGGGCTCCTGGCGCCCTGAGGCTGGTGCCAGGTACAAGAAGCTGGTATCTGGCATATGAAGGGTCTACCGTCTCCAAACCAAGGACTCAGCATATACTGGCTGAGCTCCTGTTTTGTACCAATGATTTACATCCTTGGGTTGCTTAGCTCCATTCCCCATTTGGCCAGAGCTGTCTCCGACTGCTCTGTCCTTGGCCTTCATTTAGGGGGGCCTCCCCAGCTGCTCATGCAAGTGAGCTGGGAACAGCCATGGGCCCCCAGCCCCCACTCAATCTGCTCCTTACTCCCAGCACTTGCTCTCACCTGCCGAGCCCTGGACTCTGGGATGGGACCTGAACTTGACCCTGTGGGCTTTGGGGACCTTGTGCCTCCCCTCCCCTGCTCCCCTCTCCTGGGCCCGTTGGTTCTAGCTCTATGTCTTGAGCACACTCCCACCCAGGAATGGTAGGGAGAAGGGGTGTGGCCATCCAGGGGTGTGGAAGGTGCTGGACCAGAGGACAGATGACTTGGTTTCTGGTCCTACTTCCACCGTGACCTGTGACCTTGAGCCCATCACTTCATCTTTCCAGACCCAGAGTTGAAGGGCTGTTCCCGGGTCCCAAGATCTGTGCCTTTCCATCTGCACTCAGAGCGTGCGACTCCGAATTTGCTTTTTGATTTCCACTCTGGTTGAAATTAGGAACGATTGCAGGCTGACTCCTCTGCAGAAGGCAAGAGCGGTGTGTGTGGTGGAAGTAAAAAGAGGGCGGGGAGGGAAGGTGGCGAGAGCAGAGCCTGAGCACCAGGGTCAGGGAGCCTGGGAAGGTGGTCTTGCCGGGATCCCTGGGGTGTGGTCCCCAAGCAGAAGGCAGGCGGCACCCCTGCTGGGAGGGGATGCTTCCTGTGGTACCCGGCCTGAAGGGGATCTCTCGGATCACACAAAAATTAGGGGGATTCCAAAGCAATTAGGGAAGCTCCCCTAATTGTATGTGGACGATCCAAAGATTGCTGACCGTCTAGGAAAACTGCAGAGAGCAGGGAAGGTGGAGGTGCCGACGAGGCTCGGGGGCAAGGGACACACATGAACCCCACTCCCCATCACAACCTCCAAATGACTTTCTTCTCCTCTCTCGAGCCTTCCAAACGGAGTCCTCTCAGTTAAAACATAAAAGGATGACTTTTTTTTTTTTTTTTTTCCCAGAGAGGGAGACTTCCCACAAATGTAGAAGCACAGGGCAGAGACATTTCTCTTTAGCATTGCTGGTTAGGGATTTCACCCGTTTTCTAGTGAGACATGGTGAGACGTTAAATGCCAAAAACACTCCAACCTACACGTGGTGTAGCCTCCTCCCCAGCCCACCTGCCTTTACCCTCTTCCAGTAACCTCTCTAGTAAAACTGTAACACATCCACCCACAGAAAAGACGGTGAACCCAGCAGGCCACTGCCCTCCTCAGCACCCTCCCCCCCACCCAGCCCCCAGCCTCGGAGTCTAACGCCCTCTGACCCACCGTTTGTCTCCATGTCTGAGGTTGCCCCAACAGTGACGGTCCACACGCACTCACACACAGTCACACACGCACGTGTGCACGCGTGCATACACACGCACACAGATGAACAGCCATTCCCTGGGCAAGTATTGGAGCCACTCCGGCCTTGGAGTCTAGGAAAACCACCCCCTGTGGCCCGAGAAGCATCAATCACATGGGTGGGAAGAATCTAGTAAAACAGAGGAGTCTGCTCCACCCCCCCCTGCCGCCGGGGTGGGGTGTTGGGATGTAGGAGGACGTGTCATCCCATCCCAGGGAGGAGAAGAAGCTGGATGCTTTCACAATGAGTCACGCAGGTTAACTCAACAAACTCCTACAGACACTTGAAAAATGTTCATGCTATTTATGAACTCAGAGTCCAAGAGGAAATCATGGAAAGATACTGGTTCAAAATGAAGAGGAGGTGAACTTGGGCCTCCGAGCTGGTCTGATTAGCCAGCTGTGTTCCAGGTGAGGTCCCGGGAAGACCCAGGAAGGTCTGTGACTGCAGCCTCCCTGATGGGCTCTGGGACAGAGTTGGCACTTAGCAAATGAGAGATGATCACTAGAGCAAGTGCCTGCAGTCTGCACGGCCATAGAACACACCAAGCTGCCCTCAGAGAACAGAGACCTTCCCAGGCTTTCTCTCCTCTCTTTCCCAGCCAGAACTGCCATCTCTTATTTATTGCTTTCTCCAAGTTCCCCAGGGTTTCTATGCTTCTAGTCTCATCGTCCCCTAGAGCACAATGTTTACAGCAGTGGACTTGGCTCCAGATTGCAGAGTTCAAATCCTGACTCTACCCCTTATATGCTGTGTGACTTTGGGCAAGTTTCTTAACCTCTCTGTGCCCCCGTTTTCCGCTCAGAAAATAAGGACAATTAGAGCATCTACCTTCCAATGTTGCTGTGAGGATTGAATGAGTTCACACTTGTAAAATGCTTAGAACAGTGCCTAGCATGCAGTAAGCACCCCCAAAATGTTACTTCTTTTTCTTTCTTTTGGTTTCTCTACCAGTACCTCTTCTGGTCCCATGGGCATCAAAAGACACATAGAATCTGTGGGTGTAGGGGAGGGCATTCCAGACCCGGCAAGAGGTGTATCCCGTGATGGGAGAGGGGTGGGGAGGGCATTAGAGCATTTCTTGACTGCATCAAGCTTATCTCTCACGAACTTTGCATTTCCAGACACACAATGTCCATCCCTGCCTGCAGTCAGACCTCTGCTCCAGTGTCACCTCCTCAGAGAGGCCACGTGTGTCTAGGGCTGCATCCCACATGGCTCTCCATCCCTTTCCTTGCTTGGCAATTATCACTTCCCCATAGGAGACGTGTACCTGTGTCTTACTTACTGCCCTAACCACTTCCCTTCTCCCATCAGAAGGCAAGCTCTGTGAGAGCAGGTTTTCTCTCTGTCTGTGGACATGCTGGGTCCTCAACAGGCCCAACACCTAACAGGCACACAAATATTTTTTAAGGAAAGAATTGAATCTAACAACTATCATCTCATCTTCCTCTTTGCATAACCATCTTTGTGAGGGATGGAGACTCCCTTCAACCTCATGATGGGAGACATTTCAAACTTTAAAGGCTGTACTATCGTTAGAAATAAATTATTCTTGTACGTAATTTTCACACCATTTCCTAGAGTAGGCATATTTATTTTGTTGACTAACATACGTGTTTTTAATTGACAAGAGTTTGTTTCTGGATCCCCGCCTTCTGTTGGAAGAATGCATTCCCTTTATCTTCTAGAACCAAACACCTAGAACACAGGGGGCTCCAAATAAGCATCCGTGGCATTGAAATTGATCCCGGTGACTCCCTAAGAACTGGCAGCCCTTAAGGCTTGGTTCAAATCTCACTGCTCAATAAAAGATTTCCTCCGAGTGCCATATTCCCCTCTGATCTCAACGTTTCCTTTGAATTCCTGGAACTTCTTGTTCGAAACTCTCATTTCCTTTTTTTAAAGAATTTTACTGGAGGCTAGTTGATTTATAATGTTGTGTTAGTTTCAGGTGTACAGCAAAGTGATTCAGTTATACATGTACATATATCTACTCTTTTTCAGATTCTTTTCTCATATAGGCTGTTATTACAACATATTGAATAGAGTTCCCTGTGCTATACAGTAGGTCCTTGTTGGTTATCTATTTTATATATAATAGTGTGTATATGTTAACCTCAAGCTCCTGACTTATCCCTCCCCCTGACCTTTCCCCTTTGGTAACCATAAGTTTGTTTTAGATATCTGTTAAGTCTGTTTCTGTAAGTTCATTTGTATCGTTTTAAAAATTAGATTCCACATATGAGTGATATCATATGATATTTGTCTTTCTTTGTCTGACTTACTTCACTTAGTATGATAATCTCTAGGTCCATCCATGTTGGTACAAATGGCATTATTTCCTTCTTTTTTAAGGCTGAGTAATATTCCATTGTATATATGTACTTCATCTTCTTTACCCATTCCTCTGTCGATGGGCATTCTCATTTCTTCCTTTTTTATTAATTAATTAATTAATTTTTATTTTTGGCTGCGTTGGGTCTTCGCTGCTGCGTGCGGGCTTTCTCTAGTTGCAGCGAGGGGGGCTACTCTTCTTTGCGGTGCGCAGGCTTCTCATTGCGGTGGCTTCTTATGTTGCAGAGCACGGTCTCTAGGCGCGTGGGCTTCAGTAGTTGCGGTATGCGGGCTCAGTAATTGTGGCACACGGGCTTAGTTTCTCCGTGGCATGTGGGATCTTTCCGGACCGGGGCTTGAACCCCTGTCCCCTGCATTGGCAGGTGGATTCTTAACCACTGAACCACCAGGGAAGTCCCTCATTTCCTTTTAATCATATACTCAAGAGATTATACACTCATCTCTTGAGCTATTGTCTTACTGAATCTTTAACCCATTTATTGTTCTATGTATTTTCCATATAACTACATCTTTCACCTCTACTAGTTTGCAATCTTCCCAAGGCTAGGAACCACAGAATATGCTTATTCGCGTCTGCCATCGTGTTCTTGGATTGCGCATGGCAATTCGGCAGTTTGACTGGAAGGGTAAATGAATGAGGAGAAGCAGACTATCAGTACCACTAAGTCCTGCAGTGTCGATAATTGACCTCCGCTACCGCCACCCTAAAAGCGCTTGTGGAGCTAAAGGTCGATGTGAATATTGACAATGATTTTCCCTTGGAAATGTTGATTGGCCTCTAGGTATCTGATTTCAGAAATCCTGGAAATGCCTTTCTCTGAAGGCTAAGGACTAGCTCAGTCAGTGACAATTGATTCACTGCCCATTTCTCACTTTCTTTCTCTAATACTTATCCTTCTTTTATTTAGGAGTTCAAAGTCAGGGTGCTAAGAAAAGTCATGTTGAAAGGTACCTCATGGGAGTGGTTGTCAAGGGTGATTTTAGAGTAAAAATGAGGTCTTCATAAAGTCATAACATTTTCGAGATGGAAAGAACATCAATACATTTATAACATTTTATTTCTTTCAAAAGATATGAAGCCAAGATTTCAGAGAGGGACCATCTAGTCATGCTTCATCATTGTCTAGATTTGAAATGTCCAAATGAGAAACATACGTCAGGATTCACCTGTGGTAGGTGGGGTTTTCTGCAGATGAAGCAGGATGTAGAGAAATGTAGATCAGGCTGATGACTTATAGCTTATTTCCTCACCTTTTTTCATTTAAATAATTATAAACGGGGTGATAAATATACTGCATGAAAAGATATTCGAAAGAGAAGCCAGCCAGAATTCACAAGAGGATTAAATAGAAAGATAATGGTCTCTATTCAATTATTAAGAATACTGTGATGAGCCCTGTGTGAGATATTATGTGTGGCATCTGCCCTGTTGCCTTGGTCGTAAAGAGAAAATAGGACCAAGAAGTAGAAGGCAGATGCCAAGGTGCTTTTCTGTGGTAGCCACTAAGTACCCTGCTGAAAGGAGCTTAAGAGCATCTCGAAGGAAAGAGCCTGCCTTCCTGTTGTCAAGTTGTGAAAAATGGCAAACTTCAGGGGGCCGTAGGTAGGCTGGGTGGTAGCTTAATTGGGCTTGATTGCCTTGAAATGTTTTGGCTCCGGGAAGAGAGAGGAAACCTCTTCAGTCAGCAACTGGCCAGCTGGGTCCACCCTTGACCATCGAGGCCCGAATGAAAGGGGAGAGAAGTTGGTTCCACTGCAGAGGGTCCCTAAGTGTTCCACTGCCTTGGGGCTGAGCACCCATGGCAGCTGGGCAGGCTTAGCACCTGCTTCTTGGA
This sequence comes from Phocoena sinus, assembly GCF_008692025.1. Classification (NCBI taxonomy): domain Eukaryota; kingdom Metazoa; phylum Chordata; class Mammalia; order Artiodactyla; family Phocoenidae; genus Phocoena; species Phocoena sinus. The sequence continues at coordinate 32,982,808 of NC_045783.1, read as the reverse complement.
CCTTTCCTCGCCTGGTTCAGAAGGGGTTGGTACTGAAGTCACGGTTATGATTCTAGAGAACTCAACTGGGGTAGCCTGGGATTAAGGTCAACCATATAGTTTCAAGACTCTCCACTTTCCCAACCCTCTGGGAAGGACAGTTTCAATCATCTCTAATTAAACCTTTAATATAACAAAAGAGAAACAGACACAGATACAGAGAACAATCTAGTGGTTACCAGTAGGGGTAGGGAATTAAGAGACACAAACTACTACGTATAAAGTAAATACAAGGATATATTGTACAGCACAGGGAAACATAGCTAAATGTCATAATAACTCTCAATGGAGTATAATCTATAAAAATATTGAATCACTACATTGTACACCTGAAACTAATATAATACAGCAAATCAACTATATTTCAGTTAAAAACAAAACAAATAACACTTGAGGGCCTGGGTTCATAGAAACAGTGGTCTAACATTTCTGCATTCAACATGCCTTGGAGCAGTGGCTGGGGTCTTTTCTGACTAGAGAGAATGGCCAAATGAATAGAGAGGCCCTAGTTGCACTCAAATTTCCAAGGCTGAGCAATTCTTTCTGGAGAATATTGAACTTCACGTTTCTCGCATACCCTAAAAATACCTTAGGCTCACGTAATCGAGCAAAATACAGGGCAATCACCTTCACTCCGCTCCATACACCACCCCAAGCATCTTACGACTCTTTGGTGACTTTCGGTAAATTACTTAATGTCTTTGTGCCTTCACTTTGTCTTTTGTAAAATGGGGACAATAAGCTACCTCATAGGGTGGTTGTTGAGGATTAAAGGTGTTAAGACATCTAGACTGCTTAGAATGGTGCCTGGCTTGTAAATTTCAGCTATTATTATTTTCGAATCGTTTCCTTCTCCTGCCCTCTCATCTGTATTGCATTGTCACTACCGTAAAGTATTATGGGCCACAGGGCATGGAAGGGGTCACCCAGCATCATCTTCCCAGGCCCCAGTTCCTAGTGGATGTCCGAAGGCCACCTCTGCCAATCTGGGAAAGCCTGGACAAACAGGCTTTTGTCCTGTTTGTCCAGGCTTGTCCAAACAAGTTTGTCCACAGGCTGGACAAACTTGGGGCCCCTCTGGGATTCTTCAGGAAAGTCTCCAGGTGGCTGGCAATGGGCCACCACCCATCCTGGCTCTGTCCCTTTAGGGAGAACTGTTCAAATGAAGGATCTACTGGGTGGCTACGCAGGGCTGTCTGAAGTGACACTTGAGCATCCTTCGGAAACTCTGGAACCATGGGTTTCATTGCCGATACGCAAGCCCATTGGACGATTTGAAAGAAAAAAAGGGGTTTCCATCTTAGCATGTGCAAGTGAGAGGTGAGTGTAGTTGTGCATTTTCTCCAGGTATCACACTCTTCTCCCCGTGCCAGCAGGCTACAGGGGCAGGTTCCGTGAGGTGTGGAAGCACTGGGCGGGCATAGTTCAGTCAACGGGACCATCCCGGCAGCACACAGCATCTCACACACGTTTTCCAAAATGTGTGTAATTTCCGCCCTGCGTCTGGGCTCCGCAGTCAGCAGTGCGGCAACGTGTTCTGAAGCGTCAGTTCTGAACGTAGCCAGCGCCTCACACTGTGGGGAAAGCGAAGTATGATGGTTCGATGTGGACCAGTGCACCTGATGACGGGGGACGCTCTTGGCAGGATACTGACGCCTCTCATGAAAGCTCACCACCTTCCCAGCCTCCGCAGAGAGGTATGAACTCCTGCAGACCTGTCTGCCCCGTTGTCCCGGGAGTGAGGAGACGGAGCTGCTCTGTGGGGCCTGGGCTGGCAGCTCATGGAGGCTGTGGGTGAGAGCTGGGAGGTGCAGGCTGCGGTCTGGGGTCCTTGCCTGCAGCCCAGTCCACCTAGGATCGTAACCTCCCCACCTAGGAAACTACAGTGGTTCCAAGGCTATATCCGCAGGGACCATCATGGCTTCTGGGGAAATGAACAGTCTGTCAAACAGCCCTGGACATCTGATCTTTTTTTCACTGATGTGACAGTTACAAATCGGAATCAATCAATTCAGATTCCAATTTGGCTAACGTTTACTGAGCCTCTGGTGTGTGGCCAGGATCGTGCCAACACTCGTTTTGACCCGGCCTGGCTGCAGCTCCCATTCAGTTGAGACACTTACTGAGAGTGGCTTCTGTGCTGGGCATGGGGAGTCTGAGAAGCACAGGAGAAGATGCCTCATCGCACCCTGACTGCCGTCTGGTGGTCCCAGGTGGTCCCAGAACTGCTCAGCAGAAGCACAAGCTTGTTCTCAGGGCACTTTGCTCCTTAGGAATCCCGGGTCTGTTTCTTATCCAAAGAGAGAAATGGATACTGAAGCTGAAACCTGTTATTGTACATAAAACATTGTGTTCTCGTCATCTGGTTATTTGATGAGAAACTGAGGTTTGGTGCCTGTTAGCTTCTCACTATTGGGAGAATAATCCCGTGCCCTGCAGACTTGCCCCTCGAGCCCCCTTCCCACCCTTCTCTTCAGCACAGGGACGAGATTTCCAGGGCGGGGGGTGGGCACAGAGATCCCTGCAGAGGTCAGGCTTTCCTTGCATCGGCAAACTTGACTGTGGGCGTGCAGTGCTGGGGGGCGGGCGGAATGTGCGGGTTTCTGATTTGAAAATCAGAAGAGAGATGACAGACATATAAAAAGGCATGTTGATTTTTCACAGGGCGGAGGGGTATATTTTTAAAATCTCAATACTGAAACATAGTCCCAGCGAGTAGCTCAAGCGTTCATGGTCAAGAGTCAAATTCCACAAGGTCACGTCCAAGAGGGGCCTGCAACTAAAGAGATCCTTTCGATGGACCGTCAGTATCTGGTCCCAGGGCTAAGGGGAAGCCCTGTGTGTACGTGAAGAGAAAATCCGAGATTCAGCTGCACTCTCCCCGCCTCCCCGGTGTGATCTCGGGTTTAACGTTGGCCCTCCGTGGAATCCACGTAGCACCTTCTCATAGGTTTAAAAATAGACTCCGGGCCTGCGAACCCTCTTAAGAGGAACACGATAGAGCCCAGTGCCAGCACCGTGGCACCTGATACCCGGCTCCGATCACTTCCCTAAATAGGCGCCGCGCTCGGGATCCTTGTGCCAGCTGAACTGGCGCGGAGCTCACCACACAGCGTTAAATGGAAAAACAAGCCAGGCTCTCTTTCCTCGCCTCTCTCTCCTCTCTCACTACCAAAGGTCTGGAGGAGTCACACCGGATTTCTTGGTTCATTCATCACGCCAGCTGGAGCATCTATCCTGTGAAGTTCCTTCCTAATTAACCGCGGAGGGGGTTAGGGCAGGAGGGTGCAATAGGGCACACACGACGAAAGACATTTTCCCCCGGCCCCGCCCGGCGATGCTCTAGGTGGTTCGCAGACTCCCCGGGTGGTTGACCGCTGCCTCAGGTGGTGATAAGCCAGCCTGCCTTTCTGAGGAAAGGGCGGGGCTCCTGGCGCGCGCCCTTATCGGCCTCGTACAGAGACTCGGGGGGCCGGGGCAACTCCCTGAGCGCGCGCGGGGCGACGCAGATAGAAGAATGGCGGGGGGCAAAGCGAGCCTTGTCAGCAGGGGAGGAGCTGTGGACCCGGGCTGGGCTCGGGAGCAAGGCTTCAGCTGTACACGCACCCTGAGAATTGGTTCTCCACTGCAGAGACAATGGAAATTGAAAATGATGCAGTGAAAGAGAGCCCAAGAGGTCCAGTGGCTCCAGCAGCGTGCTGGGGGTGCCTGGGGGCCTGTATCCCGCCGTGGGTGTTCTGACCTTGCAGAAGCGGTGACGGGGCCCTAATTTTCCAGCGTAGAAGCAAAATCAGTCACACCCCCTACCTCGGAGCGGGCGGCCGGAGTTAACCTTTGACCCAAGCTTTGGTGAAGGAAGGGAGGGGCGGAGGACAAAAGAGCATCCCTGTCGTTTACTGAGGACCTACTACGTGCCCGCAGTGGTGCTGGGCATTTTTACATAATCCTCACAATACCTGGGGGTGGGGGACAGGGGAAGGTTATTTTCATGTCACTGATGAGGAAGCCCATGCTCAGAAAAGTTACTTCCCTTTATCAGAAGTTACACAGCTCGACTGTTGGCGGCCCGTTAATTGTGAGTATTTTAAGGATGCCCGGAAAAGCAAATGATGACGTTGCAATTCGGTGAGGCCCAAGTCTGACTTGACTGCAGAGGAGGATTAAAATGAGAGAAGCAGGAGGCCCTGTGCCCTCCAGTGACCTGCAGGGGCAGAGAAGTGGTCACTGCTCGGGGCATGAGGTGCCAGGTGGCCCGGCTCTGGAATCCCGGGTCTGCCCTGAATCTTAGCTTTGACGTTGCTGTAGAGAGGAGCCAGCCTGGGTCCAGGCTGGCTGCTGCCTGAGGCTCTGTTCCCCCAAAGCATCCTGGGGTTCATCTGAGAGCCCCGCACACCTGGGATCCTTTGCTTCAGGCTTTTGAGCAAGAAGCATCATCCTCCCAGTTTCTGGAAGAGCCAGAGATTCATGGGGGAGTTCGTGGCAGGGGGGCCCCAGAGCCGTGCCAGGCTCCCACTCCATCCGGGGGTTCTGCATGCTGCATCCCTTTCTTCTCCCCACACTGTCTCCTTCTGATGTAGCTGATGTGCCCTGGAGGACAGAACTCCACGGCTGAAGCCTCCAGCACCTCATTACGCTTGTCTGTGAGGAACTGCAGAGACAGCTGGTAAAATATTTAGCACGATGGAAAAAAACTGCACACGCCATGAACCTGGAAGATAGAACAAGGGGTCCTTACCAAGCACCCCTCGTCTTTTTCTTTAGCCCATCAATTCCTTTCTGGTCCTTTGCCTTGGTTGTTTGCTTTGGTTTCAGTGATTCTCACAGGCAATCTCCCGGGTACACTAAATACCTATAATAAAAGCGTAGCCCTAAGGTATGAAAAAAATTAGGAAACAGGCAAGGAGCAGTTGTCAAAGGGTATGGGAGTGATGGAGGGTTGAGGAGGGACAGTCAATTAATGGTAAAAAAAAAAAAAAATAAGGGCTTATCTTTCTGAATCCCTAGAGCCCAAAGAAACCCTTCCAAGTCATCTAGTTTATGCTGCGCTTCTCTACACCATATCAAATGATGAGTTACGTTTCTCTGCTACCCCGAAGATCCCCAGCAAAGATTCAGCTCTTTCTGAATAATGAGTTCTGTTAAGTCACATCCCTTACCACTGGAAAAAATTCTTTCTTTCTGATCTAAACCTTCTCCACATCAATTTAACCCCATGATTTACAGTTTCCTTATGACCTGAGGAAATGTTCATACAGCAGTCAGCACCACTGCTCAGGTCTGTGCTAGTCACATAGGGGAGCAGGTGGGAAAAGTGAAGCAGAGGGACTGGGAATACAGGACACGTGAACCAAGCTGCCTCTACCTGTAGGAAGCTTATAATTGAATCATGGTGGTTATGGCACCTGGAAAGGGGTACCATAGAAGTAGTCCCAATCTGAGATCCAGGCTCTAGTGCTGGAGGGGTTTACATCTTAAGGGCTATCTCCTTGAGCCTTCTCTTCTTTAATGTCGACCATCCCAGGTCCTTTAACCTCAGGCCTTATTGGGTAACGTGCCTGAAGTTGCTTCCTTCTTCTCCTCTTGGGCTTTGTCCGACTCTGCATATCTAAGTTGCAAAACGTCAACCCTACTGAGGTCACAACCAGAGTCAAGAATTCTTGGCAGTCCTTGCGGAGCAACTGAGCCCTTGCACCACAACTAGTGAGCCTGCACTCTAGAGCCTGCGAGCCACAACTACTGAGCCCACGTGTCACAACTACTGAAGCCCGCTTGCCTAGAGCTCGTGCTCCGCAACAAGAGAAACCACTGCAATGAGAAGCCCGCGCACCGCAACGAAGAGTAGCCCCCACTCGCCGCAACTAGAGAAAACCCGTGAGCAGCAACCAAGACCCGGCGCGGCCAAAAAAAAACAAACAGAATTTTTGGCAGTCCTGAGTACTCAAGTCCTCTGATAATACCTCAGTCCCTTTCCCATTCTCTCAACAGTACCATGGGTTGTATTCAGCGTCTGGTCCACTATGACTAGTTCATCCTTTTTCTTTGTGATTGTATATAACCCATAGCAATTATGGCATAAAGAACCCGGGGCTTAGGAGTTATACTACGTGGGTATGAGAATTGGGTTGGGAATTTTTGCTATTTAACTTTGAACATTTCACTTTACGTGTAAGATCTCAGTTCATCTCACCTTTAAAATAGATGTGCTGGTCTAGAAAGAACCCTCAAAATTCAGTAATCAGAAAACAAACAACCCAATTTAAAAATCGGCAAAAGATTTGAACAGATACATCACCAAAGAAGTTATGTGGATGGCAAGTCGGCCCCTGAAAAGATGTTCAGCCTCATTAGTTATGAGGCAATGCAAATCAAAACCACAATGAAATACTCCTACCCATCTGTTAGAATGTCTAAATTAAGGCTAACTCTACCAAGTGTTGGCGAGGGTAGGTGCCAACGGGAGGGGCTACAAAGGGGCAGAAGGAAACTTTTGGAGGTGATTTTGGAGGTACATTGTCTTGATTGTAGAGATGGTTTTATATATATATATATATAAACTTACTAAATGGTACATTTTAAATATGCAGTTTACAGTGTGTTGGTTACACTTCAATGCAGCTGTTAAAAATGGTCTATTTTTCAGTTCATCGTGTGAGTCAATTGAATTAGTGCTTTTGAAGCTGTTATATATTGTTCATCTGCCATTTGAGTAGGGCGTTTCTCTCTCTCTAAATATTAATGTGGGAACGGTGCTTTGGAATCCCTTGAGATATTGCACTGGGCTATGATCAGGGCTGTTCCAGTAACCATAATTTATTAATTGAAGCTCTCTACGTAGAGGCTTTTAGCAAATCTGAGAAGCAGTTTTAAGAAGCACAGAGCAAGAGACCTGGAGGGTAACCCGTGTCTTTAAAATGTGTGCATGTTTGTGCTTGGAGAAGGGGCCATGGTGACTCCCCCAGCCAGACGCCTGCCTTTGGTACAGGGGTGTGGCGTTTTCCACCTTTCAGAGGTTGCCTGTCCTCTGATGGTGTTGAGGGTCTCAGGCCTGGAAAATTCTGATGCCGCTGTCTTCAAATTCCAGTGTTTTCATCCGCATGGGAGAGGTTAGTTGCATTATACACTTCAGATCACTCTTTTTCGGCAACATCCTGTCCTTCTCTCTTGATCTTTATTTATTCCATTTATTTGGGACGTTCCCCTAATTGTCGAATGGATTTGAAGAGCACCTTACTTTTTTCTTTTACTTGAAGTAGAGATAGTTTATAATATTATATTCGTTTTTAGTTCCAGGTGTACAGCATAGTGATTTAATATTTTTATAGATTATACTCCATTTAAAGTTATTATAAAATATCGGCTATATTCCCTGTGCTGTACATTACATCCTCATATCTTATTTATATTATACCCAGTAGTTTGTACCTCTTAATTCCCTTCCCCTATCTTGCCCTTCCCTCACCCCTCTCCCCACTGGTAAGCACTAGTTTTCTGTATCTGTAAATCTATTTCTGTTCTGTTAATATTCATTTGTTTTACAGTTCCGTTTGCACATATAAGTGAAAAAGCATAGTGTTTGTCCTTCTCTGTCTGACTCAGTTTCACTAAACATAATACCCTCCAGGTCCATCCATGTTGTTGCCAATGGTAAAATTTCATTCTTTTTCATGGCTGAGTAATATTCCATTGTATATATGTACCACATCTTCTGTAGCCATTCCTCTGTTGATGGACACTTAGGTTGCTTCCACGTCTTGGCTATTGTAAATAATGCTGCTATGAACACTGAGGTGCATGCAAATTGGTGTTTTTGTTTTCTTTGGATAAACAGCCAGGAGTGAAATTGCTGGATCGTATGGTAGTCCTATTTTTAGTTTTCTGAGGAACCTCCATACTGTTTTCCACAGTGGCTCCACCAATTTACAAGAGTACCATACCGTGGAAAACACTCAGTTTTTTCTAACCTCAGGGTATCCCGCGCGTTGTCCCCTCCTGGCACTGGGCACACTTGGGCTGGGGATCTTGCCAGTGTTGCTAATGGAAGGGCTTTGGGTCAGCTGGCCCCTCTGTTTACCGGTAGTAACCTTGGTCCTGACCTTAACCTCCCTGGGCTCAGCTTCTCCATCCACACAACTACAATAGCATCTTCTACCTCAAGAGGCACCTGCGACGGTTAAATGAGGTAACGAAATATGTCCTTCACCTAATAGGTAGCTGTCTGGTGCCCCCCACGCTTCGGGGCAGGAGGGGTGGGAAAAGAGCATTTGGTGTCGCGTCTAAACTGCTATTTGAAGAGAGCGTGAAGCTGGGCTCACGATACAGAACATCCATGTTGGGACAAGCAGTATCGCCAGCGGCTGTGACAATCTCTGTCACTGCTTCTGCTAGCCATTGCTCATCACTCAGCGTAATCCCTGGTGTCACCTCCCCCCCCCCCCCCCCACACACGCTCTTGACATCTGTCCCCGAAATGACCACACGAAAAGGTGAGGGTGGTCCCGGAGCAGAATCTGGGAGCTTCCTCCGGCCTTGGGTGACATTCCCTAAAACACCGTCAGACTGGGGGGATGAGGGAGACGTAGTAACAGATCCGCGTCTCAGCTTCACTCCGCTTCGTGGCTCCCGGCAGCAGCTGGAAGAGGCTGATGAGCTGGCATCTCAGGACACGCTGCAAGAGCTGGAAACATGCAGATCGGTGATGGGGCATAAATAGCCTCTGCTGAGCTCGCCCTGGCCGTCTCCGCCGGCCCCGGGGCCCACTCACCCGGGCGGTCGGGGAGACAAGAGGCAGGGCGGGAGCGCCATGCAGCGTGGAGCTCCTCACCTCGCCTGGACGTGTGCACCACCCGCCTGCCGCCGCAGGACGCGGCCCTCCACGCGCCCGCGCCGCGGGGCTCGGCCGCAGGGGCCTCGTCTCCGGAGATCGCTCCGCGTTACCTTTCGCGTCAGACGCGAGGATGAGGAGGAAATGAAGAGGCCCCACTAGCGGCTGGCGGGCGGGCGGGCGCCAGGGTACGCGCGCCGGAGCCCAGCCGAGCCGAGGCGAGCGGCGGGCGCCTGTATTTTTAGCCTGATGCCGCTTAACTTGCTGGCGCTCCGCGCGCAGCCGAGCAGATAACGGGGGAGGGGAGCCGGCCGCGGGCTCGGATTTCCGCGCCGGCGCCGGACGATGGCAGCGCGACCGCGCAGGTCGGGTCCAGACGCCGCGGTGAGTGCCAGGCCGGCCCGCGCCGGGCGGGGTCCCCGCCGCCGCGCCCCCTGCCGCGGGCTCGTCGGGCGCCGGCCACCAACTTTCCCGGCGCGGGCGCGGGCGGGGACGCGCGCCAGCCGCCCTACTGTTGCCTCACGTCCGCGGGCGCCGAGGCTTCTAGCGGGATCCAGAGGAAAATTCCTCTGGCCTGGAGGCCGCCGCCGCGGAGGGGCTGGTGCCGGGAGGCGGCCGGACCCGTGGCCGGGCGGCCGGGCGGCCGGGCGGGCGCGCGGAGGTGCCTGGAGGACAGTCCCGCGGGGCTGACTCTGCGGTGCGGGGCGACCGGCCGCCCCTCGCGGGGACCAACTCGGACCTGCGGGGATGCCCCGGCCTTGGCCTTGGCCGGAGAAGGGCCGCCTCGGGCGGCCGCGGCACGCCTGAGCCCTAGACCTTGGAAACACGAGCGCCCAGAGGTCCAGAGTCAGCGGGAAATGAATGGGGGTGAGAGGGAGCCGGGGGACCCCCCGGCGAGCTGTGCACTGTCCCCACTTTATTAATGGAATCGAGGTCTGGGAGCTTGTGCGAGGCACAGCATCAAGTGGCAGAGCGGGGCCTCACGCCAGGTCTGTCCAACGTCAGGGTCCACTGTGGCTCTTCTCACATCCTGCACCACCCAGCCTCCCAGCACGAGGCTGGAAGAGCGCAGGAACGGACGGGGTTTTCCCCAAGGCCTTGTACTTGTGCGGAGAGGTCATAAGAGGACCCGGGACTCTGGCTTACACATCTCGTTTCCTCAGTGACACCTTTAATAGCACAACTTTCTGGAAAGAAACCTAATGAAAGCGCACACTGGGGCCCAGGGTTCACTTCTGTGTCTCTGTCGTCAGTAGCCTAATGCAGGGGCCACACAGGTGTGTGCGGGCGGGCACTGCCTGTTCTTTCTTGGAGGCCCGACGTGGGCTCCAAGGAACACCCGGGCGCTGAGTATGAAGGCACTCTCAGATGTGAAGGGCACCCCCCATATACAGGCCAAACACCGCCTGCTGTACTTGGTCTTCTGGATGTGCTGCAGCCCCTCAGGAAAAGGTCCAGAACCTCTACTGGGAGTTCTGACAGGGACTCTGCCTTTTGTCCAAGCAAGACCCTTTGGGAAGGAGATACTGTCTTATCACTGTTTACAGAAATTAATGAGAGCTCAGTTTCCATTCATCTTTTGAGATGAGATTTTGCACTGGGAGACCTTGAAAAAGTCAGTCATGATTTGTTCTGGGAAAACTGAGGCCATCTCAAGCCCCAGAGAAGGCGTGAGGAGGCCCTGGGTTCTCCCACCTGGTCTAAACCTAGACTCCACCTGGCTCCGGTGTTTCGGCAGCCTTCCCTGCCCCTGGGTGCAGGCTTGCTGACATTTAGCTCCCTGCTTCCGGCTCTCCCTCCCCGGACACTGGAGTCCCCTCTGCTACTTATCTATTGCTATATTTGTAGCTGCCCCACTCAGGAAGTGCAAGTTTAATAATAGTCGGGCGTCTCAGGTAACCAAGGGTTCACCTCCCTTTTCTGACGAGCAGCCCTGATGAGAACTTGAGTCCCAAGAGGAATTCCATTCCCTTCCTTTCCCCTCTGCTTCCTTCCTCCTGAAGCGAGGGCTGAAGTGGGCACAGCCTCTGAGTGCTGAGAGGCGGAAGGCTCTCTCCAGCCAGAGCTGAACTGGAGTGGAATCTCTGGGCACTAGAACATGGCTAGTGAGGAAGCACTACTTAGATTCCTGCCCAGCCAGGATTCGCTGTGTGACCTCGGACAAGATGCTTAACGTCTCTGTGACTCATTTACCTCATCTGTGAAGAGGGGACAATGAAAGTACCTGCCTCTGGAGATTATTGGGCGGAGCCAGTGAAGTCGTTGGTGCAGAGGGCTTAACACATAGGCAGGGCTTTATAAAGGTGACTTGTTTCATTGTGAAAAGAAGTTCGGGGACATCACGTGGGTTAATCTGTAGGGATGTGGGCCGCGTATGCAATGAGATGTGTGCGACCCCTCCTCCCCTCAGTGCCGGCAGTTTCCTCAAGGGTAAAATTAGGTTAAAATAAAGCTCAAGGTGAGGAAGGGGCAAAGGCGCAAGTGGGCAGCCTTGGTGTGGGTGCTCAGAGGGGTGACAGCTCTCGGTGGTGGTACAGGGTTTAGGGCCAGCGTGGACTGATTTTTCTGGACGCAACAAGCAGCTTTCTTTAGCTCCTCTGGTCTCTCCACACAGAGAGGCCTCTCTGAGGCTGCCCTGCAGGGACGGGGCACTCAGGGAGGGCCAGGGACTCTGCTCCAATTTATCCTAGCGCTGAGATAGTCTGGTTCGTATTTTGTCATTATTGTTGTTTTTCTGGTTGGTATTTACTCAGGTAAATATTCTGAATGGAGCATATTGGATTCTTTTGACTCTCTTTCTGCCCTACTGGGTTACAGGCTGTTCCTAGACGCACCAGGAAACGGCACCTAGGACAGGTCATTAAGTTGCAGGAAACTGAGTTAGAGATTCAGCAGAACAAGATGGCAAGAGTGGGTCTCACATTCCAAAGAGGGCCATTTGCTCTGCAGCTGAAATATTCTCCGGCACCTAGGAGGTGCCCACTGCATGCCTGTGGAATGGATCACTTTCTAACTCTGTCACTTTGTTTTGCAAGTCACGAGGGCAGAGACCTATAGTCAGGATTTTTACTCTCTCTCTTTGCCCTAGCAGGATTCTGGACTTGAAACAGGACCTCAGGAAATAAGTTGTAGAATTAAAACTGGGGGATACACAGTGGAATGACACCATTATTACCTGCAATCCACCTGTAAGATACCCTGAGGATCCTACCTGGGTCCTGACGACTCTATGCCCAGAGAAGACTGAAAAGAAAATGAAAAAGCCTTAGCAATTGAACTTCACCTCTAACTATCTAGGTGACCTTAACCGGTCACTTTATTTTTACCATCAGTTTTATCATCAGGGAAGGGAAGGCCTGGGACTGGATGATTCCTTCCTAGAGGCCTGTCTCGGCCTCAACGCAGCAGGTCAGGGTCAGAGCCAGGACCTGCCGGAGACCCTTTCTCTGCCATAGATTCACTGTTTAATTGGGAAAGGCATGGGGGCCCTCCCAGCCCCTACACCTGTCATGGCTTTCTGGTCACCCTCAGGTTTGAAATCGCTGAGAATGCACCTCGGGGTCAAGGGCAGTAGGAAGGTTTTGGCTTGATTCAGGGAGTCCTGGGCTGAATCCCTGAGTGTTAACTAACACAGAACTTGGGCACGTTATTAACCTCTCCAAACCTCAGTTTTGTCACCTCTAAAATGGACATAATCATTATACCTGCCTCACAGTTTGTGATCAGCATTGAAAGATAGAATTGATTGATATTAGTATTATAATTTCATGGTTCAATTAGACACACAACAGAAACTATCGAGCCTTCTTCAGCCTCATCCAGATTGGGCTTCCCCAGCCCTCTGTGTATCTGCTTGTCTGTCCGTCATAAATGTTCTCCTTTGCTTCCTAGGTTTGATGCTTTGAATAGTGACAGTGTCCCTAGTTGGTGTTGCCTCTATTTGTATCCACCATGCTTAGGTTTTCCTCCCACATCCTGTGGTTGTGTTGCAGAAGACAGTTTGGACAAGTGGGAGATGTGTCTCTCTCTAATGCTCTCATTTTGGGGAAATAATGTACTATATTTTTTTCCAGACAGCTGAGTCCAGACAGGCTTTCTGAACCAGCAGGCACAGACAGATATTTTCGGAGGGACTGAACCTTGAGCCTGATTTTTCTGGGAATCCAGCTCATGAGGAACCAACAGATTAATCCTCGCCTGAGGTGGCAGGGACGGGGGCACGGGGCAGCCCTCCGGTGTGAAGATCTGTAAGGCTGGAGAATCTTTCCTGCCCTGGATTAACTGTTTAATGGGTGAAGGTGTGCAGGCCTGCTTCGGTTTCATTGTAGGGCGCTGAGATGGTCAGCTGTAGACTTTGAATCTAACATGTTTAGGGACCATCATCCCTGTGATTGCTCTAACAGAGTACCACAAACTCGGTGGCTTAAAACAGGAGAAATATCTTCTCTCACAGCGTGGAGGCCAAAGGTCTGAATCAGGGTGTTAGCAGAGCCACGCTCCCTCCGGAGGCTCCAGGGGAGACTATTCTTGACCGCTTCTAGCTTCTAGCTTCTAGCTTCTGCTGCTTGCCAGCTTCCTTGGCTCGTGGCCGCTTCACTCCGACCTCTCGTGTGTGTGTGTGTGTGTGTGTGTGTGAGTGTGTTCTTCTGTCTTTTGTAAGGACACTTATCACTGGATTTAGGGCCAACCTAGGTAATCTAGGACAATCTCATCTCAAGACCCATAACATAATTACATCTGCGAAGACGCTTTTTGCACGTAAGGTCACATTCAGAGGCTCCAGGGGTTAGGGTGCAGGGGGTATCTTGGGGGGCCACGGTTCAGCCCAGTACAGCACGTTCTTGGATGAGGGGAGCATGGAAGGAGACAGAGCACCCCTGGGTGGATCTTCTGGAGGAACGGCATAAGCCCCCCAACCCTGACCTCCCCCCACTTCACACGTGGCTTGTCACCTGACAGTTCTCACCTGTTAAACTCACCCAGAGTGCACACCGTGTGCAAGCACCGTGCTCCGTGCTTGTGCTGATGTAATAATTATAGTCATGTATAATATTTCCTTTCAGCTTCACAGCCAGGCCTTGTCCCCCTCCCTCCCTGGCTTACAGATAAGAACACAGGAGCAGAGGTACCTGCAGACTGTAGGGCCCCCCTAGACGCAGGGGAGCTGCTCAGAGCCCCTGCAGTTGTCTTCCATCCCCCCAGCTCTCACTCTCTGGCCATCATTCATCTCTAATACAAACCAATGTCCTGGGCAGGGTCTGGATGTGCCTGTAGGTGGCTGAGCCTCAGCATACAGACCCCAAGTGCTTTATTGTCATTCAGGAAAACTGGCGAGGGGCACCTGCCGGGTCAGGTGGCAGAGCCAGACTGCCTGCTGTGCCTCTTCCCTGCTGTGTGAACCTGCACAAGTCACTTGGGCTCTCTGGGCCTCCGTTCCCTCATCTGTAAAATAGGGACGGCAATAGTACTTACCTCTTGGGGATATTTTAAATGACGAAATGCATCTGTGTGTGTGTGTGTGTTGATACATATTATATGTCAAGTGCCGATAATGGTTCTGGGCACGTAGTAAGTGCTACGCGCTATTTACTTAAAAACAAAACCACAGAATAGCACCAAAGAGCTTGCGTCTGGTTCCTGTGGTGCCTCCAGTTGTGACTCAGTGGGTGGGGCCGGGCAGTGTGCTTTGGGTTCCTCAGGGGGAAGGCGGAGCCCGTGGAAGCATCGAGGCAGTGAGACGCCAGGCCTGCTGAGTGGTCACTGGTGGAATGGGAACCCTCTCGAAGGCCGGCCCCTCCCGGGTCCTAGCCAAGATCGCTTGCTCATAAAAACACCAACAGGAAGGGAGGCTGAGCTCTAAAGGCTGCCCCGCACGTGGGCGGAGAGCGGTCTGTCCAGGGGCTCCAGGCCCGTACACGCCTGGGGACCATGGTGGGCACCTGAACAGGAGGGTGTGCTGGCTGCCGCCGTGACCTTGGCCCTTTTTCACAGCTCTGGGCTTGAGTGGATAGTGAGATCTTTGTCACGCAGACCCACTCACAGCTTCTCTTTCTCCTCACAGGCCGATGCTGCTACCAGCTTTCTGAGGGCAGCAAGATCAGGTAACTTGGACAAAGCTTTGGACCACCTGCGGAATGGGGTAGACATTAACACCTGTAATCAGGTAAGCGAGATGCAGGGTGCAGGCAGGCATGTGGTCCCTGAAGAGCGGCTCTTGCCCGGTGCCCTTTCCTGAAGGCTTGAATCTGCCTCTGTTCACCTTTTCCCAGTGGCCTCAAACATCCCTCGGGGCTCCCACCCGCTGAAGGCCCTAACCCTGGAGTTTGTGGCCCTGCAGCGGCCCAGGGCCCCGAACAGTGTGGGCTGCACCCAGCTCCATCCCCTGCGGCCTCTCCCCTTAGAAGTCTCCGGCTGGTCCCTGCTCGGTCTTAAAATTTGTGGCCTTTGAAAGTGGGCTGGAGGAAGGGCCTTTGAAGGATGCTGTGTCAGTGGTGACATTCATCTCCTTTGTCCACCAGCGGGCTTTGTGGGTGTGCTGCTGTGCTGAGAAGGAAACAGTGCTGAGGACTTGCTCTGTCCTATGCTGACAGAGACTGAGAACTAGTGCAGCTGAAAGGGCTTCTCTGGATGTTTCTGGTGCTGAGTGACAGGGCTTGGTTTGGAGAGGGGGAGGGGACTGAAAGTGTGCGGGATGGATTGGAAGACAGAGAGTCAGGTTTGGGGCCAGAAATCTAGGCATTGACTGAATAGAGAGCATCTTACTCCCAAGGAGGAGGACAGGGGTGTGGCCAGGGCCGTGGATGGATGACTTCTGTTGTGTTTGTTTGTTTCTGCCAGTTGTTCACGTACACAGCTGATTCCGTTTCTGATTGAGAAGCAAGTTACCGATTGTGACTTTTTAAAAAATCATCTTAACCATTAAAAAAATTGTTCTTAATTGTGGTGAAAAGCACATAACATAGAATCGACCATCTTAAGCGTTTGTAAGTGTACAGTTCCGTGGCCTTAAGTACATCCACACTCCATCCCCAGGGCTCTTTTCATCTCATAAAACTGAGACTCTGCACCCATTAAACAGCAGCTCGCCCTTCCCTCCTCTCCAGCCCCTGGAGACCACCAACCTCCTGTCTGCCTCTAGGAATCTGATTGCTCCAGGTACCTCACGCATAACAGTGGACTCATGCAGTGTATGTCTTTTGTAACTGGCTTATTTCACGGAGCACGGTGTTCTCAGGGTCCATCCGTGTTGTGCTGGACTGGATGACTTTTACAAGCCAGCAGGGGAAATACCAGGAATGCAGCTTAACTTTTACGCTGGCGGCGTGCCTCTGGCCCCGGCCCCTCAGCTTCACTTTCCTGGCCCTCATCCTACTTAAGGTGTACAATACCCTGTGCCAAGACTCCTTTTGGATCCAGTTGGTCTTCTGTGGTCTAAATCCACAGCTGGAAGATCAGAGAGGATGGGGCGGGGGCGGGGGGTGGTGTGATGGGAAACAAGTAGGCGTGTGATATGAAGGAGCAGCCATGGCCGTGAACTTCAGAGGGGAGACAGGCGTGTGGACAGACTTGGGGGTGCAAACTAGATGTCATCCCTCCACCCAAATATCCCAGCCTGCGCGCGTCCACAGGCCTGAGGACATTCGAGGTGATTCTAAGTAAACATACAGCCCTAAAGGTCGCCTTTGGAGAGGTTGACACTCTGGACCCATTTCTTTCATGGGGAGAGACAGTAGGAGCAAAGTCTGGGGGCCAAGGGAGAGTCCTGAGATCAGAGGGCTCAGGAGAGGGGCTGTGTGAGTTGTCCTTGTGGTGTCGCCAACCACCCCCCAGCCCCGTGGGGACACCCGCGGATGCATTTCTGGGCGGCAGGGATGCGAGTTCTGGCTTCCTTTGTTCAGGCCCAGAAACCCAGCTGAGTGCCCGCAGTGCGCCCACTTGAGACGCACCAGCCCCTCAGAGGCCTTCCAAGGGTTAAGACGCCAGCACTCAAAGGAGCCACTTAGCAGAAATGGGGTCAACCTCATGTCCCTAAGCCCTGAGCCAGAGCTGATTTTCCGTGTGAAATTGGAAGATTCTGATGACACCGGGAGGGGCTCGGTCCTGATCGGGCTGCTGGTGGTGAGGCCCCGGCGTGTGGATGGCCTGTCCCTCTGCCGTTGCTCCTCTAAGGCACCTCCTCGGTTCATCTCAGGCTCCACGAGCATGAGGCAGTATTTGCACTTCATGGACACGCTTTCCGATGGGCTTAGCGCCAGAGGAAACTGCTAACTGCTGCAGGCGAGGAGATGATGTGGGGGGCGGGTGTGTGAAAGGAGGGCTCCCCGTGGTGCACAGCCCCTCCTACTGGTTTAGCCCCGCGGCTCCTTCACCCCCTCCCCCAGATCTGGGCCCCGCTGCTCTTTGTCTTGTGCTGCCGCAGGGGCAGAGCTGCAGACCCGCCCAGGAGTGCCAGCATCGCTGGAGCCTCCTTCTGTTGTTAACGGGTGATTTGGCTTTTGCTCTGAGTGGAGTGTGTTGGGCGGGGGAGGGGGGAGAGGACTGAACGGTGGGGCGCAGCGGGGCCAGAACTTGAACCTCGGTTAACCTCAGCACACCATCCGGGCAACGCCCTTGCCCTGTGATGCGCACAGACCCGTCCTCCTTACGGGATGAGAGCTTCTTCTTTTTAAAGCACGCGTTCACTGTTTTGAGAAGATAAAAACAGGCTCTTGTCCTGGGGTCATGGCTCCAGAATTTGCTTTTGCTTGAATCTTTGGAGCCAGTGGACCATGATAGCAGTAATACGGCAAATGCTGATCCTTATATAAGCAACACGCTTTCAAAGAGTATGTCTCGTGGAAAGAATAGGAGTTGTTTGCCATACTCAGAAATAATTACGCTAAGTAGTGTGAAAAGAGGCTTATTTAAGAGACATCTGAATATTCAGGGCAGCTTTCTTATTGCATAGATTATGTCTACTGATTTTGATCACCATGATTATAGCTATAGAAAAGAACAAGTCCACACGCAAGGACACATGTCTACATGTGCCTACGCCAGTATCTTTCCATGAATACCTGCGTCTTTCATTGATCCAAGCATTTTTCCACCTTCAGACCCGGGTAGCCAGTGTCTTCCTGGATACCTCCTCACGTGTAGAGCTGGGCTTTAGGAATTTAGTGGTTAAAAAAAGAAAAAAGCCATCATCCTCATCGTCTCTGAACTATAGTCTACTGGCTGTGAGAGCTGTTAAATCAAGTAATCACGCAAATGGATCTGCAGACCAAACTATGTTAGGAGCCATGAGGAAAGGCAGGGGGTGTTAGGAGAATGTGTAAGAAAGATGTGGGGTAGGGCTGGAGGTCAGAGAAGACTCCTAGAACAGGAGATACTGAGCTGAGGGGTGAGATGGGGTTAATGAGGGAGGGGAGGGAAGAACATTCCAGAGGCAGAGAAAAGCCTGGAGAGTTTAGTGGCAGCCAGAACAGCTGCAGGCGGAGAGAACGGGGACCAGATGAGGCCGGAGAGGTGACCTCAGGGCTGTGCTGGACCCGAGAGGCAGGGGCAATGATCAACAGCGGCCAACAACGGGGTCAGCGTTCCCCAGGGCCTGAGCCCTGTGCGTGGGCATCACGAGTGTGGGCACGTGTGTGCCACTGTTTCCTGCCGAGCCCCACGTTGACCCTCTGGTTGCCGAGTGAGGAGAAGGGTCTTGGGGAGGGACAAGGACGGCAGGAGTAGGGGGACTGACCGAGAAGGATGGAGGGATTTCAGCCTTTGACCACCTGCACAGCTGCATCCGTGTGTCCTGGTAGAGCATCCACCCGGCTTGGAGACCCGCTTAAGGATTCTGCTCTTTATCCTAAGAGCCGAGGGGAGCGACCACAGATCCAAGCACAGGAGGGACAAGGCCACAGGTGCCCACTGTGAGCACGACAGGTGGAAGGGCCCACAGGTGGATACAGGGAAGCCAGTTATAACAGCGGTCCCCAACCTTTTTGGCACCAGGGACCGGTTTCGTGGAAGACAGTTTTTCCACGGATGGCGGTTCAGGTGGTAATGCGAGCGACAGGGAGCGTCTGTGCAGCCCAGTTCCTAATAGGCCGTGAACCAGTAGTGCTCCGCGCCCGGGGGTGGGGGACCCCTGGGTTATAAGATGACAGCAGTAGTGCAGGAGAGACACGTCGGAGGCCTGGATCAGGGTCGTGGCCATGGGGATGGATGAGTTGGAAGGGGCTGGGAGAGGGGAAGGAGGCTTCAGCAGGGACCCTGCTGAAGGGTGTCTGGCTTGTGCGGGCCGTGGAGGCTGGCACCGCTCACGGACAGAAGAAGCGGGAGCAGCCTCGGTGTGTGCAGGGCTGGGCGGGCATCTTCTTAGGGAGTCTTTGAGGAATCCAGTGAAATATACAGTAAGCAATTGCTGTATTTGAGCCTGGGACTCAGATAAGAGGTCCAACCCAAAGAGAGAGATTCGGAAGCCACTCAGCACTCAAGGAAGTGGAACGCTGGCATTGGCGCATGAGAACAGGGCCGAGAGGTGTGTTGAATCTAATCCCCCAGTGTCTTCGTGGGGCTCATTTCACACGTATTTATTAAACACCTTGTTTGTGCCAGGTATCAGGCACTGAGCGAGATAGACAAAAGGGACAAAGTCTGTGCCCTCGTGACATTTATCGCTGGTGAAGGAGACAGAGAGTTAGCAAGAAAAGGAACAGATATATAACATCAGCTAATGAGACATCCCATGAAGGAGGGAGGGAAAGGGGCCTCATCTAGAGGGTAGTTAAGGCAGGCCTCTCTAAGGGGATGATTTAAAAAGAAGTAAGGGAGAACGATGTGCTTTCTGGAGGTGAGTGTTCCTGGAGGAGGGGATGTGCTAAGGTCCTGGGGCAGGGGTGAGCTTGGTTTGTTTGGGGAAGAACAGGAACAGTGTGGCTGCAGTGGAAGGATGGAAGGGAGGCATGGTAGGCGGGGAGGTGGGAGAAATTGCCGGGGCGGAATCTTGAAGGGCTTTCAGGCCTCGGTGAGGGTTTGGATTTTGCTTCAAGGGTGATGGGACGCCTCTGGAAGGTACTCCATCTAACTTAGGTATTTAAGAGATCGCCCTGGCTGCCGTGTGGAGAATCGACTTGGGGCACAGGGACAGAAGCGGGGAGACTTGGCGGGGAAGCTGAGGCAGGGGACCAGGCAGAATCCCGAGGGGGCTCTGAATAAGGGGGGGAGAAGGTTGGGAGCGAAGCCCAGGGACTTGCCCCCACCAGGCTCACAGGGTTGTCGCCCTGGCTGTGGTGGTCTCAGCACACACGGCACAGGGCATCTGGGGGCCAGGGGCCCTGACTCAGCCTGGGACCGTGTCATTCTCGCACATGGCGGTGGGCTGGTTGGGTCATGTCTCAGCTCAAAAGCCATTGTGAAGACACAGTTGTCCCCAGGGCCTGAAGCAATGTCCGCTGTCGTCACCCCGATCCCCTCACAGCTCGGCCGTGTCCGACCGTAGAGCATAGCAAAGTCGTCTTATCTGTCGTAGTAGATGCTAAGCGACCTGGTGGCGAAGCCCATGGCTGCCTCTGCCCCTCAACACCCAGCACACGACGTGTCATATGGTCGATACTGGCTTGAATAAATGGCTCCATAATTAGACACATACTAACAGCAGCCTCATGTGTCCAATTTCCAGAATTATTGCTAGATTACTTATATCAAATTAAAATATTTTATTATGGAGGCCATAGCAAGAAAAAAACATACTCTCTGGGATGCACTCATCGACCTTACGTGCTTAGCAGTTAGCCCAATAAAAAGAGAACGAGAGGAGAGCAAGTCACGAGCCTCTGTTCTCCCGAATTCCTAGAATTGCTGGGTCTACGTGGGGCTCCACTGGGAACGGCCAGCTCTAACTCCAGGGGCGAAAAGCCTCACTATTTTAGGTTTCTGCTCTGTTCTTATGACGCTCACAAACCCTGGCTCATCGGCCTTCCTGATAGGAATAAAGGAAATTTCACTCCGACAGGAGAAGCCTTGTCTGCAGCGCTGGCATAAGGCAAAGAGTTAGAAGAAGGGTTTTCTGGAGCATCCCAGGCAGCCTCCATCCCCTTAGCCTGTCTTATTCTTCTCCATGGTACTTACTGTTGCCTGACTTGCTATGCGTCTGTGTCTTACTCTCTGTCTTCCCTGCTACAGTGGAGGCACCTCGAAGGGAGGGGACTTTGCTTTATTCAGCGCTCCTTGTCAGGATTCTGACTTGCACGTAGTAGGTGCTCATAAAATCAGTCAGTAGCTCTCCAGTCTGCTGTAACCACTAATGATGAAACCTTATTTATTTGACGCCTAGCCCATGTAGGAACTCCATCTAAGCACTGCCACTTTTTCTTTTTGAGTTTTTAAAATTTATTTATTTATTTTAAACATTTTATTGAAATATAGTTGATTTACAATGTTGTGTTTGTTTCAGATGTACAGCAAAGTGATTTAGTTATACATATATATATTCTTTTTTTATACTCTCTTCCGTGATAGTTTATTATAAGATACTGAGTATAGTTCCCTGTGCTATACAGTAGGTCCTTGGTGGTTATCTCTCTTGTATACAGTAGTGTGTATATTTTAATCCCAAACTCCTAATTTATCCCTCCCTCCCTTCTGCTTTGTAACCATAAGTTTGTTTTCTATGTCTGTGAGCCTATTTCTGTTCTGTAAGTGAGTTCATTTGTATCTTTTTTTTTAGATTCCACATATAAGTAGTATCATATGGTATTTGTCTTTCTCTGTCTGGCTTACTTCACTTAGTATGAGAATCTCTAGGTCCATCCACGTCGTCGTAAGCAGTGCCACTTCTAAGAGCAGCGTGAAATAGTCCCTCTTGGGATAATGACTGTCCTGCATGATGGTACTTCTGGCACCAGCCACACTCATCAAATATGTGGCAGTGTTTGCTGCTGTATCCAGAAGCTCGACCATCTGAGCAATCACGAAACATAAACAATTTCCGACACAGCCCACGAGAGCTTGTGAAACCATGCTAGTTCCATTGATGTTCCCTAAATTTCCACATGTGCCTTCCACATGTACCCAGCATTGCTGGGTACCTGTTTATCTTGAAGGTGAAGGGTTTTCAGCATTTCAAATAAATGGAGCACCTGAACAAGAGCTACAGAATAATGTCTTCTACAGCAGCCAAATGCCAAGTCTTTTGATCAGGATTTGTGATAATTGCTACCTTTCCAAATTATAGTCTTAGAACTTAGAGGAGATCTTGGCATTCAACTCTGTGTCACTTTATAGCTCAGAGAGCTGAGGTCTAGAGGTTACTTCTGAATATCTTCTGAGCTTTATAACTTTGGATTTGGAGAGATGGGCTGGCAAAGACCCCCTGAAGTTTCTCTGCTTATTCAGGTACTCACACAACATGTATGTTCACATTTTTCTTTTAATTCACTTTTTTTCCTTTTTCAAAATGCATTTTATTTTATTGAAGTAGAGTTGATTTACAATGTTCTGTTAATTTCTGCTGTCCAGCCAAGTGACTCAGTTATACACACATATATATTCTTTTTCTTATTCGTTTCCATTCTGGTTCATCGCAGGATATTGAATATAGTTCCCTGTGCTACACAGCAGGACCTTGTTCCTTCCCCGTTCTCTATACCATAGTTCTATAAACATGTATTGAGCACTTAGAACACCCCCAGGACCTTGGGAAACACTAAATTCAACCATTCCCTGCTCTCAAAGAACTTGGAGGCCAGGAAAGAAGTCCAGCTTGTAAATAGAAGGTTACAAATCCAGCGCCATCCAGAATGAGGCTGCCCTCATTCACTCATTCATTCACTCAGCATTTCTTGAGCTGCTCTACTAAGCCACGTGCGAGCCACTCACAGTGAGTGCTCTGCTATCACTTCTAGTCTGGGGGTGGTGGCTGCGGTGAGTCAGAGAAAGCCCTGGAAGGAAGAGTGGGAGTTTGCCAGGGAAATTGGGAACGGGGAACTGCAGTGGGAAGGAGCGGACTGTGCGGAGGCAGGGGTGGCCAAGGACACAGGCAGCGGGGAGGTCAGTGAGCTTGGGGTACATGAAATGTAAGAGGGGAGGATGGGGCGATCAGGAGGATGCATCTGGATCAGGGCCAGTATGGAGGCTGTTAGTCTTCTCTGGCATCATCTTTTTTTTTTTTTTCGGCCGCACTGCTCAGCACGCGGGATCTTCATTCCCTGACCAGAGATCGAACCCCCCTGCAGGGGAAGTCGGAGTCTTAACCACTGGACCACCGGGGAAGTCCCCTCTGGCATCCTCTTTTGCTTAGGAACTGCTGACAGGCGTAGAGGTCATGTTCAACTACATTGTTCCCTAATTCTACCTGCACCCCCCAGCTCACACAGAAAGCCTCTCGATACATGGTATACCATACGATCACAGGGTAGCATTAAGGCTTCTGGAAATGTGCTGTTTGTCGCAGCTCTGGAAGAGTGAAGAAGCAGGGGAAGGGTGTGTGATTGCAGCCCCCCCCCATGTGGGAGAGTGGTGGTCCGGGGCGTGCAGGTGTACAAGGGGAACACTAGACGCCCAGAGCCTGGTTCCGGGGACTCTTCTGGAGCTCCGGTTCCTGCTAGAAAAGGTACTAGTGAAAAAGACAGAACCTGAAAACCTCCTTCCGCTGAATTATTTTAAATAGGTAAATGACTTGTGCATCGTGGCAGAAATGAGCTATTTGGGGTTCCTCTTGCTAATTACAGTGGCTAATTTATAGTTGGAAAGGAAGTTGATTGCCTGACATGAATCAGAGTGACCCACGGTGTTTTAAGAATCACAGATTTCAGTTCTCTGGTGTCTCTGCTTTCCCAGGCCCTTCCGGGCATGGCCACTTTGAAGGCTTACATCACCCCTGTGGAGTGGATAGAGCAGGTGCTTGATAAGTGAGGTCGGTGAAGAGGCAAAGAGTCTTCCTGAGCTGGAGCCGGGGCCTCCCAACCCCTAGCCTGGCCTCTGTGCACCGAACCCCGTGGACGGGCTGACTGGTTTTATGTTCATTTCCCTTCCCTCTTGGTGAAGGGAGAGTTAACTGACTGCTTCAGGTATATAAAAATGTCCACTTGTAGCAACGACGGGGACATCTCTGGGATCCGAGGGACTAGAAAGAGTGATAGCATCGTCAGGAAGGATCTGGAACATATTACAAGGAAAGCACACCCTCCAAAGTCCACTTCATGGTTGGATTGCTGTGAATTTACAACGTGAAGACTAGATGTGGCATTCTTAGTCTCGAGAGACGAAGAAGAAAGATAGCTCTGTGTGTGTGTCAGGTTGCATGGGTGTGAATTCAGTTCCGTCGACTCTTAGGGAACGCACGGGGTGTGCCAGGCCCGTTTTTGTCATTTGTGACAACCATGTCCCTGAGTGTGTTTTGAGATCTTTCATTTAACAGCAAAATGAATGCAGGCTGGTTGTTGAAAAACTCACACTTTACAGAAACACAGAAAGTCAGTCTTCTGGTAGTCTCCCCTTCTGCTCCCAACCCCCCCAGACCACTGTTTGGCAGGAGTCTTGTTGTATGTGTTTCTGCATCTCTATGTGCAGAAACACATATGTTTTTTTTATTGCAGTCAAATTGCTTTACAATGTTGTGTTAGCTTCTGCTGTACAGTGAAGTGAATCAGCTGTATGTATACCTATATCCCCTCCCTCTTGGACCTCCCTCCCATCCCCCATCCCACCCATCTAGGTCATCACAGAGCACCGAGCTGAGCTCCCCGTGCTATACAGCAGGTTCCCACTAGCTATCTGTTTTACACATGGTAGTGTATTTATGTCAAACCTCATCTCCCAATTCGTCCCGCCCTCCCCTATTTTAGTTGTCTTCTGAGAGTGCGTGCGTACACTGATTCTGGAATTACGGAATTCAGAGAAGCAGGCCTGTCATTTTGAAGATTGACAGGCTGAGGCCTGGCAGGTGAAGTGACGTGTCTAGACATCAGGAGGACAGTGTAGAGGCCCTCGTCCCGTGTCCGACGTTCTTGCCTCTAAACCCCACTGCCCTGCTTCTGAAGAGCCGGTTCTTTTTATCCTGTTAAAGGAATGCTGAGATCTCGGATGTAGATTCTCTTTCTAGTCCACAGGAGATATTCTTAGCTGCTGAGCTGAATTTCAGAGTCCCGTTAGTCCCGTTGTCTCATTAACCTGAGCTCACGCTTTCCTCTGTGTCCCCAAGGGCCTCCAGCCCCTGCGGCCGCTGGGCTTCTGAGTACAAGGAAGCTGCCCAGGTGTGTACGGAGAGGAGAGGGAAGGGGACCGGGTCGAGGCATCTCCTCCCGGAGCTCCCAAAGAGGTGTGGGTTTCTAGTTTTTTCTTTCTTTTCTTTTTTTCTTAAGATAATGAAAGCATTCAAGTGTTTTTCTCCTTGTGAATATCCAGTAACCTCTAAATCATAAGCTCTGCCTGGGTAAGGAGGTAAACTTCGATTGTAATAGAGCAGAGCAGGGGCACATGCAGAGCTGGTCCTGTGCCTTTCCCTCTGACCGTACGCCTTCCTCTCTGTTTCTGAGCTGCTTCTGCCTTCCCTGGCCCTGGACCGGGGGCAGGATGGCAAAGGAGACGAGGGCTGACTTCCCGCCAGGGTGACAGCAATCGCTTCAGCTCTTTCTGGCTTCCGATGTGTTAGACCCCGGGTCATATATTTTTAGCAGACCTTTCCCACCAAGCGGTCTCCAGGGAGCCACGTGACAGCCGGGTCAGAAGGAGGCTGCAGTGAGGTGTGTGGGGGCCCTGCCCTGCCCTCCTGTCCGCTGGTTCCCACGTGGGGCTTCGGCTGCTCTCCGGGGTCTCCAGCCTGGAACGGTCTTCTCAACTCCGGTAAAGGTCGCCCCTCGCGGGGCCTGTAAAGTAGGAGGGATGTGTGTGCTCAGCCTCTCACTCTGGCTCTGATCCTTACAGGCGCGGGAACCGCAACGGGCTGCCCGTCCTCTCCCACCAGAGCCAGAGCCCAGAGTAACGCAGAGCTCTGCGTCCGCTTCTCTGACAACCTCTTCTACCCCTCCCACACGGCTCCTTCCTACCCCCCACTTTCTTTTTTAATATTGTAACATTTCAAACCTATAGAAAATTTGCAAGAACTGTACAAAGAATCCCCACATCTCCCTCACCCAGATTCTCTGCGACCTTTCCTCTCTATTGCTCTGTAATATGTACTACAGATGATGGAGTTCCCCGTCACCCCTAAACAGCCGGTGCGTACCACCCAGTAGTCAGGGCACTTTCCCACATGACACAGAGTCTCTCCAAGAAGCCCCTCTGGGATCACTTGTCATGTCTTATCGGCCTCCTTCAACCTGGAATGCTTCCTCAGCCTTGGCCTGTATTCTACTCTTTTTGACCGTCTTCCGTTCCGTAGTTTGAACCTCAGCTGCGTCTGCTGATGTTTCCTGGTGGCCAGGCAGAGGCAGAGCATTCCTAGCAGGATCCCATAGAAATCATGCTCCCTTTCCACTCCAAGGACCTTAGCGTTGATCACCTGCTGAAGTTGGTGTCTGCCAAGTTTTTCTACTGTGATATCATCAATTTTTCCCTCTGTAGTTGATCAGTATTTTCTTGGGGAGGAATATTCCTATATAGTGCCAATATCCTGTCCCTCATCAAACTCCCAGCCACCATTCCTGGCACATACACGGATGACCTCTGCCTGCATCACTACCACTATGGTGGTTCCAAGGAGTGATTCTCCATCTCCATCATTTCTTCTACGTTTACTAGCTGGCATTCAGGATAAACTTTCCCTTCTCCCTCATTGATTTGTTTTTTATTCATTATTTACTTATAATGAGTCTCTTCAGACTCATGGATTCCTGTTTTATTTGATGGGTTGTAATCTGATACTCTCATGACTTATTTTGATGTTCAGATGTACACCAGGCCATTGGGAGCCCTTTCAATAAGCGGGCTTCTGTGTTATGTGACGTGTTTGCATCATTCTTGATTTCCTGACTTTCTGGCATAAGTTATCCCAGTGGCATTTTGTACTTGCCCTGCCCCAACCCTGGATCAGCTACTTTTCCAAGGCCCCCTGTTTCCTTTTAGTGGAGGCTGGTATGTAGACACCAAAATCTGATCACTCGGTGTGCCCACTGCTACTGCTAGTCATGTGTGTAGACACGTCTGTAACTATTTCTACATCTATCTGTGTATGTGTATTTTTAAAGACCCATGGGATCAAGCCAATACTGGTCCAAGACCTCAGGGTTCTTCCTAGCCTTTCCTCTTTCCAGGTTTTAAATCCCTTCAGACAGCGAGAAATCTGACTTCCACGGATTCACATCATCCTTAACGTGTTTGTTTATTCGCTCGATGTGCCAACCTCCCAAGCACTCCAGAGCGGCCCCCTGCTCCCTCTCAGATGCCTCTGCAGGGCACCCCTCCGGTTCCCTGTCCTGCTTCCTCAGATGCCAGCATCTTCCAGCTGGGAGGTGAGGGACGGGAACAAGAAGAGAAGGGAAGATGGGAAAACCCCTGTTCCCTTTTGATTTCATTTCTGTTTGGGCTGAAAATTTAATGCAGGCAATTTGAGGAGAGGACCCAAGATTTATACTGTTGTAGCGCTTTCTTTGCCAGCAGCTTCATTCATGCCCTCGTGTCGTTGAGCCCAGAGTGACAGTCGCTCCGTCTTTCCTTTCCCGTCACCTTTGCTGCTCGTCTTTCCCTCTGTCTTTGGTTTCCATGGTCTCTGCCTTTCCTTCTTCCCTCCCTCTTTCTTTCTTTCTCATCAATTTCAGGATTCGGAGTCGGGATGGCAACCATTTCAGTCCTTTTCTCTCTCCATAGCCCTGTTTAGATTCTTATTTCCTACTCTGTTTCAGGGCTGCAGACCCAGAAATACGAGATGTCAGTGATCGTGCCCCACAGATAGGAACCAATAATAGGGCAAAGCTAGAGGTCATGAATGTACAGGCGGGTTGTTATTCGGAGAATTAAGCTTCTGTGACGTAGAGTGTAATCCTCATCTTCCCTGGACAGATGTAACAAGCTACTAGAGGATCCGGACTGGATGGGAAAGTAGCATATAAAATATAAGAACTAGGTGCATGATCCTCTGTGTATACATCCTTGTCCTTTATGGGCGAGACCTTCACTCCTGGCTGACTGCCTGGGTAAAGTGGGTGTGGCCTGAAGGCAAGTTACCTAGAAACTCCTCCCCCACTGCATCTTGTTCCCCTCTGGGGCCCTCGGCTTCTTGGCCTCCTCTGCCGCTGCTGCTCTGGCTTATTCTTCCAGGACTCCACTCCTCTCCTTCCCCATCGAAGGAAGCCTCCCCTGCCCAAGGCTCCATAGCCTCTGATAATAGGGCAGCCAATTTATCTGCTAAGCAGAGCCAATAACAGGGTAGTAGGTGCTTATGAATAAAAAGGCCATGCTTCCCAGCTGCTACAGGAACACACACTGCTTAGCTCAAAGGGCGTAGGGCCTGGGATCATGACGTTCAGGGGCTGTGGGGTGGCAGGGGCAGGTGGGCAGGAGGGTCCTCAGGACACAGCCTGAGGCTGCTCCAGGGCCACCCGTGTGTGTGTGCGTGAAATCACCGGGTGTGAGAAAAGGAGTGGAACGGAGCGTGTCCACACGAGAACGCCAGCAGCAGCCTCGGAGGTGTTCTTGGAGTTTTCAAAGAGGCAGAGGATCTCCGGACACCAAGGCCTCTCGGTTTGAAATCGTCCTCTGCTCTGGACAGGATGAGAGTTTAGTTTCCTGTGACACGTCTACTGGATTTGTACATTGAGAAATCAATTAGTGTAATTGGGGCAATCGGAGACGTGAAACAGAGGGATCATTTACTGAGAACAAATGTCTGGGATTGTCTATTTTGCCAGTGGAATTTCTCACAGTTGGTACAAGAAAATACTCCAAATTAAATCATTCAGGCTGAATGAGACTTTATTTTTCTTCTTCTTCTTCTTAAAAATGTTAAAAGAAACACAGCCTGGCTGAGATCTCCTCCCCTCCCATCAGACAGATTGCTGCTCAGAAGGATTCTCTAGACTACATTTTACCTGAAAAAAACAGAGCAAAGGCAGATGAGAAACTCCAGGTGTGCATGTTTGGCATGAACCTTTTTGCCCAAAAGATCCTAAAATGGTTGTCTGCTGTGTTAAGACCATGTGGGACGAGATCATATGGGACCAGGTGGCCTCAGGGGCTCAGGATAGGGAGTTTCTAGGATGTAAAAAGCTTCGAAGAACATTGCTCCCACCCTAACAGAGAGAGAAAAGCTTGGATAATCTACAGAATTACAGTTTTCCCCGAGCCCATCAGAGGGCTGAGGCCACAAGGCAATGGACTTTTAGCTGAACTCCAGAAAGGGCTGAGCCCTCTGAGGAGAGGGCCACCATTTCAGCTTTGGCAGAAGCAGGAGAGAAAAGCAGTTGCCATACAAGCCGAAGTCGTAACGGACTCTTGCAGGCCGGTGTGGCTTGAGTGTGTCTGGAACCCCAGGCCTCCAGCAGGTGCTCCTGAGAAATAGGGGGGTAAATCAGGGGACCAGAGGACACACATGGGCAGCACAGGAGAGCAGGTGGTACCTGTGACTGTGGGGTTGGGGCGTGGCCCCAGACTCTTCCCTTGTGTGAAACCAAAACAGACCCTCTCCCCTTCAGACCTCAGGCAAAATCCCTTCTCCAGAGGGGGAGTAGTGGCAAACTCCCTCTGCCCCTGGGGAGGGTAGGAAACCTTCCAGCCCCAGGACATAGGCAGAGACCCAGTGCTGCTTCAGGAAAGGGGGAGGCACACCCCCTGTACTCCCAGGGAGGGCGGGAAGCCATTTGGGGCCAATAACTAACTGCCTTATACCAATAAAAAGCAGAGGTCTGCTGCCACTGGGGGAGGAGCAAGGGAATCTCACTCAGCACCAAGTATAGAGACAAGGCAGGTTTTGCTGCTGCAGAGAAGAGGGGAAAAATGATGAAAAAAAAAAATCCCACCTTTGAGGCCCAGGAGCAAAGCCTGCCTAAGACTGAAGCTGGAGCAGGACAAAAGAGAAGCTCTGCTCCTACCTTGAAACAAGGAAGAGCATAGGACTGCTGGGAGGGGGCAAGAGCGTGGAGAAAGACCCTGACTGAGGCACAGGCAACATAAGGATGGCTGGAAGCTGAGCGGCAATCAGGATCACAGAACAACCCTCTGGCACCTTAGCTCCTACTCTGAGCTCCGGGTGACAGCAGCCTACCTCTGGAATAATCTGAAGGCTGTGTGCACCAGTGGTAACAACAAAACCCAGACGCAGGTCAACTCCTGACTAGATTGACTCAGCCCCCATCCCCAGCCCTGTGCTAACAGCTTCACAGAAGCAGAGGCATGTCCATTTCCAGGCACAACTTATTTCAGTCTCTACTGCTCTTCTATATATAGTGTCTGGCATTCAATTAAAAATTACAATACACACAGTAAGAAGAAAACAGCAACAAAGAATTGTCAATAGACAAAGCAATCAACAGAACCAGACGTAGAGATGACCTGGATTTTGGAACTATCAGATGGACTTTGAAATAACTATGCTTAATATGTTAAAGGATCTAGTAGGAAAAGTGGACACTGTTCATGGACAGATAGGGGATTTCAGCAGAGAGATGGCAACTGTAAGAAAGAGCCCAGTGAAATGCTAGAAAAATTTAAAAACTTTCATGGCAATGAGGAATTTCTTCAACAGGCTCCAGAGTAGACTGGACACAGCTGAGGAAAGAATCAAAGAACTTGAAGACATGTCGGTAGAAATGATCAAAATTGAAACAAAAAATAGAAAAAGAGTGATGAAAGAAAAACAGGAAAGGCAGCCAAGGGCTGTGGAACAAAATCAGTTAGTCTAACGCGCGCGTAACTGGAGACGCAGAAGCGGGTCTTCGGGAAGAAGAATTTGGCAAGCTGGCATTTCCCTGAGAAAAGCCTGTGGCTAAAAAAAATGCCCACAAGTAGCTACTGCTTTGCTCCCTAGCTTCTAATTTAGCTGAAGAAGTTCCTCTAATATCCCTCCAGCTCCTTCTTGTTTATCTTCTACACCCAGTTATTTGGGGGAGGAAATATGTGATTTCTCCCCATAATCCCCCTCAGTATTCTGTCTGCCATTCAGCATGGAGTGGAGTGGCTGTCAGGTTAGCGGGACTAGCTGCAAAGGTGCCAGGAAGATTCAGCGGCCTGCCTTTTACTCTCAGCCAATAACTTAAACTTGATTTGACTCAAACACACCACACAGATCCTGATTTTAAAGAGGTGGTAGATTGCAGTTTGTCTCTGTCCATAGTTTTAGTTAAGAACGAGTAGCTCCCAGAATTTGCACCCCTCCCCCCTTCAGATCTGAGCAATAACAAGTCTGCTTAAAGAAAAAGAAAGTATGAAATGTAGTATTTATCCATGAAACGCTCTTTTGAAATACTGGAAGTGGTCTCCTGCCTAGACCAGTTATGCCTCTAATAAGACAGTTGTACAAGCTCCTTTGGGTACATATGCCCTAAACTTGCTTTCAGGCTTTCAGCGACTTCAGCTGCTGGATGTGGCTATCCATCCATCTGCTGAGGCCAGTTGCTGGAGGAAACTTGCTGCAGTGGATGTTTGTACGTTCCTGGAATCCAGATGCTTCATGGAAGAAAGAGGAGGGCACTTGATGAGAAGGGCCGGGAGCATAGTTTCTAAAACCTGAGCTCATGGGTTTAGAATTTAAACTCAGACATGTTTAAACTCACGTTGCCATTGTTAATGGACTTGCACCCCTGGCTGTGTGCAGACTGCCCCGAAAAGCCCTCTGCGAAGCTTTCCTGACCCCTTAACCAAGGAGCTCCTTTCTCCTCTGTGCTACTTTCAGTCTTATACCTGCATTTTGGGCGTTTTTCACGTGATTTTGCATTTATTTTTATGCATCTCCTTTCTGTCTTAAACTGAGTTCTTCGAGGGTCAGGGTTTGTGTTTTAGGCATCCCTAGCGTAGTGCCAGGCACAGAATAGCTTCTCAGTAAATGTTTGCCGAAGCGGATTTACTGCATGCTCGGCGTGAGGTAACTGTAGTTGGGACAAGAGTTTGTCATAGCCGTGCCCCTGTGTGATTTTGTTCTGCACTAGATTCCTGGGTCTTCTTGCACACCCGTCATCGCTGTGCCACATGGGCTTCTTCTGTGGCCCTGGTGAGGGAGTTGGATTCAGATCATCACAGTAATGGACTTGGAAGTAACTTAGTGTGACTATGTTGGAAACAAATCAAAGATAAAGTAAGAAAAATAAAGTCGTAAAGAAGAAAGAGATCTTTGAACCAGGATCCGAGGTGGAAGCTGAGTAAAACTATTAGAGACACAGATCTATTGATATTTAGACGGTCCCTTGCCTTCTGCCAGAGTTCAGCTTTGGGAGGGGGGTATGTGACCCAGGGAGGGAAGCAGAGGGGCTTCCTAGGGACCAGGGCAGCGAGTAAAATCCTGGGGACCACCTACAGCGGTCGTGACCAGACCCACACGGATGGGTATGGTGACTGAGCAGTCCCTCTAAGCTGCCTGGTAGTCACAAAGGGAACCTGTGCTTTCATCAGCTGATGAAAAGAAACATACTAGTTCCTCAGGTTAAAAAAAAAGCCCCAAACTCTTTCTTCCTGGGGCATCCAGGTTGGTTCTATATGTGGCTGTGACCTAGAAAGGCTGTGTGACCTGAGCCAATCATTTGACTTCTCTGGGCCTTGGTTTCCTCAGCATTCAGGGATCTCCAATAACCCTTTGGACGCCAGCATCCTCTGGGCAGACTGTGTGTCTAGAATCCCTGTGGATTGAGATCCTGACTCTGGCTCCAAAGAGCAGGGACAGCCACCCCTGGGGTGTTAGCAGCAAACGTTAGTGTTTTCCTTGTAGACTGGCCACTTCCCCAGCTTTGAGGCATTCAGGACCAACGACTGCTCCTGGAAAGTGACTGCACCCCCTGGGAGCGCTGAAAGCCCCGCAGTCATTACACGCATGCTCGAAGCCCCAGGCGAGTCCCCTGCAGTGAGCAGACTGTGACTCCCACAGCGGTATGCCCACCCCGGATTCCCACGTGGCCACAGGGTGCCTGCGCTCAGCGCCCAGAACCTTCCAGACAAGGCGCTGCTGGGTGTGAAGAGGGGATTGCAGATGGCAGCGCTGGGGAAGGAGGGGCTCCCTCCGGTGCAGACCCTTCCCCGGGGTAGAGTCAGGACGCAAAGCTGGAGAGAGTGGCTCCAGGCCCCCCGAGCGGGTCGCCTGACAAAGGCTTTTCTGCAAGTTTGTATTTTGCAGAATGATTTGAGGGGAACTGGCTTCAGCCCCGAGCTCCTCCCCTCCCTCAGATTCCTGCAGTCACAGACCTGCTGTCTTGCCTTCAACCACTTTCTCCCTTTCTGTTATCAAAACGGGCTCTGACCTAGCCTTTATCTGAGAAACTCATTCACACTGGGGTGTGGATTATTCACACCTCTTTGGACCCTACATTTTCACGGTGTCCAAAGTCTGCAAGAGGAAGAAATCTAACGGAGATTTTCAGGCATTGGCGAGAGGAAATATTGCAGCGGGCTCTCCCATCCCCTCCACACACACCCACCCTGGCAGGGCTGGCTGTGCTGACGGGCAAAGATTTGGCCAGCTGTACTCTGTGGGTTTGGGGCGCAGGGCGGGTCCGGTCTAAATAGGAAGTAGGTAAAGTTCCCTTCAAGCCTACTCTGGGCTGTTCTCTGACACCCAAGGCACCTGTTATATTTGCCCCGTCCAAGGCCCCCGACGTAAAGAGGGTCTTATACACGTTCCATTCTCCCATCGTAAGGCACGTGTGTCGCGTTACGGCAGTAATCACTCAGTACTTTCCAGTGCTGGTGTTAGCAAAGCAATAGGGCTAATCTGTTAATGGGTTAACGCACTAGAACTCCCAGGCAGAATATTTGTGCTTTAATTGGAATCTCCTGAAAATGATGCCCTGCTACAAAGGGAGAGTGGGAGTTTCAGGACCCCATGGTGGGGCTGCAGAGATATTGGGTGAGCCAGGGACCCCTCCATTCACACCACCAGGAACCAGCCCCTCCATCTTGGTGATGAGGGTCTTTCTTGTCAGCCAGAGCCCACGGTGGCCCTGGGGCACCCCCTGAAAGGGGACGTGGGAGAACAGAGTTGACCGGCAGAGGAGACAGGAAGGTGGAGATGGGAAGAGAGGAGATTGCTGGTGGGGAGGGAGCGGGGTGGAGGTCACTGACTGATGAAAATCATTCTCTGTGCGGAGCCGAGATCTATTTCTCCATTGGAACTGAAAGCTAGTTCCATCGTGTAGTCAGTTATTTGTGTTCTGAGTAGCTCTCTTTGAAGGCAACTTTTGCCAGAAAGTTTCAAGACATCTAAGTGCAAGGGTCAGAAGGGTCCGAAGCAGGAGGGGACCAGCGAGCCTTGTGCTGGCTGCTTTCTTTAGAGCCCGGGCGGCTGGAACTTCAACTACCCAGTGAGAGTTCTGCTTTTGTGGACTTCATGGTTGGCCCTGAAAAATGTTTGCTTGGTTTTTTTCCCCTAAAATTTAACTGTCAGACAAGCTTTGGTCACAGGCTGGCTCTGCCCTGCGCCTATGTCGACACCACTCGGGGTCTCCCCTTCGGGCCCTTTGCACAGACCCTCGCGGTCAGGGACCTTGGTCCAGCCGCCTGGACCAGCAGGACACACGGACCCTCTAACCCCACCGTCCCTGCCTCTCTGCTCTTCACAGAATGGGCTGAACGGCTTACATCTGGCCTCTAAAGAAGGCCACGTGAAGATGGTGGTCGAACTTCTGCACAAAGAGATCATCCTGGAAACGACAACCAAGGTACGTCTCTTGGTGGCGGGGGGTGGGGGGTGGGGCGGGAGGTTTCCATCAAAATTCACATATTGTCCCAAACCCTAAAGACATAGAAACCAGCCCTTCATGACAGAAACCCAAGCCTGCTTCTGAACTCCTCTCGTCCTTCCAGTCACTTCCTAGCCCTGTGAACCCCTGAAGTCACCTGAAAAACACAGGACCCCATTTCCACAAGGATTCAGGGGGCCTTTATCCTCATCACTCGACTGTAAAGCTAAAAATAAAACCGTTTGCCCAATGGCTTCATGCTTTCCCAAGCTAAGAGGTCCACAGGCAGGTGCCTTGGGTCCAAATCCTCGCTGAGATGTTTCATACTCTGTGACCTGAAGCAAGTCACTCAGCCAGTGAGAAGCCTCAGTTTACTCATCTTTAAAATGGAGATTATAATATGTAGTTGCAGGATTGGTATGAAAATCAAATGTGATAGTGAATATATAATGCCTATATAGGAAGAAATCAATAAATATTGGTGACTGTGTCGTTCATGAGGGCTGTGGAAGAGTCCACACCCCTCTCATTCATCCTTCTCCAACCCTGAGTCTTCCTTGGTCAGCCCCAAACCCATTTCCTCTCCTTACTGGGTCCCTTGAACAGTGAACAGTGTTCTGTTTACTCCAAGCATTTATGTGATGTCACACCTCTCACAGCAGGACGGTTCTCCCCAAAGCAGTAGATTATAAACACCAGTGACTTAAGTCCAGAAACTGCAGTCATGAAATTGATGCACCTACACGTTGCAAAATCAGTTTCATTTCTTATGCATCTTATTTGTTTACTAAGCAACAAGCAGCCAGCGTTTAAAAACAAGCAAAATTAAACCAAAAAAATCACCTCTGTTTACTGTGTCAAGTACTGTTTCCCCTTCTCCCCCCTCCTTTGTTACATCCCATGGTTTTCTTCCTGGGCTGGTCCCTGCAGCCTCTTATTTTCCATTTGCTGTTTATTCAGCGTGGTCTCATGCACAGCCCCGATTTCAGTTCCACGCAGCAAACGTTTTACCACCTCGTGAGCAGAGAACCAGAAGAACAACAGGTAGAGAACAGATATAATTTATGGTTATGAAGTGAACTTCCAAAATATTATGAAGGTAGACTCATCTCTCGAGGTAAAATTCTGTAATTTTCATGTCATTTCCCAAAGGTGAAAAGATCTCACGGATGAAATAGACTGATTTGCTCTTTCTGAACGTGTACAGGGCATCTCTTTTCTAACCCCATGACAAATACCAATTGTTTCCACCCGGCTTCTTCTGTGGATGAAAGGGATGTGGTTATTTCTCATCTGATGCTGTCAGCTGCCTGGCCGCAAGCATGGTGCCGTCTGACGGGCTGTGGTGGCCAGAGTGGCTGTCCTCGCCCTGGCATCCCCACAAGAGCTGCAGAAACACTACGCGTTTACTCCCTCCGAATTTCCCCCTTGGATCGGTATTCTGCAAGCGAACGCTTGGTGTGTCTCTGTTATTTATAGAAATTGTATAAGCCAACGTGGTTTCTGAGGGCCCAACAGAGGGAGGAAAAAAAGGGTGAAGCTGAAACCGTGGGCAAAACAAGAGTCACAACAGATTGGGGAATTGCAATGGGTCTCGCAAGCAGGAGCGAGATTAAAAAAAGAAAAGACTAAAAAGCCAAAACCAATATAGGTTCCTAAACTGTGCTTAGAAAATTTTAAAGTGTGAAACAAATGTATTCTTTGCCTCCCCCTGCACCCCCCTCCCCAGCCCGGGCACTCACTCAGCACCCACTGCAGCCACCCTCCCTGCCGTGAGCTCTGGGACTCCCTGGAAATGGAGAAATTGGGTCTTTGTGGATCCAAATATAGCTAAGTACTTTTTCCTGCTTCTTTGAGGGCACGTTCCTTCATGCTGTGGGAGGAGCAGAAAAACCCATCTCCCTGTGACTCCGGACCTGAGGCTGGGGGTCTTCTTGAGCCTTGCGGCGCGTGCAGTGTGTGCGGTGTGTGTGGAGGGGGGCATACATTCCTCACCAGGGCTGCTCTCAGCCCAGGTTCTGAAGACGTCACGGGCCGAGTCCCACAGCCAGGCCTCCACATCTCTCCCTGGCCAGCTTCCCTCCACGGGGGTTTATACGGGGTGAGTCCTGTCGTCGTGGGATTTCAGGCAGGAAGGGGCAGACGGAAGGAAATGTTTGAAATTTCCTTCTCGAGCTGGCCCAGTGCCTGACGCAGACGTGCTCAGCGTGTGGTGAGTGGATGGATGGACATGGCACGCCTCCTTCTAGGTGGGGAGGCGTGGAGGTCTGAGTCCTGATTCCTAGAGAAGGTTCTGGTGCCAGCAGCCCCGTTCCACTTGGTACAGCTAGTGAGTTGGACCCAGGTGCCAAGGTGTCTAAGTGGAGGCTCTTCGGACTTCGAAGAAAAAAAGATTACTCAGCATCTTTATACTCATTTCTGACACTTATTCTCTGATGGATATTTGAGGAAGAGCCCTTCTGCTTATCAAGTGGGACTTAAGGAGAAATCAGAAAGACACATTTGGGGGGTAACGAGAGGACCCTCCTGCTTGAAACAGGCCACGCTTTAGAGACAGAAACATGAGCCCTGGGGCGTCGGGTGGCCCTGTGATGCTCAGACCCCCCTGGGGGAGGCGCTTGGCTCCCAGTGGCCGGTGGCCCCAGCGCAGAGACTAGATTTGAAGTCCCTGTTTGGTGGGTTTCCTGAGATGGATTGGCAAGTGTTCATGTAATTTAGTTAAAAACTATATGCCGTCTGAACTAGAATATGTGAGGTCGTGTGAGATCTGTGCGCCTCAAGTAGCAGAGGGACAGATGGGTCCAGCTGTGGTCCCTGTTTGATGGACGTTGTCAAGTGGGCCTGCCCCGCCTGCCCCTCCCGGAGCAGGGATGCCCCTGGGATCACTTCGGGGAGAGGGACTTGGGAGGGAGGCAGGAAGGAGCCTGGCAGGGAGGTGCATCCCGGAAACGGAAGCCACCTGCCGGACCTGACCCCGCCCGTCCAGGAAGTGCTGTTAAATGCCCAGGATGGATCCAGACAAGAAACCTCACGCGTCCCCGCCACTACCACCACCTTCAGAGCCTGCCTGGCGTCTTAGTCTCTGTTACCAGTTCTCAGCTTCTGAAAAGTTTACCTTAAAACAGCTGTGAATCTCATTTGCTTCTAATGTTTCTTCTCTCCGGCCTTCCTCTCCTCTCTGACTTGGTGAACTCTGACTCACTGTATTTTAGTTATTCATGTTCTTCCTTTGTGTTTTCCTCTGCCAGGTTCTATTCTATTTATTTTTCTGCACTTGGTTTCATATTTTTCTTTTCTTCTACGTACATTATATAGTTCCTTTTACTAACCCTCCCCCCAACTCCTTTACCTATTTCTGCCCTTCCCACTTCTATCTGATGCTTGACTACCCCTCACCCAGTGCCCCCTTTGGTCCAGCCTTTGGCCGGTGCGTGTTGCTGTAATGGCGCGAGGGAGCTGGGCCCGCGGGATCTGTGACCTCCTTTTCCCTGGAGCTCGGGGCCTCCGCCCCGTCCTGCAGGGCCACAGCCCGGGAGGAGCCGGACGTCCAAGGAGCCATCTTGCCTGGCAGCCCTTCCGCAGGTGGCCTGGGGAATTCTGACTGCCCGTCAGCCGATGTCAGGACGCCGAGCCCAAGTGCAGCAGATCCGTGCTGAGAAGTTGGCTTTCTTGTTCTGGGGCATTCTTTTTTCAGGAGAACGGGAAGAACTTCCCTCCATAGGTTTCCAGGGCTGTTCATGATGTCTGATGGGTCAGGCACACAAGTGTGTGTAGTCCACCCCTTGGGGCCATAAAGGAAGCCCGCTGCCTCCCCGCAGACGACACCCTTATCCCGCACCTGTGACAGCCCTGTACCCATGACGGGCCCCTGGGAACCTCCTGTCTTCCCTCCCCGTGTTTCAGAAGGGGAACACGGCGCTGCACATCGCCGCCCTGGCGGGTCAGGACCAGGTGGTGCGGGAGCTCGTCAACTATGGCGCCAACGTCAACGCCCAGTCACAGGTGATGCTTAGGGCCCCGGGCGGTGGGGCTGCCCGTCCCCTTCACCCGGGTGGACACGCTGTGTGGCCGAGTCCAAACGTATTCAGATGTCTCCAAGCACCTTCCTGCTTTTTCCTGCTTCACAGTGGACGTTCTAAGCGCAATGGGGTGGGTCATTGTGGACCCCATCTCTGTTCCTTTAGCTGAATAGTATATTTAGTTGTGGCTCATCTGTGTACGGGGGGGGACATGAGGGCGGATGAGGAAAGGAGTGAAATTAGCAGGGGGTGGGTGTGCAGAAGAGGCTGACCATTCTGGGAGGGGCAGAAACAGACTTCCGGAGAGGATCACCCCCACCTGGTGGCCTTCTGCAGTAAACCCCGCTACACCATTGCAGAGTGTCCGTGTGTTATTATAGCTGGAGACACAGGTGGGGATGTTGCCACGAGGGCTGGGTGGAAACAGGATGCAGGGAGAGCTGTCTGCGAGTTTGGAGGATCTTGCATTGGTTTCAGCATCTGTCACTAACGTGGGTGAAGGCCAATGGCTTTTTCTCTTGGCTTACAGAAAGGCTTTACACCCCTGTACATGGCAGCACAAGAGAATCACTTGGAGGTGGTTAAGTTTTTGCTGGAAAACGGAGCTAATCAGAATGTAGCCACAGAAGTAAGTACCTTGGGGATGCGGCCTCACGGCTGAATGTCTCTCGGGGGGAGGACACGGTCCCAGGGGAGTGTGTTCCTGGGACATGGCTCGGGATGCATTCTCTGCCATGATCAATGTCCTGGGTGCTGTTGGACCCTGCAAGGGGGCAAGAGACAAAGTTATGGTCGTTGAGGGATGCCCAGACACGTGCCAGAGAAGTGACAGCAGGGGTGAGCCTGTCATTCCCACTGTGACAAACACTGGAGGCCGGGCTGGGGTGGGAGGCGTGCGTGCACGTGTGTGTGTGTGTGTATGTGCGTGCGCGCGCACGTGCGTGTGTGACAGGTCTGCCTAGGACCTTAATGAGAAAGGCTCTTGCCGGGAACCCACGTACACTCTTGGACAAGTCACTCGACCCTGAGTTTGGTCACTGGTGAAATGATGAAATCGGACTAGATGGAACCAAAGCTTCTCTTGACTCTTAGCATCAGATGGCATCTACGTTGCCAGTTCAGGGGGCCCGAGGAGATTAATAACAGTAGCTCACAATTGAAACCTCGGTGCCTGGTGTGGTTTCCAGCGTTTGGTAGGCGTTCAATAATATTTGTGGAATGAATGAAGGAATAATGGTCGGCCGTCAGTTCACGGCACCGTCCTGACACCGGGTGATGGGGTAAGAGGCAGGCAAACAGACAGGGCAGTAAAACTCTCATCAACGCTCCGACTAGGAGCACGTCCTAAAGGAAAAGTTAAATACGCGCCAAAGGGAAATTCCTGGAGGTGCTGTGAGACGGCAAGGAACGAAAGCAGGGCCAGGAGCGGCGTCGGGGAGGAGGTGGCATCTCAGCCGGGCTCGCAGGCTGTGGAGGAGGGAGGTCCTCTCGGGCACAGGGCAGGAGCCCTGAGCTTGAAAGCGCGTGTCCTGCCCTGAGGACCGAGTGGTCGGGACGGGCAGAGCAAATGGTCTCTCCTCTCCCCCTCCCCGGTCAGGACGGCTTCACCCCTCTGGCCGTGGCCCTGCAGCAGGGCCACGAGAACGTGGTGGCCCACCTCATCAACTACGGGACGAGGGGGAAGGTGCGCCTGCCGGCCCTGCACATCGCGGCCCGCAACGATGACACGCGGACGGCCGCAGTGCTGCTGCAGAACGACCCCAACCCCGACGTGCTCTCCAAGGTGAGGCGGCCGGCGGGGCCGGGGTCGTGCCGGGGCCTGTGCCGGGGGCCCTCGGGGTCTCCGCCGATTCCGGCAGTTACCTGGAACCAGCCAGACCACAGAAGCGCCAGCGTGCACCCCAAGCACCCGCCCCGCTACGCCCGCCGTTCCACCAGCCAGCTGAGCGCCACGGGGGACGCCCCCCTTTAAACCCCCGGGCGATGCCGAAGGACGTGTGCTCGCTGTGGCTCCAGGTCACCCAGAACAGCGTCCAGGCGGGGCAGGAGGGGCCTCTGGCCAGAGGAGGACTTTGCAGTCCATCCCCCCCACCCAGATGGTGTTCTAGAAGTTTATTCCAGCTCTTTCCCCAGCTTCCCCCCGGTCGGAGGGAGGGCGGGAAGGGTCCCCACATGGAGATGGGACCGGAGAGGGGCCTCCCAGGGGCCTGGACAGCCCGCCATCTGCACACGCTGTCCGATGTTTCCGCTCCCTGTAAGTTTAGACTTAGCGTCTCCCTCCCGCTGCGAACGCACTTGCAGTAAGTCAGTCCCGCAGGCCCCTGCCCCATGGTCACGGGGTTCCGCCAGGAACACTGCTGCCTGGATTGTTAGGCGTGGTCGGGGGTTGGGCACAGAAGGATGACAAGGGACCCCCCCAGCTGGCCACCCAGGGGCCACCGCACCCCTATGGGGGCTGAAACCATCCCGAGGATTAAGGTCATGGACCCCATAACACTTCTCACTCATTCATTAAAATGTCTTCAGAAGTAACCGTCCAGAGGAACGGGCCCTGCCTGCAGGGTGGGAGGCGACCCTGGTCCATGGTTTGTCCATGTGAACCACGGAGACTGGGTGTCCCCAGAGGTAGCACCTCACTTTTGGATGTAATTGACGTGGGGCATCTCTTGACCCCTTCCTTCTGAATCTGCCTGCTGTGTGAGGTCCTCTGGTCCTGCCGGCTTTTCAGAACCCCAGGCTGATTCTGAGGTAGAAATGGCAGTACGTGGCTTGTGACACCTTGTCCCCCTCTGTTGTGTGCCAGACGGGATTCACCCCCCTCCACATCGCAGCTCATTACGAGAACCTCAACGTGGCCCAGCTGCTCCTCAACCGGGGAGCCAGTGTCAACTTCACGCCCCAGGTGAGGCCCTTTGGTGAGGCCGCCCATGCGTGCGGGGATTGGGCGTCTAGAATCCAGTGCCCCCCTCTTGTGGCACCAAGGACATCCCCGCACTGCAGACATGCCTGTGGGTGAAGCAGCCCTGGATGGGTTTCTAAGAAATTGCAGCCTGTGTTTTTGATTCTGGGGGACCTGGGCTCAGCCAGCTTGCTGTGATGAACTGAGAGGCTGGCGGGTCCTTAGAGGCTTTGAAATCTTTCTTAGGCGAGAAGAGTCCTAACAGCGGGCTCCGAGTGGCCGCTTGCCTTGGGCTGGGGCAGGGCCACAGAGGAGCAGGGCGCAGAGCAGCTGCCTCCCAGACAAGGATACACGCCCTGACCAGTCCCTTCCTCCCTTCCAGAACGGCATCACGCCTCTGCACATTGCTTCCCGCAGGGGGAACGTGATCATGGTGCGGCTTCTGCTGGACCGCGGGGCCCAGATAGAAACAAGGACCAAGGTGCGTGCCAGCCAGCGGCCCGGCAAGGCCAGGGGAGCGAGGGCTGCCTTCCAGGCCTCCACCCAGGTAGTGGGCTCCCCGTGACCAGCTAGGGAAGGGCGTCCAGCCTCTAGAACAGCACACAGGGGCAGCTGGAGACCAGACTGCTCCATCGAGCTGGTCCTTAAGGAAGCCTTCTCGTGCCTCTCCGGCTGGAATGATGCCACAGGTGCCTTCTCTCCAGCGACCTCTGATGGGTGCCTCTGGGGCTTTCTCTTTTTGACTGTCTTTTAAAGGATGAATTGACACCCCTCCACTGTGCAGCTCGGAATGGGCACCTGCGAATCTCAGAGATCCTGCTGGACCACGGGGCGCCCATCCAAGCCAAAACCAAGGTGCGAGCTTCCTTTCTGCAAGGAGCATCTCTTAGGCAGGGCTCCAGGTCAGGCCGACCCGGGTCGAATCCCATTTCTGAGAAACAGAGATGCTAATTCTACTAACTCAGCCAGTGTGTGTGACGTTGACCCCAATGTCTGTCACACAGGAGGCACTCAGCTCTAATTATTATCTAGATCAAGGTTGGCACCCTTTCTCTCTATAGGGCCAGATAGTAAATATTTTTAGGCTTTGCAGGCCCTGGTCAGTGTCACAACAATTCAAATCTACCACTGTAATGGGGAAGCAGCTGTGGATAATGTACAAACTAGCAGCCCTGTTCTAGTAAAACTTTATTGCCAAGCACAGGCAGCAGGCTGGAGTTGTCCCATGGGCTGTCATTTGTCTGTACAGCTCGAGATCAGGCCTCATCTCTTTTACCCTGGCTCCAGAAAAGACAGGACCTAAGCACTCGGGGAGTCTTCAGAGCCTGGGCCGGACTGGATGATATTGAAAAGAAAACAAAGCGGTTCTTCTCGAGGTCCTTTCGGGGCCAGAGCAAAAGCCCAGCCCTCAGTTCTAACAAGAGGTCTTGAGTCTTACTGGGCCCAAAGCTGTCAGACTACCTGGTGTTGCCTACACCGCCTCCAGGCCCACTGCCTCGTTCTTGGGGTGAATTTAGAAGGTGGTCAGAGCAGAGCAAGGCAGAAACCAGACCCACCCATGGCCACTCCCGAGGTTTTCTGTGCGTAGCTCCCTGTCATAAGATTCTACACCATAAGAGCAATTTATTCCCTGACCGAGGGTTATGTGAGAGTTCAGTGGAGCTCTCTGAAATCTGGGTCATGTTCACGGCCCAGGCTGTCGTGTGTGTGTGTGTGTACACTTCCCCTTTTTATAAGGACAGCAGTCATATTGGATTAAGGTCTACACCAGTGACCTCATCTTAACTAACTACATCTGCAATGATCCTGTTTCCAAATGAGGCCACATCACGAGGTCCTGGGCTTTAGGACTTCAACATGTGAATTTGAGGGACACAGTTCAATTCAATCACTAACAATAGCCATCATGCCGCTTGATTGTGTTTCTTCCTCGCTGAAAATCCTGCTTTCAGTTGTCTCTTACTAAAACCTAACGTCCCAGTTTCCTCGCTCAGGGGCTTTCATGATGCAGCTCCTGCCTGCCCCTGGAGTCCAGCTCTATGCCCTTGGCCTCCCGCGTGTTTACCTGCATGGAGCTCCCTGGGTCCCAGGGCGGCTGCCTCTGTGGCACTGCACACGCCATTCCCTTCTCGGGGATGCTCTTCCTGTGTCGTCTTCCTGGCAAGATCCTAGCTCAGGGATCACCTCCCTGGGAAGCCTTCTCTCCCCATGTCCCCCCGACCGCATCATGACTCCACACTCCCCTGCTCCTCTGTGCTTTATCAGGCCTTCCTGATGTCACCACACGGAGTGGCAACCATGTATCTCTTTTCCCATCTTTAACCTACTAGCCTGCCAGCTTCCTTGGCCTGGAATTCTGTCTGTTCTGTTTCCCCAGAGCTTATCCCATACCTGGCGCACGTTAATCGCTTAATATTTGCTGAATTTGTGTCTGAATGAATGAGTGAGTGAGTCTTCTCTGTCTTTAATTGTTTGAAAGAAATTGCTATTTAAGAAACAGCGAGGATCCTTAACAGTTTTTTAAAGTGATGTGCACTTGTCAAGGACAAAGAACGGAGGGTTTTAGATCCAAATTCCATTTTAGCATCATTCATTCATTCAAGACCACACTGATTAAGGACCACTGTGTGTGTTACATGCATGCGTGGGGCGTGTAAGAGATACTAGGCGCAGTCACTGATCTTA
The DNA here is from genome assembly GCF_008692025.1 of Phocoena sinus. NCBI lineage: Eukaryota > Metazoa > Chordata > Mammalia > Artiodactyla > Phocoenidae > Phocoena > Phocoena sinus. The sequence goes on along the minus strand of NC_045783.1, from coordinate 32,938,558 downwards.
AGAAGCTTCTAAGGAAGGAGAGAAGATACATACGCCTGAAAAGTTAATTATGAAAACAATTCGGCAAGTATATAAGTACGGTCCGAGTGAGGGGTACAGATGAGAAAAGCCCACAGGAATCAAAGGTGGCCAGAGGAGGCCTCGTGAAAGAGGTGGGCCTGGCTAGAGCTGGACTGGAGGATTTGGCGTTGTGAGAAGAAAGTTTGCAATCAGAGACCAGCAGGAATGCGGAGGCCGGAATGAACCAGGCTCACCCGGGAGCCACATGGAAGCCCTGTGTAGGGAGGAGGTGGGAAGTGAGGTTGGAATCATTGCCTGCCTTGAATTTCCATGTTCATTTCCTTTGCAACTGGTTGTTTTCCCTGTTCACCAGAATGGCTTGTCCCCAATCCACATGGCGGCTCAGGGAGACCACCTTGACTGTGTCCGACTCCTATTGCAATACAATGCAGAGATAGACGACATCACACTGGACCACCTGACCCCGCTCCACGTGGCTGCCCACTGCGGCCACCACAGGGTGGCCAAGGTCCTTTTGGATAAAGGGGCCAAACCAAACTCCAGAGCCCTGGTGAGTAGGAGGCTATCGGAAAAGGTGCCAGAGGGGCTAGGGCCAGAGCTGCATGGCTGAGCCCCCCAGGGAGGTACCCACTGGTGCCTGGAGCTGCCCTGGAGATTCAGGGCGGGGACAGTGTCGGGGGGCGGGGCGCTGAGGCCCGCGGGGCGTGGCAGCGCACAGGCGGATGTGACCTTACTCCCTGCCGCGTCCCACACATAATGACCGAGACCCCGTAACGGGCTGAGGTCTGGGTGGGTTTGGGCCCAGGACACCTGGCTCACAAGCAGTGTGTGCGGTAGGTATGCGGGATGTCACTCCCGTCCGTGCCCAGAGCTGAGGGTTGGTGATTTCTAGCGACTGCCTGGCTTTTTGACCTGCTTTGGGGGCGAGTGAAATGGGCTCAGCTAAGCATCCTTCCTCTGCAGAGGGGCTCACAGTGGTCATGGTGCTTGAGCAGAGGTGAGTTCAGGCCTAAAGCAAATTCCCTCCTGGGACTGTGGTTCCTTTCGCTCGCCCCAGGCCGGGGGCTCCCGGGGAAGTTGCTGGCGGGGCCGGAGCGCTGCACGGAGCCTGCCCACACCCGCCATCTCCCCTCTGCCCATTCCCAGAGGAGGAGAATTTAGAAGGCCGGACAGCCTCCAGGCCGCCAGTTTGGCTCGTTCATTCATTTATTCATTCATTTGTTCAGAAAGCTTTCACCGAGCAGTCCCCGCTTGCCGGCCACTGTCTGGGGTAGTCGGGGTTTCTCAACCTCAGCACTACTGACATTTGGGGCCCGATGTTCTTTGTTGTAGATGTTTAGCAGCATCCCTGGCCTCCGCCCACTAGGCGCTAATAGCACTCCTCCCCTCCTTGTGACAATCAAAAACGTCTCTAGACATTGCCAAGTGTCCCCGGGGCGGGGGATGGGTGGTGAGACAAAATCCCCTCCCCTCACATTGAGAACCACTGCCCTAGGGGTTAAAGCACTGAAAAAACAAGCAGACGGGCAAAACCCCGCGAACAAACAGAAATCCCTGCCCTGGTGGAATTTGCATCCTAGCGTATCGTGTTGGAGCAGGGCTGAGGTGCAGAAATCCACTTGACTAGAAACGCACGGCGGTTTCAGGGAACCTGCTGGGCTTCACAGCAGTTCTCTTTACTGTAAATTTCCCCTTAAGGAAACTTTAAACGGCAGGCTCTTTCAGTGCGTCCAAAAATGTGACTAAATTTGGAAAAAGGGTTTACAGACAACATATCCAGGACCTCGCCTGGTGCATAGTGAGAGCCACCCGCCTCTTCCGTGATGCATAGTGATTGACGTTTAGGCTGGGCAGGGGCTGCCTTTTCATCAGCAGGGTGGTCTGGGTGTTCCTTGGGCTTGAGTGTGAGCCCCTGCTTGCCTGTCTCCCTTTGTGTGGGGCTGCAGAATGGCTTTACCCCCTTACACATCGCCTGCAAGAAGAACCATATCCGCGTCATGGAGCTGCTGCTGAAGACGGGGGCCTCCATCGATGCTGTCACTGAGGTAGGAGAAACTCCGCAGACGAGTGGACGGTCTCCGCGGGCCTTCTTCCAACAGCCATCTTGAGAGTTGTTCTTTGTGGCTGCGTGTGTGTGTGTGTGTGTGTGTGTGTGTGTGTGTGTGTGTGCTAGTCTAGAACTCTCAGGAATACATCAGGGGTCGCTAAGACCGGGAGCTGATGTCAGATCTCAGGGAGCTGTCCAAGGTCAGATGCAAAATGTTTTGAGTTGTACATGTGGGTGGAATCACCCTGCAGTGTTTTTTTTCCCCCTCCGGCCATTTTCCTAGAAGCAGACCCATTTCATAGAACTCCCTTTCCTTGGAAGACTCTTCTGGAGCCCCTAGAGGCAGGAAAGCTTAAGCTCCATCTGGCTATGTGTCTGGAGGAGTGGGCAAGTCTCCCCCGTCTCACTCCTGTCTGGTCTGTTCCAGTCTGGCCTGACACCTCTCCACGTGGCCTCCTTCATGGGGCACCTGCCCATCGTGAAGAGCCTGCTGCAGCGGGAAGCATCGCCCAACGTCTCCAATGTGGTGAGTCCGTGGGGAGAGCAGGCCCTTCCTGTGGACGGAGGGCTCAGAGGCGAGCGTTTGCCAGCGATCCCAAGCGCTCCTCTCGAGGACAGAGGTAGAATTCTCAGAATAGCAGGCACTTCAGACTTGGGGAGATGACTGTATGTACTGACGCTTTCTCAGTTAAATGTGTCACCCATGTGTAAGTCTTGGGGGTTTTATTTTGGACGATCATTTGGGAATTTCTGTGAGTGGTATCTGGGAATACATGTATGTTTTTAAACATTCCTTAGCTCTGGGGTTTACCTTTAAGTGTATCTTACACACACACACACACACACACACACACACACCAGGCATCAGCAGACTAAAGGCTGAAGTTGCTTTTTGCTGGGGCACCTCCACCTCCTGGATAAATGTCCACCAAGCTACTCCAGGCTGGCACTGCGGAGCTCTGTGTGTGCCCTTTTGCAAACCCAGCAGGTGTTAACACTTCCATAATTTTATTTTACAGAAAGTGGAGACCCCGCTACACATGGCAGCCAGAGCAGGACACACGGAAGTGGCCAAATATTTGCTCCAGAACAAAGCCAAAGTCAATGCCAAGGCCAAGGTGGGTTCTGGAGGTGGGAGGGATCCCAGACGGAAGCAATTCAAGAGTAGGAGGAGCAATCCTCCCTGACCGGAGACCGGGCTGCAGGGCTCATGGCGCCGAGATTCCTTGTCACACCTGCTTGTTTGCAGCACACACTCCGGTTCTGCTTTGCAAGGGTTCTGAGAAGCCCAGAGATGTGTTGGCACCAACAAAAGGCCAAGAAACAGTATTGCGGCGGGGGAGGGGGGCGGGGGGCGGGGCGGGCTGAAAGGTTGCGTGGTGGTTACAGTCATAGTATCAGAAGAGAAGCAACTTTTTGAAGAAAGCGTTGCCGGTGAAAATCAAGATGCCCTCGCGATGTAAAAGGCATCTCTGAGGTACTGAGTGAGCAAAGGGTAAGAAGAGCTGCCGAGTTTGCAATCTGGCTTTGGCCAGGATCAGGCTTTCTTACCGCACAGACCACAGAGCCTCTGTTTAGTGTCAGGACTGTGGTTTGGGTTTGAGCCACGTGAGGGAGGCCCCTAGCTGGGCCCAGTAACACAGAGACCCTGCCCACTGACCCCCTCAGCTTCCGGAGGAAACTGGAAGGGGGGGGGTGCGGGAGCTGGGATGAAAAGTCATCTTTCCCCAGGTCTGACCCTCCCATTGCCCCTGGCGTAGAGAAAACCAGAGTAGCCTTCAGACAGAAAGACAAGTGGACTCTTAGACAGGACTCGGGAGACAGTGCAGTTCACCTTGTTTGATTGCCCTTCACTTAGTGTGGGCAGATAAAGTGTTTTTTGCAATAAAGTGTTTTTTGCAGATAAAGTGTTTTTTACAATTTGAAGTTTTGTGGCAACCCCGTGTTGTCAGGTGGATAGCATTTTTCTAGCAGTAAAGTATTTTTTAATTAAGGTAAGTGTATTTTTTAGACATAATCCTATTGCACACATAATGGAGTGTAATAGCGGGTAAATAACTTTTATATGCACGGGGAAACCAAAAAAATTCATGTGACTCGCTTTACTCTGTTACCCAATTTATTGCAGTGGTCTGGAACTGAGCCCACAATGTCTCCGAGGTCTGCCCGTAAGAGCAACCACAATGTATAGTTTGTGCCAAACGTGGTGTGAAACATCTTATACACGCTGTCTGCTTGATCCTAACCATAGCCCTATGAGGTCAATGCCATTATTCCCATTTTACCGATGGGAAGGCTGAGCCTTTGGGCAATTAAGTAGGAATAACAACTAACTTGAAAGGTTGTTATAAGGATTAAATAATATAGAACATATTGGTTCCCATAACTCAGAGATTTGAACCTCAGCTCTTCCTCTTACTAGCTGTGTGGCCTTGAGAAAGTCACTTAACCTCTCTGGGCCTCACCTGCCTTCTTTATAAAATGAAGAGTTGGGTTAGGTAACCTTAGCGTTCCCTGTTCTTTGTTTTTGCTTTGGGTTCCAGGATGACCAGACCCCACTTCACTGTGCAGCTCGCATTGGCCACACAAACATGGTGAAGCTCCTGCTAGAAAATGACGCCAACCCCAACCTGGCCACCACTGCCGGGCACACCCCCCTGCACATCGCAGCCCGAGAGGGCCACGTGGAAACGGCCCTGGCCCTTCTGGAAAAGGAGGCGTCCCAGGCGTGCATGACCAAGGTACAGCATTCCTCCTCCCGTTCTCCAGAGCGGCAGGCTGGTCCCAGCTGATCCTGGGGCAGGGGAGGGCGTTCCCATCTGGTCCTCTGTATTGCCTTGACTGTGCTGAGGGCTGCTGGGAGGAATGGACCCACAGGACTGGCCGCCACCTGTGAGCTGGATGTGTCCCGTCCTTCCCCAGGAAGGTGAACTGCAGTTTCTCTTCCAGCCACCAGCCTTCGTCTGTTTATCATGGAATGGCTCAGGATCTGCTCTGGCCAGACCAGACAGGCTCTGGGATGCGAGAAGGCTGGTGGCCCAGGCCCTGCCCGCAACTAGCTGGCTGTCAAATAACAGCACCAGTGGTTTTGACTCCGTCACGAGAGGGGCAGGTGGCAGCCCCCTGGGCTCTGGGAGTCTCAGCAGGATCACACCTTCTGCGCCCTTTATTCTACTGGCATCTCCACACCAGTCGGGGTGGGACACCTCCTTTGCCGTGGGCCCTTTCTCCAGGGAGGATGGCAGGCCTCCCCACGGTTCTGACGGCCTGTGTTTCTCCTCAGAAAGGATTTACCCCTCTCCACGTGGCTGCTAAGTACGGGAAGGTGCGCGTGGCACAGCTGCTGCTGGAGCATGACGCACACCCAGACGCCGCCGGGAAGGTGAGCTTGACCTTCCCTCCTGCCAGGGTGGACCCGGGGCAGAGGGGCAGCTGCACCTGGGTGGTCATCTCTGCCTGAGCCGACTGTGTCCCCCTTGCGAATGGGCAGCCGTCCAGGAAGAATGGCCTCTGGGGAGACAGATCTTTCTGACAGAGGCCTTGCCCTTCTACAAAGACCCGGTGGCCCCTCTGAGCGAGGCTGCTGCACTGCCCCATCAGCCCCTAGGACCCCCAGGAATGGAGGTGACCCCCAGGACTGAGGCGGTGACCCCAGGACTGAGGCAGTGACCCCAGGACTGAGGACGTGGCCCCAGGACTGAGGAGGTGACCCCCAGGAATGAGGAGGTGACCCCCCAGGAATGAGGAGGTGGTCCCAGGACTGAGGAGGTGACCCCCAGGACTGAGGAGGTGACCCCAGGACTGAGGCAGTGACCCCAAGACTGAGGAGGTGGCCCCAGGACTGAGGAGGTGGCCCCCAAGGAATGAGGAGGTGACCCCAGGACTGAGGAGGTGGCGCCAGGACAGAGGAGGTGACCCCAGGACTGAGGAGGTGACCCCAGGAATGAGGAGGTGACCCCCAGGACTGAGGAGGTGACCCCAGGAATGAAGTGGTGACCCCAGGACTGAGGAGGTGACCCCAGGACTGAGTCAGTGACCCCAGGACTGAGGAGGTGGCCCCAGGACTGAGTCAGTGACCCCAGGACTGAGGAGGTGGCCCCAGGACTGAGGAGGTGACCCCCAGGACTGAGGAGGTGACCCCAGGACTGAGGAGGTGACCCCAGGACAGAGGAGGTGACCCCAGGAATGAGGCGGTGACCCCAGGACTGAGGAGGTGGCCCCAGGACTGAGGAGGTGGCCCCAGGACAGAGGAGGTGACCCCCAGGAATGAGGAGGTGACCCCAGGACTGAGGAGGTGGCCTCAGGACAGAGGAGGTGACCCCAGGAATGAGGCGGTGACCCCCAGGACGGAGGAGGTGACCCCAGGACTGAGGAGGTGGCCCCAGGACTGAGGAGATGACCCCAGGAATGAGGCGGTGACCCCAGGACTGAGGCAGTGACCCCCCAGGACTGAGGAGGTGGCCCCAGGACAGAGGAGGTGACCCCAGGAATGAGGCGGTGACCCCAGGACTGAGGAGGTGGCCCCAGGACAGAGGAGGTGACCCCAGGAATGAGGCAGTGACCCCAGGACAGAGGAGGTGACCCCAGGAATGAGGCGGTGACCCCCAGGACTGAGGAGGTGACCCCAGGACTGAGGAGGTGGCCCCAGAACTGAGGAGATGACCCCAGGACTGAGGAGGTGACCCCCAGGAATGAGGAGGTGACCCCAGGACTGAGGAGGTGACCCCAGGACTGAGGAGGTGGCCCCAGGACAGAGGAGGTGACCCCCAGGACTGAGGAGGTGACCCCAGGAATGAGACAGTGACCCCAGGACTGAGGAGGTGGCCCCCAGGAATGAGGAGGTGACCCCAGGACTGAGGAGGTGACCCCCAGGACTGAGGAGGTGGCCCCAGGACAGAGGAGGTGACCCCCAGGACTGAGGAGGTGACCCCAGGACTGAGGAGGTGTCCCCAGGAATGAGGCAGTGACCCCAGGACTGAGGAGGTGGCCCCAGGACTGAGGAGGTGACCCCCAGGACTGAGGAGGTGGCCCCCCAGGACTGAGGAGGTGACCCCAGGACTGAGGAGGTGACCCCCAGGACTGAGGAGGTGGCCCCCCAGGAATGAGGAGGTGACCCCAGGACTGAGGAGGTGACCCCAGGAAGAGGCGGTGACCCCAGGGCTGAGGAGGTGACCCCCAGGACTGAGGAGGTGGCCCCCCAGGACTGAGGAGGTGGCCCCAGGACAGAGGAGGTGACCCCAGGAATGAGGCGGTGACCCCAGGACTGAGGAGGTGGCCCCAGGACTGAGGAGATGACCCCAGGAATGAGGCGGTGACCCCAGGACTGAGGAGGTGACCCCCAGGACTGAGGAGGTGGCCCCAGGACTGAGAAGGTGGCCCCAGGCCTGAGGAGGTGGCCCCAGCACTGAGGAGGTGACCCCAGGACTGAGGCGGTGACCCCCCAGGACTGAGGCAGTGACCCCAGGAATGAGGCGGTGACCCCAGGACTGAGGCAGTGACCCCAGGAATGAGGCAGTGACCCCAGGACTGAGGAGGTGACCCCCCCAGGAATGAGGCAGTGACGCCAGGACTGAGGAGGTGACCCCAGGAATGCGGAGGTGGCCCAGGTCCAGCTGGTGTGTTCTTTAGTGACTTCAGCTCCAGACTGGCTCTGAAATGGTGTCAAGCAGATTTCCTGTGTAACAGAAGTGATACGGATCCCCATGTGGCGCTGCCTGGAGCCACAGGCATGGCCAGTGGGATGTCCCCTGAGTGAAGGCTGTCCCCTGTCCATCTCCCTGCAGAATGGCCTGACGCCCCTGCATGTGGCCGTGCACCACAACCACCTGGACATTGTCAAGCTGCTGCTGCCCCGGGGCAGCTCCCCACACAGCCTGGCCTGGGTAAGCCTCCTGGCCCCCACCCCGTCCCCACCCTGTCCCCACCCTGTCCCCACCCCGGGACAGCAGCCGGCCGCCACCCCTCAGGTGCAGCCCGATTACCTGCAGTGCGATGGCTGCTGACTGGGAACCGGAGCGGACCGGGAAGTGGGGAACACTTCTCAGCCACAGGTCACCTCGCAGATGTGGAGCTCGTTTTACACAACTAATGTGTACCCCAAACTGGTGTCAGAGGTCAGCATGTACAGTGTGCTCGTGGATTCCGGGACCAGGGCCACACCTGGAGAATATTCAGGGCTGGGGGTGAACTCACCAGAACCTTGGAGCGAGGAACCAGTCTTGAATGCGGAGTCTCCCCCCAAATCTGTTTCTCTCTGGAGTTCCGGCTCTGAGATGGTGCCGTTTCTGTACACACGTTACACATCGAGGTGTGGCCGGCGTGCACCCTCACACCAGCCCCTGAGATGCTCAGAGCCATGGGTGGTGCATCGCCCCTGAGGGACCCGGAGTGTAGAGAGTAGATGGGGCTTATGTAAGAGTGGACTGAGAAGACGCTGTACGAGGTACAGGGATAAAGCTGGGCGCGAGGATCATTTTGGGGGGACAGGCCGTCTCCTGTGGGTGAGAAGGTGTGCAGGGTCTGTGAGGGGAGGGGGGCCGAGGGGGCTGGTGGCCACGCAGATGAGGGGCGAGGAGAGGGGGCAGGGCTCGGGTGCAAAGGACATCGCGGTCCCTGAGCGTACCACAGTGCTCAGCCCTGTGGCAGGAGGGAGCCATGGGTGGGTCAGAGTGTGATTCCAGCCGACACCTGCTGACGTCCATGGGGGCGCAGGGAAAGTCAGGGCGGGGCTTCAGTTCCCCTCTCAGAATGGATGCTCATCTGAATTTTACAGCCTCACTTTCCTGCAGACGCAGCATCTCCCAGACACCTCTTCTCCTTGGGCTCTGGTCCCGCGCTGTTGTAGCAGAGCCCACATCACTGTGTAGACAGCGTGCAGCCCTGCTGGGACATGACTTACTCCTGCTTCTAAAAATAAAACGCTGGACTCACACCGCTCCTTATATAAAAGAAATCAGAACCAGGCTCATGGTATTTAAAGGGAGCTTTATCCAAGCACAAACCCTGCACAGATGGGTTTTGTTTGCATGGCAAAAAATAGTTTCCAAAGCAGTCTGGCAATTTTGTAGAATCTCACATGCAAGTCTCTCTGCACCCAAACCAAACCCACCCCTTTCTAATTTTGATGCTAATGTTGTTTTAATGTTTAGGCAGATCTCTCTCTAGTGTGCACATTCCTCTGGACGAGCTCATTTCCTTGGGAAAGAGGAGCCTTTTACTGGCTCACACTGTTCCTGAATCTTCCCCCCACCACCACCCTGACTCTCCTGCCTCCCTGCCCCTCGTCCTTGTCACCTACAGAAGGTCATTCATTCCCTGTAGTCCCAGCTTGGAGAAAGCTCACAGGGGTTGGTCCCTGATCTGAGACTGACGGTCGTTCTTGTGTCTTGGTTTTAACTGCGGGTCACCTGGCAGCCTGACCTGGACGGGATGCCGTTCTTCCAGTGCGGACATCCTCCATTGCCCAAGGGGCCTGGACTCCTGATAATGCTAACGTGATAAGTACTCAAGTTCCTGTCCTTTGTTCAGTAAAAGATGCCCTAATAGTCCTTGCTTCCGTGCAGGGAATGGAAGGCAAGCTGCAGTCGGCACCCTAGGTGAGCAGCAGCCTCACCCCATTTCATCCTGACTTGGGAGCTTGTTACGAATGCAGAATCTGGGGCCCCCCAGTCAGAATCTGCACTTTGCCACGATCCCAAGTGATTTCATACACATTCAAGTTTGAGAAGCACAGCTCCAGCTAAAAGACCTGGGCTCTGGAGTCGGAAGATTCTCTGATACTCAGAGAGAAGGATCTCCATTTGGGGATGACTCCAAATCTCAGGCCTGATCCACTGAACCATACCTCTTTTCTTTGCTCCCTTTTGATACAGTACAAAACTCATTTTGCTTAATTAATTTTATTACAGTCAAAATGCCAATCTTGTCAGGGGAACACAACCTACAAAGAATTTAATGTTTTCTCATAACATAATCAAATTTAAAAGGAGGAACAGTAGGATGAATCATCTTACATAATTACTCAGAGAGAATGATTTTTATTATTCAATTCATTCTTTGGGTAGATGACAACTTTCCTTTCCCCAAAATCTACTTTGCAGACAGACGGATCTCACCCTGTCCCCCAGTGCTTTAAACTGGGATTTTACTGTATTGGTCGGCCCCTTTTTTTCTGTTTCTTTTCCCTGATCAGTGGATCCTGGCAGAATCAGAAATGTTGGTTTCCACAATAAGGCAGTGGCTGGCAAAGGAGATTCAGTTCTGTGGGATGGCCAGAAGGATGCTGGCCGTGGCAGGAGACCATATGCCTTATGCCATCTGCTCTGGGACTGGGTGGGCATATGCTTGGAAACTCCTGGGTCCGGCACAGGGGTCCTCAGGCCTGGCATCCCCCTTAGCCCTGAATGCTTTGTGGCCGACAACATCAGCCTTACCTATATGCTTGTTGGAAATGCAGAGTCCAGGGCCTCCCTATACCGTCTGAGTCAGAATCTGCATTTTACGGAGATTCCAAGTGGAATCTTGCTCCAGTTGAAAGAACCTGGAATCTGGAGTCACAAGACCAGACTTGGGTTCTCTGTTGTTTCACTTACTATGTGACACTAGAAAAGGTGTTTAACCTCTCCGAGAACTGGCTTCTTTATCCAGAAAGCAGGGTAGTAATAAAAATGCCTGTCTTACTTGCTGTACGTGGGTTGCAGTGAAGCTCAAAAAGGGTAATGTAGGTGGAAGTGGTTTCCAACAGTGATAATCAAAGTAGGCTGCCTGCAGTGGGGTATGGAGTTTGCTCCCATGCACTGCTTCCTTCATTGAGAAAGTCTTCCTCCCAAGACAAAGGGGAAAGGAAAGCCAGCTGCATAGAGAGTGCACAGTGACGTAGCTGATTTACTGTGGGACCAATCTCCTCATCTCATAACGGACTTAACAGATTTGTGAACCAGGGCACTGCAAAACCATACAAAGGTTTTATTAATTTTATATCTCAATTTTGGAAAGCACCTTCACATATATTATCATATGTGATCCATTCAACAACTTTAAGAACAAGGTAGATGTTACTGTCCTCTTACAATGGCTTAAAAAATACGAAAGGAAGTCTAGTTGACCATCTTGCCCCTAGTCACATGGCCGGTTAAAGTGGACCAAGGACTGACTCCACAGCCCCAGGTCCCTTGCTGGGGACATGTACTCTTAACACCACCTGCCTGAAGCCACCAGGCCCAGGGGGAGCTCTTGGCCCAACATCACGAGGAGAGAAGGGCTCTGTTCCTTTTCCTCTATGAACTGGCTTTGGGGGGCATGTTTCTTACTGTAGGAAAGAGGGCATGGAAGCCTTTCATTTACTTGTGTGCCTAGCTTGCTGGGTGTTCTATAGGCCTGCTGCCTGGCTGAATCCTAGCATCTGTTGGGGACAGAGCACCTTGTGCACAGAAGATAGATGGAGAGAACGGGTAGGGCATTTGCTGGCTCTGGGAGCCTCTCCAAACCAAATGGACTCGGTTGGTTGGTTTGTTTACTGAAACGGCCCTCCCAGGTGACACCAGCCCTGAACCAGGCCTCCTGGCCCCTCCTCAGAGGATCTAAAACATAAGGCATGTGCTAAGCTTGTCAACTCAGCACTCCTGTAACCAGGCTCTGGTGGCCCCTTCTGTTTCAGAACGGCTACACCCCTCTGCACATCGCTGCCAAGCAGAACCAGATGGAGGTGGCCCACAACCTGCTGCAGTACGGGGGCTCGGCGAACGCAGAGTCCATGCAAGGCGTGACACCCCTCCACCTGGCGGCCCAGGAGGGTCACGCGGACATGGTGGCTCTCCTGCTCTCCAAACAGGCCAACGGCAACCTGGGCAACAAGGTAAACACGTGTCTGCAAATATCCCTACAGACTCAATCACATTGGGGGGTCAGCTGACGACACACTGCATCTCAGGATCAAGCACCTGCTGTGTGCCCCGGTTCTGAATCAGGTGATGCGCACGCACACGCGCACGTGCGTGTGTGTGTGTGTGTGTGTGTTCGTTGCAGTGTGTGGGCTTCTCTCTAGTTGTGGCGCATGGGCTCAGTAGTTGCGGCTCGCGGGCTTTAGTTGCCCCGTGACATGTGGGATCTTAGATCCCCAACCAGGGCTCAAACCCGCGTCCCCTGCACTGGAAGGTGGATTCCTAACCACTGGACCACCAGGGAAGTCCCCCTGTGTAGGTTTTATCTCCATTTTGTAAATGAATAAACAAGTTCAGAAAGGTTGCTTATTCCAAGATTGCAGGACCCCCAGCCTACCTGATGCCAAAGCTTTGGCTGGTCCTTTCTAGAGAGGTTGACTCAAGAATCTACAAAAAGATCGCTACTGAAATCCATTGCATGCTTTCCCAAGTATAGGCCAGTGTCTACATTCAGGAATGTACTAAGTAAGCTGGGACTAAATATTCTTTTTCTGTGAGGAAGATATTGTTTTCAGTGCCAACCTGTCCCTTCAATGGAGTCTCAGTCCAGGGACTGTTGACGTGTGAGCAGGAAACCCTCTATGTGGTGTACCTGGCATGTGGGAGGATGGGCGTGGGAGCTGTTTCCCAGGGGACACCCTCATGGTTTTCGTCAGCTTCTCAAAAGAACGCATGACCCAAGAAAGACTAAGAGTCACTTCTTTTGTTAAACACCAATTTTATTGAAATATAATTCACATACCATAAAATTCGCTCTTTTGAACTGTACTGTTCGGTGGTTTTTTTGGTATATTTGCAGAATTGGACAAACGCCACCACTGTCTAACTGTAGAACTTTTCCATCACCCCCAAAGGAAGTCTCAGACCCATTAGCAGCCACAGCCCATTTCCCTCAAACCCCAATCCCCTGGCAACTAATCTACTCTCTGTCACTATGAATTTGCCTGTTCTGGACCTTTCGTACAAATGGAATCATACGATATGAAGAGTCACTTCTTTAGACGACAAATGAACATAATACAGTTTCAGAAAGGCAAGCATTTTGAGGGTAACCTAAGATTTCTTAAAAGCGTGTGGATCCATTGGCTCTATCTGGACAGCTTTGGACAGGTGACCCCCAGGAGGGAACTGTTAGGGCAGGACCATTATGTTGGACAGGACTCTTGGTTCCTTGCTGGTGCCATTTAAATGAGCCAGGAGGAGAATGGGGGTGCCCTGCCCTGAGACATCCCCACTCATCCACATCCACACTCACCAGTCAGGTTACTGTGTTATCCCAAGGATCAGGCAAGGCACCCGGACGCTTGTGACCGACCCAGGACCTGTTCTTATGTGGGCAGCCCCACCTGCCTGCGCAGGCTTCAGCTAGGCAGGCGCACCACTGGGCCTCCCATCAGCCTGGGGGGAAGCGCAGACGGCAGGGGAGGGCGAGTGGAGTCTCTGGAGAGGGGGCAGGCCCTGCCCACTGGCTCCGATGACAGAGGAGCTGCAGCCCTGTTTGCCCCACGGTTAGTAAGGTGTATTGAGCGGGCTCCGGGGGAGGGAAGCCTTTCCTGGCATTTTTGCGTGAATGCGCACGTGTCAGTCAAGATCGCTGAAGCATCACCATCCTCGTGAGAAAGCTGTGATGAAAACTCCAAGAATCTGGGGGTTTCGGTCCCAGCAGGATCCTCCACCCTGTTTACTGGCTGGGATGTGCTGATCACAGGCTGCGTTTAAATGTCACGTCGTGGTTTACAATGCATTTTCGTCTGTTTTCTCAAGTGAGCCCTCCTTTGCCCTTGAGATTCGTCAGTTATAATCCCGATTTTCTCGATAAGCAAACCAAGGCTTTGAAGCTCATCTCGAGTCATGGAAATAGGAAATGTTACCACTGGAAAGGATCATAAAGTTCACATAGTTCAGAGATCAGCAAACTACGGCCTGGGGTCCAAATCTGGCCCACCACTTGTTTGTACAAATAAAGTTTTATTGGAACCCAGTCATGCCCATTCATTTACGTGTTGGCATAGCTGCTTTCTCACTATAACTGACGGAGCTGGGTAGTTGCAAGAGAGACACAAGCCTAAAATATTGACCATCTGGCCCTTAACAGAAACTGTTGCTGACCTCTGATTCAGTCTAACCACCTCATATTTTAGTTAAGGATGGGGGGGGCGGGGCTAGAAGAGCTTGTCTAAGGTCAAACAACTGGTTGGAGCGTGCAAAGCCAAGTTCGACTCGCAAACCTCAGTGCTCTTTCAGTGTCGCCTGGAATTCTTTCCTGGCTCCAAGCTGATGAACTGCTTTTCCTTTCCAGAGTGGACTCACTCCCCTTCATCTGGTCGCACAAGAAGGTCACGTTCAAGTGGCAGACGTGCTGATCAAACATGGTGTCACGGTGGATGCCACCACCCGGGTAAGGCCAGCAGCCGGCACTCTGTCCACGGGGACTCCCCTCTTCCCCCTGCACCCACAGGCCTCCCCACTCCGGCCTCCGTCACTGGTCCATCTGAGGATACTTGATACCCCGAGGACCCAGTGGCCCATTCCTGTCTGCCACTTCCTAGGGGCGGCAGTGGAGTTTGAGGACCCCATGCCAATGGGCTCACTTTCCAGTGGGGAGTCTAAAAAGTTGGCTAGACCTTTGATCCTCTGTAGTGAAAAGAAGTTTAATCATGATTCCAAGCCCTGTCTTACATGAGCAAGGTATCAAAATGTCAGGATGCGCTGGAAAATTCCGCCCCTTCTACTCCGGCATTTGGCTTAAAGCAGGTCAGCATTCTTTGAGCCTCTGTGTGTGCAGGGAGCTCCGGGGGTGGGGGTTGGGTGGAGGATGACCCAGTGCCCAGCGCACAGTGCAGTGAGCCTCAAGGCATCTGCAGATGACATAAGAGGCAGGAAGGGACAGCCGGTGTGATATGTGGTGCAAGGGGGCTTCTCGTGAACCCATGGAGCACAGAGGGAGGAGAGGGTGTTTCCATTTGGTGGAAGGAAGAGGCTTCCTGGAACAAGTGGCATTTTGTTCCTTTTCACCAAAAGGCAACTGTATTCAAAGGAAGGGACAGAGTGACGCCCCTGTAGCTCCAGCCCCTTCCAGTGTTCCTCAAGCACATCGGGCAGCAGTGTGACGTTGAAGCCTCCCTGAGAAAAATCCAGGGACATATTTTATCCCCAGCTGCCTATAGCTTCAAAAGGAACCTGCTTTAAACTCAAGAATGTTCTGGATCTTTGAGGCTTCTTTTGTGGGCCTGGTTTAGTCTTTTGGGGTCCTGCCCTGAGAGATCTTATGTTGTGGGTTAGAACTTGGGGGTCCCAAAGCCATCCCATCACTCCAGGTCCAGCCTGCAGAGTCTGGGTCCAGATCATCTCTGGGACCGGGCTCCCCAGGGACACTTAGGAGCCCAGAGAGCCTTGGCTTGTTGGCGTTTGGAGGGAGCATTAAAATAGTCAGCAGAATGGCTTTCTTGACAATTACCTCCTCTGCAGACAAAAGTCAAATGAATAAATGCCCAAAGCCACCGATATCTAGCCATGGCCAGTTCCTATAAGTTCCATTACGGTACAACTCTGTAACCTAGACAGCTTTTTGGGGAGGTTTTCAGTGGGATTTCAGCTTTCTAGTGGAAATAGGTGTGCAAGGCAGGTCTTGTCTGGGTCGGCAGTGATCTCTGCACTGCTGTCTGTGCTCGTCTGAGTCTGCTACCCCCCCGGGGTCTGCTGGCGGCTCCCTCCTTCTGGGGGTGACCCTTTTTGGCTTCTGTAACACGGGCCTCTCCTGGCTTTCCTCCCTCCTCTTTGCTGCTCCCTCCCCGTCCTCTTTTCTGACCTCCCTGTAAGTACTGCCTCAGTCCATGGGCCCCACTTTTTCTCTCCACACTTATCCTGGGGGACCTCTCTCACCTCCAAGACTTTCAACTCCCCTCAGGTGCCTCCTTGCCTTGCCCTCTTCCCCGGGCTCAGTGTCGGGTTTCCAGTCACCTACTTAACCTCTCCACTTGGGTCTCTCCTAGTCATCTCACACTGCACTTGACTGACACCGAGCCCTGTCCCTCCCAGGCCCGTGGTGCCCCACTGCCGACCTTGCAAAGGGCCTCCTCGTCCATCCTCTCTTTCAGTCACCGCTGTCGTGAGACTTTCATTCCCGTCCAGCTCAGAATGGCTCGTGGTGTCCCCCGAAGCCTTGCTGGTCACCCTGTCTCCTCTCTTGCTTTCCAGATGGGTTACACTCCACTCCACGTGGCGAGCCATTATGGGAATATCAGGCTGGTGAAGTTCCTGCTACAGCACCAGGCGGACGTCAATGCCAAGACTAAGGTACTGGGATGCCTGAGAGCAGTGCCAAGTTCAGATGCAGCCAGGGTCACTCCGGGCGCACTTGGGGCCCCACCACAACTTTCAGCTTTGACGCTGGAGGAGGAAATGGGGAAAATGCCTTTCTACGGTGCACACAGAAGACGCACTCGCTCTGTGGCAGGTGGGCAGTGCTTTCTCTCGTAGCTAGCTCATCCTGCCAAACGTCTGCCTGCTTTACAGCTCGGATACAGTCCCCTGCACCAGGCAGCTCAACAAGGCCATACAGACATCGTGACACTGCTTCTCAAGAATGGTGCTTCCCCAAACGAGGTCAGCTCGGTAAGTACCCGCCCGGTTCCTGATTTCAGAGACCTGCTCTCACGGGCAGCCCCATGCGATATCCCTTCACCAGGGAAGCTCGGGTCATCCTCCTGTGCGTCTGGGGCCTGGGGCTCCCCAGGGCGTGGGCTGTTGGGATTAGTTCCTCCTTCTGGAAGACAGAAGGTTATCCTGGTAGCACTGTTTCCCCTCCCCCTTTTTATGTTTTTTAAAATATTGTCAAAACCCTTTCTGAAATCTGTGGGAGTGAACAAAGCCAAATGTCTTGAGTGGTGTGTGAGGTTTGGGGGCCTCGGGGTCTTCAGCCATGTCCGTGGTCACAGTTCAGGGTGAACTTCCTGCCCTGGATAACGCGATTGTCAGCTTTACTAGGTTATCGCCGCGGCCGCTTCCAGCTCAGCAAGCATGCAGGCCTTTGATTGTAGGTGCGGTTGCTGAAACCGTGTAACTGTGGATGGGGCTGAATCGGAGCGGGGCACACCCTGGGACCAGAGAACTTAGAAGAAGAGAAAGCCTCAGTATCCGTTTAGTGTCACTTAGCTCTGCCTTTTAAAATCAGAGTAGAAATAGGCCCCTCCCCTGTTTCTGGTGACTCGTGATTTCTGATTGGCCTGAGAAGAGTTCACTGAAGTATGTGGATTACTTTGACTATTTGAATGCTCAGTAACTGACACCCAAAGAACCAGCCTTGGGAGCCATGGGCAGTACTGCCCGGTGCCCTCCTATTCCTACAACTGCATCTGGTGCCCCCCTGACCCTGACCTTCCCTCTGGCTCTCCTCTTGGCCACCCTTGACTTTGGTGGTAAGATCTCCCCTGCTCCCATTCAAGGCTCGCGCACCGTGGCCTCCTCTCACCCTGCAGCGTCGCTGCGGGCGTCGGCGACACACATCTGGGCCCACGCGTGTGCAGGGGTCTTGCTCTGGGTATGAACGATTGGGGCGTGAGCTCGGTCTGACCTCGCCCTCCCTCTACTGTTCTCCCCAGAATGGAACCACACCTCTGGCCATAGCCAAGCGCTTGGGCTACATTTCTGTAACAGACGTGCTCAAGGTTGTCACCGATGAAACCAGTGTCGCGGTACGTCTGCTCCTCCCCTGCACCCCTACCCCGGACACACACAGCCTGGCCGCAGGGCGCCCCTTGGGGTACCCCGGGAAAGGGAGCCTAGGTGTCCTAGGATTCCCGCGGGAAGCTCAGAGCCAAAAGAATTGGGGACGGGGCACGGGGGGGCGGGCCTCCTCCTTCATCAGGCGGGTCTTTACTGCCACCTAGCGGCCGGAGGAGTAGGGGCCGCCACCAGACCGGAGCGGGCAGCCCTGGATGGGACTGGGGGCAGGTACCAGGCGCCGGGAAGCTGGGGTTCCGTTCATCCCTCTGCGGTTCCTGCCAGACCCCAGAGACCCTCTTAGCTGCCATTTTCTTCATTTGGGACAAACATCCTTTGCCGTCTCCTTCCTGTCTCCACACTCATAACCAGGTAACTGCTGAATGGGTGAAAGGGCCCACTGCTGTGTTTGGGTTGAAGTCTTTGCTTTTTCTCCTTTTAGTTGGTCAGCGACAAGCACCGGATGAGCTTCCCCGAGACGGTGGATGAGATCCTGGACGTCTCTGAAGATGAAGGTACAGGCTGGGATCAACACCGCGTCCGGGTCAAGTCAGGCTGAAAGGGGTGGTCGGGGCTCTGAACACTCCGGGTGGGGGGGACCCCCTGCTGCCGCCCCGGGGCACCTGACAGCATGCCCACCTCTGCCGACCTAGTCGGAGCTGGACAGAACCACGCTCTAAAGATGCTGTCCATTATCCAAAAGACCCCTTTAATGTGATTTTAGAAGAAGGAAATCTACATCGCAGGCATTAAAATATAAAATCCCACAAAGTTTCACAAATACGTGTGTGTCTGCCTATATCATACAAGGACTGTGATTCAACTCAGTCAACTCTCAGAGCTGTAAGGAACTGTCATAAAATTCCACTTGGTGTGTTCCTTGTGCTTTGAACAAAGCTTGTTTCATTTAAAATCTGGAAGAATTGCTTTTCATAAGCTGCTCTTCTAACCACCCGCTGGGTCGACAGTCAGTCATTATGAAATGACTATAGTTTCAACTTCTGTGGCCACCGGTACTTATGGCATTTTTCCTGCCCCAGGCAAGCCTGTCTTCCCACTTAACTTGGAAGAGAAAGATCGTGATAAAAAAAAGGGTGGGGCTGGGTCAGATTTCTCTCTGGCCCCTTGCATATCAGTAAACCAGGGGTCATGTAGTTTTGTCAACTAGGCGATGAAAGCTCTCCTGTATCCCCTTTGATGATATGCCTCTTAATTTAAGTGACTTCAATCCTATCCATCCTTAAACTTGGCTCTTCTTTGCTTTCCAGGAACTGCTCATATAACTATAATGGGTATGAAACACTTTCTGTTCCCTGTGGTCCATTCTCACAAGTGCATTTCACTCTAAGCAATCCAAGATCTCACTAATCCATCCCTGGTTTTCATAACAATCAGAGCTTGACTAAAACAGGAAATTTCCATCCGTAAATCCCTGCCCTGGCGGGCGGCTCCAACCTGTCCATGTCTGTGTCTGTGCCCATGCCACTGTGTCTGTGATCATAACTGCATGAGCTGCTGTGATTCCATCCTGTCGGCTCCAGATCACAACGCCAGGACACACACTGCTGAGGGGCAGTAAGGGACCCTGCAAGGTCCAGGGCTCCAACTCCAGTTCAAGGAGGCGAGAGAAACAAAGAGGCAGTCTGGTTTGCAGACAGACTTTGAACCTCCTGGTGATGCGCTTAGGAAATAATGAGGGTTCAGCCGCCATGGTTATTAAAGTTCCTAGAGCCTCTCAAAATGGATGGGTTTGGTTCCACAGTCGTTTATTCTTCTGTCGCGTGTGGTGTGGAAAAGAACAGAAGCACCTCTTTCTTTGGTGTCACTGCACACGCCACAAGGGCTGTTTTGAAGTGGAACTTGTCAGGCAAAAAAAGTTCTTTTTTTTTGAGGGAACTGTTTTCTTCTCCAAAGCCTGGTGCAGACTAAGATATCAGGGGCTGGCTGCCCCACTCCGGGTACCAGGGCTGGAGGAACAGGGTCAGGGCTGGTTGAAGATGTTGCTATGGTCCTCCTGGAGCATCTGAGACCTTCCCCCACTCCTCGGGGGTGAGCGTTGAGAAGAGCAGCAGATTCCCTCTTTTCTTTTGAAAAAGAAAGAGGGAATCTCCGTCCTGTCACTCACTTAAACTTGTGCGGTTTCAGGGGAAGAACTTGTTGGCTTCAAGGCTGAGAAGCAGGATTCCAGGGATATAGATGAAGAGAAAGAGCTGCTGGATTTTGTGCCGAAGCTGGACCAAGTGTAAGTAATGCTCACGCCGGGGCAGGTCAAGGTCCACCCCGGGGACTGAGTAGGAAGATTCCAGAGCTGGAAGGTTCCAGGAAGGCCGAGCCCGGACGGAGTGCTGGTCCAGCACCTTAGGATGAGCTAGCCCTGCACCAGGGGTGCCAGACAGGCGCAGAGGTCTCTCCTACCGCAAGCCACCCTCTCAGGGGTCCCTGCCCACCACTGTTCTTTCTCTCCTCGCTCAGTCTCCATACCCCTCCCCCTCTCACACACTCAGCTTCTCACCAGAAAAAATCCACCAAGGGAGATTGCGATTAGAAACCATTGCCAAAAAAGGGGGTGTGTGTCATTGTGGGATTATATGAAATCATGTGTGGGAAACTTTTGAAAATTGCAAAGCACTACAGAATTTTTAAAAGCTTTCATTCAATTAAAAGAATTTAAATAATAAAAAAAAGAAAGGAACTTTTGCCAAGCTGGCCTCAGAGGCCGGCCACGTCCCTCCGTCGGCCTGTCCATTAGGGAAGACCCACGGAGGGTTTGTGTCTGCCGGTGTTTCTCATTCCTCCCTGAGATGCTGTGAGCTATTGCGATGTGGGTGCATCGCCACACCCGGGGACTTTGTGGATGAATCTAAAAGCGACAACTTTCTAGAGACACTGAGCCCTTGGTATTTTCTGAAAAGACAGACGTGTGCCAGCTTGGTCCCAGGGCTTATACAAAATAGGGCAATGGACCAAGGAGAAGGAAAACTATGATTAGTATTTACTGAACTTCGTTTAGAAAGAAACTTGAGACTCGGACCCTGACCATGGAGAACCTACAGATATATTGGTAGAATCAAAACACACACCCAGTGGACAGATCGTGGCGCAGAATAAGATGTAATGGCCAGAGCGAGGGTTCCCTCACCAAGGGGTCGAAGGCTGCAGAACAGGGGTGGTGCATGCAGGAAGACTTCCTGGAGGAGGCAGGTCCTTCGCTCAGCCAGGACAGTCAGGCTCTGGGGACAGGCATGGGGGCAGAGGGAGGAGGCTGGTCAGTGTGTGAAGGCCAGGGTGTACCACATGTGCCAGTGGGGTTCAAGTGGTGGCGAGCGGTCCGATCGGATAGGTGATCCTGGGGGTACAGAAGTGTTTCACTAAGGCCTTCCATGGGAGAGGGGGCCTACTCATAAGGATCATCCCTTGATGTCCCAATGTTCTCGGCACACAGGGTGGAATCCCCAGCCATCCCTCGGATTCCTTGCGTCACACCCGAGACAGTGGTGATCAGATCTGAAGAGCCAGAGCAGGTAAGAAGCATCCTTTCTCTTACTTCGCCTCGGCAGGGAGCAGGTCCCCTGGACAGTGATTGTTTTGAGACGACCTGCAGGACAATAGGAACTCATAGCTGAAAGCTGGCAGCGTTTACCAAGCCCCGCAGGTCCCAGATTCCACGTGTTCTTGGTGGCACTTGTGCTGTCAGTGCTCTTATCCTAGCTATTGATGATCTGGGTCTCCGAGAGCCCAAGGGCGCGTGGGACACCCTCACGCTGGTCTCAGTGGGGCTGAGAACTGACTCCAGAAGTTTTGGCTCTGATGCCCATGTTCTCGGGGCCACAGCCCCTGAGCACACGCCTTATGCACCTGTTGGGGCCAAGGGTCCCGGCGCCAGAGAGGGAGCCTGAGGCTGCATCTGCTCTTCTGTGAAGCTGCGGGCGACTCTGGAACTCTGAACTTTTTTTCTTTCACGTCCATAAAAAAAGGGGACAGTTTCTGCCTCACCTTCCTCAAGGGATTACCGGGTGCTTAAAATACCAATACAGATGGAAAGAGGACGTCAAGGAGAGCTGTTCCCGGCGTGGGCTGTTACTGATTACAATACCCTATTTTGTGGCTTCCCTGGATGCCACCTGAATTTGTCTCCAAGATCGGTGGGATGGTTTAAAACAATGTAATTCCTCTTGGTTTAATTTTAGGCCATTTGGCACTTATTCACCTGGGCAAAGGGGTTTTCTAGGGTAAAAAGAAAGCAGTGTGGTGTTTGAAGGTTGGGACTGGCCACCCTGAGGCCCGATCACCGAGCCGGGCTTGTCCGTTTTCCAGATGAGGCTGGTCTCTTCCCCTGCCGCTGAAGGCACGCGCGTCCCCTCGACCCGAAAGTGGCACCAGGCGGAGGCGGCTGTGACGCCGTCCAATCCGCCGTTCCACCCTCGGGCACATCATAGTGGTGTGACGTTGGTGTCACGCCCCGGGTGGCATTTGGGAGACCCGGTCAAACGTGGCCCTGGGGCTGCTGTGGCACGTTCCCCAGGGGCCGCTGAAGACGACAGTGAGAAGTTCCGAGCGGACCCGGGTCTTGCTGTTCCCTGGCCAACCGTGCCCTGAGTCCTTGCCTAAGTCATGAAGCCGAGGCATGAACCCGAGTCTCCTGGCGTCCCGCTGTGCCCCGTGTGGGGTGGGAGGATGTGGGAGGAGACGGTCCAGCTGGGGAGGGGCTCAGAATGCAGGGAGGGTGACTACCGCAGGGCCCAGCTGTGTGGCGGGAGCCCTTCCAGATCAGAGTCAAGGGGAAGGCTTCACACAGGAGGCGAGAGGCGAAAAATGAACAGGGGCGTCCAGCGAAGGAGAGGGACGTGGGTGTCTGGACCGACGGGGAAGCGAGAGCGAGGGCAGAGTTGAGAAGAAACCTGGAGGGGACCTGCTGGCTTCGTGAGTCCTCACCACGTACGAGGCCTGGGGCGAGGCAGCCCCGTGGTCCCCAAGTCACAACGTCACTGCGAGGAAGGGGCTGTCCCATTTGCAGATGAGGAATAGGGAAAACCCCCGGGACGAGGGTCTGTTTCCCTCGTGCCCCTCGATGCCCCAGGACACGTGGCTTGCCCAGAGCCGAACAGCTCGTAGGCGACGGTGTGGGGGAAGCAACGCCAGCTCTAGTGTGAAACCGAGCTGCGTAGAGCGGAGGGTTCGCGTCAGGGGCGGAGCGGTGGGGACGAACTGGAGGACGCGGGCAGGTCAGGAGCGCACGTGGTGTAGGAGCTGAGACCGAGGCCAGATGGGACGGAGGACTCGCTCCATCGTCCAAAGCTCTGGCCCAGGGTCCCGAGCCAAGGAGAGGCCGTCCGTGTCGGTATGAGGAAGCCCGTGCTTCCTTTTAGACTCCGGGTGAGCTCTGTCCCAATGGGTTGGTAGGGAGTGGGGAGCGCCTCCTACCCTGGGCCCCTTGGTTCACGGCTGAGCCTCCCCGACCTTGGCCGAGACCATCAGCCGTGGCCCGGGGGTGATAGGACAGCTGGCCTTTCTCCCCTCTGCAGGCATCTAAGGAGTATGATGAAGACTCACTGATCCCCAGCAGCCCGGCCACAGAGACCTCAGACAACATCAGCCCGGTGGCCAGCCCTGTGCACACAGGGTAAGTGGCCTGGGAGGGGCTGGCAGCTCTGGCCCTGCTCGCCCACCCAGGAGAAGCCAACACGGACCCGCTGTGCCCTAGGTTCCTGGTGAGCTTCATGGTGGACGCCCGCGGGGGCTCCATGCGGGGCAGCAGGCACAACGGCCTGAGGGTGGTGGTCCCGCCCCGGACGTGCGCAGCACCCACTCGCATCACCTGCCGCCTGGTGAAGCCCCAGAAGCTGCCCACGCCGCCCCCGCTGGCCGAGGAGGAGGGCCTGGCCAGCAGGGTCATCGCCCTGGGCCCCACAGGAGTTCAATTCCTGAGGTGAGAGGTCACTCCCATGCCCCCGACCTGTCCCTGCTGCGCTGCGACCACCCAGCCCCAGCCCAGCCCGGGCAGAGGGGAGGCAGGCCTGCAGCCCGCACCCGTGCTCTCTGTGTCCTGACCGGTCAAAGCCAGGGGTCCATGTGTTCCTTCCACGGCCTGTTCTAGGTACACATAGGAGTCTGTTCCCCAGGGGGAACTTAATGCCCTCAGCGCCTGTATGACACTAGAGGGGGGATGAAGATGGCCCCTTTCGGGGCCCCCAGGGTTTGATTATTTAAGCTCTGAAACGGTCTTCCTAGAAGGCGGCCCTGCAGCATGGCCCCCAAGGACAGGACTGATGGTTTCAGAGCCTCCCTCCTCACCTTTCCCGCAGCAGAAGGGCTTCTCCTTGGAGCTCTGCATCCCTCAGGCGCCACGGGCTCTGTGTTGGAACAGGTCTTGCCCAGGAGGCCCTGCCCTCCCGTCTCCGTCCACAGCCTGTCCCCGCTGCCAAGCTTTCATCCACCGATTGTAAAGCAGCTGTAAAACGCTTTCATGTTGACTTCCCCTTCACATGTAGTCCTCAAAGCCATCCTCCCAAGGAAATGTCCTTTCACACACTGACACAGGAGGAAGCTGAGGCTCAGAGGGGCTGGGTCCCCCATCTAGGATGTCAGGCGGGCCCTCGGGGTCAGGTCCAGGGGCAGCTTTATTCTGCTGAGCCTCGGCTGTGTGGCCATGGCAGGAGAGCCCCCTGTGAACTCAGGTTGAGGCCTGGTGGGTAGCTAGAGGGTCCGGGGGTGGGGGTTCTCTGGAACCTGAGGCAGGTCTGTCCGTCTGTGAGGACCAGGCTGCAGACGGGACAGCCTCTTTCCAGGCAGGACCCGGCTACTCTTCCCTACTGAGCCCATGGCTGCCGCCCACATGGCATGCACACCTGCGTCCGGGCCCCTCTCCACTGTCCCCTGTCCCCCCAGCCCTGTCATCGTGGAGGTCCCCCACTTCGCCTCCCAAGGCCGTGGGGACCGCGAGCTTGTGGTGCTGCGGAGTGAAAACGGCTCCGTGTGGAAGGAACACAAGAACCGCTACGGAGAAAGCTACCTGGATCAGATCCTCAACGGGATGGACGAAGGTGCGCGAGCCCCAGGGATCCGGAGCACGGCCCTCCTCCTGGAGGACGGGGTTTGGGGTTGCACTTTGGGGTGGGCTCTCGGGGTCTCCCGGAGTGTGGGACCCCCTGAGAGGCTAGACGTGGCCCAGCTCCGGCGCCCGGGCCCCTGCAGCCTGGTGTCCTATGCAGGACCCCCTGGGCCAGGACCTTTCTCCTTCCAGGTGGCCCAGCCTCCTGCCCCTGCCGGGGCCTGGGGAGGGCCGCCAGAGTGGGGATCAGGGGCCCTGGGAAGCCACCATGGTGACGGGTGCGCACGGGCCTGTGGCTGCAGAGCTGGGGAGCCTGGAGGAGCTGGAGAAGAAGAGGGTCTGCCGCATCGTTACCACCGACTTCCCCTTGTACTTCGTGATTATGTCAAGGCTCTACCAGGACTACGACACCATCGGCCCCGAGGGGGGCTCCCTGAAAAGCACACTCGTCCCCCTGGTGCAGGCCACCTTCCCAGAAAATGCTGTCACCAAGAAAGTGAAGCTGGCCCTGCAGGTGACACAGCCTCTCCTTACCTGCTGGGGCCCCATCACCTGGACCGGGTTCAGGGATGGAAGGCGTCAGGGCGCTCAGAGATGACCCTCCTCCCCAGGACATCTCCACCCATTGGTCTAGGGCCTGAAAAGTCCCATTAGAGCCCTGACCTTGAAGCTCAGAAGAAAGTTGGGTGGGTGAGATAGGGCAGTCGCCCTGGTAACTTGCAGAAAACCCCAGATAACGTGTTAAACCACAGGCTTAGCGTGAGGGGAAGCCACTTGGCTTCCTGGAGAGGTGCCTGATGCAGAGCAAGGCCCCCGGGAGTGGGGAGCAGCAAGGAAATGGGGATGGGGGCTCAGAGAGGAGAGCCGGGCTGGCCGTCAGCAGGAGCGGGACCCCCCCCCCCGCCCCCCGCCCCGGGAGCCTTCGCACCTGCCCAGACAGCTGCTCTCTTCCTCCGTCCATGAGCCCCTCTGCTGCTCCGGGGCTGAGTGTACCCCCTCGGCACTTCACAGGCCCAGCCTGTACCCGATGAGCTGGTCACCAAACTCCTGGGCAACCAGGCCACCTTCAGCCCCATTGTCACCGTGGAGCCGAGGCGCCGCAAGTTCCACCGCCCCATCGGGCTTCGCGTCCCACTCCCTCCCTCCTGGACAGATAACCCTCGGGACAGCGGGGAGGGAGACACCACCAGCCTGCGGCTGCTCTGCAGCGTCATTGGTGAGCGGTGCCCCCGCCCCGCCCTGCCTTCTGGGCAGCAGCTCCTTCCACCGACACCTGGGGAGACGGGAGGACACAGCTAGGGAGTGATGGGCTCCTCGGAGGGACGAGCAGCTGTGTCCGAGTAGAGCTGCCTTGTCCCCGAAGAGCCCTCTAACCCCAGAGGAGGGCTGCTCCGAAGGGAGGGGCGGAGGGGTAGGTGTGCTCTCGGGGCCACAGCCAGGTGTGCACGTCCCACGTTGGCCTCTGGAGACGGTCCCCCAAGCCCTTTCTACTGCTGTCACAGGAGGGACAGACCAGGCCCAGTGGGAAGACATCACGGGGACCACCAAGCTTATGTACGCCAATGAGTGCGCCACCTTCACCACCAACGTCTCTGCCAGGTGACACCCCGCCTGCCCGGTGCCACGGGTCCCCGGGCCCTGCGTGAGGGGGCAGCGCCATCCCCATGGGTGGCCATGCTTAGGCCGTCACCTGCCCACCCCACCACCGGGGCTGTCAGAGGCCACCACTCGGGTTACAGGCCATTGGATGGGGGAGACGCTCCCCCTCAGGCATTTAGGGACAGGCTCACGGCTGCCCCCTTTTCAGGTTCTGGCTGTCGGACTGCCCTCGGACGGCTGAAGCTGTGAACTTCGCCACCCTGCTGTACAAGGAGCTCACCGCGGTGCCCTACATGGCCAAGTTTGTCATTTTCGCCAAGATGAACGACCCCCGAGAAGGGCGACTGCGCTGCTACTGCATGACGACGGATGACAGGGTGGACAAGACGCTGGAGCAGCACGAGAACTTCGTGGAGGTGGCCCGGAGCAGGGACATAGAGGTAGGGCCTGGCCCCCCTGGGCTCCCGCCTCGTGGCCCGGAGCAGGGACACAGAGGTAGGGCCTGGCCCCCCTGGGCTCCCGCCTCGTGGCCCGGAGCAGGGACACAGAGGTAGGGCCTGGCCCCCCTGGGCTCCCGCCTCGTGGCCCGGAGCAGGGACACAGAGGTAGGGCCTGGCCCCCCTGGGCTCCCGCCTCGTGGCCCGGAACAGGGACACAGAGGTAGGGCCTGGCCCCCCTGGGCTCCCGCCTCGTGGCCCGGAGCAGGGACACAGAGGTAGGGCCTGGCCCCCCTGGGCTCCCGCCTCGTGGCCCGGAGCAGGGACACAGAGGTAGGGCCTGGCCCCCCTGGGCTCCCGCCTCGTGGCCCGGAGCAGGGACACAGAGGTAGGGCCTGGCCCCCCTGGGCTCCCGCCTCGTGGCCCGGAGCAGGGACACAGAGGTAGGGCCTGGGCCCCCTGGGCTCCCGCCTCGCAGGCAGCCGGTGCCTTTGGGACCCAGGGCTGTCAGGAGGGCGGCCTCTGCAGAGGGGCTCCTGGGCCATGTCCCTTTAAAAAGCATCAGCGGGAAGCTTCCCCAGAGCCGAGGGACACCATGTGGGTCAAGGAGAGAACAGGCTGTCAGCCCAGTGATTTGTGGTGCTAGGAGCTGACATTTATTCAAGTTCTTACACCCCAGGTACTTTTAAAAGTGCTTGAGTGGGACTTCCCTGGCCATCCCCTGGTTAAGACTCCGCACTTCCACTGCAGGGGGCACGGGTTCAATCCCTGGTCGGGTAACTAAGATCCCACGTGCCGCACCGTGTGGCCCAAAAGCAAAAAGTGCTTGAGTGGCGTCATCTCCCCTGATTCTCATAACTGTGTGTCCTTTTGTTATCCCCCGTTTACAGATGAGGAAACCGAGACTGAGGGAGGTTAAGCAACTTGCCCAAGGTCACACAGCTGAGTAAATGGCAGAGAAAGGATTTGTCCCAGGAGTCTGACCGCAGAGCCACTTTCCCTGCCACGCCGGGGGTTTGGCAGCACCCAGATGAGGAAGCAGGGGAGGGACTGGGCAGATGGGGGAGCAGTAAAGAACGGGGACTAGGTTTGAACCTGTTACCCGTCCCAGGGTCCTCACTTAGGTTAAGATGTGTGACAGAGCAGGACCTTTCTGAAGATCTGGCCTCAGAGGCTGTGCTGAGCCTTCTGGGGGCTCTGAGGGCCCGGAAGAAGGACCACAGGGCTGGGACCTGCCTCTAATGCTGTTTGGGGCACTAACCAGTCTCCTTGGGCCTCGGTTTCCTCCACTGTCAAATGGGTTCACGATAACTTCTCAGTTGAAAGCATTATATACACCGTAGGGATCATTATATTATGGGTGAGATTAAACCACAACATGGTCCTTCTGGCACTCATATAAAGTAAATATTGTTGGATGGTGTTCAAAGAGATGAATGTTTTTCGGAAGCCATATTATGATTTCCTAGTGGAATTCTAGAGTATTCTGATAGCAACGCTGATCAACCACGCAGGGATATATGAAGAGTTCTGCTTATTATAAACTCCTTTAAAGTAAGGAAACATCCACCATAACCTTTCCGAAACACCCAGTGGGGGGTCGTGGGGAAGCAGAGGCGGGAGCTGACAGGCGGGACTGGGCATCTGGGCATTGCTACTGACCAGCTGCATTTGCTTTCCCTTTCCTGCAGGTTTTGGAAGGAATGCCCCTCTTCGCAGAGCTCTCCGGGAATCTGGTGCCCATCAAGAAGGCCGCCCAGCAGCGGAGTTTCCTCTTCCAGTCTTTCCGGGAGAGCCGGTTGGCCATTCCTGTCAAGGTGCGGCCTCCTCTCGCCCACCCCTCGCCCGGGTCTAGAAGTCCGGGAGGCGGAGAGCTCTGAGCCAGCTGGGCTTGGTGGCCAGTGGGGCGGCCCCTGACTCTCCCTTTTGTGTGACCGAGTCTAGGTGAGGGACAGCAGTCGAGATCCAGCAGGGTCCTTGTCATTCCTGCGCAAGGCGATGAAGTACGAGGACACGCAGCACATCCTCTGCCACCTAAACGTCACCATGCCACCCTGCACCAAGGTGAGCGCCCTGCTGGGACTCTCAGCCGAACAGGTGGAGAAAGGCCCTGGGCTCTTCCCCGACACGGGCTGTGGCCCAGCCCTTCCCGCAAAGCTTGGGGACAGACATCAGGCTGTGAGGGTGACGCGCGTGTTCACACTGAGGCCCCGAGCTCCCCAGGACGCCCTTCCAGGACATTGGAAGGCGAGGCCTGACAGCCGGTGGCCGGTGGCTTAAGGTGTCCCAGCCGCGTCAGGGCTTTTTTGGAGCCTCTTTTTCCTCTACTTACTTGTCTTGCCCAGGCCCGCAGAGAAGGGAAGCCTGGTGTCAGCCCTGTGCTCGCCCAGGGCTCTGAGGTCAGCAGAGGTGTGAGCACCAAGCATCACTGGTGCCTGGGAGCAGCTGAGTCTCCACTGCACTGGAGGGGGTGGTCTCTTTTGCTGGTGTCGTCCTGTCGTTTTCATCATCAGCCTTTCATGCCGAACTAGACAAACAAGGTCACATCCAGACGTCCGAGGCTCGTTTTCTCCTTTCTGTCTGAGGACTAGGGAGAACCGACTTCTCTTTCACAGGCGGGTTTCCCACAGCCTTGAACAAGCATCCCAGTGCTTTGCCACAGCATGCGAAGGCTTGGGCATCAAAAACCGGTCTTTTGAGCAGAAAGGAATCCAAAAAGAAAAACTTTTTTTGAAATTCAAACTCCAGCTCCACCCACTTACTGGCTGAGTTAACTTGGGCGGGTTAGTCCGCCCTCTGGGTCTCAGTTTCCTCCTCCCCGGTGAGATGGGAGGAATGACGGTACCTACCTCATAGGGGATTGTGTCCATCAATCAGGGCCTGGCACGTGATAAGGGCCATGTGAGCTTATCCTTAATGATAATAATAATAAAGTACATGAGACTCCCTCTTGCCCCCCCTCTGCCCACACTTCTACCCTGTGTGTCGAGGCTCCAGGCAGTGCAGCTGCCCATCGTCTGCCAGGCCGGGCGTCCTCCCCGCCTGCACCCACAGCACCCTTTCCTGGTCTCTCTCCGGCAGGGCAGTGGAGCCGATGACCGGAGGAGGACCCTGACGCCGCTGGCCCTGAGATACAGCATCCTCAGCGAGTCCACATTGGGTACCAACCTCTCTGTGACTCTCTGTGCTCACTCCCTTCCCGGGGACGGTGAGGGAGGCAGCGTCCCCTCAGCCCGACGGGAGCTCCGAGCTGACACCATTGGCTCAGCCCTTGGCTGGGGTCTCCACTGACCCTCTCAGGCTCAGCCACCAATCGGGTGGACACGGAGTGGGCCCCGAGCACCCTCTGAGGTCCCTCGCCCACGCCTGTCGGTTCTGTGTCCCGCCAAGGCTACTAAATGGAATGCGATGCTTCCCCCCAGGTTTCCTCAGCGGCGCAGACCGGGCTGACATGAAGATGGCTATTATATCAGAGCACCTGGGCCTCAGCTGGGCCGGTGAGTGGGGCAATTGGGGCAGAAGAGCACTTTGCCTGTCTACACCTACCTCTACACCTCCTCTCCGCTAAAGGCCAGCTGGTGAAGGCATTTCTAAACCTCTTCCCACCACCGGTGTGCACCTGATCTGGGATTGTCGCCATGGTTTACCAATAGAGGGGGGCTCCCTCCCTCCCCCACTTCTCTCTGGTTTTCCTTTTTAGAAACTCAACTTCGGACGTTACAGGAGACCTTAGCATGGATCCAGGCTGCCCATTTTACAGATGGGGAGGCTGAGACCTAGATAACTGGGGTGACTTTAGTTGTGCAGTGAGTTAGTGACAGAGCCCTGCAAAGCCAGCAAACCAAGGATGCACACACAAGCAAACAAAAAATGTGCATCCCGACTGCCTGCCCAGGGCTCCCGGCACCGTACACGCCGCCGTCCCCACAGGCTGGCGTTGCTGAGGGAAGGGAGGGAAGAAGATCAAGTCTGGACGTTTTTCATTTGTCATCTCTGGCCGTGGCTGAAGTCATACACGAGTCCCGTCCACCACGAGGGGAGACCTGACTCAACTGAGGCAGTGACAGCTCAGGCTGCGTTCTACTCAGTCGCAGGCCCTGTGACTGAATCCCCACTTTCCTGTGAGGTTTTGGATGAACAGGCCCCCTTCACTCAGCCACCTGCAGAGAGGGCTTCAGACAAGCTCGGAAACCTTAGCAGTAACTTCCTGGAAGGCGGCGTGGCGGAGCTCACAACAGAAGTTCAGAGACGGCTCCTCCTTTAAGCCCGAAAAGCACATCTGCTGCTGCTTCTTGGTTTTGTGTGTGTTTGTGTGTGTAGCTTGTATGTGGTGTGTGTGAGAGATGTGGTATGTGTGGTGTGTATGTGTGTGTGGCTTGTGTGTTGTGTGTGGGTGTGCATATGTGATGCGTGTGGTGTGTATGTGGTGTGTGTGTGTGTGTGTATGTGTGGTGTGTGTGTGTGTGGCTTGTGTGTTGTGTGTGGGTGTGCGTATGTGATGCGTGTGGTGTGTATGTGGTGTGTGTGTGTATGTGTGTGTGTGGCTTGTGTGTTGTGTGTGGGTGTGCGTATGTGATGCGTGTGGTGTGTATGTGGTGTGTGTGTGTGTATGTGTGGTGTGTGTGTGTGGCTTGTGTGTTGTGTGTGGGTGTGCGTATGTGATGCGTGTGGTGTGTGTGAGTGTATGTGTGGTGTGTGTGTGTGTGGCTTGTGTGTTGTGTGTGGGTGTGCGTATGTGATGCGTGTGGTGTGTATGTGGTGTGAGTGTGTATGTGGTGTGTGTGAGTGTATGTGTGGTGTGTGTGTGTGTATGTGTGGTGTGTGTGTGTATGTGTGGTGTGTGTGTGTGTGGCTTATGTGTTCTGTGTGGGTGTGCATATGTGATGCGTGTGTGTGGCTTGTGTGTTGTGTGTGGGTGTGCGTATGTGATGCGTGTGGTGTGTATGTGGTGTGTGTGTGGCTTGTGTGTTGTGTGTGGGTGTGCGTATGTGATGCGTGTGGTGTGTATGTGGTGTGTGTGAGTGTGTGTGTGTGGTGTGTGTGGCTTGTGTGTTGTGTGTGGGTGTGCGTATGTGATGTGTGTGGTGTGTATGTGGTGTGTGTGTGTATGTGTGGTGTGTGTGTGGCTTGTGTGTTGTGTGTGGGTGTGCGTATGTGATGCGTGTGGTGTGTATGTGGTGTGAGTGTGTGTGTGGTGTGTGTGTGTGGCTTGTGTGTTTGTGGGTGTGCGTATGTGATGCATGTGGTGTGTATGTGGTGTGTGTGTGTGTATGTGTGGTGTGTGTGTGTGGCTTGTGTGTTGTGTGTGGGTGTGCGTATGTGATGCGTGTGGTGTGTGTGAGTGTGTGTATGTGTGGTGTGTGTGTGTGTGGCTTTGTGTGTGTGTGGGTGTGCGTATGTGATGCGTGTGGTGTGTGTGTGGTGTGTGTGGCTTGTGTGTTGTGTGTGGGTGTGTGTATGTGATGTGTGTGTGTATGTGTGGCTTGTGTGTTGTGTGTGGGTGTGCGTATGTGATGCGTGTGGTGTGTGTGAGGTGTGTGTGTGGCTTGTGTGTTGTGTGTGGGTGTGCGTATGTGATGCGTGTGGTGTGTATGTGGTGTGAGTGTGTATGTGGTGTGTGTGAGTGTATGTGTGGTGTGTGTGTGTATGTGTGGTGTGTGTGTGTATGTGTGGTGTGTGTGTGGCTTATGTGTTCTGTGTGGGTGTGCGTATGTGATGCGTGTGTGTGGCTTGTGTGTTGTGTGTGGGTGTGCGTATGTGATGCGTGTGGTGTGTATGTGGTGTGTGTGAGTGTGTGTGTGTGTGGTGTGTGTGGCTTGTGTGTTGTATGTGGGTGTGCGTATGTGATGCGTGTGGTGTGTATTTGGTGTGTGTAAGTGTATGTGTGGTGTGTGTGTGTGTGTGGCTTGTGTGTTGTGTGTGGGTGTGCGTATGTGATGCGTGTGGTGTGTATGTGGTGTGTGTGTGGCTTGTGTGGTGTGTGTGGGTGTGCGTATGTGACGCGTGTGGTGTGTATGTGGTGTGTGAGTGTGTGTATGTGTGGTGTGTGTGTGTGGCTTGTGTGTTGTGTGTGGGTGTGCGTATGTGATGCGTGTGGTGTGTATGTGATGCGTGTGGTGTGTATGTGTGGTGTGTGTGTGTGTGTGGAGAGGGTACATGCATATGCTGAGTCTCACCATCACTTTCCCCTCCAGTCTTCCTCATCCTTGAAATGAGACTCCGATGCTGTTCTCTCATCTAAAGCACCTGCGAGAAATAACAATAAAAATCACGGGAGGGGAAGAGCTAGCATTCTGTGTTATTGCCTTGCATTTAGATGGGAAATTGTATTTTCATTTTAAATGTGAATACCGCCTTTCCGGGAAGAAACGTAAACACAGTAATGCATTTCCATTATAACTGCTTCTCCCGGGAAAGGCAGTGGCATGCAGCGCAGCACCGACAGCACCGAGGGAGTCAGTGGGTCCGTCCCTCTCCCGCTGTGGCCGCAGCCTGTCCTGTGACCTTGGATAAGTGGCTCAGTCTCATTCATTCAATACCTATTTACTCTCCTGGGCACATGCCTCCTCCTGGCTCGTTCCCTGGGGATACAACAGTGTAAGTGTCAGCATTTCACTAGGTATTCCTTGGGAAGAAGAAATACCGAATCCAGAGGGAGACTGCTCTTTATCTCCTGGTCCCTGCCGGGCGCCCCACTCCATGCGCGGGCTCGGGGGCCGGGGCTGGGCTCTGGCTGGGCTCACACCCGGTCTTGGTTCTTTGTGCGCAGAGCTGGCCCGCGAGCTGCAGTTCAGCGTGGATGACATCAACAGGATCCGCGTGGAGAACCCCAACTCCTTGCTGGAGCAGAGCGTGGCCTTGTTGAACCTCTGGGTCATCCGTGAAGGCCAAGATGCAAAGAGTCAGTACCGATGGGCTGGGGAGCCTTCTCTCCCCAAAGCCTGTGCCAGGACCTCTTCTCACCAAGTAGTTCTCCCTCCAAATTCCCTGGGTGGTGTTGGCCTTTGGAACCAATCTCTTCTGCACACTCTGTCTCACACATACATACACGCACAGTCACGCACACATGCACCTCTCAGGATCCCTGGTCTTCTGGGCAAGGCTGCCGGGAGGGGATTTCGGAGAATCTTGGCCGTGATCTCTTCCCATCCTCAGAATGAGTTCACAGCGCACCAGGACCCCTAGACGGCATCTGTGTAGGGTGTGTGCCTTCCGGTTGAATTTCTCAAACAAATGAGGATTGTCCCCTCGGGACAGAGCCCAGTGAGGAGTCCCCCCTCGGATGGAGTTCTTCTTCCAGGATTGTCTCTAACGGGGGAGGGAAGATTTGTCTCACTCTTTTCAGCCCCTCCTCCACCCCATTCCCGAATACAAAGCGCTAAGAGGAAATTGAGTGTTTACATTTGCATGGCAAATCAACTGGCAAGGACCAAGGATTTCCAGAAGACAGAATCCAATCATTCTCACTCATCTTCTTGTAGTATTCCTCTTAGGTTACAAAAAAACACTTCCCATGCCTTGAAATTCGCCGCTGTTAGGGTCTGGGAAAGATCTGTTAAAGGGTAACAAAACACAAGTCTACCTCACTTTACGGCGCTTCGCAGATACTGTGTTTTTTTCCCAATCAAATTCAGCAGGTCTGTTCCAACAGCATTTGCTCACTTCGTGTCTGTCACATTTGGGTAATTCTCTCAATATTTCAGAATTTCTCATTATGATTGCATTTGTTACGCTGATCTGTTATCAGTGATCCTTATGTGACTATTAAGAGTCACTGAAGGCTCAGAGGACAGTTAGCGTTTTTTAGCCATAAAATATTTTAAAGGTATGGTAGATGCCTTGTCTTTCTAGACAGAATGCTACTGCACACTTAGACTAGAGTGTAGTGTAAACATAACTTTTATATGCACTGGGAAAACAACATTCGTGTTTTCGCTTTACCGCGGTTTTGGCTTTATTGCGTGGGCCAGACGGGAACCGCAGTGTCCCCAGATCTGCCGTCTTTTCCAAAGAGGTAGTTTGCTTTGACTTTGACAAAAGCGGAGGCCTGCAATTCCCCTCCTCGCAGTCTTCCCCCCACCCCACCAGAGTTCAGAGCCGGGCGTCCCGCGCGCCCTGCGATGGGTAGTGGTCCCCCCAGCGCCCTCCTTCCTCCCCTCTGCCCGCAGTGGAGAACCTGTACGCGGCCCTGCGGCACATCGACCGCGGCGAGATCGTGAACATGCTGGAGGGCTCGGGCAGGCAGGGCCGCAACCTGAAGCCCGACCGCCGGCCCACGGACCGGGACTACTCGTCGTACCCCTCCCAGATGAATGGTGAGTGTCTCCTGGACGAAGGGGCCGAGCCGCCGCCTCCTGACCCTCCCTGGAACCTTCTCTCCCGGTGACCGGAGGTCAGTCTCTCTCTGGACGGGCGGTGGTGAACGCAGAGGTGGTGGGGGGCGCCCGGGGCCCAGGCAGGACGGGAGGAGCCGAGGCCCCGCTCAACACCCCGCGTGCCGCACGCCCCCCAGCTCTGCGCATGCGCGGACCCATCGACGACCCAGTCGGTGGGGAGACGCAAGGGCGCTAGGTTCTGGCGCAGGTCCCGTGGGGACCAGCCAGGGGGCGTCCTGAAGCCCTATTGCCGCCCCTTCTCTGAGACTAAGCGGGATCTTTTCTTCAGCCCGGTCTCTGCTTTTCTCTCCCTTTTTTCTCGCCCCATCTCTTTCCCTGACTCGTTTTGATGTGGTTCGTTATGCCAAGAAGCCCCCATGTGACCGGGCCCCGGGGGGCCCTGACCTTTGCCCCCGGCACCCACCCCTGCGGCCTTTGAGGACACCTTCCTTTTAGCAGGGGAAGCGGCCAAGTGAGGAGCAGGGCCGGGACCCCCTCTGCCCCTCCATCTCTGTCACTGACCAGGGGCGCAGAAGCAGGGTGGAGGCCCTACCCTGCAGTGGGAGCCGGGAGGCTGGCTTCTATCCCCTTTCCTCCTGACTCCACTGCTGAGCCATCAGCCTGTTCTCTAAAATCAGCAAGTTGGATTAGAGACCTGAGGCTCCTCACAGGCCTTGAAAAGCAATACGGTTCTGTGAACCGGCTTCCATGAGGCCGGCACGTGCCCCATCCCACAGCTGCGTCGCTGTCCTCCCCCAGGTCCTAGGTCACCAGCCTTCCTGGCCATGCGCACGTGCGTGCGCCGTGTGGGGCCCTGTGGTGGGGGTCTTTTGAGTGGAGGGTGGGGACAGGGGCCCTGTCCAGGGGGATGCTGCGCTCCTGACACGGGTGACTCTCCCACATCCTGTGTCTCCTGAAACATGCCGTCCAGGGCCCCTGGGCACAGGGCTCATCTGTTGACCGCGTGCTGTGGCCTTTCTCTTCTGCCTCTGACCTCACCTGGCCTGCAAGTCCACTCTCTCCCCCACTGCCTGTCTCCACTGTCTCACCTGGGCCAGGTGTTCAGGGGCCCTCAGCCTCCACTGATGCATGTCACCAAGGGCCCCCGGCCTGACGCTGGGGCGCCCTCGCTGCCTGCTGGGACCTGTGTGCCCTCAGGGCTGTTCCCATGGAGGAGGCTTGCCCCTCAGACCCAGCATTGAGGGCTCCCAGGCTGGCCCTCTCTCCGCTCTTGGGGTACTAGGCGGACACAGCAGGGACTGCTAAGTGACCAACTCCCTTTCACTAGGAGCGAGGGAAGGGGGCTGATTGCTGCAAACTGGGAGAAGTCAAGTGACAGAACACTTCTCCCTTTTTTACGTGATAACCGGTGACTTGGTTGGGTTTCTTAACATCCCCAGATCTGTTTCAATCAAGTCAACTCAAGTTTTGGGGGTTTTGTCCCCCAGTTCTACGGACACCAGGCCCATAAAATTACATGAGTATAAACAAGGCAGTTACAACAATCAAAAAGTCATGTCAAGTGTTCTTATCACGATAAAAAACACTGTTTAAAAGGGCAGTTACGGACCCAGGTGTTTATGAACGTCTCCGCTGGCCTCTGGATTCCAGTTGGGCCTGGAGACTCTCATCTAACGCCTGAGCAGAGTTCGAACGCCCGTGGGCCTGGGTCCTGTGCTCCGTGACTGTGGAAAGGCTGTGCAGTTGGTCAGCTCACTTGGCAAATATTTTCTGAACACCTGCCACATGCCAGGGGCTGTTCTAAGCGGGGCAGATAAGTCAGTTCTCAAACAGACAAAAAAAAAGAAAGAAAGAAAGAAAGAAAAGTCCCAAACTCTGCCTTCATGGAGCTTACCTTTTGTGTAGAGAGGCAAACAAAAATATAATATGTAAGTGAATTGTATACTGCGCTAGCAAGTAGATGCTGGGAAAAAACAGACTCAAGCAAGGGGGATCAGAGTGCTGGGCTTGGGGGATTAAATAGTGGGGTGGGAGTGGGTAGCATCTGAACAAAGGCTGGAGGGAGAGGAGGGAGTGGGTGTGCAAACTCGGGAGAGAGCACCCATACAAGCATCCCGGGCAGTGGCCCTGAGCGGGCGTGCCTGGTGCATCCACAGCACAGTGAGGGGCCAGAGGGGAGGAAGAAAGGGCAGGGGTAGCAGGAGGGCGGCTCTTCCAGGCCTTCCTGAGGACACTGGTTTTACTGGGAGAGTGATGGAGAGCAGCTGTAGGTTTGGAGCAGAGGGGTCACAAGATCTAACAAGTTTACAAGGGATCCTCCCCTGCTTTGGTTGCAGACGTCACACTCTGAATGCTTCTGTGCTTCCTGGCTGCTCTGTCGCCTGTCAGCCCTTCTGAACCCCCTCGTCCAGCAGGTGTCCCGGCAAACGCAGGCCGTGTGCCCTGTGTGCACGCTCCCCCAGGCCGGAGCAGATGCTCAGAAACAGACGCCCGCTTGGTCCATCCTGCCTTTCTGGGCACCAGAGCTGGCTTCTGTGTACGTTTCCTGCCTTCTTTGCAGTCCCAGGAAGACCATCCCACATGTGGGTGCCCTTCTGGCCCAGAGAGAAGGAGCAGGAGGGATCAGAGGTGGAAGGACAGGGGGACAGCAGCCTCCCGCGCTTCCTCTGGCTTTCTGTCCTGGGCCGGCCCAGGCCTCTGCGCCGATGGCCACGGCGGCACCTTGCCTCCTCTGTGCTTTACCTCGTTCTCTGCTCGTCTCAGCCTCCCTGTGGGCACTCGAGGCAGTGACTGGTTGCTCTGTGGTGTCAGGAAGATAGGAACCTGAGGTCTCTTGTCCTTCCTTCCTGGCTCTTCTTGCTGTGTTTGCCTGGACTGGCCAGAGCAGAAGGGGCTTTAAGTCAAAAAGCCAGTTTGCTTCTCTTGCACAGGAGGGAACTACCCCAGGCCCCTGGAATAAACATGAAAAAAAAATTGCCCGTGGAGCGAAAAAAAAGCATGTTCCTAAAAATAAAACAGATTTCTCATGTAAAAGGAAAAAATGGACATCTCACATCCTGTTTGGTCAACTCCATTTGGTGTGATGAGTTGGACACAATGTCTACTTGGAAATACAATATGTCTCATTTCTACGGACTCTTAGTGAACACAGCTAGTGAAGTGCGGCTGCTGCCTGAGTTAGGGTTGTCTGTCCACCCTTGTCTGGTTTGCTGCTGACATCAAACTAGTGGGGGCAGCGTTAGGCCTAGGTTAACAGAGACCCAGTGTGACAGCCCAGATGAGGGGAGGCTGGGGGGCGGGCCACTGCTGGACGGCTCTGCTCCAAAGCTGTGTGTTTGGTTGCCTGTTACCTGATTTCCCCAAAAGGCAACCCCAGAGAGGAGAGCTCTAGACTGAGGGATGGGCTGGTGACCCAGGTATGGCAGGGCCACGTGAGACTGCCAGAGAGACAGGCACTTCTGGAGCTCAACCCAGGGGACTCAGCAAACCTTCCTGTGCTGTGGTCCACCCCAGACTGTGTGAGATGGCCCCCGCTGAGCATGGCCCCTATCAGCAGTAATCCCCACTCCACTGAGTATGGACACCTACAGCCCCAGATCCACGCTTCGGGGGTGAGAGTGGGGTCAGCGGGGTCTTCTGGAGACTGAGAGGGAGAAACACTGCGACCAGGGGAGGGCCTCCAGGACAAAACACAAGGCAGAAAGAAGTCCTGGGGGAGGGTTGCACAAGTTCTCTTCATGGACACATTTTTGCTTGGGTGAAATTCTATTCACATGAACCCCAGGAAGTTTCAAGGTGGAAAAGTCACCAAGAATGAGCCCCGGGTGTTCTGTGACCAGCAGAGTTACCCTCTCCCAGCCTTTATGAAGTCTTACTGAGATTCCCAGGAGTGAACATGTTTATCCGGCCGTATCTGAGGGACTGTCTGTGATGCATTCCACTTCTGGCCAAGATGAGGCAACAGGGACTGAATATACGCTCCTGCTTGAAACAAGCAAAAAATGGACAAATTATACGAAACAACAGTTTTCGAGACATTGGACATCAGGCAGCAAAGGACAGTGATCTATGAGACATGGAAAATAAATGAGGTGAACCCTACGGTTGCCTAGATCACTGCCTTGAAAGAGTTTCTAAGTCATGGCAGAAGGAAGAGAAATCCAAGAAGACTTCCTGGTTCAGGAGAAGTCGCTGGGAGTCCAAGGAGACCAGGGCAGCTAGAGTTCCCTAGAGAGACAGCTGCACACAGAGAGAGCTCTGGAGACCTCCAGAAGGTTCCCCGCAAGTTTTGGTTGAATATTAATCATCTGTTCCCAATAGGCAGACTGATCGTTCACAGACGCTGCATAGGGAACACAGAATGGTCCTGTTTCAGAAATGGAGAGTGATTAGCCCTAGGTTGATCAATACTCCTACCTAATAAACCTTGAAAGCAAAACTCAAAAGGATCAAACTGTTTCCAAGGAACTCAACTACCTAACAGAGCAAAGTTCAAGAATTGTTATAGGGATACAAAAATACCCAGCACCCAACTAGATAAAAGTCACAACATCCAATTAAAGATTACCAGACATACATACAAAGAGGCAGGGAAACACAACCCATAATAAGGAGAAAAGGCAATCGACTGAAACTGACGCAGATATTAGAATTAGCAGACAAGAATGGTAAAACAGTTAATAACTATTTCAGATGTTTAAAAAGTGAAGTAGAGACTTGGAAGATTTTTTTTTTTTTGACTGTGTTGGGTCTTCATTGCTGCGCATGGGCTTTCTCTAGTTGCAGCGAGTGGGGGCTACTCTTTGTTGCGGTGCGCAGGCTTCTCATTGTGGTGGCTTCTCTTGTTGTGGAGCACGGGGTCTAGGCTCACGGTCTTCAGTAGTTGTGACACATGGGCTCAGTAGTTGTGGCTCATGGGCTCTAGAGCGCAAGCTCTGTAGTTGTGGCGCATGGGCTTAGTTGCTCCGTGGCATGTGGGATCTTCCGAGACCAGGGCTCGAACCCGTGTCCCCTCCAATGCGGCAGGCAGATTCTTAACCACTGTGCCACCAGGGAGCCCTGGAAGATATTTTTTAAAGACCCAAACCAATCTCCTAGAGATGAAACTATAAGGTATAGGATGAATGAAGTACACTGAATGGGATTAGACATTACAGAAGAAGGGAACTTGGCAACATAGCAATAGAAACTCCAAAATGAAACACAGGAAGAAAAATAAAAAGCATCAGTGAGCTGTGGGGAAATCAAGTGACCTAATATTTGTGAAATTAGAGTTTCCAGCAGAGAGGGGGGCTGAAAATGTATTTGAAGAATTAATGACCCAGAATTTTACAATTTGACAAAAACCGTAAATACACATATCCAAGAAGTTCAGTTAACTGCATGAAACATGGAATCTACTATGCCAAGGCACATTTTAAACAAATTGGTCAGAACCTGTGACAGAGAAAGGTTTAAAAGTAGCCAGAGTAAAAAAGCAAGACCTGTTATATACAAGGGGAAAAAGATAAGGATTACATAAGATTTCTCATAGGAACAATGGAAGTAAGACAGTGGAACAATATCTTTAAAGTAGAACACATCTTGAAAGAAACACATCTCTAAAGTAACGTAGACTTCTATATCCAGCAAAAATAACTTCCAAAAATGAAGGCAAATAAAGACTTTTCCGTACACACAAAACCTGGAAA
Source organism: Phocoena sinus (assembly GCF_008692025.1). NCBI lineage: Eukaryota > Metazoa > Chordata > Mammalia > Artiodactyla > Phocoenidae > Phocoena > Phocoena sinus. Next base: position 32,897,721 of record NC_045783.1, on the reverse strand, counting down.
TTCATCACCAGGAGGTGCCTGCTACAAGAAAAGTTTAAAAACAAAATCCTTCAGGCCAAAGAAAAACGACACCATACAGAAATACAGATCTACGTGAAGGAATGAACTGCCAAAAATGTTAACTATAAGAATAAATACATAATTTTCTTGTTATTTAAATCTCTTTAAAAGATAACTGTTTAAACAAAAATAACAATATAATGTTGGGTTGATAGTATGTAGAAAAGTAAAATATATTACAACAATGGTACAGAAATCAAAAAATTTGAGAGAGAAATATGGAAGTATATTATTATAAGGTTCTTATACTATATGCCAAGCGTTATATAACATCACTTAAAAGTAGACTGTGATAGTTTAAGGATGTATACTAAAAGTCCTAAAGTAACTACTAAAATCATCAAAGAATTATAGCTAATAAGCAACCAAAATAGATTAAGTGGAAAATTTCAATTAATCCAAAAGAGGAAAAAGAGAACAGATGGGACGAAAGTAGAAATGAGAGGTTTAAACCTAACCATATTAATAATCTCATTAAATGTAAATGACCTAAGTAACCCACATTAAAAGGCAGAGACAGGGACTTCCCTGGTGGCGCAGTGGTTAAGAATCCTCCCGCCAATGCAGGGGACACGGGTTCGATCTGTGGTCCGGGAAGATCCCACATGCCACGGAGCAACTAAGCCCGTGAACCACAACTACTGAGCCCACGTGCCACAACTACTGAAGCCCGTGCACCTAGAGCCCACGCTCTGCAGCAAGAGAAGCCACCGCGATGAGAAGCCCGCGCAAAGCAACGAAGAGTAGCCCCCACTCACTGCAACTAGAGAAAGCCTGAGCACAGCAACGAAGACCCAAATGCAGCCAAAATTAATTAATTAAAGAAAAAAAGGCAGAGATAGACTGGATATAAAGGTAAATTTCAAATATATACTGCCTATAAGTAATGCCTTTCAAATATAAAAACACAAATTCCTTAAAAGTAAAAAGATGAGTAAATATAAACTGTGCTAACACTAATCAAAAGAAAACTGAAGTGGCTATATTAATATCAGACACGTAGATTTCAGAACAAATAATATTACCAGGGATAAAGACAATAATTTCATAATAATAAGTAGTTCATCTAGAGGGCATCACAATCTTTAAATGTTTATGCACCAGTAATATAGCTATAAATACATGAAACAAAAACAGAAAAGCACAATGAGAAATAGACAAAACCACAGCTACAGTGGGAGATTTCAATACTCCATCTTGATAATTGATAGAGCAAGTAGAAAAATGAGTAACCATATAGAAGATTTGACAACACTGTCCTTCGTCTTGACCTAATTGATATTAGGAATTGGAAAATGTAGAACATTCCACCCAATAACAACAGAATACACATTCTTTTCAATTGCCCCTAGAACAAACCAATATAGACCATGTTATAGACTATAAATAAGTCTCAATAAATATAAAAGAATTCAAGTCATTCCAAGTATGTTCTCTGACCACAGTGAAATTAAATTACAAGTCAATAACTGAAAGCTACATGGGAAATCTCAAACATGGAAAATAAATCATACACTTCTAAATAACCCATGGGTCAAAGAAGAGAGCAAAAGGGAAATTAGTATTTTGAATCAAGATATCAAAATGTATGGTATGCCAGTAAAGCAGTATTAGGGAGAAATTCATAGCACTAAATGTCCACATTAAAAAAGAGAAAAGTTCTCAAGTCAGTGACCTCCGCTTTATAATATCTTAAGATATTTGAAAAAGAAGAGCAAATTAAACCCAAAGTAAACAGAAGGGAGATAATAAAGATCAGAGCGGAAATCAATGAAGTTGAAAACAGAAAACACTAGAGAAAATTAATAAAACCAAAAGCTGATTCTTTGAAATGATCAATAAATTGATAAGCATCCAGCCAGACTGAGAGAGGCAACATCACTAAAGACTGAAGAAAACTATAATTCGAAAAGACACATGCGCCCCAATGTTCACTGCAGCACTATTCACAATAGCCAGGACATGGAAGCAACCTAAGTGTCCATCGACAGATGAATGGGTAAGGAAGATGTGGTACATATATACAATGGAATATTACTCAGCCATAAAAAATGAAATAATGCCATTTGCAGCAACGTGGATGGACCTAGAGATTATCATACTAAGTGAAGTAAGTCAGAAAGAGAAAGACAGGGGGCTTCTTTGGTGGCACATTGGTTAAGAATCCACCTGCCAATGCAGAGGACACGCGTTCGAGCCCTGGTCCGGGAAGATCCCACACGCCGTGGAGCAACGAAGCCTATGCACCACAACTACTGAGCCTGCGCTCTAGAGCCTGCGAGCCACAACTACTGAGCCTGCGTGCCACAACTACTGAAGCCCACGCACCTAGAGCCTGTGCTCTGCAACAAGAGAAGCCACTGCAATGAGAAGCCCGCGCACGGCAACGGAGAGTAGCCCCCGCTCACCGCAACTAGAGAAAGCCCGTGCACAGCAACGAAGACCCAATGCAGCCAATAAATAAATAAATAAATTTATTTAAAAAAAGAGAAAGACAAATACCATATGATACGACTTATATGTGGAATCTAATATGACACAAATGAACGTATCTATGAAACAGAAACAGATTCACAGACATAGAGAACAGACTTGTGGTTGCCAAGGGGGAGGGAGGGAGGGTGGGGGAAGGGTGGATGGGAGGCTGGGATTAGTAGATGCAAACTATTATGTATAGAATGGATAAACAACAAGGTCCTACTGTATAGCACAGGGAACTATATTCAATATCCTGTGATAAACCATGATAGAAAAAAACTATGAAAAAGAATGTATATTTATGTATAACTGAATCGCTTTGCTGTACAGTAGAAATTAACACAACATTGTAAATCAACTATACTTCAATAAAATAAATTTTTTAAAAAACCAATATTCCCACCAAGAAAACTCCAAGCCTAGAGGACTTAAGTGGTGAATGCTACCAGACATTTAAGGAAGAAATAACTCATTAAGAAAATTGTAAAGGACATAATGCTTCCTAACTCATTCTATGAGGCCAGCATTACATTTTTGGTGAAAAAAAAGAAATCCATTACAGGAAAACTACAGACAAATATCCTTCATGAACATTCACGCAAAAATCTCTAAACTAAATTTTAGCAAATCAAATCCAACACTATATAAAAGTGCATCATGACCAAGTGGGGTTTATCCAAGGAATGCAAAATGGTTGAATATTATAAAATAAATCAGTATCTGGTTCTGCATGTAAGGAGCTTGGATGTCACCACTCCATGCTAACAAGTAAAAAGCTACACGGTTTGAAAAATCAGTAACTCTTCTAGGGTCTGTAAGAGAAGTGAGGACTTAGGGCAAATCGCTGTCCCCCACATTGGAGAGTCTGATAGCAGAGCCCTAAAAGGGCACCTACAAAAAACCTGAAGCTAGCATTACACTTAATGGTGAAAGACCGAGTGCTTTCCCTCTAAGTGCAGTAACAAGCCAATGATGTCTTCTCCCCCGGCTTCTGTTCAACCTTGTCCTAAAGGTGCTGCCAGTACAATAAGGCAAGTAAGAGAAATAAAAGGCAGCCAGATTGGAGAGGAAGAAGTAAACTGTCTTTGTTCACAGACAACATGATATATATAAAAACCCAATGGAATCTAAAAAATGAGTTTGGTAAGGTTGCAGGATACAATTTCAGTATATTTAAAAAAATCAATTGAATTCTATATACTAGGAATGAACAAGTGGAAATTGAAATTGAAAAAAGAATACCCTTTAAGATAGCACTGAAAAAAATTGAAACAGTTGGAGCTGAATCTGATAAAAGATGTGAAAGACACACATTGAAAACTACAAAACGTTGCCCAGAGGAATTTTAAAAGACCTAAATAAATGTAGAGATACACCCGTGTTCATGGGTGTATCGAGAAGACTCGATACTTTGTCAGTTCTCCCTGAAACAATCTATATATTTGATGCAACCCCGGTCAAAATCCCAGTAGGCTTTTCTGTGGAAAGTGACAAAGTGGTTCTAAAATTCATATGGAAAAGACCTAGAACATCCAAAACAGCTTTGAAAAAGAACAAAGTTGGAGGACTTACACTGACTTCAAAATTTATTACAAAGCTACAGTGATCAATACGGTGTGGTATTGCCATAAAGACAGATAAGTCAATGGAACACAATAGAATCCAGAAATAATAAAACCACACATATAGGAAAAACTGATCTTCAGCAAAGGTGCAAAGGCAATTCAGTGGATAATCTTTACAATATGTGTGCTGGAACACTTGGATATTCATATGCAGAAATGAACTGGGATTCACACCTTACATCACATACAAAAATTACCACAAAATGGATCACAGATTAAATGTAAAACCTGTGACTATAAAAATTCTTGGTTAAACATAAGAGAAAACCTTAGAGATCTTGGATAAGGCAAATATTTCTTAGGTGCAACACCAGAAGCACAATCCATAAAAGAACAAATGGATAAGTTGGACTTCATCAAAATTTAAAACTTCTGCACTTTAAAACGCACTGTTTAAAAAAATGAAGAAGAAAAAAAAGCTACTGATTGGGAGAAAGTATTGGCTAATAATCATCTGATATAGGACTTGTATCCACAATACATAAAGAACTCTCAAAACTCAATAATAAGAAAACAACCCAAGTTTTAGAGTGAGCAAAAGATTTGAACTTAACCCAGAAGATAGACAAATAGCAAATAAGCACACAAAAAGATGCTCAGCATCATTAGTCATCAGAGAAATACAAATTAAAACTATAAGTAGATACATTACACATCTATAAGAAGAGCTAGAATAAAAAACGAAAAACATACCAAGTGTTGAGGATGTGGAGGAACTGGGAGCCCATGCACTGCTCGTGGGGATGTAAATGGGACAGTCACTTTGGAAAAACTTTGGTTGTTTCTTAAAAAGTTAAACATATACCTACAGTGTGATCTAGACATTCAGCAATAACAATGGATGAATTAACAATACTTGCAACAACATGGATGAAATTAGGCTGAGTGAAAAAAAAAAAAAACAGACAAAAAAGATTCCACACTGTATAGTTCCATTTATATACAATTCTGGCAAATGCAGCTACTGTATAGTGACAGAAAGCAGATTAGTGGTTACCTGGGAGTGTGGCAGAATGAAGGAGTACAAAGGATCCTGAGGAAACCTTTCGGGGATGATGAAGGGCCCTTCTCTTCACTGTGGTGATGGTTTCATGGGTGTTTCCCTGTATCAGAAATGATCAGATTATCTACTTTAAATATGTGGATTTGTTGTATGCCAACTATACCTCCGTGACGCTATCTTTAAAATATATTAATAGCAAAATCTAGTGAAAGGACCACTCTCACTGTGTTCCTTAAGCAAGTTGCTCCATCTCTAGTTTCCTAATCTATAAAGTAGGAATAATGTTGTCGTGACAATTAAAAATAACATGTTGGATATATTTCATATGAAAGAGAGCTCAATTAGTAATGGTAATAATAGAATAATGCTTTCAAGAAGAAAAAAAATTATGTGATTCTTAAATGCTCTGCTCGCAGATATCTGGAGAGATTTCTGTAGAGGGTTGGAAGGCCATTTGCCCTGGTTTCCCAGTTAGGTCACAGTTTCACGTGCAGTGACTTGGTGTTACTGTCGTGGGAAGATCTGACCCACCCATTTCCCCCACCACCCTCCTCTCTTTGTCCCTCCTCGTTTGGCCAGAGCTGGAGGGGTCCCTTGGTCCCTGTCACTGCACAGCCCTACCCCCAGCCAACCCCCCCGCCATGGTCTGTTTCTCGTTCTCCTAATTTTGGAATCTGGAACCACGTAGACTTGTAGAGATCAGTCAGGAGGAAAGCTCTCCGGAAAGATTACAAGGCAGAATGAATGTCAAGCACGTGGCCTGATTGCCGGCACCTTGAACACCTGTAATCGTTGGCAATTTCGGTTTCACTGCATATGGGCTAGGTCATCGGTTCTGGCTCCCGTGTCCCCCTCACATCTGAAAGCTCTGCACTGGGACAGCATAGACAGGTTCCCTGTTCTTGGAGTTGACAGTCATGCGAACCAGGACAGGCTCAAAGATGGGGGAATCCAAGGTGAGCTGGAGTCGTTGGGAAAACGTTGTGAAAGAAAGAGGACAAAGAGAACCTGTCGTGTGTGTGTGTGTGTGTGTGTGTCTGTGTGTGTTTATAATCCCCAACCCTTTAGCATGTATGGTGCCTGGCATGGAAGCAGACCTCATTTCATATTTTCTGGTTGAAAAAGTGAGTGAAGGAGGACAGCTGAGTTCTATCAGAAGCAGAGAAGCTGGAGGGCAGGAGCTGAGGCCCAGCTGGGAGTGACGAGGGCCCGTCTGGCCAGGAGAGAGGTTAAGCCAGATGCAGGGGTGGGGAGCAGTGAGGGCTGAATGGCAGGATGAAGATTGCGGGCACTGGGTTAGGGGCCTCTCGGGACGTGGCAGGAAGGTCCCTGGAGACCCTGCAGGGGCAGCCCCACCCATGCCCAGGGTCCCCTTCAGCTCTGCTGGATATTCAGAGGTTGTAGGCACACACCTGCCCCCGGGTCCCCAGACAGGCTGGGCCAAGTGGAGAATCTTGCCTTCTAGGCCCCCCTCAGACTGGCACCTGCTGTGAAGGGGAGGCAGAGGCCCTCTTCCCCTGCTGCAGGGACCGCCTCCCCACAAGCTGGAGGAGAGCAGAGGCCCCACCGAAGGGAACCCCGTCCAGAACACGCACACTAATCCCACACTTAAACCTGCTGCTCCCTCAGCATCCTGGTCTGCACACCAGACCCAACCAGGAGACTATCACCGACTCGTGTCCGAGCCCGTCCCCAGGGAACAGGCTTGGGAACAGGCTTTGCTGACCACAGGGCTGCGCGGTAGGGGCCTGGGCCCACTGGCTCCCTTCCCCCGGGTCACAGCTGACCTGGGGGGATCGGCAGGCAGAGTTCTGAGGAAACAGCATTGTGCCCGGGACCTCGTGCGCCCTGAGGACCCTCCCTCGTGCCACTTTGGCTCATTCACAGTTCCGGGAACCCCATACACTGCTTGCGGCTAAGCGACTTCATCCCAAACCGAGCAGTTTCCTGTTTGACCACCGCACCGAGGTCTGTGGGTGCTCAGTGTGCTCGCCAGCCCCGCCAGGGCTTGGTCAGCGACCCTGGTTCTGGGGCTGCCCCCTCCCTTGGAGGTGCGTTCCTAACAGAGCCCCCAAGGGCTGTGCCCAAGAGATGCTGGTGCAAAGAGACAGCAGCCTTGCCTTCCGTGCGGCCGCTGAGCAGTGGGGCTTTCACCTGATTGAGGATGGCTCGAGCTCCAGCCTCTGGATCAAGACGTCTTGATCCCCGCTCTGGACTGGAAAAGAAAGCATTCCAACCTCTTCTCTTTGCGTCCAGCAAAGGAGCCCCCTCCCCGCCCTCACCCCTGGCTGCCCCCTCTTCCTTAGCCCCCAGAGCCTTGTTCTCTTGCCCGGGTGCCTGGGCAGAAGCCACAAGGCTTGGGAAGGCCCGCACCGCCGGAATGCGCATGCACGTCAGTGGCCGTGCCTGTGCGCGCGTGACCGGCACGTGAGCGCGCGTGATGGAAGGTCACAGCTGGAGCATGTCGCCCTCTGTCTGCCCATCCAGGTTACTCCTCGCTGCAGGACGAGCTGCTGTCCCCCGCCTCCCTGCACTACGCGCTCCCCTCTCCGCTGCGCGCAGACCAGTACTGGAACGAGGTGGCCGTCCTAGACGCCATCCCCTTGGCGGGCACGGAGCATGACGCCATGCTGGAGATGTCTGACATGCAGGTGTGGTCCGCGGGCCTCACGCCCTCGTTGGTCACTGCTGAGGACTCCTCTCTGGAGTGCAGCAAGGCCGAGGACTCGGACGCCACTGGCCACGAGTGGAAACTGGAGGGGGCGCTCTCCGAGGGACCCCAGGGCCCCATGCTGGGCTCTCTGGACCTCGTGGAGGACGACACAGTGGATTCAGATGCCGCAAATGGCCTTATCGATTTGCTTGACCAGGAGGAAGGTCAGAGGTCAGAAGAGAAGCTGCCAGGTCATGAGAGGCAGGAGGACTCGACAGGTGCAGGGCAGGGCTCAGGGAATGAAGTGTCTCTTGTTTCAGGCCAGCAGAGGGTACAAGCCCACATCACAGAATCCCACACCGTGAGTCGGGTGATGGACTCCAGCCAGGACAGGTAAGGGCTGGGCCGCCGCGCGGGATGCCTTTTACCGTCCTGGGCTTCTGGCAGCGAGTACAGAGGGAACTCGGGCGCTGCTGTCCCCCGACGCTGTGTTCTAAACACACTGGCGCAAATAAATTCAGTAAGGCGCCAGCTCGCCTCTGAAGCCGCCCAGCCCGCGCTCAGGCCTCTGTCTTGTGAGAGTGGAGCTGTGTCTGCAAAGGCCAGTCCCTCCCCCAGAACCACCCCCCACCCCACCCACCTCGCCAGCCCCATCTTTTGGCCAGCAGGAGAGAGGCTGAGGGTGTTGGGAGAGGGGAGAGCATCCCTGGGAGAGAGATTGTAAGGCTGGGAGAAGCCACGTCCCTGAAGTACAGCTGAGCTGGGTGCTCTGGGCCCCTGTCGCTGTTGTGTGCTGATTGCTGAAATCAAACCGTATTTGGAAACCTAGAAGCAGCAGGGCCCAGGGAAGCTATGTGTGCAGTCACACAGCCTGCGTGTGACAGAGCTGATAACGCTGCCCTTTCTACTTACACCCTTTTGAAGGAGTGAGGCCAGCGGGCTTATCAGGGGCAGGACAGAGCTTCAGCTGTTGAAGACGGTTATTCTCCTGGGTAGCTCCTTACCACCCTTCCTGCGAGGAGAAGGCCTGTGATGACAGGTCCAGCAGCAGGGTGCCTGTTGGCAGTGCAGGCAGATGGCCTGATGCCCCTCTGAGACACAGAGTCCCCAGGCCACGTGCCTGCAGTGGACATCTGCCACGCTCCAGCGCTGGGCTGAGTGCAGAGTGGGGCTTGGAGCGAGAGAGACAGACAGTGACAGGTATCGCCTTGGCCTCCGGGGCTAGCACAGGAAGGGAGGGGCAAAGGCCCTTTCCTCTGTGTCGCTTTGCTGCCTGAACTTCCCTAAAGCAAGGAGACAGTTCCTGTGCTCCCAGAAGGCTGTGGCCACCCAGGGAGCTCAGATCCAGCCAGGCCGTGGGAAATCTATTCTCATTTCCTCTTCCCACCCGCATCCTCCTCCCAGAAGCCCGGGCAGACGGCCCTTCCCCAGGCTCTACTCGGTGTGGCCTGCATCCCCCAGCAGGAGGGAAAACAAAGTCGCTTAGGAGACAAGACAGCAAGGATTCATTTAGCGTCCCAAACGAATCCTTCGATGCTTCGGGAAAATTGGGCACACTGAGCCGTGAGGATTCAAAGTGAAATCCAACCTTCCAACCTCTGGCGATGGCCGTTCACTCAACAAGCACTGATTGGATGTTCCTGTGTGCCACCCACTGTGACAGCAGGGTCCCTAGACAGGGGCCAGAGGCCTGGGGGCCGGACCTCAGAACGTTACAGGATGGCTCTGTGACCTGGGGCAGCTCTCCCATGGGGACAGATGAATTTCATTCACTCACTCAACAGTGTGTATTGAATGCCTACTGTGTGCCAGGCCCCTGTATGAAGTGCCTTGGAGCATGGGTGTGGCATTGAGCAAAGCAGATAGTCTCTACGTGCAAGACGTTTATGTTCTAGTGGGGAGACTGACAATAAAAGCAGATAAAGTAAATGGAATTAAAAGTAATTAAGAGAGAGATGCTAATTAATGCTAAGTGCTAAACAGAAGAATAAAGCAGGGAAGGGGGTGGTTGAAATCATGGACGGGGCGGGCGGGGACACCTGAGAGTGACTCGCGGGAAAGACATAAAGGAATGCAGGTGATGAACGATGTGGACACCTGAGCGGAGCCAGCAGAAGGCCCAGCCAGGGCAGAGGCCTCGGAGCAGAGTGCGGCCCGCACATTCGAGGGGCGGCGGGAAGGTGCCCGTGCCTAGAGCAGGGTGATCACGGGAGATGAGGTCAGGGAAGTGATGGGGCTGGACATGTCAGGCCTTGGGGTCCTGGAAAGACCGGCATTTCCTGGGTGGGATGGAGAACCGTTGGAGGGTTTTGAGCAGAGGAGCGAGGTGATCTGGCCACGGCCGGCCACAGCCAAGGGTGGAGGCAGGAAGATGAACTGGAAGCAAGAGTCGATGGTGACGTGGACCAAGATGGTGGCCAGGAGTGGTCGTGTTCACCAAAAGGGTTTCCTGGCAAATAAGATATAGAGTGTGAGAGAAAGAAGGACGTCCAAGACGACACGGGTGTCCTTGGCCTGACACCTGGAGGGACGAGGTTGCCATCTACTGCAGTGGGAGGACGGCTGGAACATGTCCGGGGAGAAGACCCTAAGTGTGAACTTGGCCGGGCTGCCCATGCGATGCCCATCAGAAACCCCAAGGACAGACGTTGAGGAGGCAGTTGGACACGCACACCTGCAGTTCAAGGAAGAGATGCTGGGGACCCACATCTGGGGTTAAGGCCACGGGTTGAATGAGCTTGCAGAGCACGTGGGTATAGACAGAGAAGAACTGAGTCTGGGGCCTTCCAGGGTCAGAAGCCAGGGAAATTGGGAGGATCCCGCAAAGGATGCTGAGAAGGAACGGCCAGAGAGGGAGGGAAAAACAGGCAAATGTGTCCCGGAGGCCGTGGAAGAGCCTGCTTCAAGGGGGAGGGGTGATCATTTTGCCAGCTCAGCCCAGGCATGAGGACCGTGCGGTGGGAGTGACCTGAGGGGCTGGAGGGTGGTGGGTGGGATGACGGGTGTGGGGACCCCGATGACGGGACCGTGAGCCACGTGCCTCGGGAGCCCAGAGCGCGGAGCCATCCATTCACAGGGTGGGGCCCAGCGCCACCGGTGTCCGTGGCCCTCTCCACCGGGACAGCAAGGATGGCCCACGCGGGCCTCTCTGGACAGGGCAGTCGCTGTGCAATAGCTCACGCCCTCCCGACCTCCAGTGGGCAGTACAGGACCCGTCCTGGATGGGCCAGGGCTCTGGAGGGGGAGAGTCTCTGAGAGCGGAGACTGGGGGTGACTGGTGTCCTCGGTCTCTTCCTGGGCCCCAGACTGCAGGACTGGGATGCGGAAGGCTCCATCGTCTCCTATCTGCAAGAGGCCACACAAGGCTCCTGGGGGGAGGAGGCCCTGCAAGGCCCACACTTGTTCCAGAGAACCGTCAGCAGGTCTTGGGAGCACGAAGAGGTCCTGGGCTCTGCACCGGAGCGCGCACACACGGAGCAGCCCGAGGCCGGCAGCGACCGGAGACCACAGGGCCCCAGCGAGTGGATGCAGGAGGCTGTCAGCACCTTCTCCCACCACGTAAAGGTGAGAGCCCGCGGGGAGCCGCCACTGATTCTCCAGCCAGAGGGCCAGGCCTGGGGCAGCTGCTTACTTGCCCAGGCCCCTAGCCGGGCGTGTGTTCCGGCTTTAAAAATTGCGGCAGTGGCTTGTCTTTTTCTCTTTCCACGTGTCTGCCTCCTTGATCCCTGAGAGGGAGGGGAGAGGCTCACCTTGATGAGACTGCCAGGCACCTCCCCTCCACTGCCCTCCAGATGCCCAGGGTCACAGGGTCAGAGGTTGGCTTTGCAGGGCCGTTGCCAAAGCCGTAGTTTTTTGTGTTTTGGGTTTTTTTCTGCGGTACGCGGGCCTCTCACTGTTGTGGCCTGTCCTGTTGTGGAACACAGGCTCCGGACACGCAGGCTCAGCGGCCATGGCTCATGGGCCCAGCCGCTCCACGGCATGTGGGATCTTCCCAGACCGGGGCACGAACCTGTGTCCCCTGCATCGGCAGGCGGACTCTCAACCACTGTGCCACCAGGGAAGCCCCAAAGCCGTAGTTTTGTTTGCTTTCTTTTTCCGTCGTGGTTTAGGAAGAAGGGCTTAGCACCAGAGACCTGGAGGCCAGGTTAACTCGGGTCCCACCGTGTCTGTAGGGACGAGGACCAGCCACTGTCCCGCCCCGGGTTCCCTTGTGTAAACAAGGTAGAGAAAGGATTGTCGCCAGGGTTCACTAGGGACTCCTTGCCCGTGCGGGTGGGCTCCCTGGGTGGAACAGGCTGGGACCGAGGGCGCGATCCCAGCGCAGGCTCCAGCTGCCTGCACCCTCCGCCCTCCTGGCCTCCCTTCGGTCCTCCCTACTTATTTATTTGCTTTTATCTTCCCTCCCCATTCCCATAGACATCATTTTAATGTGGCTTTGGAAACAGTTTTATTATGAAAGATTGCAAATAGATACCAAACCAGACAGAACAGTCTGTGACCTTTGCGCGCACCCAGTGCCCAGGCGCTGCCACTGCCTGCTGGCGGCCCCCTGGTTTCATCGCCCCCCCCCACCCCCGAGGGGTCCTCCCACGTTATCTTGACGTTAATCCCGGACATCTTACGAACGTGTATTTTTAATTCGTGCGTTCTTATAAAGTTCGCGTCGCTGCTCTGTGCGTGTGTGGCTTTAACGCGTACGTAACAATGTGCTCCGCCCTCCCTGGCTTCTTCTCTTCAGTCAGCATCGGTTCCTCACCCTCCCTCCCCTCCACTGCCCTCTCCTCCCCTCCCCTCGCTCCTGTCCAAGCCCGAGCCTCGAAGGCACCTCTGAGGACCCCAGGACCAGGCGGACTCCACGATGACCTGGGCTGCTGGCTGCCAAGTGCAGCCAGGAATTAAACAGGGTGGTATTTAGAAGGCGTCCCTGCCGAACCCGCACCACCGACGGCTGGGCGGCTGCACCCATTTTTTAACCCCCGGCCACCCCGTGCGTTCTTGGCCGAGGGGCTGTTCCACAGGAGCCTCTGCTGCCTCTCCCGGTAGTGAGCGCTTGTCCCATAGCACAGATGGCCCCACTCCGGGTCTGTGCCCCCGCCCCCCGCCCGGAGTCCTGGGGAAGGAGCGTCTCTGCGGTTGGCTTTGGTGAGGGGAGGCCTGGAGAGGAAGCAGGACCTCCCCAGGGGACCGCGAGAGAAACCCTCTAGGTCATTTGGCCCAACTGCCTCATTTACAAATGGGGAAACTGAGGCCCAGGAGGCCGACGTCAGGCCCAGGAGAGTCTGGGACCTCCTGACCCCCAGTCCCAGTGAGCCAGCACCTCCCTGTCTAGGGCGGACGGGAGGGTAGGTGAGCTGTTTCCTAATCACCTGCCAGGGCTCCAGGGGATCATAATGAGCCCTGTTTAAGGTGACGGTTTGCAGAGCACCTGTTTGCTAGTATTTCTAGTGAGTCTCAAAAAACACGGGGTCGGGGAGTGGGGTATAACTGGGGGCCTGAACCTGCAAGGCAGCCAGTCCCTCTCTGCGGCCCCGGTGGGCAGCATCTGACCTTGAACTCCTAGGCTGGGCTCAGACCCAGGGCTCTCGTGCCCCCTCGCACGTGTGGCTTCTGTGTCCCAAGTGCTCTCTTGTGGAGATGAGGCAGGATTGTGCCGGGGTCGGAGCTGGAAATCTGACCCTCGTTTCCTTACTCTTTCACGTAGCAAGTTATCAACCTCTCTGTGCCTCCATTTCTTTTGTGTGAGATGGGAAAATCAGAGACGCGGTGGGGGGTGCTGCAGGCGTAACCGTTAGTGTGTGAAACGCACACAGAGCCCCTCCTGGGCAGCGGGCTGCGTGGGGTGTTTGCTGTCACCACCCCTAGCGGTGGGCTCACAAACCGTGCGACCCCCCGGCACTCTCAGAACGGGAGGAGAGCTCCTGAACCTGCCCCTGTTTGACCGCCGGGGAAACTGAGGCCCAGAGAAGGCGCCCCGCTTCCCTGAGCCCCTCAGCGGGAAGCCGTAGGGTCAGCGTGCCGGGTCCAGTTCCTGGTTCTTTCTGCCACGCCGGCTGCAGGCCAGAGAGGAACGGCCTGATCCCAAGAGGGGAATTCCTTTCAGCCGCAGCTGCTGGGCTGCATTAGGGAGTCAGCTCTGCAAAGCTGAGTTTAATGCGCATGGTTCCTGCCCTGGTGTTGACAGCCCAGCCTGGGAAGAGCCTTTAAGGACAGGCCTTAAATAGACACACCAGTGACACGCTTGCATTTGGGGTTGCTGTGCCGCGTAAGCGGGGACCGAGGCCGGAGGGGCTGATGGAGTTGCACGGGCTCCCAGGCCCCTCCCTGGACGCCTGCACTCCCAGAGCTGGGCCTGAGCAAATCACTCACCAGGGGCTATTTTTGAAACAAACCCTGCACCCTCCAGGGTGTTAGCCGGCCCCATCCCATGAACGAGCCGGGTGACATCATTCTGATCATGGCAGTAGCAGCCCAGGGACACACACAAGTAGCCACGTTCTGGAGACATCTTATTTTCCCAAGTCCGAATGGGACAGTTTTCCTGGGCGGAGCTGCCTCTAGCTGTCACAGGGCCACCGGCTCTCAGGGCTGGTGTCGCACACGGTGACTTTAACACGCGCCTCCAGCGCCCAGGACATGCACACCTGCCTGCTTCCTTCTAGCCCTGCCGGACAGCCCGGCAGCTGGCTTGGGAGCTAAAATTACTGGAGCCTGACGTCACCCGGGCCGAGGGCAGAGCTGGGCTCTCGGCAGGAGGGCACTCTGGCGGCAGTTCCACTAGGGGCCCTGCAGCCTCCCTCGCGGGGAGAAAATGGAGGGTGTCCCAGGGGGCCTCCAGAGTCCCAGAGGAGAATGAGAGGCTGGCCCCCCGCCTGGTGGCCCCCTGGCTGCGCAGGCCCTGGAGGGCCAGACTCGTGAGGAGGTGACGATGTGGACCTTCATCACCCAGCTGCTGGTCACCCTGGTGCTGCTGGGCTTCTTTCTGGTCAGCTGCCAGAACGTGATGCACATCGTCCGGGGCTCCCTGTGCTTTGTCCTGAAGCACGTCCACCAGGAGCTGGACAAGGAGCTGGGGGAGAGCGAGGGCCTGAGCGACGACGAGGAGACCATCTCCACCAGGGTGGTCCGGCGCCGGGTCCTCCTGAAGGTAACCCAGGCGGGGGCAGCGCCGGGATGTGCGGGACGCTGGTGAGGACGCCTGCTGGAAGAGGCCGGGCGGGCCTCGGGCGGCACTCCCTGCCCGGCCCACCCCCGACTCCCCGACATGGCAGAGGAAGCTCGGCTCCGGGACTTAGGAAGCCGGCCCCCTCCTGCTTCTGTCCCCAGCCAGCCCAGTGAGGCAGCAAGTCACCCTCTGGGTAAAGGCGTCTGGGGCAGGGGGTTCTTTCCTGTCAAGTGCTGTTGGAGTAGAAATCGGGGGCCTCCCTCCGTCTCTGTAAATCCCGCATAATCGCCCCTGTTTTGCCCAGCCCCGCTGCCGTGGCAGCGCTCCTGGGAGCCCAGGGCTCCCTCCTGTCCTCGGGCCCAGGACCCCCCGGGGTGCCCCTCATGCAGAGCCTGGTTTGGCGGCCGAGTTGCAGTTTCCTGCCAGGATGGGGACTTGTGGGACTGTGGCTACTGCGGGCGCTACTTTATTTCTTCATCCTCTGTCCTTATTCCCAAATTCCCGCTTATCAATCTCAAGTTTTCTCCCTTTCTCTAATTCCAGGGGAATGAGCTTCAGGATATTCCAGGGGAGCAGGTGACAGAGGAGCATTTCACGGATGAGCAGGGCAACGTCGTCACCAAGAAGGTGGGTGCAGAGTCCCCCTGAGCTGGGCAGAGGCAGGCGGGCTAGAAGCTTACAGAGGCGGTGGACTCACCCCCAGCTTCTTGCTGCTGCCCTAGCAGAGGGGTAAGCAGCCGTCACAGTCCGGACGTGACATTCCTTACAGCCACTTCGCCTGATTCAGCCTGAATTCAGCTCCTCCGACTGGGTCCAGAATGACCGGGCCCCGTGGAACACCCCAAACCTAGTCCTGTGGTGCCTGGCCCTGAAAACAGCTGGGTGACAGCCGTACGGGGGCCCCTGTGGGCTCCTGAGATCAAAGGACGTGGGAATGCATGGGGTTGGCAGTAGGTGTACACCAGGAGACGTGATTCTGCCTAACAGGTGCTGGGCACGGTGCTAGGTGTGGGCAGGAGGCAGACCTGTGTTGCTCCGGGGCTCATGCTAGGTCAGAGCAGGACCCCGTCTTCCCTCCTGCACGGGGAGCTTCTTGCTTGTGTGTGTTCTCACCTCCCACTGCTTGCACACGGTAGGTGCAGAGCAGACTGTCGTTGGAATATCTGGATGCGTGAATAGGGAACAGGTGGACCCCAGGGACAGGAACGCCCTGCCCTTCGGGGGCTCCCAGTCCTAAGGGGAAGACGGAGGGCGTAAACTTCCAGCACACCAGAAGGCGGGATGGACCGCCCTGGGCTAGAGATAGAAGTCGGGGGGGGGGGGGGTGCCGAGACCCCGATCATCCATGAGCCTCAGTAAGAACCCCCCGCAAATTCCAGCCCCTCTGAGGCTGCCCAGTGCGAATTCCCCACCCGATGGGGGGTGAGAGGCCGTCCGCGATCTTGACCGCTCAGGGAAGGGCACCTGGGGACGAAGGCTGCTTCTAACCCCCAGCTCACTCCGGGACCTGCTCTTTTCAAGCTGTCTGGCCGGCTTCCCCAGCCCCTTCTGCCCTCCCTCTCTTCTGCAGATCACTCGCAAAGTCGTTCTCCACGTCGATCCATCCGGAGCCGATGGCACCCAGGAGCCCGAGGAGGTGATTTCTGGGGGGCCCCTGGAGGACCCTAGTGAGATGGAGGCCGATGTTGATTACTTTATGACTCACGCCAAGGTACTGCCCGAGCTGCAGCCTCCCAGGCCCTCGCTCTTCCGAGGGGCCAGCCCATGACTCCTGCTGCCCTCTGCGCCAGCCCCCTTGGGGCTCACCTCTCACCTCTCTGCTCCCCCTCGAGCCTCCTGCCCCTGGTGGCACTGTTCCCCCCACCTCCGTAGGGCGCCTGTGTTCTCTTGCCATCTCTGTGTGTGATCTGTCCTGCCTTGTGTCTGCAATGCTGTCTCCAGGTGGAGCTGAGAGGGTACAGTAGCCTGCAGCCGGACCTGATAGAGGGCAGGAAGGGGGCTCAGATAGTGAAGCGGGCCAGCCTCAAAAGGGGGAAACAGTGATCTCGAGCCCCTCCCAGTGGAATGGCCTCTTTGGAGGTAACGCCGTCATTCTCCATCTTCTCTGCATGGCCTGGTCCCCCGCGACGCCCCGCCGAGAGGCTGCGGACTTGCGCACCCCTACCCGCCTCCTCCTGGAACTCCCTCCCCTCCCAGCCCCTCCCCGCTGCCCAGCATGACGCAGGAGGACCAGGCACCGCTGCGGGCTCCAAGCACAGACTCCCACCTGCTAACAGTGCCTCTGAGCTCCATTGCCTCCGAGAGAAAACAGCAGCACCTGCTGACCTGTTCCTCGGCAAGCGCAAAAATACAGATTTGAAAAAGTGCTTCCGTGAGTGCGAAGCACTCGGTACATCTCAGTAGGAACGTTATCCTGGAAGCCCAGCAAGGGGGTCTGGAGGAGGAGGGGCGGGGCCCTGGAGGGTGCAGTGGGGTCTGCTAGGCTGTGCTGTTTCAGTGCACGTGGCCAGGAAGAGCTGGACAGGGAGAGGCCTGGACCCCAGCTGTGCCTTGAACCTTGAACCCAAGGCTCCCAACCTCCTTGGTATTTCCTGAAGCATGCGCGCCCTCGCTTTCTAGGAAGAGGCAAAGTTAACAGGAAGCTGTGGGAGCACTGATGGCTGGGGGGCAGGGGCGTGATGTGCAGTGAGGGAGGGAGGGAGGCCGAGAAGACGCGGCGAAGGCTCTTCAGCGGGCTGAGCAGCGCTGGGGGCTTCGGGGCCAGCTCGGACCTCCGTCCTCCCTGAGGGGTCCTGTACTGAGCTGCCCCGAGGCCCTTCGCTGTGCCCAGCTCGGGCCAGCTCAGTACCGGGCGCGTCGGGGTGGGAGTCGGCCGGAAGCAGGAAGCACGCGGCCCCAGCTCCCGCTCGCACCGGGTTATTGTCACCTACACCCCCAGGGCCTGGCTCTGGGCCCGAGGCCAGCAGCCTCCCCTTCCGCATTCAGCAAAAAGCAGGGCCACTGCCTCCCGAGCCCCCAGAAGTGCTGACTCCGGGCTTCCCTCAGCACTCGGGCAAAAGAAAAAGGTCTGGCCTATCCAGTTATAGGATAAAATTAGACCTGACTTCTCAGCAGCTTAAGGAGGTCACAGTGTTAACCCCCGCACTGCCAGGGGTCCGCCGGGCTGCTGGTTTAGGACATCAGCTGTGATCAGTCCTGGAAATAGTCCAAAGGTGCAAGTAATTTGAAAAACCAGAGAGTGGAAGGAAAAGTACACTCTTGGGCCTTATTTTCCTTAGGGCAGAGACTGAAGCTTTAAATTCCAGCTTCTGTTTGGCTCAGGTTTTGCTGATGTTCCTGAACAGGAGAGAGGCAGCCCAGAAGCCAGGCGAGGGGAAGGGAGGAACCCAGACATTTTTCAAAAAATGTTTCTGTAGGTGATCTGCGAAGTGGCTGAACCCCCCACCCCAGGGGATGTGGCTCCAGACCACCGGGCGTGGGTGTTAGGGGACGCGGAGCAGAGCAGCCAGGCTGTAGCACAGGGCCGGGGCCTCTGCCAGGAAGAGGCCAGGGGAGCGTGCAGTGGGGACCATGGTGCGGAAGCCAGCGTTCGGGAGGGACAGCCCAGGGGACAGCCTGCCGTGCTCTACCCTCTGAACAAGACAAAGACCGCCGAGGGCTCTCTGGTCCTCCAGACGCACTGCCTGCCACTCGCAAGCATGCACGGCCCCCAGCATTGATGGATTCCAAATGACTGCAAACTTGCAAATTCGCCTACTAGCTACAGTTTATTGTCACCCCAAACGCAGCACTCCCAGCGCCTCCCTCCCGTGGCCTTTCAGGGACGCGCGCACAGTGGTGAAGCACTGAATGCCCTGCGTGCCTGTTCCCAGCTGAGGTCGAACAAGGAGGCCTTCTCTGTCCCCGTTTCAGTTCACACTCTGAACAATTGCCCTTTTTGCGGTCTATTCAGTGTCTATTCAGTGTCGCGGTTTTTTTTTGCATTTTTATGCTGTTTGTTGGTGATTTCGCTGTTTGAAATGGCCCTGCTGTCTATTTCACGGCAGGGCCGTGATGGGCCGTGCGTGGGAAGTCGTGATTCGAGGAGCTTCGTTCAGGCACGAGTTATAGCTCTGTCGGACGTGAGTTCAGTGTTAATAAAGCAACAGTATACAGTTGACCCTTGAACAACTCGGGGGTTAGGGACGCTAACCCCCAGGCAGTTGAAAATCCCAGCACTGCTCTCTCTGCCTCAAAAGTAAAGGAATTGATGAATGACTCACCCCCAGGGCGGGAAGCTGAAACAGCTTGGATAGAATCCTGGGCTCAAACTCTAGTTCTTTTATTTCTATGTGTTGTGATCTGTAATCCAATACAAACTTGTCCCCACACTTAGTTCATTTAAAGATCTGTAAAATGAAAACGCAGATACTGTATTTATTGGAAAAAAACAAGGTATGAGGGGACCCGTGCAATTCAAACCCACATCGTTCAAGGGCCAATTGTCCATGAAATACGTTGTCTTTAAAGAGAGACACACGAGGTTGTGTGTTCATTGGTTGACAAAACCGTTGTGACCAGAGGCTGGCAGGAACCCTGCACTTACTTTCCTCGGGAGCAGTGGTCCCAGAATTGGCTAATTCAGGGCTCCTGGCGACTCGAGAGAACACGCCTCCTGCGAACAAGGGGAATTGACTGTTTCAGAGAGAGTGAAAGTGGGTTGGGGCCCAGGGTCCAGGCCTGGCTCCTCCAGTTCCCAGGTTACCTTGTTGTCTCACTCCCTAAGCTTCCCTCTCCTCGAGGGAGGATGAAATTAGTCCCTCTGTGTGTCACACTGGTGTAAAAAGGCTTAAAAAGAACCTGGGTCACTGTGAGGATGGCTGAGAGGGGTAAGGAGAACGGGGTGTCTGGCGCTCAACCAATTGCAGGTCTTCCTTGTAGCGTGACCCGGGGCGGGTCAGCTGACCTCTCCCAAGCCTCAGGCGCCCCAGCTGTGAAATGGCAGTAACGCTGATATTCCCTTCGTACGGCGATCGATGATGGGTTTCTCTTCGTGAGAGGGCTTTCTGAATTGCCAAGTCCTGATCCACCAATTCTCAAAGTGCCATCCGCATCACAGTCACCCGAGAGTCCGGTTAGGATGCCGACTCCTGGCCCCTGACCCACACCTGCTGCGTGACAGTTCTGGAACTCAGGATTTGGCCGTAAGCTTGAGTGATTTTGATGCCGATTGAAGAGTGGGTTACTAGGACCAATTCTGGTTTTCCTTCCCAAACCTCCCAGAGGTGCCGTGGCACAGTTGTAGAATTTACACCTAAAGGGTGAGCAGAGATGAGTGATGGTGACAGTGTTCAAAGCCGTGGAACGCCCCAAAGGGCCGAACACCCCAATCCTAGGCGCCTGTTCTGATTCCCCCGCAATCACGCCCAACCTCGGGAAGGATTTTGCAGGAGGCCCGGCGTGTGCGTGAGGGGTGCTTTCTGGTTGTACTTAAGCAGTTAGAAAATAGCTGTGGAGTCAAGCCCGATGGGGTGCAGCAGACAGTAGCAGCTGGTGGGTTTTGCTCTGTGCCCAAGTACATGGGTCCAAGAACCAGGGTGTCAGTGCTGCCAGAGGACAGTGGAGAGCAGGCAGCCTGTGTCCTTGGGTTAGAGGCACCTGGCCGGGCGCTGGGTGGCACCACCCATGAGACGGCTGCTGTTGTTTTGTTTCCCTTTTTAAGAGACACTTTCCATTTAGGCACTGTGATTGCAAGACCTGTGTTGGCTCTGACTAAATAGAGTATTCTAGCAAATTTGAAAATTCGTCTATTAGTGATCTCAATAGGAGGGGCAAGGAGGCCAGGGGTCGTGTTTTACTTTGCTCTTTTAAGTGACAGCCCACCCTCACTCGCCAGCCCCGGCAGGTGTATCAGAGTCTGGGGCTGCAGGAGAGGGGAGAGAGGCGAGAGCCGCAGACGCTGGCGGGGGATGGGGCAGGTGGCACAGCACAGAGAGATGACACGAGGAAAAAAGCCCAGCCGGCACAGCCACTAGAAGTGGCAGGAGGCTATTTTCTAAGCGTTTATAGGGTGAGACCGTGTCCGGGGGCACCCAGGGCGGTGGCAGGGTACTGGACGCAGCTGGAGATTGCGGCTCTATTAGAGACTAATAGAGACGTACTGTATCCCCACCCCTGCTGCTGCCCGGGTGCTCCCGCCGGGCCCGGCCCTGCTCCTCCTGGAACCTCAGCTCACCCAGAGACGGGAAGAACGGTTATGCTAGAATGATCTCGCAGCCTTGAACCTTCTCCTCTCCTCTGTGTCCGGGCAGAAGAGTGGGAGGGAGATGGTAGCCTGTCTTCCCCAGGCTCAAGCTTTCATAACATCTCCTATGTGGCGTGCTTAGTGCTGGGGTAGGCGCTGTGGGACTGGTAGGAAGGGTAAGGGCTTTGCTCTTGCCCTCAGAGTGTTTATACTCTAGCCAGGGAAGTAAGCAGACAAGAGAGAGGACAGACAGGACAGGGCATTTCTGGAGCCCAAGCACAGCGGCATCCAGTACCGCTCAGTATCCTGAGCGCTTCCTAGGTCGTTAGCGCTCCAGCATCACAACAGACAAACGAGGTACGTCCTGCTCCTGCCCTCGTCTCACGGCAGAGGAAACTGAGGCCCAGAGAGTGTAAGTAACTTGACCGAGGCCACACAGCAGGAACTTGGCAGAGACAGGATATGAACGCCGGCAGACCGGCTTCAGAGTTCATACTCTTAACTGCACTCACGCAAGGCAGCAGCAGGAGAGGACAGAGAAGGGGAGGCTGAAGTCTTCAGGAAGGCCTTGTGGAGGAGAGGTCTGAAGGGTGGTGGGCAGAACCTCAGCCAAGTGGAGACTGGATGGTGTCCTTGACGGGGGAGCCGAGGACAAAGGCGGGCGTGCGGGCTTTGGACTTGGAGGAGGGGCTTGGCTGGCAGTGATGGGACAGTCCCCTCCCGGGCAACTGCTCGCTCAAGCCACTGGCAGTAGAAGGCCTGGCCTTTTGCTCTGGGGAGGAGCTTAGCCCCACCCTCCATCCCTGGGGAACCACTCAGGGTTGAGTTCCCCTTGATCACCTCCAGCCTCCTCCCCAGCCCTGGCACTTGTAGCACCCACGACGAGCTCCCTGTCCGGGGACACAGCTGTGCCTCAAATGACTTCCCACCCCACCCAGGAGATTGTCAGCTCCTCTTAATGTTAAGTCCCTGCAGACAGAACCCTGGGTGGCTGGGCTTGGAGATGGGGTTGTCCCCCCATCTCCCCCAGGCTGGAAGAGCAGGCCCCACGGGGTGGCAGGAGCCCCGTGTTGCTGTGATTCCCAGGCTGCAGAGTTGAACTTCACTCTGGCAAAGTTGCTGTCTTCCAGCCTAACATACGTAGTCCCCTGGGGAGAAGCCATCTGGTTTTCAAAGATCTCTTTGCCCCCAATAGAGGTTGTCCATCCAAAGGGCACGAGGAGAGGAGCCCGAGGCCCCGACAGTAAGGGCTGTGGACCAGAGCCAAAGAGGCGCTAAGGTCCCTTGAGGCCGTGAGTTCCCGAGGCCATGTCTGCTCCATCCCCGGGTCCCCAGGCTGGCACACAGGAGACATCAATGCATGTTGGCTGAACCAAACCAAACAAGCCAGGGTGCTGCCACCGCCTAGCCTGGCCCTTGCTGGGCTCCAGCACATGGCCCCTCTCCTAGGTGCTGGGTACACGGGGACATCTCCCCAGGTGACTGCGCGGGCACAGAGTACCCCACAGGAGGGTCTCCCGGGGAGCTCATCGATGGGCACGGAGCTAGTGGCAGCCTCTGCGTCGGGCAGTGCGATAAGGATGGCTGGTGTTTCAGGAAGGTCCAGGCCAAGCCCAGTCCCTTTCAGCTCCTGCCTGGCTTAGGGAGGCTGCTTTTCCTGACTCACCCCTGCCTGAGCCGCCAGCACAAAACCGTGCATCGTGGGTTTTGGCTGGGAGTTGCGCCTCTAAATTCTAAGTGACTCCTCTCTGTGTGTCCCTCAGGATCACACCTCGACACCCAACCCTTGAACTCCACACACTCTGCCACGCACCCGAGAGCTGGACCGAGGCCCCGGAAGCCGCGCACACGTCCCTGGAGGCTTACGGCATGACCTCTGTAAGGGACGTCCTTTAGTCACCTGTTCGCATGAACGACCGACTGTAGACGCATGACCTACAGTCCTCTATCCTGCCTCTGGCGACGGTGGATCTCTTTCTGGAGTCTGAACGGAAGCAGCAAGAGGGGGGAGAGAGAGAGGGGGACGTAAAACAAGCGCAGGAGAGCACGGAACGCAACAGCAAACAAGGGCTCTTTTGTGGCTGGGATGAGATTTTTTTTTAAATCATTTCAATTTCGACTTGTTACAGGGTACTTTTTTTTCAACCTCATCTGTAAGAAATCCATGTGAGCTTCCTGGAAAGGAAAAAAAAAAAAGAAAACTAGACATGAAATCAGTTCCACACCTTAATCCCTTACCCTCATCCACCAGCCTTCCCCACACCTCCACGCTCCACGTGTGACCAGCCCTGCCGCTGCCCCGTGGACCGAACCTTCCAGAACGCTCTACATGGCGTCAGGACACACACACGCATACACACACACACACACAGACACACACACCCCTCTCCCCTCTGCTCAGTATACACACAGATTTTACTGTGACATCCGAAGTTGTATAGACTCTCCTGTGGATAAACTGGAAATTTTTTATGTTGTCGCTCTCTCTCTCTCTCTGCCAGTTTCAGTATTAATCATCTTCCAATGGAAAATCATTACCTTCAGAGTGCATTCGGGGTTCCTCGTGTTAGGGACTTAAGACTCTGAGGCGAGGACCCCCAGGCTTAGCTGTAGGGCTCCAAGGGAGCCAGTGCCCATCCGAAAGGGTCTTCACTCTCAGCTGGGGGAAGGCCGGTGGCTGTCCCAGGATTGCACCAGCATGTTCAATAGAGAAGAGGTTTTCTATATCTTCAAGCACTTATGTCATAGTCCGTGTTCAAAGTGTCAGCTGTACAGTAATCAGCCTGTGTATATGAAAAACAATAAATACTATGCAAACCAATAGAAACACTTTAGCAGTATGTACAAAGCACTCACAGCTCAGCTCCTGAGGACTTCTCCGGGCTGCGGGAGGAGCACAGCCTGTCTCTCAGTGAAAGAGGAAGGAAGGGAGTAGGCCTAGGGAATGCACCTGCCTGTTCTCAGGTCAGCCGCCGCCCCGAGGTCTCCCAGAGCGAACTTGGTGCTGTACGTCCAGGCAGCCGCGGGATGCGGGGCCCGGGCTGGGCAGCCTCAGTGCCCCCATCTGACCAACACCCCACCCTGAACCCCCTGGAGAGGCACCGCAGGGGGAGAAACGGCTGGAAGGAGACCTTCCTGGGCCAGGGCCCCGTCAGGGCCGGACGGAGACGGCGGCTGGCTGTTCCTCGCCTCGGTGCCATCGGGGAAGAGCCTTAAGTTACACCAGAGCCCCCGGCAGGGGGAGGCCCGAATCAGCACAACGCGCCTGCCCCGCGCGGCACCCTCCGGGCCAGGGGAGAGACTGCAGGCTCTTCTCGCCCGCCTGAGGGCCACTGTGTGTGGATGTCCCGTCACCTTTCTCCCTGCTTCTCTGCCGAGATGTCCTCAGAACACATCCGAACCTTACAAGTAGCACAGAAGCTCCCTCGACGTCAGAGCCCCCAACCCCCGAGGCCCCGGCTGGCCCCGGCGCACAAGTGTTCTGGTGGGTCCGGGCGGGGCTGGCCGGGCTCCCCGAGGGACGGGCGGGGAGTGGGAGCTTGAGCGCGCGCGTCGGCCCGCGAGCTCCAGACCCAACCCCCGCGGGGGCCGCGCGCAGAGCATCCCCGCCGGCCGGTCCCTCCGCCCCGCCGCGGCCGGCCGGACTCAGTGAAGGCCGAGGAAGACAGGCGCAGGGCCGCCTCCCGCCGCGATCTGCCGCCGCCGACCCAGTAGCTCCTGTAGAGCCGCGGCCCCGGCCCCGGTTGCGCTTTGGCTCGTCGCTCTGTCTTGCTTGGCCCGCCGGCCCGCGGGCCTCGGCGGCATGCTGCGTTCGCTGCTAGTAGGAGCTGTAGGGGAGAGGTTTGGGGTCGCCACACAATGCCTAGAGAATGCTGCAGTCTGCACCTTAGACGCTGTTTAGACGTTTTGGAATCACCTTGATTTTTTAAATTGTTATGAAAATGATTCTTTTCTTGACTCCCACTCGCTCTGTTCTTGGGAGGGACTTCCCACCGCACACCCCACTCCACTCTGATGTATAGACCATTCTCCCTACACCAGCTGAACAAATGTCAAAATTAATAAAGAACTCGACTCATGGCACAGGCCTCCATCTCTCCTTCCCGGCGCATCTTTGGGGAGTGTGGAGAGGGGGCGCTGGGGGAGTCTGGGGGTGATCAGTCTGCAGGGAGGCGTCCACCTTCTCTGGAAACCTGGATAGCCCCTTAATCAGGACCACCCACTCTAGGAGAGGCATTCCCCACCCCGCAGATGGTAGAGCAGATTTCTGTCCCACCTGAGAACCATGTGATGGGGCAAGTCCAAGATGTTGGGAGGGGGGTGCGCCACAAGCACCAGGGTACGTGGCTGAGCCCACAGTGGGCATACACTAAGGGGGACTCTCCCCCACAGTGCTCCCTGTGAAGGCATCTGGCCCCTGCAGGCAATGCCATTCAGAGTTCAAGAACTTCCAAGAAAATCACCCTGTTCCTAACTAGCTCCTAACACTTCATGCAAGGCTGGTCACCAAGCTGGCCTCAGTTTCCTCATCTGTCAAATGGGGGAAGGGATTAAGTGATTGCGAAAGTCTCTTCAGTTTGTCATCCTGGGAGTCCTGAACACAAATGCCTTTGTCAAGCTTGGCAATAAATAAGAATAAAATTATTTACTGCAGGTTTTCCTCCTCACAAGTTCCCATCATTGGTGGGGGGTCGGGGGGTGGCCAAATCACAGTCACAGGGTCCTAGGAGCACTCCCCGCCCTCACTCTGATTGTGAAGCTTCTCTCTCAGCATCAGAAAAGACATCCAGGCCAAGGGACCAGCCATGGCTGTGCACTGGCCTCGCCCAGAGGCTTTTGTAAAGCACAGGTTCAGGATCACAACTGCCTAGGTGATTCCTGCAGCAACACTGGGAACTGGAGCTGTTTCCCAAATGGTTGTGATGGGCAGCTTCGGAGTGCGGCCAATTTAGACCGAAAAGAAATTTTCTCATTTTTAATCCAAACTTCCAGAAAAACAAGGTCCATAGCCTTGGTGGGGTCTTTCTTGTGTTAACCTACGTCATCTACGCTACAGGGTCGTGGCCAATTCCGGCCCAAGCAGATAACAGCAGCATGGGGAGAGCCGGCTCTCTGTGAGAGGGGAGCCTCCCCTCAGCCTGGGCCGTTGGCCTCCTGCAGGAAACCCAGGAGCAGGCTTGTCTCCACCTGCCAGAGGGTGACCATGGGCTGGTCAGAAGCAGCTTTGGGACTGCCAGGCAGAGGAGGGACAGAAGTCCATCTGTCAGGCAGCCACTGTTTTTCCTGTCATTTTGCATGTCCAGACCAGCGACATGCTGATTGCCATTTTTAAAAAAACTGTAGGAAAGGATGCTGTTCCATGCAGAAATGACCCAAGTTATTTACTGCATTTTCCCTGTTGCTAAAACAGGATAGAGACCCCAGTAGAGCCTTGTATGTTGTAAAAATTCATTAGGAAAAGAAAGTCATATGGGTGCTCGGCGATTCAACCTAGTCTCATCCGTCAAATATTTACTGAACACCAACCTAGAGCCCGGCACAGGTGCCGCCACTGAATCAGCGGCCATCTCAGCCCTCAGAGGTTTCCATCCCAGGTGCCCAGCCAGGCAGAACATGACAGAGGCACAAATGAGTCCTCAGAGGAGGAGAAAGGGAGGACAGAGGGATCAGGGAAGGCTGCCCAGAGGCAGAGGCAGAGCCAGGAAGCACCCACAGCCAGCACTCCCAGAGATGCCCCACTCCCACCCCCTGCCCCAGGCTGCCGGGCAGGTTCCCACCCCCAGGCTCTTAGGTCCCAAAGTCCAGCCTCCCCACCTACCCGGCCCAGCACGGAGGAGGGAAGCGAAGCATCGTGTCCAGACTGCACGCTCCCCCAGAGGCTTGGGCATGTGCACAGAAAGGGGCCTGGACACCTCAGAACAGCATCCCCTGAGCCCGCAGGGGGGGCCCCCCGGAGCGCTTTTTCCTAGATGCTCACTTGGGGGACCAGGAGCTGGTGGACCCTCTGAGAATGAACATAGGTTCCAGAGCACTTTCTCTTTTCTTTCTCCCCCTCTGTCTCCCCACACACCCCCCATCTCTCTCTTTCTCTCTCTCTCTCTCCCTCTCTCTCTCTCTGACGCGCGCGCACACACACACACACACACACACACACACACACACACGCTGGCTGATTTTACAGTCAATCTTTCAAAGTGCAATTTGTCTAGGAAAAGCCAATGTGAGGCCCGTGAGTGTTTCCACCAATGGCGACGCGGCTCGAGCAGCTCAGCCAGTCTCGGGTCTGTATTCTAATGGGCCCCATCTTTATCAGGGAAATGTTGCTTCTCTGAACTTGAAACTTCTCATGGAGGATCCCTAGACTCTGAGGCAGAGAAGGGGCCTGAGCTGAGGCGGGGGGAGGCACCTCTCCCCAGGCCGGGCAGGGACAGAGGGCTCGCACCTGCCCTGGGAGCACCTGACTTCCCGCGGCTGACGTGGTCGCGGCCCCGGGCAAGGGCTGGGCTGGATGCTTGGGTGGGAGGGCAGCCTGGGGCTCGGGCAGCTTTGACCCTCCGGAGCTGCCATGGGATTCTGGGCCGGAGCTCGGGGGCTGTAGGGGTCTGGATTTGGGCTTCCCACCTCCCCTTGGCCCTTTGGCGGGGCCATGGAGTCCAACCTGCAGGGCCCGTTCCTGCTGAACAACGCGCCGCTGGCTCAGTTCTCGGAGGTGAAGGCCCCTGTGTGCCAGTACTCTGTGCAGAACTCCTTCTACAAGCTCAGCGCCCAGGGGCTGGGCCCCCAGCTGCCCGCCGGGACCCCGCACGGGATCACGGACATCCTCAGCAGGCCCGTGGCCGCGCCGAACAGCAGCCTCCTCTCCGGCTACGCCCACGTGGCCGGCTTCGGTGGGCTCGGCTCCCAGGGGGTCTACTACGGTCCCCAGGTGGGGAATTTCTCCAAGGCGGGGAACGAGTACCCCACCCGGACCCGGAACTGCTGGGCGGACACGGGCCAGGACTGGCGAGGTGGGCGGCCGTGTGACAACAGTGAGTACGGGGAGGGGGAGGACGGGGGACGGGAACTGATGCTCACAGGGGTCCTCGGCCGCCATCCGACAGCCTGGGGCAGACCCCAGGGTCTGGCCCTCCACCTGGCGCAGCACAGGCTCCTCCCCTCCCCCTCCCACCCCGGCTTCTCTCGGATGGGCGTCTTGACCCCCGCCCTCACTCCTCACCAGCTGCCCTCCTGGGGAAGCCGGGGTCCCAGGAGACCACACGGCTCACCCCCACCCTGTGTACGGTCCTGCTCACCTTCCGTCTCCCGCCCAGAGCCCGTGTCACCACTTCGTCCAAGCCGGCAAATGCCGTCCCCAGCGAGAATCTGCCACTGCATCGCCTTCCCAGAGCCCCCCGCGCGTGCGCCGGCAGCACTCGGGGACACAGAATGTACCCTGAACCCATCTCGGTCCCGCTGCCTTCAAGGGGGCCTGCTTCCCTCCTCGGGGTTTATGTCAACAACAGCGCCCGTACCACCCAGCCTCCTCAAGCAGCTGCTGAGTCCAGCCCCACTGGGCCCTTGCTGTCGGGGGACCTCACCCACCCATCCCCAAACCATGGTTTTCAGAGAGCTGGTCCGGGGCCCCCAGGATGCCAGTCAGACCTGGAGGAGGTGGCAGGTCGTGCACAGGCAGGGGAACGTCACCCGGGAGGCAGGGGGAGTGACAGTGGCTGCAGGAACCACCCCTGGGCCCGGATCAGGCAGGGGCAGAGGGGCCCTCCACTTTGTCCCACCGCGGGGCTCCTCCACTGGCACAGGGGCTTGGGGCGGCCCAGGAAAGCCCGAAGCACACCTGCCTTCTGCCCACTATGCTGCTCGGGACCCTCACACCCCTCGTCAGCCTGAAACATGGCGAGTCCCACAGGGGGCCGAGACCTCATCTCTTGGAAGCTATTCTATAACCTGGTTTGTGGGTGCTTTAGGTCTTGAGCTGTCCTTGTCTCTCACTTCCATGTCCCCCTACCCACACGCACCCCGTTTCCACACCCCTGCTCTTCAACCCTGAATGCACGTATACACACAGGGAAGTATCTGAGTCAGTGGCTGGATTAACACAAGGCGAGGGGACTGAGGGTGACAGCCTCTCAGGAGGCCTCATCTCCTTTCTGTGCCTCGGCTTCCTCACCTGTAAAGTGAGGACATGGGGTGTGAGGGTCGGCTGCACTGCACAAGGCCCTGCACGTGGGCATTCTGCTTCCCCTGGTCCCTACCCGCCCCCCCCCCCCCCCGCCGAGCTCCCAAGAGGCTGCCCTGGCCGGGCAGGGGTCAGTTCTTGAGGCTCCGCGTCCGGACTCTCCATGGGGTTGAAGCCACGACTCCCAGGCCTGGTGGCAGGGGAGAGCAGTAACTTGGAGCTTATGGTTCTAGTTTCCCAAAAACCTGGAAAATGGAATCTCAAGAGCAAGGAAGTGGGGGAACTCCCAGGCCCCTGGGGCCCTGACGGTGGGTGGAAGGTGCTAAATCCGTTTCTCGGTGACCTGAAAGAACATCCCTGAGACCCAGAGGAAACTCCTACCGCCCCTCGGGGTGTGGCTGCATCACTGCGTAGCGAGGGCATTACACAAGGAGACCCAGTTCCAAGCATCCTCTGGCCCTAATCAGCTGAAACCTGGGGCAGGCGCCCTCGGGGTCCCCGCCCACCCAGACATGGCGGAGGTATGCTGCTTGGGTGAGAGGTGCCACCGTGCCCCTGCAACCTCAGCAGCTTCTCCGTACGGGCGCTTACCCTGTGGGAGAGGCGGGGCAGGGCTGACACCCCCAACCCCGCGAACCGCACACTTCCTTCCTCCCACCAGCCCCGGACCCCCTGAGCGACAGCATTCACAAGAAGAAGCACACCCGGCCCACCTTCACAGGGCACCAGATCTTTGCCCTGGAGAAGACCTTCGAGCAGACCAAGTACTTGGCGGGTCCCGAGAGGGCGCAGCTGGCATACTCGCTGGGGATGACCGAGTCGCAGGTCAAGGTGAGTGTGTGAGGGACAAGAAGGTGTCTGCCTGGCAGCGAGAAGCCCCACTCTCCTGGCAACTGCCGCTCAGTGGGAGGCCGTCCTGGTGTTTGGGCACTGCCTGCCCACCTAACCCTAGAGACGG
This sequence comes from Phocoena sinus, assembly GCF_008692025.1. Lineage (NCBI taxonomy): Eukaryota > Metazoa > Chordata > Mammalia > Artiodactyla > Phocoenidae > Phocoena > Phocoena sinus. Next base: position 32,867,386 of record NC_045783.1, on the reverse strand, counting down.
TGATAATGACCCTAACGCCAAATGGCTGTCATCTCCTGAGCCCTGTTCTGAGAGCCTTATGTGTAGCAGCCCATTTAAACCTCACAGCAACCTGGCGGTGGGCCTTATTACCCATCTCACAGGTGAAGAGACAATCTCAGCCGAGCCTCTTGCCCCAGGTCACCGGCTGGTAAGTGAGTACCCTGGATTAGAGGGCTCTAACCTCATGCCTTCCCCTCCTCCGCACGGTCGAGGCTAGAAGTTTCAAGAGCTGATGGCAGCCTCTGGGCCGGATCAGAGCTGGCTTCAGGCTTGTTCCGTTAGCCAGGCAAACGAGCCCACCTTGGTTCACCAAACTCGAAAGTGAAGATAACTCCCCCCCACGCCTGCCCATGAAGTCTGAGCCTCTTTGCTCAGCTCGGGGCAAGGCTGCCTCTCATACTGCACACCTCGGGCCTGAGCTCGGTGGGTAAGGCAGCTTCTGTCCCCTCAGGCTCCCGGGGGGACCCCTGGCAACTCTGAGGCTCACTGTTCCCTGAGGGGCTCTGGCGGGGGGCACCAAAAGAAGCAAGCTCTGGGCTATGCTGTAACTGCCCGGCACTGTGACAAGGCGACGGGCTTGAGGGGAGAAGGAAGCACAGGGGCAGCCGGGGACCCTGGCCTGGGCTCCCTCAGGGCGCTGCATCTCCAGCCGGCCACCCCCCCACGCAGCTCCCTCCAGCCAATGTTAACTCCCAAGGAGAGGAAGCGCCGAGTCTAAGAGGAAGCCCTTTCCGTACCACTCCGCTTCTTTGGGTCCTTTCTGCACGCTTCTGTCTCCAGTAATGAGCATGTGTTATTTGTATAGCTGGGGGGGCAATGATTCATGAAGCTCAGTGGAGGTCTGTGAGGTTAAAAGCACGTCAGACCCTTCCACCCAAGTACTCAGATGGCAAAGGAGAGGCAGATACACCGCAGGGAGGGTTAGAGTTAAGATGAAAGGGCTGCTGCACTCACATTCATTTTTATTTTATTGCCCCCCTCAGAAAAAAAAACTAGTGTGACTATGACAGCCTAGTCCATTGCTGAACCATTTATTTTACGATCAAGATGAGGCTGGGGGGGTGGGGTGGGGTGGCTTCCCTGGTGGCGCAGTGGTTGAGAGTCCACCTGCCGATGCAGGGGACACGGGTTCGTGCCCCGGTCCGGGAGGATCCCACATGCCGCGGAGCGGCTGGGCCCGTGAGCCATGGCCGCTGAGCCTGCGCGTCCGGAGCCTGTGCTCCGCAACGGGAGAGGCCACAGCAGTGAGAGGCCCGCGTACCGCACACACACACAAAAAAAGATGAGGCTAGGGGGATACTTGCCACCGAGTGGAGCCGCCCTCCCCAAAGGGGCCCTGTGCACGCTGCGTGCCAGCGTGATCCTCAGGGCCCTTCTCCTCCCAGGTGTGGTTCCAGAACCGGAGGACCAAGTGGCGGAAGAAGAGTGCCCTGGAACCCTCGTCCTCCACGCCCCGGGCCTCCGGAGGGGACCGCGCGGCCTCGGAGAATGATGACGACGAGTACAACAAGCCGCTGGACCCCGACTCAGACGATGAGAAGATCCGGCTGCTGCTCCGGAAGCACCGCGCCGCCTTCTCCGTGCTCAGCCTGGGCGCGCACGGCTGACCCCGCCGGCCTCCGCGTCCCCGCGGTTCCCAAAAGTCTAACGGGGGCTGCGGGGGAGGAGTGGGGAGGGGGGAGGATGGAGGGGGAGAAGCAGGAGATGGAGGGGAAGAAGGAGGGTGGGGAGGAGGCCAGTCTCCTAAGGGAGGAGGGGGCAAAGAGGGAGACGTGAACTTGTCCCGAGACCGGGCACACCTTCCGCCGTCTTGCACCTCTGTGGGCCCAGGCCTGGCCCTGCCAGCTCTGCAGATTCTAAGTACACAGGTAGATGAAAAGCGATCAGGCTCTGCAGCCAGGACACTGGCTGTGGGGTCCCAGACACGCCACCGTGGCAGTTGGGGGGGCAGGGGAGACTTCCCCCAGGGAAACTGTTGGCTCCTGCAAGGGTCTCCCTGTGGGCTGACTGCAGAAGAAGAGCTGGCATGTCCAGGGACCCTCCTCGGACCCTGGCACAGGAAGTATCCCACTTGAAGGGCCAGAGCCCAAAACCTAATCCAGGTGGGAGGAAACCCACCCCAGGGAGGGGAAATGGGTCCCAGCAAAGAAGGAATACCCCTGACACCCAACTCAAGGATCGTGCCCTTGGTAGGAGCTGTCCTCCTGTGATTCCTTCTCCACTCTGCCCTCAGAGGGGATCCCCCAACCCAGGACGGGAAGAGAATAGAAGCACCCACTGGGGTAAGAGGCAGAGAGAAGGTGAGAAACACCGGCATCCATGCTGCACCCCAGAGCCTTCCACCTGGGCTCCCCTCGGTGCCTGCCAGTGCAAGGACAGGACCCTCAGAGAGAAGGGAGCATCCCGCCGGGGAGGGACTCGGGGCAGGAAGGGACCTCAGAACCCCCTGTTCCTCCAATGGGGTACCCCCGCAGGAGAGCAGAGGACCTGGCGGGAGGGGCTCGCATGGAACCCACGACCCTCCCTTCCGGGAGCACCCTGCAGCCTGGCCTTGGAGCTGGTGCTGCGGAGGGCGCTGCCCAGCAGGTGGGAAGGACGGGGGGGGGGGGGGGGGGGGGGGGGGGGCTGCAGCAGGCGGGGTGGGTGAGGCCCTAGAGGAATGCAGCACAAAAGGCACCAAGCAGTCGCCCATCTTCACTGGCTTTTAACAAATAAAGGGTAAAAATAAAAGTCCCAGAAACCTCCCCATGGCTCATGTGTTTCCGAAAAACTGTCTGTGGGGGTCCCAGGCGAGCCAGCTGCCGGGGGGCCCCTCCGGACGGCAGCGTCTCTGCCCCCCGGGGGACAGGGCTCTGGGAATCAGGAAACCTGCAGGCGTGGGTAAGTCTCGGTGGTATGCGCCAGGCAGTGCCATAGTACAGAAGCCCGAGAGGCGTTCAGCAGGGTCCTTGACCTGTAGGAGCTCATGGCCTCATGGGGGAAATTATCTGTGCGGAATTCGGCACCGTAAGGAAAAGATCCCGGGGCAGAGAACAGCAGCAATGACAACGACCGAACACCTACTAACTCTTCCCACGTGGAAGGCCCGACTGTGTCACGTGACCCCACCGGAAACCCGGGAGGAGGGCTTGTCCCTCTTGCATGGATGAGAAAACACAGGCCCAGAAGGTACCTACACCAAGTTCCAGAAGTGGGATGAGGCCACCTGAGCTGACGCCCAGGCCCTCACGTCTACCGCGAGGGGCAGCGCCTTTTACAGGCCTCTCCTGTAAAACCAGAGGCTGGGATGAGATGTGCTTTCAGGACCTTCCAGCTGTAACCGTCTATGCCAGCTCCAGCAAGGCCTCCAAGCTGTGAGCAGCCTGCCCCCTTTGCTGTCCCAGCAAGTCCTTCTGTGGTCCCTTGGGCCCCAAAGGGTGGGAGAACTGGGCTGGTGCAGTCGGCCTGGAGCGGGAAGGAGGGTGGGAGGGAGACCCCAGCTCGGGGCCTCTTGGAAACAGCGGCACCAAGGCTTCATAATAACCCTACTGGACCCGGAGGATGGAGGGCCATAACAAGAAGATATAGGATGCTTTTGAGCTGTGATCCTCATTCCACAATGAGGCCCACACTCGGTCTCTCTCCACGTAATGTGGGAAGGAAATAAGGACGCGCCTGCCCTGTGTGCTCCTGGCCCAAGCTGACACGGGGGTCCTGAGCTGCAGCAGGCCGGATGGCCACCTGGGAGGACCCAAGGACCCTCTGGGTGCAGCCACAGAGACGAAAAACTCTGTGAGCCAGACGGGGCCCAGGATTTCCTGAGCACTTTGAGGAGAGTCTGGGGCCTGCTGGCCAGAGGAGGCTTTCAACATAAGGCAGGTGCCAAGTCATGAGGCAGGCGTGGGGAGAAGCCAGGGACAAGAAAACTGGGCTCGTTTGCCTTCTTCGTAAGTGTATTACAATCCTAACGCTCTATTATAGCTATAATTCTTGCATGTCTGATTCACATTGTCTGGGGTCAGTATTATATCAAGTGGAGGGAAAATTTTTTCTGCCGAGGAAACATTTGCTGAGCTAAACAAAACTTCCTCCAATGTCCAAGTTCTGGGACACCTGCCACTGGAACCTCTGAGTCAAGGCCTCCAGCTTCCTGCAGTCCCCCTACCTCACCCCTGCTCCCAAGTATGGGGCCAAGCGAGGAAGAGGTACTGCTCAGGCCTCATCTAGGGACCAGATTCCCAGTTTGAAGGAGGGGAAGAGCCACAGGTGAATGGCCCAGATGCCCGAGGGTAATTTGGATAAATTTTGCCCTCTGTGGATGTGTGCACACCGTGTGTTGTGTGTGTGTGTGTGTGTGTGTGTGTGTGTGTAGCTGGGAGGAACTCAGGACTATTTCACTTCATCCATCATAAAGAAATCATAAGCCATAGCACCCCCCTTCTCCTTCTCCATTCCTGGTCACAAAGGGCCTTCCTGTATATGCTGAGTTAAAGAAAACTACACAACTTTAAGAATATTCATGCTTCTGGCAACTTCCCTCTGACCACAGGAGACACTTTCCTCCTGTGGGATGAATAAAGAGAAAGACGCTCAGCCCTAGGCTCCTGAGAGCGACCGAGTCCTGCCCTGCCAGCAGCCCAGGAGGCTCCCAAGGCAGGCAAGATTCTGCCCCGTCCACAGCCCTCCCGCTTGCGGCTTCCAGTGTAGGAAAGACCTGACGTGTCCCGAGCAGGGCGGGGCTGAAGCTAGGGATGACAGTGTCTTAGCAGGTTCCGAATGGCCATATCCCGATGGCAACAATCCAAGAAAAGAATGGGGACTGAAATCTCACTGCTGGCAATCCCTCCTCCTTCTCAGCCACCCCCAGGATTTGAGCCCAGATACCAGCCAGCCCGAGTCTTTGCCTGAGCATGGCAGAGGGGACTGGGTTCAGTTAGAGCTGGGCTCGAACGCTGGCGCCACCACTCTCTGTGTCACTGGGCGAGTGACTTAACCTCTGAGCCTCAGTTTACTCATCTGTAAGATGGGAGTAATTATACATACCTCACACGGTCTCTGTAAGATCAGAACTCGAGCATGCGTGGCATATACAGACACCCAACAGTATCTGCTATGTTATTTCAAGAGGGCTGTGGAGGCCGACGGGCCCGAGTCTGGGTCCCCATGTCACGAAGTAGTCGCTGGGTCACCGTGACCAAGTTAGGCAACCTCTGGAAATCCAGTCTCCTCATCTGTAAAGTGAAGCTGATGTGGTTATCAGCAAGACCCAGCAGAAGATGCACTGAAGTCACCTGCAAGGTGTAAAAGGGGGTGGGCATTCCCACATCGGCGTGCTCACACCCTCTCCTTCCTTCTGCCAGGAAGCGGCAGAGCCAGTCCTAAGCGGGTCTCCTTCACAGTGGGACAGGCAGGTTCAAAGTCACAGCTACCCATTCCTATAAGTACTCAAGCCCCGGCAGGTCAGCTGCTATCGGGAGGTTATGGAAGGCCTTGTGTGTGACCAGATTCATTTACCTGCCAAAAACCTGAGGTTCTGGACTCTGGGGCACGGAGTCAAGTCAGATGCTGAGGGCTGGATTCAGTTTGCAGACGTGTTTCTTTGGGGGGCAGAACAGTGCATTTACAGAAACTTTAGCTGGTCTGTAGGCCGAGCAAGTCTGGTCCCGTGAGTGACCCTCACGATTTCCTGGCACATCCCCAGCCCGGTCCCCACAGGCTCCATCCCCCGCCTGATCCCTGAAGGCATGTGGGTCTATACGTCCTGCTCTGAAGCCTCGATACCCTAAGACATGGTCCTGGGCACTTGTTAGAAATGCAGACTCTCAGGTCCCATCTCAACCCTCCCGAATCCGAATCTGCGTTTGTAGCCAGATCCCCGGGTGGTTTGTAGGCGCGAGAAGATGGACGGCGGGCATTACCGTGTGAGTGTGTATGGACAACCCTCCTTTTCTCAGAGCACAGAGCCTGGCCCAAATTAGGTGCTCAACAAAAAACTGTTAGATACATAGAGATGCACTGACCTAAGTTGGGCTTTCTATCCCATCACCAAATGCCCACGGGGATCTGTGCTTCTGAAATCCCCCTTTCTCCTTCGTCAGCCACTGCTAACAGTTGCCGCCCTGCGTCTCGGCTCTGGGCCTCGCTGAGCCTAGTCTCGCACCTAAGGTGGCTCTGGCCTTGCCTGGGAGGGCTGTGTGTGTGCCTTGTAGCAGCTGCTTTCTTGTCCCCAGAATGATCTCTTCTTTTGCTCACAGTCAGGTTCCAGCTGTGTTTTACGTGGCTTCAAATGCTATGAATCTATGTACCCAAGGTCAAAACTCCTTGTCTTTCCATTCTAAGGCCAGGGCTGTGTCAGCTGCCAGGTGTATGAGGACCTGAAAGTTACAGAGGACACAAGAGGACTAGATGAGGTCCCCTCATCAAAGGCTCACTGATCAAGTGCACTGCAGTGCACGGTTACAGTGAACGCCGTTTTTCCTGGTATGGTTTCTGCTGCTTTATAATTGATGGCCAGTGTCCCTGGATGGAGCAGATACGCCACAGCCAGAGAAAATATTCATTTAGGCAGTCTCCTAAGCTTGCCTGACGCTAGGCCTTGTCAGACATACAGATACCCAGGGCCTTTCCGGGATATTCTGACCCAGTTGGGCGGGTGTGGCCCTGGAATGTGCCTGGTTAACAAGTGCCCCAGGACTTGGCAGTGGACAAATTTGGCAAATGGTGATCTTAGAAGCCCAACTTGACTTAAATTCACGTTGGCTCTCCCTGAGTTGTTCTGTGACCCACGCTGAATTCTACAACTTTTCCTTCCTGCCCAGGAGACAAAGACCCACATAGTCAGGGAAGGCAGCAGGGGTGCAAGAAAAGGTGCAAAGGGTCTGGGTCTTCTTCCTCAGGAAGGACAGAGAGATGGCAGGACCCTTCTGGTTTCCTGCTGCCACTGGCATCAGTCCTGTGCCTGTGATACTATGGAAAGATCTAATACACTCAAACCTCCAAGGGCTCTTGGGAGAGACCCTGCCCTAACTAAGGAATTTGCTAACCCGCTGCCTCTATGTTCTGGAAGAGAAAGCAGCGTTGGCCTTGCAGTTCCAGCGCTGCTTTGGCCGGGGCACCACATGCCACGGTGGAAACAGCCAGGGCAGAGGGCTCTGCAGCCCAGCTGCGGGAAAACTGTAGAGTACTGTGCACTGCCCAGTAAACGGCAGCTTCCCCTCTGCGAGGAGGAAGAGGGCACAGCGCGCTTCTGTGGTTTGGGCTCGCCAGGTGTGGAGCCCTGCGGCCTCTGATAAGGCCACCCTGGAGAACAACCTACCTGCCATTTTTTTGATTTGATCTTGTGTGGGCAGGCCGACCCACCCCCATCTCCGGGCACGGATGATTGACACCACTCTAAGCCAATCAGTGAATGCCAGCTCCCTGGTCACGTGATGGATTGGTCCAGGGATGGGCCCGCGGCTCAGTCCCGACCAATGAGCGAAGGACCAGGTTGCTCTGGGGAGTGCCCGCTTCCCTCTCTACCTGGAGCACCAAGTGGCCTGGCCATTGGCCTGCCCGGGAAGGGACCAGCCCGGTGGAAAGAGGATCTGAGAGCGGGACTGAACTGGTGACAGTGTTTCAGCCAAGCCTAGCCTTTTCAGGAGACAAGACACACCCTTTTGTCTTCAGTCTGGTTGAGCTGGGTTTCTATAATTTACAGCTCAAAGAACACTATTGGAGTAAAAAAATGTTTCTTTTACCCCTGTTGTTTGCTTATAGGCTGGCCCTGCCAGGGAGCCTGTAGGGACGTGGGGACAGATGGCCAAAGGGGAGCTGCCCTGGGTTCGGGTTTCCCAGCCTTCCTTCCTTGACAGCTGTCCCCGCACTTCCTCTCTTTACTCCCCAGCTCTCCTCTCTCGACTCTGGCCCCCGGTAATGGACCATCCTTCGTGACAGGAAGGGACTGGGTTAAACCTCCCATCCCCAGCTTTTATTCTTCTGAGCCGTGATCAGATTCCTGATGAGAGCAGCGCCTAGCCCTGGTGGGGAGCCACACTTATGTTGCGGCCGGTGGGTGGCGGCCTGTCTGCAGTCTCAGGCTGCCTGGGAGGAGATGGGCGGTGTGTCCGCCCCACCCCCAAGGCTGAGGAAATCCTCCAGAGACCCTAAGAGTCCAGGATTTGGAGTAGCAACTGCCTCCCACCCCCTGCCGTGCCACCCCCTGCCGTGCCACCCCCTGCAGCCTCCTCTCTCATCTGTCTTGTGCTGCTCTGCTGAGAAGAGTCGAGCTGCAGGCCCCTTCTTGCCATGTTTGAGCTGTGCCGAGTCTACGAGTAACAGAACAGAAGCTGCTCAGATCCAGTCTTGTTACCAGTCACTTGCAGGCCCAGGAGCCTTCTGCCCTAAGGGCTCAGAGCATCCTCGGTGGTCCTGATGCTTCTCTCCCGGAAGCCCCACCTTAGATGCCCTGACCTGGCCCCTCCAATACTCTGTCACTCTTCAGAGCAATGAACCAGAGGCTGACCCGACCTTTGACGACAGCTTTGGGGGCAGGTGGGGCGAGGACCCAGTTTGCACAGGTGGGAAGAGAGCTTCAGAGTACGGGGTGGGGGGGCGGGCTGGGCGGGCTAACCTCCATCAGAACCCCCTGGGGCAGGACACATTCTTTTTTTTTTTTTTAATGTTTTGATATGTGGAAATTTTTTTTTAACGTTTATTTATTTTTTGGCTGCGTTGGGTCTTCGTTGCTGCACACGAGCTTTCTCTAGTTGTGGCGAGCGGGGGCTACTCTTCGTTGTGGTGCACGGGCTTCTCATTGCAGTGGCTTCTCTTGTTGCAAAGCACGGGCTGTAGGCGCGTGGGTTTCAGTACTTGTGGCACGTGGGCTCACTAGTTGCGGCACACGGGCTCTAGAGCGCAGGCTCAGTAGTTGTGGTGCGCGGGTTTAGCTGCTCTGCGGCATGTGGGATCTTCCCAGACCAGGGATTGAACCCGTGTCCCCTGTGTTAGCAGGCGGATTCTTAACCACTGCATCACCAGGGAAGTCCCCAGGACACATTCTTAAACCAACAGTTGTCTCGTCCTACTCGTTCCAGGGGGAAGGTGGTGATGTTGGCAGTGGTGGAGAGGCTGGTTGCTCCCCACGTAGAGCAGCTTGCCGGCCTCTTTCCCACAGCCAACCCAGAAGGCTCTCATTCAGGGCCCTTCATTAGGCCTCTCTTAGTGGGCAAACACACATCATTAATCTTGGTAAAGTGAGTGAAAGCACATTCACCTGTCCAAGCAGGAGAATTAATGTTGTGTCAATAGGAAATTCGTGTTTACCTCTGGCCTTTATGTCTTCCCTTTGCTATGAACACCCCAGGGTGGGGTGCGGGACCGCCCAGATGCGGGACTGTAGTTAGAAGAGAAAAACAAAACCTCACAGCCCAGGTGCTGGCCGCAGACAAGGGGGTGGTAACAGCAGTGCATCGGGGCAGAGCCTCTCTCCCTGCACCGTGGGCCTAGGGACACAAGCTCCCTACCCCGCGGGGACACAGTGGCTGCCAGAGACACCTTTTTCTTTTTCTTCCCAGCACACAAGGCTATGATCTCTCACACCAGCACGGGCTGAATGGGGCCACTGTTTACTGAGCACCTACTAAGTGCCCGGCACTGTGTGTGGTGACTGACCCATATTTCCCAAGAATCCTCCAAAGCAGGTATGCTGCCTTTTTCTCAGATAAAGAAGATACTGCAAGCTGTACAGCAGAAATTAGCACAACATTGTAAATCAACTATACTTCAATTAAATAAATAAATAAATTTTTAAAAAGGGAGGTACTGCAGTGCAGAAAAATGCAATAGGTTAGCCTCGAGGCCACACACGGAGAGCAGGTGGGTTTGAACCCAGGTCCGACTCCAAAGCTAGCATTTCCCCAGTAAGCCTCACACAGGCACTTTCACTGCAGGCGGGATCAGGTACAACGCGTGAGGTAAAGTGTAAAGACGGGAAGACTCCAGAAGGCCCTTCTAGGTCGTTCTCCACCGCCCCGCCCCAGGAATGGCTCACTGAGGGAGGGGCAGGGAGCAGCCGGGCTGGGCCACTGACTTGAGTGTGAGGGTGTGTGTGTGCCTGTGTGCCCCAGGAAAAGAACCCAAACCGGCCGATAAGATCCCTCCTTTCCAGAGCAAAGCACCAATTAAACACAGGGCAGATGTGAGCAAATAAAGCTGTGGCGTCCGGAGGGAAAATCAATATGAGATTATATGCCCGAGCCCAATCATATACCAATTAATAAGCATGGGTGCGGCCGGGTGCTGGGGGAGATAAGTCCCCCAGCCACAGGCGGGCGCTGCCTGTACCTGCCCCCGGCTCAGATGGGGCTGCAGGCCCTGGTTCCAGAGGGGGCCCCAGACTGAACAGTGAAGGGTCGGGGAAGGAAGCAGGGAAGAAGAGAAAGAGAGCTTCCCTCAGTCAGCTGGGAGTAGAAGGAAGAGGGTGTGATGGGTGAGAGATGCTTGCGAGGGTGGTACCCACTGGAAGGGAACAAGCAACTCAGACCACACAGACAGGCTGCTTGATACTTCATTTGCCACAGAAGACATAAGGCGCTTGCTTTTGGAAAGTGAGTGGCAAAAAATGGCAAAAATGGGAAAACCAGAAAACAAATTTCTACCCCCAAGAGATGATTTTGGAAGCCCCTGGCTTATTCGGTCCACGTTTTATTTAATTTAGAAAATACAAAAGAATCTAAAACAGAATGAATATATGTATATGTATAACCGAATGGCTTTGCTGTACACCTGGAACTCACACAACCTTGTAAATCAACTAGACTCCAATAGAATCTAAATTTAAAATAAATGAATTTTTAAAAAAAGAAAGTACAGCCAAGCAGTTAATCAGGTGATAAAAGACAAGTGGCAAAGGTTTGCCGCCCAGGACCGGGTGACCAACGGGGTGGGGCTGTCCAGAACATTCCATGGACGGACTTCAGGCTCACTGCTGGCTGCCAGGGACAAGGCGGCGTGACACGCAGCCACCTGCCACAGAGTTTACCAAGTATAGCAGCGCCGCTGCCCCAGAGAGGTGGCTTTGGCGTCATCGGGACAAGTTAAAAGTGCCGGGGAAAGGGACCCTGGCTGCGGGCCTGGCGCCCGGCCAGTCGCAAGGTCAGTTACAGATGGCGGAGTCCTTGGGGTCCAGACATGGGGTTCAGAGCGAGCACCGCGTCCCCGAAAATTCCCAACCCTCTTGGGGAAAGGAGATCCAATGCTGTTCTGGAAGCAGAGAACAAAAGTGGAAGGAAAGATGCAAATCAGTGATGAAACAGGCACCTGCTTCCGTCCTTCCTACCGGAAGCTCCCTGCACTCCCGGACTCGAGCCCCAGAGGCAGAGGCCCCTCGAGAGTGGGAGTTCTGCGGCCCAAGGGCTGCTGCGTGCCAAAGAAAAACGAAATTTGCTAGCCGAATATTTTTTAGACATTTTGCAAGATGCACGGCCTCCCTGACAATTTTTAATGTACTAACTGCCTGGTCCAGTGAGCTGATTAATTGGTGCTGGAGCGATCAATAAAAACCAGAAAATTAAAACAATTTTAAAGTGATTAAGTAGTTTAACACCTGTCTCCCGTCACGTCAGCACAGGAAGAAAAATAAAGCAGGTGTCGAAGGGGCTCCTGAAGCAAGAGAAAACAGCGCCTGCCTCGGAGAAATGACAGATCACGGCTGGGGGATCAATCCGAGGGCTCGCAGCCCTTCCCGAGCCCAGGTTGCAGCCACCCAACCAGGCGCCGCAAGAGCTGGGCGCCCTCGGCCCCCCTGCAGAGCCGCTCCTCAGCTCGGGAGGGTCGGTGTCTGTCCAGACCCCCAAAACAGGGCGGGAGGGGGCGGGGTGGGGGGAGCAGAACATCTTGCCCCAGGGCTCCGGATGGCATCTGATGCGAAGGTACCAGCTCACTCCCGACCCCAGTCCCCGCCCCTCGGCGCTGAGTCTGCAGTACGCGGAGCATTATACGCAGTGAAGTGCAGTCTGCGGACCCCGGGGTCACAGGTCTCCGGGATCACCGGGTCTTCCATTCTAGAAGCTTCAGGCCTCCACTCTTACTCTTTAGGGAAACAGAGCTTCCCACCGTCCACCGTTCCCCGCCGCCTCCTGCCTGGCTGTGCCTACAGGAGCGGCAGGTGCCTGCCTGGCGCTGGCCAGATGCCCCTCTAACTCCTTGTGCCGACCTCACTCGCCCCCGACCCCCGCCGTCAGCTGGAACAGAAGCCGGACAGCAGGAGTCACTTCTCTCCCAAGTTAATGTACTTGACTCAGAATCCCCGGAAGGAAACTCACAGAGCGCAAGAAACCCTAAGATGAGTCTTCTCCAGCTGCCCCACTGAAGTCCTAACACAGAGTTGAATGAGCAAGGACAGGGGAGGGAAGTCGGGGAGAATTAACAAAGGCTAGAAGTGAAGCCCAGGTGAAGCATGGGCCACGTCTCCAGTTTCACCTTGAAAGTGGACTTGAATTGTGCACGTGCAAAGTGCAGAATATACTTACTGTTACTCACGTCCTAGACAGCTGTCCTGTGGCTTTCCGGCCTGGGCTTACCTCTACGCCCCGCTAGGGGTGGGTGGGACCAACCCCTAGGGACAGGACCCAAAGCTCCTCCGGGGAGAGGCTGGGCATCTCGGGCAACCCCTCAAAATGGGGCAGAACGGGCCATGCTCCAGGACAGCCGTGTCACCACTCACCTGCCCTGCGCACCTGAATCCTGCCCACCTTCAGGGTCCCCCATGCCGCAGCTGTCGCCCCCAAGACCAGGACAGGAAAGGAACTCAAGCAACAAGAGAAACCTTGCAGCAGGTTTAAAATATTAAAATTTTAAAACATCTTAAAATGTGATTTAAACGTTTTATAATAGGTTTAAAAACATTCAAGCCCTCAGCTGAACTTCTTACTAGCCACCCTCGCTTCAGCAGCCCCTTCCCGTTAACACCTGTCACGCTGGTTATGAATGGAAAAGAGGGTGCAGCAGTGGCCTGGATCAGGGCAGGGTTGGGGACGGCCATCAGTTCTAATAAGAGCATTTCCCGGGTCTCATACTTCCCTCCGGGCTGGGAGTTCTGGTTCTGTACCCAGTGGTTGGCCCTCTCTGTACACAAGTCTGTTTGGGGCCGTATCAGTCTCAGTGAAAACTTGCCAAACCCTTTACAGCAAATTCAACCCTTTACAGCGAATTTTATGCCAATGACAATCTCACCAATAAAAGACTCCAATCTTCAGCTCTTTAGCCCACTTTCTAAGATAATCCATATAGCCAGATCTCCACCTAACACATGAACCACCTCTTGGCATTTCCTGCCACAAGATGTGACTTTGGTGATTTGACCAGGGAGGAAGCTAAGAGGTCCCGCCATCCAACTTTTCTCATGGATCCCAAACGTCTGTCCGTCCAGGGTGACTACTCCAGGGTGCACGGCGGGTCGTCTGCAGCACGAGGGTCTGTGCTGCCCAGATGGCAATCGCGGGGGCCCAGCCCCGGCACCTCGCCCCTCTCAGAAGCAAACAGCAGGTTCTTGACTCGGCGCCCCCGGCCTGCACCTGCTGCCTGCGGAGTGAGCCTCCAGGCTGCTGGAGATAAAGTTTCCCTGGGCCCAAGTTCCAAACTCGGCTGTTTTGTTTCTGTTAAAACGCAATTGTTTTTCTCTGGAGTGTGCCGTGACTGCTCGGCGTCAGGAAGATGTATGAAAACCTCCACTTCAATTCAGCATCCTTTTTCTCCCAGACAAACATGGTCGGATTTTAATAAATCAAAGAGCCACACTGTTTAATAAAAATTTATTGACTTACAAGTGATTATTTATCAAAAGACCATTAATAGCAGGTACCGGAATGATGTGGTACTGGGTGGTGCTGGGAGACTAATAGGAAATCAATGCCGCTGGCCGGCTGGAATGCATATAAGAAGCCCACCCCCTCGACAGCCAGCGCAATTTCACCCGCAAAACACACCTGACGCTACCCCTGCTGCGATGAAAAGTTCCCCCTTTTTATTTATCGTTTACAAATGAAATGATCAATACTTTTAATCTAGAGCAAAATTTATTAACTTTCCCATCGGAGAGAGACATATTGACTGGGGGAGAGGAGGGTTAGCGCAGCGCAAGACGGATGGCGGGATGGTGGTCTCTGGGCCCGTCCAGAGGCAGTGTGCGTGCAGCTGCCCTCCCAGCCCGGGCGATGGGCCACTCAGGGCAAGTGCAACCAGAGAAATCAAGTCTGGCTGCCCGGGATGCAAAGCAGGTGGATGGGACATGCCACGCCGTGGACTCTGGTCATCAGGGACCGCTGGAAGCGCCATCCCCCAGACCACTGAGGTTTCGGTCAACTCCAGGAAGGAAACGCCAGGGTTTATAGACCTGGAGGACTTCCACAGGACAGCAGGGTTAGTGCCCATGGCTGGGGAGGTGCTGTCGTGAAGGGCTGAGCTGGGGTGGTGCCCGAGGGCTCGTCCCGGCCTGGTCTGGGCACTCAGGACTCTGCGGCCCGTCCCCCCAAAACACACACACACACACACACACACACACACACACTTCACATCGGGCTGCAGGGCGGCAACCAGCAGTGGGCTCTGACCCAGTAAAGAATCAAATTCTGAAGTTGGATGTCACCTCAGACTGCTCGGCCAAGCTGAGCTCCCCGAGCCCCGGCCTGGAGACAGCCTTCTACAGAGCTTCCCGCCAGGGGGACCTTACCAGCCTTTTCACAAAGTTCCTTCGCCAACTAGCTGGGGAAAAAAATAGCTCACGTTTCAGTGAAAAAAGTCTTCCCAAGATGCACAATCAAATCCACCCAGCCCCACTACCACCTAAAACCCTGGGGACCCTCTGACACGTTGTGACACCCTCCAAAGGAGTTTCACGAGCCCAGCGTTCTGCAGGAAGCAAAAGGATTCAAACTCATTTATGTCTGAACCCAGATGACTTTACAGCTCAAAGTTGTCTGCACTAGGGGTTTAAAAATTACAGACATTTCAGATGTGGAAAGGGCCTTAGGGGTCACCTAGCCCAAGTCCCAAGTTATGGATCAGGAAATAGAAATAAAGCCCAAACGGCAAATGAGTGGCAGGTCGGGAAGGTGATTTGATGCTGGCCAGTACTCATCCCACTACTTACTACCACTTGGTTTCATTCCAAGACCTGTCCTCCCGGGTGCTGGGATCCCAGAAGTGAGCGTATTTTGTACATTACGTTGCTTTACCTGCTTCGTTGTTGTTATTCCTAAATGTCAGGAGGTTTAACCATACAAGACCGACTCAGTTATCCCAAGCCAATTATGAATAACTGGGGGCCTGCAGGGTCCCCAGTTTAAAAGGATGGAGTGGTCTGATGATTCTGTACTCTTGTTACAAGCACTAAATAAAAATTTCTATTTATAGGGGCGTAATTCACATCCCTTCTCAGCTGGTAACAGTGAAAAGAACCATTACTTAGTCTCCACAAGTATTTCTTTACATAGCAGCAATTCTAGACCAGGTTCTTGCAGTCCTCTGCTATGCCATCAGCAAGACAGATGTGCTGAAAAGAATGTGAGAAAACTAAAAGCAAAATGTTTAAAAGTACCTATGAAAATTATGAAATAAACACTGAATGGCAGAAAGAAAAGGGAACTTTTAAAAAATGGAACCTGATCTTTAAGACCAGTTTGTAAAGATCATTCCAGGTAGCTTTTTTTTTTAATGGTGTTTTTGTTGGTTTTTTAAAATGTATTTATTTTTGGCTGCGTTGGGTCTTCGTTGCAGTGCGCGGGCTTCTCATTGCAGTGGCTTCTCTTGTTGCGGAGCACGGGCTCTAGGCACATGGGCTTCAGTAGTTGTGGCACATGGGCTCAGTAGTTGTGGCTCACGGGCTCTAGAGCACAGGCTCAGTAGTTGTGGCGCACGGGCTTAGTTGCTCCGTGGCATGTGGGATCTTCCTGGACCAGGGCTCGAACCCGTGTCCCCTGCACTGGCAGGCGGATTCTTAACCACCGTGTCACCAGGGAAGTCCCCAGACAGCTTTCACACACTGAACAGTACTGCCTATAAAAGACTAAAAATCACTGTTTATTCTCGCACATTTTGTAAAACAGTTCATAAGAGGCTGTTCTTACTGTCCTAACAGTGTTTTAGTTTGAGAGAAATGGAATAGAAAGAGAAACAGAGTTTCCCGCCTGTTGGCAGGGGCGGGTAGGAGGAAATGAGAGGCTATCCAGGGGACAGGAGCAGCCGGCAGCTGGGTGGAGACTCAGACTGAGGTCAGAAGCCCCTGGAGCCAGGCTCACTGCCACCACCTCCCCACGTCGAGGCTGGGGGGCGGCTCGGACAGCTGACCCTCCCCGTGGCCGCTGCAAAACCCTGAGGGGTGTGGTGGCTGCTCTGCCAGAGCAGGGAGCGGGGAGGGACGGACGGACAGACAGATGGAGAAGTTGTGGGAGAGGCAGCTCTCCCCTGAGGGATGTGAACTCAGGTGAGTCTTGAAGCCATAAGGGGGAAGGGGCCTGGCTTCGGACCTGCCTCCAGGTGACCACAGGCTGGCGCAGGCGGCCAGCGGCTTCCCTCTGCTGCATGAAGCCCACGGGGCACCCAACCCCCAGAGCCCCCGCTGCTGCCCTGTCCGGGGATTTTCTCGTCGCTTCCCCCGCCCTCACCTCCAGACCGTCTTGCACGCCCTCCACCCGCCGTCACACACCTTCAATCCCACGGCACCGTGTGTGGGGAATCCCAAATCACCCAGAGCTACGGAAACACCTAACAGGAGGGCTTTACCTTCTTCCCACCCACACCAGTCCCCGTTCCAGAAGCCAAGTCCCCGCGACGGCTCAAGTCAGAGAACCAGACTACTGCCGGGAAGGATGCTGCTCGGGCCCACAGCCAGGGGAGGGCGCGTGAAGGAAAAGACCCTGCAATTCAGTCACCATCGAAGACAATTTTATTTACTCACAGAAACAAACCTGGAGCCCCGTGGGCAGCTCCAGCTCCCCTCGTCCCGCCCCACCCTGGGCCCTGGAGCCGCAACGCTGAGCTGACAGGCCTCCCCTCGTGGTAGCGCGTGAGCTGCCACAGCAACCCGGTGAGGTAGGTGTCGCCACACCCCCAGCCCAGGAGACAGCGGGGCAGCCGAGGCCGAGCTGGCAGAGTGCGGCCGGAGCGGGAGGACCGGTCCCCGTGCCCGCCCGGCCCCGTAGCCAGCGGCCCAGGCCGGGGACCGTCAGTCTGCCGAGGGCCCCTGCAGACCACATGTTCTCTTCTCGAGTCTGCGGGGCCCCGAGGCTGCGCCTTCCTCGGGGCGGGCCTGGCCTGGTGAGGTCCCCACCCGCAGGCGGGTCTCGGGGACAGACCGCACCCCGGGTCCCGAGTGGGGATGGCAGGCTCTCGCCCAGCACTCAGGCCGCACGGGCACGGTGGCGAGGGGACTTTAATGGCACTCCTCCCGCCGACTCGGCAGAGAAGGAACAAGAAGGCAGCTCGTCCTGGGAGCAGCCCGGGTGGCTCGAAGAAGCCCGAAGAGTCCTGTGTGCGCATTGGCCCGTGGCGCCTGCGTCCCGGGCGGAGGTGGCCGGGCGGCAGCGCGGGCTCAGGACCGGCTCCGGTCCTCGTGGTTGCCAACGATCATCTTGCTGTACAGCTTCTGCTGTTCCTCCTTGAACGTGTCCTTCACCTTCTCCCGCTTCAGACCACCGTCCCTGACGAGAGAAAGAGGAGGGCTGGATGCAAGAGCAGGGAAGCCCCGTGGCCGCCCTGCGCCCCGGCCAGGTGTGCCCCCACCGGCCGCCCGTGCCGCTCCCGCCCGGAGAAGCCCCGCGGCCGCCCTGCGCCCCGGCCAGGTGCGCCCCCACCGGCCGCCCGTGCCGCTCCCACCCGGAGAAGCCCTCCAGAGTCGCAGCAGCTCCCTCGTCACGGTGGCCTCGGAAACAGGCCCTGGGCCTGTGGGACCCACCCTCTCCGCCTTACAACTCTCACCCCTGCCCTGGGGTCAGAGCTCACCCCTCTTATCCAGGGTACTTTCTAATTGCTCACACCTGCCAAGGAGTTCAAAGTTCTTTCTGCTCAAACATTCATCCTCACCTTACAGAAAGCAAAGGAGGCCCTGGCTTTATGGAAGGTGAACCAAGCTTTAAGAAATACCAGGACTTATAATGAATCTGTAAAACTGATCTGTAAAATAAAATCTGTACAATTCAGACGCCGGGATTCTCCAAATTCACGCAAATGAACACAACGGAAAATACAAGTTCTTACTTCTTCGCGCTCAAGGGATGGTCCCGTAAGGGAATGGAAGTAACGCAGAGTTTGGGGCTAACCCACCTCCTCCAATAGCCCCAAAGAAATCCTCTAAACGTGGATTCGCTTCTTCAAAGTCTCCCCCCACCTGACAGACACCCCAACGCCTTGCCTGCACCCTAGAATCACCATCTTGAGTGACTGATGCAAACCCAAGCCCACCGCAGTCTTTCTCTCACACTTTGAGTGTGGAGGCAGGCTGGTAGGAAAAGTCTCTGGTGAAGCCCTCACCACCGGACCCGCCTTACCCTGGGAGCCCTGACACCTGCCACGTCCTTTAAAATCCCCAGCAAAGGCCTCCTTTGGAAAGCGGCCACCCTTGCCTTCGCTGGGCTTCAGCGACAGGGAACGTGGGGCAGTGGCTAAACATTCAAGCCGGTCAGACCTGAGCTCAACCTGCGACTCCAGGGCTTATTCTGTGGCTTTGAAAGACAGTTACTTAACCTCTCCGAGTTTCAGTTTCTCATCTGAAAAATGGCAGTGACGATTTTCCTACTCATGGAGTTACTGAGGGTGAGGTGAGGTGATTAGACCAGCGGCAGCGGCACTGTGTCTGGCGCCCAGCAGGTGCCCAATAAATGTCAGCATTTTTAAAAAGGGCCAAGCAGACCCAGAGCAGACCCCATACTGAGTGAAATTAGTCAGACAGAGAAAGACAAAATCGTGGTATCGCTTATATGTGAAATCTAAAAAAAAATGATACAAATGAACGGATTTACACAGAAATTGAGTCACGGATGTAGAAAACTTAACAGTTACCAAGGGGGAAAGGGGAGGGGAGGAATAAACTGGGAGACCGGGATTAACACATACACACTATGATATATAAAAGATAAGTACTATGAAGAACCCACCGTATAGCACAGGGAACTCTATTCTGTGCTCTGTGGTGACCTGTGTGGGAGTGGCGTCTGGAAGAGGGTGGCTATACGCATATGTATTGCTGATTCACTTCGCTGTACAGCAGAAACTAACACAAGTGTAAATCTACTATACTCCAATAACAAAATTAATTTAAAAAAAAAGGTTACAGGTCAGCTTAAACGCCCAGTCAGTCAAATGCACTCCAGAGCTGACCCCTGCACTTAAACCTAAGGGTCCCAGGAGGGGGGAATCAGTCCCCCTGACCCAGTGTTCAACCACATCAACCTCCTGTTAGCTGGAGTATAACTACCTCACACCCTAGTGTAAGGGTCTGCAAGCCACGGCCCACGGGCTGAATCCACCCGACGCCCACGTCTGTAAGCGGAGTTTCACCGGCACACGGACCCGCTCCTGCACTGTCTCTGGCTGCTGTCCCGCTACAATGGCAGAGTCAAGCAGTTGCACCAGAGACCACATGGCCCAGAGTCTAAAATACGTACTGACTCTTTTCAGAAAAAGTTTGCCAACTCCGGCTCTAGTAGGTAACAAGCTACAAAAACACAAAACTGGCCTTTCTAAGGATGGTGCAATTTGCCAAATACACGAGATGAGAGAGCCCAATGCTCCTCTGAGGTTTCCAGGCTGGCACGGAGTCCCTGCCCGCAGAGACAGGGCTGTCCCGGTGCTCAGGTGGACTGTGTCCCCAGGAGGGGGCGCCAAACGCACCGCTTCATCCAAACATCCCGGGCTTCTGAGAGTGAGTCAAACTGCTGACTCTCCAGGACTGGTGGGCTCCTTCTTCACACCAGGGAGAGGAGGATCCTTCGTAAATGGAGTCAACCACCCAGCACCTGCTTCAGAAATTCCCATCCTCCTGGACTCGGCTGCTAAGATCCAGCTCTGACTCACCACAGCAGGTCCACAAGGCCTCCCTGCCTGGCAATGGCGGACTTCACCCTGTTTGCGAACTGGACGGCATCTTCCTCGGCCTCTCTCGTCATGGGAGGCAGGTACCACACGCTGCAGACGATGGCCCAGCTGGTCATCATCCTCAGCAGGTACGTCACCATCCCGTACTTGCTGCTGTTCCAGAAAGCATCACCGAACTGGGGGTCATACTGCAAGACAAGGGAACGCCGGACAGTGAGAAGTCAGGAGTTCTAACCTGTGTGAGCGTCAACGGCAGCTCTGCTGAACGCCCCCTGCCACGCCCGGGGCAGGACCGGTACTAGGACGCTGCTCCCAGCCCCCTACGTGGACGCTTCCGCAGAAGCCCCACACCTGGGCACGTGTGACACCTAGCACATCCACCCCCGAGCGCAGATCACTCAGGGGGACCAGCAGCCTTCCTCCAAGGTCCTCCCTCTTTGATCCAGGGGCCTGTCTCACTCACAGGTGTCTACTGTCTATTCCTCAAGTCCTCAAGCACATCCGCACACAGAAGAGGAGCACATCCTCCAGGGATCCAGGCCTTGAGTCAACAATCCCCAACGTTTCGCCCCACCGGCTCCATCAACCCCTCCTGTCACGTCACACACTCACAAAGACCGACACGTACCTCCACAGAGAGAGACTTTCTTACACAACCGCCAGCTTTCAAAGACCGCTTCCGGTGCCCAGACCAAGGAGAAAACAACTAGAAAGCTCTGCTTGTGTCACAGCGCTTCTAACGGAGCTGCCTGTCCGTGTGAGGAGGCCGCACTGCCCCGAGGAAGTCGCAGCGGCCACAGCGGGCGGGCGGGCATCGGATACTGCCACCTGCCAGCCGCTCCGAGGGAGGCGAGGGCAGTGCCTCAGGGGCATTTTGTGGGCCATGTGGCCGCAGCTGCGACCCTCATTCTCCCCAAACAGAAGAGCTAGTGCAGGCGAGTCGGGAGGGAGAGCTGCCGCAGGAAGTTACACAAGAGGCAGCGAGAGGAACCGGTCCCTGAGGAGAAAGCCTGAAAGGGTCAGGGCTGAACTGCCACTGCACGTCTGAAGGGCTCTCAGAGACAAGCCGTCACATGGAGTGTGTGACTGCGAAGCAAAGACCCAGGACCCGAGTGAAAAAACCAAAGGAGATGCAGTTTCACGAGTGGTCTCACAGGACCCAGCTGTCACCAGTGTGCAGGACGTCCCTCCCCGGAGACCCTGGGAAGGGACACCGGCCAAGATGCCCCAGTGCAGGTTCTTACGCTTGGGGCGAGGGGGCTGGGTTAGAACTATATGATTTTTTTTCAGGCCTTTCAAGCCGAAATTTTATGATTCTCAGAATAAAAATTAGAGAATTTTGCCTAATTGCACACCTGACTACAGAAATGAAGACATTTAGACTTAATCATAGAAACTAAAAAATCCGGAGGTAACTACAGAAGGCTTAAAAGGGTTCATGTTATAACACCACAAGGAAACATGGGAGAAGAACGAGTCTTAAACAGGAGCTAGTGTGTGTGACTGGAAGAAAGTGCTGTTACAGTTTACACGGCATGACTGGAGAGAAACCTCAGCTGAGGGCTGATTCTCTATTCCATGCTGGGCAGACACCGTAGAGAGAAAAACAAGGCAAAAGTTCAAAACAGCCAATACATTCCTCAAAGTCAGACAATGGCTTAATTTTGGTGGAAATGTAACAAGAGCTTTAAAACCGCTAAGGTCATGCAAGTTTGGTTACCAATGACGCCTTCACAGAAACTAGAAAAGTATCTGGGAAGCAGAAGTTCTTAATCACATGTGAGCTTTAATAAACCTGTGGGTGGAAGGAAAATTTACACACCCATGTCCTGGAGCTGGCATGACTGTCCAAGGGTCCATGTTCCAAAAGTGGCGAAGAGCAAGCAGGCTCTCAGTGTGGTCCCCGACCAGCAGTGTCAGCAGCGCCCAGGGACGGGTCAGAAACGCAAGTTCAGAAACTCCAGGCCCGGGGCCCAACGATCTGCCTTTTCACAGCCCCACCAAGGGATGCTGATGCAGCTGCACCGAACCGATGCTCTGCAGTGAGCACGAAGGGCTTCTGTGCGGCAGCCGGTTTTTAATAAACACGTGGGGTGAGGCACTGGGCTCCCAGGACATTAAACTGCGGGACGCACGCACGCAATGCAAACATCTCTCCCCGTTCCCACACCCACGGCACACACTACGAACAGAACGTTTTCTGCTGCTCCAGACCCAGCATCCTCAACGAATCCCGTGGGCAGCCCTGGTCCAGGGACCTGTAACCGTGCAGCCACTCTTCATTCACCATCCCTGCCCTGGTGCTCGGCCTACCTGGGAAAGCAGCGTGGCTGGAAAGTGTTCGCTTAACCAAGAAGAACATCTCCTCCCCCAAATGCCCCAGTTGTGCTGCCAGGTGACAATGAGGAATATTTCTTCAGAAGCCTTTGCAGACAAAAGACGCTCGCAAAAGTATGGAGACTAAATTCTAACGGCAACTCTGACTCACTCTTACCCCAATCTGAGACGTCAATCTAAATACTCTAAACACAGTGACAAAGGCTGTGTTTTTTTTGAGGAAGTAGTGTAACAGCATTCTTTTAGAAATAATTACGTGTATCTATTTATAAATTTAGATGGATACGAGGGGGAGAGAGAGGAGGAGGAAAAGGGGAAACGGGCTGAGTGCGTCCCATCTTCCTGAGCAAGTTTGGACTCTCAGAGGTTCAAGTTCCTAAAAGGTGGGGCAGACTAACAGGTTCCTTTAAGGCCCCTTTACTTTCACGAAAGGCCTTCGGTCTGTCAGATGTCACGCGAACCACGGGAGCCACAGCAGCGGGGCTGTCTCTTCCTCCAGCAGCAAGGACACATCTGCACCTACCCACCCTTACCTCTAACCGACCAAAGGCACAGACCCAGCTGGGCAGCCCCGTGCCCACAGGAAGCCCCTCAGGTGGACTGCCTTCCACACCGGCGGGGCTTAGGAGGAAAGAGAAACCAGTGGGGGAGATGCACCAAGCTCAGGGCTCCGCAGTGTGGGCTGCTCCATGCAGAGGGGGCCCAGCTCCCCGTTGTACGTCACAGCGGCAGCGGTGGTCACCTGGCCTCAGAGGGCTCGTACCTTGATCGCAACGGGGTAAACTGTGGCTCCAATTTCGAAACTTCCCTTTTTGAACATCATCACAGACGTATTGTTGATGCAGGTTCCTAAAACGCAGGAGAGAGTAAAATGCTATTTCCTTCGGTCCTTTACCCCAGAGATTAGGAGTTTAAGGATTAAATATAATAATAAAAATCATTCTAATGGCTCTTCAAAGAGGATAAACCTGCCATCTCCCCAGCTCCTGAACGCATACTGAAAACAGATGAACAGACTACTGCGCTGCGTCCTCTTCTCTTCTTATAGGACCGTCTTCCCCGGTTCCCACGGCAGCCCAGATGAGAGGCCAGAGGCCCCGGCCGACTCGGGAGGGTCCAGGGAGGACCCTGCAGAAAGCTCAAGGAGCCTGTCAGCAACACTAGAGAAGGGGCTCCCGAAACGGGGAAGGCCACACGGCGGCACTCTCAGTCCATATTCTGAATCCTCTGAGTTTTCAGTCCCACGACCGATCTAAAGGGCCCCCACGTTGCTCAGTGAAGACAGGGCCCCCCCAACAAGGGTGAGGGCCCGGGCTCCAACACAACACTGGACTCACCCTCCTGCACGGCCTCCCCACACAGAAGCTTACCCTCCGGGAAGATGAGGATGGGCAGCTTGCTTTTATCCTGCACGTGCTCGGTCAGCCTTTACAAGAGGAAAATAAAACGAAGGGTCAGACAGCCTCACGTCCATCGTCACCCAAAGGCGTCTATCGATACCCTGCCTAGACGTGACGCTGGACGTGGTAGAAAAGCAGGTTAACGAACACGACCCTCTCTTTTATAAACCCATGGGCTAACAGACAAAACTCCCAAGGACAGGGAACACCGGATGATTACTACTTAATGTGCACAGCTGTTCAATGAAGTACGTGAGTCTGTGCACAGGGGCCATGGCTCAGACCTAGGACTATCTAAAGGGTTCACCCTCCACAGAGTCCGGCAAAGAACAGCCTCGAGAAACGCTCACCCTCGACTTCCTACAGCCATGCTGGGTGGGACCTGCAGCCCCCCTGAGACGCAGCGCAGGGAATTCAGGGACGACCCACCACCCCTGAGGAGTGGGTCTCGGCTGAGGCTTGCTTCCTCTCAATTTACGGCAAAGCTCTCGCCATCACTTGCACCATGTTTACTTTTTTTTTTTTACCTTGAAAACAGAACTGCACTCTGTTCTGTTGCCTTAAGTGTCTTTTCATTTGTGACAATGAATTCATTTTGAGATTTCTCTAGATCCCACATGCATGCCGCAACTAAGAGTTTGCATGCCACAACTAAGGAGCTGGCAAGCCGCAACTAAGGAGCCCGCCTGCTGCAACGAAGGAGCCCTCGTGCTGCAACTAAGGAGCCGGCAAGCCGCAACTAAGACCCAGCACAACCAAATAAATATTAAAAAAAAAAATCAAATCACATTAAAAGTTCATACAGTGTTCATTACAATGGGTACAATGAATAAAAAAGGTTACAAACATTACTACCTTGGGTTAGTAATAACACTAGGGTTTTGATACCTTTTATACTCCATGTTTCAGAAAAACACTACTATTGAAAGCAGCCGGGGCTCAGTGCAGAAGGCTGTAGAGGCACAGCTTCCCCTAAGCGCAGACTGTGTGTCACTTGTTTACCTTTTGGCCACCAGGTGGCGATCCTTCACTTCCGAGCGCTCGAACCAGACGTGGGGGCAGGCCTTCACCATGGCTCTCTGGATGACGCCCATGAGGCCGCCGTGCACCTGCCCCACCTACTCTCAGACAAAGGAGCAAGGGCAGTGAAGCCGTCCTCACGCAAGCCCCCAGGTACCCTGAGACACAGACCCCAACCTCTCACCCCGTAACGCTTTATCAGTAACCACAGGCTCTCACTGTTCAGAACCACCATTAGACTCTCTGAATTTAAATTCTCCTTCTAATCAGTGATACCAGAGATGTGTAACTATTGATAAAAACACAGCTGAAAACCCTAAAACGAACCGTGAAGCAGAGCACACCTGTGTCCAACGCCCTCCCTGGGCAGATTATCCAAAGCCCCCGAGCCCAGTGCCTTCAAATCCTCCCTCCCCACCTTCACCCCTCCCCACGGTGCTCACTCTGCTCACAACATCCAGGTCCCAAGGAGTCCCCAAGGCCACAGAAACAAAGGCAACAACCTAGGTCAGGCCCGTGTATAAAAACGTGCTTACCTGTTCACACCCTTAAGAAAGAGCTCCCAGCCCCGACCAGCCTAAAGGAGCAACAGAGAGAGGCCTTACCATGGCGTAATAGCCATCACTGGCCAAAATGATGACGTCAATGGGAGACGTATGATTGGCCACGCAGATGCCGCCATTTCTAGGCCGGTTCTTCCTGCGTTTAAATTGTAGGCAAAGCAACAAAAATCAGTGTGAAACAATTCATCTGGAACTCACGCCTGGCCTCGGCAGCTTCCTCGGCTCTAACGACGCTCTGAGGGCCCGCGGGCCGGCTGCCAGCCCCCCGTGTTACGCCAGCGCACCCCTCTGTCCCACCCCGAGCCCCCTCACCTGTCGTGGTAGGTAATGATGGCCGTCAGGGCTCGTACGCAGATGCGATAGCACATTAGGTGAACGTGCTTACTCAGGAACTCCTTAAACCTGCGACAACAGGACAGAGATTTCTGTTTTTATTTTTCATACATATAGGAAGACAGGAAAAGGTGCGGAGTCCAACCACCTAACCATCACTGCCTATGGCCGTTATGACTGAGGAGTATTTTTACAAATATTAGTGTCTATGGTAAAACTCTGTATCAGCATCTTTCTGTCTACAGATAAAGAAAGAAATGATGAGGGCTACTCAAATTCACACAAGGATATGCGCTTAGAAATCACAGCCCTAAAATTTCCAGCACACACACCTGAGTCTCCTAGATTCCTTTCCTTCTTGCTGGTCAACACCCAGAGGCAGGGCAAAGGCCAGAGAGTCAAACCTCCCCACCAGCCCAGGGAAAAGAGAGGTTTGCCAGCCCCATAACTTCCCAGAATGAGCCCATTTCTCTTATTAAAAAAAAAAAGCAAACAAACAAAAAGGCCCTACCTACACGTCTTATCCTCTTACCAATTCATCAACACAGCAGAATGCTCAAAACTCAACATGCTATAAAACCTGCTAGTCCTGGACACTACGGGCTTGTGGTTTCTCCCTTTTGTCTTTAAAATGGGAAGAGTGTGAGGGCTGGAGGGCAAAAAGAACAGTCACAGATCAAGACCAGCTGGAAAAAAACTTTCCTGCCTATGTCATTGCTGTCGTTGGGTTACTTTCTCCTTCTAAGAGTCTGTGGTTTGGGCTACGCCCAAAGAAGTGGCCTGGCCTTCAAGATAGGAGCCGCCCCCAGTACCTGTAGACTCGGATGCCCGCGCTCTGCTCACCTCCCGTTTGGCAGGTATCCCACCACCGTTGTGCCTACCACCAGGAGGCTAATCCCCGTGAAAGCAAGAGCTATCCTGTAACGAGAAGACAAGTTACAACACAGCAGACAAATCTGTGCCCCGAGTACAGAACTGGACGTGTGAAAATGGAACTGGGCGTCACGAAACCCCCCCCACAAGATCTGATCACCTGGACCCAGCCAGGAGTCCGGGTCCCTAGAAATGCGGGCAGGCCTATGAGAAGCAGAGGGCGTTCCGCTTCCAGAGTGGCAGGACACCATGGATTTGGCGTTCAGCCGACACCCTCTCCGCAGGCACTGGCAGCAGCCAGAATGACGGGACGGCCTACTGATGGCTGCGCCGCCCTCACGCACCTGTGGTCTTACCCTTCCTTTTGGCTTAAAACCCTGGCAGAGGCCCAGCTTCGCTGTGAAGCGATAGGAAATAGGGCCCGAAGGTACCAGCAGCCGGCAAGACATACTCAGAATAGCACGTGTACAGAAACACTGGGAGATCAATGCTGCCTCTGTCCTGGAGGGGAAGCTGCAGGGCCAGAATCAGCCAGGCCCGGGGAGGGGCGGCCAGGAAGGACATCGTGCTCCCCGTCCCCGTGTTTAGGCAGTCCAGACAAGCAATTTGTCTTTGAGAAACCCAGCTACGTCTGATACGCAGACAATCCGAGGGCCCTTAAAGGACAAGCCCCGGTGCAGCCTTCCGAGAGCCAGATGGCCTGGCCGGTGAGAGAACGGTACTGTCCTCCTCTCTAAAGTGGGAGAGCAAAGCGGAGGGGCCGGGGGCGTGGGCAGGCAGATCAGGCATCGGGCTAGGCCCTGCCTCACCTGAGGGGCAGGAGGAAGCAGTACCGAATCAGCACTCCTAAGCCCCAGAGCACGGTGAGCCGAAGGCTGATGTACTGGAAGTTATAATTGGTCCTGCTCAGCAAGTTCCAGGACTCCAACTCCTCTGCCGAGAACCTCTTTGTCACCTCATCGTCCATAATGGTCTCCATCCCTTTCCGGCAGAAGTAGAAAATGTCAGAGAGCTCAAACTCGCGAGTGTCGTCCAGAGCCTTACTGCTACCACTCCGGCGAATTTCTTTGATCTCTTCTTCTAGTGACGTGGGATCTTTTGCAATGATTCCTGCAAGAGAACAGCCCAGTCAAGCGGCCCGCTGGGCGAAAGCACGCTGGGAACGCTCAGGCTGCTCACCAGTGACGCGTGGGAGCGGGCGAAAGCGCGCGGGAACGCAGCTCCAGGGGGCCGCTGTGCAGGGGGACGGACACCCCGTCTTACCGTTGGTGTAGGGCTTGTAGAGCTGGTGGTTCTTCTCCTTGGCGCCTCGCTCCATCCTCAAGGTCGCCCACTGCGGAGGGAACAGCCACACACCGCGATGAGCCCCTTCCTCGCTCGGGGGCACCTCCACTTCCGTTCCGTGACAGACTCCAGCCCGGTGCCCCGAGAGCAGACTGCGGCCGAGAGAGCACTGGCTCTGGAAGGAAACCGGAGCGCTCTCCTCCTAGAGCACACCCGTCCCAGATAACCTGGACCGAAAGCCACGTCCCCGGCGGTCACGAGCGGGGAGTCAGGAGCTGGGGCGAGCTGCTCGGGGCTCGCTTCTCACGGCCTCCCGGGTCCAACAGTCCACGGACCTCATGGGTTCCTTCGTTTCTGCCAACAGCAGCGCTTCACCAACAGCAAAACCAAGCACCCTTTAAGCTACTGCCCGCCACCCGGTGCTGCCTGCCTTCCAAATTATTCCAAGAAAGCAACAATTTTAGTTTTCGAGTCGATACAGGATTTAAATAATATATATGTCTGGACTGCCCATTCACCCTCTGGGTAACCTTTAACAGGAGACCCCACAAACTTGACACAGAAAGCCTGAGAGTAGCTTAGTGTTTAAAATAAAATTTAAAAGAAAAAAAGGTGTTAAAAAACACTATTTGGAGATAAAAAAACAAAAACAAAACTAGGCTCAAATCCCAAGTTTGACAGTTATGCTGTGTCCCTTAAGCAACTCATGCCAACACTCTGGGTGCTAGTCTTTTCTATCCACAAAACAGGATGATGGTCCTTCAACCTCCTACTTCACGAGGATCCAATGAGACCATATGTGACAGAACTCGGGAAATGGCAAACCCCCCGAATTGTCCTCAGTATCACTGAAATAATATGGGCTCCAGGAAAGTGAGGCTCTTCCTAGATCCTCCCTTCCTTCATTAAAATCCTTTCAGCTGTCTGAAGAGAGCCAGAGGCTGGGTCCCTCCTGCTCTCAAATGCTGAGAGGCAGACACACGGGCTCCTGTCCACCCTCCTGCAACGTGGTACCGCAGAACAGAAAGTTATGACCGCAGTGAGTCAAGGAAACAGAACGGACATTTTAAAAGGCGTGTTTTCACACTTCTGTTTCCACAGTTCTGCAAGGTAGAAAAGAACCCCATCATTCCATGACACAGCAGAATCCACACGGCACAAAGCCTCTGGTGAGATTCTGCTGGCAGAGCCTGAAGTGTGAGCAAGGCAGCAGAGCCAGAAGCAGGACACGAGCTTAATCAGCCGTCTGACCTCATCTGGAAGTTTCTTCAAACACCACTGTCTAGAGAAAACAGAGTTTACAGAGTCACCCAGTTAGAGGTCTAAGGCAGGAAAACTCACACAGCCCATTTCAGGCAGTTAACCCTTGATGGCTTCTGGCACAGGTGATTTCCTTCTAGAAGAAAATGTAAACCTAGCTCCTACAACGGAGAAAGATGAATTCCATCTGGGAATGTCATCGAGGGAAGGGGTGGCTAAGGGGCGAGAGAGCTTACAACAAGCCCGGCACACCGGAGCTGAGGGTTGTCCATTCTGGCCAGGACTCTGCACTGGAGCTGCAAAGCGCAGAGTCAGAGAAGCTTGGTTCTGCACTGACAGTTCTGATACTTGGATCCACTTTTAAGCGGCAGGTAGCACCTGCCTTCAGGCCGCTGGATCACTAGGACTCAACGTCTGTGAGGACGCCTCACGACGGAATGTGCGGGAAGGCTGTGGCTTCTGTTTTAACTGGAAAGGTGCTGGTTCCATGAGAGTCTAGTCCCCTAGCTCGATCACAAACATCCTCCTGCCCTCCCGCTTTGTACTCGAGCTTTACTTTTCCAAACTTCAGGCACACCTCAAAATGTCTCTGCGCTGAGGAGAGAACCATCCAAGGTCAGCAGAGCAGGGGAAGAGCGCCGGGCGGGGCCGCCAGGGGCCAGCGCTCACGACGGGCTCCTTCGCCTTGCTGCGGTGACTCCCAGGAGGGCGTCGGAGAGCTACGCACCTGGCTTCTCCAGCTTCACTTCAAGAAGCACCGCGTCCAGACGCCCAGAATAAAAGCGAGAGCTCCGGGTTCAGAGGTCATTTCCCCACAACCCCCTCCGTTCCCTTGATCCGGGATGTTCAGGACCAGATTACTTAATTATTCCCTTTTCAGCATCTCCAGACAGAGACTGTTAGGGGCAAGGATAATGCTGCACTCGAGCTAACGGTAAACCCAACACAGCCCTCGCAGGTGAACGCAGGCCCAGCCCCGAGAGGTGTGGGCGGCACCACGGTGCATCTCTGCTGCGTGCTCTCTGTTGAGCACTGCGGGTTAGGAACCGAGCGCACCGGAAGGCCTGACGGTCTTTGCAGCACTAATCTCGGCGGAGACCCGCCCCTCTCCTCAGCCAGCCTCCACCGCGCTCCACACGACCGCACTAGAGACACCCAAAGAACCAGACCCCAGCACCCATCACCGGCCACCACCCAGCCAGCGGCGACATCTCCTCTCCCCGCTTCCGCGGGAATCTCTCAGCAGCTACTGTCCAATCAACAATCCTGACTGCACAGCGGCGTCAACCTCACGTTTCCAATCACCTGCTGGTCATGACCGCGTGCAAGTCCCCCCATCCTCACACCCGGCCTGAGAGCGAGAGGCAGCCGCACACACCCGACCCCAACGTGCTCCCCTCCGCCCGACCCTCCTCCCATGGTCCCCAAGCTTCCCCGCCCGAGAAGGGTCCTCCCTGGCTGCCAGTGTCAGGCCACCCCCTTCGTCCACCCGCGGCTTCTCCCACCTACAGCTCTCTCCCCCGCCTTTCCCCCTCCAGGCCATGCGGACGCGCACTCCCGTCTCACCGTGCAACATCCCCTCCAGGCCCCCAAAGGCTCTTCTCTCCTGAACTAGGTACTGCCTCTAAACCAGACCGCACTTTCTCACCTCTACCCACCGCACTTCTAGAATGCTTTCTCTCTTTTAAGATCCAGTTCAAAGGCCAAATCTTACATGAAATGCTACCTAGCCAATTCCTGCAGTCACAGTTCGTCTCTGCCTGTGTATTTTAACTGGCGTCACATTCTGAATTAGTTCTGTATGCAGACATCTGTCTTTCCTACTAAACTATAACTGCCTCGAGGGGCAGGAGGCAGAACCCAGCGGAATCTGACCAAGCGCCCTGCACTTCGCAGGCAGCCAGTAAGAGCTGCATTTAATTCACCAGCTCCCAGTATTTCTCTTCATCAAGGTCTCCGTATGAAAGACAGACCTGAACCTAAAACCACTCCCTAGCACCATAATCCCACTCTCATCTCCTTCAGTTCGGCCTTTAAGCTACCCGCGGTGATGTTGGGATGGGGGGTGGGGGCACGGACCCATGTGAAGGAGGCCTTACTGCTCCCACTCCCCAGAGGAGGACGTAGATTGCAGGGTCTGAGGACTTCCTCGGTCTAGTTCCAGAGCTGGTAAAAAACCCTCCAAAAAGTCACGCCTATCCCACCCAGATCCCGCAACCTGTTCAGTCTCTTCAACCCCCTCACAGCCATCACTGGTTTCTGACCCATTCCGCTGTGGAGCTTGACGCCACTCATTACAGCTGGCCCATCTTCTCTGACCTGACCTGATCAACCCCCTTCACATCAGGCAAGAAAACTCAAGTCTTTGTTTTTTTTCTTTCTTTCATCTTTCTCGTTTATACCCAGGCTTTCTTCTCTCCTTTTCCAAATCATTCTCAACTCAGTTGGAAGTCCACTGCTAGGAATTCTACCCCAAACAATACCATCATCACTGTACTGAGGGTAAATGTGAGGCACAAACATTAAGACAACTAAGGTACTTTAAGTAACACGCTGCCCTCCGCACACAACCATCTCCCGTGACTCAGCATTAAAAGGACCTGCACAGAGCTGTCTTCCAGGAGGAAAGACCTGCAGGACCCACCCACGCACACATCCCCCCTTGGCAGGTACCCCAAGGTTCCTTTATATGGGGAGATGAGCTGATCGTGGGAAACCGTTTGTCAAGCTGCGCCGACCTAGGTCCCCCAAAAGCACAGGTATGTGTACTGCACGGACTACCAGACATTCAGCTAGAATCATCTTTATGAAGATTACCTACTAAACTTTAAAACTGGCTTATAAGATCCCAGAAGAAAATGTAGACATAAAATTAAATGTACATGCCATTAACACAGCCATAAAATACTGCCAAGACTGAAAGGTAACAAAAAAATTTTTAAGGTGTTGTCAGCTGTGAGACATGAATGAATGTTTAAAATTCTTTACTATTATATTATTTGTCTGGTCATCTACTGCTGTGTAACAAACCACCCCATAACACTGGCTTAAAATACCACCACCAATCTATTCTGCTCATGAATCTGCAAACTGCACAGGGTCCGGCATCGGCTGGGTGTCAGCTGATGCTGGTTGTCACAGCTCCCCTGGGACTGGAATATGGAACACATATACGGGGCCTAGGCTTCCTCACAATGTGGCAGCCGGGCTCCAGGGGCAAGTATCCAGAGGCAGATGGAAGTTAATACTGCCACTTCTAACCTAACCTCACACGTCACACAGCGTCACGGCCACCACATTCTATATGTTAGAAACGAGTCACCAAGGCAGGTCGCCAACTCAAGAGGAGGGCAATCAGACTCCACCTTCTGATGGTAGATGTTAGAATCACTCGGGGAGCTTTTTAAAAATGCCCACCCAAACCAATTAAATCAGAATTTCTGGGGAGATTCTAGTGCTCCCAAACAAGTATTTTCTAAACACTCCCCAGGTGATTCAGATGTGTAGTTAGGAAGAGACCCATGGAATTAAGATGATCTCTGAGCTTCCTTCCAACTGCAAAATTACATATAGCACCCCAGTTTAGGAAGGGATGAAGAGGATAAAAAAAGGCAAAATAAAGGTCTCGTCTTTATTAAAAAGCACCCACAAGTTTAGGTGTATTTTATTTTATTTATTTATTTTTTATTTTTGGCCGTGTTGGGTCTTTGTCGCTGCGCGCAGGCTTTTCTCTGGTTGTGGCGAGCAGGGGCTACTCTTCGTTGCGGTGCATGGGCTTCTCATTGCAGTGGCTTCTCTTGTTGCGGAGCTCTAGGTGTGCGGGCTTCAGTAGTTGTGGCACACGGGCTCAGTAGTTGTGGCTCGTGGGCTCTAGAGCGCAGGCTCAGTAGTTGTGGCACACGGGCTTAGTTGCTCTGCGGCAACTAAGGGCTTCCCCGGTGGCACAGTGGTTAAGAATCCGCCTGCCAATGCAGGGGACACAGGTTTGAGCCCTGGTCCAGGAAGATCCCACATGCTGCCAAGAGGCTGAGCCCATGTGCCACGACTGCTGAGCCTGCGCTCTGGAGCCCGCAAGCCACAACTGCTGAGGCCCACACGCCTACAGCCCATGCTCCACTACGGGGGAGGCCACTGCAATGGGAAGCCGCGCACTGCAGCAAAGAGTAGCCCCCGCTTACCGCAGCTGGAGGGAGCCCATGCGCAGCAACGAACGCAGCCAAAAATAAATAAATTAATTAATTAAAAAAGGAAAAAAAAAAAGATTACCTGTCCCATGGATTGGCCCAAAAATATGATTATAATCGACATTAAAAGCCACAAGAACGTACATCTGAAAAACACAGTCAATAGTAATAAGGATTTACTTGGCTATGAACTTTAAAATACTAATTTGAGGGGACATTTTCAAAATGTAATAGGGAAGGTACATGGATTCTAGGTCTTTTGTTCCACCCAAAGTGATCCAAATTTTAAAAATTTAGCTACTACCAAAGAACTCTGGTCTGATTACTCCAATTTTTATGTTTTAAGAATAAGTACTTCCATAGGTCTATGAATTAATCAGTTGCTTATAAACTTGAATAAAAGCTAGACATCACTCACTGTTGTCTCCTAGAAGTTTATCAGCTGTTCTACTCACTCTATACTGATGTACTTTTTTCAGTGGCAAACGGGCATGGGTAGTTACATGGTTCACAGGAACCCTGGGTTCTACTGAAGATTTTCAGGGACTGAAGTTTAAGAAAACTACATTTCCTGATTAATTAAAACAAACACTAAAGACTGACAAGATTACTACTTCTCAAACTTTACTGTGCACCTGGGGCTCACTGGAATGCTGATCCTAGTTCAGTGGGTCTGGAGGGGGCCTGTGACCTGCATTTCTAACCAGTCTTGGGTGACACTCAGCTGCTGGTCTCAGAGCACTCTCTGAGTAGCAAGACAACCCCAGAGACCATAGGTAAGGCTCAGAAATCTTACTATTGAATATAAGTACTTAAGTAAGTACAAGCGCACCACAGCAGCATTACGGACAGCAGCCGGAAGGTGAAAACGGCCCGTCAACAGATGAATGGATAAGCGGATTATGGTACAGACACACAGTGGAATATTACTCGGCCATAAAAACCGAAGTACTGAAACATGTTACAAAGTTATGCTACATGAAAGGAGCCAGTCACAAAAGAGCACACTTTATGTAATTCCATGAAAATGAAAGATCCAGAATAGGTCAAGCCAGAGACAGAGCACAGGTTCACGGCTGTCAGAGCCAGGGGAGGGGGAAAAGGAGGGCAAGTGCTTAATGAGTATGGAGCCCCCTTCCGGAGAAGTGAGAGTGCTGTGGAGCCACACGGAGGTGGTGACCATGCAATACTGCAACTACCGCAAATGCCGGCAAACCGTTCCCTTTAAATGGTTACCTTTATGTTCTGTCAACTTCACCTCCATTTTTTTAATGTGAAAAAAAGTCATATTCTTATATAAAATACCAAAACTCAAGATTCAGTAATATACCTAAAAATATCTCCTGCTGTAATGTAGCATTTCATACAGCTCACTTCATCTTCCAGAGTCACTATTTCTTCACTGGTTAAGTCTATCACGGATAGATACCCTGGGCCACTGCAGAATTACATACAGGGAACCAAAGGAAAACGACTGAGACTATTCTGAACCGTAAGATACTATCTGAACAAATATAACTGCGCTGTGTTTCCTATTATGGTCTCAGGCATGGAAAAGATGAACCTGAAGATCTGGTGACTACTGAAAACAGATCCTGCTAATAAATCACCACATCTCTGAAGAGATAGTTAAAAGGCTTGTGGCAGAGATCAACTTCCAGGAAATATCACTTCTCACTCATTTCCTTCCCACTGTGACCAGTTCTGTTCAGTGGTGTAATGACTTAAGTTCTGACATATGTTAAGAAATATACTCTTCTCCTCCTCTTTCAGAAAATAGAAAAATTCATCAAATGCCCTTTTCTGTTACTTCTTTTTGTCTGAAGTGCAAGAACGTATTAAGATAAACATTTGAAAGAGAGAAAAGACTCTCCCATACTTATCAGTCAGGGAATATGCCAGCAGCAGCTTTGAGTTGCAGTATCTGTTACATCACTGTCCGGCAGTGACTTTTTCTTTAATTCTTAAGTCCCTCCGTTTGAAATAAACAGGCAAGGTGTGGGGTCATGGAATAGGTGCCTTTGCTCAGACAGGCCAAACACACAAGTCCCTTAGCTCAAAAGAAAGACTGCTGAAGGCTTTCACAAGCTCACGTTTAGTTATTCTTTCTACTCAAAATGCCACTTCCTTCCCATTCTCCCAACTCTCTCCACATCCAGCAGCGAGTTCACAATCAACCAGACAAGAACAACTCTTTTTGCTAATGGTACTTCTTCCCTCCTCTGTGAAGCAACCATTTGTAAACAGCACACTCACCGCAAAGATCTTTAACAAAGTTTTCATGTAGAGCTTTCGGATACCAAAGGAGACTCCGAAAATGGCGGGGGCTATGATGAAAACCAGAAGGAGGGTGAAGAGGACGGTCAGGGAGATGCCCAGGAGGCTGACAATCAGGCTGTCAAAAGGCAGTAACAGGAACATGGTGGAGGATGCAGGCCAGGCCAGCGCCCTCCTCCCCACGAACAAAGCTCGGCCTCAGACGGTCCTCTCCAACAGCACCGGCCTGGGGAGGGGCACCAACTCCATTCCCAAGTTCACGTCACTCGACGGCCGGAACAGAGAGCCTGGGAGTAGGATGAGAGCAAAAGGGGGCCCCCGAGGCGGCCAGCCACCCCCAGAAGAGACGGGCTGCAGGGGTGGACGGGGCAGGGTCAGTCTTCAGTGCCAGCATCCGAGGCCAGACAGAGTGTCTGGGCGAGTGAGCGGCGAGGGCGCGATCTGGGCTCTGCTACTCTCACGCTGCTTCCAGAAGTTTTACTTTTTCTCCTGTCCAAGAGCATTTAGCAGATAAATCTCTCCTGAGGATGTGTCGTTGCCAGAAGTACCAAGAAGAGTGCAACTTGGTGCCAGAAAAATCCTGATAACTCCAGTGGAGGAGGGTGACTGCTGGCACTTCCCACAGAAGGCTAGCGAACATGAATATGTGGAAATTAAATAACTGTTTTCCTTAAAACTCCTTCATAAGCTGAAAATTGCGTCCATCATAGAGGGTTCACACTGGCCCCGTGCTTCCCCTGGAGAGGCTCCAGGCGCACTGCTCCCAGGACCCTCCTCTCTGGAGAGCTAGAGGCTGTGCCAGGAGGCCGCAGGTGCTGGCACGGCACGCCTCATGCTGCCTGCGGTGCGTGGAGTTCCAGACGCGTCTGGCACTGGTTTCCTCTGGATACTTTTCTCCCTAAGGCCCCCTTCTCAGCGGTGACCCGGGTCCTTGGCAAGAAGTTGCTCACATGCTGCCGAAGCTGGAGGTGGAAACAGAAACACCATCCGTCACACAAACACAGACAAAGGGGAGGGACATCACGATGCTCTGGGGTGGGGCCCGGGTCAGCCTAGAGCCCGTGCCGCTCTCACAACACCAAGGTCAAAGGGACTGTGCAGAACAACAGGTGGCAGACGTGCGTGTGGAGGAGAACCACAGACGTGTCATAGTTTTCAACCCCGGTGAAACGACGACCTGTGGCCGCCCAAACTTTTCTAATAGAAAATGTATGCCTATTTGGGGTTAGTAGAGGCAAACTATTACATATAGACTGGACAGACTACAAGGTCCTGCTGTAGAGCACAGGGAACTATATTCAATGTCCTGGGATAAACCATAGTGGAAAAGAATACGAAAAAGAATGTGTACGTATAACTGAGTCAC
This sequence comes from Phocoena sinus, assembly GCF_008692025.1. Taxonomy (NCBI): domain Eukaryota; kingdom Metazoa; phylum Chordata; class Mammalia; order Artiodactyla; family Phocoenidae; genus Phocoena; species Phocoena sinus. The sequence goes on along the minus strand of NC_045783.1, from coordinate 32,830,422 downwards.
TCGGCTGCACAGCAGAAACTAACCCAACATTGTACACCAACTATACTTCAATTAAAAAAAAAAAATCAATACCGTAGACTTCAAACAGAAGAAAAAGAAAGTACACGGACATAAGACGCAGCTCAAAAGACAAGGAGGGTATACGAGGCGGAGTACACGTGCCTCCTACCTGTCCCCCCACTGCCCAGAGTTCTTGTCCACAGATGCAACCGCATCACCAGCTTCGTGTTCTTCCTGAGACGTTCTACGCACACACGAGGAAACGACTCAGGCCCACCTCGCGCCCAGGCAACAGTAATGACGGCACACTACAAACACTGCTTTTCGTCTTGTTTTGTAGCTTAACGTGTCTTGGGAGAGTGTTCCCGCAGTGCACACGGAGCTCCCTTACTCTCTGAAGGTGCATAGTTCTCAGCTGTTAAGAACGTTCCCTGATTTGGTGAACTGCTTTCCTGAGGTTGGACACTAATGTTTCTACCCTTTTTTTGTTATAAATAATGTAATGAATGTGCTACACGATTTAGCACACAAAATGCACATGCAAACATATTTGCAGGATCAATTCCTAGAAATGGAATTGCAGGGGGAAAGGAAATCTAGGTTTTAAAAAAATAACAACTCTTGTTTTTATTTATTTCCCCCCAGATTTACTGACATTTAACTGACAGGTAACACTGAGCAAGTCTGCAGAGTACAAAGCATGATTGACACACCTGCATATCGCAATTTGACACCCACAGAGTATTAGCCAAATATTTACCTTTTGTGTGTGTGTGGTGAGAACATTTAAGATCTACCCTCTCAGCAACTTTCAAGTATCTAATAGAGTGCTGTTAACTATAATCACCACACTGTACAGGAGACCCCCAGAACTTATTCATTTTATAACTGGAAGTTTCTACCCTTTGCCCAACATTTCCCAACTTCTCCTACCCCTTGATCCCGGGTAACCACCATTCTTTTCTCTGTTTCTACAAGTTCATATTTTCTGAATTCCACATTTATGTAAGAATATACAGTATTTGTCTTTCGCTTCTGACTTAGGAAATACAGTTTTAGTATTACAAGATATTGTCACATTTTCTACATAGATTAACTCCTCCAGCCTTTCTGGCCACTCTTTTTTTTGTTCTTTAAGACTATTTACATTGGGGATCACGCTTGGTGTTGTACATTCTATGGGTTTCAACAAATGTATAATGACATGTATCCACCACTAAGGTACCACACAGAATATTTTCACTACTCTAAAAATCCTCTGTGCTCAGATTATTCATCCCTACCTACCCCCAACCCCTGGCAATCACTGGTCTTTTCACGGTCTCCATAGTTTGGCTTTTCCCAGAATGTCATATGGTTGGAATCACAGAGTATGCAGCCTTCTTGGCTTCTTTTACTTAATACAGCCACTTATTTTTTTAAATTTCACTATTTCAATTTTATATTACTCACTCTTAACCACAAGTTACCACTCCAAGCTCTGAACTTGGGAACATCCTATCATGTCTCTCTGGCAAACATTTTGGCCTCACGCCAATCACCTTCTGGCTCGGTTCCAATACTTTTAGAAGTTCAAGAAATGGAACAAATGAACAGGTGACTGACTTCACCTTGAGTTCTGTCCAGTGCTGTTTAGAATTCAAAGCCCTTTCTCATGTTATCTCACAGCCTGTCAGTATGTATTCTTCCCATTTTACCAGTTAGGAAACTAAGCGAGGGAGACACGGATCCCGTTCTCTGACTCCTAATTGCTCCCATTACATCCCACACACCTAGCAATTAAATTAAAAAGAGAACGTTTCAGTGGCAGGGATCCTCCACTTCTTCCTTTCACGTGACCATAATCATTGCTAACGTTTACTGACTGCTCACAGCACGGACACTGAGCTAATACAACAAGCACTGTGCACACGCCGTCCTCACTGAATGCTCACAACAACCCCACAGGGGAGTTACCATCACGGCTATGAGAGGTGAGGGAGCGGAGCTTAGAGGACAAAGTCACCCGGAGCCACACAGCTATAAATGGCACAGGAGGAATCTGGACAAGTGCGCCTATCTCACAGCCCCGCTCTTTAACCACCAGGCCCTCCTAGCTTTCAAACTACCTTGAGCTACATTAACACTTCCTTCACGCCAGGCCTGCTCGACAGAACTTCCTGCCATCAGAGGAAAACCACAAGACAAATCTGGATTCACGCAAGGGAATTTGGTGTTCTCAGAATCCAAGGTACAAACCTGCTCGTTCATTTTTAAAAACTGGCCAAGCTGACAGTACATGCCAGATTTCTAATGACGTCCCAACGGACGTTCAGGAAATTAGAGGTATTTCTGAGACTTAAGTCAATTCGCGGAATCACTGTATTCCTTAAACCTGTCCAATTCCAGCCTAATTCCAGGGCCACACCTCCGTCCCACTCTCCCTTCCCTGCCCACTGCACAGCTGCTGTCACATCAGCCAAGGCTACCTTGAGTTCCATGAACCTAAGGTGACCAACACCGGGGTCACTTTGACGTCCCAAGCCAGAGCTTAGATCTCTTTCCTCTGGATCACAATCAACTGAGAATTCCCAAGGTTATTCTGGGTTCGTGTCCCCAAAATATCAAAGTAAACACATTTAGCAATTTCGTCACCTAGTTCAGAGGTGGACACACCAGACCCACAGGACAAACCTGGGCCAGTTTTTACAAGGCTCGTGTCCTAGGAACGGTGTTTGCATCTTTAAAGACTTGTAAAAAAAAAAAAAAAAAGAAGAATAACATGTGACAGAGACCACGGCCAGCAAAACCTCAACTACTTACTATCTGACCCTTTAGAGCAACAGCGTGCAGACCTCTGTCCCGGCTGCTCTTTCCTCCCCTCCAAGGCAGTGACCTCCCCCTCATTGCCCTCCACTCCCCGCACCCCCAGAGACTCCAGGACTCGCAACAGCAACTAGCCAAACGAGTTCTGTGGCCAACATTAAACAATCCTCCCGTGAATTCTTAGAGGCAAAGATGAGGCCAGCACACTGTGGTTATCAAACAGGCCTCCAAACATCTTGCCGGACTAGCGGACCAGCCATCACAGCCAGAGGTGCTGGCGTCTTAAGGCCCCTTAACACAGACTTTGGTCTCTGGAAATATCGGGAAACTGCTCACATGAGAACTCCATCACACCACAATTTCTAGATAAATGCTCTTGTAAGAGAGGCTATCACTTTGCCTCAAGTAAATATAACCACGACTCCTTGGCAGGAGGCAGGGGAAGCTATCAGCTCAAAGCACTAGTTATCCCTTCTCTTCCATTCCACACCTTTCAGCCAAATCCACTGAGAGTCGCTTGGACCAATGTTCCCCCAACAGTCCACATGGTCCAGAGAAAAACAGAAGACCCAACCAGTTCTGAGCCTTTTAGGAGGGAAGATGGCTTCATCCTAGCAATGTGGCAGTCCACCGCTAAGCTAATGAAACTCTTCAACCCACTGAATGGCAAATCTGGGCCCTCAAATGGCCCACTTTCCAGGGCTTCTCAGTTCTCAGGGTGACGACATCAGGGCACATGCTATGTGCCACACACCATGTTAGGCATTAGGCATTCAGTGCCTAGAGACAAGTATTCAGCAAACAGGCACATACACAGTCATCACTTCCCACTTCGATGACTGTCAACAAGAAGAGAGTCCTGGGTGGAGAAAGAGGAACCCTCCTGCACTGTTGGTGGGAGTGTAAATTGGTGCAGCCACGATAGAAAACAGTATGGAGGTTTCTCAGAAAACTAAAAACAGAGCTACCATATGATCCAGCAATCCCACTCCTGGGCATTTATCCAAAGAAAACAGAAACATTAATTCGAAAAGATCCATGCACCCCAATATTCACTGAAGTATTATTTACAATAGCCAAGATACAGAAGCAACCTAAGGGTCCATCAAGAGATAAATGGACAAAGAAGATGTAGTACATATATACAATGGAATACTATTCAGCCATAAAAAAGAATGAAATTTTGCCACTGGCAGCAAGATGGATGAACTTGGAGGGCATTATGCTAAGTGACGTAAGTCAGACAGAGAAAGCCAAATGCTGTATGGCTATCACTTACATGCGGAATCTAAAAAATACAACAAACTAGTGAATGTAACAAAAAAGAAGCAGACTCACAGATATAGAGGGCAAACTAGTGGTTATCGGTAAGGAGGGTGAAGGGGTAATATAGGGGTGGGGAACTAAGAGGTACAAACTATTAGATATAAAATAAGCTACAAGGGTATACGGTACAACACTGAGGATACGGTCAATATTCTACAATAACTCTAAATGGAGGATAACCTTTAAAAATTGTGACTCACTATTTTGTACACCTGTAACTTACATGACATTGTACATCAACTACACCTCAACTAAAAAAAAGAATATAAGAGTCCTGGAAGGGCTTCCCTGCTGGCACAGTGGTTGAGAGTCCGCCTGCCAATGCAGGGGACACGGGTTCGTGACCCGGTCCGGGAAGATCCCACATGCCACGGAGCGGCTGGGCCCGTGAGCCATGGCCACTGAGCCTGCGCATCCGGAGCCTGTGCTCCACAACGGGAGAGGCCACAGCAGTGAGAGGCTCGCGTACCACCAAAAAAAAAAAAAAAAAAGAGTCCTGGAAGAGAAAATAAAGGAGGGAACTTACAAATTCAAATCAGGGCTTCTAAACCCGTTCTGACTCGATCACAAGGCAGAGACTATTACGATTTGCAGCTATAGAAACTTCTTTTCTGCTAGCTCTCCATGACTCTGTGACACATCCTACACTTCAGGAGACCATACCTACTACCAGAATATGTCCAGAGACATGCCACATACGAACTCAAAAAGGAGAAGATACGCCATTTTATTAAAAATAAGTGCTTAGGCTACACCGGGATACTGCATTTCTAAAGCACACTGAGCACCGTGTCTGTTATATATACTAGATCTCAATAACTGGTACATATGATCACTTCATTACGAGCAGAAGACACCCAGAGCACTGGCTGCAGTTCGAGTACCAAACTTTTTAAGAGGGCTAGATAGAGAGGAAGGCATTTCAAAGCATGTCACAAAACCCACAAGCCAAAAACTACTCCGTGGTGCCTAGCAAGCACTAAGTGCTCACACAAAGGTGAGCTGTAAAGCCAAGAAATGTGAATTAAAAGTACAGTGAGGGGCAAAAAAAGTTTCTTATAACCCACCCTACTGGTGAAAATGAGAAAATACCATCAAATACTGCCGACTAGAGTGTACAACGGTACAACCTCTATGCAGAACAATTCGGCAATCACCGTCAGAACTTGAAATGCATATAACCTTAGATCCAGCAACTCTACTTCTAAAAACTTACGCTAAAGATAAACTGCAACAGTAGTTCTCAACCAGGGGCGATTGACTGTAGCCCCCTGGGAAACATCTGGTAATGTCTGCAGACATTTGTGATCGTCCTAACTTGGGATGCGGGGCTCCTGGCATCCAGCACTGACTGTGGACAGGGATGCTGCTAAACGTCCTAAAAAGCCCAGGCCGCCCCTGCCACAACAAGGCCCCAAATGGCAACCATGCGGAGGCTGAGAAACCCTGTGCAAAAGGAGGTATGTGCAAGGTTACTGACTCCAGTACTGTCTGTAATATCAAGAGAAACATCACTGTCCATTAGTCAAGGATATAGTGGAATACTAGTCATCTGTTTAAAAAAAAGAGAGAGAGTGAGACATCTATATATGCACCGAGAAGAAACAACCTCCCAGTGAGATGCAGAACAAGGTCCACTGCAAATACCAACTGTGAGGGAGGGAGGAAAAGCACAAATACACACAGTGTGCGTGTGTACCTGCAAAGACACACATCTCTGGGAAGAGACACAGGAGACTGGCAATGGCAGCTGCCTCTAGGAATGGAAGGAAGGCATCACTTTATCTTTTTGGTACTTTTAAAACTGTATTTATCCTTTTTGAATAGGTAACAGACTCATGATTCAAGAATCAAAACAAACACATCAGGGTTTGAATCCTCACTCGATCACTTAACTGGTAGTGTGAGTGTGACTGCGTGAATTACTTAATCTCTTTAAACTTCTGCTCAACGTCTACTAAAAAGAATGTTCACATTTCAGTGTCTGGAACAAGGTAAATGTTCAAAATACATTAACTGTTATTACTGCTACACTAAGTTCCTGTTATTATGAAGGAGAAGGGGGCACTAGAAGGTATTTCCCAAGAAGTCATGACGTTACACTGACAAGAAATCTCTTTCAACACCACTCCTGCCTAAAGGTGTTTACAATCCCTAAGGTAGCTGTCGCAAACCACAACTTCATTAGTGAATCACTGAGAATTCTAATGCAAGCTCCTCTAATGGCTTAAAGTATTGAGGCTTGGAAGAGTTGAGTGACGAGACAAGCTACAAAATTGGCCAGTAACAGAGGCAGGACTAGAACTTACATCTGCCCCCCAACCCCCCGTCTTGTGGTCTTTCTGCTCCCCAGGCTGGCCTCTCCTTTGCTTTGGGGCAGGTTACACTTGAGAGGAAAGCCATCCATTTTTCCTAGTTTACTCTGTCAGGTCAGAGACCCAGCAAATGCCCCCATTTTGATGTGATGGTAAATAAATGCACGTACACAGAGGAAATGTACGCTGGGGGGAATTTGATGTCAAGCATGTCAGAGCAGTGGAGTATAAGAAATATGCCTGAATAGGACGCTGCTGCTTAGGAGGAAGGGTGTAAAAATGTTTCCAAGGAGTTGGGACAGCACAGAGCTGCTAGGTGAAGTGAACCTGAACTGCTGAAAAACCAGGGATATGCTTACGGCCAACAGCAATCCTGGATAAAACAGATGGTCCAAGACAAAGCCAGGATATGTCAGGCTCAAGGATGACTCAACTCACTAGGAAGAAGATAGGAACATGGTCAGTTTCAGGGTCTCGGTCTTAACTAAGGTCATTCTGACCCTAAGTACTTCCTCCTTGCCTAGAAAGGCCTCACATCAGCTGGACCTGGGTAACAAGAAACGTGGTACCAAGTTCAACGCAAAGCAACATAACCTGCAAAGCTGGAAAAGAAAAAAAGGACAAAGATACAGGATACACTGACATTCTGGGGCCATCAGTTTAAGAAAGGCCAATTTCATTTGCTGGGACTATAAGACCCAAGAGGTTTCGTTACCCAACCTGAACGCTGCTCTCAGAGTTCCATTTCAAAATCGGTGCTCTGACATCTGAGTACTGTATATGTAACTGGAAGCAACTTCCTGACCTTCTTTTTTCAAAAATTTGTGTCTGGTTTATTTTACTTAGCATAATCACTCCGAGAATCATTCATGCTGCTGCCCGTGTCGACAGCTCACTCCCCATTGCTGAGCTGTTTCCCTTCGTAGCACAGGCCACAGCGTCTTTACTCACTCACCTAGTGACGGGTCCTTCCACCTGGGGACTGTTACAAATAAAGTCGCTGCCTACAAACCTTGCATGGACATACTTTCATTTCTCCTGCGTAAATACCTAGGAGTGGAACGACGTGAGTGTACGTTTAGCTTTTAATGAAACGGCCAAACCGGCATCTGAACTGGTTGTACCATCTTGCATTAATTCTCACCAGCAGTGTCTGAAAATTCCATGTGCTCTACATCTTCACCAACACTCAATATGATCAGTCTTTCTAATTTTAGACATGCTAATGGATGTTAGGTGGTATCTCCCAGTTTTAATTTGTTCCCCTCATGACCAATGATATGAAGCATCTTCCATGTGCTTATTGGCCATCTGTATATCCTCTCCGGTGAAGCGCTCAGATCTTTTGCCTACTTTTTATCAGGTTATTTTATTATTCAGCTTTATCACTAGCCATTTTTTAAAAGTCAAACCTTGCCCCCCATGACTAAGCAGTCTCTTTACAATGAGAAAGCATTTCATCACAAAGGCACAAAATTTGTGAAACATCAGACTTCTTGGTTCAACTCGCCACAAGGTTGAAACAACCCTAATTGTGCAAAGAGAAGTCACCAAAACCACAAACTCTACTTTAACCTCAGACCTGTATATTACCAGGAACATAAAATGCTCTTTCATCTTTATGCTCAGCTGACAGTGATTCTGTCCAACACAGCCGCTGCTTACCACGTCTGACCCTCGAGCACTGGAGATGTGGCTAGTCTAAACTGAAACGTGCTGTAAATGTAAAACAGACTGGAATTTCAGTGATTTAGGGTAAAAAAAAATGAATGTAAAAGATCTCGTTAATAATTTGTACACTGATTACATGTTGAAGTGATATTCTAGATAACCTGGGTTAAATAAAATATATGATTAAACTTATCTTCACCTGTTTCTTTTTATTTTTTTTAAAGTGGCTACTACAAAATTCAAAAAACTATACATGTGGTTTGTGTTATGTTTCTATTGGATAGCACTGACCACAAAGTTTTAAGGCAGACCCTGAAGATAATGTATCTCCAACTGGTAACGGAAAACATACATATAGTATCTTCCCCGCCCTACTCCTCGGAGGTGTGAAGAGAACAGTGCAAAGGAAGGGGCTGAGAACTGGACTCAGGAGTCATCTGAGGTTGGAGGCCCAGCTCTGTTACTCTCTGCTCTGTGTGACCTTCAATAAGTCATTCACCTTCTATGGATTTAAGTTTCCCCACCAGCTTTTTGGTTTCTGTTTTTTTAATTCAAAAAGTCAACAAAAGCGTATCACGTGCCTACTTTTTACAAAGCATCGTTCTAGAATTGCAGATCTTGAGCTAACAGTTTAATAGAAGGCAAACACGCTAACAACTATTATGAAGACAAAATAAAGAGAGCTCCCAGAGAGCAAACCAGCCTGTAGGGCTCGGTGGCGTGTGCATGTATCAATGTGTTTTAAAAGAGAGAGTACCGTTAAGGACTTACGAAAAACTCCAAGCACTTACAACACTCCTCCTAACTCTAAAATTCTGTGCTCTTAAAAAGCATTCATCATGCTATAGAGTAAGCATTATTATACAGGGAACTGATGACATTTGCTCAGGTCCTCCCCATCAGTGTAGTGATACAGTAAGAAGTAAATGACATGCCACGATGAGGTTGTTTTACGTGAAGAAACAATTCTGCAGTACAGCTCAAGCTTAACCAGGACCAAATATTCTCCAACACACACCAACCCCTCAGCCAACACATACAATTCCCCCACCCCCTCATGTCTTCAGTGGCAATGATTTACCAAGACACCCTGATGCTGTTCATTTGAGCGGCATTTCCATAAACTGCATGTGCATGACAACTACTGTGTTTAGGTCACAAACTCACAGAAGAAAAGTCCATCCTGAAAATAAATTTATAAACAATTATGTCATATCATATAAAATGAACTTACAAGCAAACTCCAAGAAGTCTACATACAAGGATTCCCTTGTTCACAGCATCCCTCAGGTAGCATTTAAGGGTAAAAAAAATTGAGGCCCAAGTACTGAACTTAGCTGTCTTTCCTCAGGTATGGAAACTTAATTGCCTAAAGTGTGCTAGGAAATACAAACCATGGTTTTGTTTTTTTAAAAAAAAAAAAAAAAAAAAAAGCCTAACCCAGCCCAGGATTCTTACCTGATCATGGCAAGGAAGGATGTTTTTATGGGAGGGCGCTACTGTTCTCTCGGCCACAAGAGCATAGCATCAGGGGTACACCCCCTAAAAAGCATTCCACTTTCCCTTAGTCACTCTTCATTCAATAGCTATGAATGTCATCTAAATCTTTTAAAGCTTGTACTTATTCTGTTTGGATTTCCACTTTTAAGGTCAGCATCTTCCCATGTTTCCTAAAAGCTATGATGAGAACTCCTCAACTTGTCCCAAATCTAGCTTAAGAAATAATAAAGGAAACAACATAAACACAAGCAGCATGGTACAGGAGAAAGACTAGATGCGGAGCTGGGAGATGTCTTTTCCAGCCTCAGTTCAACCTCTCAATCCCTGTAGATCTGGACAAGTCACTGAACCTCTCTGGGCCTTGAGGGCTCATCAAAAATGAAAAAGACAATATGATCTGGAAGTTCTCATCCATACCTTCTGTTTTAATCTGTCCTCCAGCTGCTTAATTAATTTTTAGATGCCCCTTTCTGGTGCTTCTCCAATGCTATTATGTGTTTTGGACTTGTACTTGTAATAGACTATGTCCCAATAAAAGTAAGTTATGGCTTTACTCCATAAAGCCATAAAGTAAGATTTTTATTTTGACTCTCAAGCTACTTTTTTTTTTTTAAAGAACTTGGCTCACTGAAGGAACATGGTGGTTTTTTTAATAGATGTTGGGGGTAGGAGTTTAATTTATTTATTTATTTTTGCTGTGTTGGGTCTTCGTTTCTGCGTGAGGGCCTTCTCTAGTTGTGGCAAGCGGGGGCCACCCTTCATCGCGGTGCGCGGGCCTCTTCACTATCACGGCCTCTCTTGTTGTGGAGCACAGGCTCCAGACACGCAGGCTCAGTAGTTGTGGCTCACGGGCCCAGCCACTCCGCGGCATGTGGGATCATCCCAGACCAGGGCTCGAACCCGTGTCCCCTGCACTAGCAGGCAGACTCTCAACAAATGCGCCACCAGGGAAGCCCTCTCCAGCTACTTTTGACATCAAGGATTTATCCCAGAGATATGGGGGCGCGCAGAAGGGGGATGTGGATTAGACATGCTCAGTCATAGGTGAGTTCTTGAGGCTGGATGATGGGTACATGCTGGTTCACTATTCTATCTACTTTTCCATGTCTGAAATTCTTCATAATACAAGGTTGAAAAAAACATCACTGTCAAAGTGAGAAAATAATACCGAACTGGCATTAATACAGGACTCTTTTCTACCATCTCCGGCATAAGGACAACTGCTTTTCATACCGTTTCCCTTGGGTTGAGATAGAATCTACAAGACATGAAACTAAACTGACGTACTCAAACTTCAGCCAAAATTAAGGAAAATGAACCAGAAAGCAAATTCTTCAACGGATCTCAAGAAACTTATCAGCGAGAAGGTCCGCGGCACAGAGGCCTTGAGCAGTGACGCACTGGTTTGTAGTACAGCATGGAGCTTACTTCCACAGAACTACAGTATGTTTCATACACTATATTTTCCCTAACTTTTCAACTGCGAAAGTTAAAGCCCTCTGTGACACGGAGAGTGAGGAAATAAGACCCTCCGGTAGGAGGATGCTTCGCAGGGCGTGAAATCAAAACGGAAAGGCAAGGGATATCGAGGGTTAAGAAATCCTGAAGAAAGCAAAATGGGGATCCTCTGGAGAACAGGAGCGGAAAACGTACATCCCAGGGACACCAAAGAACTTGAGCGGCCACGGTGAAGGCCTTTCCCCGTGATCTTTCACCCTCCCGAGCTCGCGGAGGGCAGGCCGCGAGAGCCGGGATTCGGCAGGACACGCGGGGGCGCGGGCCGGAGGGCGCCGCGGCGACGGGCGGGCCCGCTCTACCGCAGGGAGGGCGGCACGCTCCGGCGCCGGAAACCCCCCGGCAGCGGCAATGGTGCCTCCCAACGCCGGGGGGGTGGGGGTCGCAGGGAGCGGGGTCGCTCGACCGCAGCCCTCACGGGCGCCGGACCAAACCCCAGCTCCCGCAGAGGCCCGTGACCTTCAGGAACGGGCCAGCCGGTCCGTACTCACCTTCCTCGAGGCTCCAGGAGGCAAATCGCTCCGGGGACCGTCCGCCCCGCCCTCGCCGCCGCCGGCCGAGGCGTGCGTAAGGACGTGCGCGCGCCCGCCCTTTGTCTATGCCGCCTTGACGTGACCCTCGCGTCCAGTCCCCACCCTCCCGTCGTCTAACCTCACGCCCAGTACCCACGCGCTGGCGCGCGCCCGGTCGGGCTGGGCGGGGCCCCGAGGGGCGGTGAGATGGGGGCGGGGCGCCGGGAGATGAGCAGACGGGGCGCCAAGTCTTGGGCCGGGGAGGCGGGGCGCCGAGGGGAGGGGCGCTGGGGAGGCGGGGCTAAGAAGGGCGGGGTGCCGGGGAGACGGGCAGACTGAGAGCCGAATGGAGGGCCGAGGAGGCGGGGCTCCGCGTCACGAGCCCCAAGTGGGCGCGCCCGGTACTCTCCAAGCTGCCACCTGGCGGGCGAGGACCGCTGCCTGGGCCGGGCCAGCTGCTGCAGAGACCGGTACTGTGCGTGCCGGGCCCTGGTCGCCTGCTCCCCGCCTGGCGCGTGCCCCCAAGACTCCTGCTGTGATAAGGGGAGCACTTCCTAAAGAGAGGTCTCCACGCTTCTGAGCTGCGCCAGGGCCCGAATGCTGGCTGCTTCCCGCAAAGAACACTCTTATAGGTTCTGGAGAGAGTGAAATCAGCCCTGATCGCGAGAAAAGGCTTGAGTCACCAAATGGCCTTGTCATCTTGGGGCTGTTGTGAGTATACAGTCAGATACAGATCGGTATGGAAAGAACTTAGCTTGCGGCCGGCACGCTCAAGAAATATTAGCTGTCATCACCACCACCATCATCATCCGAGTCTCATTTACCAACTAGCAAAGCCAAGGAGTTAAAGGGTTGGTGTAGGCATCTCCCTGTTCCCTCGCAGCTGCAACTTTCCAACGTCTACCTCAACTTGTAACTTACGTCTCTGCTAAAGTCTAGTTGCTGCCTGCTAGAGTTTGCATGTGTATTGCTCACCATCTCTTTAAACTTCAAACGCCTAACCCAAACCTGTATCATCTGCCCTAAAACTGGTTCTCCTTAAAAAAAAATTAGCCCTTTTCCTTCCTGTTCTGAAAAGATCAAGCCCTCCCTCCTAGTTTATTCTGCACACTGCTGTCAGATTGCCAATCCATGCTAAATGATCCGATAGTAAGGCTTGAGGGTAAAGTCCATATTCTTAGACCTCAAAATCATCATGTAAGAATGATGGCTCTGCTCTCAAACACTGGACCGCTCATCCCCACGCTAAATGCTACCACACCTGTGGGACTTATCCCATATTCATTAACTCAATCATTTATCCATTCATTTAACAAATTTTGGTCCCAATGATGCAAAGCCAAACAATGCATGCCTATGTCTAATCTTCAAATAGATTAAGTTCCATAAAAGGAGAAACTGGACATCATCAACGCGAGGCATAGGGCTTTAAAGTGGCCACCACCATCATCAATGCTCTTTGAGTTCTTATATCTGCTCTCCTTTCTTGATCCAGAATCAGTCAAAATGTAGAAGTCATCCATTCACCTGCTTTGCTCATATATATTCATGTTTAAATTTCCTCACAATTCTTACCATACACTACATTTCTTTGTACATAATAATTTTGAAATTTTAAAATGTTTTACACATACTAGAGACTGAACACAAATGGTGTTGACTGATTCTTTGCCCAACCAAATAGTAGACTCAGTTGTTGGGTATCAACACACACACACACACACACATACACGCACACACACACACATACACGCACACACATGCGTGAGAGAATATGTACACGTTCTCTGAGACCATCTCTAAACTTCTTGAGTGCAGGAAGGCAATCAAACTTCTCTCCAAAGCGGAAGCCAATAAGAACAGGGTTAATATAGTTCCCTTAGGCTCCAAACTTTTGTTTGCAATGGTCAGTGATCTGGTCACATCTCTGTCATGGTCATTTCTAGGCATGAGGAATACAAATGGGAGAGAGAAAATGAGCAAGCAGCTTGAAAAGTTAGACACAAAGTAGGCTTACCTACAGAGGAGGCCTCTTGCCTATAGCATGATCAGCTTATATCCAACAGTAAACTCCTTGTCACGGTGAATTGGGACTTTTAGATTATTGTTAAAGGAATTTTCACATTCTAGAATGAATATACTCTCATACTACAAAAATTACCTGAGTAATTTAAAAAACCTGATGAAGGATAGTCCATTAAGAGTAGGGGATCACAGTGTTTGAGAGCTCAGTGAGAAGTTTAATAACCTCCCACGCTGTCCTAACTTTGAACTCATTTCCCAAAATGCGCCTCTGCGATCACTGTGTTTGCTGTGTGTATGTCACACGGTGCTATGAACTGGGAAGATACTCCTTTTAAAAGATACTCCTGGACTTCCCTGGTGGCGCAGTGGTTAAGAATCCTCCTGCCAATGCAGGGGACATGGGTTCGAGCCCCGGTCTGGGAAGATCCCACATGCCGCGGAGCAACTAAGCCTGTGCGCCACAACTACTGAGCCTGCGCTCTAGAGCCCGCGAGCCACAACTACTGAGCCCGTGTGCCACAACTACAGAAGCCCGTGTGCCTAGAGCCCATGCTCCGCAACAAGAGAAGCCACTGCAATGAGAAGCCCGCGCACCGCAACAAAGAGTAGCCCCCACTCGCTGCAACTAGAGAAAGCCCACGTGCAGCAACGAAGACCCAAAACAGCCAAAAAAAAGATACTCCTTCCCCCAGCAGAATAATCCCGTTCGTGTGCTGTATAACTTCTCTCCCATCCAAGTCACCTTTATGTGTGCAAAGCCTTTGACATTTATTGAGAGGTGAATCCACAACCAGCAACAGAGATGCTCATTTCCAAGCCCCTAGAGAAAAGGCCAAATTAAGCAAAAGTTGGGTTCTTTTTGAAAAATGTTTTCATTGTGGTGAAATACACATAAAATTGACCATCCTAAGCACTTCTAAGTGTACAGTTGAGTAGTGTTCAGTATATTCACGTTATTGTGCCCTCAATCTCTAGAAATTTATCATTTTGTAAAAAGAAAACTCTGTATCCATTAAACAAATACTGCCTAATCTTTTTCCCCCAGCTCCAGGCAACCAACCATTCTACTCTCAGTTTCTATGACTCTGAGTACTCATATCTCATAGAAGTGAAATTATACAATATTTGTCTTTTTGTGACTGGCTCATTTCAATTAGCATAATGCCCTCCAGCTTCATCCAGAATTTCCTTCCTTTTTAAGGCCGAATAATATTCCATTGTATGTGTAGACCACAGTTTCTTTACCTGGTCATCCACTGGTGGGCATTTGAGTTGCCCCCACCTTCTGGCTACCGTGAATAATGCTGCTGTGATGTGAATGTACAAATATCTGAGTTCCTGCTTTCAGTTCATTTGGTTATATACCCCAAAATGGGATTGCTGAATTGTGTGGTAGTTCTCTTTTTAACTTCGGGGGAACCACCATTTGAGATGCTATTCTTTGACATATGAGTCTGGAGTTGGGAGGAGAGATCCAGGCTAGTAATATAAATTTAAGAATCCTCGGAATATGGATGATATACATGTTGGATCGGATTAATACAAGGACACTCGGTCTTAAGTAGGACTTTGCAGTTAAGAGCAAAATGAAGACCAGTTTCTCAGTTTGTATCCACACTGTGGTCCTCAGTTTGAATACACACAGACTCAATGCTGCCAATTCACAGCAGGATGAGCCGGCTCTGGGGATTGATCTGTAGTAATCAAGCCAACAGGAGACACTGATAATAAGATAAGGCTTATTTATTAATTTAGGTGGCTAATTGAAAATGCTTAATTCACTAGAATAATAGAATAACATAACTGGAATAATAGAATCCATAGGTCAGTTCAAACCCTTACCGGTAGGAAATCTACTTGGGAAACCAAATCAATACCAATAGGTTGCTGTCGACTATAACATTTAAAAGAAGAAGAAAGGAAATGTGTGACTGTAAAGGCTCTGGCAATCTGATACACCCCCGAAATTCTACTTGTACAGCATTCTACCTGCCACGTAGCTGAAAAATCCTTGGCCGAGCAAAGCATCCTCTTGGATGAATACGGGGAAACTACTCCTCTTCGCCAGGCTCCCCATTTTCTAAAATTCACACCCATCAGCCATTATCACCTCCATTAAGGCTCTCCATTTTCTAAAATTCACACCCACCAGTCATTATCCCCTCCATTAAGACAACGGGCTGCCTTCCAGAGAGTCTCAAGAAAAGAAAAGGGGAGCTTCCGTTGCTTTAATTCAAAAAGTCTAGTGGAAATTACATATGTAAATAAGGCCACTTAAGCTAACCAAAATGCATTTTCTGGCAAACATCTGCTCAGCTTGTAGGGACTCATGATAGCGGGCAACTCCAACAGGAAGTTGTCTCTGATTTCTCCCTCGTGTCCCTAACACTCTTAGTTCCCTGACCAGAGATTGAACACACGCCCTCCTTCCCCTGGCAGTGAAATCACGGAGTTCTAACCACTGGACGGCCAGGGAATTCCCTATTCATTTTTATTATCTATTTATATGGCTGGCTTCCCTCACTGGACTGTGATTTTTTTTAATTCATCTTTCCATCCCTAGTAGTTAGTATCTGGCACATAGCACTTGCTCACTCAATGTTTGTTGAATGAGTAAAAACTACACAATGTAACCATCAGAAACTTGACAAATTATGTACGCAGTTAATGAAATCATGAAATGAACTAGTACTGAATGCATGAAATTTGGTAGACAACACACATTGTGCGTGGGGAAAAATAGTAAAAGGGGTTCTTAACAGCAAAAAGGTCAGAGCTCAGTGAATGGAAATATTACCCAGATAAGAAAGGGTGTTATAAATTAGACCAGTTTATCTTAGCCTGGAGTCTTCAAAGGTCAAGAGGGTCCTGAGCCACTTTCATTTTTTTTGAGATTATCACTATGAAAAAAGAATTACAGGATTAATATTGTGGCATGTAGTACATGTGCATTTTTCCAAAATCAACAATTCTAACAGAAAAGGGGGCAATGAGCACAGCTGTGCATTTACAAGATAAGGCTTTATAAAATACCAAATATTAATTCAAAGTGCGCTACAGGCTTGAGAAATTCACAGATGGTGATGAGTAGCATCTTTTTTCAATCCTGTTAGCTATGGCTGTGGTGGCATGTATAACGTCATTGGAGATAATATCAAAAGCCTAGATTCCAGGTCCCCGTAATTGTGAGACCAGACCCACATGGTCTTCCAGACTTCCCCTCCCGAGTGGTGAGTTCTGACACGAGTAGTACTTTTTCAAAGGCTCATCGATGAGATTTTAGAAACCTTAATTTCATTACAAATATATTACAACACATTTCTAGGGGTAAGTCACCTTTATAGCTGGCTACTTACTTTTTCTGTTGACACTGATGAAATAAAAATTCACATTTTAAGGCAAGACATAAAATTGAAATAAAATAAAACAAAAATGGAACATAAAATACAAAATAAACAAAAAGTTAAACATAACATATAAAATAAATAACAAAAAACCCCACAAAATTTAAACATAAAATCTGTCCTTTGAGGCCTCTTCTCTCCCCTCCAGTGTGCACTGTGCGTCTGTTTTATAAGTTAACCAGACCTCTCCAATGGCAGAAATACTTGCCATATAGATCCATTTTTCTTCTTCTGGCGCCAGCCGTGTAACTCCTTAGAAGATAACATTCCTTCCTCAATCTTGTAAGGGGTCATAATGACCCACCACTCACCTTGTATGTGCCGACACCTTTGGTGAGCTTTCAATGTACAATGCCAATATATTGTTTCCCTTAAAGACAGTGATTGGTGTAGAACAGACCAGTCAGATGACCTGGGGAGACACTAGGCCACACCTAATGGAAGTTCTTAGCTTAAATACTTACTTATGACCTTATTAATGCTACTAGCTATATTATTGATACTTGTATTCTGCTGATTTTACAAGATTATTGTTTCTTGCAAATGTGTGACTGAGTCTCAAATAAAGTTAATGATTATTAGGTGACTTGAAATGATTGATGAACTATATAGTTCTATAAGATCAATGACTGTAATATATTGTAACTCTAGATAAGGGAAGAAGCAAGAAGAGGAAACCATTTCCTGGACCACAAGAGACTAGTAAGACTGGCGATCCAGAGGCTCTGAGCTACTATGAACAGGACCACATGCAGTAAAGCACATTGAGAGGCCTATCAAGAAAATCCTCGCCTGACCTGGGAATGAGCATTCCTAGCGACGTGAGACAAACTGGCCATGAAATGCTTCCCAAACCTTGGGCAAAATTAAGACCGCAAGGGAGGGGACTGTAAGATAAAGAATGCTGCCCACCATCCAGTTCTACAAGAATCAGGTCATTAGCCACTGCAGTCGCTGACCTACAGGACACCCTGAAAGGAATTCTGGGGGAAGATCAGTATGAGGCACTTTGTGCTCTGGGAAAACTGGCCAAACTGGCCCTGCGGCGGTTAGATATTTTCAGGAGAAAATTTTATGAATCCAGTTTCTTGCATCTTCCCATACTTAGAAAAGCACTAAAACCATTAACTAAGATATCTGTTCATCGTGAACAGCAGTAACCTTCTACCAAGATGATTGCATGGTTGCATAAACCATTTGCCAAAATCACACATATACTGGCTTCCCCCTTTACCTCTTCGAAAGAGTCCTCAGAGCCTTCTAAAAGACTGTCTCCTGGGTTATAATCCTCAGGTTGGCGTGAATAAAATTTTCCATTTCTTTCTTAGATTGACTGGGTATTTTTAATTTTTTTTTTTGCGGTACGCGGGCGTCTCACCGCTGTGGCCTCTCCCGCTGCGGAGCACAGGCTCCGGACGCTCAGGCTCAGCGGCCATGGCTCACGGGCCCAGCCACTCCACGGCATGTGGGATCTTCCTGGAACAGGTCATGAACCCGTGTCCCCTGCATCGGCAGGCGGACTCCCAACAATTGTGCCACGAGGGAAGCCCCAGGTTGACTGTTGATTAACTTTTTCATGGACAAGTCTTACCAGCTTTAATTTCAGAGAGCGTTCATTCCCCAATCCTGACAACATACCCTGTGGGGACCACCTACCCTATTCCCGATCATCCCTTAATGGAGTCAGGACTAGAGGCAGGATATAGGGATGGGGAGGAAACAGAGGCAGTCGCAACAGCATCCCTTTTCAGATGAGGAAGTTGCAGCTGTGTCCACACTGTCCCTGGAAGCCTCTGTGTTTGGCTGCCTCTCTCTTTACGATGTTAACCACCTGGTTGTTTTACAGAGTGAATTGGCCAGGGCAGGCCCTTTAGGGAGAAAAATAAAGAGAAGGTTGCTTGCTCGACCACTCTGACTGCATTTATATAGCCAGCCACTGGCACAAACAATTGTAGCCCAACAAGTCAAGGATCAGAGCAGATAAAGATTTTTTTAAAAGCATGGTTATTGAAAATTTGTCATCCATGAACAATAAACTGAGGAAATGAACAAACTCTGAAAAGAGATTAAAATCTTCCAAAGCCTAAAGATCTCAGAATATTGTAAACTGAAGCTAGAAGCATACTTGGCATACTTGGCACAAATACTCATGTATTATACCAACCCATACATTCTGGGCTTCTCAGTGGTGGCCAGGCTCGGGGACTGCAGTGTACGTGGCAGGCCTGTCCCTGCCTCCCCAGACCTGAGGGAGTTGTTGACTGAAATAAAACCCCACGACGTGAGAGCTGTTTCAGCTTTATTGGGGAACTTATTAAGGACTATAGCCAGGGAGACAGCCTCTCAGATAGCTCTGAGGCACCTGCTCTGAAGAGATAAGATCAGTATACATGTGATTTTGGCAAAAGGGTATGTGCACTCAAGCATACATCTCAGCAGAAGGTTACTGCTAGTTACAAAGAGCAGGTATCTCAGTTAATGATTTTAGTGCTTTTCTGAGGAGAGGAAGATGCACGAATCCAGGTTCATAAAAAATGTCTCCTGCAATATTTCTAACTATCTAAGGGCTCATTTGGCCTGTTTTCGCAGAGCACAAAGTGCCCCAACCTGGTCTTCGCCCTGAATTCCTTTCAGAGTGTGTTGTAGGCCAGTGACTGCACTGGCTAATGACTTGATTCTTGTAGAGCTGGATGGTGGGCAACATTCTTTACCTTACAGGAGACACAGTTCAGTCAGCAGTTTCAATACGGGGTAGTAAATACAACAGGGAAAGTGTGGGTGGCCAGGGGAGCAAAGGTCAGCCTTCTGGGCCTCAGTAAATTGCGGCTTGAAAAAAAACGGTACTAAACCATTAATTTTTTAAAGTCTACCTACTGTAAGGTAGACAAACTTGTCCCTGCCTCTTATCTGCTGAAGAGGGGAAAGAAAGGTCAAGTGTTTACAACTTGAAAATGCTTTAACAAATATTTCTCTTGGCCAAAGTTGAAGAAGCAAGACGATTCCGAGTTACCAGAAAACGAGGTCTTTCCAAACAGGGAGGGAAGTAAAAGAGCCTGTTTCTGCACTGCATCGTCCTGCCTTGATGTAAAGAACACCCCCCACCCCCCGCTCACCCCTCCTACCCTCCACACCATCCTTACAGACACTCTCTGCCAGGCCTTTGAACAAATTACATAGAAAAGCTTTGTTTACATTTCTTCTGTTTCCACACTCCAAAAGCTTTCCTGCAGAGCGTGAAGGGCGCCATTGGTGGCATCTTCCTAAAGGGAATCTCATCTCTTAGGTCTACTTCCTGACCTTGTGAGATAAGAATGCAAGGCATTCAAGGCTTATTGGACGACTAGGAGTTGCGTCATTCCTGTCTGCCCACTGTGATGCAGGAGCTGTAAGGGTCTGAGATGGGCTCCAGGCGAGAGGAAAGGCGCACGTCCTGGGCAAGAGATTCAAGCTTTGCGCATAAAAAGTATCCCCGAGGGCTCCCGTCTGTGGGCCCTCGCCGAGTTCAGTTTCATTCCGATGAGCAGGACTGTGAAGTAGGCGCCAAGCAATAATTTTGACCTTGATCATCGTCCCTCGAAAGCTCTGAACACACTCTAAAGAGGAGCAAGACTGGATGGTGCCCCCCGCCTCGGGGGACCTCGCGGCAACACCGCGCGGACGTGTTGTCCGTTCCGCCAGCACTGGGCGTGTGACACGGGGCGCTTCAAGGACAGACCCCAGGCATCCAAGGCTATGCGCATCTGCAACACCTTCCAGAATCCCAGCCCGTGCGCCCGCACCGCGCCTCGCAGGAGGCCCCCGGCCCCGCACACTGCTCCCGGCGCCCGAGGGGTCTGAAGACGTCTCCCGGGATCCCGGAGTCCTGCCCGTGGCGGGGCAGCCCGGAGCCTAGAGTCTTGGCTCTGGCGAGCTGGGCTGTTCAGGGCGCGCGCAGCTGGACCCGCGGCAGGAGTCCTCCTCTGAGTCTCCGCCCACAGCATCTTCAAATCTGTGCACCGACGTCAGCGAGGGCCCCTTGGTGTCTGCGAACACCACCCGCTTTCTGGGTCTCCGGGCTTCAGGAGGCGATGCGAGGCAGGAGCGGAAGGATGACCGGGTACGCAGCTCCTCTGGGACGGTCCGTGGGGCGCTGCTGCGGGGATGCGCTGCGGCGGAGGCACAGGTGCATGGGGCCGCGCGCGGGTGACCCGGCAGCACCGGGACCTTTGAACAGAGAAGGAAGGGCCTTCTTATGACAGGGCAGAAGGGCCAGGCATTCTCAACTGCAGTCCGCCTAAGCCTTTCCCCTCGCCCCATCACTGCACTTCTCCTCCCCTGGGTCGCCGGCCCACACGTGTCGGATGAAAGTGGTTACAAAGAAGCGCAGGCAGGAAGTGGCAGAGCGTTGCGCGCCCAGGGAGCTCCCAATTCCTGGACGCAGGAGCGCTTACCCCACTCGGGTCTGGGCAGCAGCGGTGGCAGAGATGTCTCTCCTCTTGTCTGAGACCAGGTTCCCCAGCAAGAACTATTTATATGCTCCTGACCCCCCAAGGGCCAGCCGCACTGAGGCACCGGCCCGGGACGCAGCCAATCAGGCCTTTCATGTCTTAAACACTTGGTTGGGGAAATGAAAAGGTGACAAGAAGCGTGACTCAGACACTCTGCGCAGGCGGTGGCACTCCGTCCCTGACCAGGCAGGCTTAGGGTCACCTGTGATAGGGAGAGGAAGGACGGTGATGAGACTGAACCCCTTTCAGCTGTGAAAGACAGGCTTCCAGGAGTGAGAAGTTTCCCCAGGGTTCCCACGGCACTCTCTGCTTCTGTGAGAGTCAGCCTTGCTGCTTTTCCTTACGCTATTCCAAGCTACCCACTTTCTGGCCGCTTTTCTCCACCATGGTTTCCTCCCAATCACACTTCTGTTACTGCCTTCTCTCTCCATTTTGGATTCTGTGTTGATACATGTGTGATCCAAAGAGACTGGGGGGTCATTGGGTGTGGCACTCATTGCCCAATACTGAGAGCTGGCACAGAGCCCTGGGCAATGATTTCTGGTTCAGTCAGTTGTGGCTGGAGTTACAGGGTCATAGTATACAAAGTACATCCATAACGCATCCCACCTGTGTACCTGGATGGCACTCGCGGGCTTTGAGCCTCTGCTGGATCAGATTGTCTCAGGTGGTGGACCAGTTTCCTGGGGTTCTAGTTCGTGGGTCACCCATCCCGAGGGTATGGGATTTGATTTTATCTCGATTGCACCCCTCCTACCATCTTGTTGTGGCTTCTTCTTTGTCTTTGGATGCAGGTTATCTTTTTTTGGTAGGTTCCAGTGTGTGTGTGTGTGTTTTTTTTTTTTTTGTCGATGGCTGTTCAGCAGTTAGTTGTGATTTTGGTGTTTTTGTAAGAATAGGAGCTCACGTCCTCTACTCCAACATCTTGTCTCTTTCCTGGGGTTCTTACCTTGGGCATCCTACTCAGTCTCCTTTGCAGACCCAGTATACTCTCCCTACCCCTTAGGCTTTAATGTACCCCAAGTCCTCAGCCCTCACATTTTTCACTTTATACCTTTTTCTTGGATGTCCTTATCCGATTTTGACAATAGTCAATTATTTTCCTATGCTAACTCCCAAGTCTCTGTCTTTAGCCTGGACCTTTCTCTTGTGCTCCAGACTCCTAGATAATAATGCACTTCTTGATCTGGGTGGTGATAACTCAGGTATGTTCTTTGTGTAACTTTCTGTATGTATGTTCTACTTCAATCAATCAAAAGTTTATTTCAAAAAAAAACAGCAAGAAAGTAAAGTTGTTGGTTATAAAGTGGTTTGGAGATTTTATTCTTACAAAAATGGCCTCAGAGTACATATAGGCAATGTGCGTTTTTCATATTAGTATATTAAAGATGTAGCCTATTTTTCACCCTGGTGCATGGGAGTCCATCATATTGGGTCCACCATACTCTACTATTGACATTTAAGGGATTCTCAATGTTTTTGGCTAATAAAATAGTCCAACCAACATTCTTGTATACATACATTTTTGTACATGTGTGAGAATTTCTCCTTGACAGATATTTAGAATGAGGACTGTTAGTTCAAAGGTACACATTAAAAATTCTGTTAAGTGTGGCCAAACTGCCTCCAGAGAGGCTGAATACATTTATAATTTCACCAATAACCTTGAAGAATTACCCTTTTTCCATACCTTCACCATCACTAAAAATGATCAAACTTTAAATATTTGCCAATATGATAGGTGAAAAACAGTATCTCATGATTGTTTGATTATATTTTTAAACAAAAATGGTATGTATTATTTTTTCATGTATTTATTGGTCATTTCCATTTCCTTCTCAATCAGATGCATATTCCAACCTTTGGCCAATTTTTATAGTAAGCCATTTGTATATTTTTAAATTAAGTAGTAGTAGTTCTTAGGTTAATAAATGACATTGGCAAGTGGGCTATCTAGCTGGAAGAAAATAAAGGTAGACCGCTACTTCACACCAAAAATAACTGAAGAATTTAATTTAAAAAATATCAGTCATAAGAAAGGATTATCGGAGAATATTTGTATAGTTTTGGGGTGGGAGAAATTCTGTATGGCTAATGACACCATAAAAAAATCAACAAACAAAAGACTAGGAAAATGTATTTGGAAATATTTGACCAACCAAGGTGATGTTACTTCTTCTTGAGTCAGTTTTGATCCTTTGTATTTTCTTAGAAAATTAGCCATTCTTCTAAACTTCAAACTTAAATTTAATGATGTGAAGTTGGGCATAGTGTTTTATTAATTTTTTAAAAGCTCTGTGTTATCTGCAGTCCTTTTATTATACTTAATATACTTTATTTGTGTTTTCTATTTTTTTCATGATCAGACTAGTTTTCCTTTAATTTTTTAGGCAGTGATTTTCTTTTTGTCTAGCTTGTTATCTTTTGTTTTCATTTTATGATTTCCCCTTTTCTTTTTCTATAATACTTTGTTTCTACTTTCTTCAGCAGAATACTTTATTTCATTTATTTGCAATCTTTTATGTTTTCCAAGAAATGCATTTAAAAGTGTAAATTTTCCACAAAGACAACCTGTACATTTTTTTTAAACTGTACATTTTTATACACAGTACTCCTATTGCCATTTACTTTTAAATAGGTTCTAATTTCCATTTCAGTTTTCTCTTTGACACAAGAATTATTTTGAAGAGTGTAATGGAAATTTCTAATTGGGGGGAGGCTGTATTCTTCAAGTTGCTTTTGTGTTGTATTGTGGGTCATCCTTCCTTCCTTATGAAACTAATACTTTTGGATCCCTACTGTGTGCTAAACATTGTGTCAGGTGCTCAGGTACAAAGGTGAACAAAACTGGCAAGGTTGCTGATCATCTTGGGGTTTAATTCCTAGCATTCAGAAAATGTGGAATTTATTGAGCTTTTCTTTGTTGGCTAGTATGTGAACAAATTTTCTTAAAAAAAGCAAGTGTTTTCTCAGTTTGTTCAAATGAGGTTCCCCAATTTGATCTTCAGATTCTGAGAAAGGAGGGTTCAAGTCTCGTATGAGGTTTGCGTTTTTCTCAAATCCGTATACTCTCCAACAGTTTAGGGTTCATATTATTGTAACACTGTCTTATTCGGTGTGTGAAGACTCATCACTATTATATCTTCTAAGTGATTTCATCCCATATCAATGGATGATAAAATTCTTTATCCTATCTAGTCTTTTTCGCCTTGGAGTCTATGTTGATAATTCTATAGATACCTCTATTTTGCTTTGTCAATATCAGTCTGTTACAGCTTTGCTTATTTCTCTGTTATCCACTTTTCCACTATTTTAAGTGTCAAGTTACTGCAGGGGAACAGAATGTAGTTGGACTGTGCTTTTCTAGATTTGGCTTCTTTTTTTCTTATACTTTCAGTAAGTGTTTTCATGACCTACGTTGTGTAAGTTTGTTTTTCTCTGTTTGTATTGGCTGACGCCAAGCTCAGCATGATCTTGGCACTGCTATCAAAGCTTATGTAGATGGCAAGAGCAGTTTCACAGGCAATTTTTTTAATTAATTAATATATTTATTTTTGGCTGAGTTGGGTCTTTGTTGCTGAGCATGGGCTTTCTCGGGTTGCAGCGAGCTGGGGCTACGTCTTCGATGCGCTGCATGGGCTTCTCATTGCGGTGGCTTCTCTTGTTGCAGAGCACGGGCTCTACGCACAGGGGCTTCAGTAGTTGTGGCATGTGGGCTCTAGAGCCCTGGCTCAGTAGTTGCGGCGCACGTGCTTAGTTGTCCGCGGCATGTGGGATCTTCCCGGACCAGGGCTCGAACCCATGTCCCCTGTATTGGCAGGCAGATTCTTAACCACTGTGCCACCAGGGAAGCCCCAAAACAGCTTGATTTTTATAAGACTCCATTGCTTTCCCCCCACTAGTCATAATATTATAAATTTTTGGTCTTTTAGCATTCACTAAAAAAAACTTGCAGGCTTCCCTGGTGCTGCAGTGGTTAAGCATCCACCTGCCAATGCAGGGGACACGGTCCAAGCCCTGGTCTGGGAAGATCGCACATGCCACAGAGCAACTAAGCCCGTGAGTCACAACTACTGAAGCCCATGTGCCTAGAGCCCGAGCTCTGCAACAAAAGAAGCCACCAAATGAGAAGCCTGTGCACCGCAAGAAAGAGTAGCCCCAGGGCTTCCCTGGTGGCGCAGTGGTTGAGAGTCTGCCTGCCGGTGCGGGGGACACGAGTTCGTGCCCCAGTCTGGGAGGATCCTGCGTGCCGCGGAGTGGCTGGGCCCGTGAGCCATGGCCACTGAGCCTGCACGTCCGGAGCCTGTGCTCTGCAACGGGAGAGGCCGCAGCAGTGGGAGGCCCACGTACCGAAAAAAAAAAAAAAAAAAGAGTAGCCCCAGCTCGCTGCAACTACAGAAAGCCCGTGAGCAGCAACAAAGACCAAACGCAGCCAAAAATAAATAAATTAAAAAATTAAAACTTGCTTAATTCCTTCCTTTTTCTTTTCAGTTGAGTAATTCCACAACCGTTTCCTCCTGGATTTTTTAATCCCACAAAACTAATTTGCCCCTTAAAAATCAGGATCATATTGGGTCATCAGATCTAGTATATGCCTTGAATTACCACATGCAAATTGATGGTCTCATCATTCATCACCATGTCCCGACCCCCAGCTGTTCTGGTTAATTCATTAAATGGAGCAGGTTCATTTTAAAGGTCACTGGCGTCTAAGCCATCAGTGCTTGGCTGTGAATCACAAGCAGTGAGGAAAGCCCAGGTTCCCATCTGAGAGAGGACAGGGCTATGCATTTCTTAGAGGCTCCCAGGGATGGAAATTCCATGGGTCTCTTGTTTGCTGTCAGCTTGGGGTGGTAAAACAAAATACCATAGACTGAGTGGCTTAAACAACATTTATTTCTCATAGTTCTGGAGGCTGGACGACTTGGGTCACGGTGTCAGTGCAGATGGGTTCTGATGAGAGCCCTCTTCCTGCCTTTTTGCTGTGTCCTCACATGGTGGAGAGGAAGAGGACTTTGGGCTCTTCATCTTCTTGTAAGGGCACTAATCCCATCATAGGGGCCCCACCCTCGTGACCTCATCTACACCTAATGACCTCCCAAAGACTCCACCTCTAAATACCAACACCTGGAGGTACTGGAGCTTCAACACATGAAATTTGTTGGTGCAGTGGTGGGGACACAAACATTCAGTCTGTAACATTGCGCAGTCTACGATTTTATCTTCCTTGTAGTCTAGAGACGTCCTCATGTTCAGAGAACACTTCTTTTGCTGTGTAAGTAATTATATTACTGTTTAGTCCTTTTAAAGAATGAACTATTTAGCATTACTCTAAAAATTCTTCTTTATATTTTTTTAACAGAGGGATTGAGTAATTTTTTTTTTTAATTTAAAAATTTATTTATTTTATTTATTTATTTTTGGCTGCATTGGGTTTTCATTGCTGCACGCAGGCTTTCTCTAGTTATGGCGAGCAGGGGCTACTCTTCTTTCTGGTGTGCAAGCTTCTCATTGCAGTGGCTTCTCTTGTTGCAGAGCATGGGCTCTAGGCACGCGGGCTTCACTAGTTGTGGCACGTGGGCTCAGTAGTTGTGGCTTGTGGGCTCTAGAGCACAGGCTCAGTAGTTGTGGTACACAGGCTTAGTTGCTCCACGGCATGTGGGATCTTCCCGGACCAGGGCTGAAACCCGTGTCCCCTGCATTGGCAGGCAGATTCTTAACCACTGCGCCACCAGGGAAGCCCCCATCACTTTCTTTACTCCACTTCCACCTTACAAAATTGTTCTACATTATCCTGTACCAATGAATGGCATTGTTGTTTTCACAGTTACCCAGATCAGATGGGTAGCCAGCCTCCTCTCTCTCTCTTTTTAAAAAAAAATTTACTTACTTATTTCTTTTAGCTGTGCTGGGTCTTAGTTGCGGCATGCACGTGGGACCTAGTTCCCTGACCAGGGATTGAACCCAGGCCCCCTGCATTGGGAGCTAGCCACTGGACCACCAGGGAAGTCCCAGCCTCCTCTCTCTTTTACTCCAATTTCCGCTCACCTTCCATCTAAGTGCTCATCCTCTTCTCTCAGGCTTGATCTTTGCTAACATTCTTTTTCAAATCTGCAGCGTTACTCTGTATTCCTTCTAGTTCCTCCCTGAAATGTTTGCATTCGTGTTTTATCTCCATGAGGATGGCCGGTTTCCAGCCTGTGTCTATTAGTTCCACCATCTGGAGGAACTGCGTCTCTGTTATCTGTTCCCCCCCTTTTTTTTTCCTTTTATGGCCAGTTATCTCTATGTTAGATATTGTATTTGAAAAATTATGGATAGAAATCATTTAAGGCCTAGGATGTTCTCTTTCCTCAGAGATGATTTTAGTCCTATCAGGTGCCTGGATTGCTTTAATCCAATTTACGAGTTTGAAATTTTCAGGACCATCCACTGGATTCAAAGCTGGCCTAAAATCTCTGTGTGAGGGGTTGCTGTGCTTCTAATTCACCTGCACTTGTAGAGTCCCGATACTGAATGAAGTTACCAGAACTCTCAACCTTCACAGGCCCTGGACTCCAACTTTTTCTGTTACCGAACCCAGGTCCAGCTGCTTGCCGCTCAAAAGCCAGTTCTCGAGAGAGACAAGTGTTGGTAGGAAAGGAAAGGTTGCTTGATTTCGGAGGCGGGCAACCAGGGGGGAGGGTGGACACCTGTCCAAAGGCCGACTCCCCACCCCCCAACAATCAGGGAGCCAGAGCTTTTTTTTTAGAAGATGTTGGGGGTTGGAGTTGATTAATTAATTAATTTATTTTTGCTGTGTTGGGTCTTCGTTTCTGTGCGAGGGCTTTCTATAGTTGTGGCAAGCAGGGGTCACTCTTCACCGCGGTGTGCAAGCCTCTCACTATCGCGGCCTCTCTTGTTGCGGAGCAGAGGCTCCAGACGCGCAGGCTCAGTAGTTGTGGCTCGCGGGCCTAGTTGCTCCGCGGCATGTGGGATCCTCCCAGACCAGGGCTTGAACCCGTGTCCCCTGCATTAGCAGGCAGATTGTCAACCGCTGCGCCACCAGGGAAGCCCAGGGGGCCAGAGCTTTTATAGACAGAGGGAGGGGGATACATGCAGAAACAGCACAGGCAGCTCTGACAGTCATCATGAAATTGGTCATGTGGTGGCCTGACCAGTGTCATCTCGATTGTTCTAGGTACAGTTAATCTTCAGTTCCAGGGTCGGTTTGTTTCCGTTTCTTTGCGGCCAATTCTTGGAATTGTGGCAGCTTATGTCATGGCTACAGCCTGGTCGTCATGGAGTTAACTTCTTCCATCTGGTGGGGGTTTCAGTATCTACAAGACAGCTCACAGGACATGGTTCAGAATATTATCTATAGCCCTTAAGGAGGAACTAAAGATCCTTAACTATGCTTAATGACTAAACTGTTATTATTTGGTCTCCTTTGACTGTTTTCCTCTGTTTCTGCATTTTCTCACTTCTCTGATTAAACTTATTCTTCAGCTAAAGTTTTTCCACAGACAAAAGGTAGGCTGAGTACATGGGGTGGGGGGCAGGGAAGGACCAAACTGCTCCGTTTCAGTTCCACCAGGCCAGGGGTGCTTAGCCTCTTCTGTCCCTTTGGCAATCTGATGAAGCTGTGGACGCCTTCTCAGAACGATGGTTTTAAAAACATAAAATATGTAGAGAACAAAAAATAAAAGAAGAAAATAGAAAAAAATTAAAGGGGAAAAAATATACAGAGTTACAGAGGAAGCCCGTTAAATTGAAATACAGTTAACAAACCATTTATAAAAACCTTGTGATAGAGTCATATGTGTGCTTCCTTATTAGAGCATTAAATAGCAAGTTCAAGCAGCAGGTCTAAAAGTGACTGCAATTTAGAAGTAGTGACGAATGTAAATGACATTTTTTTTGGCCGTGCCATGTGACATGCTGGATCTTAGTTCCCCAAGCAGGGATCAAATCTGTGCCCCTGCGGTGGAAGCACAGAGTCTTAACCACTGGACTGCCAGGGAAGTCCCTAAACATTTTGAGATACATACAGCTGTAAATGTGGTGTGAAAATAGCTGATTTCTGTTGGTGACAAAGTCACAGGAATGCACACATCACTGAGGCTTGTGGCCTAGACTCATAATAGAAGGAAAATCTAAGCTTCATTTAGAGGTTAGTGAAAAGAAAATGTAATTTTTTTCTTAACCAAGTTCACAGACCCCTGAGTGGACCTGTCTATGAACCCCAGATTTAGGGTCACTGCATTTGCTGTAGGAAGCACTGCTGTTTCACGGCTACTATGTCGCCTTGGCAACGCTAGACTCACTCACCTGTCCTGACTTGTTTTCCTCTAGACCTTGTGCAACAATTTCTCACTAGCTCATTAGCCATCTGATGTTTTTAGAAAAACACTTTTTCTATTTTATCCAGCATATAAATTGTCTTCAGCGTGAGAGGTGACCATGGAGATGCCGGCCCATCGCCTCGTGTCTCCACCTTTATGTGTTGCCGGGTCCTCATTTCTCCTCGCCTGGATTGCCAGCGCGGCCACCTGTTTCTAACTCTGTAGTCTGGCCTCCATTCTCCACAGTCAGCAGAGGGATTTTTCTAAATGCAAATCACATTCCTACAATGCAAACCTGATCAAATCAAAGTCCTTCAGAGGCTTCCAAATGTTTTAGTGCAAAAATCCAAATTTTTTAGCATGGAAAATCAGACTCCTGTAAAACTTACACATCATGTATGTCTTATAAGCCTCCTATGAGACCCTATGAAATGGGAAGCTGCCCTCTGGCTACACCCCCCGCCCCCCATCCTATGCTCTTGCCAAGCCAGCCCCTCGGAGGGCCCAGAATGCTCTATGTGCCCATGGCTTCTGTGCCTTTAAACATGGCATTTCCACCCAAAACAGCCATCGCCTCTTCCCTCCTTGGCCTGGCTAACTCCTTGAGTGTTCAAGTCCTGGCTCAGGCATCACCCCTTCTGGGAAGCTTTGGCGATTTCTTCATCTTTGGAGGCCTTCCTATGCTCTCTCTTAATGCCCCATGCCCATTCCTACTTTTGTAAAAGCATGTTCTTCTGGGATTTGTGCTCTGGCTGGTCTCTCTCACTAGACCACATGCTGTTTCAGGTCAGGGGCCTTCTTCCTCTGAATGCACAGGGTACAAGCAGGTTACACACACAGTGTCTGACCCTATGTGTTCAGGTACCAATTGAATGGAGTTACAGTTAGCAACTACTATTTTTTTTTTTTTTTTTGGTACGCGGGCCCCTCACTGCTGCGGCCCCTCCCGTTGTGGAGCACAGGCTCCGGACGCGCAGGCCCAGCGACCATGGCTCACGGGTCCAGCCGCTCCGCGGCATGTGGGATCCTCCCGGGCTGGGGCACGAACCTGCGTCCCCTGCACCGGCAGGCGGACTCCCAACCACTGCGCCACCAGGGAAGCCCGGCAACTACTATTTTTATTGCATCATTGACGTGACCTATTCCCTCTTTTTAGAGTTCTAGAGTGACAGGACTCTACGACTCTTGCCTTTATCACCACTTTTGCTGATGTGCCTCACTTAGGAATTTGTGTTTTGTGAAATGGCTCATTCTCATATATATTTTATTTTATTTAAAAAATGTATTTATTTATTTATTTGGCTGCACTGGGTCTTAGTTGCGGCGTTCGGGATCTTTAGTTGCAGCATGTGGGATCTTTACTTGTGGCACGTGGGATCTAGTTCCCTGAGCAGGAATCAAACCTGGGCCCCCTGCATTGGGAGCATGGAGTCTTAACCACTGGACCACCAGGGAAGTCCCCTCATACATATTTTTAAAAATTGGGGACACAAAGTTACTCATATATGCCCAAGTGACTACTCCACATTTATCTTTTACTTGATTCTTCCCCAAATTGGGCTCTCTTTTTAAATTAAGACAAAATAAAATAGAAAAATTGGAGGTATAAAAAGGAGATCAGAGAGTGTTTAAGGAAAGATCCAGGGCAGTATTACAGGAAGCTGCAGTGAGACAGTGAAACAGGAATTGCCTCTGTGCCCCTTGCTAGGAAGGCTAACAAGGGGAAGTGATAGGACTCATCTATCTGATAAAAATAAATCATAGGGCTTCCCTGGTGGTGCAGTGGTTGGGAGTCCGCCTGCCGATGCCGGGGACATGGGTTCGTGCCCCAGTCTGGGAAGATCCCACATGCCGCGGAGCGGCTGGGCCCGTAAGCCGTGGCCGCTGAGCCTGCGCGTCCGGAGCCTGTGCTCCGCAACGGGAGAGGCCGCAGCAGTGAGAGGCCCGCATACTGCAAAAATAAATAAATAAATAAATAAATAAATAAATAAATCGTAGACATTTGAAGAGGCAAACTTTTACTTGCACTAAATTCTAAGAAAAATCTATTACATGGATCCTTATAAAGAAAAGAATAGGTCATGTAATTGACCATGTCTTCAATTATAATTTTTGGAAGACAGAAGATGTTGCTCACAGGGCTATTTCTTTGCTAAAAGCAAGGAACTTATACCTTAGCCCAGGGGTATTGCTTTCCGGCATCAAGTTTTTTTTTTTTTTTTTTTTTTTTTTTTTTTTTTTTTTTATGCGTTACGCGGGCCTCTCACTGTTGTGGCCTCTCCCGTTGCGGAGCACAGGCTCCGGACGCGCAGGCCCAGCGGCCATGGCTCACGGGCCCTGCCGCTCCGCGGCATGCGGGATCCTCCCAGACCGGGGCACGAACCCGTGTCCCCTGCATCGGCAGGCGGACTCTCAACCACTGCGCCACCAGGGAAGCCCCCGGCATCAAGTTTGATATGGAAATAAAATTGGGGGAACCAAGAGAAACAGACAGACGATACTGTCCTTCGTATCTCTCTCGTTTCCCTTATTAAACTGTGGCCATACCTTGATTAGCAGCCGCTCATCGCTGAGCCCACGGAGTGCAGACATGCGATGTTGATTGGAGATCAGGAAGCTCTAGGTACCAGAAGATGGCAAAGTTGATGATCTTTCATAAAAATGAAGGAGGCGGGCTACAGTCTCATTCAGACTGAAGAGCAACCGACTTGCCCAGAGGTTGAGGGCAGCCATGCCTGCGAACAGAGCTAAGCTGTTGCCGTTTGTTAACGATGAAGTCAGACGAAGCATATGCCATTTTTCATTTAGGTTATTTTCATGACCTGTTCTGGAAATTAGATTGCAGCCATGCCCAAATCATCTCGTTGGCACCAGTGTTACTAATGTGAAATTATTTATACCTTACTTAGTTCCCCAAAGAATCTTGGTGGGATTTTAAGAAAGATAAAATAGTAAAAATGTGAGTATGAAAAGGAGATTAGAAACCATTTAGGGGAAGAGAAAATACAATTTAACCAGGAAGCTGGGATACGATGGTGAGACTACTGCTTATCTTACAGGGTCGTTATGAGGATTAAACAAGGTAATCTGTGGAGGGCCATCAGTCCACTGTCCAGGACACGGATGCTCAAAAAATATTAATCTCCTTCACCCCCTTCCTTTCCCGTAGGCAATAAGTAACCACGGAAGCTTTTTAAGAGAAGCAATGACATGGTTAGAATTATACTTGAGGAAAATTGCAGGTTCAGAGATGACAGAAGCAGTTAGTAGAAGTTTTAAAAAATTTACATTTGAGCTGGGAACAACTTTGGGTCCCAAGCACCCCCACTTAAACATTCACTGAAAACATTCTGTCATATACAAAGCTCTGAACCCAAGAAAATCATTTCCTGTCAAACTTTTTAGTCCCGGCTGTTAGGACAATTTTTCTTCTGAGTCAAACGATCTCATATTTTCAGATTTACTTAGGAAGTCTTCTTAGGATTCCTTGTAAATTCCTTGGGGCAGAAATAGTCATTTACTTTTGTCCTCATTCTCATAGAACCTAACAGAATTGGACAAGAAGCCAGGCTTAGGTAACTATGCACTGAATTGATATTGTTTTTCCTTGTCTTAGCCAGGAGAATTTGTGAGCATCTTGGTATATAGAACATGACCTACTTAAAGCAGAAAATACTCCCATGTTAAGAAAAATGCCATCTCCTCTAAAGTTATGTGAATGATAGTGGTTATTCCCCCAAGGAGTCTTTGGAAGACTTGAATTTACTCCAGTGAAGCTCTCATGGCTCAAAATACTTTTGGATCTTCTTTCCTTTTGTGGAGAGTATTACAAGGCAATGAAGAGGATGGAATATGGAGCTCTGAGCTCACCGGGGTCTGAACCCACTCTCTCTACTAGTAGCTGGGTGGCCTTCAGTGGATCTGTTTTTTCCATCTATAAAATGGGGATATCAGTATTACCTACCTTACAAATATATGAAACATTTAAAAAATGTATTTAACAGTAGGAACTGTTGACTCTCAGACAGATGTAAAATGAACATGTGCCAATGATTTTATTTAATTTATTTAAAATTTTTTTTTATTGGGGTATAGTTGCTTTACAATGTCTTGTTAGTTCCTACTGTATGGTGAAGTGAATTAACTTATTTTTTTTAATGACAGAATCAGGAAAATGTTAAAACCAGTTCAAATGAGGATTTAGCTTTATTCTCTACAGCACAAAATTCATTTGCATTGCCATGGATGGGAATCACTTGCATAGCAACAGTTAGGGAATATTCACATTACTATCAGTTTTCTATGAATTAACTTCTACCTCTAGAGAGTTGTAAAATAGCCTATTCAAAGACGTGGTTACACACCCTACAAGGATCAAGCATCCCATTGAAAGGATATCTAGTAATCTCTTTTGTTCATTCCAAAAATCTTAAGTTTTTCCTTGCGTAGTGTGGTTGTAAAGATTTACAGGTTTATCTACTTAAAGCATATGAGCGTCTGATTCATAGTAAATAAATCATAAACATTAGATATTACTATTGCCTTCAGAATCGACAGTGCCTTTGATATTCTATATTGATAATCTGTACTGCCTTTGAATAGCCCCAGTAGTTGTTTTTCTGTTGTGGAAAGGATATTCAATTTTTTTGAAATGACTAAGTTATTTGAAATCAAGTCTGTTAAATATTAAGAATACTGATTTTGCTTTTTAAAAAATGAAGGGCTTTTTGGACAAGGTGAGAGTACTTTCAGAGCTAGTTGATTAGATACATTAAAAAAAAAATCAATTCTCAGAGGATTCTGGGAGGTGGCAGAGCAGGAAGTGCCAGGAAGCTGTCTCTCCACCCAGACAACAACTGCAATGGCTCAAGGGAGTCCTGTGGGGTAAAATGAAAGGACACTAGACACTAGACAGTGACTTGAAGCTATATGGAGAAATAAAGATCTCAAAAAAGGCAAACATGTGGGCAATTATGTAAGCTACCATCATTGTAACAATGGTTTGTAACTGTACTTTTTGTTTTCTACATGAATTAAGAGACTAACACATTTTAAGAAAAAAACTCCCAACAATTACTAGTGTAAAAGCTAGTATTACTGTAACTTTGGTGTGTAACTCTAAATCTAGACTAATGCATTTAAATGAATTTTTAATTTATGTTTTTGGGCATACAATGGATAAAGACGCAGTTCTGTGACATCAGCAAATGAAAGGGGTGAGGACAGAGCTGTAAAGGAGCAGTTTTATAAAAACTTATTGAAGTTAAGCTGATATAAATTCAAATTAGAGTGTTAAAGCTTTACCGTGTTATCCCCATGATAACCACAAAGAAAAGGGCTATAGAGTATAGAAAATGAGAAAGGGATTTAAATATTTCACTACAAAAAAATCAGCAAAACACAAAAGAAGACAGGAATGCAGGAAATGAGGGACAAAATGGCTACAGGGCATATAGAAAGCAAACAGCACAATGACTGAAATATGTCCCTTCTTATCTGTAATTACCTTAAATGTAAATGAATTAAACTCTCCGATCAAAAGACAGAGATTGGCAGAATGAATAAAAACACATGACCCAACCCATCTATGAGAGACTCCCTTGAGATCCAAAGACACAAAGAAGATGAAAGGGAAAGGATGGAAAAAGACATTCCATGTAAATAGTAACCAAAAGAGAGCAGGGGTGACTATACTAATATCTGACAAAATAGACTTTAAATCAAAAAAGGTTACAAGAGACAAAGGACATTATATATTAATAAAAGGTTCAATACAGCAAGATGATATAACAACTATAAACATTTACACACCTAGTGACAGACCATCAAAATACATGAAGCAAAAACTGACAGAGTTGAAGAGAGAAGCTCCACAAAGATAAAGACACCAATACCCACTCACAATAATGGACAGAACTAATACCAATCATTCTCAAACTTTTCCAAAAAACCGAAGAGGAGAGAATACTTCTTAACTCATTCTATGAGGCTAGCATAACCTTATGCTAAAGCCAGACAAAGACACTACAAGAAACAACAACCTTATGCTAAAGCCAGACAAAGACACTACAAGAAAAGAAAAACTACAGCACAGGGGACTATATTCCATACACTGGGATAAGCCATAATGGAAAAATATATTAAAAAGAATGTTTATATGTGTATAACTGAGTCACTTTGCTGTACAGCAGAAATTAACACAACATTGTAAATCAACTATACTTCAATAAAAAAAAAACTACAGACCAATATCCCTTATGAACAGTGATGCAAAAATCCTCAAAAAAATACTAGCAAATAGAATTCAGCACCATATTAAAAGGATTATACACATGACTGAGATTTATTCTTAGAATGCAAGGATGGCTCAACATATGACAATTAACAGTGTAATAGGTCATATCATCAAATGAAGGAAAAAACACAAAATCTTTTCAACTGATGCAGAAAAAGCATTTGTCAAAATTCAACACTTTCACAATAAAACCACTCAACACAATGGGAAGAGAAGGAAACTACCTCTACATGATAAAAGCCATATTTAAAAACCCACAGCAAACACCACATTTGATGGTGAAAGACTGAAACCTCTTCCTCTAAGATCAGAATGCCCGGCTTTACCACTTCTATTCAACATAGTACTGGAAGTTCTAGCTAGAGCACTTAGGCAAGAAAAATAAATAAAAAGTATCCAAATTGGAAAGGACTAAGTAAAATTATCTGTTTGCAGGTGATGTTTATCTTATATGTAGAAAACCCTAAAGGCTCCACGAAAAAGTTGTTAGAATAAATGAATTCAGCAAAGTAGCAGGATAGAAAGTCAACACACAAAATCCAATTGCATTTCTATATATGAGCAATCTGAAAAGGAAATTACAAAAACAGTTCCATTTAAAATAGCATCAGAAAGGACAAAATACTTAGGAAGTAACTTAACCGAGGAGGTAAAACACTTATACAATGAAAACTGAAGGACACTGCTGAAAGAAATTAAATAACACATAAATCAACGAAAACACATTGCATGTTCATGGGCCAGAAGACTTAATATTGCTAAAATGTCAATATTACCCAAAGAGACCTACAGATTCAATGCAATCTCTATAAAAATCCCAGTGACTATTTTTTGCAAAAACAGAAAAAAACCATCCTAAAATTCATATGGAATCTCAAAAGACCCCCAATAACCAAAACAATCTTGAAAAAAGAGGAACGGAACTGGAGCAAGCACACTTCCTGATTTCAAAACTTACTACAAAGCTACAGTAATCAAAAGTGTGGTATTGGCATAAAAACAGACATACAGACCAATGGAACAGAATAGAAAACCCAGAAATAAACCCTCACATATATGGTAACATTATTTTTGACAAGGGTACCAAGACCATTCAATGGGGGAAGGACAGTCTTTTGAACAAATGGTGCTGGGAAAACTGGATATCCACATGCAAAAAACTGAAGTTGAACCCTTACTTAACACTACATACAAAAATTAACTCAAAATGAATCAAGGACCTTTAGGTCTTTAAATTTATTTAAGACCTAAGCAAATAAAACCCTTGGAAGAAAGCATACGATAAAAACTTCATGACATTGGATTTCGTAATGATTTCTTGGATTTGACACCAAAGGCGCAGGTGACAAAAGAAAACATCAACAAATTGGACTTTATGAAAAAAAAATTTTAATTTATGCATAAAAGATACTATCCACAGAGTAAAAAGGCAACCCACAGAATGAGAGAAAGCATTGGCAAATCATATATCTGATAAGGAATTAATATCCAGAATGTACGGAGAACTCCTAAAACTCATCAACAATAAAAACAACTGGATTAGAAAAGCACAAAGCACTTGAATATACATTTCTCCAAAGAAGACGTAGGAATAACCAATAAGCACAGGAAAAGATGCTGAATCATTAGGGAAATGCAAATCAAAACTACAATGAGATATAATCTCACACTCATTAGTACGGTTACTACAAAAAACTAGCAAACAGGTATAGGCAAGGATGTAGAGAAATTGAAGCCCTTGTAAAATGGTACAGCTGCTGTGGAAGAGTGTGGTGTTTCCTCAAAAAATTTAAAAACAGAATTACATTATGATCCAGGAATTCCACTTGTGGGTGTATCGCCAAAAAATTTAAAAGCAGGATCTCGAAGATATCTGCACACCCATGTTCACAGCAGCATTATTCACAACAGCTGAAATGTGGAAGCAACCCAAGTGTTCACTGACAGATTTATGCATAAGCAAAAGGTGGTCTATACGTACAAGGGAATATTATTTAGCCTTAAGAAGAATTTCCGACACATGCTACAACATGGATAAACCTTGGGGTTTCCCAAGGTTTCCCTTATGCTAAGGGAAATAAGCCAGCCACAAAAAGACAAACTATGATTCCACGTAATGAGGTACTTAGAGTTGCCAAAACCGTAAAGACAAAGTAGAATGGTGGTTTTCAGGGACGGTGGGAGGGAGTTATTGTTTAACGGGTATAGAGTTTCAGTTTCACAAGATGAAGAGTCGTGGGGACGGATGGTGGTGATGGATGCACAACAAGGTGAATATATTTAATACCACTGAATGTGAACTTACAAATGGTTAAGATGGCAATTACGTTATGTGTATTTTACTATGATACAAAAAAGAAAAAAATCAATTTTGAACAATTCCAAATATTTGGAATGTTTAGCCTCCCATGATAAATTACTTAACATTATATGAAGGTTTTTTTTTTTTTTTTTTTGCCGTACGCGGGCCTCTCACCATTGTGGCCTCTCCCGTTGCGGAGCACAGGCTCCAGACGCGCAGGCTCAGCGGCCATGGCTCACGGGCCCAGCCGCTCCACAGCATGTGGGATCTTTCTGGACTGGGGCACGAACCCGTGTCCCCTGCATCGGCAGGCGGACTCTCAACCACTGCGCCACCAGGGAGTATACAGTAGTTGATTTACAATATCGTGTTAGTTCCAGGTATACAGCACAGCGATTCAGTTATATATATGTATATGTACACTCTCTTCAGATTCTCTTCCAAGTTATTACAAAATATCGAGTAGAGCTCTCTGTGCTACACAGGTCCTTGTTGATTATCTATTTAATATATAGTATAGTAATAAATAATCCCAAACTCCTAATTTATCCCTCTCTTCCCCCTTTCCCCTTTGGTAACCATGTTTGTTTTCTACGTCTGTGGATTTATTTGTTTTGGAAATAAGTTCTTTTGTATTTTTTTTATTCCACACAGAAGCGATATCATATAACATTTATCTGAAGTACTGGTGTATGATGTGCTCACTTCACAATCCCTCTTGAGAGTTTCATGGTTAGCTCAAGTCCATCACAGAAGGAAGGTGGATGTGCACGGGGTTGGGGGCACTGAAGCCTCAATGTTTGGGCACAGAGTAAACACAGCGGGTCTTGCTCCAAGGTCACAGCTGGTACATGTTTTTGCTGCACCTGCAGATATGGACCTGCAAGCATTTCTCAGGAATCTCGCTGGCAACAAGCTTATGATAAGGTATGATGCCACTGTTGGAAGTAAATGTCCCATCCTGCTTCCAGTGATGTTTTTAACCATAAAGCAAAATACTCCCCACAAATTGAAAATGTTAAAGACGTCACACTAAACCACATCATTTCCCTTCACTTGGTTTTGAAATTCAACTTCCCCTTTATTTCGAAATGGCTTATCTAAACCAGTCTCCCTTTGCAGAGGTGACCTATGAAATGGAGCAATGAGCTCTGTGGTTTCAGTGATGACCTCACTCCTCCGTGCTGCCCGGCATGAACAGGGCAGGAGCAGGTGACATGATGCAGCCCGGTCCTCTCCTTTCCACAGCAGAGGCAACGGTGACATGGGACCACAAGGTGGCCCTGAGGACGGAGACTTGGGTTCAGACTTATTGCTAAACGCCCACCTTGTTTCCCACCTATTTACCTACTACCAGCCCTGCCTGCTTCTCAGGATGCTGTGAGGACCCATGGGGTCCTTGCTAACAAAGCTGTTAAGTGATCTGGGGCCAGCCTGCCTCTCAGACCTTAATCCTGCACCCTTCTGCATCGTGCCCACTGCCTTCTAGCCACACCGACTGCAGGTAGAATTCGTTTCTGCCTCAGGGCCTTTGCACAAGCTGCCTTTTCTGCCTGGAAAGCCTTTCGAGTTCTGTGTCTGGCCCCTTCTTGTTATTCAGACCTCAGCCTAATTCAGTGAGATTCACTGAAATCAGTGAGAGCCTCTCAGAGCACCCAGTCATGCTGGTGAGCCCCCGTGAGCCCCCCCGTTCTAAGTCTCTTCAAGGCACTTCTCCCACCTGAGCAGGGTCAGTGACCATCTCATTCTGGCTTGGAGCCCCAGTGTGGCGGACCGTGCCCGGCATACTGTATGCTCACTGCACATTTATTTAATGAATGGCTGAAGAGGGTGAAAACGCTCTGGAGAAAACAAAGCACTGTGTGAGATATAAAACGTTTTTATTAACGAATAAAACCTTCCTTGCTTTCACTTAGTGATTTCTCTTGGAAATGACAGCAATATCACACTGATTACTCCAAGACCCAACATCACGCAGATGAAAACCTGCCTTTGCGTTGAGCAAGACTGGAAGGCAGTTGCTCTGTATCACGTTCCAAGGGAAGACGATTCACGTGTGCACATCCCTCCTCGGGTGTCACCGAGACACTGTCCACTCGCCGAGGTTAATTTCATCTATTCCCCTTGAGAACGTGAAGAGCCTAAAAAGGAACAGCTGCCGCTGAGGTGGCGGCGTAGGAGAGCTGCTGCTGCTCCGCCCCCGGGGCCCTGGTCAAGGCCGGCACATGGACCGCCCGACGCTGCAGTTCGCGGCGGGGAGGATGCACCTCACTAGACTACACGCTGGGAACTGCCCACGGGCTCCTTCTGCCATGAAGCCGAGACCTAGTTACTAGTTTATCGGTTGTGATGCTCAGTTAGGCACGACAGAAGTTGGCTTTAAGTGCGAGAGCAGAGGCTCCAGAAGCTGAGTTTACACGAGTCAGTGACATACTATACAGGGCGGCCCCACGGTTTAATCTATTTACACTCTTCCTACCAGGAGGGTTGAGGGAGTGCTGCTGCCGCTGTCAGGTTGGGGCCCACCAGTCCCCTCATCACAGGCAGCGCGGCCTTTCTATGCACCCCCTCGGCCTCACTTTCCTCAGTTCAAACACCACCACGAAGGGCGCTTCCGTGTCCCTGCCCAGCCGCGGGGTCGGCAGAGCGATCACCCCACCTGCTGATCCTGGCTGGAGCAGCCAGGGAGGGTCTGCCCCGAGCAGATCTCAATGCCCCAGTGACCCACGGCACTGCCGGGAAAAGTTCCCGTCCTCGGGCACCAGCTGACACGGGGGGTTTCCAAATACGCTCTCCAAAAACGTTCCACGTCCTCACTCTTGGTTAGTTGCTTCCGGTTTTAAATCAGCTGTACGGCTCCAGAAGCGACCAGGGGTGCGATGGTTTTGTATCGGATCAAGTGCTGTGAGCCCTCCTCCAGGTCGATCACGTAGTCCCTGGAAGAGAGAACAATGTACCCGCGGAGCTCAGCTGCAGCCCCATGGGGAGGAGTGCTTCCCACCACCCACAACGCAAACGCCACTCACCTCTGCTCATCTGTTTCCGGTTCTACCAGTATGTTTTCCTGTCGCTCTTTCACCCTCAGAAACACATATGAATCCAGATCTGGTTTGGGAACTGCCAGGAGGACGATAGTGTGATCAGAAAATGCTCAGCTAACAAGATCGGGATGGAGAAGCTGCTAGGATTAACTGCCTCAGGCACAAAGGGACCCCTGATGTAAAAGCATCTTGGGGGCAGGGATGAGAGGAGAGATCTGGCTCCTTCTAGAAACAGCATACTTCCCTCAAGGTTTCACACGGCACGCGCTCATTTGACAAGTGATGAGGATGTAAGATCTGCAGGTCACCTGGGAGGGAGAGCGAGGGCCATGGGAGAAACATGCGTGACGTCTTAGGAGGACAGAGTGTGTGAATCGGGCCAGAAAGTGTCTGTATAAAGGGTGGGAGGACTGGATGTTAGGCAGACTGGGTCACACGGTGATGGCCTTGAGTGTCAGGGAGATGAATACGGGCTGCGCGCTGTAAGCATCCCTCCCTCTCTACCACCAGCCAGCACTTCACCACGAAGTGCCCCGCGCTGGCAGCTCTCCAGCCCTTCCCTGCCTGCGGCTCCGTTTGTGCCAAGAGGACCCCATCACCTGCGGGGTCCGGAGAACCCACCGGACAACTCAGTGTTCAGAGCCCAGCTCAGGTGTGGGGCTGCCCTCGGTTCCCTGTCTACGGGAAGGGGGTCAGGATAACTGATCGCAAAGGTCCGGGGAGGGTCCCCTGGGCTGCTCGGGGGTTCTGGGCCTGCTAGAGACACCAACTTCAGCAGGGTCAGCTGGGCCCACTGGGCAGCTGCTGATTTGAGGAAACCCTCGAAGGATGTTTGGCTACAATGCCCTTCCACGACTCTGCCACTGTGGTCTCCGTGCTCCAGGGGGCATCTGGGCTACGTGAGCAAGGCTCTCATCTCACGAGGGAAGGCTGGTTCCCGAACAGCTCCAGCCCTAGGCACCCAGCTCTGGTCCTTGGAAGGGACCCAGGACAAGCGACACATGAGCGTCAGGAGGTGTTGGCCAGCATCAAGTAGAAGCAGCTCTGGGGCAACGGCCTGGACCCGGCTCAACTGGATACGACAGGTGGTGCTGGGCAGTGATTAGGGACGTGGTCCTTGCCCCACTCGTAAGTGCAGACGAAAGCGGCCGAACTGGACACGGACTGGGCCTCCTGTGTCCCTCAGGCAGGTTCACCAAAACGACCAGTTCAGAGTTCCACAAGCCCAGCACGCGGTGGGCTTGCTCCTGGTGTCCCCTCCACGATGACACGCTGAAGCCCCGAACCCCAGTACGTCAGGACGGGAATGGATTTGGAGACCAGGCCTCTAAAGAGGCAAAATAAAGCCGTCAGGGTGGGGTTCTGATGCAACCTGATGAGGAGAGGGACAGACAGCAGGGTGCGTGTGCAGGGGCGGCCGCCTGCAAGCCAAGGAGAGAGACTCAGGGAAACCAACACTGTCAGCACCCTGACCATGGACTCTGGCCTCCACATCTGTGAGAAGATCCACGCCGACTGGTCAGGCGCCCCCGTCCTGTCGGTGGTACTTAGCTGTGGCAGCCGGGGCTAAGTCCCCCACCAGCGGCAGGGCTCAGGGCGCGGCCCCCAGGCTGGGTCGGCGAGGGACGCTCAGGGCTTGGCTGTCGTGAACTCAGCTTGGGAACCTGTGGACCCCAGGCCCCCATGAGGTCCTGCGTGGACACGGC
Source organism: Phocoena sinus (assembly GCF_008692025.1). Classification (NCBI taxonomy): domain Eukaryota; kingdom Metazoa; phylum Chordata; class Mammalia; order Artiodactyla; family Phocoenidae; genus Phocoena; species Phocoena sinus. The sequence goes on along the minus strand of NC_045783.1, from coordinate 32,787,194 downwards.
GAGCTGGGAAAGGCCGGGGAGGAGGACTGGAGGCCACACGCCAGGGGCCCTGCTGGCTGATCCAAGGTTAGTGGTTACCACCAGGGCCCCTCCTTGGCTCGGCAGACTTTCAGGGGACCGAGCAAGGGGGTGAGAGGTAGAGGAGATGGCCGTGCTTCCCTCCCTGGCGCCTCCCTGCCGTCTGTCCTGCTCCCCTTCCCACAGCCGGGAGGCTGTTCACAACCGAAGATCAGGAGCCCTGAGGGACCCCTGTAGGCGTCCCAGCCTCCCAGCTAACGTTCCCCCCAGCCCCGAGGAGACAGGCCCTGCATGGCCTGGAACCTGTGAGGGGGACGCTGCTGCCCCCGGAGACCACAGACCCCGGCATCTTCCTCGCCCAGAAGAGCCGAGCACAGCATGGACCCTCGGGAGGTGACTGCGTACGCGGGTGAGTCTGCACTTACAGGGGCAGCTACGAGAATTTCCTCTGAACCGGAAGAACACAAAAGTGATGCTCAAATCGCTACCCCGGCGCCTGCTTTTCACGATTTTTGGTTTTTTAACCCAGAACCCTTCCCCTCTGTCTCTTTTCTGCTGATCTATCTATGCACCTATTTGCCCATGTTCGAGAGAAGAGAGTGGAGATGAAGACGCTATTCTAAGGCACCTGGAGATACGTGGGGTGTAAACTACAGCCCCTCGGGATGTCCGAAAGGAGAATGTTCTGCTCACCTGCCCTCAAGAGGTCCACCTTCTGTAAATTAGGAGGCATGTGCTTTAAGGCAACGTTCTTTAGGTAGGTCTCTGTGTTAGCCATGTACCTGAAACACACAAACCCACATCGCAGTGACGACACGCCCCGGAGCCACCAGGGCTGTAAGACCAACAGCAGTGGCCCTGCGACTGGCCTCAGGGACACAACCACCAAACACACTGGCAAGCCAGGGAAATAAAGGCGGGTCCCACGCTCGCTGCTTACTTACTCTCTGGCAAAGGCAAACTCTTCCGGAGAAAGGCTGGAAGGCTCCCCCTCACGGCGTGTTTTCTCCTTTTCGAGGACGTGAGGGAAAAACTTCTCTATCTGTGGGGACAGGAAACACCTGTCAACGCTTTTTGCCATCAGCAAGTTTGATCAAGTGTGTCATCGAAGGTCTGGTCTGACTCCAGTGGCACACATGCTAGTTTTCTGAAACAGGTCGAGGTTAATCTAGAAAGTGGCTCTTAAAATGACACGTTTTCATGGTTGAAGCTCTTTCTAATCATAAGACTTACACACTGGACTTCACGAAGGCAGGTTTCAGAGAATTTGGAGCAAAGGCCAGGGCTCAAAAAAGGAAGACAGCTTAAAAAGGATGAGAGGCTTTCATGAAAGAAACTATGGTGAGACAACTGGAAATGGAAGTTAAGAGAAAGGAAGGGGCTGTTACCCAGCACTTCTATGTCCTTGTACAGACACAACTGTACAACCTGTGAAGTGAAACAGATACAGAGGCTGGAGAGACACACACAGAACATTTAAGCAGACAGAGAGTGATGCTCGATTATAAGACTATAACCAGGGACTTCCCTGGTGGTGCAGGGGTTAAGAATCCGCCTGCCAATGCAGGGGACACGGGTTTGAGCCCTGGTCCAGGAAGATCTCACATGCCATGGAGCACCTAAGCCCGTGCACCACAATTACTGAGCCTGCGCTCTAGAGCCCGTGAGCCACAACTACTGAGCCTGTGAGCCACAACTACTGGGCCCACGTGCCACACTACTGAGCCCACGCACCTAGAGCCTGTGCTCCGCACCACAACTACTGAGCCCACGCGCCTAGAGCCTGTGCCACTGCAACGAGAAGCCTGTGCACTGCAATGAAGAGTAGCCCCCACTCGCTGCAACTAGAGAAAGCCCGTGTGCAGCAACGAAGACCCAACACAGCCAAAAATAAATAAATAAATTTATAAATTAACAACAAAAGAAACAATATAACCAGCAAGGATAAAACCCACAATGAGGTGAGGCTTGGGAAGCGTGCTCAGAACTACCAGAAAACAACAACAAAGCTAAAAGCTACAGAAAGGTGTGTGGTCAGGAACCAGGAAAGGCAGTCTCGTTTGGAGTCAAAGCTCTCACGATCACCTCCGCCAGGGAAACACTCTCTGCGAGCAGGACCACGATGATGGCAAGGAGGAGCTGAAGGCCCAGAGAAGGCAGCACTTATCCTTAAAGCGGTGAGGTCTCCCGGCTCGGACGGACTGTGTTCCAGGATGAACTAAATTCTCGTCTGTACGGAGTTTGAGTGTGTGAGGCACCTTCTCCTGTCCTATGTGGATCACGGCTGCTACTGTATCACTTCGTGCACTAAAAATACATGCCATTTCAGAATCTCAGAGTCACTGAGTTCAGAAGAGGTGGGAAAGATTAGAGGCACACACATTTCCTGATTTTCAAAAATACAAAGGAGAAGACTCTCCCAACACACATCAGCGTCCTTCCCGTTGTACGTGGCCTTGCAGACAGACGGTCTGTGAACTCACAGGGAAGTAGCGGTGCGCGTGAAGAGCATTCACTTCACCACACGCCTCAAAAAACTGAGCGGCCTGGCAGCTGAGGGTGGGGAGAGGCGTAGCACGTCTCAAGTTTTTCAAAATGCGTGATGATGTCTTTAACGTCCTTGTGGACAAGCTGTAGCGGGGGTGCTGGCTGACAGCACAGACTAGGAGACGCATAAATGAGTGAAAGAAGAACACGGATTCAACTGACAGACGCCGATCGGCGGGGAAGGCTCTGGCGGGACATTGATCACTGGCCCAGTCCTACTAAAGAACCAGATAAGATCTCTGATGACACACTCATAAAACTTGCTGAAATAACTAACAGGCTAGGTGACAAGACTGGGATCCAGAGACCAGGGAAATGGCCCAAAAAAAGAAGCTGAAGAGGGACAAGTACTGAGCCCTACACTGAAGGGTCAAAAATCAAGCCATGGAAATACAGGAGAGTGACGGGATGGCGTAATAACAATAACAACAGCTTAAAATTTTCCAAAGAGGTTGGTGCTCATGGCGAGTGCGGAATGAACCCAGGGTGACGTGTCCGTCAGACGCTACATGACACTGGGTGGCGTTACTACCAGTCTGATACCCACAAGGGAAGCGACCATCCTGCTTTTCACAAAAGTGACCAAACTACAACGGGAACTCTGTTCCACTGTAGGTGGGGTAATGTAAGGAGGATACTGATAAACCTTTTAGGGGAAGAGACCAGGAGAGTAAATGGAAATAAGCTGAAATGTTTAGCTGAGAGGACTCTCAAGAGCCTTCTGAGCTGTCTTCAGTATCTGAAGCACGTCCACATGGTAGAGGGTACGGCTGGCCCTTGAACAACTCGGGGCTTGAGTGTGCCAGCAGCCCTCCCCTCCCCCCGCCTTACAGTCGGCCCTCCGTACCCCTGGTTCTGCACCCGGATTCAACCAACCTCGGATCACTTTACAGCAAATACTGAAAAAATTCTATGTATCAATGGACCCACGCAGTTCACACCCATGGTGTTCAAGAATCAAGCATATTTGCTTTGTAATAACTAAGAGGACAAGTGGAACCAAATGAGAAGAGACTTCAAGGAGGTAAGAACTTCCAGGGTTAAAACAGACGTCATTGAAAATAAGCATGTTTTGCCGTTTCATTTTTATAAGTTAGACGGCCATAGAGATATAGCTGAATGTCACTAGCATGGTCCATCTGACATTGACTTGACGACAGATGCAAAACAGTTCTTAAAACCAGGTCCCCTCTGGTCAGTATTCCCTGTTCATCCGCTGCCAATACCTCCACGCTCAGCACCGCCCGACGGTCACTCCGGGGGGTGCCGTTCGCGCAGCAGACAGACTAACAGTGTCCCTGGAGGTGGGAGACAACCGTGCCGTCGATGCTTCTCCAGAACAGTCCCGCCCTCCTGACTCTGGCTCCCCTGACGTGGGGCCTCAGCAGCACCTGCAGGCCCTGGACCCTCCCAGCTCCTCCCAGGACCCTCAGTCCGCACGACAGCTGCCCCCTGCCCCCCGACCTTCATGAGCCGACACCGCAGGTAGCTGCTCAGGACGAAGCGGATCCTCTCCATCTCCATCTGATGGATGCTGACCTTCAGGTCCCCCTTCTTGGCCCTCCTGAGATTTTCTTCCTGTTAACAGAGAAAAAGAAGTTTGTAAAAAACATGAGAGTCAAAGACTAAGGACCTTATTTGTTCAATCAGCGTGTGGCCCATCATTGTTGGCAACAGTAAGGACGCAGAGGCTACATTTAGGTCAGAGGAGAACAAAAAACTCATCGTTTAAGGGCTCTCATTTCCTTCTAATTTCTTAACTACACAAACAATACACGACCACAGTCTCACGACATGAAGTGCAGACAGCACTCGTTTACTTTTAGAAAATGACCACTTGAATAGAATCTGAAGCTGGCTGGTCAGAAGGGCCCCAAAGAACCCCAGCCCGAGTGTGAAGGACAGCAGCAGACAGAAGAAATGTCTAAAGAGTCTTAAAATAGTTAAAACACCAGCTGAGAAACTGTAAAATACCAACGTTTCAAAGCCACCCTGAGGCTGACAGTGACTAAAGCCCGGCTCATCTAAGGCAAGGGCCGCATACGCACAGGCTTCGGGGCCAGGCAGGTAAGGTACCTGAGAAAGGTAGGCAGCCAGGAGCTGGGGGCCTGGGGAGCACATTGGAAGGGGCGGTCCCTACCCTGCTCTGGTCAGCTGTTCTCGCGTACAAATGCAGGAATGCTGAGGACAGGTTTTTAGAAGCTGACGTCCAGATGTTCATAGGAGCTCCCAGGCTTTGTAAATGCAGGTAATTAATTCAACATTAAAAAAGAAAAAAAACCCAAACTAGGATGGGCCCAACGAAACAGATTTGCTATCAGCTTACGGGCTCTCACTGTGCCGACACACTTTCTAAGCTGCCCTCCTCTGAACGCTGAGGGAGGCATCTCTTACCATGTGCTGCAGCTGCTCCATGACACATTCAACGATTTCCGACTTGTTTTCCAGCAGCTCAGGGGCAAACTTTTCATTCATCCAGGCCTAAAAAAACAATGCCCGAAAAACACACAAAGGGGCGTTACTCACAATGGAGCAAAATAACCCTGTGAGTCAGTACTCACCCCTAAAATCACAGCCGCCTCAGCGAAGAAACTGTCTACCGGTTGGAAATACTGGAAATGCTTTGAAGACAAGCTATGTTTAATGATGGCTTTTTTATTTCCATTAGTGGAAAGGCTGTGTTGTCAGTACACCTATGGCTGAGAGTAACCCTACCTGGTGTCCACTCGGTACCTGTCACCGGGCACCAGTGTCTGGATCTGCTATTGCCCACCAGGGGGCACCAGCGCCCTCCCATTCAGCTCAGAGCACTTTGTAATTTTTTCATTCATCACTATCATAACCGAGATGAAATGGATACAGTTATCCTTACCTTCTTGATGAGAAAACACAGATTACGTTATTTACTAACTTCCCAAGAGTACAAAGGATCACAAAGGAAATGGAGATTTATCTGTTAAGCAGTTTTTGGAATAAGACGTTAAATCCCTAATTTATGACTTAGGCCCAGACGCTTGGTATGTTTCAGCAATTACCAAGGCTTGGGGAACTGAAGTATCCACTGGTGACTGAGGAAGCTGTACTTACCTTTCAATCACAGGAAATTGAGTTCTAGCATAGCTCAGAGTTACAGGCCAAGCACGCTCCAGTTATTCATTTTGACACACTTAAGCGTCTGCTTCTCCAATTATCACCATTCAGACGCATTATTAAATACCGGTATTGCTACTATCATAAAATTTTTTTTCAGGTGCTCAAGCTTCTGGAATAGTGTTGCAGATATATATAAAATTAACCAGAAAGACAATCTGTCTTTTCAAGTAGCATAATGAATGAGAAAAGATCAAACTGTCATAGAGAACTTATAAAGCAGGAGATTTTCTTTTTTTTAAAATAAATTTATTTATTTTATTTTATTTATTTTTGGCTGCATTGGGTCTTCATTGCTGCAAGCGGGGGGGGGGGCTACTCTTTGTTGCAGTGCGCGGGCTTCTCATTGCGGTGGCTTCTCTTGTTGCGGAGCACGGGTTCTAGGTGCGCGGGCTTCAGTAGTTGTGGCACACGGGCTTAGCTGCTCTGCAGCATGTGGGATCTTAGTTCCCAGACCAGGGCTCAAACCCGTGTCCCCTGCATTGGCAGGCGGATTCTTAACCACTGTGCCACCAGGGAAGCCCAGGTTTTCTTTTTACCTGACTTTATTAAATACTGAATAGGTACAAAAATATTTATGAAATACATAACAACATGAAGAATACTGATAAACACCTATGTGCACACAGCTTCATTAAAGAATGTCATCATCACTTTACAAGTCCCCTTGTGTCCCCTCCCTCCTCAGAGGTGATCGTTGGTCTGAATTTAGTGATTAATTTTCTGTCGTTTCATTACTTCTGTTCTTATCTCTACATGGTGCTCACCAACCTTTCCATGACAGGGCACTCAAAGAAATGAGAGCACTTGTATGGTATACTGGGTAAAATGGAGTAGATCTGGGGGAGATTTCTCATTTACAGTATGAAATCATGGTAATAAAACATGTAACAGTAGGGCAAAGTTTATATTAGTACAACATGCTCAAATAAAATCTTTTCAAAATTTTTAGTGGGAAACTTGTATTTAAGTTCACAGTCTTTTTAAAAATAATGAAGTTCTCTGTTTGAAATGACTGCATCAGAAAAATCTTAACAACAACCTGTTTATCACCGTTACGGGTGAAACTGTGCCGCCTCCACCTGCCGATTTGTATGTTAGAGCCCTAACTCCTAGCACCTCAGAACGTGACTGGATTTGGAGATGCAGTCTTTTAACGAGGCAGTTAGGTTGAAAGGCGGTCATTAGGTGGGCCTTAATCCAATACGGCTGGTGTCCTTGTGGGAGAAGAAGAGGACACAGAAACGGAGTTTCCCAAGGCTCAGTCCCTGGCACCTTCTTTTCTTTATGTACATTCACTCTCTATGGGAAATTATCTACCGAGAGGACAGAGCACATGAGGACACAGAAGATGGCCGTCTCCAAGTCCAGGAGAGAGGCCTCAGAGGAGACCGTGTCAGCACCTTGATCTCGTCTCAGATAGAAGAGCCTCCAGAACTGAGAAGATAAATCTCTGTCAGCAAAGCCACCCAGTCTGTGGCACTTTGTTAGGCAGCCTTAGCAAACTAATATGACCATTAAAATGAGAAACTTTGCATTTTGGGTACCAAGTTTTAAATCGTATTTTTACCAGCATTCAAGAGTATCCTACGTATGCCCCCAGAGCTGTGCTCATCAGTGGCCTGTCAGGCCGGCCCCGAGGCCATGCTACACGGCAGCTGTCCAGGCGGTGGCTGCCCTCCGGGCGGGAGAGCATCAGGCCGCAGGCATGACTCCTGCTCACCCCCTGCCAAGGCCGCCAGACCCCACCCTCCTTGGGTTCCCTCCCAGGGAGCCCTGAGGACACCCAGAAGATGCCAGCAGTCTGGGCCCGGCTGACCTGGAGGGCGAGGGTCAGCATCTGAGCCTCTGCAGAGCCTCAGCGTGTGCAGCGCCACCAAGCTGGCAAGCTCAGCCCCGGACGACAGCTTCGCCAGGCTCTGAACGGTACACAGACGGTTTCTTCCGCAACTTATCTTTTGTTCTTCTATGTGATGTTCCTGACATCTGTCCATGCTGTGGCAGGAGCTTTTACTCATTTTACTGCTGTCTTTCTCCCTCGTTATGTGTATATGCCGCACTCTAGGTATGCACCCAGGAGTAGAATAATTCGACCACAAGACACGTGTGCCTTCTTTAACCTGACCAGAAAATAACGTTAACATTTTAAAGTGACTGTACCAAGTTACACGCACACCGTGGTATACGTGTGCTAAATTCTCTACATCCTTGCCAACACTTTATACTGTTCACCTTTTTCATTTCTACCACTCTGATGGGTATAAGTGATATCTCATTGGGTTTTAAATTTTCAGGGTGTCTGTGAATCTCCTGAAATTACATGCAAAGTTCTGCATGGGTGTATATGTGCATTATTCTGGGAGGGCCAGAGTTTTCACCAGATTCCTAAAAAGGTCTGAGACATAATTTTTAAATGACCTTCCTTGGGTTTTATCACTCACGATGGCATGTAATGGCAGGAAAGAATGAAGAATCCTAAAGTAACAAACATGAGAGAGCTCTGGAAAGGGGCGGTGAGAGGGAGAAGAGTAAGGCAGCAGGTGTAGTAAATCAAAGAGACCTGGTTCACATCCTGGCTCTGCTGTCCTTGTGTGGCCTTGGCAAGTTACTTTACACCTCTAACCTCTAAGCTTCAGTTTCCTCATCTGTAAAATGGAGATGACAAAAGTGCTTGCCTCAGGGCGTTGTTGTACTGATTATGACCACTTGCACCTAACATTCAGTGAGTGCTCAGCACACGTCAGACAACACTCTGAGCTCTTCACACATAATACCCCATTTCATCCTCACAAGAGCTCTGTGAGGCAGCCGCTATTATTACCTCCACTGACAGTCAAGGAAGTGCTAGAGACAAGCTATACAACCTGCCTAAGTTGTAAAACAGACGAGTGGGGACTTCCCTGGTGGCGCAGTGGTTAAGAATCCGCCTGCCAATGCAGGGGACACGGGTTCAAGCCCTGGTCCGGGAAGATCCCACAAGCCATGGAGCAACTAAGCCCATGTGCCACAACTACCGAAGCCCACGTGCCACAGCTAATGAGCCTGCGTGCTGCAACTACTGAAGCCCGTGCGCCTAGAGCCTGTGCTCTGCAATAAGAGAAGCCACCGCAATGAGAAGCCCGCACACCACAACAAAGAGTAGCCCCCGCTCGCCACAACTAGAGAAAGCCCACGTGCAGCAATGAAGACCCACTGCAGCCAAAAAAATTTTTTTTTAATTAAAAAATTAAAAAAAAGAAAAAAAAACGAGTGACATGCAGGGATATAAACACAGGTAGTCTGAACTCCAAAACTACCAAGGTCTCCTCAGACAACAATTGTGAAGAGCCCTGGCACACAGGAAATACTCAACAAGCCACAGCGATTATGACTAAAAGGAGAAACAGCCCAGAAGTGGTTTGAGGCAAGCAGTGGAAACATACAGAACGGTGGACAAAAGAAGTATTTGAAGGAAAAGGAAGAGTAAGACCAGTTTTCTCGGGCTTCCCCGGTGGCGCAGTGGTTAAGAACCTGCCTGCCAATGCAGGGAATACGGGTTCAAGCCCTGGTCTGGGAGGATCCCACATGCCGCGGAGCAACTATGCCTGTGTACCACGACTACTGAGCCTGTGCTCTAGAGCCCGCATGCCACAACTACTGAAGCCCGCGCACTTAGAGCCCGTGCTCCACAACAAGAGAAGCCACTGCAATGAGAAGCCCTCGTGCCGCAACTAGAGAAAGCTCGCGTGCAGCAACAAAGACCCAATGCAGCCCAAAATAAAAATAAACTTAAAAAAATAAAAAAGACCAGTTTTCTCCTAAAGTAGGTGTTTCAGCACTTTCTAGACCTTACAAGTCTCTACCAAGCACTTCTGCGGTCCCCACAAATACCAAGCAGATCCTTTGCTCTGTGAGCTGTTCTCGTAAGTGTCCCCAAAGCTGACCCTCTCTGGCCCCACTTGAGAATTTTGTGTCTGACATTATGAGGTTTCTATCCGGCTGTCCCCCTACTTCCTATTTCTGAGTAGATGGTAAGATGCGGTCTCTCTTCTCTTGAAATAAGCCTAGAGTTCCATCACATTTCCTGATTCCCGACATTTGCACAGCTGGACTAAATTAGAAGGCTGAGCTTGGAGCAGGGGGATTCTGTTTGGGCTGCTTACCTGTTCCAGCCTGTCAATGAGCTCTGCAGGGGTCAGGACCACCTCCTCACTCCCCGCATCAGAGTCCTGTCCCGGGAGATCCAGCTCCTCTGTCATCTTCTCTGAAACCAGGAACCTAATAAATAAAAGAACCCATACTATGCTGTGTGTTCCATTTCTTTTCAAGAATATGCAACTACGTACCTGGAAAAGGGAAAGGTTTACTGCGGTTGTAGAGGCTCACTGGCAGTGGCTAGGGAATTCATAGGTTTTGGTTTTGTAATTCTTCACCTCTCCGTTCAAATCTTAGGTCAGGGATCAATTTCTCAAAGCGATCACTCCTTACAAGGGCTTCCACGTGCATCCTGAATTGAGCACCTACCACACCCTGCAGTAATCTGTTTGCCTTCCAGAAGGAGGTCCTCTCCTCGGGGGCTGCGTTCACTTCAGCTCTAATATGAATCCTGGAACCTCTAAGGACTAGGGACACAGTGACCTGTGCAGCCCCTGCGCTCAGCACGGCTCTTCATTAAGAGCAGGCAAATAAAATCGCTGGGAGAACCAATCCATGCCCGTTTCCTGGAGCCACAAGGCCCAGCAACATCTGTCCGGTCAGTGACCCAAAGGGCTTAGGAAGGCGGGTGGTGGGGACGAGAGCGCGTCCCCGGAGCCTTGGGGACACCGAGAACACATTCCTCCCGCTCGCCTCCCGGGGCCACGAGCACAGGGTCACCGCCTCCCCCGAGGCGCGCGCGCACTCCCAGCGGTCCCACTCGGACGCTCACCCGGGCCTGGGCAGGCTGCGAAGGCACCCCGGGCTGGCGGGTGGCGAGGGCCGGACCCTCGCGGGAAGCAGCCTGAGGAGCACCGGCCGCAGAACGGTCCGCGCGAGGCCTTTCCGGGACGCAGCTGACCCACTTCTCAGCTCCCGCGCTCCTCTTGGACACTTCCCGTCCGGATTCAACGTCACTGCGCACGGACGGGGCTGACCAATCATGGCCAGACGGCCCCGCCCACCCTGGGGGCGGGAATTGTGTTCCCGTGGCTCGCTCTCCGGGCCACTTCCTGAGTGGAGGCGGGCCCGAGTTGGGCCCCGCCCACCTCGTCCCGGATTGGGTGTGCGGTGCCGGATGATACCTCCCAAGGACCGTCGGCAGGAGGCGCCTGGTCACCGCGGCTGGGGGCTCCGGCGGCGTGGGCCTTCCCGCCACCGGTTGCAGCCGTCCGCGTGTGCTCTGGCCGATAGCCGGGCCGACAGAGAGGTGGGCTGTGTTAAATCAGGCCGCTTCCACCTCTTGGGTCGTCTTCTCCACCCACTTCCCTTGTGGCCCTTCTGGTTACCGAATATCTGCAGGGGCTGCACCTGTGGCCACTACTCCCAGCTCTAAAAGCCTTTAGGCGAGTGGTTCTTAAAACGCGGTTCCAGACCACCAGCAACAAATCGGCTGGGACCCGAGAAAAATGCAAGTTCTCAGACCAGTCCGAGAACTGCGGAATCGGGAACTAGCGGGGGCCGGGGGAGGAGGGGGGGAGACGGTCCACAGGTTCATCAGGTGATTCTGAGGCAGGTGAGCTTGGAGAACCATTGCTTTAGGCAATGCTTCCAACCCAGCTGCTCTCTAGGTTATATTGACATTTACAGTTTATGCCTTCTGCCTTTACTGTAGGGCAAAGATAGATATATAGATATATTTTTTTTTCTTTGTGTGATTATAGTTTTTCATCTCTGAATTGCTGATGCTTTTCTTTCCGCTCTCCTTTGTTTTCTGTGCAAAGTGTCGCTTCTGGCTCCCCTAGAAGTGTCTCTTCCCCACCAATCTGAAGATTCTTTGTGATGTGATTAGAAAAAAGAAGTCCGGCTAATTGACCGATTGGGTAGTACCTGCCTGATTACAATAGTGTTATAAAAATAATTACAATAGAATATACTGAGTGAGAGAGTGGACATATTTACAAAGGGCTGAGGAAACTGGGGGACAGCAAAGAGGTATTCCAAGGGAAGGGCCCTTTGAACTGTGCTTGCAGAACGAGTTTTGTTAATGACAGATGATGGCCTTTTCCAGGTCCATTTCAATTCTGCGTTGCAGTGGTTGGTGGCCCAGTGGTTTTTAGTTGTGGCAAGTTGTGTTTTCCCAAGAGAGCTGCTCTGACATCAGCCTTATCCTGAACTCTTCTGCTCACACCTCTCCATCAAGAGGTGGAGTTTGTGATCTCCCCTTTTTAAAAAGATCTTATTTTGTTGAAGTATAGTTGATTTACAATTGTGTTCATTTCTGCTGTACAGCAAAGTGATTAAGTTATATATATATATATATATACACACATATAAACATACACATGCTTTTTCATACTCTTTTCCATTATGATTTACCCCAGAATACTGAATATAGTTTCCTGTGCTGTCTGGTAGGACCTGCTGTTTATCCGTTCTCTCTGTAATAGTTTGTATCTGCTAATCCCAAACTCTGAATCCTGTCTGAGTCTGTTTCTGTTTCATAGAGAAGTTCATTTGTGTCATATTTTAGATTCCACATAAGTGATATCATATGGTTTTGTTTTTCTCTGTCTGACTCACTTCACTCAGTATGATCATCTCTAGCTGCATCCATGTTGCTTCAAATGGCATTATTTCATTCTTTTTTATGGCCGAGTAGTATTCCATTGTATATATATACCACATCTTCTTTATCCATTCATTTGTTGGTGGGCACTTGGGTTGTTTCCATGTCCTGGCTATTGTAAATAGTGCTGCTATGAACACAGGGGTATATGTATCTTTTTGAATTAGAGTTTTGTCCGGATATATGCCCAGGAGTGGGATTGCTGGTTGTGATCTCTCCTCTTCAATCTGGGAAGATCTTTGTAACTGCCTGGACCAAGAGAACGTGGCAGAAGTGCTGCTGAACGGCTTCCGGAGCTGAGTCATGAAAGGTGGTGCAGCTTCCACCCACTGTCTTTCTTGAGCTGCATCCCTTGGGAGCCGTGAGCTGACAGGTAAGATGTCTGGCTGTCCTGCAGCTGCCATGGAAGGTCCACGTGGAAAGGTCACTTAGAGATGGAGAGCCATGTCCAAGGAACCCCAGCTGTTCTGTCCTTCAGATGTCTGAGTTGAAGGAGCCTTCAGATGGTTCTAGCTCTTAGACTTTGAGCGACCCCAGCTGACCCTAAAGGAGCAGAGACAAGCCATCCCTGCAGAGTACTGCCCAGATTGCAGATTTGTGAGCAAAATATAGGTGTTTTAAGGCCCTACGTTTTGGGTGTTTTTTTTAAATTTTTTTTGGCTGCATTGGGTGTTTGTTGCTATGCACAGGCTTTCTCTAGTTGCAGCACATGGGCTTCTCATTGCAGTGTTCTCTTGTTGCGGAACATGGGCTCTAGGTGCTCAGGCTTCAGTAGTTGTGGCGTGCAGGTTCGGTAGTTGTGACGCACGGGCTCTAGAGCGCAGGCTCAGTAGTTGTGGCTTGCGGGCTTAGTTGCTCCATGGCATGTAGGATCTTCCCGGACCAGGGATCGAATCCGTGTCCCTACATTGGCAGGCGGATTCTTAACCACTGCACCACCAGGGAAGTCCATTTTGGGTGGTTTTTAATCAGCATTAGAGGACGTGAACATTAGTCTCTGAGCACAATCCCATTCTTCCATAATTCTCATTCCTACATAGCTTTGCAATGGTCTTTCCAAATATTCCTTAAGTGTTCTAAATTGGAGTCCACTCACCGATGACTTCCCTGTATGAGTACCCATTGCTAAGTTTGCTCACTCAGAGTCTTCCCTTCCGTGGTGCCAACTGCCACCCTGGTCTCCCGCTGTGCCCCAGCTGGGGAGCTGGCGTCCAGCGCCTGCTTCCTTACTAAACAGGGCCGTTACCTGGGACACATCACTTCTTTGGGCTTCGAACAGTTGTACTGCCTGTCCAGTGAGAGCAAGATGTGCCTTCCTGAAGGCAGAGGGATAGATACAAAATTGGGCCCCCCCTTTCGCTTCTAAGATCTTTGGTTCCAACTAATATTCATCAGATAAAATCACTCTAGAGTAAAATGAGTTGGAAAAAAAAATGAGTTGGCAGAGAACGATTTCTGCTACGTAAAGAAGGAGCATTGAAGGAGATGTCCAAAGAGGATCGACAGAGCTACCTGTGGGTAAGCAGCACAAACTTCTGGTGGGACGGTTGGCCTGTGAAGTTCAGGAAGGTGGGAGAAAAGACCCGGCTTAAGTTACATTATGTTAAATGGAGAGAAAAATCAGGAACATCTGGTGGACGTAGCCCCATTGTCAAGAAGTTTTAAAAAATAATTACATAGCCGTGCAAATAGAACGCCTTTCGTGAAAATGATCACGTGAAAAAGAGAATTACGTAAGTTATGATAGCAGGAGGGTAAAGTTTGATGGTGATGTATGGAATTGCAGGACAGAATTTATAGGCAAGTTCTGATGATTAAAAAAGCAAGTGAACATGCCAGCATGAATTCAGATGAGTAAGACATGAAGCTACCAACCTAGCAAAAGAAGGAAGAAGCTAGTGCCCAACGGTGAAGAGGATACAGAAAATAGGACCCTGTACAATTGAAGAAAGTCAATGCAATTTCCAGATACTGCTCAATGAAGGAGTTGATTGCACTTAAAGACAAGGCAAATGGAAACAGCCAAAATATCTGTGGATAGGTATGGAAGTATCATTAATAAGAATGGACCTAATTTTTTCAATCACTAAGGATAAAAGACAACATATACATATCTATACAGTACCGTGAGCCTTTTTGAAGATGATGCTTTCTAAGTACAAAGTAATACCATCATTACGGTTCATGTATCATCACTGCCCTTGCTCATTTGGTCAAGAGCTGTTTCTCAATGTTTCCTTCCTCTAAATTCCATCGCATTCTTGGTCTTGATACCCTCACAAGCAAAGCACTAAGTCTCGGGGGGGTGTATTCATTGAGCAGAGTTTAAGCCCCAGTTGTTCTGAATGAAGACTTGGCCTAAGGATAGGAAAGGAAGAGAGCAGTTTGCATTTTTAAGGAAAGCAGAAAAGCACTCTTAGAATATTTCCTTTTAGCCTCACAAGGAAAGCTGTCGACTGGTGAATTGTAAGTATTTTTCTGGCCGATGGTAGAACCCCATACGCAGTTGTATGGCTGAGATGCTGGAAAACTCAGGAGGTCAGAGCCCTGAAAAATGTGAAATCTGGGCAGTGCATGATATTTCTAATTCCTTTTTTCCCCCTCAGACTTTATAGCTCCTCATCCCTTACTCAAAACCCATCTTTAAAGCACGTTGAGGGCTTCCCTTGTGGCACAGTGGTTGAGAGTCCGCCTGCCGATGCAGGGGACACAGGTTCGTGTCCCGGTCCGGGAGGATCCCACATGTCGCGGAGCGGGCTGGGCCCGTGAGCCATGGCCGCTGAGCCTGCGCATCCGGAGCCTGTGCTCCGCGGCGGGAGAGGCCACAACAGTGAGAGGCCCGCGTACCAAAAAAACGCACATTGAATTAACATATATATGTTTCCAATAAAGATATAAACTTTTCAAATGTCTTCTAAGCTTTGAGATCACAGTTTCAAGAATAATGTGGCTTTGTACTATTGTTTAACCAAAAAAAAAAAAGCAGGTACAAACCTTTAATGTTCTATTCTCCTACCCGCTCCCTTGTAGGAGCATGGTGAGACCCTCTTTCCTTAGTTCGGTCTTAAGGTGTTTCTAGATTCTAGCAGAGACGCGACCTCCACCTTTGTGTCTTGTTGCCTTATGGTTGATGGGAGGATGCTTTTTTTCCTCCCAAGCCCAGATTGAGCCTTGGGAATAACAAAAAGAGTCAGTTTGCTGTGGAGGGGAACCCATCTTCTGAAAAGAAAGCTGACCCAGGAAATAGAGCATCTGGCTTTGACTTCAGCTCTTATGAAGGCTCCCCAGCCCTGGGCAAAGCTGTAGATGCTGTCTCCTCACTTTGCCTGAGCTTTGTTAACGAGGAAGCAGAGGCTGACACCAGCCAAGGCTGGCACCTCCTCGGGCAGAGTGTAAGATTATGTTCTCTTGTCCACTCTCGAAGCTTTCCTTGGAGGGGCGTGGACAGAACGCCTCAGGCTTTAGACCACTGCAAGGAAGCGGGTTGTTGGAGGCTGGAGGGAATCCCCTGAGAGGAGTCGGGAGGTTATGTGATTTTAGTCATGCTCTGAAAGCAGCAGTGTTGATTTTCTTGTTATTCAGTGTTTCCCCCTTACACCCTCTTCGCTCCCTTCATGTGGAACTGCTCAGGGACCTGAGGGATTTTGTCTCCTCCCTTTTCACCTCCTGTTCCCTCTTTCTAGGCTTCTCTCTTTCCCTGTAACCACCTAACGGACTCGTACGCATCCTTCAGGACTCAGCTGAAGTAGCTCTTCCTCTGTGAAACCATCCCTAGCAATTAGGTCAGTGTATATACCTTACACTATACCTTACACTATTCTGATATAGCATTTATCACAGTATATGGCAGTGTTAACATGTCCATTTCTCCTATTAGGTTGTGAATTCCCTGAAGGTATCCCCAAATCTAGCACAGCACCCCTCATTCCCATGTGCATTCATTTCTTCATCCAACAAATATTTCTGAGCATCTAGTGATACTTGAGTATCTACTGCCAGGCCCTGTGTAGGTGCTAGAGATAAAGCAGTGAATAGGAAACACAAACCATATGATGGGAGACAGACAATAAACAAATATCAATTGTTTGTCAGGTGGTGATAAAATAAAGCTGGGTAACACATATAGAACATTAAGAGGAAGGACATTTTAGATGGTTGTCCATTCAGGCTGCTATAACAAAATACCATAGAGTAGGTGTCTTATAAAGAACAGAAATTTGTTTCTCACAGTCTGGAGGCTGGGATGTCCAAGGTCATGGTGCCAACGAAGTCAGTGTCTGGTGAGGGCTTCCAAATGGCTGTCTTTTCACTGTGACCTTACATGGTAGGAGGGACAGTGGAGCTTTCTGGGCCACTTTTATATGGGCACTAATCTCATTCATGAGAGCCCCACCCTCATGACTTAATCACCTCCCACCTTCTAGTACCATCACCTTGGGGGTTAGGGTCTCAACATGTGAATTTTGGGGGAACACAAACATTCAGCCTATAGCAGACTCCCTAAGGAAGTGACATGTGAGCACAGCTTGCAGGAAGAATGAGTCACTTCCAAGGAGACGAATGTGCAGCACTGTGAGGAGATCCAAAGGCCGTGCAGTTACTTGCTCACTGCAGAATATAAAATGACCATGAATTTTCCTTTTTTTAAAAAAAATTAAATATATCTTCTGAAAAACTATGGCCAAATAGCATTTATCAGGCCAAGTAGAATGATTTTCTTAATGATTTTCTGGATAAGAGTCAAGCAAAGAGAAATGTGACCTTTCCATCAAGAAATATGTGTGCCTTTGTGTCATGAACCTCTGATGAGAAGCTTCTATGTCTACGTGCTGGGCAGGTCCTCATGTTTATTTAGGGTCCACATAATTACTCTAGGGAATTGTCTCTAGGTCTAAATGAAAACCAGGCAAAGTCAGTATTTCTAAATGCTTACAGCTTAGGGCAATGCTCTTTTTTTTGTTCTTAAATACATAGCCATAGGAAAAAGCTAAAGGGTAGCATTACTCAAGAATGTACCCTGTATTGGCACATGAAAAGATGCTCAACATTGCTAATTACTAGAGAAATGCAAATCAAAACTACAATGAGATACCACCTCACACTGGTCAGAATGGCCATCATCAAAAAGTCTACAAATAACAAATGCTGGAGATGGTGTGGAGAAAAAGGGAACCCTTCTACACTGTTGGTGGGAATGTAAACTGGTGCAGCCACTATGGAAAACAGTATGGAGGTTCCTCAAAAAACTAAAAATAGAGTTACCATATGATCTAGCAATCCCACTCCTGGGCATATATCTGGACAAAACTCAAATTCAAAAAGATACATGCACCCCTATGTTCATAGCAGCACTATTCACAATAGCCGAGACATGGAAGCAACCTAAGAGTCCAGATGAATGGATAAAGAAGATGTGGTGCATATGTACAAAGGAATACTACTCAGCCATAAAAAAGAATGAAATAATGCCATTTGCAGAAACGTGGATGCAACTAGAGATTCTCATACTAAGTGAAGTAAGTCAGACAGAGAAAGACAAGTACCATATGATATCACTTATATGTGGAATCTAAAATATGACACAAATGAACCTATCTATGAAGCAGAAACATTCACAGACATAGAGAACAGACCTGTGGTTGCCAAGGGGGCGGGGGGTGGGAGGATGAAGTGGGAGTTTGGGGTTAGCAGATGCAAACTATTATATATAGAATGGATAGATAATAAGGTCCTACTTCTATAGCACAAGGAACTATATTCAATATCCTGGGATAAACCATAATGGAAAAGAATATGAAAAAGAATGTATAACTGAATCACTTTGCTGTACAGCAGAAATTAACACATGTTATAAATCAACTATACTCCAATAAAATAAATTGAAAAAAGAATGTACCCTGTATCAAAATTCCATTCATTGTTCTTCGTTTTAATGCCACACCTTTCTTTGTGTTAATGGATTGTAGGCATGGCACCATTTTGAGAACTTCACCTAACGAACGAAATGGGTCATTCCACTTCAGACTAAAGTTTATTAAAATAATTTTTTCTGTATAGAGGCAACTGTTAGAATACAATCAAGTTTGTCTGCATATAGATAGTGGTTTCCCTGAGCTGACAATATACAGTAAGATTTATTTTAAAATTTTCTTAAGTTCCAAACTTTCTAATTAGAGTTACAGAGATGGAATTGTATTATAATTGTTACCATTTTGTTTTCATTTCTACACGGAGGATCTATAAATTATACATCTCTTGAGGTGTCAGTACGTGAAATAATAAGGAATAAGAGGCTTGGGTTAATATAAAAATGTGAAATTTAAAAATTTGTGACATCTTAAAAACTTTTGGCATTGTATCTAAATTTCTTCATTTAAACACTTACAGGTTTCTCACTGGTAAAACTAAACATTTTAATTGAGTTCCGTATTCACCCTCTATCAGATGGCTAAAGAATGGCATGATTAATTATGTTCCATAATTTTACTATTAAATTAGCTAGAACAGATAATGTATTGATAATAATTCCACCTTTAGGGTATCCAAAAGTAATTTAAAAAATTATATTTTCTGTTTATGCCATGTTCAGTCAGTTATAAAAATATTTTCAGCTGAAAATACTGAAATTTGGACATGAAATTGTGTTACTTGTTGGTATCTTTGGAAACAAGAACCAGAAACCTTGGGTCAGTTGATCTGTCAGAGCTGATCTTGCTGTGAGCAGCTGTCATCCTGTGAGCTGCTAACTCAGTAGAATCAATAAGATTTGGATGTGACCCATGGAGCTCTGTGAGGGATGAAATTACTTTGGACTTTTCCCTGTTGGTGGGGAAGTGAGATCATACATTTCCCAGTCACCCTCTTTGTTTCGTCTTAGACATGTTTACTTTAAGAGAGAAATTCAGCTTGACCCTGAACTTTACCCTTAGCTAGAGGCTGCTTCTAGGCTACAAGTTTAATTCATTTCTTTTAGAGGCCTACTCACATACCTATCAACAGGAATAAGCTATTTGTCCATATTTTTCACTTTTTTTTTTTTTTTTGGTATAAGTAGAACTAGCAGGACTCAGAGGCTAGTGTCTCTTGACAATGAGACCAATGAGACTAACAGACCTGAACACGTGGAGGAATTACAGAGACCTGAGTGAAGTCCTGGGGAGTGGGGTTGTGTGTGTGAGTGTGAGAGGTATTGTGTAAAATGATCAAAGCCCAACCTGATACTGGAGATGTTAACTGGTCTGCATAATATTTAGGATATGGTCATTTATGTTGACAAATATATGTAGTTTTTTCAAATTTTTTTCTCTTTTTAATTTCTTTTTTTAATTATTTTTTATTTTATATTGGAGTCTAGTTGATTTACAATGTTGTGTGAATTTCAGGTGTACAGCAAAGTGATTCAGTTATACATGTACATATATCTATTCTTTTTCAGATTCTTTTCCCACATGGGTTATTACAGAGTATTGAGTATTGCTTTTTTTTTTTTTTTGCGGTACGCGGGCCTCTCACTGTTGTGGCCTCTCCCGTTGCGGAGCACAGGTTCCGGACGCGCAGCCTCAGCGGCCATGGCTCATGGGCCCAGCCACTCCGCGGCATGTGGGATCTTTCCAGACCGGGGCACGAACCCGTGTCCCCTGCATCGTCAGGCGGACTCTCAACCACTGCGCCACCAGGGAAGCCCTGAGTATTACTCTTTTTGATTGCAGTATAGTTGATTTACAACACGTAACTGTTTTAGTAATAAATATTTTTTAGGCATTTGATGAAGTATGGAAAACAGTAAGCCATTTAACATCACAAGTTCAATCTAGGCCCTGCACTCCTTTTTCTGACCCCATCCCGTCTCCATCTCCAGAGGTAACAACTGGTGTTCCTCACTCCCTGGCATGTTTACATAGTTTATCAAAAATAATATGATAATATAAAAATTGTGTGGTGTGTGTGTATGTGTATCAGTTAGGATAACTCATGGAATGTAGCCATAAAGCAACTTTGTTTTTGTCCCTTTACATTTATTTGTTGTTGTATAGTTCTTCCCTGTCCATGGATGAAAACCGAGGAAGGTCCATGATTGCTCTTGTCAGTGTTTGTTGGAAAACAGAATCCCATGATCGCTGTCCCAATTCAGTAATTAAAATGTTTTGTTATCATCAGAACGCCCCTGGAGGAGGGTGCCATACTGGGGCTTCGCATGGGCCTCCGATGGCCGCCTGGGCACTCAGCCGTGGCCGTGGACAGATCGGCGGTGGAGAAGTCCACGTGGTTGAGCCACTTGCTTCCCCCACCCCGCTGCAAGGACCATTTCAGGCGGCCCCACAGAGCAAGCACCAGGGAGGTGGGAAGAGGCTGGCAAACAGCAAAGGGTTTTCCACTTCCGCAGTGAGAAAGAACCTTTGCGGAGGACGCTCTCCAATGGGCACTCATGTGGCGTGGATGTCCTCACACCCTGAACCTGCTCCGAGAGGTCCTCACCAGGTTCCTCTGCTCCTCCGGGGCTGCGGGCTGACCCGCTGGCCACGCCCTGGATCAGTGCGCACACTCAGATCAGGCCCTGCGCATCCCTTCCACCGGCCGAAACTCCAGGAAGCTTGGACCAGGGAGCCGGGTTGAAGCTGTGCACAGGTCAGTTTTCCAGAATGTAGCGAAGACACCGAAGGAGAAAGGATCCGAGGGGCAAAGAGACTGTCCCGCCCACCGCACGTGAGCCTGCGTCCAGCTCTGCATTCTGTCCCATCTAATGCGAGTCTATTCTTGCTCCAAAGCCACGCATATCAGCTCTAGGACTCGGCATGCCTTGCTAGTTGCAGGGCATGTCCCTTCACTTTCCCTAGAATCAGCATGTCAAGTTCCATTAAGACAAAAAACAAAAAACCCTTATTGACACTTTGTCAGGCCAGTAAGTTCTTCAGTTCCTAATAAGCTTGTCTGTTAAGTGAACTGACTAGATTAAGTTTTACCCTGTGAGCCTTTTAAATGCCCCCAGTTTCAGAGGCATTTTTACTTTCTGCCTCTGCAGCTGCGTTTTATTGGCACCACACATTTCCTTGATAAATAAAAAAATTGTATTCACTTCAAAATCCACGTAGAACTTGGGAGCAGAAAACAATGTACACAAGCAACTTTTTCTTTTCCTCAGAATTTTCTCAGTTTCTATCAGGGATCTGATTATTTTTAATGTATAGCTCTTGCTGGCAGGGGTTGGTAAAGTTTCTATTGTCAATATGATTGCTGTTGATAATTCTGGTCATTTAAAAAGATGATTTTTCCTATCCTCAAGTAGCCCCTCCATATCATTAGATATGAAGTGAGGATTTTTCTCTGCAGTATTAAAGATGCCCCAAACATCCTGTTAGGCCTTTCCTGTTTAACTGAAGCACTCCTCATTTTAAAATTACACAGTAACATCTACAATAACGTTGCTTTTTCATAATTCTTCAAGTATCTAAGAAATTGGACTAAATAAAACATTTGTAAATTGTATGAGATGCACAAAGATGTGCCAGAGTTGTGCACAGCGATCCTTTAACTGGAGAGAAAAGGCCACAATACATCTAGGTTTCTGAGTCCTTGCGTATCACAGAATCTGAACTCCTACAGTTATGCTGTTTGGCATTTATTTGGTTGTTCAAAGAAGACTAATTGCTAAAACATTGTGAATACAAGTTATGATGTTCATTTCCTGGCAATAAAGTGATCTGTGAAAACATGAAGTAACAGAATATATACATGAACAGAAACATTAAGAACAACAGATCTGGACTTCCCTGGTGGCACAGTGGTTAAGAATCCGCCTGCCAGTGCAGGGGACTTGGGTTCGAGCCCTGATCCTGGAAGATCCCACATGCTGTGGAGCAGCTAAGCCCGTGCGCCACTACTGAGCCTGTGCTCTAGAGCTCGCGAGCCACAACTGCTGAGCCCACGCGCCTAGAGCCCACGCTCCACACCGGAGAATCCACTGCAATGAGAAGCCTGTGCACCGCAAGGAAGAGTAGCCCCCGTTCACCACAACTAGAGAAAGCCCGCGCACAGCAACGAAGACCCAACACAGCCAAAAAAATAAATTAAATAAAAATAAATTTTTAAAAAAAGAACAACAGATCTAGCAGCCAATGGACTGATTTTTAGCTGCCATCCCCGTCCCAACTGCCTTTAAAAAACTCTTTGTATGAGAAACAAAAAGAAATTCTTCAAAGTGATTTATTAATCTGAAGATTAAAGATTTCACTATCAAGGTAAAAAGTGATAGCACAAAGTTAAATAAATTCTTAACAAGGTCCATAAATACTTATTACTCAGATACTATTTAAAAAACCTGAAAATTCTGGCATAAATTTGTTTTCACTTGACAATGATACTTAATTGAAGATCTTTGGTTTTGTCCGATTTATAAAATTATTTCTTTTTGCAAGTTGGAGGCTTAAAAAATTTTAAAGTAGGCATTAAGTTCCTAGTTTCCTAGTTTTAGGCAGAATTTCTCAGAACTTCACATCTGTGCCATTTAAGGTTTATGGGAAGAACTTAGGATACAATACAGAAGGGCCATGACCTTTATTTGATCACTAATTCTCTTTACTCATTTTGGAACAAAATGTACCACTGTCCTATCCTAGAACTTGGGTGGTCTAGAACCTACGTTTTGGCATTCACCATTCATGGCAAATACGATGTTAATCAGACATTTGCTATCCTCTACACATTGCCATGTTTCCAGTACTGCAGAGTACTACTATGTAACCATTTACTTCAGCTCTTGTGGGAGGAATAAAATCCTCCACATTTTACACATCTGCAGATTAAAGTGGGTCATTGTGTAATGGTTATATTTATTGATGTTTATCCTCCAGCCAGGCACAAACGATGAGGAACACTTTGACCTATTTCAATTAGTATTTATACCATTGAGTGGCGATATTTGTGAGCCTGTTTGATTCATTCTAGCTGCTAAATGAGTGACAAGCACATCCTTCATACAGTCTCTTGTAACTTTGTACAGAGAAGTCTAGTTAGTAAGGACTTAACATGAATACAAAGTGTCATTCACGCTTTACGAGGTCCTAGAAAACTTTGAAAAGTGGAAACTTTCTCAAAGTGAACGTTTATCAGGTTCAAGAAGTTTAAAGAACTCAGGAGAAAAATACTTTAAAATGTTTTCTAGTTTTAACCAGAGCTAGATTTAACATAACACACTGGCAAGGCCAATGACATACAGAATAACAAAAGGACAAAGTATGCGTAGGAGGCTTATTCGTTTTGTTTTCATTACTTATCTACTTCGGGAGTTTTGAATGCAATTCCTTTCCTTTCCCTGGGAATTCCTGATCCAGAGGAAGGTCACTGAAATCCTCAAGAATAGTTACCTCTAGGCAAGTCCACTCTAATGGAGTTTAAGCCACAGATACTGCCTCTTAGAACAAGACTTTATAAGGGGAGTTTACCAGCCACTATCTTATCCAGCCAGACAAACATCTTACTAATGAAGATGTAGTAAAGTAACTCTGTTAATGGCCTGTCAACTTATATCTCGTGCATTTACACACTTTATAAATAGCTGAGTGCCAAGTGTATGTAGCACTGTGCGGGATGCTGGGAGTTGGGGATGGATGCAGGGAGAAAGAGGAATCACCCCTGCTCTCAGGGCATTTGAGGGGCTAGGTGGGGCGGCAAGGGGGAGGGGAGGGAAGTTTGGAAATCAAAGGTGGCACGAATACCCTGACTTCCTTTATGAGACTGAAACAAACAACAAAACAAGGAACAAAGCCTGTCACTCTTGAGAAGCAATGACGCGGATCCAGGAACTAGGGCCAAGTGGAATATGGAAGGAATTTAAGTCGGAATATAGTCTCTATTTTTATAAGCAGTTACTCTCTGCAAAGGCATTTCATTAAAAAAAAACTGGAGTCATCAGATGATCCAAGATTGTCACAGCACTGGGATACTTTTTTCCTAATGAGACATTCCAATCTCTTATTTCTGTAACTGAATACATTCTGACCATTAGGAGCTATTTCTTGGTTTTTACCTGTTTAGCTAACATGTCTGCACTTGAGATAAAGCATGTAAAAAATTGCAAAGTGTGACAAACTGTATGTCAGACGTTTGTTTAAAAATACTAAGCTACAGCGAACCAGGAATTCTTGTAGTATTTAATACCATATCATTTATCACTTTACCAAATCACACCAAACATGACACAGAGACAATCTGTTTAAGAAAAGTTTTACTAATGTGTTAATATTTCAGCAAAGTTATTGCAATGGGTTTAAAAGGCAGACAGACACACTATTATAGGCTATAAAGTAACAAGTTTCATACAATTAAAATATTACATAGACCTATGGGATTTACTGAATAACTAACAGACCCATAAAAGAAATTAAATCTGAAAGGTTAAATCCAGTATTAGCACCTACAATATCTCTGAAAGGAAAACTTTTAACCCTTTCATTCTCTCCTAGTATATGTCCTAACTTTCTCCCAAATACAGTGCTCTCAAAGCCCAGAGATGAAGGGCACAGGAAGTCCCAATACTAAGAACACACGGCCAAAAAGAACTAGAAACAGTGACACAGACTTGAGAGTTTTAGTTGGAAATCACTTCACTTACTGAACTTGAACCAATCATGATATTTCTGCGCACTGAATACCATATATGAGGAAAGTCTAGGAATCATAAAGTTTGCCAGTAGGGATAGTTAAAAATTAGCAATATATAGTATTATTCCTATCAAATTTTTTTCTCTTAAGTTATATTTATAACAAAACTATAATTAAAATATTTATTAACACTTGCTCATTCAGGGACACAGCAGGGACATTTGTGTTTGATGGTTTAGCATCCACTTTATTGTGCTTACTTATTTTTATAAGGAACAAGCAACACATACCACATCTTCCCAATGTTCAAGGTAATGCAGTAATAACAGAATTCTCAAAAAAAAAAAAACCCAAAAAACAAAAATCTGGAAATTGCATTAAATACTGCTTTAATCAGGAATTGCTATAATAAAACAGGTAACATTATACATTATTTTTCCAATGAGCTTCCGTTTGAGAAACTGAACAGCAGAACTTGATCGTTAAGCTTTGAGTCATGGCAAAACTGGTAATTCTCTGAAATCTGGGAGATGCATTAGCAAAACCAGACGCAGCCCACCCTTCACCAAAATCCTGGCGAAAAGCGTTTTATGAATTTGGGGGAGTAAGACTGAGCACTGGCTAGTTCACGACTTGCTGAGGCCCAAGGAATGACGAGAGCCACTGGCACTGCTGGCAGGTAAGAAATAAACTGTGTTGGGCTGACCAACTGCATATTTTATTAATGGCTTTGAATAAAAAAAGTGAAATGCTTCATTGCGTTTTCTCAAAAACTAATCAAAAGATTACAGAGTCCTACACAATTTGGAGACACAAAGTGGATGCTGAGCGACTAGAGGTCACTCCAGGTGTGGAATTTTACAAAGTCAGTCCTTGGAGTGAATGGCACCGTGGCTCTGGCAGCAGATACGAAGGAATGATGCTCTGGAGAGGAGGTGGGGGACACTCTGCGGTCGGCCGGTGGACAGATGAGGGTCCCAGCTGGAGGTGGGCCTAGAGTTACAGGGGAGAAAAAAAGGTTTTAGAAAGGGATGCTAACTAACTTCCAAACATCGACTGATGGGAGCTCCTAGTACGTGGGCTACACTCTATGAAGCCAGGTGCTAGCTAATAAAATCCCTAGATCTGTACTACCTGCAGGAGCGAGTACACAGCTCGACGGTCTAGAGATCCAAGGCTGTGTATTTCCATCTCTGACCAATCCTGTCAGGACAGGTAGCACAGCACGGGGCAGGCGGCCAATCCGGGGCCTGGCTACCTCCATGACTGCCTACCCACCTCCATAACTGCCTGCCCATTTTTGGCCTTGCACAAGTAACTTAGGTTCTCTGTGCCTGAGTTTCCTCATCTGAAAAACAGGGATAACATTATCTACCTCACAGGGATGTTGTGATAATTAAAATGAAGCATTTAGAAAAGTACAGGCACAAATGAAGTGCCAACAAACGGTTCTTTTTATTATCACTTATTTATTGTGACAGAATAATGACATATTCTGTTTTCTGAGTAAAGAAGACAATCTTAATCCAAAGAGAGAAAACACCATCAGTCTATATTTTTTTTTTGTTTTGCGGTACGCGGGGCTCTCACTGCTCTGGCCTCTCCCGTTGCGGAGCACAGGCTCCGGATGCGCAGGCCCAGAGGCCATGGCTCACGGGCCTAGCCGGTCCGCGGCATGTGGGATCTTCCCGGACCGGGGCACGAACCCGTGTCCCCTGCATCGGCAGGCGGACTCTCAACCACTGCGCCACCAGGGAAGCCCACCAACAGTCTATTTAAAGGCCACCTCCAGGATTTGTGTACTCTTCTGTTAAATCATTAATTCCCACATAATGCTTCAACCTGCAGACACCATGTAGACTGAAGAAAAATTATAAAACTGAATTCATTATTCTTATAGTTTTCCCCCTCCTCCAAGACCTCAGCCCACACAGGATCCTGGGTCTGAGGAACACACAGCTCGGAAAACTAAACTGCACTGAACAAAAATATCTGCATTCACGAAATTACCACAAGTTCCTACTGTAAATCTCATTTCAAAATTTTACTGTTGTTGAATGTTGATAGAGTGGTCTCTGGTGTGTAAACGCTCCAAACCCCGCACCACCTCAGAAAACCAGCGTATTGAGCAATAATAGCTGCAAAGTGGGCCACGATGACAAATGGATTGGGCCGAGTCAGTGCAGCTACAACTGATCAAACAAACTCATCCCAGCGGCACGTCACAAATACCACATGTAGGGCTCCTGGTTGCTCGTTTGAGAATTACCAGTTTGGAAACTGCATGTGAGAAAGTGCACGAATAGGTAACACTAAGTGTTCCAAAACAAAGCCTCAGTAGAGAATAAAAAGCCGAGCAGAGGGCATCATTATTTAGGTCTGTGGCTTGTAAGAATCTGTGTGACACATTCCCTAGAGCTAAAAGAGCGCAGCTTTGTAGGATTCAACAAATGGCACAGCAGACAAAACGTATTTTTAAGAGGTAGTGAAAAAGAA
This sequence comes from Phocoena sinus, assembly GCF_008692025.1. Lineage (NCBI taxonomy): Eukaryota > Metazoa > Chordata > Mammalia > Artiodactyla > Phocoenidae > Phocoena > Phocoena sinus. The sequence goes on along the minus strand of NC_045783.1, from coordinate 32,759,644 downwards.
AAGAAGGGGATAAATACTTAGAATCATCTGATCAACTCTTTCCTTTCTCCACGTCTCTGCTGCTGCACGTACTTACAGGAAGTACGGTGTAAAAAACAGGGGTTTTATGGTCCATCAGATTTGGGTTCATATCTCAATACCCGTTAGCTGTGTGACTTGGAGAACATCATTTAGTATATTTGTACCTTGGTTTGCTTATCTGTAAAGTGGGGGAAATCCTCTGCAGAATCTTGTGAGAATTGGAAAACACCGTTTGAATAATAGCGGGCACATAGCAGGTACCCTCAAAACGGCAGCTACTATTATGACTGTTGCCCTGGGAAGGAACTGGTCTGCTCTGGTACAATCTGTTTCTGTGCGGCCTGTGAATTAGTGACGGATGCCTGCAGACAAAGTCAATCAGGCAAGCACAGCAGCAGAACACATGACTGGACTTGGCAGAAACAGTGAAGTACAATGTTTTTGTCACTCAGAAGGCTGGGCTAAGGTGCTGTGGCTTCCACGTGATTTCCCACAGATTCCCATCAGTATCCACCAATTTGTTTCTCACTTGTTCAAGGTCATTATATGGATATATAAGAACATAAACATTCTAAAAAGAATGAAAATGTATGGTTCTACCCACTAGAGGTAAGTGTTCTTCTAAAGGGCTATGAAGCCACTTAAATAAATGAAATATTTAGAATCTCCCTACCCCACTCTGAAACGTTTCTTTGGTTATTAAAGCCATTTGTCGTTTAGGCAGGGAAATCTCTGAACTGATTCTTATATGCAAGATCCATCTATTAAAATGTCTAGGATAGTTTTAAAATATTAAAATAAGATGCCTCCCCCCGAAAAAAAAACCTCTCAAAACCCCCAAAACAAAGTAACAACTAAACCAGTCTGAAAACAATACAGGGGGAAGAAAAAAAATCAGGATTAAATTCTCTATCACTTGGGTTATAGAATTTGGTTTAAATACACATTTTAAATATCAAGCCAGTACAGAGGATGAGCCACTACTTACAATGCAGGGAAGAAAATTCACGCATCCTACAAAATTACAAAAATTGCACATAAATCATATAATTTCATATTTACCTTTAATCCTATGGTTTATCTTCCACTGCTCATGCCTCTGTCTTCATAAATAGTAATTTCAATCTAAACAGCATGGCTGTTAAGAAAACACACTAAAGAACAGAACATAGAAAAAGGGACCACGGCAAGATGATAGGTATGATCTGTGCAGACTTGTCTTTATTTATTTTAAATTATTACTTAATTTAAATTCTTATTTAAATAATTAAATTATTTAAATAATTAAAAATTATTTGCTTTACTTATTTTGAATTATTAAAATTTTCTCCTGCTTGAGTTAAACACGATGTTTTCTACACCTTGCTAAAAATTTAAGAACTGTAATTGCTTGTAGTATACCACATGTAGCTCCTCCCCAAACACTGATTATTCATCTTTTGAAAAAAAAAAAAAATCTGAAAAAGGATGCTTTATTGTAGAACTAAGGAGGGGGCTCTTAACTGAGCATCCATGGAGGTAATGAAGTCAGGGGTTCAAAATGCCCTGAATTATATGCAAACTTTTTCTTGGGAAATAGCTCACAACGTCTAAAAGTTTAAGAACCATTGCTGCTGAGTATAATAAAACTGTTGAAATTATTATCAGCCGGAAGGCCTGGGGTTATCTGACCTAGGTTTTAAAAGAAAATTTATTTTACCCAGTTATTTATTTTACTCCCATTATCAAGCTAAATTGGTTTTTTTGCAATTTTATTTATGAAATTCACTTTGTGATTTTCAAAGCTTGCTGCCTCTAAAAATACACGCAGTATGTCAAAGGTAATGAAATGATACATCTGGCAGCTGTGGCTGATTTCAATGAGCCAGATGAACCCACGGATCTGTGATTCATCTGGACAACCTTGCTGCACGTTAGGAGTTCATGCATTTCAAAGGGGCTTTGGGTCCAGCCTCTGCAGCTGAAATGCATGACTCACACCACTCCCATTATTACTACAAGATGCCACAGAGCCACCAAGATGACGGCAACCCGAGCACTACACAATGCACAGAGACCAGCATGATACAGAGGAAGGAGAGGCGTGCGTCAAGGGAGAGTGCTGGAGCTGGGGGGCTCATGGCGGGTGTGCCTTCTCACAGAAGAGTCCTAGGGCAAGTACGGCAGTAAGGGAGTTAAATTCTCTCCTGCCGCTGCTCGACAGGACCGATCAAAAGGTTCTGTTTACAGATATTGAGACCTTGTGATCTAGGCTGAAAAGATACAACTCGAAGTCCTCTCTCGATGGGATCTGTCAGGAGGAGGCCTTGGGGAGCATAGATCTTCTCATTCTGCTCTTGAATGTATTTGGAGACTTTCTTCAGAACCTGACAAAAAGAAACACCACAGCTTTTTATAAATGTCATCAGATTTCCCTGTGAAGCATCAGCTGGACCTCAAAATATTCAGGCAGTGGAATTAGTTTTCAAAGCAAGAATGGGTGTTCACGTGGAGGGACGGCCCTGACTAGGTGGCTAAGGCCACAGGGCTCCCGACACCGCCTCCCCCCAGTCCCGAGCACCATCCACACAGTTCAAGTGCCACAGCAGATGCGGCCTCACGGTGGCACGAGAGCCACGCTCTCCCCTCCCGGTCACCTTCATCCTGGTTGCGGAGAAATACAAGGTGACTATATACACGAGGGTTGGCATGCTTTCCCCTTCTCTACTCATGAAGTGCGCATCATGTGACCTCTTCTGATATCAAGGGAAGCTCTTGGCCTTCTCCTTAATACTTAAGAACTGCTTCTCGGGACTTCCCTAGTGGTCCAGTGGTTACGACTCGGCGCTTTCACTGCTGAGGGCCCAGCCTCAACGCCCGGTTGGGGAGCTAAAATCCCGCAAGCTGCGCGGCGCAACCAAAAAAAAAAAAAAACATAAAAGACAGAGAGGGAAAAAAGAAAAAAAAAAGAACTTCTCTCCTTTGTACATTTTCATCAATTTTAAGTAATGATACAAGGTAGGCCTACAACAAAGGAGCCCAGTGAGTTTTAAACTGAAAAGTTTATTCCCTTCATCAAGCATGCACGTGCTGGCTGCCATGGAGGTTCTGATGACAAGTGTCTTATATCATTTCCAGGCCTGCGTGGAGCGTTGCTCTGTAGTTCGCTCTTGTGTCCTAGATGGGAACCTCAACCTCACTAAACCTTGTAAGTTTAGTATTAAGCTTGTAAAAGTCAAAGCAAATGTAGACAAAAGCCAGACAGGATATAAAGGAACTTCTGGAAATTGCCAAATCTCCAGCTTTAATAAGGGCAATTCTGAAACAGATAACCTAGAAGAAAATAAATTTTAATAGCTATATACAAAATCAAAGAGTTACATGTTTTATTTCAGATTCAAAGTCATAATAATCCTTTTCTGGCTCTAATCTTCAAAGAGGCTTTGATCCAATTCTTTAATTACTATATGCTTTCTTAAATTCACACTACCAGAATATGATAAAGTCACAGATAAATGTGATCACAACATAAAGGGAAAAGAACTGTATGAAAATGAAGTTGGAAATTAAGAAATGATTTATGTGTGGGTCTATAATGTACCAGGCTAAACTAACAAATTAGGATGTTAAAATTTAGGTGCTTTGGTATAAGTTGATTTAGAATTTAAAACTCTATGTGGTTTGTATAATGAATTTTCTCATTAAAGGACGATAAATAGTTTATTCAGGTTACATCTTTGGGGAGTAATACAATCTAACGTTTTACGCTTTTTTAAAAAGAGCATGATATTATTAAAAGAGCAATCTGCAGGGTTATGAGCAATTTAAGAATACTAGTTCTAAAGAAAAGAGCTTTTCACCAAATTATCTGAAGTACACATGTCATTCTCCTATTCTCAACTCTCAAAGAACCTGAGCGGTGCTAGGTCTTTATGGGCGCTATCTTTCTATCAGCGTTTGTCAATCATGCTGAAATGACATGGGGAAGGAAGTAGCCCATGAAGGTGCCCAACTCAGGACCCTCCATCTTCTCTCCAATTTCCTTCTCAGCTCACCTGCCAGAGCTAGAAACTGGAGAGCCAGTCTCCCCTCACCTCAGTCCATTTATACTCAGGGGTACACTCAGAAAAATGCCTGCATGGCTGGTTTCAAAGAAAGAATTCCTTCAGAACAGCTTTCCTCCCTGTCTCCGTGGGTACAGGTTACTAGCAAAGAAACAGCATTCCTTTATGTGATTCATGCACAACTTTGTCATGCAAGGTTTTTATTTAAACTTTAATAACATTCATGGGCACTTGGGTATCTGTTCAGAAAGAAAACAATTAGTTTTCTTTTTGTGTAAGTTCCAAATCCTCTTACGGTATTATGGTGAAGCCAGCATTGTCCTAACCAAGATGCTTTTAAACTCTTAGTGTCATTAGCAATAGGAAAGCATTAATATGAGTCAACTCAAACCTCATCCCAGACAGGAGAAAGTACCATTCTCACCCCCAAGAAACCTTATGTTGACATATTACTCATAATTTATTATTTTTGGTAAATCAATGTTAAAACAAACTATGATATTGAACAAAATTATCTGTTATCTTCACTCAATAAAACCTCAATTTATATAATATTTACCAAGCTAAACACTCAAACCTCAGGAAAGACTATTATCCTCCTTGAGAACATTAAACCGGAGAAAGCCTACCAGACCTTCAAGGAAAGATATCCTAAGTGAGGCTGCATGAGAGCACCAGGATTTTAGTATTTTCAGAAAGATCTAAGCTCCTCTGATTGTGCTCCTTTCAGATCACAGCCCACGGGCAGGAGGGATGTCTTCTGGTTGATGAACACAGCAGACAGCTCCTGAGAGGAGAACCTTCTACAAGCCCGTTTGTTCCCTGATTATAATGGGCAGCAACAGAGAGGAATAACACTGAAGCCTTTATCTTCACTTTAAATCAATAAATAGCACATTATAGGAAAAAAAATACATGATTGTTCTAGTGGGTTTTAAAAGGCCTATTTACAATTTTCAAAAGTTGAACCCACGTGACTAGCGTAAGCACAATTATATTTGGCTTACTGTTTGTAGACTAGAAGTTTTAGTGTTTAAAACAATAAGGACTACTAAATGACTCAATCCTGTCCTTTCATAAAGTAGAAAATAACGGCACAGAAATTCCTGAGGGACAAACTGGAGAGAGGGGGTGGCTGGGTATCAAAAATACAAATACACGTTTAAAATGTTTTCTTTTAAAAGTACAGGTACATTATATCTTAATTATGGCCATTCCAGTTATTTATTTTGCATGATCTAGTTATTCATGTCCAGTTTCTAAAATAAAATCATGTATTTCTAAAAAGTGACCATGCCTTAAATTTTGGTTTCTTGACTAATTTTACTTGGTTTTTACTTGTGTTTATTAATACTCACTCTACAAAAAGAAAGAGACCTTAACTAGACTTATAAAGTAGTACCTTATATGTTACCTATGAACTCAAGTCCATTATATTTCTGACACTGAGAACTTCCTTCCAAGATTAATAATCAAAAAAATTTTAACTAAGGGTTGCTAAATGTTTTAGTAGATAAACAAACTAGCAGCTGCTAAAAAAGATTACTTATACACTTGAAATAAACTGTACATGTAAGTTCACAAATATCTGATTAAAACATATATATGTATACACTAACTTAATTTTTAAATCTATCTTAAGAAAACTTTATTAAGCATCTACCACATATAAGGCAATTTATTAATTCTAAGACCCATTTTTTTTTTGATTTACCTTTTTTTAAAATCGAAGTATAGCTGATTTACAATGTTGTGTTAATTACTGCTGTACAGCAAATTGATTCAGTTACACATGTATATACGTTCTTTTTCATATTCTTTTCCACTATGGTTTATCACAGGAGATTGAGTATAGTTCCCTGTGCTGTACAGTAGGACCTTGTTGTTTATCCATTCTCTATGTAATAGTTTGCATCTGCTAATCCCAGCCTCCCACTCCCTCCCCCCCCCCAGCCCCCTCCCCCTTGGCAACCACCAGTCTAAGACCCATTTTATGGTTGAGAGAACTCAGACTTGGAGAGATTAACTTGCCCATGATCTCATCATTAGTAAATGACTTGGCTGGCACCCAATTACCAATTTCTTTTTATAACTGAGGTCAGAAGCAGGTATCTGTATCTATTTTAGCAACTGCACACAAATAAATAAAAGTTAATTAAAATCTCATCAACAAATTTAAAAGCTACAGTGAAATGAGAATTCAAGCATCTAATACTCCACTAAGCATGAATAAAATACTCTGGAGGATCTACTTCTACCTTAGATTGACAATATTACACGTCTTTAATGGCCACCCGGCGTGACTGCTTTTACCCACCGTGGTCAGGGGCTCCTCAGGGTGTCCAGGCTCCACCACCAGCGCGTCCCCTGAATTTGTTCACCTCCTTCCATCCCTGCTGCTCTGCTCTCCATCCAAGCTATCACCCTCTCTTGCCTGGACTTCAACAGAGCGTCTTACTTCCACTTTTATTCCTTTTCCCCCCAGAGCCAAGGAATCTCTTTAAAATGAAAATCTAGTCCTATTATTACTCCTGCTTAAAAGCTTTGAGTGGTTCCTCCCTGCAGGGAAATAAAATCTAAGCCTCTTTCCACGGAGCACACACTCCCGGAGGATGCAGGTCCCCTCACCTCCCGAGTCGCCTCCGCCCTCCTCTCCCCACGCCCCGCTCCGCACGGGGGACGCCAGATGCTCTGCATACACTCATCCCTCCGCCTGAAGGGCCCTGGGCTTCCCATCCTTCACGCGGCAGCTTAATGTTACCATCTCAGAGGCCCTTTCTGACCACACGATCTAAATTAGGTCTTTCCTGTATTTTCTATCCTAGGGAAGTTCGTTTTTTTCAAGGCATTTATCACGACTTACAATTCTGTGGGTTTTGTTTCCTTATTATCAGTTTTTACCACTGAGTTATAAACTCCATGACGTCAGCAACCATAGCACATGGTAGGTGTTCAATAAATATTTATAGAATGAATGAATCCCCTGTCCCTTCACTCACCAAATGTATTATTACAGAGAAGCTGGTAAGACAGACAGACTGAAAGCTGATACTGATCCTCTGTAACTCCTGATGTGGAATATTCAGCAGGAATGAGAGTGTGCGACATGGAGAGGGATATAAACTACTCTTCCTCAGTGCTCCCTTTTAGTAACACCAGGAGAATTCGTGTCAGGATGCTAAGGAAGAATGCAGCATCACTGTCAGCCGACAGCTCAAGATATTTTAGCTGCAACTGTATCTGCTCTCCACCACATGGAGTGCAAGACAGTCACAGGGAAACTTCTATCCGGCGGGTATAATACAGATCTCCGTACGGCCTTTCGTTTTCTAATCATGGTCAGAGTTTAACTATCTATTTGGGGTTTACTGCGATTAACATAAATTCATTCACTTAACACACAGTAAATGAGCGCCTCACCTACCCAAGGTATGGCGCTAGGCCTGAAGAGGGACACACCGTCCTTGACCTCAAGGAAAAGACATACTTGAAGGGCAAGTAAGACAAGAATATAAACGGCTACATTCCTAAGTAGAGAGTGCCAAGTGCCAGAAAACAGATACGAGTAAAGCATTGTGGGGATACAGAGGAGAGAACGAATTCCGATTACAGGGGTAGATAAAAAGTTAGCTGAGGGCTTCCCTGGTGGTGCAGTGGTTGACAGTCCACCTGCCGATGCAGGGGACACGGGTTTGTGTCCTGGTCCGGGAAGATCCCACATGTCACGGAGCGGCTGGGCCTGTGAGCCACGGCCTCGGAGCCTGCACGTCCGGAGCCTGTGCTCCACAACGGGAGAGGCCACGACAGTGAGAGGCTCGTATACCGCAAAAAAAAAAAAAAGTTAGCTGAAAGTGGGACTGAGGGACTAGTGAGATTCGGACATGGGAAGAACGGCACTTCAGGTGGAGGAAAACCTCGGAGTTTTTGCGTGGTTGGCTGAAAGACAAAGTGAGGAAGGGGCGCAGGACACAGCTGGAAAGGTGAGCTGGAGGTGGGCTCGAGAAGGGCCTGAAATGGAACCCGGGAAGGCCTCTCACTTTGCAGGAGTGGCAGGGGAGGCATGGCTGTGTTTTATGACACAGCAGCTGTTTGGAAATGGAAAAGAAGGGAAGGAGTGAGGCTCCGGAGACTGTGGCACTGGTCTAGGAGAAAGGTCGTAAGGGCATGAATCAGGGTGGTGGCAGAAGTCATAAAGTTAATGAATGGGAAAATGGAAGCTATTTCAGTCTGACAACTGATAAATTCTCCCCCTCTAGCCCTCCACCTAAAGATGGTCCTGAAAAAGACAGGATGCTACTGAACGAAATGGGGAGGTGACTTCTGGACATCTAGGTTGAGAAGCCGGCAACTCGGGGCCCAGCAGATAGTTGAAAGAGAAGACAAGAACTCAGAGGGGAGGAAAGATGGAGGATAGAAATTTGGGGAAATGAAGAAAGGGCTTCTCAGAAGGCTAGGCAGAATGAGAACATGGATCTTCCACATTCTCCCTAAGTGTAAGCCAATTTGAATATTAACAGGGCAACCTGTTTCTGAAAGACTCAGGGTTCTTTTCTATGTGTCTGGTCATAGAAGCAACAATAAGATCTGAACTATTATTATTATGAATGCCCCTTTAAGTTTTACTGCAACTGTCACCCTGTAAACATAAACCTGTAATAAACCCACCTTCTTTATGATTTTAAGAGATTGTGCGAAAACAGACGTAGGCTTACCTTCTCGTAGTGAGTTTCCATGCACAAGAAGATGGTGTACGCTGTTAGACAAGCCAGGCAGCCTTCAAGATAGGACTGGCCCCCGAGCTTCTCTGCTTCAGCATAAAGGTTATTTAGAGTTCGAACTGTTTCTTCAAATTGTTGCCTATCAATCTGTAAGAAAAAAAGAAGTTAAAAATAAGTTTTGGAAAAAAAGACGAGCACCTCACTCCTGCTTGCTGTCACTAATTTAGGTTGTTGTTTTGTCAACATTCTTATCTGACTGTCCGAAAACAAATTTTTAGGTGATGAAATCTGGACGTAAGTTACTGAAACTGGTTAGTGTTTGTTTAATTTTATCCTTCTTATGGACACTGGATATCATCAAGCCTCAGAATGGTGTCTCTTTATCCTCTATACTGAATCACAGGTAGCTTAATTAAATTATACAATCTTTCCATCTTTCCATTCTCTCATATTCACATTTATGGAGCACCTACCATCAGATATCATGACAGGCCTTAAAGAAAGATGACTAAGATACTTTCTAGTCCTCAAGGCATTTACAGTCATAAGCATAACAGATATGTAACAATAAAAACAAAGTAAGTCAACAGAATACTGTAACTGAGGCATGTATAAAGTATGGTGGGGAAACAAACGGAGGGGTGCATTCTCTTTATCTGGAAAGAGCAGGTCATCTTAAATCAAGTCCCTAAATGCTGGAATCTACTTAGGCAAAAAAGGGAAGTAAGGACATTTTCAGCAGATCAAAAGGTGCAAACTGTATTATTTCCTCACTTCCCATCTCTAAATTAAAGTAACTATTTGGTTACTAAAAGCTGACACCGAACCAGGCAAAATCTCAAACTACTACACAACTCTTCATACCACGGGTTCCTACCACCCTTTTCTAGTCAGTGACACCATGTACACTAACACTACTATTGTATCCTCTTTTCACTCTCATCAACTGCTTTCACTTTCTCCTTCCAGTAGCTCATTACCTGCTTCTTTTAACAGTTCGTGGATTTCAAATCCCAATACTTTGCCCTAGGAAATTTCAAGTCCCATTAGTTGAGTATTTCACCCAATTGTAGCATTCTTGGTAGGTAACAAAGCACAATTTATCTGTCCTTATTCTCCGCTTTCTCTCACACAATATCTCCCTTATTCCTAAAACTAATAACTACTTACATATGAATTCTCTCTTTCATGAAGACTTTACATAGAAATAGACTCAGAAAGAAACTCAAAGAACCTCAGTATACAGTGTGAGACAAAATGTTCCCAAGAACATAATTCTCTGTTAACATACAGAGTACATCTGATGATTTATGACCATCACCCTTAAGCTATTGAAACCCTTTAGGTGAGAGGCAGTTGTTTTGTCCTTCATGTGGAAAACTGTGAGGACTCAATGAGCCAAAGGCATGAAAACTTGAAAGTGGTGGGTGGCTTGACCTGCTTCCAGAACATGAGTGTTTCTGACCGGGGCTGGGTGGGTGGAGATGGTGCTGAGAGCCAGGGCAGCGTCCCTTCACCGAGCCTCCACTTGAAGATGTGCTGCGTTACGAACGGTCACCCAGGCAACCTGTCACCATTCCCAGAAAACAGACTTAGGAGAACAACTCAGTGAACAAGTATTAATGGTAAATTGTTATCTCCACCTGGTTTTGCCTAAGTTAATGCCTTCAGTTTGTCCATCAGTAAAAGCACAAAGGTCCAAATAATTTCAAACACTCGCATTTGATTTACTACGATGTTATGATCTGAGAAAGAAAGTTCTTTGAATTATTTACGTTTCTTTGGACAGAATGATTCAAAACTAGGGAATCAACCCAGAAACATTTTATTTCTTTCAGATCAGAATTACTGATCCTACCAGAAACACTAATTCTTAAAAGTTATTCCAAGATTGCAATGCTTTATAGGTTGGAGGCAAATCATAGATCATAAAAAAAAAAAAATCCAAGGTGGAGAATTCTTTTAAAAAAAGTTTAATTAAAAAAAAAGGCGGGGGGGAATTCCCTGGTGGTCCAGCGGTTAGGACTCCATGCTTTCACTGCCCAGGGCGCAGGTTCAGTCCCTGAAGACCCTGCAAGCCTCACACCTTGGCCAAAAAAAAAAAAAAAAAAAAAAAAAAAGAATAAAAAAGGAAAAAGCATGATGGGCAGCAGTAAGGGCAAGGATACACTTACGAAGGGCTCTACAGAGGTATGGGCCTTGTTCTCATACCCTTCAGGCACCATGAAGTGTGGCTGTCAATGTTCACCCCTCGGTGCCTGCACACTAATATAGCAGCTACATTGACATCTGGAGATATGTGAAGCTGGAGCTAAATGCAAATTTGGACCAATAAATACCGGCAGCCAGAATAGAAATAGGAATCAGGCTCGTCTTCCCAGAATTTCTGTTTCTTGTTGAACTACCTGTCAAAGAATGGGGCTGAAGCTTAAAGAGACTGCAAGTCAAACATAATTTCTACTGACTGGATGTAGAGGCATATTTTTAAAGGGATGCAGGGGAACAAATGCCTCAATTATAGTTCACTCACTTCTCTGCTGCCCAGGCCAAGGGTGCCTAAGATGTCTGTATTTTCGCTAAAGTGAGAATCGAGCTTTCTTTAAAGAACTGTCCTGGCAACAAAGCACTTATACATCAAAGTATTAAGTTCTCACAGGCAGTGAGTAAGTAAACTTGTTAACAGACAGAACTTGTCCTCACTCACAAATTAAAGGGTACAAATGTGTGTGTTTAATGCTTTAAACTCATACAAAACATTTGCATGTTTATTTCTTCCTCTATTAAATTGCCAAGTGCAATGTTCTCACAAAGGGAAAATCAGCCCCAGAGGCAGAGCAATCAGTACAATTTCTAGGGTAAGTAGTAAAAAAACAAGGAAAGAAACTTTGAATTTTCCATCAAACAAAGCAAGGAAAATTTAAATCTGTAATTTAAAATTAATCTCGACACATTTAAAAAAAAAAACAAAGCTTTCCCAAGCAGTTTAAAGTATAAGCTAGTGTTTTAACCCAAACATTAAAAAAAAAAGAAAATTCAAGGGCACAATACCAAATAACATTCCATATAGTACTCAGAATCACAAGCAGTTCTGGGCTACATGAAGTCAAAGAAGTAAAAGGACTCCAGAATTTAGAGACAGCAATTTCCTGTAACAGTGAAGTTCTATGACTACATTGTTTCTCTATTCAGACTATAAAATAAAGGCTCTACCACACACAGAGTGGAAGGCTCATGTCTGATTCTACATACATATATTTGGGTCAATTATGAGTTGGAAGTTTGACTTTTTAAACTTTTAAACAAAGGCATCATGTGACATCCAAATAAGTGTGGTGCAAAAGAACTGTTTACACTCTGATTTGAAAGTACATAAATAGTATTGTCAGAGTTTCAGTGTAAGAGGCTTAAAAGTAACACATTTGATCCATTTCATGTAAGTCCTAAAATGTAAACCATGTTAACTGTGCTGTTAAATTATTTTTAAAAAACAACATTCAGTAGCTCTAACCAAGAAGCAACACGCTCAATGGCAATCAGGTAGGACAACCCACCTCCTCACAAGCCAATTTTAAATGACTGCTACACACTGCTCCAGTAGACTCATCAACACCTACTTACTCCACAGCCAGCACTTCTCAGCTCCACACCCATGCCCAATGACCTCTCAGTCCCGCACCCACCCCTTGTCAAAGAGGAAAGAGCCACAAAACCTGCTCCCATCTAACCAGAAATTGACCTCTGAACAGGAAACACACAGGTTTATCTTACAAAGCTCAAGACCAAACAGTCTGTCTTTGGGTGTATGAACACATGTGGGCACAAGAAGACACACATACTTACATACGCTCACATCGCTGTACCTTTAAAGTAAGATACAATAATCATTACCATTATTTTTCCTAAGTCTGAAAAAAGGGGAAGCACATCCCTTTTTGCATGCAAGGCTGCCCCAAAGACCCACATCCTGATGACAATTCTGACCTGAAAGCCAACACAGTACAGGTGTCTCCCAGCTATCAGAACTGCGAGGGACAAGTTGAGGGCCTCGTTCTGAGATATTTCCCTGCCCAGGCCCATCCAATGCTCTGCGTTTTCCAGGTTCAAGGCCTGTCTGCACTGCCTAGCACAGCCCTTAATAATAAACCCTTCCAGCCAAGCAGTGTGGCCGGCACTGTGGCCACAGACGTCAGTCACGAAAATGATATTTATTTCCCTGGCGTGGTGAGGTTGGAGGATGCAGCTTACAACACGCTGAGGTAGGTGGCCTGGAGCGCCAGGAATTAGTTCCTCATCACTGTGGTCAATGACCCGGGGTGGGGTGGGGATGGCCAGGGAAGACGGCGGCGCAAACATCAGGCCCTGGGCACCACGGAGCTCCACCAGGTCGTCAGACCGGGGGCTTGGCTTTATTCCTTGTCATCCAAACACCAGGTCTTGCTTAGAGGCCCTTTTCGCACATCCCCAGCCCAGGCTCCTTCTGTGCCTGCTCCTCCCAGACCCGCACTCCCTGTCGCCCCGGGGGAGGCTCCCGGCCTCGCCCCAGAGCATGTGCGGGGAGTCCGGCTGCTTACCCGGTTCTCCAGCTCCGCGGGGAACTTGGTCTGGAACTGGCAGCGGGTGCCACTGCTGTAGTCTCGCTGAATGAAAACCTTCCCGGACACTGGCGCCTGCTGCGGCCTCATGGCGAGGACAGGACGGGCCGCGCTGCGGGTTCGGGGGACACCAACCACGGTCAGATCTCCGGCCTGGACCCAGGACTCCAGCCCGCCAGCCCCGCAGACCCACCCACCGCCCAAAGCAGCCCAAGGCCTCCCCGCCCCACTCCCCTTCACCCATGCTTTCACCGCGGGCCTTCAGCTACCTCCCGGGCCAGGCCCCGCGCCCCCCAGAGCCCGGTTCGGCCCGGGAAACACGAAACCGCCTCCGTTGCCCTCCAGCGGGTGTCGCACCGCCTACGCCGTCACTTACGTCCTGCCGCAAAAGGCCTCTTTCCTCGCCCCTCAACTCGGCCTCCTACCTCGAGTCTAGGACCCACCCACTCCTCCGGCCGTAAAGCGATCCTGCCGAGGCTGCGCGCTGCGGTGCGGGGGCGGGCACCGTGGGCGGGGCCAGGGCCTACTCCGTCCCCCACCTAGCACGGAGGAGTCCATCCGGAAGGAAAAGGCCGGGCGGGGCCTCAGGGCGGGGCCGGAGGGCGGGGCTGCAGGACCCGGGGGGGCGGGGTTGCGGGGCGGGGCGACGGGGAGAACGGTGGAGACGGAGTTCATCTGAGGGTGCAAAGGGTTCGAGAATCGGGATTTCCCCGGTGTGTCATTTCCCTGGTGTGTCATTTCCTCGTTATCATGGCGGCATAGTTTCTGGTCACCGATTGTAAGGGTTTATTTTCACTCTTGATTGGAAGTCTCAGTTTACAAGTGGGACACCACCCAACTCTACAAAACAACTGCTCACACAGATTTACAAATGAAAAGCAGGCTTGGCTGGGGACGGTCGGTTTGGCAATGGGCGGGGGGAGGAAGGGAGGAGGGAGAAGCTGCATGGGCTTCATTGTCAAGCATCCCTCCTTCAGCTTTCCTGGAAGTGTTGTCTTTCCTTCTACCCCAAAGATTTTCATCCAGCAGTCCAGCCTCCACCCCTCCTGAGAGGCTTGCCAAGGGCCCTTACCCACCCACCCCCCACCCCCAGCTCGGCGTACCTTTGCAAGGCAGCCACGGAAGCCCTTTATCTGGTGTGCCTGGCTGATACAGTAGTCCACCTTTGTTTTGCTTTCCCAGGTTTCAGTTACCTCCGCCCCCACCCCCAGTCAACCTCAGTCTGAAAATATTAAATGAAATAAACAATTTATTAAATGAAATAAACAATTCATGTTTTAAGTTGTGTGCCTATTCTGAGTAGCGTGATGGAATGTCTTGCTTTTGGCTCCATCCCTTTGGTATCCCCAATCATCCATGTCCACTCCTGACGTCCCATCATTGACATCATCATGATCCAGGATCTCCCAAAGCAGATGCTCCTCTCTGACCTATTATCAGGTCAATAGCAGCCTAACGCTGTCATTCACCTCACATCATCTCATCGCGTAGGCGTTTTATCATCTCACATTATCACAAGACGAAGGCTGAGTACAGTACAATAAGATTCTGAGAGAGACCACATTCACATAACTTTCATTACAATATATTGTTATAACTGTTCTATTTTGTTAGTCTCTCACTGAGCCTAATTTATAAACTAAAATTTATCATAGGTATGTATATGTAGAAAAACAGTATATATAGGGTTTGGTACTATCTTCAGGCATCAAACTAGTACTTTGGTACTAGTTTCAGGCATCCACTGGGGTTCTTGGAATGTACCCCCCGCCTTGGGTAAGGGGGACCAATGTATAACCTGTTAGCACCACTCTCTGATACTGCCTACTATATATTAAAAAAATTTTCTCTTATTGTATTTTAAAAACAGCTTTATGGGAGTATAAATAGCATACAATAAACTGAATATTTAAAGCAGACAAATTGGTAAGTTCTAACATGTATACAACCATGAAACCATCACCTCAATCAAGAGAATTCCTTTCTTCAGTCCCTTTCCCCAGGCACTGATCTACTTCCTGTCACTATACATTAGTTTGCATTTCCCTGAATTTTATATGAAATGAATCACACAGTATGTGTTCTTCTTGTCTGGCTTCTTTCACATAGACTAATTATTTTGAGATTCATCTGTTGTGCTGTCAAGAATTCATTCCTTTTTGTTGCTGGATAGTATTCCATTGTAGGGACACCCACAGTTTGTTTATTCATTCATGAGTTGATCGACATTGGAGTTGCTTCCAGTTTTTGGCTATGACAAGTAACGCTGCTGTTGCACATTCTTCTGCAAGCCTTTGTATAAATATATGTTTTCCTTTCTCTTGGGTAAATACCTAGGAGTAGAATGTCTGGATCATAGGATAAGTATCTGTTTAACTTTTTAGGAAGCTGCCAAACTAGTTTCCAAAGTGGTTGTACCATTTTACGTTCCCACCAGCAGCAAATGAGAGTTCCAGTTGCTCCACATCTTTGCCAATACTTGTATTGTGGTATCCCCTTGTGGTTATAACTCTAGGTTTTCTATGCCTAATGATTCTGAACATCTTTTCGTGTATTTATTTGCCATCCATATATCTTCTTTGATGAAGTATCTTTTCAAATCTTTTGCCATTTTTTATTTGTGTTTATTTTCCTGTTTTGAGTTTTGAGACTTATTTGTATATTCTAGAGCAAAGTCCTATATCAGACATATGGTTTGCAATCATTTTTCCCTATTCTGTGGCTTGTCTTTTTAGTCTCTTAACACATTCCTGGGTTTGGGGGGATTAGGGTGTGGACATCTTGAGGAAGGCATTATTCTGCCTACCACAGGTATGAAGTTCATTTTTCCCCTCCATTCGATTATCCAATTGTTCTAGCACCATTTGTTGGAAAGACTCTCCTTTCTCCACTGCATTGCCTTTGTACCTGTGTTGAAAATCAGTTTGTGTGTGTGTGTGTGTGTGTGTGTTACTGGATTTTCTGTTCTGTTCCATCGTCTAATCGTGTTTTGCATTAAATGTCTACTAGTGTTTGTCTATGAAATTGATGCTTCCTTACTGCCTCAGTAAGATCTCTTGGGAGTTGTTTTCCTACACACTTAATATTTGCAGTTGGGAACACCCTGAAACAGGTAGGTAAAACAGTTTCCACCCTCAAACTGTCAGTTTAGTGGAGTAAACAAAGAAAACAGTTTTCATACAATGTGTACAAGGGTAATATTTTTGGAAATATTTCTCAATGTACTTACCCTAGGGAAAGTACAACCCAACTCTTGATGCTTGGGAAGAGGGACCTGGTTGAAAGAGGGATTAAGGGACAATAAGTCAGAGTAAATGTCTTTGCCTACCCCCTTCACACAATCATGTGTCTGTATTCTTTTGGGAGGAAACTGCCGGGGGAGGGAAGGAGGACGAAGGGGGAGTCCAGGATGCCAGGACATCTTGCTCACTGCTTCTCAAGGTTTAGAACAGAAAGTCCCTCTTCCAGCATCAAACCGGCAATCAGAGGAGCCCAGGTGCCACACAGGTGGCGGGTGAGAGAGGCCAAGACCGGTGGGCCAGAGTTGGTGCTCCAAGGTCTGTGCCTGTGACTGGGGGAACCAGAAACCCCTCTGTGGAAATGCCCAGAGATCCGGGGACACGGAAGAAGCCTGGGGCGGGGATGAATAGGCTGCAGAACGCAAGGGCCTTCAGCTGGGCATGCATTTTTCTACATTGCTGCCAGCGTGATGCTCAAAAGGCTCATGTGTGCCCTACTGCACCTCAGTGAAGAGCAGCACAAGATGTCCAGAGGCTAAGCAGGGCAAGCTAGACCCGGGAGGTTGCCAGAGCAAGAGCCCAGCTCCCCTTCCCGCAAATCGGAATGCTATGCAAGCTCCTCTACAACCTGGATTTCCTCCAGGAGGAGGGACTCAGAGTTGACTGCACTTAAAACCTAACCCAGGTTAAAAAAAAATACTCGGAAGGGAAGCTTTTTTGAATAGACAACTTTAAGTGCCCCCCTCCCCTGCTAAAGTAGCAATAAAGAGAATAAAGAGAAAATCAAGTTATATTTCTTTAGCCCAACTATCACAGCCTCTAAATTTCACCTCTCGAAGCCAGCACCTGGAAAGTTATCCCCAAAGATGTGAAATCTGATCGTCCATATGAATAGGAAGGGGTTAAAGGGGAGAGGTGGGCTCTCTCCTGCACTTGAGTTTGTTTTGGTACCAGTGATTAGGGTTGAGCTTCTACCTAATTACTTTTGTTCCTTGGTATCCATGGGGGATTGGTCCTGGGACCCTCATAGATACCAAAATCTGTGGATGCTCAAGCCCCCTATATAAAATGGTGTAGCACAGATGGCCCCCCATGTCCACGGGCACCGCAGGCTTGTTGAATCCGAGGATACAGAGGGCCCACTCTGTTGAGGGAGATAAGTGTGACTATGGAATTACTTTTCTCCCAGCGAGACTGGTTAAGGATCAGAGATATACTTTTACCTTAGTGGCTCCCAAGCTGTTTTTCTGCCTCGATATACCAGATGGACGACAATTGCATTGATGAAACACTTCCACAGACGTGCCTAGATCAAGGACTATGGTCCAGAGAAAACATTTCCATTTGCATCAGTCTTCATCCTCCTCCTCCTTCCCCTACTTTTCCTCCTCCTCTTTTTTTTTTTTTTTTTTTGTGGCCCCTCCCATTGCGGAGCACAGGCTCCAGACTCGCAGGCCCAGCGGCCATGGCTCATGGGCCCAGTCACTCCACGGCATGTGGGATCTTCCTGGACCGGGGCACGAACCCGTGTCCCCTGCATCGGCAGGCGGACTCTCAACCACTGCGCCACCAGGGAAGCCCTCAAGTGACCCTTATTTTATTTAATACTGGCCAAGGGTAGTGATGCTAGAAATTCGGATATGCCAAAGAGAACCTGTGAAAGGCTTCCTTTAAGGGAAAAGGTAAAAGTTCTCCACTTCCTAAGGAAAATAAATCATATGCCATGGCTGCGGAGATCTATGGTAAGAGCCAATCTTCTGTCCATGAAATTGTGAGGGAAAAAGAAATTTGTGTTAGTTTTGTTGTCACACTTCAAACGACAAAAGTTACAGTCACAGTGTATACAGGGCACAGTGTTTAGTTAAGATGGAAAAGGTATTAAATTTGCACAGTAAGATATTTTGAGAGGAGAGAGAGACCACATTCACAGAACTTTTACTACAGTATATTGTTATAATTGTTTTATTTTTAGTTATTGTAGCTAATCTCTTACTGTGACTAATTTATAAATTAAACTTTATTATAGGTGTGTACAGGAAAACATATAGTCTGTATAGAGTTCGGTACTATCTGAGGTTTTAGGCATCCGCTGGGGGTCTTGGAACGTATCCCCTGCAGATAAGGGGGGCTACTATAATACTATAATATGAATCAGACACAGTCTATGATCCATGACCCTATGTTAGCTCCAAATGATCTTCTATATGTTTTCAAAACTCCTTCAATATTTTAACTGGCTGAAGTCAAGCTACTGGTCTCTAGCCTTGAAACTTTATTCTTTTCTCTTTTGAAGCTTGAGTCCACTGTCTGTGTCTAGTTTCTTTGAAACCTACATGTTTATTTTATTACTCTGTCCATGATAAATTCTCAAGAAATGATTTGACAACGAATTCATCCAACAAATATTTATTGAGCACTTACTCATATGAAGATGAAGGGGTGAGAAAAGCATGGAGTAAGTCCTAGCAAGCAGGAGGGTGGGAGTGGGGAGATTATAGCAGGTAGATAAGCTTGAAGGAGGAGATGGGATTTAACGGATGGAGAAGTAATAGGATATTCCAGCCCTGTGTCCAGGGAATGATGAGTATACCTGGGGGCGTGGTAAATTTTACATCTCACCTTGACTTGGCCAAGGGCCGCCCAGATAGCTGGGTGTGTCTGTGACAGTGTTTGCAGAAAAGACTAGCATTTGAACTGGTGGACAGAGCACAGCAGGTGGCCCTCCTCAGTGTGGGTGGGCATCACCCAATCCACCAAGGGCCTGAATGAAACAAAAAGGTGGAGGAAGGTTGAATTTGCTCTCCACCTGGCTGACTTGAGCTGGGATGTTGATCTTGTCCTGCTCTCAGCACTTGTTGTTCTCAGGACCTCAGACCCAGACTGGAATCTACAACATCAGCTTCCCAGCTCTTGGGTCTTCCAACTGCATCAGCAATTTTCCTGGGTCTCCAGTGTGCAGAGAGCAGATTGTGGAACTTCTCAGCCTCCATAGTTGCATGAGTCTCTTTATACCTAAACCGGTCAGTCTGTCTGTCTTTCTGTCTGTCTCCTTCTCTCTCTGTCTCTCTCTCTCTCTGTGTCTGTCTCTCTCTATATATATGTATGCATGCTTCGCTTCTTTGGAGAACCCTGGCTAATACACCTGGAGTGATAGACTTTGATGTCTGTCTGGGTGAGGGCAAGGTGGGTGTCAGGGTAAAAGACCTTCAACAGAGAAGAGAGATAGTGGTAAAAATCTTACATCCTTTTACATGCCCCTCTATTGTCTATTCTTCTTCAAGATAAATGAACCAGTTCCCTTTGTCTTGTAAGGTAGGATCTCTTTTCCAAAGCTCCAGTCTTTTTGTACGACTCTCGGACCCTTTTGGTGTTTAGAACTAGAGGCAGGACTCCAGTAAGAGCATTCATCTGTGCTGAAGATGATCAGAGAATGGCCTTTAGTCCTTTCATTGTAAACTCTATTTCTTTCTGATCAGGACAAAGCAAGCTTTTCAATATGGGACACTATTCTGTATCACTGACTCATGTTCAACTTTTGACCCAGAGATCATTTTCAGCCCTGCTTACAAACAGCTTTCTGTGCTGCAGTTTATTTCCCTCTTCAGCTACCGTCCCTCTCAGGTTTTGTTCTGTTTGTGCCTGACCACTTTCTCTGAGGTCCTTCACCAGGATTTGAATTGAAAGATGTACTTATACTAAAGAAATTTGAGACTGTGCTCCCTGGCCATGCTCGTGTTGCTAACCAAGTCCGCCATTTCATCCAGCATTGTTTTTTGGTTGTTTCCTTCTAAAGCATCGAGGCAGAACTAGACGGGAAGATCACACCCATTTTTTAAAATTAATTAATTAATTTATTTTTGGCTGCATTGGGTCTTTGTTGCCGCACACGGGCTTTCTCCAGTTGCGGCGAACGGGGGCTACTCTTCGTTGTGGTGCACGGGCTTTTCATTTGGTGGCTTCTCTTGTTGTGGAGCCTGGGCTCTAGGTGCACAGGGTTCAGTGGTTGTGGCGCACAGGCTCAGTAGTTGTGGCTCGCGGGCTCTAGAGCGCAGGCTAAGTAGTTGTGGCGCACGGGCTTAGTTGCTCCGTGGCATGTGGGATCTTCCTGGACCAGGGCTCAAACCCGTGTCCCCTGCATTGGCAGGTGGATTCTTAACCACTGTCCCACCAGGGAAGTCCCCAGACCCATTTTCTTAGTTTACATTTCTTGTTTCCAGAGCGCACTCATATGATGGACAGAACTGCAAGGATCATTGTCTCTTTGTGTTCATGCATTTGAACACAAGTTAGCTCCTGTTTCAGAAGCGTGCCTGTCTTTATTGCATTTTCAAGTTAGCTTCTGTTTCAGAAGCTTGCATGTCCTTATTGCATTTTGAGATTGCATTATTAGCATATCTGAGTTGACAGCATCTGTTCCTTCCCAATTAAATCCCACCATCCAAAGCCACACGTTCCCCAGTTTCAGAAAGCAGGCTGAACAGTTGCCTAACAGTCGTCCTGAACACTTTCCCCATGAAAGAGCTGTTCTTGCTTGCACTTTTGTTTCTTTCATTGTGAAGAAGAGTGGATTCAACTATGTCATTAACAGGGGTCCTTTGCCTTTACTGTTTGTGCTAAACATGCAGAACTCTCATCTCTGAAGTGCGTGGTGGGCGCAGGTTTGGAGATTTCAGACTCTCTTCACCAGCACAGTGTAGATTCATAGAGCTGGAAGCAATGTGGCTTCATGGACGTACAGCCTGTGTGGTTGCACCTGGCTCAGGGCTTGTGTGGACCCCAGGATGCTGTTGCATCTTGACATCCTTCATTTTTGAACATGGAGGGGGCTCCAAATTTTCATCTCGTCATAGCTGGGAAGAATAAGAGAGCATCACACCATCACTATCTTGGGTAGATGTGTCAACTGAAGAAAAACGCATAACCTACAAGTTGCAAGTTATGTTTTATTCAAGGAACTTACTGAGGACTATAGCCCAGGAGACAGCCTCTCAGATAGCGCTGAGCAATTGTTCTGAAGAAGAAAGGGAGGAGCCAGGATACATAGGAGTTTTGCGGTACGCGGGCCTCTCACTGCTGTGGCCCCTCCCGTTGCGGAGCACAGGCTCCGGGCGCAGAGGCTCAGCGGCCATGGCTCACGGGCCCAGCCGCTCCGCGGCATGTGGGATCTTTCTGGATCGGGGCACGAACCCGTGTCCCCTGCATCGGCAGGCAGACTCTCAACCACTGCGCCACCAGGGAAGCCCCTACATAGGAGTTTTTGTTCAAAAAACCCATGTAGTAGAACATCAAAACATTATCGCTAATCACAAAAACAGACACCGCAAGTTAATGATTTTAGTGCTTTTATATGTATGGGAAGATGCAAGAGCCTGAACTCATTGAAACTATTCCTTAACTATCTAGGGCCAGTATCCTGCTTTTCTCCACCCTGAATTCCCCTCAGGGCGCAACGTCAGGGGTGGCTACCGTGGCTGGTGGCTTGATGGCGTTGTTTATCGGAATGGCAGGTGATTTTTTTTTGTCCACAGATGATTAACCTGCTGTCTCTTCATGGAACCTGATTCAATGTGAATTTTGATAAAAGTGGAAAAGAAAAAGAATCTCTCTTAGAATTGAATCTTCCTAGAGCTAGAAGGGCCTGGTAAGTTCTGCTTCAGGTATCCTTCTTAGAGTGGAGCACTGTTAAACCATCTTTGTGACTTATAGGGATGAAGACTTCACATCTCCCCAAGAGGTCCTTTCAAGTCCACTGCAGGCTATACCCAGTTTTCTCATAAAGGACAAATACCCGTCCGACATGAAGGATTAATGCCTATAGTATCTTCATAGTAATATGCATTCCAGGGCATTGGAAAAATGAGAATTGAGGCTGTCAGTAAATTTAAGATTTTTTTCCCCCTGAGAGCTAGC
Source organism: Phocoena sinus (assembly GCF_008692025.1). Taxonomy (NCBI): domain Eukaryota; kingdom Metazoa; phylum Chordata; class Mammalia; order Artiodactyla; family Phocoenidae; genus Phocoena; species Phocoena sinus. Next base: position 32,737,121 of record NC_045783.1, on the reverse strand, counting down.
ATTGTTGAAGAAGGATGCATACTTAGATCTTTGCTTTGGAAGGGGGTTAGTAAAATTACTCCCCTCTTGACATTTGACCATGGAGACTCCTTTACAGAGGGGAGGAGTTGGAGCATTCAGGGCTAGAAGATAATCGAGAGGAATGAAGGAAGGAAGGACCACCCCGCCACCGGCAAAAGGGAGAGAAGATGGAGGCCTTGGGGAGGATATTGTTTGGGATGGCTACATTACTGGCCATTGATTCGGTATGTTCTAGAATCCTCTCCACTTTCTAAACCATGCATCCATACATGTTATTAAACCCTGCCCTGTATAAAGCATGGCACACTCTGTGCATCCCTGAGCCCCTCACACCTGTCCTGCTGGGTGATGCTGAACCATGTGGTCTCCATATTGTTTGGGTATGTTTTTAATTCTTTCATGTAAGACTTGTACAATGTCCCTAGTAAACTCCATCTTGCCCTTGAAAATCAGTCTTATTCATGCCCTTCCTGCTTTAGTGAATCTCCTGCATTTAACCAGCTCCGTTTTTCTTTCTCAAGATTGCTTTGGCTATTCATGGTCTTCTGTGTTTCCATACAAATTGTAAAAATTTTTGTTCTAATTCTGTGAAAAATGCCATTGGTAATTTGATAGGGATTGCACTGAATCTGTAGATTGCTTTGGGTAGTATAGTCATTTTCACAATATTGATTCTTTCAATCCAAGAACATGGTATATCTCTCCATCCGTTTGTGTCATCTTTGATTTCTTTCATCAGCGTTTTATAGTTTTCTGAGTACAGATCTTTTGTCTTCTTAGGTAGGTTTATTCCTAGGTATTTTCTTCTTTTTGTTGCAGTGGTAAATGGGATTGTTTCCTTAATTTCTCTTTCTGATTTTTCATTGTTAGTGTATAGACATACAAGAGATTTCTGTGTATTAATTTTGTATCCTGCAACTTTACCAAATTCATTGATTAGCTCTAGTAATTTCCTGGTGGCTTCTTTAGGATTTTCTTTGTGTAGTATCATGTCATCTGCAAAGAGTGACAGTTTTACTTCTTCTTTTCCAGTTTGGATTCCTTTTATTTCTTTTTCTCCTCTGATTGCCATGGATAGGACTTCTAAAACTATGTTGAATAATAGTGGCAAGAGTGGACATCCTTTTCTTTTTCCTGATCTTAGAGGAAATGCTTTCAGTCTTTCACCATTGGGAGTGATGTTTGCTGTGGATTTGTCATATACAGCCTGTAATATGTTGAGGTAGGTTCCCTTTATGCCCACTTTTTTTTTTTTTTTTTTTTTTTTTTTTGCGGTACGCGGGCCTCTCACTGTTGTGGCCTCTCCCGTTGCGGAGCACAGGCTCCGGACGTGCTGGCTCAGTGGCCATGGCTCATGGGCCCAGCCGCTCCGTGGCATGTGGGATCTTCCCGGACCGGGGCACGAACCCATGTCCCCTGCATCGGAAAGTGGACTCTTAACCGCTGCACCACCAGGGAAGCCCTATGCCCACTTTTGAGAGAGTTTTTGTTGTAAATCGGTGTTGAATTTAGTCAGAAACCTTTTCTGCATCTATTGAGATGATCATATGGTTTTTATTCTTCAGTTTGTTATATGGTGTATCACATTGATTGTTTTGTGTATACTGAAGAATCCTTGCATCCCTGGGATAAATTCCACTTGATCATAGTGTATGACCCTTTTAATGTGTTGTTGGATTCTGTTTGCTAGCATTTTGTTGAGGATTTTTGCATCTATGTACATCAGTGATGTTGGCCTGTAATTTTCTTTTTTTGTGATACCCTTGTCTGGTTTTGGTATCAGGGTGATGGTGGCCTTGTAGAACGAGTTTGGGAGTGTTCCTCCCTCTGCAATTTTTTGGAAGAGTTTGAGAAGGATAAGTGTTAGCTCTTCTCTAAATACTTGATAAAATTCACCCGTGAAGCCATCTGGTCCTGGGCTTTTGTTTGTTGGAAGATTTTTAATCACAGTTTCAATTTCATTACTTGTGATTGGTCTGTTCATATTTTCTATTTCTTCGTGGTTCAGTCTCGGAAGGTTGTACCTTTCTAAGAATTTTTCCATTTCTTTCAGGTTGTCCATTTTATTGGCATATAGTTGCTTGTAGTAGTCTCTTATGATCCTTTGTATTTCTGAGGTGTCAGTTGTAACTTCTCCTTTTTCATTTCTAATTTTATTGATTTGAGTCCTCTGCCTTTTTTCTTGATGAGTCTGGCTAGTGGTTTGTCAATTTTGTTTATCTGCTCAAAGAACCAGCCTTTAGTTTCATTGATCTCTGCTATTGTTTTCTTCATTTCTATTTCATTTATTTCTGCTCTGATCTTTATGATTTCTTCTCTTCTACTAACTGTGGTTTTGTTTGTTCTCCTTTCTCTAGTTGCTTTAGGTGTAAGGCTAGGTTGTTTATTTGAGATTTTTCTCATTTCTTGAGGTGAGATTGTATTGCTATAAATTTCCCTCTTAGAACTGCTTTTGCTGCATCCATAGGTTTTGGGTCATTGTGTTTTTGTTGTCATCTGTTTCTAGGTAGTTTTTGATTTTCTCTTTGATTTCTTCAGTGATCCATTGGTTATTTAGTAGCATACTATTTAGCCTCCATGTGTTTGTGTTTTTTACAGTTTTTTTTTCCTGTAATTGATTTCTAATCTCATAACCTTGTGGTTGGAAAAGGTGCTTGATATGATTTCAATTTTCTTAAATTTACCGAGGCTTGATTGGTGACTCAAAATGTGATCTATCGTGGTGAATGTTCCGTGTGCACTTCAGAAGAAAGTGTATTCTGCTGTCTAATGTGTCACTTAATGTTTGTATTTACTTATTAATTTTCTGTCTGGAAGATCTGCCCATTGGTGTAAGTAGGGTGTTAAAGTCCCTCACTATTATTGTGTTACTGTCAATTTCCCCTTTTATAGCTGTTAACATTTGCCTTATGTATTGAGGTCCTGCTATGTTGGTGCATAAATATTTACTATTGTTATATCTTCTTGGATTGATCCCTTAATCATTATGTAGTGTCCTTCTTTGTCTCTTATAACAATCTTTATTTTAAAGTCTATTTTGTCTGATATGAGAATTGCTACTCCAGCTTTCTTTTGATTTCCATTTGCATGGAATGCCTGTTTCCATCCTCTCATTTTCAGTCTGTATGTGTCCCTAGGTCTGAAGTGGGTCTCTTGAAGACAGCATATATATGGGTCTTGTTTTTGTATCCATTCAGCCAGTCTGTGTCTTTTGGTTGGAGCATTTAGCCCATTTACATTTTAAGGTAATTATTGATATATATGTTCCTATTGCCATTTTCTTAATTGTTTTGGGTTTATTATTTTTTTCTTCCCTTCCTCTTTTGTTCTCTTCTCTTGGGTCTTTTGCCTAGAGAAGTTCCTTTAGCAATTGTTGTAAAGCTGGTTTGGTGGTGCTGAATTCTCTTAGCTTTTGCTTGACTGTAAAACTTTTGATTTCTCCATTGAATTTGAATGAGAGCCTTGCTGGGTAGAGTAATCTTGGTTGTAGGTTTTCCCCTTTCATCACTTTAAATATATCATGCCACTCCCTTCTGGCCTGCAGAGTTTCTGCTAAAAAAACAGCTGATAACTTTATGGGGTTTTCCTTGTATGTTATTTGTTGCTTTTCCCTTGTTGTTTTAATATTTTTTTCTTTGTATTTAATTTTCATTAGTTTGATGAATATGTGTTTCGGCCTGTTCCTCCTTGGGTTTATCTGGTATGGAACTCTCTGTTCTTCCTGGATTTGGGTGACTATTTCCCTTTCAATGTTAGGGAAGTTTTTGACTATGCTTTCTTCAAATATTTTCTCAGGCCCTTTCCCTTTTTCTTCTTCTTCTGGAAGCCTTATAATTCGAATGTTTGTGCATTTAATGTTGTCCCAGAGGTCTCTGAGACTGTCCTCATTTTTTTTTCATTCTTTTTTCTTTACTCTGTTCTGCTGCAGATATTTCCACCATTCTGTCTTCCAGGTAATTTATCTGTTCATCTGCCTCAGTTATTCTCCTATTGATTCCTTCTAGTGTGTTTTTCATTTCAGTTATTGTTCATCTCTGTTTGTTTGTTCTTTAGTTCTTCTAGGTCTTTGTTAAACTTTTCTTTTATCTTCTCAATCCATGCCTCCATTTTTTCCCAAGATCTTGGATCATTTTTACTATTATTACTCTGAATTCTTTTTCAGATACATTGCTTATCTCCTCTTCATTTAGTTGTTCTTGTAGGTTTTTATGTTGCTCCTTTGTCTGCAACATATTTCTTTGTCATCTCATTTTGTCATACTTGTTGTGTTTGTGGTCTCCTTTCCACAGGCTGCAGGATCGTAGTTCATCTTGCTTCTGCCCCCTGGTGGGTGAAGTTGGTCCAGAGGCTTGTGCTGTTCTCCCCGCCCCCGATAGGGGGTTTGATTGGTGTTATGTTGATCAGACCCTGCCCAAGACATTGAGTGGGACCTCCCCTTTACTCTGTGGTTGTCACTGCCCTGTCAGCGTTGGGCTCTGCTCCCTGTGTGTTGGAGTAGAGGTCCTCAGATCTGCTTCTTAGCTGTGTTTCTGATCTGCAGTGTGAGGTAGGCGCGTTTGGAGCACTCCCGCTGGGAGGTCAGTATTCCTCCTCTGGAGCTATTCACCTGTGGGTGTGATCTGTTGTGTCACCTTTCACCCGTTGTGCGAGCTCACAAGTTACACTGTTGTTGGCACTGCTCTCAGCCCCACCTTAACTGTGGGTGTGCCGGCAGTTGGCCCTGGTGTCTCTTGGACGTTGTTTTCACCAGGCCACCAGAGTAGATCCACTGAAGTCAGGCCCCAGGACTGCAGTAATCATGGATCTGGACCTGCTGTGGGTGTTATGAGGGCCCCTCAGAGTCTAGCCTGGCCCAACCCCCATGTGTATGTGTCCACAGAGGCTACAGCTGCTAAAGCTAGACCTGTCTTGGCTGTGGGAGCGCTTGTCTGTTCAGTTGTTCTGTAGGCACTGAGTTTTTACCAAGCCACTTGTGGAGGTGTCAATTCACAGTTTGTTCAGCTGCAAGGGGAGATTTCTACTTTTCTTCCTTAGTTGCACAGCCCCTGGTGCTCAGCGGTGGTTTCAGCCCCACCTCTGCGTGTGGGCCACCCACAGGGGTCTGCTCCCGAGGCTTCCCTGGAGCATTGGGTCTGCCCCAGTGAGGACAGGGCGTGGAGGTGGCACAGCTGCCGGGGTCTCGGGAGCCCTGGCGATGACAGGTGCGCTGGGCATTTGGCGGCAGCTAGAGGTCTGGCCCAGTCAGTGACGAGGCACGCAGGAAGGCTGGTGGCCTCAGGTGCGAGAGATAAGGCTGTGGTGGGAACCTTTCCTAGCTCCTGGCTACAGGCACCGAAGTGACAATTTCTTACCAGAGGCATGTTGATATTCACGAATGTGTTAGCTTAGACAGATTTCTCTTTTTCCTAGAAGCCTGGAGGGTCTTGGATGATGTAAAGGAGTTTTATTTCCATGGAGAAGTGTGGAAAGAAGTAGTTGGGGCACAGGGAATAGCCCAAGTGAGCCAGCCCCCAGAGTGTTCCTCGAGGGTCTGGGGGCTGCCCAAAGGCATAGGGTGCCTGGGCAAGGGCATAGCTAGATGGTAACAGGTGTTTATCTCGGATGTCATCGACATTTACAATTTTGCTAAGAGCTGGTCCAGGACAATACGTTAGCTCTCTATTATGTCCAATCTGCAGAGAAGTTTCCTTTTTCCACAGGACCACAGAGAACAGGACAAAGGCCGGGTGAGCCTGGACCAGGCAGAGGAAGAAGCATGAGGTCTGAAGCAGGGCAGGCTCTAGTGTGATGATCTCTAATGGGCAGGTGGGGGAAGGATTGGGAGGGGAAAATAGGGGAAGACGAATTTCTCCTATTTAGCAGTTGTACTGGCATGGCCCTGCTTCGACCGATAAGACCATTTCAGAAATGAGCTAACCTTTAGAACCGGCTGCTTCAGGACTTAGTGCAGTTGAGGAGGGATGGCGAGGTTTGCAGGTGTTAAGAACAGGTGTCCAAACCAGGTGTCCTCTGGTAAGTTGTACATCCTGCCAGGTGAGGTGTGTCCCTGTGGAAAGTGTGCCCTTCATCTCATGCTTCTGAGGATGGGGAAGGTCCTTCCTGTGGTCTGTCTCTGGGCCATACTTATTCCTTGACATTTGTCTTTCTTTTATTTTTCAATCCATCCAGTGTATTTTAATGGGCAAAAACTCTATACTCTTGATTTCTTTATATGAAATCAGAGGTAATTGATTGCTGGTCCCACAAGTTGTAACAAAGATGAAATGAGATAACTCAGTTAAGTTCCTAACTCAGCTTCTGGTAACTCCCTGGATGTTGGTTTTCGTTCCTTTCTAAGATTACTTTTCCTTCATTCATTTATTCATTCTTCCATAAGTATTTATTGAATGTCTCCTATGTGTCAGGTACTGTTTTGAATTTTGTAAAATAATGATTGCTTTGAAAAGAACTAAAGTACTGGCTTGCCTGTAGATTAGTTAATGTTACATGTCAATGTTAATCATACAGCCGACTAATAATACAATTACTGATCATATTAATTAGTATGATTGATCATCATACAATTAATAGTATGATGGGTTATTAGACTATGGTTTTATAAGAGGGTAGCATTTGTGGAAGCTAGGTAAAAGATATGTAAGACATTTTTTACACAACTTTTCATGTAATTATTTCAAAACAAAAAGTTTAAAAATTGTAAGAAGTATTGGGTCTCTCTGTTAAGTAGCAATCCATATGTATTTATCTCTTTGTCATTAGGTGAGGCTTGATGAGAGCATTGTAAATTATCCTGGGTTTCACTGACTGGGTAGAGATTTAGGGAGACAGATATTGTGGTGAAAGACCCCTCAAACTGCAGTTCCAAAACTGAGCTAATTCTCTTTTTTACCTGCTCCCCTTTCGGTAATTCTCTTAATGAGTAACTGGCGTCCCCTCCCTAATTAGTCACCATCAATTAGTCATTGCATCTTTGCCTGTCTACATGCAAATATCTCTGAAACTGTTCTCTCTCCATCCCCACTGCTCTTGCCTTTGTCTGGGGCTCATTCCTGATCAGTCTTGCATTCTTCTATACCACCTTTCACATCTCTACCAGGAAGATCTCTCCAAAATGAAAATTTGACTGTGTCATACTCCTGTTTAGAGGTCCCATCTACTTACATGATAAATTTCAAAGTCCCTAGATGGGTTAAACTACATCCCACCCCCAAAATAGGTATGTTGGAGTTCTAACCTCTAGTAACTCAGATCGTGACATTATTTGGAGATAGGGTCCCCTTAATGGGGGATCAAGTTAAAATGAGGTCATTAGGGTAGGTCCTAATCCACTATGGCTGGTGTCCTTATAAAAGGGGAAATTGGATACAGAGACAGACAGGCACAGAGGGAGAATGTCATGTGAATGCTGCCATGAGCCAAGGAACCAGCAATAGCTAGGAGATTGGCCTTGGGATGAATCCTCCCCTAGTACCTTCAGAGGAAGCACGGTCCTACTGCCACCTTGATCCTGAACTTCCAGCCTCCAGAATCTGAGACAATACCTTCCTGTTGTTTGAGCCACCCAGCTTGTGATGCTTTGTTATGGCACCCCAAGCAAACTAATAGAATGTGAGTCTGTCTCAGCTTCCAGGCTTTACTTCATTTATTCATGCAGCCAATATTTGCTGAGAGCTGATCATTTCCAGGGCCTGTGCTAGTTCTTGGGATAGAGCTGGAAATAAGGCAGGTGGCTCCTGCCTCATGGAACCTGTGCTCTTGTGGAGACAAACTACCCTCCCCTTCTCTCCCTGCTGGCCACCCTTCCATTATGTTCCCTTCAGGCATATGCTTTGTGGTTTCTTTTCCCCTTCAAACTTGACCTTGTTCATTTTAACCAGATACAGACTATTTTTAAAACATGGTAAAGAGAATGAGAAGACAAGCTACAGACTGGGAGAAAATATATGCAAAAGACATGTCTGATTAAAGGAATGTTATCCAAAATATAGCAAGAACTTTTAAAAATCAATAATAAGAAAATGAACAACTTGATTTAGAAACGAGCAAAAGACCTGAACAGACACTTTGCCAAAGAAGATAGCAATAAGCTTCTTAAAAGTAAGCATGTCACATGTCATCAAGGGCATGCAAATGAAAAGAATGAGCTCTGCTATTCACCTTGTTAGAGTGACCAAAATCCAGAGCGCTGACAACACCAAATGCTGACGAAGATGTGGATCAGCATGAACTCTCATCACTGCCGGTGGGAATGCAAAACGGTGCAGCCACTTTGGAAGGCAGTTTGGAAGTTTCTTACAAAACTAAAAACGTTTATCATATGATCCAGCAATCATACTTCTTGATATTTACCCAAGTGAATTCAGACCCTGTGTCCATATAAAAACCTGCCTATGGGTATTTATAGCAAAACTGCCAAAATTTGGAAGCAACGAAGATGTCCTTCAGTAGGTGAATGGATAATAAACTGTGCTACATCCGGACGATGGAATATTAGCACTAAAAAGAAATGAGCTATTGAGCCATGAAAAGACATGGAAGAAACTTAAATGCATGTTACTAAGTGAAAGAAGCGCATCTGTAAATGCTACATACCGTATGATTCCAACTATATGACATTCTGGAAAAGACAAAAATATGGTGACAATAAAAAGACCAGTGATTGCCAGGGGTGAGGGGGTAGGGAGGGATGAACTGACAGAGCACAGAGGGTTTTTAGGGCAGTGAAACTGTTCTGTATGATACTACAATGGTGGATACATGTCACTATGCATTTGTCAAAAATGCATAGAATGTACAGCACCAAGAGTGAGCCGTAATGTAAACTCTGGACTCTGGGTGATGGTGATGTGTCACTGTAGGTTCAGCCATTGAAATGCACAAATGCACAACTGTGGTGCGGGACTGTTGGTAAAGGGGAGGGTACATGTGTGGGGACAGAAGGCATATGGGAATTCTGTATTTTCCACTCAGTTTTGCTGTGGACCTAAAATTGCTCTAAAAATAAAGTTTATTGCATTTAAAAACCAGAAACCGAAACTCATGTGTCAATTAGAGTTGTGGGTAGGAGTTGTCATCTCTCCAGTTTTGTGCCTCTTTCTCCCACTCCACATCCCCATGGGTGACATTCCCAACCATTTCTCCGATTTCACCTCTGGCTCCTGTTTTCTTATTTTTCTTCCTTCCTTTTACTCTGTCAGGGTCCAAAGAATGTCAGTTTCCTATAATGATGTTTCTGCTAACATCCAATTTCCATAAAAAATACTCTTTTATTTTTCTGATGCCCAATAAATTTTACCTCCCTCCCCAAATCTCTCAAAGCACAGGCTTCCCAGGTCTCACCAGTCACTGGTTTAATTCTACTTAATTGGATCTGTCCTTTATACATCGCCATATGGCTTCAATATGTATGCTTTCAGTCTCTCTTAATATGTTATCTCCTAGATCCGGAGCATTTATAAAGATGTCGCAAATGGAATTTAATTAAAAACAGATGGATCCTCTTTGAACGGCTTCCTTATCAATTAACAATACCAGCTGTCTCACTAATGCAACCCTGGAGAAGAGAGAAACCATCTAATCTAACTCTTTCCTTTCATAGATGAAGAAGCTTGGGGCCAGAGATGTGACTTTCCAAAGGTCACACAGCTAGGGAGTGACAACACTGTGCTTTGAGTTGGAAGACTTGAGTTCTAGTCCAGCTGAGTTTCATTCAGCTTAGACTGCTCCCCACTGGTGATGTGTGTTTGCGGGGTCCCCATGGTCAAATGCTCCAGCCACTGCATGGAGGAAAGTTCATTCATTTCTGCTGGCTTTCTCCTCTTTCTCCCTCCTCCTTCACCTCTTCCTCCTTCTTCTGTCAGATAAAACGGAAATACATTTTTCACGATCTCACACCTTTCCCTTAAAAAAAAGAAAAAAATAAAAAGATGATTCATGATACAAATGAACTTACTTACGATACGGAAACAGACTCACAGACATAGAAAACAAAGTTATGGTTACCAAAGGGGAAAAGATGGGGAGGGGGATAAATTAGGAGTTTGGGATTAACAGATAGACATTACTGTATATAAATTAGATAAACAACAAGGAACTACTGTATGACACGGGGAACTATATTCAATATCTTGTAATAACCTAAAATGGAAAAGAATCTGTAAAAGCATGTATATAATATATATGCACATATACATGTATATGTAAAACTGAATCACTTTTCTGTACACCTGAAACTAACAAAACACTGTAAATCAACTATACTTTTAAAAAAAAGATTATTGCAAAGACTCCAGAGGTCACTAAGTCTTGCCCTGTCACTTTACAGATGAGAAAACTGAGGCCCAGAGGGTTGAATTAACTTGAGTTAAGTTGTTCCACCACAGAGAAATGGTAAATCTGAGATTAGAAGTCCACTCTGCAGACTTCTAGTGGAAAGTGCCCACCACAGCCTCCTAACACAGCCTGATCTGCAGAACAGCTTTGTTTAGCAAGCTGCGGGTGACGTAGGGCTGGGAACATCACTGAGGGGGGCCCCTTAGGAAGGATTTGAAAATGCACCATTAATTAATTTCGTGTGAAGGGGATCCAGTACTTCTAAAAACATGTCCCTGGATCAGAGATACCACTGTTGCCCTGAACTTCTCAGAAGATGAAAAGCAGAAGTTTGTACTGGCACAGTCTCTTCAGTCCACAAAAAAGGAAAAATGTCCTCTTTTTGGTGCAAAGAACCACAAGGATTGTTAATTTCATTGTGCTTTCCTAGGAATTTGAGAGAGTGGGAACAGATTGGCCTTTACTCACACTTTATTTCTCAGTTTATTTTGCTGATAAACATATTATCATTTCCAGAGCAATTAACTTTTGACCTCCAGAATCCTGCCTTCTCGACACAAGCAAGGTCAAAGGTTATTTTGTTCAATGAAACATTAGGATGGTTGTTATTCCACCAACTCAGCTGCTCCAAAATGTGATGTTTTATTCCTCTTCTTATATCTATTTTCAGAGGTTTCCTTTTTAAAATCAAAACACTTTAGATTTTTATAGAGAGGCAATATTAATTATTTGTGAATTCTAGCATTCTGTGATAATAAATTTGAACACATTTTAAGGCCTTAGGCTTAAAAATAACATCTCTTAGAAACTTCTCTGCATTAATAACACCAAAGATATTTTCAACATTAAAAAAGCATTAAAAATGCTTAATTGGTATTAAACTTCAAAGCTTAGTTTTTATTTCCCAATTACCTTGATTTCAGTCTAAATCAAGTGGCAATTTCAGCACTTCAGAGTAGGGAGAATGTTACTGTTACCAAGTCCAAACTCCTTGTGCTCGCTACATGACAGGCCAATAAATCGGGAGATGAGGTGTTGGGGCAGGGAATATGACTTTATTCAGAAAGCCAGCAGACCGAGAAGATGGCGGACTAGTGTCCCAAAGAACCATCTTACCCAAGGTAGAATTCAGGCTCCTTTTGTGCTAAAAGGGGAGGAGGTGTGGCTGGTTGTTACAAACTTCTCGGTGTCAGAATCCTTTGTTCTTACAGCTGTCCACACAGGGCAGGTCAGCATGTTCCTGTAAACCTCCAACAAGGCAAATGTTATTCTCTGTTCTGCAACTTTTTATCTCTACATGAATGGAAAAGTGTTTACACCCTTAAAGGTCAGAGCCTTGAGAACTGGCTATCCTGTATATTTCAGGCTACAGGCAACATTCTTCTACAAAAGGTGCAGAGCCAACATGACTAAGCACAGGCCGCAGGGCACAAATGTTAAAGAAAAAGGAACAGATCTAATATGGAGTCAGATTTGTTCTTCCCCATTACATTATGGGTGGAATTGTGTTCCACCCCAAATTCATATGTTGAAGTCTTAACTGCCAGTACGTTAGATGTGACTGTCTTTGGAGATAGGATCTTTAAAGGTAATTAAGTTAAAATGGGTCATATGGGTGGAACCTAATCCAATGTGACTGGTGTGTTCTTATAAGAAGAGAATAGGACAAGGTCGCACACAGAGGAAGGACCACGTGAGGACATGGGGAGAAGATCACCATCTACAAGCGCAGCAGGGAGGCCTCAGGAGAAACCAGCCCTGCCAACACCTTGATCTGAGACTTCTAGCCTCCAGGATGGTGAGAAAATACATTTCTCTGTTTAAGCCGCCCTGTCTGTGGTATAGCAGCACTAGCAAACTAACAGGAAGGGGGTTCTTGGAGAGAAAGTCCCTTCTTTCTCTCCCAGAAATAGTGGGACAGGCGGCTCCTCATTCCCTTACAGCGCTGGTGAGAGGCTGCAGTGTGATAATGTGTGTGAGTTTGGTTAGAAACCGTGAATCACTGTCTGGCCATGTGACCTTGGGCAAGTGTCCTTCGACTCTTCTCATCAGCCTCCTGTCCTGGGGGGGGTCCCTCGACATTCTGATGGTGGATCCACACTGCTACTCAGTGCACCCCCTCCAGCTGGACCCCCAGGGAGCCGGGGAAAAATACAGATCCCCAGTCCCACCTGCAGATATTCTGATCCAAAAATCCTTGCAAGTGATGCACAGGAATCTCTATTTTTTAACATACTTCCCAGCAGATTCCATTGGCAAGGCAGTGTTGGGAACCGCTGGATTGGGTCATCTGCAAGCTTTGTGCCTGAGCCAGCACTCTGTGCTTCTGTGCAAAAGATTTTGATTCCCGACCTCCACCAAAGGGGTGGGAAGCTGGAAGCAAGTGGTTGATGGGATCTTGTTGTCTCCATCACACACTAATTATGGCCCCATTTTATGGCTTGCACATTTCCCTGCCCATCTCCAGATGTTCTGAAGCATCACAGGACAGTCTGGTTCATGAGGGGGCCTGATGGGAGACAGGCTGGTCCCTGGTGGCAGGCTGTTGATGGCGCACAGCACGGGGCTGGTTTGAGGTTTAAGTAAAGGGGTCAGAGACTGGGCCCGATGCTGGAAGGGAGGCTCCGGGCTGTGATGGCACATAGGTTGCTGGACTGAATTCTGTTCCCAGCTTTGTAAGGTTCTAGTCCTGTGGCCTTGGACAGCTTAGTCGGAACTTCAGTTTACTCACTTGCAAAATTCATTTATTTTCTGCTCTGCCTGTCTCATGGGACAATCCACTGAGATGATGCTTCTCAAAGTGCCTTGAAAAATAGAAATCCTTTTCACTGCTCTCAGGTTCTATCGTTAGGATATGGTGGTAGTAATGAGCTAGGGTTGACGGGGCTCAAGCACAGGTCCTTCGAAAGCTAGAACGATGAGCCCCTTAGCTTTAACCACATTTTCTGACATATGTCTAATTGAGCTGTGTAGCTTTTGTTAATGCCGAGCCACGACTTGTCGTACGATGAAATGACTCTGAATCCAACACAGGGAAAATGGGTTACTATGCCAGATACTGGTTCCAAGGCTCCACATTGACAGGGTTAGAATATACGTACATCCGGATCTTCTGACCCCAGGATTGGATGCTCCTTCCCTGTCCCATCGTGATTGTCTGAGTATAAATGTCATGCTCCTGGCAGGAGTCTCACTCCCCAGTCCCACCCTTGGAAGGGCAAGTTCCCAAGAGGACCTCACAAGAGCCACCATAGCCATCTTTTATCAAGTCTCTTTACTACCCATGCGCTGATTTGTGGGAGATGTGTGGATATCTGCACATCTGAATTTCAGCCTCACAGTTTACAGATGTTAACTAGTAAACCCTCAGAGAGTCCCTCTGTGAGGCTGGTGACTCTAATTTCAGTTTTACGAACAGAGCAATTGAAAAATGATGGGACTTCCTCCAGGCTCTTGTTAGTAGGGAGGCCGGATTCTAGAAAACTGATTCTTTCAGCTCAGACTGCACAAACTCATGACTCCCTGGCATATCAGAGAGTCCTTTACTCATCTCTCAGGTGGCTTGAAATCAGTCAGAGAGATAGGTTGAAGTAGTCGGTTTTTCTGTTTTAGTTTATTCTTTCCTTCTCTCTTTTCTTCGTGTACGTGTGTGTGTAGATATGCACACATACATACATAAATGCAAATTTTATACAAACATATGTTTTCCCCAACAATGTCTTTTGTTGATCATTTTGAACTGGGGTTTGATTGAGACACACACATTACTTTTGGTTTTTATGTCTCTTCAATCCGGGTTAATCTAGAAGAGTCTTATCACTTACTCTTTTTTCCACAACATTGATGTTTTCAGAGTCCACGTCAGGAGTTTTATAGAATATCCTACCTTCTGGATTTGTCTGTCCTTTCATGGTGTTTGGAGCCTGCTCCCCTCTCCCCTGCTTTTCTGGAAAGTGAAAATTAGGACCAAGGCTTGCTTAGATTTCGGTGAAATGTTTTTGCGAGAGTAAATCACAGGTGATGCCGCTCCCCTCGCCTGGAGCCTCATCAGGAGACCCTGACGTTGTGCGTGATTGCTGGGTGCAGTGGCGACCCATGCATCTTGCAGTAGTAAGGCACACTGGCCATCTGAGGGGTGACGCTTTGACACCCGGTAACTCTCCTGCTTCCAGCAACATCTCACCAAACGGTTTTAGCATCTTTGGAGGACGCTTAGCTGACTCACTGACTACTCTGTGGGTTGCAAAGTGCTGTTTTTCTCAGTGCATCATCTTTTTCACATTACCTGGCCTTCTGTGAAGAAGAGCTTTCCTCTGCGGCCACCGCCAACCACCTTCTCTCTCCTTCTTTAAGGATCAGTGCGGACTCATGCATTTTATGTATTTAATATGTTACAATAAGTTACAGTCACTTGTGATGCTTAAATTTCCCCAAACTTAGGCAGCGGCTGTGCCTTCGAGTTGGACCCTGTGTCCTTCTGGTCTGTCCCCGATGCTCCTCACGTGCTGTCCTGGCCTTCTGGCCCATGATGTCTCTGTGTCTCTTCTTCTCTCTCCCCAGACCGGAAATCAGCCATCCGTCACAAAGCCCTGATTTCTTTTAACGGGAAAAGCATGAAAAACCAAGATCTGACTTAACAATACTAAACTGTACACTTAAAAATGTTAAGATGATAAATGTTATGTGTATTTTATCACAATTTTTTTAAAAGAGCAACAACCAAGATCATTGCTGCTGTCAGTTTCCAGGTCCTTTCAGTGGACAGAGCTAGGAAAGAATACTTTAAAAAAGGAGTTTATGTTGATATTTCCAAATCTAATCTAAAATTGGAGGGTTTTTTTTCTTCCCTTCTTTTATTTTATACAGGTATCTCTGCTCTCATTCTGAAATCTTGGTTTACAGAATAATTTATTTAACTTATTTTCTTTATCTTGTCATATACATAAAATAATCTCATGTTTATAATCACAATTTTGCTATTAACAATACATTTACCAAATGAAGTTTAATATTTCCTTGCAGGACTTTTTGTCCTTAGAATACAGTCGTACAGAGAGAACAGAGCCATTGGGGACGTACAGAGTGTGGTATTCAAAAGTTACTCGAAATAATAATGTCGTGTTGTTACTTTGATAGCCAGTTAGGCTGATTTGTTTCTGTTTCTGATCTGTTTAAGTTTTTTTTCTCTTTTTGATTTAATTTTAGGTTTTGAATATGTTAAATATTTATAAAGTTTAAAGGTCAAAATAATATAAAAGTTATACTACTTGGAAAATTCTTGGTCCCATCTCTACCTGCTCATTCTGTATCCCACCTGCTGACCTCAGAGACTGCCATTTTCATTTGTTGATGGTTTACATTTCCTATGTTTCTTTTTGAAGCAACAATAACAGCAACAATGCATATTTTTCCTCTTTCTTTATTTCACACACAAAAGTATGTTTTACTTCCTCCCACTTTTTTCTTCACAAAAAGAAGTATACGTTAGGTAACATTTACATTATTCTTGACTTTTTCCTTAATAAAGATCTTGGAAATAATTCCATATCCATTCACTAGAGAACTTCATTTCTCTAAGGTTGCATAAAACTACACCAGGTAGGGGTACCATAGTTCATTTAACCAGTCTCTGCTTGATGGACATTTGTATTTTTCTAGTCTTTGGCTGGTGCAAATAATTTCATGAGTGAGTGTGCATATGTCATACAGGTGTTGGCTGAGCTGTATCTTCAGGGTAGATTCCTAGGAGCCTCAACTTTCCTTCTTCAAGCCTTTTGCCACTCTTTAGCTAGTATCTGTTTGTTTCCTCTTCAAGTGGTTTGTGTGTCAAAATTAAAGCAAAATGTACTACGGAATATACAAGAGAGGATTTGGGATAGTTATTAGTGAACATCATAACTGAACAAAGAATTTTTAATGTTAAACTCTGCATAAAACTCACACTCTCCAGCAGTCATTCGTAGCCTAGTACTTCGTACTTCTAGTTAAAATTGTCTTTGGGGTTGGACTGCACACAGGAATAACAGTCCAATGCTGTTTCAATTCATATCCTCTTTTTTGGCCTGTGTTCTCTCCCAATGCCTCCTTCTGCTGTCACAGTCTGGGGGCACGAATGAATGATGGTAATCCCTCACACCTATCCCTGAGGGGGCATTCATACTTATCCACTGAGGAGAACTGTAACATTTCAAGATCACTTCAACAGAGAAGAGGAGAATTAGCAAAAACCCTATATGAATATCTGTGAAGAGTTTGACATGGGGGGAAAAAAGCGAACCGCCATCTTGATAAGTATGGGCTAAAGAAGGCCTTGTAATCCAAATCATTAAGGGAATAACCACAAGAAATACAAAATGTAAGCCAGCTATCTCTATCCTATTTTCTCTGCCTTTATACTCTAGCTCACAGGTGACCACAAACCAATCTCTGCCTAGGTCATCCTAGGGTCATCTTTTCCTTTACTATCCAAATAAAGTGATGGGGCCAACAAGAACTTCTTAGGTTCCTATAGAACAAACGTGCTACTTAAGCAAATGTCTTTTGGGAAGCCATCCAGGCTAACTTTCCTTTTGAACGTATGCACAGATGGCATGTCCTTTACAGGTTCCAGATGTCCCCCGTCTGGTTTGGAGACACAGAGCTGGCCGTGGTGGAGCCCTATCTCTTGCCTCATAGGAGGGAGAGGCACAGTCTCCATGTAAGCTCCCATTTCGGATGCCTAGACCCCATGCTTTGGGGAGGTTCTAGGTAGCCCTGGGATACGCAGATGGATAGGGAGGTTTCCCCGTAGCCCAGAATGGAAACTTTACCGAGAAAGCAATGGTGGAGAGAATAAGAAATTGACTGGCCTGACTTGTTGGGGGGGTGGGGGCTGAGGATTGTGTTTGGGATGAGATTTTGGAATCACACAGAATTGGGCAAGGCAGAAAAGAGAAGCGGAGGGAGGTGTGGAGAGGGATGGGCTTACGAGGCCCTTTCTTTTCCCAGATGCTTGGAGATTCAAAGAAGCAAACTGGCCAATCTGCGGGGAGATGAATACCGAAGAAGGTAAGAGCAATACATAGCAGAGAGTTTTGCAGGAGAAAGCCAATTTCCATCGGCTAGGGAGTCAGGAAATGCTTGCCAAGCAGACCTGGGCTGAACCAGGTCTTGTGGAAAGCACACGTATCTAATTTAGATAAGCAGAGAAGCAGAGGGCTAGTGTGAGCTGCCAGTTGGCGATGGAAGGCAAGCATCACAGAGACGGTCTGGCAGAGCTGAGGGGAGGGCTTGGGTGGGTGACTGGTGGGCGATGAGTTTGGAGAGAGGGCTTGAGGCGGAGGCGGAGCGGGGACGGAGCAGAATGCTTTGATCGCCCGGCTAAGAACTTTCCATTTTACCCTAAAGGCAGGGGCAGAGTCAGGTTTTGTGTGTTTCAAAGTGTATGAAATTTGGAGGTCTCAGTCGAAGGAAAAGAATCCACAATTATGAAAACAAACTTGCTGGGGCTCCTTGCAGGCGTCTGTGCCAATGACAGGCCGGGAAGCTCAGCCTTCCTTGGCCTCGCTGTGCATGGGGCCCTGCGATGTTTTTGAGCAGCGGGGCCTCTCGGGTTGCCATGCTCGTCTAGAACTGTTTGGTTGGGGGGTGGATGCAGACACAATGTTTTGGAGCACCCAGATTGGTAGCAGGTGTGTTGGCAAGCTTTAGGGGGGCTGTTGGAAAAAATCACCATAAACAGAGTGGCTTTAAAGCAATAGAGCTTTATTCTCACAGTTCAGGAGGCCAGGACCCTGAAATCAAGCTGTCTCAAGATTGGTACCCGCTGGAGGCACTGAGGGAGAAACCGTCCCACGCCTCTCTCCAGAGCTGCTGGTGGGCACCGGCCATCCTTGGCTTGTAGATGTATTACTCCATGTCGGCCTCCATCTCCACATGGACTATGTCTCTCCTCTTCTTTTTTTTTTTTTTCGTATGCGGGCCTCTCCTGTTGTGTAGCACAGGCTCCGGACGTGCAGGCTCAGTGGCCATAGCTCACGGGCCCAGCCACTCCGCGGCATGTGGGATCTTCCTGGACCGGGGCTCAAACCCGTGTCCCCTGCATTTGCAGGTGGATTCTTAACCACTGCGCCACCAGGGAAGTCAGATTTTAATCTGTCAAGTGCTCGTACTGTCACAACTACGCCCTGGGGCCCGGGCTGTGTCAGATTTGTCACTAAGCATTTACACAGGTCACACAGAGCAGGTGGGGACGGAAGGAGAGATGCATGCAAGGTCCAAGGCTTTCTGCTCTGCCCTGAGTCCACGGTCACACCTGCCAGGTGCTCACCTGCTCTGGGATGTGTCCTGGATTCTCAGCAGTCATTCTCCCCTACAGGGGCACTGTGTTACAGTCACCTGGGGAGTCAGATGGTACTCACGCCCAGACACTCCCCAGGCCCGTTAAGAACAGTTTTTCCGGGGTGAGTCTTGGGCAGAGGTATGTTTCGAATCTGTTCAGATGATTTCAGTGTGTCCTAGGGGTGCTTCGTAGGTTGTCTGGATACCTGGGTGGTAGAAGGCTATCTAACTTACTAGACACGTGTTTATAGTCCTTACCATACTTGAGGCCCTTTGCTCAACGCAGAGAGCAAGAGGGCTTCTGTTCTAGCTGGAAGGGCAGGTGGAAAACAACAAGTTATGGATTTATAAGTTTCCCTTGTGATCAAGAGCTATAAAGGTGAAATACAGGATGCTACATATTATGGGAACCAACCCAGTCTAAGAGGGCATCCTTGACGCAGTGATATCTGAACAGAGTTCTGGAAGTTGAAATTGTCTAGGACAAGAAGTTGAGGGAGAATGTCCCAGGTCGAGGGAGCAGCACGTGCTGGAGTCTGGAAAAGGGAGGAGCATGTGGACGAGAGGAGCGGCGCGGGGCCGGGGCCACGTCGGGTATTTGGTGTCCGCTCGTTTGTAATTGCCTCGATGTCTTTTTTTTTTTTTTTGCGGTACGCGGGCCTCTCACTGTTGTGGCCTCTCCCGTTGCGGAGCACAGGCTCCGGACGCGCAGGCTCAGCGGCCATGGTTCACGGGCTCAGCCGCTCCGCGGCATGTGGGATCTTCGCGGACCGGGGCACGAACCCGCGTCCCCTGCATCGGCAGGCGGGCTCGCAACCACTGCGCCACCAGGGAAGCCCCTGCCTCGATGTCTTTGAAAGTGTTTACATTCACTCTTTCCCAAGAAGACTCCTCCAGGCAGAGGACATGTACCTTCTAATTGTTTCTAACCATTTTTCTTTCTTTACCATCGTGGGCCACCTTTACCCTATCACTGAAATTTACTAGGAGCCCTCACCTACACATTCTTCATTTACTTTTTATTAGATTTAGAGAAGTGAATCCACTTGCCCAAGGTTATGGGGTGAGTGGGGACTCTTTTTCTCCCTCCCTCCCTTCTTTCTTTTCTTACTTCCTTTCTCTTGCTTGTCTTTCTTTTTTACAAAATTGAATATGAGTGTGTGTGCTCTTTAATAACCTGCCTTATTCATGTGACACAATGTCTCATTGTTTTATTCACATTCTTAAATATTCTTCAAGAAAGTGTTTTTTTAGGGCTTCTCTGGTGGCGCAGTGGTTGAGAGTCCGCCTACCGATGCAGGGGACACGGGTTCGTGCCCCGGTCTGGGAAGATCCCACATGCCGCGGAGCGGCTGGGTCCGTGAGCCGTGGCCGCTGAGCCTGCGCGTCTGGAGCCTGTGCTCCGCAACGGGAGAGGCCACAACAGTGAGAGGTCCGCGTACCGCAAAAAAAAAAGAAGGTGATTTTTTAAAATGATTGCTTAGTAGTCTGTTATTTGGGTATGTCCTAATCCAATCAGTCAATCTATTACTGGGTATTTGCTTTCTCTGATTTTTCTAAATGGTCATTGTTCTTGGCAGTGAACATCCTAATGCATAAATCTTTGAGGACATTTTTGATCATTTCTTCAGGAAGAAAATTTGTGGACGGAATAACTGGGTCAAAGGCTGTGCACAATTTAGAAGTTTCTTACACATATTGCTACATTGCCTTCCAGACGGATCGAACAGATTTAACTTCCCATCAGCAGTGTGTGAGGTGGCCTTGGGGACACTTCAGTTAAGCAAGGCCAGTTGATCTGTAGAACTTTGGTTGCTAAGAATATTTCGGCCAAAGCAAAACAACAAGGGAAACAGCGTGCTTTACAGTGGAGCTCCTCATAGCCTGGACCTATCCCGTGGTTAATGCTCACCTCTTCCCCATATCTGCTCTGGGTCCGGAGAGTCCAGGGTAGCTTTGCTCATGTTTTTCTGGCTCTAGTCTCCCCCTTGCCCTCCCCCTCCTCAATCCTTCTTGTCCTTCTAGATGGAGCTCGGGTATCACTTGAAGTGTTTGTAAGACCACGAACAGAGGTTCACTATTGTCTATGGTCATTCCACCCTGAACACATCTGATGTTGTCTGATCTTGGAAGCTACCCAGTGTGAGGCCTGCTTAGCACTTGGATGGGAGTCCCTTAGATTTGTTACCTTAAATCTTTTTCCAACTTCAGGAATTCCAGTTTTACAGGCACAGAAATCAGGATTGTTAGTGTTGAAAGGGACTTTGGTTGTCATCAGGCCCTCATTCCTTCTGCAGCAACCAGCCAGTGATGGTCGAATGGCTGGATGTCCATCACCTGGTGAGGTGGCTGGTGCCATTTTTGGTCCTCCAAGTGGTTACTCTGAGAGCAAAAGTCTGCTTTCGTCAGAGATTTGAAAAATTGTGAACTATTTCAAACGTACTAAAATGCAGAAAATAATGTGACACCCATGTCCTACCATGTGTATTTACCAAATGTTAATGTTGTATTTGTTCTAGAAATCTCTTTAAAAAGAGAAATAAAGAGTTCTAAATATGACTGCTGTTCTTGACTGTCTTGACTATTCTAGGCACTTTCATTTTCATATAAATTATAGAATAAAGTTGTCCTATGACTTGTAAAGCTAACATTTTCCTCAATATTTCACTATTGTGAATCATGCTTTGAGAATATTTTGTGCATAAATATTTGGGCACAGTCTTATTTTCTTTCTTAGTATAAAATGCTAAGAAAAGGCTTGCTGAGTCCCTGATTAAGCATATTTTCCAGGGGTTAGGCGTACGGAGAAAGTGGGTAATTGTTTATGGATATAGAGTTTCAGTTTTGCAAGATAAAAATTTCTGAGGATTCTTTTCAAAACAATGTGAATATACTTAATATTACTGAACTGTATATTTTAAAACGGTTAAGATGGTAAATATTATGTTACATGTATTTTACCACGATTAAAAAGAAATTCTTCTCACAATTAGAAAATATCAGTTAAAACTCTCAATTGATTTTTAAAGATCCTCCAGCATTTATAGGGATAACTTTCAAAGTTTCTGTTTACAAGCTTTGTTTTCAAGCTTGATTGTAAATTTCTAAAACTTTAAAACTTGAGTTGTTTTGGTGTTATAGTCACTGATGTTTTAATTGAAGATTTCAAATTGTTTTATGCTTAAAATGCTACCAAAATTTAAATATAAAATTTAAAAAGTTTAAAAAAATGACTAAGCATATATATATTTAAACATCTTTATTGGGGTATAATTGCTTTACAATGGTGTGTCAGTTTCTGCTTTATAACAAAGTGAATCAGTTATACATATACATATGTTCCCATATCTCTTCCCTCTTGCGTCTCCCTCCCTCCCACCCTCCCTATCCCACCCCTCCAGGCGGTCACAAAGCACCGAACCGATATCCCTGTGCCATGCGGCTGCTTCCCACTAGCTACCTACCTTACGTTTGTTAGTGTATATATGTCCATGCCTCTCTCTCGCCCTGTCACAGCTCACCCTTCCCCCTCCCCAGACTAAGCATATTTTAAAGGATTTTCCTACAAGTTGTCACACTGGCCACCTGAAATGTATGAGTGCCTCTTTCTTGTGTTCTTGCCAACACTGGGTGTTTGCTATCTTTAAAATTTTTTCTACAGTAGGATAGATATAAAATATTACTCTATTGTAGTTCTCATTTGCATATTATTAATTACTAAGGAAGCTGAAAATCTAATCATATATTTGTGGACCCTTGAAAGTGTTTTGTGAATTGACAGCTTACCTCCTTTGCTCATTTTTGTGTTGAAACGTTATTTTATTTTATTTTATTTTATTTTTGTGGTACGCGGGCCTCTCCCGTTGTGGAGCACAGGCTCCGGACGCGCAGGCTCAGCGGCCATAGCTCACGGACCTAGCCGCTCCGCGTCATGTGGGATCCTCCCAGACTGGGGCACGAGCCCGTGTCCCCTGCGTCGGCAGGCGGACTCTCAACCACTGCTCCACCAGGGAAGCCCTGGAACGTTAATATTTTGATGTTGATTTCTAAGTGCTCTTTATTGTTATACACGTTGCAAATGTTATTTGCATTTATTTGTTTACCTTTCAATTTTATTTCTTGGCTTTTTAAAAACAGAAGTGTAAACATTTTATTTAGTCAAATCTATGGGTCTTCTTTGTGCTTTTTTTTGCTTTTGGTGTTAAGCTTAGAAAATCTCCCTTTATCTTAAGATCATGTAAATCTATCTTATAATAGATTACCTAAGTCTATTTTCTTTCAGTCACTTTTACATTTAACTTTTTAATATACTTGGAATTTTGGATAAGTTATGGGGCAGAGCTCTAACTTTATTTTTTTCCATCATGATTTATTCATCCATCCTGATTTTACTGGTCATCTATTACTTCCCCAGATGCTACCTTTATCTTATACCAAACACTTAACATGTATTTGGGTTTGTTTGGGTCTCTCTGGTCGGTAACACTGGTCTGTTATATATACATAGTTCATCACATTAATGTGCTAATTATTATAACTTTTTGATGATTTTAATTTCATGACATATTTTAATAACTGATATGCCAATATTGTTTTAATTTTTCTTAATTTTGTATATCTTAAGTAGTTTTTAATCTAAAAGCCAATATATATTTCATAATTTAAAAAAAGCCATACATGCTTGTGTTCAATAGCTTCAATAATAGAGTGTATAAAATGAAAAATAAAAGCCCTCTTTCCCTTTCTTTTCAGCTCTCCAGTTCCACTCCCAACAGGCAAAGACTGTTAATAGTTTATTGTGTCTTTTGAAAGTATGTATTAACAATTACATGTGTATTTGGATATTTACGTATGTGGACTCATGTTATGCAGAGCTTTTTCACTGAAAAATACATCTGAACATCTTTCCATGTCAGTACACGAAGTTCTAAATCATTCATTTTAACTGCTTTATGACAATCCATCGAATGGATATAATATAATTAGTTTGGTTAGTCCTTGTTGAAGCCTACTTAGATCACTTGCAGTTTTTTATTAGCACAAATAATTGTTCATTTATTTCCTGAACTTTAGATCATTTTTCCTATTTAAAAAATTGGAATTGCATTAACTTTATAAAATAATTTATAGGATTGCCATCTGTATTATTTTTGAATCTGTCCATCCGAGAACAAACCACATCCTTCCATTTATGTGAATATTTTTTATGTACCTCAGTAAAATTTTATAAGTCTTTTCAAATAGAGCTTTCACAAGTTTGTTAAATTTATTCCTTGGGGTTTTATTTCATCTTTTATTAGATTTTAGAATGGCATTATTTCCTGTTATATTATATTCCTAGTCATCTTTGGCAAATAGGTAAACCACTACCTTTTTGTATATTTATTTCATGGTTACCCACATTACTCAATTCTATTTGTAATTATAAAAATTTTATCTATTTCTCTTGTGTTTTATAAAATCATATGATCTGTATAAATTATTGTTTTTCTGTCTGATAGCTATATTGATATTATTTTTATGTGGAAAATACAAGTTATAACAAATAGTAATGTACCTCCTACACAGAAATAACAAGGTTTTATTTCTTTTCCTTTTCTTGTTACAAAGATTAAAACTCTGGAACAATCTGAAATAATAGTGGCTAAATGGGCATATTTGTTTTGATTCTATTTCTTTTCCCAGTTGGGGACATGAAAAACACTGGATTGTTCCATAAAGCTGCATTTTCTGGAAAAAAAAAAAAAGAACTTTTTAGTTTGGAATAATGTTCGATTTACAGAAGCGGCAAAGATAGTACAGAGAGTTCCTGTATACCCTACACCCAGTCTCCTCTGTTGTTAACGTCTCACACAACCGCCAAAACCAAGAAACCAACACTGGCACATGAACATCAACTAAACTCTAGACTTTATTTAAATTTCACTCTGTTTTCCACTAATATCCCTTTTCTATTTCAGCATCCAGTCCAGGATAGCACGTTGCCTTTAGTTGTCATGTCTCATTAGTCTCAGCGTGATCCGTGACAATTTCTTAGTCTTTCCTGTTTTTGATGGTGTATTAATCAAGTGTTGTCTTGAATGCTCCTCGGTTTGGATCTGTCTGATGTTTTCTCATACTAGACTGTGAGGATTGTTTTGGGGGAAGAAGACTAGAGAGGGTGCATTTCCTTCTCATCACATCATGTTGGGGGTGGGTACGTGTTATCAACAGGACATCCCTGGCAATGAGAAACGTGACCCCCGGCCAAGGTTGTGTTTGCTGGATTTCTATCTTGCAAAGTTACTTTTATTCCCTTTCGTTGCTTTTTCTTGGGGAGCAAGTCACTAAGTCCAGCCTGTACTGAAGGGAGTGAGGTTTGATTCTAATTAAATTAGAATGTTTCTAGTGTTTCGCTGTTATGTCATCAGTCTTGGCTTGATATAGGTATTCTTTACTATGTTAGAGAAGTATCTATAAGAAACGTATTTTTTTTACACATGAGTCATCAGCTACCAAAATTATAATTTAGGAAAGAAAATTAAAACACTGAGTGTAGGGGAAAGAGAAGGGCTTTGAAGAAATTAAAACAATATTCAGTAGGAAACCCGCCAACTACCTGCATTAATTCAGAGGTAGTGCATCTGAACTAATGAAAAGCCTCATGTATAGATACTAAAGTAGTTAAATTTTACTTCAAACCAGGAAAACCAATGGTTGTCTCATGAAAGCCTAGGCTTCTTCTTTGCAGAATCTGTGACTGTTCCTTCTTTTTCTCCACGGGGTCGAAAAGACCATACAGCATGGAAGTTCAACAAGGGTTTGTGGAATGGAACTGAATAAGCCAGTAAGTTTGTTATCCATCTCCAGAGGAATCTCTTGATTTTCATGCCATGTGAAATGGATTCAATCCAGAAACATATTTCCTGCTACTTCTAAATATTTTCTAAAAAGAAAGTCAGACGCAAAGGATCTGAATAGACCTTTATCCAAAGGAGATACACAAATGACCAATAAGAACATTGGAAGATTCTCACCATCACTAGCCATCAGGGAAATGCACATCAAATCCACAGTGAGATACCAATTCACATCCATTAGAACAGGTAGGAGTCAAAAAGACAGGTAATAACAAGTGTGTTGGAGAGGATGTAGTGACCTTGGAACACTTACACACTGCTGGCGGGAGTGTAAAATGGCGCCGTTACGTTGGAAAACAACCTGGCAGTTCCTTTAAAAGTTAACCATAGGGTTACCACATGACCCAGCGGTCCCACTCCTAGGTATAAACCCAAGAGAAATGAAAACAGATGTCCACACAAAACCTTGTATGAGAATGTTCATAGCAGCATTGTTCATAGTAGCCAAAAAGTAGAAATAGTCCAAATGCCCATTAACTGATGAATGAGCAAATAAAATGTGTCACAGCCATACAACGAAACATTACTGGACAGTAAAAAGAAATTAAATACTGACACGCGCTACAACATGCATGAACCTTGCAGACACTGGGCTAAGTGAAAGAAGCCAGTCATGAAGGATCATGTATCATATGATTTCATTAAATGAAATGTCCAGAATAGGCAAATTCTTGGAGACAGAAAATAAATTGATGGTTGAGGATGTTGGAGAGAAATGGGTGATGTCTGCTAATGGTTATAGGATTTTTTTTCATGGTAAAGAAAATGTTCTAAAAGTGATTGTGGTGATGGTTGCACAGCTCTGTGAATACACTAAAATCTATTGAACTTTGTACTTTAAATGAGTGATCTTTATAGTATGTGAATTATATCTCAATAAAGCTGTTATTTTAATATTTTTAATTTAAGTATAGTTGATTTAGAATATTGTGTTAGTTTCAGCTGTACAGCAAAGTGATTCAGTTATATAAATATATATACATATACATTTTCGGATTATTTTCTATGATAGGTTATTACAAGACATTGAATATTGTTCCCTGTGTTCTGCAGTAAATCCTTGCTGCTTATCTGTTTTATGCATAGTAATGTGTATCTGTTCATCTCATACTCCTAATTTATTCCTCCCCAAGCTGTCATTTTTTAAAAAGGAGGACAGAAAGCCAGATCTTGGAATATGTTTCCAATTTAGGCAGACACTAAGGGCATAAACTCAGTCCACAAATTAAGTGAATGATGTCGGGAGGGTGGGAGTGGTTACAAAATCACATGACATCACAACTGCTCTACAGCTGGGGATCCGTGTCCACACATGGGTCGGAGAAAGTGACCTCCAAAGTGATGATTTGAGGGGCACTTGGGAAGACCTAGAACTTAGGTCTGAAATTCCATTATTACATGCCAGTACCAGGAGTTTTTTCTTTAGATTGTAAACATGAAATGTAAGTAGTCTAATAAACATCTTAGTGTAAATCCGAATGTGAGCCTTTTCTGATTGACAGCTGGGAAGCATGTGTTTGGACAGGGAAGGAGAAGACAGCTGGGAGGGAGCCTGCCAGGGCAGATGACAGCCGGGGGTGTGCCAGGGAGCTGGGTGGAAGGGCGGCTGACAAAGGAGGCCAGACAGGCCCCACAACTTAGCTAGAGTCGGCCGTCAGGGTAACTTCCACTCTCAGCCTCTGCTCTGGCCAGGTCTCATGGCCTTTGGAATGAAGTCCAGCGTCTCAGTCTGTCTTGAGCATCCCTTGTTGGCCAGTAAGTTTTTCATGTCTTTGTCTCACTTGTGAATTCTAGAATTTTTGCAGCCCTCTTGGAGGGATTAAATTACATTCACTCTTATTGCCATATCCTTTCGGACAGCCTCTGGTACCATGTTGCTCTTTGAACAGAACTGTTTCCTGCCTGGATTGTGCCCTTGGATGAGATGAAGCTCTGGGAAGGTCCAGTCAGCAGACTTTCTCAACAGCAGGCTGTCCCTGGCTCCAGGCCATGTTTCACCACCTTCTCAGCTCCATGTCCCATCCAGTGGCGAGCAGTGCTGCAAAAATACATTTCCGTGTTGAACCAAAATGGCCCGAGAGTTGGCCACACACCACCATGTCATAGACTACTGACCTGGAACCACTGCACAGAGCACACACACGTGTGCACACCCTCTAGAGGCCACCAGTTCGGGGCTAGGTTCTCTTCTGTTTTATAATAAACCTGTATTTCTTCTCATAAGCAAAGACGGACTTGGGTTCACCAGCAAGTCTCTTCCCTTCTCTGGACTTCAAGTTTCTTGCCTTTAAAACAAGGGAGTGGAGACCTCTGGGTTTTTTTCTACCCTCCATGGTTGTGATTTAGGATGAAACAGTCTGGTCTGTAAGAGTGTGAGCTCCTTCAAGGTTAGAGATACTAAATTATTTGTTAAGAATTTCTCCTTCTACAAAATCTAACAGTAGTTTTCTTTTCTTTTCTTTTTTTTTTTGGCCAAGTCACACGGCTTGCGGGATCTTAGTTCCCGGACCAGAGATCAAACCCAGGACGCCTGCAGTGGAAACGGGGAGTCTTAACCACTGGACCACCAGGGAAGTCCCTAACAGTAGTTTTTGATTGTGGTTGAGTATGGGATGATGAGCAGGAGTGTTTTCAAGCTACCTCCTACTTTCTAGAATTAAAAAAAAAAAAAAAAAAAAAAATCCCTCTCCTGGCTGAGAACTACGAATCTGGCTCTTCTCTGGGCCCAGAGGAAGTGCTCAGCAGGGGGGCTGTTGGTTCATTGATGCCGGCATGTTGAGCCTGTGTGCGTATATTCTCTTGCACCAAGTGTGCCTCCAAAACTTTCTTTGACAGCTTTTTGGTTATGAACTTTGCCTTTTTCTCTCTGGTTTGCTTCAGAAACGTGGAGATCGCTCCAAAGTATCCCCATGTTTCATTCTCCTCTCTTTGTCTTGGGACAGCCTGAGATACTGGCGGATGCCTCCCTTGGGCAGCTGAAAAGCTGGGATCCAATTAGGGCCCATGAGATCACTGGCCGAAGAGAGTGGTCCAGTGTGCCGGCCACAGTAGCATCTGGTTAACTGCATGGGGGTCAGAGGCATCATGCCCCCTCTGGTGATTGCGGTGGGAGCAGTCAGCAGAGCGGCTTCCTTCTCCGTGGCTCCCTCCCCCTCCATATTCCCTCTCGGTGAAGGCCAGTCGGCCAGTCCCAAGACGCCCCATCTGTCTGACTCACCCTTCCCTCCCTACTCCCATGCCCCTGCCCCATCCTCAGGGCATGGGCTCAATCAATCTCTGCTGACACCAGGGCCAGGCAGAGAGACAGAGATCAGACAGTGGGACTAATGGCTTATCTCCCCAAGTACCTGGACTGCATCCAGAGCTCTGGACACATTCCTTGGTGGGGTCACCCATCTCCTTCAGGGGTGCTTTTCCTAGCCCTGACATCTGAGTCAGGAGATTCATCTCATCTTACCCGCAAAGACCCAGACTAATTGGAGCCCTGTTTCCACAGTGCCACCTGGTAAGAGCCAGCTGGGTGCTAGTCTCTAAGGGAAGACCTGGGTAGGTAGGCAGCAGCAGAGAAGGAGTGAAGGGGTCTAAGACCCCCTGGCAAATCAGTCAAAACTCTTATAGAAAACCTGCTTTAGCCCTAGAGCTGTCCCCACAGCTCTGAACATCAAAGTTTGCAGCAAGCTCATTAAATATATACAACAGAGATGCCAGGCGTTGGGGGATGAAGGAAGGATGCGGGGAGGAATAGAAGGAGGCCGGTGGAGGTTGCCGGAAGGAGGGAACCTGCGGCTCCTTTCCCAGGTTCTGGGTGCATCTTCTGCTTGGGGGCCCTTAGTAAGAAGGGCCAGTGAAGCCATGGTGCACCCAGGAAGTGCGGTCTTCCTAGTAAGTCTTCCCTCCCTCCTTTGTCTCCTCCCTCAAAAGCTTACACTGGCTTTGGGTGCAAAACAAAGAACAAGTACCCTGTCCTTAAGGAACTCCTGTTCTAAAAGCAGCCGCATAGCACAGGGAGATCAGCTTGGTGCTTTGTGACCACCTAGAGGGGTGGGGTAGGGAGGGGGGGAGGGAAGGAGACGCAAGAGGGAAGAGATATGGGGACATATGTATATGTATAACCGATTCACTTCGTTATAAAGCTGAAACCAACACACCATTGTAAAGCAATTATACACCAATAAAGATGTTTAATAAATAAATAAACAAGGAAATAAGTAAGTAAGTAAGTAAATAAATAAATAAAAGCAAAGAAAAGAGACCACAGCACAGCTAATGGAAAAACCACAAACTTTGGAGTCAGAATACTTGAGTCTCAGTCAAGCGCCCACTTATGACCTTCTGTCTTAGGGCAAATTAACTTACCCCTTAACTTCTCTGATCTGTGTCTTCAACAAGATATTAGGAAATAAGAAGTAATGTATGTGTATATGATATAGGGGTACAACGAGTGATCGCTCCATTATTAAGTAATTATACAGATAACACAAATACAGACCAGGACGCGATAAAGGATGGAAATGAGGAACTGACAAGTGCTGCAGAGTCACACAGCTATTGAACAGTGAAGCTGGGAATCCTAACCCAGGATTGCCTTCTAAAGCTTGAGGACTGTGGTCCTGGTTTTCAGACAGCCTGCAGTCACTCTGATGATTACATTTCATTCCAAACAAGGCTCCTCCTTTTAGCTTTGGGAACATTGCTCTTGTGGGGATCTGTGGATCCACGATTCTGTTCTGTATACCGGGCTAAATTCTAAGCTTCCTGACTGAAGGAATTAAAGCAGGAAACTTGTTTGGGTGAGGGGAATTGGGAGTCAAAGCAGGAAAGCCAGGCTAAAACTTTGTTGCAGTCTCTGGATGCACACCGGAGGTTAGGAAAAGGCCCTTCTTCCAGAGGAGCACAGGTGCCCAGCACTCACACCAGGACCAGGCACCAGGCCTGGTCCTTGGTGGCTGGGAGCCCACTGAGGTCTTGGTTAGAATGCAGTTGGTGACTGGGGGTTGAGCATCCTTTTTGCAAGTCCTGTGAACCTGTACTAAGCACAGATGGAAAGGAAGGTGCTGGTCTCCGGGGCTTTTCACACATTCTGCCTCCAAATGAAGTGACACCTAGGAGTTGGGTCCTTGGAGCACCAAGAACAAGGTCAAGCCAGCAGGCAGCAGCATTTGCTACAACCAGATGCCAGAGCGCTGGGACAATATGGACCATCCCTTGGGGTTTCTCACAGTAATGTCCTTCTATGTTTGTGCAGAACTTAATTCACAGAGCACTTTCACAGTCCTTATCCCATGACTTTTCCGTGGGAACAAAGCAGAGGCAACACGAAGAGGCAAAAATAGCCCA
Organism: Phocoena sinus; assembly: GCF_008692025.1. Taxonomy (NCBI): domain Eukaryota; kingdom Metazoa; phylum Chordata; class Mammalia; order Artiodactyla; family Phocoenidae; genus Phocoena; species Phocoena sinus. The sequence continues at coordinate 32,706,213 of NC_045783.1, read as the reverse complement.
GGGATTGGCATGAAACGGACATGGGTTTGAGCCTTCCTTCTAGATTGAATAGCTGTGACCTTGGGTAAGTTGTTAACTCTTCTACATCTCAATGTCCTGCTCTGTACAGCAGGGATCATCCCCAGGTAGGGATTACGTGACATCTGATACACTGAGGGCCCTGGCATCGCGCAAAGCCTGTTCTTTCGTCCTGCTTCATGTCTCCTTCCTGCCTGCTGTCTGTTCAGTACTGCCTGGTGGCTGTCCCTGAAATGGGGGTGACCATTGGCAAGGCTGCCAAGACAGAATTTCTTGCATGTTTCTCTTGTCTACAGGGCCAGACGTGAGCCTCTGGGCGAGGGAGTTGCAGAGGCTGTGATGGAGGACCAGGGGGGCTCAGGTGACAGCATAATCTCTGCTGCTGTGTGTCGCTCTGAAGCACAGTGAAGGGATGCCTGTAGTGTCCTATGACGTAGGGACACGGAGGGGGGCTCTTCAGACAAGCCGGCATCACTCCAGCTGAGAACAGGGAAGTGGCAGGTACTCAGCGTGTCTCTCTGTGAGTGGGATCCACATTGCCCGGGTCGGGTGGGGTGGCGTGAAGGAGGTCAATGTGATGGTGGTGGGGAAATAGAGGGCTAGGTTCATTTAAACCTCTGATAAACTCATTTTCATCAACCAATCATTATAGCACCTTGTAGTATATGTGTGCTTCTTTTTTTTTTATAACAAAACAAAGGAGATTTATTTTAAGAAAAGATTTCTTAAAATAAGCTTTTGTCTTTTATCTACATTAAAGATTAGATAACCTTTTCTCAGTGCATCCAATGAATTTTCTTTTTTTTCATTTTTATTTTATATTGGACTATAGTTGATTTACAATGTTGTGTTAGTTTCAGGTGTACAGCAAAGTCATTCAGTTATACATATACATACGTCTATTCCTTTTCAAATTCTTTTCCCATTTCGCTTATTACAGGATACTGAACAGAGTTCCCTGTGCTACACAGTGGGTCCTTGTTGACTATCTATTTTAAATGCTTCTGTGTGTTTCTGTTCAAAGACACCTTACTTATTCTATGTTGTTGATTCAGTAGCACTGAACTCACAATCCACAGAGCTGTAACTCACACTTGAAAGAAGCATATCTCACACAAGTCCTTTCTTGCATAAGTCATATTGCAGCCATCTTGCACTTAGGAACATGGGATGGCACTACGGTTGGGGGCCATGGTGAAATCACCAACAAAAAGCACAAAAACGTGGCACCAGAAAGACCACACAAAGGACATTTGTTTACAATCTGTAGCAAGAAGGCAGGGCGTCGTCTTGTTCGACATCATCTGGGCACTGGTGCTCAGGTTTTTCACCCCTGCGCATGTGTCCTCTAATGATCATGGAAGCACGGCGCTACTGATTTGGGGGTTATGAATAAATTTTAGTGAGTAAGCAAATTTGCAAACGTGGAATCTGAATAATGAGGATCAACTGTACTTTCCTTCTACCTTACCTCTTCTGGACACCTCCCAATGCTTCTCACAGAGCCCAGGTCTTATGAAAGATGATCACTAAATAGGATTCTTTCACTTTGGAACTTGGTTGGTGACTTAGCACTGATTTGCCTCAAGTTTTTTTTTTTTTTTTTAATTAATTAATTAATTTTTGGCTGCGTTGGGTCTTCGTTGCTGTGCGTGGGCTTTTTCTAGTTGCGGCGAGCGGGGGCTACTCTTCGTTGCAGCTCGTGGGCTTCTCATTGCGGTGGCTTCTCTTGTTGCGGAGCACGGGCTCTAGGCGTGCGGGCTTCAGTAGTTGTGGCACACGGGCTCAGTAGTTGTGGTGCACAGGCTTAGTTGCTCTGCAGCATGTGGGATCTTCTAGCACCAGGGATTGAACCCGTGTCTCCTGCGTTGGCAGGCAGATTCTTGACCACTGTGCCACCAGGGAAGTCCCTGCCTCAAGTTTAATTATAATTTTGAATTGATGAATGATTTAAACCATTCTCTGGCCTTGGGTCTAGGTAAGCGATGATGCCATCCAGCTGCCTACTTACAAGGCAAAGGAGGACCTTTGAGATGAGATCTGACACTGTCACCCGTCTTGCCTTGTCTTCCTCCAGGCCCTTCACAATGGGGCTCCAGCCCTGCGGAAATCTGTGACGTGTCCTCTTAGGCAAATGTCTATTTGCACATCCTGCTCTGTGCACCTAAGCACTTTCCTGCCTGGCTGGCTTCTCCCTGTGAAGTTGGACAACAAGGCCCTTCTCTTTCTGTTTCCCTTGACACCCTAAGCATACAAACCTATTTCTCCCATTTTATCTCATTTATCCATTTACCTGTTTGTTTTCCCCGTAAGAATTGGGGGAAAGGACCCTTTTGCATCTTTGCTTACTTGTGCTTGGCAAGCAGCTTCAAGAGAGGATGGATGGATGGATGGATGGATGGATGGATAGATAGATGAAGGAGGGAGACAGCATTCTCAGATGATGAGAAGACAGATTGCTCATGGTGGTGGAAAACCACTAAGTATTTGCTCCTAGAAGGCATCAGAAGGGAAAGCCAAAAAAATGTTCTTCTGGGGCTTCCCTGGTGGCGCATTGGTTGAGAGTCCGCCTGCTGATGCAGGGGACGCGGGTTCGTGCCCCGGTCCGGGAAGATCCCACATGCCGCGGAGCGGCTGGGCCCGTGAGCCATGGCTGCTGAGCCTGCGCGTCCAGAGCCTGTGCTCCACAGCGGGAGAGGCCACAACAGTGAGGGGCCTGCGTACCGCAAGAAAAAAAAAAGTTCTTCTGAATTTATGTCATTATGTCCATGGGGTCACTAATCCTCCAATCTTGGTCACAAAGGTTGAGAAAATTGAGGAGTAATTTATTGAAACTCATTGTGTTCAGACAAATATGGACCCTTCATTTCAAACTTCACATTTGTCTGAAATATATCTGACTGATAGCAGAGAGCAATCAAACAGAAGTAAGAAGAGCACTGGACAGAGAGTCTTCACCTGAACTTAAGTAATAATACCTATACACCGTTGCAAGTCATCTCACCACTCAGGACCTCAGTTTCTGCACCTGAGGAATAAAAAGATTGAGAGATTGTGCTAGAGTGCTGGGGTTCTGCTGTTGTCAGCATTTATTTTGGCAGCGTGACGTGTACTGTCATCTCTGTCGGCCCAGCATCTTCTCCTGCTGCCTTTGTCTCTAGGATCAGGCATGGCTATGAGAATCACTCCTGGTCCATCAGTGTATTCCCTCTATCCAGCCAAAGACATTGGTTCAGGTATGGACACAGGACTAAAGCCCAACCTGTAAGACTCATTTTGTTGGAACTATTAGTCCCAACAAGGCAGCTATTGTTAGTTTTCATCCAATGTTCATTTTTTCCACCTTCTTTAGTGGTAGAATTCCTAATGTTTAGCTGTGCTTATAAGTGCAAGGAATAAAGATGACATTTCCAGCCTTTTTTAGAGTCAGTTGTGGGCATATGATTAAATTTGGCTGATGGGATATAAGAGGAAGTATTATATATTACTCTTCCAAAGTTTCCTTAAAGGAAGGGGGCAAACCCTTTTTCTTCCCTTCCTCTTTCATGCTGGTTGGAATACAGACAAGATGGCCGGAACCCATGCAGCCATATTGGACTATGAATTGGAAGCCACCTGTGACAGCAAAGCAACAAAAAAGAAGCCTGGATTCCTGATGATTGTGGAGTAACTCTTCATTCCTGGACTGCTTAGCTCTGGACTTTCTTTATAAAGGAGAGAATGAACTTCTTGTTCAAACCATTGTCATTTTGAATTTTCTTTTACTTGGCAGACTAACCTGATCCTAACTGACAGAGAGCTATCGGGGAAAAGAACACTGGACTTGCGAGATGACAGAAACTTGCCACTGCATGGGAAGGTTTGCCTGAGTGAAGCCAACATAGAAGAAAGCAGGGTAAGAAACAGAATGCAGTGTCCTGCTGACACTGTCTAAACCACTGTATCGCTGTGCCTGAAACCCATAGCCCTTAACTTTTTGGTTACGTGCATCACCATTCTGGCCTATACCTATTTTTCTATAAATCAGGGTCTCTATCTTTTCAATTAAAAGAGTCATATCAATAGAAACAATAAAACCACTTCATCAAACAAAATCTTACTCAGAACTGAATGGTATTCATGAGGGGCTACATCAGTAAAGCAGGGCTGGTGGGTGGAGCTGGAGAGTTCTCAGGAACTCTTTCTCTGCCTCACAGTGGTTTGGAAACCCCTCAACTGGAGAATTCTACAATCCTGTGGAAGGACAGTGAAGCCTGTGACAAACATCTGCTCCTTTTTCAGAGTCACCGCAAAGCCAGCTATTGCATCACTGACACTTCTTAACACTTTTTTTCCTCCTTTGGTAGCAATGTTTATAAGAAAGTGGACACCTTAGTTGAGACAAACAAGTCCCGTCCTCCCTCGGCTATTCCATCACCTTCCGTAACCCAGTCCTGTGAGCTCATTCTTAATCAAGACCTGGCAATCAGGTCCTTTAGCTCCAAATCATTCTTTCACATTTTAATGTGTGAGTCTTGGGCTTAGGGTGAGCTAGACCCACGGGGACGTGAACCTCCCTCTAGTGAATTCTGCCATCATTTGGATCTTTGGCATCTGGGATTGGTCCAGTTGTTGCCCTTTGGAACCAAGTTCAATTTGCAAGTGCTTGTGGAGATCTTAGAAGGGGGTCAGATTCCAAACCTGGATCCCAAGTGTCTGTTGCTGCAGGAGAGACTTGGAACATGGAACAGAGACCAGCTTTTGGAACATGGGATGGAGACCAGCTGCCCCCTGTAAGGACCCCTGTAGGAGGCGGAGGGCACACCAGCCTCCACTTCCACTCCTCAGGCAGCCCTCAGAGCAGGCACACTTAGTCGCCGCACCGGACCTCTAGGTCGGGAAAGGGAAGAGTGTCCTTTCTCTGCCCAGTGATCACCAATGTTGCGTCAGAATGCCGAGGCTCTGGGCGGGTGGAGCGAGCCTTCCCCTCTTCATGTCAACATTGTTGACATTTTGTCAGCAGCCCAGGCTCTAGAAGCCACACCCTGGCATGAGGAGAGGTGAAATCCTACTGGAGCTTGTGCTCTGGGACTTGGGGTCGAGTCTTTTCATCAGAGGCACAGAAGCCCTGGGGTCAAGGCATATAATTCTTTCCAGCTTCGGGGAAGAATGAGGCAGTAACAATAGCTGTTCCTTCCTTTTCCCAGGGCTCATGTGTGCCCTGGCTGCTGACCCAGGAAAGCCGCAGAACGAGACTCTGGTATCAGATCAGAGGCTTGATAGAGCTTCCAGCTCCTCCTGTGAGAAAAGTGGCATCGATGCAACCATCTTAAAAGCTGTGGGAGAGCAACACGGATGGACCTAGAAATGATCCTACTAAGTGAAGTCAGACAGAGACAGACAAATACCATATGATAGGGCTCATATGTGGAATCTAAAAAATAGTCCAAGGGAACTTATTTATAAAACAGAAACAGACTCCCAGACATAGAAAACAAATTTGTGGTGACCAAAGGGGAAGGGGGGGGAGGGATAAATTGGGAGTATGGGATTAACAGGCGCACACCGCCATACATAAAACAGGTAACTAACAAGGATTTACTGCACAGAGAACTGTATTCAATGTTTTGTAATAAACTACAATGGAAAAGAATAAAAAAAGAATGTATATGTGTGTATAACTGAATCACTTGCTGTACACCTGAAACTAACACAACACTGTAAATCAACTACACTTCAATTAAAAAAAAAAAAGCTGCCTCAGAGTCTGACCTAGACTGGGGGGCCTGCTGTGGCTTTTCCAGGAGTTGATGTGACACAAAGATGGTGAGTGCCTCAGCCCAAAGTGGCCCAGGGTAAAGGGAACAGAGCTAGACCAGCATGAATGGTCCTCTCCCCAAAGGCAGAGAGATACAGTCTGCATTACAACAGCTCTTGACAGGCACGGGTACCCCTTTCATCGTGTGTAAGCCCCTTTGCTTAATCAATAACTGTACACGCAGTTACTGGGCACCCGTTTTGTGCCTGGGACCATGCTTGGTACTAAGGAAGACTGGAGAAAGATGCGGGATGTGGCCTCTGCTGTCAGAGGTCCCATGGTTTAGTGGAATGGAACGTCTCTGCTGTCTGGAAGGAGACACTGAGAGACTGTGAACCCCAGACCACTGTGGATGTGGGAAAGAAGGGAGGGGATTTGATTGCTTGAGGGTACCAGTGTAATAAGGGAAGAACAAATCTGACTCCATATTGGATCTGTTCCTTTTATTTTAACCTTTGTACTCTATTGCTTTTGCTACAAGTTAAGAATGTTGCCTATAGCCTGAAATATACAGAATAGCCCATTCCCAAGGCTTTGACCTTTAAGGGTGTAACACTTTTCCATTCATATAAAGATAAAAAGTTGCAGAACAGAGAAAAATATTTGTCTTGTTGGAGGTTTACAGGAACACTGTGACCTGACCTAGGTGGAGGGCAGCTGAGAACAAAGGATTCGGACACCAGGAAGTTTGTAACAACTAACCACACTCCTCCCTCACTTTGCCTTTCAAAATGCTTTGCTGAAGCCCTTCAGGGAGTTTGGGGTTTGGGGCACAAGCCACCCATCTGCTTGCATGGCCCTGCAATAAACCTTTCTCTGTTCCAACTCTGATGTTTCGGTTTGTTTGGCCTCGCTGTGAGCTGGGCACATGACTTGTGTACGGTAACACAAGCAGTAAAGTGAGATCCACAATATTCTAAGTTTTATTCTAAGTTGGCACACCCTAGATATGGTCCCATCTCTGAACGAAGGTTTGCCAGACTTTCTAGCAGGAATTTCAATTTCAGGAGAAGAAGGTCTTTATTGGGCTTATTCGCAGGTATGTCTTTTGTGTCCAGTGAAATGCCTGAGGAGCGGCAGACACGTGAGTAAAATGTGTCCCAGCATCTGAGAATGTATTACCAGACACTCTTCCCTCACTTGCTCATCAGAGCTTTCCAGAAAACTTATGGGAGAAGCCCAGAATCCCTTATCATATGCACTCCCCTCTTCTGTCTCTAATGGTTGTTATCTGAAAACTGTCTAGACTGTAGATTCCAACTGGGCTGAGGCAAATGAGAATGAAATATTTCTTCACTTGGGGGTGGGGTGGGCGTGATGAAGTATCCCTGTTCCTGACCTCTGGGGCCGGCTCCCTCACAGTCAGCTAGAGGTCCCACAACATGGGGAAATGGGATTTGTCAGTGTCTCAGTGATGGCCCATCACAAGAAGACTAGAGACAGCTTGGCTTGCACAAAGGGTTTTTGCAATAAACTTTTCCATTTGGGTGAAAAGGGAGCAGGAAAAGCCTTTAATCTTGCCTTTTACATGGTATCTGGGATGGGGCTAGGGTCACTGCTCCCAACTGCTGAGAGAGCATTTTGGTGGGACAGTGGGAGGTGGATTGCAGCCCCCTTTTGGATCCATGTCTAACTTTTTTTTTTTTAAAGAAAAAAAATCTCCTTTTATCCCAAAGCTCATCATGCTAGCATCCAGCCAAGAGTACATTTTTTTTGCCATTTATTAAACATGTTGCCTCTCAGATCTTATATTAAAATCTCTTTCCTTTCTGTAGGGGACAAGTTGAAACCAGGAAAGTTGCCTTGTAATTTTTTCCACTTTGATTCTGCTGTTTGCAAAGGGCACCTCCAGCTCTTTGGTTGTAGTAGGGGGTAGGAAGGGAGTTAACTCTAGGTTTACTGCTCCGAGGAGGATGGGGGTTGTTGGGGGTACTGAGAGAGTTGGGTCCCCCTTCCCTGGGCAGCACTGACTTGGCATCAGCAGAGTGAGTTAGGGGAGCACGCTGGCTGTGAAAATTCAGTTAAACCAAACCCTTCCTTAGTCGATTCCACAATCAAATAGAAACTATCACCGGCTATTGTAGACCCGGAAGGGGTTCTCCCCACTCTGTGGGGTCTTCCAGCCCTCGGTGATGTCTCTATCTCCTGGAGCATTTGTCTGATGGCAATGGACACTTCAAAGTCAGAAGGGACTTAGTAACACCCGCCCTGAGCCTGGAAATCTCTGCTGAGAAAAGAATTCACTTTCCTGCAGGCCTCTGTAATCATCAAAATCCTCTTTCTCAGGTTGGGTTGAGGTCTGTCCTGCTCCCAGGCTCTGGGCTCTGCCCTGACGGCTGGAGAACCTCAGTTAATCTGTCACTCAGTCACCAACCAGGGTTCTTGGCCTCCTTAATCAATAGGAATTGATCAGAGGCCAGACAAGAAATTCAGGCAAGGCTTTATTGGGGCCCCTGATGCAGCAAAGGGGAGCGAGAACAAATAACAGTTTCCCTTGCTCACGCCCCAGGCTGGGGAGAGCTTGTTCTTTACATGGGGTGAGGGTAGGGACGGGTCCAGGGGTCAGGCCAGAAGGGGGGCTTAGGTGGTCTGCCCACCCCTTGGGTGGTGTTGAGAGCAGGGGGCACGCGCAGGACCCTGCTTTTGTTCCCGACACCCTGCTTTTGCCCCTGCCTCCTCAGAAGTGGCAGCTGGGTTTTTGGTCTTTTTGTATCTTGTTGTCCATAATTTGCCCCAGCTGCATGTACACAGTTATTTTTAGTCCCTTATAGTTTCTTTGTATTTTGTTGCTCAAGGAGATGTTTGTCCAGGTGCAAGACCTGCAGCAAAGGGTCCCAGGTCCCAGATCTCAACCTGTCTCAGAGTGACACTTCCATTTCCAAAGGGGAGAGCTGCTTCCCCTGCTAATCACTGCTGCGTGGAAATGCGGGCCTAGCCTGGCCAGAGTTTACAGTTTTTCAAGAGAAGCTTGAAATTCAGATTTTTTTAATGTGCAATCTCTCACTTTCTAGATCCTGGCAACTACTTAAAGAAACTTATTATAGATGAGTGAAAGAAAACTAATCAAGCTTCAGGCCAGGAAGAGCTCATCTGTCTTCGCTTTGTGATGGAAAAATGAAGAAGATCAGGGGCTGCAGGTGTGAGAAGAATGGTACAGCTCTGAAATGTTTAGGACCCCGTCTCCCCATCGTTACTTTTGCTATTCTCTGTTCCCCAGGAATGACCAGCATATGGTCCTTAAGTGCTCACATTCACAGATAGCGAGGAAGGGGAGAGACTCTGTCCCACCCAGAAGCAGTGGTGGGGAGGCAGCGTCCAGCGATGGTGTGAGTGGCAGAGGCCGTGCGGCAGAGAAAGCAGGGACTGGCTGGCTCCTGTCACAGAGGAGAGAACTCAGAGAGATGCCTGGATTGGGGAGAGAGAGTCCCTGGAGATTCCCTGGGTTGCAGAGACTGCTGGGTCCCTCCAGGGTCTCATGAAAATAGTGCTCCCGGGGAAGGGAATGCTACCTTGCTGGGGTGGACAGACGGGAGCTCGCTGGGCAGACCTCGGGGCAGGGGGGAAAGAGGTGGCTTCTCCGGCACGTGGCAGGGGCGGAACAGGCTGAACCCGCATTGGCAGGTGGATTCTTAACCACTGTGCCACCAGGGAAGTCCCTACCCTGTCTTGATTATTGTAACTCTATAATTAAAGTCTTGAAGTCAGGTTGTGTAAGACCTTTTTTTTTAAAAGATTGCTCTGGCTATTCTAGACATCTGTATTTCCATATAAATTTATGTATTATCTTGTTAATTTCTAAAAAAAAAATCCTGCTGGAATTATGATTAGACTTGCATTAAATACATGGATACATTTGGGGAAAATTGACATCTCAAAGTATTGGAATTTTTAATCTATAAATGCAGCATTTTTCTTCATTTATTTAAGTCTTCTTTAATTTCTCACAGCAATGTATAGTTTTCAATGAAGAGGGCTTGCCCATCTTTTGTTAAATTTACTCCTGAATACTTTATGTTTCTTGGTGTGGGTGTAAATGGAATTTAAAATTTAAAAAGCTTCCCACTGACTGAGGCTAGTAAAATAATATAATGGTTAGTCAGAATAATACAAAAGTATATCCAGAGTATATAAGCCTGGGTCCAAACAGGAGAAAGTAACCACACACTAATTTGAATAAGGAAAGTTTAATATTAAGAATTATTAACAAGGGGTTTGAACGATGAGGGATTGGCTAGTAAGAGGTGAAAAGAATTCTGAAGAATATAGAAATAAGAGTTATAAGATGGAGTTTCCCTGGTGGCTCAGTGGTTGGGAATCCGCCTGCCAATGCAGGGGACACGGGTTCGAGCCCTGGTCCAGGAAGATCCCACATGCCGCGGAGCAACTAAGCCCGTGCGCCACAACTACTGAGCCTGCTCTCTAGAGCCTGCGAGCCACAACTACTGAGCCTGTGCGCCTAGAGCCTGTGCTCCGCAACAAGAGAAGCCACTGCAATGAGAAGCCCGCGCACCACCATGAAGAGTAGAGCAGCCCCCGCTCACCACAACTAGAGAAAGCCCACATGCAGCAAAAAGACCCAACGCAGCCAAAACTAACTAACTAAATAAATAAATTTATTTTAAAAAAGAAGTTATAAGATGCAGTCACTGATCCTCAGTTGGATACAAAGCACCCATAGAAGAGACCCTCCCACTCCAGGCAGAGGTACAGAACTTGCGGGATAGGGCACAGCTGCAGCTCACTGGAGGGCAGAGAAGTTGCTGAGGTGTAGTGCTGGAAAGACTTACTGGAAATCCACTGTCTAGGGAGCCAGGAAAGCTGTCCGCGAAATACCAGAAACCATGCGAAACACCAGAAGCCACCAGGGGCTCTGGAGAAGCTGTGAGCACTTCAGGAGCTAGAGGCATTTTGCTACAAAATGTCAGAAGGGGGTGGGAATGGAGTTGCAGAGGAAGCTGCTGGCTGCTGTGCACTGCGGGGGGGTGGGGGAAGGCACGAGACCAGGTGTGAGTGCATCAGAAGCCCGGCTCTGGAGAAGCTGCCCTCCAGCCAAGAGCCCGAGGAACAAGCATGCTGGAAGCAGGAAGCAAAAGCTTCTCTTGTAATGTCTCTCTAGCGCCCTCTACTGACAAAACTTCAGTACCAATTGTTGCAGGAAAAAAATATTTTTAACAGGCCCAGATCTATTTTCACAGAGCAGGCTAAAAGGACACATTTGGAGCTCAGAGGCAGTAAATTGATAATAGGCACACTATGATATTATTAAATTCACTTATTAGTTCTAGTAGTTTTTCTTTTATAGATTCCTTAGGATTTTCTACATAAACAATCACTTCATCTGCAAATAAAAGACAATTTTACTTCTTCCATTTCCAATCTGTATGTTTTTGTTAAACAGCTTTATTGAGGTAGAATTGATGTACAAAAACTGTACATATTTAACGTATACAGCTGGGTGAGTTTGGACATAGGCATACACCCATCACCATAATCAAGGTAATAGAGCTCCATCACCTCCAAGGTTTCCTTGTGTCCGGTGTATACATGTGTGTGTATGTATATACCCAGAAGTGAACTTGCTAGATTATATGGTAACTCCATTTTTAATTTCTTGAGGAACCTCCATGCTGTTTTCCATAGTGGCTGCATAGTTTTACATTCTCACCAACAGTTAGAAGTGTTCCAATTTCTCCACATCCTGGTTAACATTTGTTATCTTTCAGGTTTTTTGTTTGTTTGTTTGTTTTGCGATATGCAGGCCTCTCACTGTTGTGGCCTCTCCCATTGCAGAGCACAGGCTCTGGATGTACAGGCTCAGCAGCCATGGCTCATGGGCCCAGCCGCTCCGCGGCATGTGGGATCCTCCCAGACTGGGGCACAAATCCATGTCCCCTGCATCGGCAGGCGGACTCTCAACCACTGCGCCACCAGGGAAGCCCCCTCTTTCGGTTTTTTGATAGTAGCCTTCCTAACTGGTGTGAGGTGATATCTTGCACCAGTTTTGATTTGAATTTCCCTGATGATTAGTGCTGGTGAGCATCTTTTCATATAAGGTTGGCTGTATGTACGCCATCTTTGGAGAAATGCCTATTCAAATCCTTTGTGTATTTTAAAATCAGGTTATTTGTTTTTTTGCTATTGAGTTGTAGGAGTTCCTTATATATTTTGGATTTTAACCCTTTATCAGATATATGGTTTGAAAATGTTTTCTCCTGTTCCATAGTTTGCCTTTTCATTCTGTTGACTGCTTCCTTTGCATTTGATGTAGTCCTACTTGTTTATTTTTGCTTTTGTCTGTTTTTGTGTTTTTGGTGTCATATCCAATAAATCACTGCCAAGAACAATGTCAAGAAGACTTTTCCCTGTTTTCTTCTAGGAGTTTTACAGTATAGACTTTTACATTTAAGCCTTTAATCCATTTTAAGGTTTTTTTGTGTATACTATAAGATAGGGGTCCAATTTCATTTTCTTTGCCTGTAGATATTCAGTTTTCCCAAAATCATTTGTTGAAAGGACTATCTTTTCCCCATTGAGTATTCTTAGCACCCTTGTTGATATGTGTGGGATTTATCTGGGCTCTCTGTTCTGTTCCATCAGTCTATGTGTCCATCTTGTATATAAGTACCATACTATTTTAATACTGTAGCTTTGTAATATATTTTGAGATCAGGAAGTCTCCAGATTTGTTCTTTCTCAAGATCACTTTGGCTATTCTCTACCATTTGTACGTCCATATGAACTTTAGGATTGTTTTTCCTATTTCTGTAAAAAATACACTGGAATTTTGATGGGGATGAGTATTAAATCTGTAGATCACCTTCAGTATAAAGTCTTCTAAACCACAAACATGAGATGTCTTTCATTTGTGTCTCTTTAATTCCTTTCATTAACATCTTGTAATTTTAGTGTACAAGTCTTTCAACTTCCTTGGTTAAGTTTATTCCTAAAATATTTTATTCTTCTTGATACTACTGAAAATGGCATTGTTTCCTTAGTTTCCTTTTTAGATAGTTCATTGTTAGTATATAGAAATGTAACTGAGTTTTGTATGTTCAACCATTCTTGCAGGCCAGAGATAAATCTAACTTGGTCATGGTGTACGATCCTTTTAATATGTGGCTGATTTTGGTCTGCTAGTATTTTGTTTAAGAGTTTTGCATCTATATTTAATCAGAGATATTGGCCTATAGTTTTCTTTTCTTGGAGTGTCCGTCTGACTTTCATGTCAGGGTGATGCTGACCTTGTAAATTAATTTTGGAAGTGTTTCCTCTTTAAATTTTGGAAGAGTTGAAGAAATATTAGCATTAACCCTTCTTTAGAGTGTTTGATAGAATTCACCAGTGAAGCCGTCTGGTCCTAGCAGCCCCAGGTGTCTGCACTATGACAGTTCTTTCAGCTCTCATGTGAGGTGAGATAGAAACTGGCTCTTGGGGAGTGCACTGAAAGTCAGGGAGTACATTGGAAGGCTGGGGGCCTTGGACGTTCACCCTACTCTCTCTTAGCCCTTCCAAGGGAGGAGTGTGTTCTCTCTTGGTGCCAAGCTGTACTGGCTTGGGAGAGGGGATAACCTGGGGTGAAATTGCTCTGCTTACCAGTGTCAGCATGGCTAATTTCGATTTTTGCACATCTGGGTGCCTCAACTTCTTAACTGGATTCTGAACTTCTTATAGAGGTCTTTTTATTTTTTGTGTGTTATATCAGTGTTTCTGTGGGGGGACAAGGGTTGGAACTTCCTATTCCTCCACCATCTTGCTAATGTCACCACCTCCTTTTTCTTGGCTTACTGCACTGGCCAGAGCCTCAGGTACAATGTCAAATAAAGGTGGCAAGAGTAAGTGTCCTCGTCTCATATCTGATCTTAGGGACAAAACATTTAATGTTCTCTCATTAGGCATAATGTTAGTTGTAGGTTTTTCTTGTGTGTCCTTTATAGGTTTGAGGAAGTTCCCTTCCTTTCCCACCCAGTTTTCTAATGGTTGGGTTCTTTTCCCTGCTCATTGGAGCTCAAAGCTGAACTTTAAGCTTCTTGCTTTGTATGAAGGTCTCATGTTTAACTTGCCATTTGGTACAGACCCTGATTCCTGCCTCCATGTAAGGCCTATTACATTCGAACTTCTAGGGACACAGAGATTGACAGGTGTCCCTAAGAAAACATTGAGTTTGAGCATTTTTTGAAGTCTCTTTGGATTTTTGCTCTTTTGGGTCATTTTTGACCTCTAAGGAATTCTGTTATGCTCTTGCTAGCCCAACCATAATTTTAAAAAATATTTTGTTTTATCCAGTATTTTTATGTATTTTTGCATTAGGAGGCATTTTTAGTCCATCTAGTCTACCATACAGCAGAAACAGAAGGCACCATAGGGTTTTTAGAGTTGAAAAGACTATTGAGTTTAATCTAATCCAGTGCTTTTATTTTATAGATTAGTCAGTCAAGCTTCTGAGAGTTTATTTGAACTCATTTGATTTGCCTGATGTCTCACACCATGCAAGTGAAAGCAGCAGTTCCCCAGCTCAGGGCTTCTGACTCTAAACCCAGTGTTCTGTTTCCCATATTAAGGGTCAATAAACTATGGTCAGAGGCCAATTTGCTTTGCCACTTGTCTTTGTATGGCCTGTGAGCTAAAAATGGTTTTCACATTTTTAAGTGATCAGAAAAAAAATCAGAATCAGAATAATATTTCATGACATGTCAAAAGTATATGGAATTTAAATTTCAGCATCCATAAATAAAGTCTTATTGGGACACAGCTACACTCGTTCACTTACGTGTTGTCTACGGCTGCTTTTGTGCTGCCGTGGCAGAGCTGAGTAATCATGAGAGATCGTATGGCCCAAAGATCCTAAGATATTTATTAACTGACCAGGTACAGAGAAGTTGTGGACTCTTTTCCTATGTCACATGTTATCTTTGCTCAGAGAAGCCAAAACTTCATGTTCTTCATTGTGACTCTAGGGGGAGACTCTGGGGAGGGCCTTCAGTTAGGGTTTGGTTTGGCTTTGAGTCCAGCCAGACACTAATGACTCTGTTCAGATTCTTATGTGTGATTGATATATACATATACAATTCACATATATTTCAAAACTTCTACCTGTATTCAAAGGTCCTGTAGCCTACTATGAAGTATGCATGGGAAACATGAAAGAGTTACGTTTGACACTATGGAAAAGCAGCTCACAACCCCACATAATACACTAAGAAAATTGAAATCTGACTGTATTGTTGGTCGATAAATGAAGAGGAGGGAGCAAGTCTGGGTTGTCACTGAGGGATGAGGTCTGAGGGATGATGTCATTGAGGGATGATGTCACTGAGGGATGATGATGTCACTGAGGGATAATGTCATTGAGGGAGTGTCATGATCAGGTTTTGGAGGTTTAGAACTTAAAGGCCCATAAGAATCCTTCCATGTCTAGAGTCAAGCTGATCTGGGTTCCAGTCCTGGCTTTGCCACTATAATACCTCGTGGTATTAAACACAATTCCTCTGAACCTAATTTTTCACAGCAACAAGATTCTATATATTTAAATATATAGGCCATCTGGAACAGAAGGCAATATTCTCATTTGACCAATAAAAAGATCTCGAAACACTTGAATACGCTAGGAGTAAATGAAATAGTCACATGTCTACCTGTAACAGTTTATTTAGTTTTACACATTTGCAATCTTACATATAAGGCAACACATTAATTCAAAAGTAGTACCTTATTCAATTTTCACATTGTAAGAAATAATTTTATAAAGTTTTACAAGTATATTTAATTTAATGGCATTGTCATCAACCAGAGTGATTATATAACACAGTTTTTAGGAGCACATCACCTTACTTTCATTATGTTGTTCGAAATATTGTACCTTTGTTTGAAGCTGTTCCTGGAAATTTTATCCAGCCTACAGTTTCCCATTCACATAATAGTATAGCAGATGTGTACCACAATGTTCACTGAAGCTCTGTTCACAATAGCTAGGACATGGAAGCAACCTAAGTGTCCATTGACAGATGAATGGATAAAGAAGATGTGGTAGATATATACAATGGAATATTACTCAGTCATAAAACGAAACGAAATTGAGTTATTTGTAGTGAGGTGGATGGACCTAGCGTCTGTCATACAGAGTGAAGTAAGTCAGAAAGAGAAAAACAAATACCATATGCTAACACATATATATGGAATCTAAAAAAAAAATAAATGGTTCTGAAGAACCTAGGGGCAGGATGGGAATAAAGATGCAGATGTAGAAAATGGACTTGAGGAACAAAGGGAGGGGAAGGGTAAGCTGGGACGAAGTGCGAGAGTGGCATGGACATATATACACTACCAAACGTAAAATAGATAGTGGGGAGCAGTCGCATAGCATAGGGAGATCAGCTCGGTGCTTTGTGGCCACCTAGAGGGGTAGGATAGGGAGGGTGGGAGGGAGACGCAAGAGGGACGAGATATGGGGATATATGTATATGTATAGCTGATTCACTTTGTTATAGAGAAGAAACTAACACACCATTGTAAAGCAATTATACCCCAATAAAGTTGTTTAAAAAATTGTATAGCAGGTGTCCTTGACATATATATTTGTGATCACCACCGCCTAACTATTCGTTATATTTTTTTGTATTAAATTTTTAATATTTGAGATAATTGTACAGTCACATGAAGTTTTAAGAAGTGATAGGGATCCTATGTCCCTTTACCCAGTTTCCTCCAAGGGTAGCATTTTGCAAAAGTACAACAGTATTACAGTCAGAAAATCGACACTGACACATCTACTGATATTATTCTGACCTCCACAGTTTTGCACGTACTCTTACATGTATGTGTGTGTTTAGCTCTGTGCAATTTTATTTCATATGTAGGTTTGTGTCCATCATCACAGTCAAGCTACGGAACAGTTGCATCACACACGTGTCTCTTCTGTCGCTCTTTCAAAGCCACATCCACCACCCATCCCACCATCCCCTGTCCCTAACTTTGGCAACCATTCACCTGGTCTCGATTTCTATAATTTGGTCATTCCAAGAATGTTATACAAATGGAACCATACAGTATGTAAGCTTTTGGGATTGGCATTTTTTTTCACTCAGCATAATTCCTTTGCAATTCATCCAAATTATTATCTGTGTCCGTAGTTTATTCCATTTTACTGTTGAGCTGTATTCTGTAGTATGGATTAATCACAGTTCATTTAGCCATTCACGCATTGTAGGATATCTGGATTTCTCATTTTTAGCTTTTATAAATAAATTTCCTATGAACACCCATAAACAGTTTTTGTCTAAAAAAAGTTTCTATTTCTCTCGCTTTAAAACTGATCTTTAGAAGCTCATCAACTTCCAAACTTTACAACTGTGAGTTCATGTCCCAGGAATTTATTTATTTATTCCACAAATATTTTTAATTTTCTATGTGCCAGGCACTGTTCTAAGTGCAGGGATATGCAGGTGATCAAATGTCCTGTCTTCCTGGAGCTTATATTTTAGTGGAGAATGACAGAACAAACACACACATGTATGTAATTATTATAATGTAATTATAATTACTAAGAGGGTGCTAATTTTTTGTTTGTTTCTTTCTAACTGATCCTATCAGTTGACCTCTAGACATCCAATCCCAGCATTAAGGGGTCTCTTCTGGCTCAAGTGCCGTCCCTAAGCAGTATTTTGTTATTCAAAATAAAGTCACTGAGACACACCAGGTAATATTTGGGAATTTGTAAGGAGCTGAATATAAGGTAACCTCCTATTTCCTGAGGGATGCTTTAGGACAAAATGTTGCCTCCTATGGAAGCTAATTCTGGCTTGCTCTGCAACATTACTATGACAGAAAGCCACAGAATTAATGATGCTTTGGGCAATGATAGCGCATGTCTGTTGCCATCGTCCCGATGTGAAAGCAAATCGCTTTTGATCTGTTTTACGGCTAGGGTTTAAAAGACTGCATTTGCTAAGTCAAGTGCCAGAGGTTGTATTAATCTGTTCCAATAAAGATATCACACCAGAAGGTTTAGTTGAGTCTATTAGTTGATTAAGTTTACAGCAGTGCTTTGTCACCTGACTTAATCCATCTGATTTCTCTCTTTCTTCTTTTGGCTGCATTGTGTCTTCGTTGCTGCGCACAGGTGTTGCCTAGTTGCATCGAGCAGGGGCTACTCTTCGTTGCGGTGTGCGGGCTTCTCATTTTGGTGGCTTCTCTTGTTGCAGAGCACGGGCTCTAGGAGCGTGGGCTTCAGTAGTTGTGGCACACGAGCTCAGTAGTTGTGGTACACGGGTTCAGTAGTTGTGGCTCGCGGGCTTAGTTGCTCTGCAGCATGTGGGATCTTTCCGGACCAGGGATCGAACCTGCGTCTCCTGCATTGGCAGGTGGATTCTTAACCACTGTGCTACCAGGGAAGCCCCATCTGATTTCCTTAGAGGCCATATGAATAAATGAAACAGAGCAGGAAGGCAACCACCTTTCTGCAGAAGTCTTTGGTGGTGATGCCAATCTCTGCAGTTCCTCCTGACGTGAACTTTTCCCTCTGATTTACATTCCTGGTGGGAATGGGAGCAGTTTCAGGAACTTCTCCTTGGTCCATCTTACCAAAATGGCTCTTACACCACTGGAGACATAAGGAGCGTGAGGGCCTTGCCAGCTTTGAATAAACTCTTCCCATTTATGCACTCAGCGGCTGAGGAAATAACCGTGAGTCCCTGTGATATGACCCCGGGTTGGGGTTCCCTTTATCATCCGACCTTCAGAAGCTCACATTCTAAATGGGAGGCTGTGACGGTATTTCGGGTCCCTGGTGTCAGAGTTGGCTCAGATGCTGTGTTTACTTGCCCTCTAAAGATTTGGTTATCCTTTCCTCAATATCCAGATACTCTCATAAGTGGCCACAGGTCCTTGGGAGTAGAGATTGGGGAAATGCATAGGAAATGCATTGGGATGCCACGGCAGGTACTTCCTTGACTCGCTGGTCTCTGCGTCAATTAACTGGCTTGGATATGAGAACGGGTATGGGATTGAATTTTTACACTGTAGCAGCTGGTGTCAGCTCCTGGGTTTTTGTCTGTCTGTCTGTCTGTTTGCTTGCTTATACAAGTCAAGTAACACTCAAGTTGACTACTCATATTTCTTGCCCCAGGAACACCATGGTCTCTTTGCTTTTGCCATAGATTCCTTTGGGTACAAGCCACCTGGTTGCCACTCCAGCCTTGTTGACCATCGTGTCCACCATCTGGCCTCTGTCATTTCAGGATCCCACCATCTCTATTTTTACCAGGGACCCTAGTTCCATGGTGGCATTATCTACTATGGATCTAGGTCTACAAAAGAGGCCATTGTTCTTTTCACCAGTGATTTTTTAAAATTTTAATTTAATTTTTATTTATTTATTATTTTTAGCTGTGTTGGGTCTTCATTGTGGTGCGTGGGCTTCTCACTGTGGCGGCTTCTCTTGCCACGGGACACAGGCTCTAGAGCACAGGGGCTTCAGTGATGTGGTACGTGGGCTCAGAAGTTGTGGCTTGTGGGCTCTAGAGCACATGCTCTGTAGTTGTGGCGCATGGGCTTAGTTGCTCCGCAGCATGTGGGATCTTCCTGGACCAGGGCTTGAACCCATGTCTCCTGCACTGGCAGGCGGATTCTTTTTTTTTTTTTTTGCGGTACGCGGGCCTCTCACTGTTGTGGCATCTCCCGTTGCGGAGCACAGGCTCCGGACGCGCAGGCCCAGCGGCCATGGCTCACGGGCCCAGCCGCTCCACGGCATGTGGGATCCTCCCGGACCGGGGCACGAACCCGTGTCCCCTGCATCGGCAGGCGGACTCTCAACCCTTGCGCTGCCAGGGAAGCCCAGCAGGCGGATTCTTAACCACTGCGCCACCAGGGAAGCCCTCACCAGTGATTTTTTTTTTTTTAACTGAAGAAATGTTACTTAGTTGAACGTTTTCGTAGAAAGAGAGTATCCTCTGGGTCTTCCCAGGGAATGCAGTCAAGAGGTAAGTTCTTTGGTGTCACGTAAGAAATCCATCCTGACATGCCCATCTCCATGGGCCTTCTGGCTCTATCCTCAATATTCTGCCAAGGCAGTCCCAGCACCTCTGCCCCCTTGACCATAGTCCAGTCTATGCTTTAGAGAGCCATTGCGACAGTGCAGCTGGATCAGCTCAAGACGTGAGCCCACATCACCAGTGCCACATGCTGCAGATAACGGAGGGTTAACTGGGAACAAACTTACAAGCTGGAAAGTAGCAGAGAGAGGGCTGCCCTGAATTCTCATTATTCCACAGCGTAGGCTGGGTCCAGATAGCTGGTGCAGCATAGTAGTGGGCCATCCCAGAGCACTCCAGGAAAGAACAAGCACACCTTCGTACCACATTATATATTTAAGGGTTAGCCGAAGAGAGGCTAGGGAACCTGGTTTTTCCAAGTAACTAGAACTGCATCTAGGGATCTTCTGGGACGGAGATCAGTGTTAGGGGTCTACACAGGGAGGGCTCTGGGCACAGTCTCTCCTGCCAGGAATGATGACAGCCACCTGTCTCTCAGCAGACTGGCTCAGCCCAGTTGAGGCAGCCCTTTTGAGGGAGAAGAAAATGAGCCTGCAGGGCATCCATATTTGTCTCTCATGAATTCAAATCTAAGTAGTAGATTTTAAAAGAACATAGAGGAACTGAATAATAACATCAATCACCTTGATACGATCAACACAGAACCTTGAAGTTTTAAAATAAAGAACATACATTATATATATATATATGTATATTTTAAATTGAAGTATAGTAGATTTATAATGTGTTAGCTTCAGGTGTACAGATAAGTAATTCATATATATATCTATTCTTTTTCAGATTCTTTTCCATTATGGGTTATTACAAGATATTGAATATAGTTCCCTGTGCTCTACAGTAGGTCCTTGTTGCTTACCTATTTTATACATAGTAGTGTGTATCTGTTAATCCTTAACTCCTGATTTACCCCTCCCCCCTCTTTTTCGCTTTGGTAACCTAAGTTTGTTTTCCATGTCTGTGAGTCTGTTTCTATTTTGTAAATAAGTTCATTTATATCATTTTTTTTAGATTCCACATATAAGTGATATTATATGATATTTATCTTTCTCTGTATGATTTACTTCACTTAATATAATAATCTCTTGGTCCATTATGTTGCTGCAATATTTTTTACTCAGATATAATGACATACAAGAGTTTCAGGTGTACACGTAATGATTTGATATACATATATACCGTGAAGTGATCACTACAGTAAGTCTAGCTAGTATCCATCAACACACATAGTTACAATTTTTTTTTCCTGTGATGAGAACTTTAAGATTTACTCTCTTAGTAAGTTTCAAATATACAATACAGTATTAACTATAGTAAGTATGCTGTACATTATATCCCCAGGACTTATTTCTTTCATAACTGGATGTTTGTATCTTTTGACCTCCTTCACCCATTTTGCACATTCCTCACCACCCATACCTGGCAAACACCAATCTGTTCTTTATGAGTTTGATTTTTCTTTTTTAGATTATATAAGTGAGATCATATAGTATTTATTTTTATCTATCTGCCTTATTCCACTTACCATAATGCCTTCAAGGTCCATTCATGTTGTGGCACATGGCAGGATTTCCATTTCTATGACTGAATAATATTCTATTATACATATATATTTATTCTTTATCCATTCATCCATCAATGGACACATGTTGTTTCCCATACATTACTTTTTACATGTCATAAAACCTACATAAAAATTGACCAAAATAAAAACAGTAGAACTTTTATAGGACCCTTTTTTTTTTGAAGATCTAATTGGCTTTATTGACAATTCATGAGTAGGGTAGCATCCCATCTAGAAAGCAGAATGGTGCTCCCCTATAAGACACTTTTATTTTCTAGTCACAAGCCAATAAAATTAGAAACAAACAAGTTAAAGGAGACTAACAAATGTTAACTATTTGGAAACAAGAAACAGTCCTAGATAACACCAGGATCAAAGAGAAAATTTAATAAGAAATTACTATCTAGAAACAAAGAAAAGGAGAATTACTAAAACAGAAAACTAACAACAAAAAAGGCAGAACAGCAAATTAACTCATATCAAATTAAAAGACAAAAACCATCTGAATGTATCAGTAAATGCCAAAAAGGTATTGGATTAAATTTATCAGTCATTATTAATAAAAATAGTATTCCTATTTAAGAGGAAACTCTTAAATCTTAAGACTACTAAAATCCAACAGCAAATATTACCCTAAAGTGAAGACACTAAGACAATTTCAAGAACAATAAAAAACTAGAGAGAAGGATGCCTTTAATCAGTATTATTATTTAATGTTATTTTGGAGATTTTAGCACATGTAATAGGGCAAGAAAATTAAATAACAGGCACAAGTATTAGAAAAGAATAGATAAAACCATCTCTTCTTGCTACTAATAAAATTTTACACTGTGAAAATCCAAGGAATATTGGGTAAAAACCTACTGGATTTAATAAGTGAATTTGGGTGAAAAATAACTTTATGAAGAACTAGATTTTTCATTACTTAACAATAAGCACACAGTAATGAAAGTAGAAAGATTATATACTTTAAAATAGTGACAAATTTATTTAACAGTAAGACCCAGAGTCTATGTAAAAATTTCTTACTAAAAGACATTAGATCTGAATAAGCACACTATGTTCTTGGATATGAGGATACTATAATGAAAATGATAATCCTCCCAAATTGATATGTTAATTATTGCAATTTCAATTTTTGATATTTTTTTTAGAACTGGATGAAAAAAATCTTAAATTTCACATGGTAGAATGTTCAAGAATATTATGAGAAAGGAGACCAATGAGAACTTGCTTCATATGTAACATACACAATAAAACCTCTGTAATAAACCAATATGGTGTATATATAGGGATAGACAAGTGGGTCACTGGAACGGAATTAACAATCCAGAATTAGACGTCAGAACAAATGACAATTTAACATAAGATAAGTTTGGTGCTGGTTCAATTCAGAGGGAAAATAATGGGCTCTTTAATAGATGGTGCTGGCATAACTGGATATCCATTTGGAAGAAAAAAATGGGTCCCGTTCTTGTATCAAACACAAAAATAATTCCAGCTGGATTAAAAACAAATGTAAGACAAATGTAAAAGAACAAATTTAAATTTTGCAAAAAAACCCCATAGACTACAGGATTTAGGGGGATTCTACCAACCAAATTGGAAACCCTGAAGTAATAAAATAAGACTTATTTGGCTACATAATAATTTAAAGTTTTTGTATAGAACACACTTCCCTATACAAAGTCCATAGGTTAATAATATTTGTAATGCAGATGTCAAAGAGTTAGTTTCTATAACATACAAAGAACTCTGACAAATTGATGAAAGACATACCAAACAAGAGAAAACCAGGCAGTATATTTGAATAGACAATTTACAAAACAAATAGTAAAAGTCTGTATGAAAAGATGCTTTGATTCATTACTAATCAGGGAAATGCAAAGTAAAGCAACAATAAAGTATCAGTTAACACTTATTAGACTAGCAAAATTAAAACGAACTCAAACTTCCTGTTCTCAGGGGTGTGTGTGAAAGACACTCATGCTTATAAAATGCGAAGTTTTACATCTTTTTTGGAAAGCAACTGGGAACAACTATTAAAATTTAAAATATCTTATACCCTTTGAGAATCAGCATTATGCTTCCAGGAATTTATTGCATGAAAACAAATGGACACAATTTATGAGCACATACATGTTTATTGCAGCATTGTTTGTAGTGGCCAAGAATTGGGAAAAAATGTGAATTCCTTGTCAATAGGAAAATGGTTGAGTAAATAATGATATACCCACACCATGAAATATTGTGCAACCATTAAAAAAAAAAGAGAGAGAGAGCCACACCAGATGACTTGGAGTGATTTCCCTGAGGAAATTTCTGAGTGAGTAATGCAAGATGGAGAAAAGTGCATATAAAGAAATGATACCAGATAAAAGTCCTGCGTGTATGTATGTGCTTGTGGGCGTGTGTGTGTGTGTTTGTGTAGGATTATCTGATTATAGAGAGAAATATGGAAGAATACCCGTAAATTTTTGAACTTGGCTTATCTGGGGCATATAGAGAACGGGACACAAGATGCTGAGAAGGTGGGGGAGGGAGCCAGGGAAAGGTCAAGGAAAACTGGCGTGTATCATTTTCCTAATTTTGTAAAATCATCTAAGGTTCCATGGCAACATGTCGAAGTGAGAACACGGTTCTTATATGCATGAGTTTCCTATGTGTATGTATGTAAAAATAAAAAAAAGGAAATGCTCCTCCAAGAAACAAAGTGCAACGAATAGCCTAGAAACTTATGAAGAAAATGTCATAACTTTAAAAAACATACAAAGGCCACCAGACGGTATGATCCATAAAAGCAGGTACCAGACCAATTTTGATGATCATTTTATCCCCCCAAATGTAGCATAATGCCTCTGTAGCATTCTATATTTGTTGAATGAATGTTGTTGAATAAAATAAAAAAAAAATTGTGATTACCATTATTTTTGCCCCTTAGTTGGTAATGATTAAAAATCACAATATTGGGGCTTCCCTGGTGGCGCAGTGGTTGAGAGTCCGTCTGCCGATGCAGGGAACACGGGTTCGTGTCCCGGTCCAGGAGGATCCCACATGCCGCGGAGCGGCTGTGCCCGTGAGCCATGGCCACTGAGCCTGCGCGTCCAGAGCCTGTGCTCCGCAACGGGAGAGGCCACAACAGTGAGAGGCCCGCGTACCTCAAAAAAAAAAAAAAAAAAAATCACAATATTCAGAGTTGGGGCAGTGCATGAAGATGGGCTGGTAGAAGTATAAATCTGTTAATGCTTCAGAAGGGTGAGTTCTTGCAAACTTTCAAAGAACAGAAAAGTCCCCAGAGCTTAGAAAAATTTATCCACTAGTTTTATGAAACTCCTATTCAGCAAGACTTTCTTATAAGGTCTGTTCCTTTCCTTCATGACCTTTTATCATGATTTATAACTTCATTTAAGATGTCCACATACTACACTATACCATTCTATACAACGTACTATGTATTATATTTAGAGATTTGTTGTGTGATTATTTGTTTATATATGTTTCCTGCACTAAGTAAGAACAGAGCCATGTTTGTTTTTATTTTCCTTCTGTAGGCTCTGCAGCCCCAGCACCTGGTTGAGTGCCTGACCCATAATATGTACTCAACTAATATTTGTTACACACGTGAATACAATTCCAAATTCTGACATGCATGCATAGGGAGGGGCAACCAATTTAGCTAAAAATCAAGACAGCTTCCTGAGGGTCTCAAGTGGACACTGCAACGTATTTTTCTTGCAGCTGGGGACCATATGATGTAGCAGAAAGGCTCGGTCCTCATCACCAGATTGTGATCACCTGGAGAACAGGGACCTTGTCTTTTTCATCTTTATATTCCTCTGCAGGTGGCATATTTATTGGTCCATGATTGAACACTAGGTACCTAGCAATATTGATGTAAATGCTGCTGTTTTTCAGATTTTAGAGTTAACGAAGCATGATAGATGAGGGTGTGGCTTCTGGGCAGATGGGGCAGCCCTGTCTGTCAATTCGAGACAGAGTTACCTGACCGAAGGTGAGACGTGGACGAGCCTGGGGAGGGTGGGTACCCATGCCCTCGCTTCAGAAGCATCAAGGCAAGGGACACCGTGAGAGCTGAGGGAATAAGAAACAGATGTTTATATTATTTACAGACACAAAGGAAACCAATAAGAATAAAAATCATAGTGTAAATATCCCACATTGAGTACAGGAGTTAAAGCCTCCTCATTCACGCGGTTCCAATGGGTCTTCAATAGTTAACAGTTGATACAATGAGCTATCATGGTCTTAATGAAGCATTCTCTTTAGCTTTATAAGAGAAAAACAGAAGAAACCAGGAACTTTAAAAGTGATTGTCCCAGGAAGAGGCACAACGGGTGGCGTGGGCTGGAAAGAGCCGTGTGACTTCTGGTCATAAGCTTTTCCGTGCCATTTACTGTTACCCTTGAGCACATATTTTGATAAGAAAAAGTGTCCTCACTCTGTTTTATCATAGGCGGTTCACAGTAAACCTGAGCTTGGCAGTCCCACATGAAGTAGTCGGTGTTCTTGTTATCCTGTCAGTGTTAGCTTCCCTCCAGGGTCCACGAGTCACAGCATCTTCTCACAAGGTGACAGCCCGTCTCCCCAGGAGCCCCTTATTTGTTTAACCTACTACCAGTTCTTACTCCTTCCCCAGAAAGTAACTGCAACCTTGTCCCACATCTCACATTCTCCATACGTTTTTTCAGCCCAGGCAGGATGCCACAACTGGAGTCAAGTGAGGACACAGGAAGAAGGCCTGTGGAATTGCCTGTCCAGACACTGAGCTGTGGACAATGGGAGGCCAGAGGGCACGGCCAGAGGTCAAACTCAACATCCTCAGTCTTGTCAACCAGAGCCACAATTTTACAGGGCCCGTGAGATCTCAACAGGCAAAGTGGAGCGTGTTGGAAGGAGCACGACATTAGGAATAAGAGGATGTGCGTTCTGGGTCATCACTGGCCTTCACTTAACCTACTCAATTCCTCATGTGTGAAATGCACATGTGACGTACATTACGAGGTACCTCATCAGTACCTCATCACATGGCTGGAAAGACAGGAGCGTGTGGAAGTGTTTCACAGATAAAACAAAACTCTCTACGTTATTAAATCTCTCACTCTATAACGTGAGCTTTATGTTCATCATTCTTGCTCTTGTAGCAATTCTGAAGCTCAGAGACATGACATAATCATTCATTCATTCGTTTCTTCCTGCATCAAAACTTCATGGAGTCCTTACTAGGTGACATGCCTTATTCTAGGTGTTTACATTTAGCACCTCATTCAGTTTATTATGAATTTACTTACACCCATGACTGTGCTGAACTGTGCTGGAATGTAAAGCAAAAGGAAACATCAGTAATCCTGCCCCTATTTTTTCATTGTGCATCTCATTGCATTAATTTTGATTTTTAAAAATATTGCATTAAAATATTATTTACCTGATTATTGAGCTTTTTGGTGCCCCTTTAAATTTTGTGCCTGAGACAAGTGTGCTGCCCACCTCGCTCTAGTCTTAGCTCTGCTAATAACCCTGTGAGGTAGGTATTATCCCAATCACGTTATAGAAAAAGAAATTTCAGTTCAGGGAGATTAGCTAACTTGCCCAAGGTTACAAAACAAATAAGCAGTAAAACAATAATTTAGATCCAGGTGTCTGTGACTTTATGCCACTGTGTCCTGCTATCTTATTTTTATTTATTTATTTTTTTGCGGTACGCGGGCCTCTCACTGTTGTGGCCTCTCCTGTTGCAGAGCACAGGCTCCGGACGCGCAGGCTCAGCGGCCATGGTTCACGG
Source organism: Phocoena sinus (assembly GCF_008692025.1). NCBI lineage: Eukaryota > Metazoa > Chordata > Mammalia > Artiodactyla > Phocoenidae > Phocoena > Phocoena sinus. Next base: position 32,678,992 of record NC_045783.1, on the reverse strand, counting down.
GCCCAGCCGCTCCGCGGCATGTGGGATCCTCCCGGACCAGGGCACGAACCCGTGTCTCCTATATCGGCAGACGGACTCTCAACCACTGCGCCACCAGGGAAGCCCCTGCTATCTTTTAATTGATGAAATGCACAGGAAAATTCCTTTGAGATCTAGAAAGTGCTATTTAGTATTACCATTTTAAAGCCTATTTTTGCTCTCAATGAGTTTTTTTTTTTTTTTTTTTTTTTTTTTGCGGTACGCGGGCCTCTCACTGTTGTGGCCTCTCCCGTTGCGGAGCACAGGCTCTGGACGCGCAGGCTCAGCGGCCACGGCTCACGGGCCCAGCCGCTCCGCAGCATGCAGGATCCTCCCAGACCGGGGCACGAACCCACATCCTCCGCATCGGCAGGCGGACCTTCAACCACTGCGCCACCAGGGAAGCCCCTCAATGAGTTTTATTTTGGATTAAATACTCCTATAATTTAGAGACTCATTTTCTTTGTATCACACAGCACTGTAATATAGATGCATTACAATGTAATACCTGTAACGCACAGACAGGAATGTGGTAAGTAGCAGTTACATATATATATAATCCTATAGAGTATACTTCTACATATATTATCTGTTTGTTCTCCACAAACCAATGAAATAGAATAGCTCAGAATACATCTCTGTTTCTTTTTTTAAAAAAATTATTTATTTATTTATTTTTGGCTGCATTGGGTCTTCGCTGCTGCGTGCGGGCTTTCTCTAGTTGCGGCAAGTGGGGGCTACTCTTTGTTGTGGTGCGTGGGCTTCTCATCGTGGTGGCTTCTCTTGCTGTACAGCATGGGCTCTAGGCATGCGGTCTTCTATAGTTGCAGCGTGCAGGCTTCTGTTGTTGTAGCACACTGGCTAAGTAGTTGTGGCACATGGGCCCTAGAGTGTGCAGGCTTCAGTAGTTGTGGCACATGGATTCAGTAGTTGCAGTGCGTGGGCTCTGGGGCACGCAGGCTTCAGTAGTTGTTGCGCGTGGGCTCAGTAGTTGTGGCACATGGGCTTAGTTGCTCCGCGGCATGCGGGATCTTCCCAGACCAGGGATCGAACCCGTGTCCCCTGCATTGGCAGGCAGATGCTTAACCACCAGGGAAGTCCTATTTCTCTGTTTCTTGAATGAGGAAGCATAGGTTTACAGAGTTAATGACTTATGGAAATTCTCACTCACATTTTTTTTCTAGCTTCATCTAATTTCATTGTCATAACAGGCCAAAGGTGGTTACAGCTATTATCCTCATGCTACAGATGGAGAAACCGAGGCCAGAGAGATGAAGCACCTTGTTTGAGGTCACAGAGTTGCAGGTGGAGAGGAGGATTTGGACCCGGGTTTAGCTGACTTCAGAGCCCAAGGGCTGGTCTTCCACCATCTGCCTGGTGTTTGCTGAAGCCTTGGGAAGTGCGGCTGGAAGAGCAGGAAGAGGTAAGCTCTGACTCCTGCTCTCTTTGACTCCCAGACAGATCAGAAGGTGTGTGTGTGGTTCTGCGGCCATGGGGAGCTGGGGCGGATGGGGAGAAGTAAGATGGGTGGTGAATGGAGGGGTAGAAAACCCAGCCTGGCCATGCCGACCTGTAGCAGGAAACACCTTTGCCTGTTCAGCCGGCCTGTGGGCAGGGGGCAGCAGTGTGCAGTGTCCACTGCCTCAAGCTGGAGATGGTTTCTAAGGGCAGGGGTAAACAGTCAGCTTGGCTACTTGGGTGTGTAACCGAGCAGGACCCTATGGGGCCTTTTCAGGGCAGACATCCCCTCCCCATGTCCTCCACCTGCTTCTTGTTTGTAGAAAAACTTCAGCCTCCTAGACCTTCCCTGAGTTCCAACAAACAAATTTAATCAGAAAAGGGAGAAAATGCAGAAACAAAGGAAAACAGTCAAGCAAGGCAAAATAATAACAGTTTAGTCATTAAACAAAGATAAGGACATTTAGTTCCTCCTCAATGGCTGTAGATAATTCTCTGAGCCATGTCCTTTGAGCTGTTTTGCAGATACTGAAACCTCCACCAGGTGGAAGAAGTTAATTGCAAGCTGCCCACAAGCACAGAGACCTCAGACCTTGTGGTTGAAACCAGCAGGTTGATGACTTTAACTCCCAGTTATCTCACCACCAACCAATCAGAAGAGTGTCCATGAGCTGATCACACACCCTACAATCCTCTCCCTCACCCTGTCTTTAAAAACTTTTCCCTGAAATCCACCCGGGAGTTTGGATCTTTTGAGCCCTAGCTACCTGGACTCCTTGTTTGACCTTACAACACATGCTGCACTTTCCTTCACCACAGCCGGGCGTCAGTAGATTGGCTTTACTGCATGGGGGCGAGCAGACCCAAGCGTGTGCATCTGGGGTGATGGGTGATGGGTGAGCTCTGAAATATTCCTCAATGCCCTTTTATTTTCTATTTTGGACGCTAATAATGGTGGGGTGTCCATAGTTCTAGAGTGGGAGCCCTGAGGGAGAAACTTAGTGAGATGATTCCAGGGGAGTCTGAGCAGTCATGGGATGGAGGAGGGTCAGGGGCACGGGATCCGTGTCAACCTCTGATTCACAGGTAATCGCGGAAACCCAACAAGTAGCAGGTCTGAGGATCTTCCCATGGATTAGGGACCTCTGGAAACTTCTTAGAGGCAACTTGCATCTGGGAAACGACATATTTATTCTCATTTTACACAGGATTTTCCTTACCCTTCACCAAGAATCCCTCCACCAGGGAAACGCATCTCCTTTCCCCACTTCTTCCCGGTTGCATCGTGTGTGAAGCTCCAGACCAGTAGGGGGCGCTTCTGCCGGTGGGCCACGTGCCTGGTGAACCAGAGGAGGTACCTCATGAACACAGGGCTCCTTTCCTGAAGATCAGCAACGTGACCTGGCCTTGGGCACGGATCTCACTGGGCTTTGAGGAGAGAAATGACTACGACAGCCCCCTGGGCTCTGTCTTCAGGCTTGATCTCCTCCAACTCACTCTCCAAACCAAAGCTAGAAAGATCTTAGTCTTTTCAGGGACTTCCCACGTGCCCTTACATAAAATCCGAGTCAGAAGAGCTCTTTACAAACACGCCCAGCCCTACTTCTCACGGCCCCCATCTGCCCGTGCTATGGATGAACAATTCCGAACCGTGTTCAGGACTCAGGTCCCTGGCCCGGCTCTGCTTCCGGAGCTCCACGCAGGTCACCTTTCCTGCCTGGCGCCATTTCCCCTGGACGCCCTTTGCTGGGCTGACTTCTCTGTCTTCAGATGCTATATTGTCTGGGAGGCCTTCCCTGTCCCCGCAGATGTGATCACAGCCCTTACCGCGCGTTCCCACTTTCCCTGCCTTGCTTGGGGCCGGCACCTGGGTGCGCGTGGGGCGGGATGGGGGGTGGCGATGGTGTTTTTCCCTCACTGACCCCGCCCTCCTGACCGCAACCTCGGTGGTCCTCCCACCCTCTGGTCTCCCGGTTCCCTGATCTCCTCCACTCCAGTGCCCCCCAGCTTTCACCCACTCACTCCCACGGATGTCCCCGCTGGCTCCTGTACCTTCTACATGGTAGGAACTCAACAGAGATGGTTTGGTGAGTGAAATCTTCACTAAACATTGTTCTTTAGCAGTCTCGGAATGTGTCATTCATGAAATACCTGCAGGCTTTGTTATAATGCAGATCCCTGGGCGTTACTCTCAGAGATCCTGGTAGATCTGCACTGGGGTCCAGGAGTCTGCATTTTAACAGATTTCCAGGTGATTCTTAGGCATATGGAAAGTTGAGAACTACTGCTCAGGTTTTATCAGTGATGGAGGAACATCCTCTCCACCAGTACAGTCAAAACCCCTGTCCGGTAAGCTCTCAGACTGTGGGTCACCTTTAGCTGAGGGCGAATTGGATCTGGTGGCCCTTCCACAGCAGTTTCTTCAGGCTGCCTGATGCTTCCCACCTGAGACCCCCATCCTCCAGGGAGAAATCCTCTTGCCTTCGGCCTGCATTGTCCTGGTGGGCCAGTCCCCGTCACGTATGGGTGTGACCCTGGAGGAATGGGCTTTGTTCCTCCAGGGACAGGGCCTCCAGGTGGGAGCCAGCCTCTCTACTAACATTGACCCTCCCTCCCCAGGTAATTTCTCCTGTGTGTGTCAGGCAGTCTGTAAACGTGATAATGAGGGGCACAGTTTTCTGGCTAACAGATAAGCCAGGGGAGCTGGGGGGCAGGGCTCCCCGGGAAAGAAATATCAGCTGTTGCTCTTAGGGTTTCCTCAGCCCCCCCAACAACCCCTTCCCTCATCTCTGCTACCCCTCACTCAGCTTCAACTAATGAGGCCGCTAGCGCTTTGTAACGACACCTAACAGAGAGTCTGGAAAAAATAGGCCTCAAGGGCTAGAGCAGAACCTGGGTTTCCCTACCCCCGTGGCCCTGGGGAACTAGCCAGGACAGGTAAAATGATTCTCAGAAGCTCCTCAGGCACCCGAGGCCATGGGGACCACACGAACATCCCTTTCTTTGCCCGGCCTGTTAGAGGATGCAGCCTTATAGCCAAGGCTCCTGGATTGGCCAAGCCTTAGTTTGGAGAGAAGGTCAAGGAGCAGCTGCCCTCAGTGAGACCACTTCCCCCGCCCACCCCTATGTCACCTGATAACAGGAGAGGGCCGTGTCAAACTCCCCCGAGGTCCTCTTTTGTGCTCTCGGAATAATCGAGTTTCAAAGGAGAGAACAGATGGATTGCATTTTCCTAACTTTTAGCTGGTTCCAATGTGCAAACAGTTAAGATCATAATGTTAACATTTTCTCAATGTTTTATGTGCATATAAAATATTCCTGAAGAATGTGCTTTTGAATGCAAAGTTTGATCCAATTACAATTTTATAGAGTTTATAAAAACATAAAAAGTATGTTTTCTGGGTGTCTGAGACCCTTTTGGCCTTTACAGTAAACTTGGAAGCTTGCAGGGAAACATAACTGCCACCATGTCAGAAAGGGCCCTATGGAGCTTAAAATGATGAGCCCATTATGTAAATATGGAAACATCCCATAGACTCTTGGGGTGAATAAGATACTGATGAATGGAATTAAAAACAATCCTGTGGTCTTGGATCAGATTGGAAATGGTTGTTGTTTTCTGTCTTTGAAGAGCCATAAAAAAAATAAATAAATAACGGGAAAGGAATCTTGTGAACTTGACTTCTGTGGTTTAAAAGCCATAAGGTGGCTCCGTGCAGAATAGAATCAGGCAGCTTCCCCATTAGTGGGGAGAAGAAAAGGCTCCATAGCAAAAAGCAAAAAGCACAGATCAGAAGACGCCTTTCCAGCGTGAACTCTGAAGCTGGCAGGACGTGTGGGAAGCTCGCACTTGAGCCTGGGGTGTGAGGGGTGCTCCTGGGAATGGAGACAGGCTCTCTCCAGCTCATCTTCATGTACCTGGGCACATAACCTCAGCAATCCGAGCCTTGACACCTCACTGGTGAAAAGAGAGGGGCGGATGTGAGGATCTCTCCGCTACCTCTAAAATGCCGTGATCACCTACCCCACCTCCTGCCCTAAACTAATTACAAGCTGTTGGAATACACGAGGTGACCATCAGCAGTGTGTCTGGAGGAGGTGTGCATAGAATTAAAGGATGTCCAAACCCGATCCTCCATCAGAAGGCTTCGTTCTTGGAAAATAAAGTTGATAACAAGCATGTGTCTGAGTCCACTTACTTGTTGCTGGATTTTCTGGTGCCATGTGTAAGTGTTCATAACATGACCAGCCATTTGCATTCAGAGATGTTGATTAAGAGTAGCTCTTGAGGGCTTTCCCGGTGGCGCAGTGGTTAAGAGTCCGCCTGCCGATGCAGGGGACGCGGGTTCGTGCCCCGGTCCGGGAGGATCCCACATGCCGCGGAGCGGCTGGGCCCGTGAGCCATGGCCGCTGAGCCTGCGCGTCCGGAGCCTGTGCTCCGCAGTGGGAGAGGCCTCAACAGTGAGAGGGCCGTGTACCGCAAAAACAAAAAAAGAGTAGCTCTTGATACCAGAGTAAGAATGTGCCCAGGATTGTACAGAACAGTTTTGTTAAGGAAACGTGGACCAGGTTTCTTTCCAGGGGCTGGTCCAGCTCCAGCAGCTTCCCTACGGCACTCAGGTGCTTGATGAGGGTGAAATCTTTCCGTTGCACACATGTGGGGCAGATCCCCCAGCTCTGGACAAACCCAGGGTTGTCTAGGGAGAATTGCTCTCACTGCGTGGATTTGGGTCTGGACCATTGATTAGGAGAATTCCCAGCTCTCAGAACTGGAGGAAGTGCGGAGATTGTCTTGTCTGATACACAAGGAAAATGAGAGGTCAAGAGGTGTGGGCAGAGTCACAGTCTCTCGGGTCAGGACTCCTGCCATTTTGATATAATCCTGCTGGCATCTTCTGTAACCAGATGCAGAGTTGGAGGAAAGCCATGTGGCTGGAACCAAATGAAGGAGGAAGAGTTGTGTGAGTTTCTGAGGGCTGCCATAACACATTACCAAAAACTTGGTGGCTTAAAATAATAGAAATTGGTCCTCTTACAGTTCTGGAGGCTACAAGACTGAAATCAATGTATCAGCAGGGCCACGCTTCCTCCGAAGGCTGTAAGGAAGGACCCTTCTTTGTTTCTTCCTCCAGCAAGTGTGGGCCCGTGTATTCCTTGGCTTGTGGCTGCGTAACCCAACCTCTGCCCTGCTCTGTTTTCACATGACCTTCTCTGTCTCATTGGGAGTCTTCTCCTCTTAGAAGGACACCAGCCATTGGGTTTAAGGATCACCCCAACCCAGTATGATCCCATGTTGATTCTTAGCTAATTACATCTGCCTATTTCCAAATAAGGGCACGTACTGAGGTTCTGGGTGGATACGAATTTGGGGGAACACTGCTCGACCCACTGCAGGTGAGAGGTTGGAAAGGAAGGCAGAGAGAAGAGCAGGGTCCTGTCTCTTCCTGAAACATGCCATGTGCATCCTCTCCTCACAGCTCTTGCCCTAGATGTCTCCACCCAGACTTCTGTGAGGCAGGCCTCCTTCCTTCCTTCACCATCACCACCCTCACCTCCTTCAAGCCTTCTTGCTTATGCGGGGTCTTAGAAGGCCCACAATTTGAGCAATTTTCTAACAATTTTGGGAACAATTTTGGCTTTAATTCTATGTGAGATGAGAAGCCCTTGGAGGATTTTGAGCAAAAGAGCCACGTGATCTGATTTCTGTCTTATAGGACTCACTCTGGGTGCTGTAGGAAACTTGGCTGTAGAAGGGGAGGGAAAAAGCAGAGAGAGTGATGTGGCTTTTGTAGTAGATTAGGGGAAAGATGCTTGGAGTCAGAAGTGGTGGAAAGGGAGGATGTGATCAGATTCTGAGCATATTTTGAAGGTAGAGTGGAGTTTTGGCCATTAAGGTTTGAGATGCCCATTAGACACCCAATGGGGATGTTGATGAAGCAGTTGGACATCTAAGTCTGGAATTAAGGCGAGAGGCATATGTTAGAGATACATATTTGGAAGTCCCAGCAGTTAGAGGGTATTTAAAGCCGTGTTACCAGATGAGCTCACCCGAGGATTAGAATGAAGATAAGGAAAAAGAGGTTTGCGGACCGTGTCCTGGACTCTGCATCATTTAGGGGCTGGAAAGATGAGGGGGATCCAGCAAAGGAACTGAGATGCAGTGGCTGGTGAGAGCGGAAGAGAGAGAGAAAGAGAGGGTGGAGGAAGGTTTCGGAATGGAGGGAGGGATCAAATGTGAAGAGATTGGCTGGTAGGTCAAAAAGGACGAGGCCTTAGGACAGTGGGCATCCCTGGTGGCCTTGACGAGAGAGGGTGTGAGGATAAAAGCATGACTGGACGACTGCCCTGTAGGAGCTCTGGGTCAAGTGGAAAAGAGCCGCGATGGATCCGCCCCCTCCCACTCCAGGGGTGGGTCCTTCGTGGTCTCGGGTCAGCTGTTTCACGCCACCAGCCTGTGGCAGCCTCGGGGGCTACAGGACCTAAAGCTGGGCAATGAGACCCGAGGGGAAGTCGGCTGAGGGGATTCGGAGAAAACGTGTCCTCGTGCCCAGAAAGGAATCTGGGAGAGGAAAACTCTTCTTCCTTTGGTCTCTGAACCTGACGCATGGGGGCGCCGAATGCAGCCCCGCAGAGGGGTTCTGTTCCTTCTGAGCACGGAGAGGTGGACCATGCTGTCTCCCCTTACCTTCCAACCTGCTCTGAGGAAGGAGGCAAGAGAAGTAGATGACGGGCCTGCCCGTCTGGCCTCCCGGGTTCGGGGCATCACTGCGCGGGAACCCCCAGCACAACGCAGGCATGCGTGTCTCAGCCCTCTTGTCTCCTCCCAGCTCCGGTACCCACCCCGCTCGCATCCTTCTTCATCCGGCACTTCCGGCCACTTTGGTGGGGGTGTGGCCCCTGCAATCTTTTTGCAGTTTAAAAACGGAGCTCCGGGACTTCCCCGGCGGTCAGGTGGCTAAGACTCCGCACTTCCACTGCAGGGGGCGCGGGTCGCATCCCTGTTCTGGGAATTAAGATCCCACATGCCGCTGGGCGTGGCAAAAAAAAAAAAAAAAAAAAGGCTGGGAGGGAGGGGGGAGCTCCTGATGTTGGAAAAAGTCCGCCTGGCTGCAGTATTGAGACTGGAATGGACGATGCTCAGGCCTCCAAGGCCCCAGGAGACTCATTTAGGAGCTGGGGCCTCCGCCCAGGGGACATCCCATTCAGGGAGCCAGCCTGTCTGTGTTTTCTCCAGGCGTTTTCCTCTCCCAGGCAGATTCCCAGGGGGCTCTTTAGACCAAGCTAGAGGAGGAGTTCTTGGAAACACGCAGAGGCCAAGTACGTGGGGTAAGAGATTTTTATTCCAAAGGGAGGCAGCCTAGTGGAGGATGCTTTCATTTAGCCTGTGATGACAAGATAAGGAATTAATAGGTTTAAGCTGCCTTGAGGAGCGGTGAGATAACAGCCCGCGATAAACCTCCCAACCAGATGGAGCTCCAGACAACAGGGGAGGATCCCTGGGTTTCAGCCCAGCTTCCCTCTGAGTCCCAGGCTGTTAGGGCATTAGCAAGGCCAGCTTGTGGCTTCGGAGAGGGTGCAAGTGGGTAAAGCCACCTGTAGAGACCTGGAGGAGGGACACACACCAGGAGGAAGGTCTGTCCCAGCCTGGGGGGCGTGCAGGAGTCCACCGGGACTGACCTGGGCGGGAGATCTGACGAGGCCCTTCAGGACCCTGAAACAATTCCCAGGTTCCACATCAGGGACGCAGGAGTTCCCAAAGTGAATTTCCAACGAAGTGACACCATTTCCTAAAAGTCTGTGGCCTGGAGAACGATGAGGCCAGTGGGAAAGGGGAAAATGGAGAGAGTTCCTCTCTCTGAAGCTGGACAGGTGCAGCCCCCAAATCCACCACTGTCTTGGGAGCAGAACTTGATTAGAATGGGGATCTGCTCTCTAGAAGCAGGCATGGGGAGCCCATGCTTGTAATTTTAGGAAACAAGTTCTGGCCGCTTGTGACGCTCACCACGTTGATTGGCTTCTCCTGTCTAGAATGGGTCATTTTGGCTAAAGGTCAAGTCATATCCATCCCTCCTTGCACCCCACCAAAAAAAAGGTGGGGGTGCAGGGAGGGGGGAGAGAGAGAGAAAGAAATGGGGGGGGGGGGAAAAAGAGAGGAAAAGAGAGAGGAAGAAAGAAAAAGCCAAACAAAGGCAGTAAGTGGATTTACAGAATGCATTTGGCACTGATCAGAATCTCAAGAAGCTGTCAAAGCAAGCGTCTTTATGGAACAGCTCTGATGCTGCTGGGGCCAGAGCAACTCACCAGAATTCTTTTTCCCAAAAGGTCCCGGGAGAGGGAAGCTCTCTAACTCCCGAGGCTCTCTTACTCTCTTGATCAGATTCAGGCCCTCATGCCCCCAACCATCTCCCCCAGCTGGGTCTTCCTTCCCCATCGCTGTGTCCCTTCCCCCCAGTGCATCACCCACAGTTGGTGGGGGGATGGCGGAGAGAAGAACCATCCAGTAACTCCTCCGCAGCCCAGCCCCGAGGCCGCCACGCTGAGCTCTGGAACGCCAGGGTAATTTGAACCTGCCTCTGTGGATAGCTAGGTCTGTGTTTACAGATAGAAGAAGCTGCAAGAAACAGGACTGGATTTGTTATCTGTAAGTCAAACCAGCTGTGATCTCCTGTCTATGGCGGCTTCCTTGGCAAATGCCAAATGTCCCTTGTGGTTGGAGCCACTTTTTTTCCCAGAGTTGTTTGCCCTTCATGCAGCCAGCTTTCCTCCTGTGCCTCTTCCTCCACCAGCTGCTCCCCCGCAAGGTGTCAGCGTGCGGGGCACCCACCAAGGCAGCCCGGCCTCAGAGAGAAGGCTCCAGCCACGGAGTCAGAGAGCCTCTTGGAAGCTGCTTAGCTGGGGTGAGGGTACTAGACTGGAGTAGATTAGCCCCTCCCCAGAGTCTTCCTTTCCCCTCCATCTTTTAGAAATCAGCTTGACGTCTATCTCCATGAAGTTCTGAACCGAGAATCACTTTGGGAAAAAAAAAAAACCACACACACACTCTCAGCACTTCCCTCATGACACAGTGGTTAAGAATCCGCCTGCCAATGCAGGGACACGGGTTTGAGCCCTGGTCCGGGAAGATCCCATGTGCCGTTGAGCAACTAAGCCTGCGAGCCACAACTACTGAGTCCGCATGCTGCAACTACTGAAGCCTGCACGCCTAGAGCCTGTGTTCCACAAGAGAAGCCACTGCAATGAGAAGTCTGCACACCACAACGAAGAGTAGCCCCCGCTCACCGCAACTAGAGAAAGCCCGTGCACAGCAACGAAGACCCAACGCAGCCAAAAAACAGAAAAAGAAAACAAGCAAAAAAACACACACTGTCATCGGAGGGAGCATCAGAGTGACTTTATGAGTGTTTAGAGACAACTGCATTTCAAACTGGTAATATTTAAATTGTCACATGAAAAGAACTTTTTGCGTTTAAGTCGGTCAGTATCCATCTTTTCCTCATTCAGATGGAAGTTCCTTGGGAACTGGGACCCAGTCATGTTATCTAGGAAGTTCTATATGGAGACTTCCACTCAGCAAGTATTTGTTAAACATCTACTATGTATCAGTTTCTGCCCTCAAAGGGCACACAAAGGGGTAGAAGAAAAGTATATAGCAATGTAAAAATCTTTGTTATATTTCCTTCAACTATTAGCCAAGAGCCCATTGAAGCTTACAGGCAGCCAAGGCAATGGGAGTTCAGCGCAAGGAGTCATAGTAAGCTGGGGGCGATCCGGGAAGCCTTCCTGGAGGAGGCAGTGTTGAGCTAAGGTCCAAAGGAGGGGCCCAATGTTCATAAGGAAGGGACATGGAAAATGTGGGAGTGGTGTTGGTAAAATTCAGCAACTAGCTCCCCCCCTACCCCACCAAAGATCTAATTTAAAATCGTTGGCCGATTTCCCTGGTGTAAATATAGCCGCCATGGCTAATTTCATGGTCAGTTTCAAGACACTAATGTGAAGTCACTAAGTCACTGAACAAGGAGTCAGGAAGAGATATATAGTAATACATCATTTAGTAGCATTTTTGCCATACAGGTCAATTAGAAGCAAATCATGATATGAAAAAATGCTTTACAATAATTAGGAAATAGTGGATTTTGAGCATTTATTACCTTTACTTGTGATATCATTTATATCATTTATATAACTAAGTTTATATAACTTAATTTTTAATGATGGTTGACCTTAACAATGAGATCACAAAATCCCTAGTGGTCAACACTCATGAGCCAGTATGGGCCAGCTCCAGCAGCACACTGGTACAAAACAGATAGAAGCATGGGATGGAGATTTACACCGAGTGTTAGTGAATGTTCTACCTAATGGAAAGTTTTTTTGCAGCACTAATGATGATTAGTCTAGCCTTGATGTCCCTGCTCACATTCTATTTTCTTCTGCTGGATCTAATCCTAGAAACTCAGACTGCTAGGAATCCCAGCTGCCTGTCCCCAGAGTTCCATAGAAAAATATTATAAACAGAATTCTTTTTCGCTGTTTGACACTCCATGAAAGACTGTAATTGAAACATCACTGGCTAAAAGTCACTTCTTTGAACAAGGAGACCTTTCCCAGGGAGCAAGCCAGAAACTTCTGCTCCTTTTTCTTTCCTCCCATGTCTTACTGTGCTGGACCCTGTTCATAGAACAGCTGAAAGAAAGGACCACCACCTTCCGCAGAAGATCCTTTCTAGAAGGAGAGACAGGTCCCTGCATTCACTTCTCTCCAGGAAGGGTGCTCTTAAACACAACCTGTGTTCACACTGGATTTTCTAGTCCAGTTAAGATGACTCTGGACATCACTGTATGGCTGTTAAGCTCAGGAATGATGTTACTTAAAAGGAAAAAAAAAATGAGAATGAGTTTGTCTGTTTAGACATTAACCCATGAGTTGTTTCCGTATCCCAATTGCTGAGCAAACCTTCTTTCCCTGGGATGGTATGGGATGTTAACTGAAATGATTTGGAGTGTGTGACCATGCTGTACTTTAAATCCCACCACTAGAAACTTCCTTTGGAATTCTGAAGGCCTCTCACCTCGAGCTCCTTTGAAGCCCCTTAGAATTGAGTTTACAGGCGCTGGATGACATTTGCCCTTGAAAATGTTTTATTTTAGTGTTTTATTTCCCCTATTGATCTTTTCTCCAATTGCAATGGTGGGAGAAGGGCCAGCACCAGGTTCTGGAGGTACAAAGAGAAATGGAGTGTAGGTAAAGCAGAGTCGGGAGCTGAGCTCTGGGGCGGGTGAGGGGACCCCACAAAGAGACTTAGGAGTAGCTGGGGACATAGGGGAAAACCAGGAGAGACGAATACCTGGACACAAGCACAGAACATTCGTTTTTCTCTTCTAGTTTTATTGAGATATAACTGACGTACGCACTGTGTAAATTTAAGGTATACAGCGTAATGACTTGACCTACATATATTGAGAAATGATTACCACCATAAGTTTAGTTAACATCCATCACCTCATATAGACACCAAAAAATGTTTTTTTTTTTCTTGTGATGAGAATTTTTTTTTTTTTTTTTTTTGCAGTATGCAGGCCTCTCACCACTGTGGCCTCTCCCGTTGCAGATCACAGGCTCCGGACGCGCAGGCTCAGTGGCCATGGCTCACGGGCCCATGTGGGATTCTCCCGGACCGAGGCACGAACCCGTGTCCCCTGCATCGGCAGGCAGACTCTCAACCACTGTGCCACCAGGGAAGCCCATGATGAGAACTTTTAGGATCTACTCTCTTAGTACTTTTCAAATATACCAGATAGCAGAAGCACAGGACTTGTTTAAAGAAAGAGGCTATGATTTAATTGTGTCAAATGCTGGTGAAAGTTAAAGTAAGAGAATTGACCTCCAGATTTGGTGAAGTCACTGGTGACCTTGTGTATTAGTCAGGGTTCTTCAGAGAAGCAGAAGCAATAGGATACGTGTGGGTATGTATAAAGAGATATATTTTAAGGAATTGGCTCGCTTGATTATGGAGGCTGGCAAGTACAAATGTGCAAAATGGGTCAGTGGGCTGGAGACCCAGGAAGAGCTGATTCTGTGGTCGTCTGCTGGAGAATTCCTTCTTGCTCAGGAGAGGTCAGTCTTTTATTCTATTCAGGCCTTCAACTGATTGGATGAGGCCCACCCACGTACAGAGGGCAATCTGCTTTACTCAGAGTCTACAGTATTAAATGTTAATTTCATCTGAAAACACCCTCACAGAAACATCCAGAATAATGTTTGTTTTTTTTTAACATCTTTATTGGAGTATAGTTGTTTTACAATGGTGTGTTAGTTTCTGCTTTATAACAAACTGAATCAGCTATACATATAAATATATCCCCATATCTCCTCCCTCTTGCATCTCCCTTCCATCCTCCCTGTCCCACCCCTCTAGATGGTCACAAAGCACCAAGCTGATCTCCCTGTGGTACGCAGCTGCTTCCCACTAGCTATCTATTTTACACTTGGTACTGTATATATGTCCATGCCACCTCTCACTTTGTCCCAGCTTACCCTGCCCCGTCCCTGTGTCCTCAAGTCCATTCTCTATATCTGCCTCTTTATTCCTGTCCTGCCCCTAGGTTCTTCAGACATTTTTTTTTTAAGATTCCATATATATGTGTTAGCGTACGGTATTTCTTTTTCTCTTTCTGACTTACTTCACTCTGTATGACAGACTCTAGGTCCATCCACCTTACTATAACTAACTCAATTTTGTTTCTTTTTATGGCTGAGTAATATTCCATTGGATATATGTGCCACATCTTTATCCATTCATCTGTCAATGGACACTTAGGTTGCTTCCATGTCCTAACTGTTGTAAATAGAGCTGCAGTGGACATTGTGGTACATGAGTCTTTTTGAATTATGGTTTTCTCAGGGAATATGCCCAGTAGTGGGATTGCTATGTCATATCATAGTTCTATTTTTAGTTTTTTAAGGAACCTCCATACTGTTCTCTGTAGTGGCTGTATCAATTTACAGTCCCACCAACAGTGCAAGAGGGTTCCCTTTTCTCCATACCCTCTCCAGCATTTATTGTTTGTAGCTTTTTTTTTTTTTTTTTTTTTGCTGTACGTGGGCCTCTCACTGTGTGACCTCTCCCGTTGTGGAGCACAGGCTCTGGACGCGCAGGCTCAGCGGCCATGGCTCACGGACCCAGCCGCTCTGCAGCATGTGGGATCTTCCTGGACCGGGGCACGAACCCATGTCCCCTGCATCGGCAGGCAGACTCTCAACCACTGCGCCACGAGGGAAGCTCTGTTTGTAGATCTTTTGATGGCCATTCTGACCTGTGTGAGGTGATACCTCATTGTAGTTTTGATTTGCATTTCTCTAATGATTAGTGATGTTGAACATCCTTTCATGTGTTTGTTGACAATCTGTATATCTTCTTTGGAGAAATGTCTATTTAGGTCTTCTGCCCATTTTTGGATTGGGTTTTTTGTTTTTTTGATATTAAGCTGCATGAACTGCTTGTAAATTTTGGAGACTAATCCTCTGTCAGTTGCTTCATTTGCAAATATTTTCTCCCATTCTATGGGTTGTCTTTTTGTCTCGTTTATGGTTTCCTTTGCTGTGCAAAAGCTTTTAAGTTTCATTAGGTCCCATTTGTTTATTTTTGTTTTTATTTCCATTTCTCTAGAGGTGGGTCAAAAAGAATCTTGCTGTGATTTATGTCATAGAGTGTTCTGCCTATGTTTTCCTCTAAGAGTTTTATAGTGTCTGGCTTTACATTTAGGTTTTTAATTCATTTTGAGTTTATTTTCATGTATGGTGTTAGGGAGTGTTCTAATTTCATTCTTTTACATGTAGCTGTCCAGTTTTCCCAGCACCATTTATTGAAGAGGCTGTCTTTTCTCCATTGTATATTCTTACCTCCTTTATCACAACGAAGGTGACCATATGTGCATGGGTTTATCTCTGGGCTGTCTATCCTGTTCCATTTATTTATATTTCTGTTTTTGTGCCAGAACCATACTGTCTTGATTACTGTAGCTTTGTAGTATAGTCTGAATTTAGGGAGCCTGATTCCTCCAGCTCCGTTTTTCTTTTCTTTCTCAAGATTGCTTTGGCTATTCAGGGTCTTTTGTGTTTCCATACAAATATTTTGTTCTAGTTCTGTGAAAAATGCCACTGGTAGTTTGATAGGGATTGCATGGAATCTGTAGATTGCTTTGGGTAATATAGTCGTTTTCACAATGTTGATTCTTCCAATCCAAGAACATGGTATATCCAGAATAATGTTTGACCAAACCTCTGGGCACCTTGGCCCAGCTAAGTTGGAACATAAAATTAACCATTGCCCCGGGCAGTAGCAGTTTTGGTGAAGCGGCAGGAGCAAAGCCTTATTAGAGGAGGCTCGAGAGATAATGGAAGGAGGAGAATGGAAGCCAGGGTATGCAGACCACTCTCTGAAGGATTTTTGCTGTAAAGGGACATAGAGAAATGGACCAGTAGCTGTGGGGAGATGTGGGGTCAAGAAAGGATTTATTTTTAAAGAGGAAGAGATATTACAGAATATTTACACATTGATGAGAATTATCCAGTAGGTAGAAAAAAAATGATTGGACAAGAGGTAGTGAGATCCTGTGTACGGCTTGGGGGAGGGGGGGTGTAGCCTTTGGGTAGATTTGATAGTAGGAGCATGTGGAAGGTCTCTTCTGATCACTTTCATTTTCTCAGTGAGATAAAAGAGTTATCATTTATGGATGGGTTGGGAGAAGGGGCTCTTTTAGTCCAGAAATTGATAGCAGAGACTGGGTTGCAAGCTCAGAAGAGTGATTGATATTTGAAATTGATTAGACTGAGAACTTTCACTGTTGCAGCCTTTCTCAAAGTAAAGAGAAGGAGGCCAGAGGGATGAGGTGAAGGCAAGGTAAAGCATTTCTTCTTTTTTAAAAAAAATTATTTATCTATCTATCCATTTATTATTTTTGGCTGTGTTGGGTCTTCGTTGCTGTGCGTGGGCTTTCTCTAGTTGCGGCGAGCGGGGGCCACTCTTTGTTGCGGTGTGCGGGCTGCTTATTGCAGTGGCTTCTCTTGGTGAAGAGCACAGGCTCAGTAGTTGTGGCACACAGGCTTAGTTGCTCTGCAGCAGGTGAGGTCTTCCTAGACCAGGGCTCAAACCTGTGTCCCCTGCATTGGCAGGCATATTCTTAACCACTGCACCACCAGGGAAGTCCTAAGCATTTTTTCTTAATGTGGAGAAAACCTTGAGTGTGTTGCAAGGCAGAGAGAAGGAGACACACACACACACACACACACACACACACACACACACACACACACACACAGAGTCAGAGAGACAGAGAGACAGAGACTGAGGCTCTGTAAGAGGATAATCAATTATACAAGGTCCCAGATCGTTGAGGACCATTCCTATTCACCTTTGTAGTGAGTGGAGAGCTTGCCTAATGCTCTGATTATTATAGACTCTTAAACGTTTAAGCAAATGTTTAGATTGGTTTTCTTCATTTAACAAGTGATGTGGAAGAAATTTTATTTGAATCTACATTATTTATTTATCACCTGCTATGTATGAAGGGCTATGGATTCAAGGGAGTTCTAGAACCCAATTAAATTTATGCAATTTTCTTTAATTTTCAAGCATAGCTATTTGTTTTCATTCTAGTTTGTCCTTCACTCACTTAAAACACCTCTGTTTTTAGTCTTGTAGGAATTTGTTTTAAAGCGTAGCCTAACAGAAAATTCTTCTATAATTTTTAGGTTTCAATAGAGGCTCAAAGTGTACTCTCAATGATAAGGTGGAGGAAGATGTAGGTAGGTTGGAGGATTTAGTGTGGAAAGAAAGGGACGACTGCCGTTTTCAGAATGATCTCCACGTGCCAAACCCACTGAACATTTTCAAATTTCCTTTTGACTTGACTTCTTAGCAGCGATGGGAATTATTGACTCCTTCCTCCCTGTAGGCTCACAGTCCTACGTTGTCCTTAAGTGTCAGATCCTCAAAGCTATTCCTTTAGGCTTGCTCCCCTTGTTGACATATACTCCTTCACTAGATAATCTCCTCCACACAAATACTTTCTGCAGGCAGATTAATATTCCCAACCCAGACAACTCTTTGGACCTTCAGACCCATACATTCAAATGCCTACTTAGCATTTGGAGACCTCTAGAGGTCTCCAAAGTACCTCAAATGCAAGCCTCAGAACCAGCCTGATGACCCAAGCTACACTGATTGGTCCCTCTTTTTCTGCTGCCACTGCATCTCGTTGCAATTATGTGTATACCTATGACGGCTACTGTTAGCCTGGGAGCACCTGCAGAAACAGGCTATATTCATCTGTGAATCGCTAGCTGTGACTCTGGGGCTTAGCAAGGGCAGATGGATGGATAGATGAATAAATAAATGAATGAATTCTCTTCCATCAGTGAAAGACCCTGTGATTTTTCAAAGTTTCAACAAAAGTAAAGAGTGTATGCTATTTGGTTTCTCTCCTCCCTATTGCACTGAAACCGTTGCCATCAAAGTCACCACCACTGCTTTGTAGCCAAATATGTGGACACTTCTTTGGTCTCATCTCACAAGCCCTCTCATCACGTAACATGATTTATCCCTCCTCTTGAGTTTCATGACGTTGTTCACTGCTGGTTTTCTGTCATTGGAGACTCCTTTTTCTTTTTAAAGGTATTTTATTTTACTCAGCTTTATTGGAACATAATTGAGGTGTACTGGTCAGATATGTTGTAGGATGCCTTTCTATTAGATTTTGCCTAGTGTTTTTCTTGTGATTAGACCATGGGTATGGTTTTGGGGAGGGAGACTACAGAGGTAGAATCTATTGTCATCACATCTGATCGTGGGTATATATTATCAAAATGATCTGTTGCCATTGGTGATGACCTTGATCACCCAGCTCGAGAAGGTGTTTGTCAGATTTCTCCACTCTGAAGTTAAGCTTTTATTTTCCTCTTTCTATAGTGTACTCTTTGGAAAGAAGTCACTATGCACGGACCACCCTTCAGGAGTGGGGAGTTACAGTCTTTCTCCTTGAGGCCACGTGGAGTATTTACATAATTTTTTTTGAATTCTTGTGCATGGGAAATTTGTCTCATCTTATTTATTTATATCTGTATGGATATTTCTTTTATGCTTTAGGTTATAATTTAATACCACTTTATTTATTTTACTGCTCAGCTCATTCCAACTTTGGCCATTGGGAGCTCTTTCGGTCGGCTACTGTGTCACTTTGACACACTCCTGTCAATCTCTGTGTGTGTGTTTGTCTGTGTCTCTGTGTGTGTGCATGTTTTCCTGAGCACTTCTTTACTTTCTGACGCTAAAAGATGCTGCGGACCCATCCTGTATATTTCCTGCCTCAGTCCTAGAATCAACCATTTTTCCAAGGAGTCCTGGTTTCTTTACCAGAGAATGGAATTAGAAACTAAGATCTGGGCACTAGGTGTGTTCATTGCTACTGTGGTATTGTTATTTCTAGACCCTCTCAGTTGACAGAGCAAGGAGATATACATGTGTACACTAGCCCTTTAAATACACGTATCTGTAAATACTTCTGTATGTAACCAGGTGATCATTATTAAGCTAAAAGACTTTGTACCAATGTCTCCAACTCTAATCCACTGCCACCTGGAGCATCCTAGCTTCCTCCCCTTACTTATCTGTAAATTCCTACTCCTAAACAGAGAAATATGGCTCCCGCCAGCCCCTGGACATTTACTTAATTGTTCAATTCTGGTATACAAGTATAGCAGCATCAGAATTACTAACCCATACTCCTGTGGAAAACAACTTTATCAACGAGTGTGCAATTCCTTTACAGATTCTACTCATTTCCAAAGTTAGTTAAGTCAACAATCTTTCTCCCGTTCAGTAATGTTGTTTCATATGTTTTTAGTACCTGGGATCCCCTGACCTCTGAAATTATTTGATTTTTTAAAAAATTGCCTACATTAAGATTCATTCTTTGTGCAATAAAATTGTATGGGTTTGAACCAATGCATAATGGCATGTATCCACCATTATAGTATCATAAGAATAGTTTCAATACTTAAAAATCCCCTGTGCTTCACCTATTCAACCCTGTCCCTATCTCCCTGAACCCACTTACCTTTTTATTGTCTATATAGTTTTACCTTTTACAGAATGTCATATAATTGAATTATACAGCTTTTTCAGACTGCCTTCTTAGCGACAAGCATTTAAGGTCATCTGTGTCTTTCTGTGGCCTGATTGCTCATTTTTTGAAATCACAGAATAACATTCCATGATACAGATGTGTCACAGTTCATCAATTCACATGCCGAAGGGCACCTTGGTTGCTTCCAGTTTTTGGCAATTATAAGCAAGACTGCTAATACATACACACACAGATTTTCTGCATAGACATGTTTTCAAATAAGTTGGGCAACAGAGAGACAGACAGCCATGAAGAAAGATTTCCAGCCCAGCAGGTACCTTTCAAACAAAAGAAGCCTGGGCCTCCAACCCAGCTTCTTACAAACAGCTGCTTGCCTGGGACTCTAAACCAGCTTCAAAGTATGTTCAGAATTCTAAAAATCAAAATCTATCACTACCACGCTTCAAAGGACTGCCATGTGGATAAATCAGCCAGGAATGAAGCCAGAGGCCTCAACGATGCTCACTTGGGTTCCGGAGTAAGAGGTCTGGGGGTCCAATGACGAATCTGATCTTATCTGAATCATGGCACCATAACTGTTAAAGAAAAAAATTACGACACTTGTTAAATGTGGCAAGGAAGACTTTATTCAAGGGGGGTAATGGAATGGGGTTTTTGTGGTAGGGGAGAGAGACTGGGCTCAAATCTGAATACAATAAGGAAACATGGGGATTTATAGCCAAAAGGCAGGATGGGAGGTTGGTGGATAGAAAATTACTAAGCGGGTAACTCTTTGCTAAACTGACCTGACAGGATTTTTGTTCAGGGCTGAAAGTCAGAAAGAGAACTCAGAGGAGCCTGACTCAAGTTTGGCGAAGGAGAGAGTCTTTGTTATGTAAACAAACAAATAAATAAATGTATACTAATTTACTAATAATACACATGCATATTTAATATTCAGATGAGTTTGATGATGGAGGTGAACCGGGGAAACAGGGAAGCAGCAACGTGAATTCTGCCCAAGGGGATCAGCAATGACTTCAGAGAGGAGGTGATGGAAGCTGAGCTGATGTTGCAGGAGGAGAGTTTGTCCCGTACAGGAAGGAACGGTGCATTTCAGGCAGGAGGAAGGAGGGTTTGCTGGAATGGAGCAGGGTTAGGGGTGTGGCGGAGGGAGATGATGCTGGGAAGTGAGTCTGGATAAGTCGAGAGAGAGGCTTATGCCAAAAAGAGATGGAATGTCATGTATAATCGTTCAGTTTGTACCCCGCAGGTGGAGGACCAAGGAGCCTCCATTGTCCAACCAAGCACCTCCATCACCTGGGAGCTTGTCAGACGTGCGGACTCAGGGGCCCTGCTCCAGACCTGCTGAACCATTTTTTTTTGGTACGCAGGCCTCACTGCTGTGGCCTCTCCCGTTGCGGAGCACAGGCTCCGGACGCACAGGCCCAGCGGTCGTGGCTCATGGGCCCAGCCGCTCCGTGGCATGTGGGGTCTTCCCGGACCGGGGTACGAACCCGCGTCCCCTGCATCGGCAGGCAGACTCTCAACCACTGCGCCACCAGGGAAGCCCCCCAGGGCCTTCTTAAACACCTCAGAGTTTGACAAGTACATCTATAGAGAGTTCTGGGCAGGGATTACCGTGGCGACATTGGCACTTTGACAGACCTTTTTTTCTGTGTTAATTCAGTTTTTCCAGTGAAAAATTTTCCAGTCTTTTGTCTGAGGGCATTGACCTGGCAGCCATGTTCCGGGAGCGCATAGAAGTGGCTGCTGTGTCCTCAGGTCAGTATTTGGACTTTAACTTAGTCTGTTTTTAGCATCATGCCTCGTCCCTGCCATTTAGGCATGATTTTGCTCAAGCTGGACCCTCTCCTGAGAATAAACTTCCAGTTTCTTGAATGGAGCGAATGTGGATATTGTTTGGTAGGGAAAAAAATCTGAGGGTCCAACTGTTCTATGTATTCATCAGTCCCCTTACTTTCAGCATCGCATCACATGGTCTCTGGTACTTTCAGGTATGGTAGGATAAATTGGCTTATTTCTCGAAGGTACCACTGCCTGGGATTGTATCTTTCTCTGCTTTGTTAAGAGAGGCAATCATCTTTTTACACGTACAGTTTTCTAAAATTCTCCTGAAGTCTCTCAAGCACTGTTATTGTCTGTCTTCTTTGTACTTGAAGATTTAATTTAGTTGAGTTGGAAGAAAGAGAAGCTTCTTCCATGTGTAACAGAAACTTTTTGAAATTATGCTTTAATCTCTCTCTCTTTTTTTTTAGTAACTTGACTTTAAACAAGTCAGCTCTATGCATGTACTAAAATGTATCCATTCTAAGCACACTCTTTGATGAGTTTTATCTCCAATCAAGATATACATTTCCACCAACCCGTGCACTTCCTTCCTGAGGTTGGCAGCTACTGAAAAGGCCTATTGATTCGCACTTCCTCATATTTAGTCCCGTGTAAACGCCTCTTCTTGAGTGTGAGGTGCAGCCAGGGACTTAATTCTAATGAATAAGACATGGCAGATGTGATGGGCTATTGCCTCTGAGATTACGTTATAAGACATTGTGACTTCCACCTTGCTGGTGTTCCCTCGCTCTCTTGCCGTCTTGCTTGTTTTCTCTGACAAAGCCAACTTCAGTAATGTGAGCATCCCTGTGGAGAGGCCCACATGTCAAAAAAATGAGGGCATTTTCTGGCCAACAACTTATGAGGAATCAAGGCCCTCCATCCAACAACCTGCAAGGAACCGAATCCTACCCACAACAGCTTGAGTAGGCTGAGAAGCAGACCCACTCCTGGTGGAGCCTTCAAATGACTGCAGCCCCAGCAGAACCATGACTGCAGCCTTGTGAGATATGCAGAACCAGAGGACCCAGTTGTCATGCCCAGATTTCTGACCCACAGAAACTGAGAGATAACAAATGTTAAATACTATCATTTATTATAAAGAAATAGGTAATCATATACATCCTGATCTTTTGCAGCCAACCTCTCCCAACCCCAAATTCAGGTATCCACTCATCAGCTGATCACTCTGTCCTAATAGATTTGTCTTCCTTTTCTAGAATTTCAAATAATATAATATGTATATTTTTGTGATTTGTCCACGTTGTTGCATATATTAGGTATTGATTCATTTTTATTGCTGAGTAATATTCCATTGTATGGATAGATCAAAATATTTTTCCAATTCACCTATTGATGGACATTTGTATTGTTTCCAGTTTTTGGTTATTATGAATAAGACCTCTACTATCATCCATGCATAATCTGTGTGTGAAATATGCTTTATTTCTCTTGGGTAAATACCTAGGAATAGAATTGCTGGGTCACATGATAAGTGTAGGCTTGTATGTTAATCTTTTAAAGAAACTATCAAAATGTTTTTTAAGTATCTGTACTGTCAGTCCTTTGGCTCTCAGCAGTTGACAGTGATGTGCCTTGGTGTGGCTTTCTTTGTATATATCCTGCTTAAGGTTGCCAAGATTCTTGAATTTATAAGTTAATGATTTTCTCCTAATTTGGAGAACTTTGCCACTATTTCTTTAAATATTTTTTGCTTCTCTCTGGGACTCCAATTACACATATATTGGACTGTTTGCTATTTTCCCACATATTTCACAGGTTTTTTCTTCAGTATTTTATATCTATTGTTCGGACTGGATAATTTCTACAGATTTATTTGCAAGTTCACTGATTCCTCCTCCATCTTCATTCTACTGTTGAAATTAGAGAGTAAATTTTTTGTTTCAGTTATTGTAATACTTTTCGGCTCTAGAATTTCTAATGGTTTCCATTCTCTATCTGTTCACTCATTAGAACTATGTTTTCCTTTACTCATTAGTCCTTATTTTCCTTTAATACTTTGAACACAAAAGTGATTTGAAATCTTTGCCAAATTCAACATCTTGGGCCACTCATAGTCATTTTCTGTTGACTGCTTTACTTTCTTTTTTTAATAAATTATTTATTTATTTATTTTGGGCTGTGTTGGGTCTTTGTTACTATGCACAGGCTTTCTCTAGTTGTGGCTAGCAGGGACTACTCTTTGTTGCAGTGCGTGGACTTCTCATTGCGGTGGCTTCTCTTGTTGCAGAGCACAGGCTCTAGGCATGCAGGCTTCAGTAGTTGTGGCTCACGGGCTCTAGAGTGTAGGCTCAGTAGTTGTGGTACACGAGCTTAGTTGCTCCTCAGCATGTGGGATATTCCTGCACCAGGGCTCGAACCCATGTCCCCTGCATTGACAGGTGGATTTTTAACCACTGTGCCACCAGGGAAGCCCTGCTTTACTTTCTTATTTCTTTGCATATCTAATAATTTTTGGTTGAAAGCTAGGTAGAATGGATAAAATGTAGTAAGTGTAGATTCTACTGTTTTCTTCTGAGAGTTTTGTCATTGTTGTCCTAGAACACAGTTAATTGCCTTGACACAAATTGCAAACTCTTCTTCCTCTGTGTTGTGCAGTAGCTAATATATGTGCTCATTTCTTCCAGTTTCTAGTTGCTGTGTATTTTTAACCTCACCTCCTGAGGTGGGGTGGGGGAGGGTTTTTTCCCAGGTGCCTTGCCCTCCCTCCCCACACATTCATAATTTTGTGGTCGTCCAGGGCATTGTGGCATAGCTTGCATACGTATTTTTAGTCTCACACTTTCCACAGTTCTCTTGCTCCCAGGATTTTAACCCTAAATTTCCACTGCTCTGCCATTCTTAAACTCTTTCCCCTGACATTTTGAGTTGGTAAAACTCATTTTTTTAAAACTTCCCATAGCCATGAGGGTTGGGGGTACTATCAGACTAAAACAAAACAACATAAACAAAAACAATAAACTTGCAATTCTTACTTGGAACAAGTATAGTCTTTCAAGAGTAAGCTCTTCTCTGACTTGTATTTACCAGTTACTCCAAATAGTTGATTATTTAAAAAAAATATTTTTTTCACATTTTATTATCATTATCTAGGAAAGGCTTTACCAAAGACTTCACTCCATCATTACTGGAAGCAGAAGTCAATGGAGCTTTTGAGTGTTCCTGAGGATAGCTTTTGTGCATAGAAAGATTATTTGCAGAATGTTAACATTAATATTTGATTTATTGAAATTACAAATTAAAAGCCTAGATCTTCCTTAATCTTTTAAGTTCAACTTACAAACCCTATAAAATTAGTAAAGTTCAAAAATTTTTAATTTTCCTTTGATTAAAGTTTAATTAATGCAAGGTGAATAGAACAGATCCCCTTAAACATTCAGTCCCGTTTACAGCTCAGTTAATTAAATTCCTTCAATCATTAAGGCTGTATTTATAAGTTTAACATAGTAGATTTTCTTTTCAACACTTCAAATGCCTCTAACAAGCATTACCTTCCCAAGTACCTGAACAAGCATATTAAGTCTGATAGAACAAACTGATAAATACAGCACATCTTTAAAGACATTCCAGTGCTGTTTAACAACCCAGCTGAAGTCTCTGTACCTTTCAACTTACAACTATAAATCAGTTACTCAATTACATGTTGTAAAATGGAATCACAACTGTAATCTGTTAGATTCTCTCTCTGCCAAAACTCTTAACCCTACAATCACTGTAAACACCAAACACATACAGACTGTTCCAATGATACTACAACCTGTTTTTGAATGTAACACAAAAGTATTAATGTAATAGCTTGATTTATTTACTCATCTCTGTATTTGGTTCTAAACCGTCCTAGGGTTAAAAAGACATCCATGAAAGAAAAACCTTTACCATCACAAGCCAATAAGTTATTACCCCAGTCAAATTGGAGATTTCAGTAGAATAAAGTTGCTTATGGGACAGACATGTTGCTTATGGGACAGACAAGTTGCTTATGGGACAGACATGTTTTCCAGACATTAGATCTGATTCTCCTGCAGCCACTCAGCAACACATTCACTCAGATTTTTAATAGTCACTAAAAAACTGGGACTCTGAGTCCGTATCCTTTGGAAGGGATTGATCTTTTCTGAGTTTAAGATATGCCATTAATTAACCCTACTGTCTGATATGAAGTCTGCAGCCTCCCACCTGGTTTGCTTCACAATATGGTTACGTCCAGTAATTCTATTTCCTGCCCAGTTCTGCTCTGAATTCTTTACAGATCCTTTCTGTATGTTCTGGTCACCCCTTGATAGCTATTTAATGACACCCTGTTGAATTCAGCATACACTTCCTGTTTGATTCAAACTCCCAGGACTGAAGTCATCCTCACTAGAGTAGAGAATACTATAGAAACATCCATCACCCAGCTTCATGAAATCTTAACATTTTGTGGTGTTTACCTCAGGTTTGAAAAAACATTAAAACATTTCTGATGCAGCTGAAGCCTCCTGACTTCACTTTCTCCCTCCCCAGAGGAACACTTTTGTGAATTTTGCGTTTCAGATTTCCAAGCATTTGATTCTATCATAACATGAATGTACCGATAAATTGTATTGTTTTGCATGTTCTCAAATTTTATGTAAATATTATTTTGTGGTACCAGTATGCAATTTTCTTTTTTGTTAATCAGCATTATGTTTTTGAGAATGACTAATGTTGATATGTGTAGCTTCAGTTAATTTAACTGCTATATAAGAGGAATTAATTCAGTATATATATTATAGTGTATTTTCTGTTCATTTGGTTGATGGAAATTTCTTTCCCAACTTTTTGCTATTATAAACGTGTTGCAATGAATATTTTTGTATGTCTGTGTGTACACATATGTATGTGACAGTTGCCTTAAAATATACATCTACAATGGAATTTCTGGGTTGAAGAAATTCTACATTCTTTTTTTTGGCTGTATTGGGTCTTTGTTGCTGCATGCAGGCTTTCTCTAGTTGTGGCGAGCGGGGGCTACTCTTTTTTTTTTTTTTTTTTTTTTTTTTAAATTTTATTTATTTATTTTTGGCTGTGTTGGGTCTTCGTTTCTGTGCGTGGGCTTTCTCTAGTTGCGGTGAGTGGGGGCCACTCTTCATCGCGGTGCACGGGCCTCTCACTATCGCGGCCTCTCTTGTTGTGGAGCACAAGCTCCAGACGCGCAGGCTCAGTAGTTGTGGCTCACGGGCCTAGTTGCTCCGCGGCATGTGGGATCTTCCCAGACCAGGGCTCGAGCCCGTGTCCCCTGCATTGGCAGGCAGATTCTCAGCCGCTGCGCCACCAGGGAAGCCCCCGGGGGCTACTCTTCATTGTGGTGGCTTCTCCTGTTGCGGAGCACGGGCTCTAGGCACGTGGGCTTCAGTAGTTGTGGCACGAGGGCTCAGTAGTTATGGCTCGCGGGCTCTAGAGCACAGGCTCAGTAGTTGTGGCGCACGGGCTTAGTTGCTCTGTGGCATGTGGGATCTTCCTGGACCACAGATCGAATCCGTGTCCCCTGCATTGGCAGGTGGATTCTTAACCACTGCGCCACCAGGGAAGTCCTCTACATTCTCAATTATTTTCAAGCAGTTCTCTAACCGTATATGAGAGTTCCCATCTCTCCATTATTCTTGCCAACTCTTATTTGTAAACTTTTGCAATACAATGAATGTGAAATAATTTTCATTATTGTTCTGGTTGTAATTCCTTTGTTACTGGTGAGATTAAACATTTCTCTTCTGTCTATTAACTCTCTTTCCTTTAAGTTGCCTGCTCATATATTTTATCCATTTTTTACTGTCATTTTTTCCCCTTAAAAATGGATTTGTAACCTCTTTATACATGCAGATTTTAATCCTTTGTTTGTTTTATGCATCAAAAATACCAAATTTTAACTTTTAATGGGGTCAAATTTATCAACATTTTCCTTATGATTTATAGTTTTTTTGTGAAGTCATAGTTTCCTCTGTTGCCTTCTAAAAGTTTAACATTTTTGACTTTTGGTATTTGCAATTGATTGTTTTGTGTGTAGAATAAAGTGTCTCTATTTTCCAAATAGTATCACCCTTTGTTGGATGATTGGTCTTTATTCATGTATAATGCCACTGCTGTTGTATAGCAAGTTTCCATGTATGTATAAGTCTCCTTTTGGACTCTCTAAACAGAATGTGTGTGTGTGTGTATGTGTGTGTGTAATCCCTAAGGCAATATTTCTTTTAATTACTATAGCTTTACATTTATTTATTTGTGATACTCTGTTCTTTATATAAACTTTATATCTGCTTATCAAATTCACAAAAACTTGTGTTAGGATATTGATTGAAATTGTATTGAATTTATAGATTAATTTGAGTAGAATTAGCATCTTAATAATATTGTCTTTTATCTATGAACTTAGTATTTATTCCTTAATGTTTTTATTTATTATGTCCCTAATTAATGTTTTGTAATTTTTCCAATAAATGTGTCTTATACATCTTTGTTATGTTTATGTATATATTACAACTATTTATATAAACTCTATACACAGATTCTTTATAGTTTTCATTGCTGTTGTGAATGGTATCTATTTTTCTATTATAATCTCTAAGTGGTAATTGCCAGTAGAGATGTAAATTATTAATTTTAAAATGTTAATGATGTTTCTTATCAGTTACAACAGTTTTTTAGAATTCTTAGATTTGTTCTCATGAAGAAAACCATCACCTGTGGATAAAGACAGTTTTACATTATTTTCTAATTATTATTAATTTTATTCTTCTGTTTTATTGTATTGCCTGGGACCTCCTGTATAATGTTGAGTGTAAGTGATGATGATGGGGATCCTGTCTCATTCCTGAATTAGTGTTTATGCGTCTCAAGTTGTAACATTAATTATCATATTTAATAGGTTCTCTGTATCATGTTTAATAATATAGGTTATGAGATTAAGGAAGTCATCTGCTATTCTCAATTTCCTAAGAATTTTTTTCTAAGCATGATAGGTATTGACTTTTATCAAGTATCTTTTCAGCAGCCATTGAAGTGATCATATATCTTTTCTGTTTTAATCTATTAATCTTTTTCTGTTTTAATCTATTTAATCTGTTTTAATCTGTTTAATTAATTAATCTATTAGTGATTTATTACACTAATAATTTATTATACCAGTAGTCTTCTGATGTCAAATCATACTTTCCTTTGGCATTAAGGCTATACTATTCTAGAGTAAAAACATATGAGAGGGTTTTCTTTCTCTTTTCTTTTCTTTTTAAAATTTTTTAAAAGAGTCCCTTGAATGTTTTGGAAAATTTCATCCATAAAACATTTGGGCCTTGTGCCTCTTGTAGGGGAAGTCTTTTGATTACCAATTCAGTTTCATTAAGCTTTTCGTTTGTTCGCTTATTTAGGCTTTCTATTTCTCTTAAGAGCCAATTTTGGTAATTAATTATTTTTCTGGAAATTTTTTCAATTCATTTACATTTTCAAATCTATTAGCATTGAATTTGTATTAATTGTGATTTTTAAAACTACTGCTCTGAGATTATGTCCCTCTTTTTGCTTTAAATATTGTTGATTTGTGTCTTTTCTCTTTTTTTCTTGATTACTGTCACTGCAGATTTATTCTATTAATATTTACAAAGCCCATTTTTCAGTGTTATTGATACTATGATTTCTTTGTATTCTATTTAGTTAACTTTAGCTCCTAATTTTA
The DNA here is from genome assembly GCF_008692025.1 of Phocoena sinus. Lineage (NCBI taxonomy): Eukaryota > Metazoa > Chordata > Mammalia > Artiodactyla > Phocoenidae > Phocoena > Phocoena sinus. Next base: position 32,649,838 of record NC_045783.1, on the reverse strand, counting down.
TTTTTTCCTCCTTCTGTTTTCTTTGTTATATGATTTGTGTTCTGTCTCACTTTGTGACTTGAGTATTTAATTATCTTTTTTAAAAACAAACTTATTTATTTACTTATTTATTTATTTTTGGCTGCATTGGGTCTTCATAGCTGCGCACGGGCTTTCTCTAGTTGTGGTGTGCGGGGGCTACTCTTCATTGCAGTGTGCAGGCTTCTCATTGCGGTGGCTTCTCTTGTTGCAGAGCACGGGCTCTAGGAGCATGGGCTCAGTAGTTATGGCTCGTGGGCTCTAGAGCTCAGGCTCAGTAGTTGTGGCACATGGGCTTAGTTGCTCCGCGGCATGTGGGATCTTCCCGGACCAGGACTCAAACCTGTGTCCTTTGCATTGGAAGGTGGATTCTTAACCACTGCACCACCAGGGAAGCCCTAATTATCTTTTTATCTTAATTTTTTTTTTACTGAGTGGCTTTAAAGCTATAATTTCAGTATAACTCATCTCACTAATTTTCATATGTACCATTATTTATTTATTTTTGGCTGTGTTGGGTCTTCGTTTCTGTGTAAGGGCTTTCTCTAGTTGTGGCAAGCGGGGGCGGCCACTCGTCATCGCGGTGCGCGGGCCTCTCACTATCGCGGCCTCTCTTGTTGGGAGCACAGGCTCCAGACGCGCAGGCTCAGTAGTTGTGGCTCACGGGCCTAGTTGCTCCACGGCATGTGGGATCTTCCCAGACCAGGGCTCAAACCCGTGTCCCCTGCATTGGCAGGCAGATTCTCAACCACTGCGCCACCAGAGAAGCCCCATATGTACCATTTTTATTGTTATCCATTTCAAATATTTAAAATTTCCATTTTGATTTTGTCTTTATTCTATAAGTTATTTAGGAGTTCATTTAAAAATTTCCAAACATACATTTCTTAAAAATTACCTTGTTATTGCTTTCTAGTTTAACTGGACCAAGCTCAGAGAACATGGCTTGTGTCATATTGGTTCTTTAAAATCGCTTGAAACTTCCTTTGAAATCTCAGATATGTTCAATTTATATAAAAATTTTGTGTATAGTTTAAAAATTATGTTCCCAGTTTTGGGGTAGAGGAGTCTCTTTTATATGTACACATGCTTCCAAGAAAGTTGACTCTAATAGTTGAGATTCAATAACTTGTAATTATTGAAAATTGTGACTTACCTCTACCATCTATTTTTTTCTTTTTATTATCCTTTGCTTTTTTGCAGCCCCTATTTCCTACCTTTGAAGTATTAATAAATTTTTCTACATTTCCTTTTTTCCTTTCTCAGGTGATTTGGAAACTCTGGGTCTTACTTCCAATCTTTTGAAACATTCATACTTAAGTATACATTTTTTGCAACAAAGTCGATAGTCATTCAGTGTCTTTCTTCCTCTTCTCAAACATGACAGAGAACTTATCAAATGTTGACAACTTTGGTATAAGAACAATCCTCTCTCCTGCCTCGCTGCCCCATCACCTTGAGATTGTTATCTAGAGCAGTGCTACTGTTTAAAATAACATATGTAATTTTTAATTCTGTAGTAACCAACTTAAAAAAAATAAAAAGCACTAGTGAAAATAATTTTAATAATGTATTTTCTGTAACACGTATCCAAAATATTGTCATTTCAGTATGTAACCAATATGAAAGTCATTGAGATATTTTACATGATTTTTCACATGAAGTCTTCAAAGTCCAGGGTGTATTTTACACTTCATCATACTCCAATTCAGATTAGCCACATTTCAAGTGGTCAGTGGTCACCTAGAGCTAGTGACTACCATATAGGACATCTCAGGTGTACAGTTTTCATTTTCACCTATTTCAAACATAAAAATTACCTATAATTACTAATTATAGTTAGTGTATATATGGATATATATTATATAGTAATATGTTTTATATGTAGTATACCTGTATGTTATATAGGTAATGTTAACTTTACCAACAAATCTACCCATTTTCGTGCCCATTATTATTTCATAAATCTCATGTCTTCCCTCTGGATTTGCTTTTCTTTTTGTTGAATCAAATCATTTGTAGTTCTTTGAGTGAGGGACCGTTACATATAATCTTAAAACTTTATGTAGGTCTGAAATGTTCTACTTTACCCTCACTCTTGAATAATGGTTTGGCGGTTATAAATCCTATGCTGACAATCATCTTCCCTTAGGGTTTTGAAGACACCACTCCATTGTCTCCTGCCTTCAAGCAGTAAGTCTGGCTCCTGTCCCTTGTCTTGGTTATTGCACTTCTAGTGTCCTTTATCTGTAAGGAACTGAACTCTGGAGTCATCTGCTTGTCTGTGGATGAAAGCTCAGCAGGCCCATAGCTTCCACTTTCCATATTCCTTTGTATTTCTCTTCAGTTTCTGATCTGTGGTGATGCTTATCTTATGTTTGAATTAGCTATAGCTTTCTAGTATTCTATCTTATGTTTTATCCATCACTGACAAGGGTTGTGTTAAAGAAGGAGCCAACAGAACCATCTTGTCCAGAAATCAACGACTTTGTTAAAGTGGAGTCAAGTATTTTATTTATAGTTTTCTTGCATTTGTAATTTTGATCCTTTCCTTCATGGTATATAGGAAAGATATTGATTTTGGTACATGTGTTTGTAATTACACATCTTCCTTTCTAATTAGTTCTGCTTGGTTTTTCAGTTGATTTTGTAGATGAAAAGTAAAATAATTTGCGAATAATGCATCTTTCTTTGTTTAGACATGATTTATATAATTTCCTTTTCTTATTTTATTACATGGGTTAGAACTTTCATGTTAATTAACAGTAGTGATAGCTAAAATCCATGTCTTGTCTCTGAATTTAAAGAAGGTTTATCTAATGTCTCATCATCAAATATGATAGTGGAACTTGATCCAAAATAAATACTCTTGATTAGGTTAAGGGAGTATCCTTTTATATCCAGTTTACTGTCTTTAAAACAAATCAGAAACAACTGTAAGATTCTTTTAAATACCTTTTAGTTTCCCTCAAGATATTCATATGTTTTGACTTATTATTGTACTAATATATATATTGATTTCATAAGACTGAATCATCCTTCACTCCTGGAATAAGCCTTATTTGGTCATGGAGTATTATTTTTTTAATATACTGCTGGATTCCGTTACTAATATTTTAGCTGGACTTTTAGATTAAAATAACAAGTGAGATTAGCTTGTAGTTTTCCTTTTTGTGCTTTCTTCGGTTTTGATTTGAGAGTTATGCAGACTTTGTAAAATTAACTGGGAAGCTTTCCATCTTTTCATATGCTCTGAGAAAATTTAAGTAGCATAGGAATTATCTGTTCCTTGAAAGTTTGAAAGAATTCATCTGTGAAACCATCACATTATTGTTTCTAAGTTGTTATTTTTGCATTGTGTTTCCTCTGTTTCACAAGTCATTTTTAACATTTGCAACCAGTTATTTAACCAGATTGCACCAGTTATACTGAACCCTTAACAGTACATACTTAACCCTTTGTTTGTCTGATGTGGCTGCCCATTGCAATCATTTATTCCATAACTCTTCCATTCTTAAGCCCTCATTTGATTGAATTATACTTTAAGACTCTTTAAGGAAGAGTGTATATATTCAGTCCCTTGCTCATATGATCGTATCTCTCCTTCATATATGAAATATCATTTTCCTGAGAGTAATTCTTGGACTACAACCTATTCTTCTCAAAACCATGTAAAACTTTTCATCTGACATTTATTACAGCTGTATAGAATTCTAAAAGTCTTGTATTTATTCCTTTGAAGAGAATATGTCTTAAAAATATGTATATTACTCATGGATCTTTAGAAGATTTTTATCTGTATCTGATAATGTAAAAGTTCTAAGGTATCCTCAGGTCATTGCTTATTGATTTTTGCCTAGAATGTCATTTGCTCCTTCAGTATGCATTCCCGCTTCTTTTTTTTTTTTCTGGCCTTTTAATGTAGTTTAGTTATATGTATTTTACATACATATAAAGTTGTTGCTTTAGTTCCAGTTCTCATTTTTCATGAGGAATAATCCTCGGGCTTGATTATTTATTTGTATTACAGATATTTGAGGGGGGCTTATTCGGCACTGGGCTCTGATCTAGGTTCATGCACGTAACTTGCAATTTTTCTTATAAATTTCTTCTCTTAGATGTTTCCTCTTTACTCTGGTTTGATTTGCTGATATACTTTTAGTTTATTTACAGTTCTTTCTTATCTCAACCATATTTCTTTTCACCTCATCTTGTTACCTTTTTATCTTTTCATGTTTTATTCTTAAGAGTTTTATTCTTAAGAGTACTTGCCTCTGTTTTTGCATTCTTTGGCAGGTAACAAGATGTCTTATGAATTAGTCTCCTCAGTCTTGCATTAAATTATCTTCAGAAATATGTTCTGCCCCTGAATCTTTGGGTTGATTTTCCTTTCCTCTCATTCTGCTGTATCTTCTCATAGACCTCATTTGGTTTATTTCCTTTATGCTGGAATCTCTATGAATAATAGCTGTGTTGACTCAGAGCTTGCCCAAAGATTTTGAGAATCTCTCCAAGTACTCACTACATTTCTTCTTCAGGTCTGTTGATGTGTTCAGTTTTCAGTGCGTGGTAAACATCTATTGTTTTCCCTTCTCACTTCTCCACTTGTTTTAGGAACAACTCTTCCTGGAAGGAGTTTGTGCATATGTGCACATGTTTGTGCATATGTCTGACACCTGGGCTTTTGTGGCTGCTACCCAGAGGATGAACCCTTTGAATGCCTGGCTTTGGTGGCCAGTGGAGCTTGTGTTTGCAGGGTCCCACAAGATGTAGCAAACAAAGAAACAATTCTTAACTGGCTACCTGCCCCCAGTGTTCAGTGCAGAAGGAGCTGAGAGAAATTCCCACTTCCCAGTCTACCCCTGAAAGAGTCCTATTTGCATACTATAAAAGCTGCTGCCTGAGAGTTCAGCTTCCAATCATCCTGCATGAGGTGGTGACTGAGACCCTCCCCTTTGGGACACTGACAGGTCTTGGTACACCCTCAGCTACTGGGAGCCACTAAGAACGAGGAAGGTGGGTTAGACAATCACAAAGGTCTGAGAGACAACCAAGAGCTCAGGATGGGCTGAACAATAAGGTTCATCTCCTACACTCTTGCCACTCTGGTAAGACTGGAGAGGTGGCTGTTTTATGCAGAAATCAACACAGAAAGTCAAGGAAAATGAAGAAACAGAGGAATATGTTCCAAACAAAAGAACAAGATAAAACTTCAGAAAAAGACTGTAATGAAAGGGAGATAAGGTGATTTACCTGATAAAGAGCTCAAAATACTGGTCATAAGATGCACACTGAAGCCAGGAGAGTAATGCATGAACAAAGTAGGAATTTCAACAAAGAGATAGAAAATATTTTAAAAAGTACCATAGAAATCACAGAGCTGAAGGATACAATAACTGAAGTGAAAAATTCAATAGAGGGATTTAATAGCAGACTAGATGAAGAGAAAGAAAGCATCAGCAAACTGGAAGACAGGACAGTGGGATTCATCCAGTCAGAGGAGCAAAAGGAAAATAGCTTAAGGGACTTATAAGACACCATTAAGTGGACCAATATTCACATTATAGGTTTCACAGGAGGAGAAGAGAGAGAGAGTAAGAGGCAGAAAGGTTATTTGAAGAAGCAATGGCTGAAAACGTCCTTAACCTGGGGAAACAGACATCTACATCCAGGAAGCCTATAGAGTTCCAAATGAGAGGAATACAAAGAGACCCACACTGAGAAACATTACAATTAAATTGTCAAAAGTTAAAGACAAAAAAGAGACTCTTAAAAGCAGCAAGAAAAAAAAACTTGTTATGTACAAGGACATCCTCAGAGGACTACTGACAGAATTTTCAGCAGAAATTTTACAGGTCAGAAGGAAATGCCATAATATATTCAAAGTGTTGAAAGAAAAAAACTTCCAACCAAAAATACTCTACCTGAAAAATCCTCAACAAAATACTAGCAAACAGAATCCAACAGCACGTTAAAAGAATCATACATCATGATCAAGTGGGGTTTATCCCAGGAATGCAAGGATTCTTCAGCATGCATGAATCAATCAATGTGATACACCGTATTAACAAATTGAAGGAGAAAAACCATATGATCTTCTCAATAGATGCAGAAAAAGCTTTTGACAAAATTCAACACCCACTTATGATAAAAACCCTCCAGAAAGTGGGCATAGAGGGAATTTACCTCAACATAATAAAGGCCATATATGACAAACGCACAGCCAACATTGTTCTCAGTGGTGAAAAACTGAAACCATTTCCACTAAGATCAGGAACAAGACAAGGTTGCCCACTCTCACCACTATTATTCAAAATATTTTTTGGAAGCTTTAGCCACAGCAACCAGATACAAAAAAGAAATAAAAGGAATCCAAATTGGAAAAGAAGAAGTAAAACTGTCACTGTTTGCAGATGACATGATACTATACATAGAGAATCCTAAAGATGCTACCAGAAAACTACTAGAGCTAATCAATGAATTTGGTAAAGTAGCAGGATACAAAGTTAATGCACAGAAAAAAAAATTAATGCACAGAAATCTCTTGCATTCCTATACACTAATGATGAAAAATCTGAAAGAGAAATTAAGGAAACACTCCCATTTACCATTGCAACAAAAAGAATAAAATACCTACCTAAGGAGACAAAAGACCTGTATGCAGAAAACTATAAGACACTGATGAAAGAAATTAAAGTTGATACAACAGATGGAGAGATATACCATGTTCTTGGATTGGAAAAATCAACATTGTGAAAATGACTGTATTACCCAAAGCAATCTACAGATTCAATGCAATCCCTATCAAACTACCAATGTCATTTTTCACAGAACTAGAACAAAAAAATTCACAATTTGTATGGAAACACAAAAGACCCCGAATAGCCAAAGCAATCTTGAGAAAGAAAAACAGAGCTGGAAGAATCAGGCTCCTGGGCTTCAGACTATACTACAAAGCTACAGTAATCAAGACAGTATGGTACTGGCACAAAAGCAGAAATATAGATCAATGGAACAGGATAGAAAGCCCAGAGATAAACCCACGCACATATGGTCACCTTCTCTTTGATAAAGGAAGCAAGAATATACAGTGGAGAAAAGACAGCCTCTTCAATAAGTGGTGCTGGGAAAACTGGACAGCTACATGTAAAAGAATGAAATTAGAACACTCCCTAACACCATACACAAAAATAAACTCAAAATGGATTAAAGACCTAAATATAAGGCCAGACACTATAAAACTCTTAGAGGAAAAGATAGGCAGAACACTCTATGACATAAATCACAGCAAGATCCTTTTTGACCCACTTCCTAGAGAAATGGAAATAAAAACAAAAATAAACAAATGGGACCTAATGAAACTTAAAAGCTTTTGCACGGCAAAGGAGACCATAAACAAGATGAAAAGACAACCCATAGAATGGGAGAAAATATATGCAAATGAAGCAACTGACAAAGGATTAATCGCCAAAATATATAAGAGCTCATGCAACTCAATATCAAAAAAACAAACAACCCAATCCAAAAATGGGCAGAAGACCTAAACAGACATTTCTCCAAAGAAGATATACAGATTGCCAACAAACACATGAAAGGATGTTCAACATCACTAATCATTAAAGAAATTCAAATCAAAACTACAATGAGGTATCACCTCACACGGGTTAGAATGGCCATCATCAAAAAATCTACAAACAATAAATGCTGGAGAGGGTGTGGAGAAAAGGGAACCCTCTTGCACTGTTGGTGGGAATGTAAATTGATACAGCCACTATGGAGAACAGTATGGAGGTTGCGTAAGAAACCAAAAGTAGAACTGTCGTATGACCCAGCAATCCCACTACTGGGCATATACCCTGAGAAAACCATAATTCAAAAAGAGTCATGTACCACAAGTTCATTGCACCTCTATTTACAATAGCCAGGACATGGAATCAACCTAAGTGTCCATCGACAGATGAATGGACAAAGAATATGTGGCACGTATATACAATGGTATATTACTCAGCCATGAAAAGAAATGAAATTGAGTTATTTGTAGTGAGGTGGATGGGCCTAGAGACTGTCATACAGAGTGAAGTTAGTCAGAAAGAGAAAAACAAATACCATATGCTAACACATATATATGGAATCTAAAAAAGAAAAAGAAAAGGTTCTGAAGAACCTAGTGGCAGGACACGAATAAAGATGCAGACACAGAGAATGGACATGAGGACACAGCGGGGGAAGGGTAACCTGGGACAAAGTGAGAGCGTGGCATGGACATATATACACTACCAAATGTAAAATAGGTGTCTAGTGGGAAGCAGCCTCATAGCACAGGGAGATCAGCTTGGTGCCTTGTGACCACCTAGAGAGGTGGGATAGGGAGGGTGGGAGGGAGATGCAAGAGGGAGGAGATATGGGGCTATATGTATATGTATGGCTGATTCGCTTTGTTATACAGCAGAAACTAACACACCATTGTAAAGCAATTATACTCTAATAAAGATGTTAAAAAGAATAAAATGAATACTCTACCTGGCAAAGCTGTCATTCCGAATTGAAGCAGAAGTAAATTGTTTTCCAGACAAGCCAGAGCTGAAAGAGCTCATCACCACTAGACCAGCCTTATGAGAAATATTAAAGGAAATTTTAAAAACTGAAATAATGGACACTAATTAGTAACAGAAAAACATATGAAAATATAAACCTCACTGGTAAAAGTAAATATATAGTTAGATTCAGAATACTCTAATGTTATAATAGTGGTGGATAAATCACCTATAAATCTAGTATGAAAGTTAAAAGACAAAGGTATTAAAATAAACATAACTACAATATTAATTAATGGATACACAAGGTAAACAGATGTAAATTGTGACATCAAAAACATAAAATGTTGGGGGAGGAGAGTAAAAGTGTAGTGCTTTAGTATGTGTTGGAAGTGAAGATGTTATCAGCTTAAAATAGACTGTTATAAATGTAACATGTTTTATGTAAGCTGTGTGGTAACCACAAGCAAAAATCTGTGGTAGATACACAAAGCATAAAGAGAAAGCATACCACTAATCATAGCACTACAGAAAATCATCAAATCACAAAAGAAGAGAGATGGTGAAGAAGAAAGGAACAAAAGAATTACAAAATAGCCAGAAAATAATTAACAAAATGGAAATAGGAAGATCATATCTATCAATAATTACTTTAAATGTAAAAGGACTAAATTCTCCAATCTAAAGACATAGTGGCTGCTGAATGAATGAAAAATCAAGACCCTACTCTGTGCTGTCATAAGAGACTTACTTCAGCTTAAAGACACACACAGACTAAAAGTGAAGGGATGGAAAAAGATATTCCAGGCAAATGGAAACCAAAAGAAAGCAGGGGTAGCTATACTTATATCAGACAAAACAGACTTTAAACCAAAGACTGTAAAAAAAGACAAAGGCATTATATAATGATTAAGGAGTCAGTCCAACAAAAGAATATAACAATTGTAAATATTTGTGCACCCATCCTAGGAGCACTTAAATATATAAAGCAAAAATTAACAGATCTGAAGGGAGAAATAAAAAGCAATACGATAGAAGGGAACTTCAATACCCCAGGTTTCACAATAGATCATACAAACAGAAAATCAATAAGGAAATATTGGACTAAATATTTACAGGATAAATTTCATCTAACAGCAGCAGAACACACATTTTTCTCAAGTGAACATGGAAGACTCTCTGGGAATTTTCCAACCACAGTGGTTTGAAACTAGAAATCAATTACAAGAAAAAAAACTGGAAAATTCACAACTATGTGGAGATTAAATAACCTGTTCCTGAACAACCAATGGATCAAACAAGAAATCAAAATAGAAATGTAAAATATCTTGAGACAAATGAAAATGGAAACACAACTTACTAAAACTTATGGTATGTAGCAAAAGCAGTTCTAAGAGGGAAGCTTATAGCTATAAACACCTCTATTAAGGACAAAGTAAGTTCTCAAAAAACAACCTATCTTTACAACTCAAGGAACTAAAGAACAAACTAAGGCTAAAGTCACTAAAAGGAAGAAAATAACAAAGAGCAGAAGTAAATAAAATAGAGACAAAAAAGAGAAAAGATCAATGAAAATAAGAGCTGTGTTTTTGAAATGATAAACAATATAGACAAACCTTTAGCTAGACTTGCTAAGAAAACAAGAGAGATGACTCAAATAAATAAAATAAGAAATGAAAAAATATAAAATATGAACAGATTTTTCTCTCTGGAGAACAAATATCCAATTTTCTTCCAATGTAAGGGCAGGAGCAATCATCAGTGGCATCTAGAGATCTCAGAATCTGTCTTTTCTCCTGATTTTAGCTGCCCCTTCACCCCTACTTCCAGAGCTCTCTGGTCCTAACTATTGGGCATCCCATGATGTAAACTGGGTTGCTACTCATATTTCTCCACTTTTCTCTTAGTATTCAATTTTCTGCAGACTTGTGTAGTCAGTTGCATGTACATCCATTCACTTTCCAGCTTCCAACACTTCGTTGTTCTGCTTCTGTCCAGAATCTCTGTCTTATGGGGGAGGAAGAGGAAAATGATATATATGTTCAGTCCTCCATCTTTAACCGAAGTTCTTAAGCTCTGTGTCTTCTAGTTCATTGCTACTTCCATAGAAAAAGACTTGTGCATGTGTCCAGGCTTAAACACACGTGAGGAGGCAGCATTTGTTTGGGCAAGGTTGACCAAGGCCACCATAATCTTGATTTCTTCTGAGAGAGACCAGGTGCTCAGCGAACCAAGCAGTGAGCTCTGTGGCGTAGATGAAGAATTAAGGTGACTTTATTATTGTGAAAAATGTTTCAATAATCACAAAAGTGTGTAGATTTCTCTAAGGCCCTATTTTAAAAGACAGTAAGTGACTTCCCTGGATGTCCAGTGGGTAGGGCTCAGCGTTTTTACTGTGGTGGGCCTGGGGAACTCAAATCCTACAAGCCACACAGTCCAGCCAAAAAAAGTAAGAAGAAAAAAAAAAAGACAGTGCATATTTTTGTTAAAGTAAGGAGTGACTTCTTTTCTGAGCCTGGATTATATCACAAGAGCCACTCTGGTACCTGTAAAGGCTCTTTCTTCTCCTGGACGTGTGGTGCTACCAACAAACAGCATCTTTTAAGTTCTCCAGTGGAAGGGAGAGGGATATCTGGTCAACCCAACCATAGCAATATCTAAAAATGCTAAATAATACAGCCCCACAATTTAGCATGCTTTCCCATGGGATCATTTTGCTCTCCTGAAGTGTGATTGTCTTCTATTCCATTATCTGGTTTTTGGGTGGCCTAGACTAACACAGTATTGTTATTGGAAATAAACGATATCCTGCAAGTCCTTCTGGCTGAGCGTCTCCTGTTTTACCCCATGCCTGGGACAAATGACTTACAGCGACTACACCTTCCAAGATGCAACAGAGCACGTCCCAGGACTACACCTCCCAAGATGCAACAGGACACCTCCTAGGACTACACCTCCCAAGATGCAACAGGGCACCTCCCAGGTTCCCAGGCCGTTGACTTCCCGGGCCTTGATGTCCCTCTGAATGGATATAGAAAGTTTAGAAGGGATAGTTGGGGTGGATGGGAGCAGGACCTATCCAAAACCAACCAAACAAAATGGACCACACTTGGAAGTTAGAGGAATGACTATTTCATTTCCTGGACGTAGGTGAATCAGGAGGAAGACAATGAGTGTCGATAGGAGGTTTTCCAAACCTTTTTTCAAGCAGTCTTTATCTTTTAAAGCAAAATCTAGGGTAGGCTGTCAGAAGTTCTCTGCAAAAATACAGACCATTATCTGTATGTGTGGGAAACACATTCTTAGTCAAAATATTTATTTAAACATTTCAGCTGATCATTTGTTCCTTTTGGGAAGAATTATTTCACTGCATGTGAACCTCAGTGGAAAAGACATTGAAAACTTGAGTAGTTCATTCTACACAGCTCCAACTCACATGCTGCTTCCCTCACCCACACGTTTTTATTTCTCTCGAAAATTCTTTTTACACCTTCCTTTGAGACAGGAACCGATACACAGCACTAAAACAATTTCAACACATGTCAACACAAAACGCAAGAAGACATACACCAGGTGCGTTTTCCGAATCAATAAAAATGTTACTAATAAGAAAAGACATTTGTAGTTTGTAAATTTTCATTTTGCTGGGCAGGAAGCCAAAATTCTGGATCATCAGTTTAATAACCAGACGCTCGGAAGCTGGCTTGAGAAGGAAGATCCTCCTCATTCTGCTTCCTTGGAGTGGCTTAGTGGCTTTTCCAACAGCGACCCCCTTCCTGGGGATGTTTCTCAGGGCTGAGCCTGTAAAGGGACTGGGGGCACAAGCCCTGCTCTTTGCTGCCCCCTGGGGCAGCCCCCTCAGTGATCAGGCCAAGAAAAGGCCCTTCCAGGCCTTGGTGGGCTCACTAACCTGGTCCTGAGGGTTAAACAACCTTAAACTTCCCATCTCAGCTGTTTACCTCAGCTCAGGTGCATTAGAACGATTATATAAAGGCCTTCCTACTTCTTTCTGGTTGTCGGAATCCGACGCTCGGGTATTGTGTTTTAAAAAATGTATTAGTGAGACTCTTTTCTGAAAAAGTAGTAACCAAAGAATAGTTTTCTGCCTTTCTACTATGATTAATTGGTGAATCCTCTACCCAATTAACTAAGGCAAACTTCACATTTGCATTATTGCTGCCTGTTCAGATTCCAATGGCACTTAAAAAAAAAAAAAAAGTTCAATGGCTCATTTCAGCTCTACCTAAATGTCCTTACAGCACAAACGTTATTTTTGGCTCAGGGCACATGCTTTCAGCTATCTCCCTAAAGCTTTCCCCGCCCAGGCTGTGGAAACCCAGCTTTGCCGAGTCTATTCAGGCCCCCTCACATTTGCATGTCTATCAGGGGTCTTTCACAGCCCAGTGGCCCCAACAAGTACTTGCCAATGGCCGCATTGTTCTTCAAAACCACCCCAAATCAGGACTTGCAGCGTCCTTCTCGCCTTGCCATTGAAACACCTGTTAGTTTTCCGGGACTTTGCTTTCTACTTATGGGAGTTGTACCTTCCCTACTTGTTGAGATGGCTATTTGTGGGGAAATGCTTGAACTTCCTCTTGGCAAAGTCTTTAGAAGTTACCTCAAGTTTTATATGACGCCATTTGATCCCCCTTAGCGCTCATTTCTGCTTGTTCAAAAAAGGCTGGATGGCCACATGGATGGGAGAATGAAAAACACTTGTTTCTCTCACTCTCATGTGCTTTATAAATTTAAAATTTCCCCAAAAAGAATCTGAAAAAGAGTGGGTATATGTATATGTATAACTGAATCACTTTGCTGTACACCTGAAACTAAGACATCGTTAATCAACTATATACTCCCATATAAAATAAAAATTAAAAGAATAATAAAATAAACTTTTCCCAAAGTTAAAGTCTGCATGAACGTAAAGTGATTATATTGTGAAACCAACATTTCAGATTAGACTATAAAACAACACCGTGTCCAGGGAGATGAATTAAAATCTATTGCAAATATTTAGTCCACAATTGCACAGGTCCAGGGAGCCCACTTAACATAAGAGCAGGGCAGGACTCTGAGTAGATATGTCTGTTTTGACTTGTGTGGTTATACATATGTGATATGTGTGTACGTGTACAGATACATACATTTCACAGATATTTTTATTATAAATATATGTATATACGTGTATTTAAACATGTATACTTTCATGGCTACTTAAGGCATTGAAGACTAAAAAGACAATATCTTTCATTTTTATTCTTTAAAATCTGTACTTAGGACCCACACAGGGTTCGGCTCATCTGGAAATCTAAGAAATGCTTTTGCAGACTCACATTTTGGTGTTCATATCAGACCTGAGAGTAAGACAGCTCACTATTTTTATTTCCATGTTATGAATGAGTTATTATTTTTAGTATTCATAACTACTTTATCATTCAGCTGTTTGGAAGCAGACCCAGGCTTTGTGACCTCTGGTCTTTACTGTCCTTTTCTCCTTGTTCCCAGCTCAGTAGCAATTTCCCCCCAAACTGCAATCTTTTTATATGATCATATAGCACTTTTATTGAGTTAGAGAATTTTAATAATAACAAGCAGATGATTAATTATAAAGCAAGTCGTAAAATATCATTGGTGTAGGTAATACTAACGTAAGGTAAAACTAGTTTAAAATGGTTTATACTTATTGAGTTAAGGGAAGTTCTGTGCTTTAAGATTTCGCATTGTAGCTTTTTAAGCAACTTGGCTTCACAGCCCAAGAAGCTTTATTCACTGTTTCTCAGAAGGGTGGCAAATTCACGTTTGGGCTGCTTTCAGCAAATCATTTTTGGGCTTGGTAAATTGTATGCAAAATATTTACTCTGTGGAGTCACGCAAGAGAAATGGTACACATTGCCATTTTTGGACGTTTGTGAGTATAGCCAGACAAAGCTAAGTGGGGTAGAGTCTGAGAAAAAGTTTAAAAGCCTCGACCACCTAAACAAATGTGGCATTCAGGCATTCAGGCTGGAGGTCCCCTGGTCCTCCAGCATCTCTGGGATACTGGGATGACCAGAGGAACAGTGGTGTGAATATTCAAAGCCTGACCTATTTCCTCTGGGTGCCCCTTTCCTTCTCCTTCTGGATGGAAGCATTTTCTCCACAGACTGACTCTAGTTCCTGAACTTACTGCAGTAGGCAGTTATCAATTCCTCCAAATACATATATTTTTTTCTTTTCTAGGCCTAGAGTGGGGCTGGCTGTGGGAAGGAAAAGTTAGGTCTATCTAACGGCAGGATGAAAGAATCAAAAGGATTATGTTTCAGAGAGAAAGAATTGGCTGTGCCTCCTTGGGAAATGCTTCTAAACTGTTCAGGGCCTGAGACGGGATTAGACGCAGCCCAGCCTGAGGCAGCATAGATGCTCATTCAGCTCAGGTCTTTTTCTGCCCACTTTCCTCCGGGGAGTGACCAGGAGAGAGGGCAGCCGTGTCACCATGTTTCCCAAGGAGCAGACAGTGGAGGTTTCAGAGGTGAAAGGTTAAACACTGGTGTCACTAAAGTGAAGGGGAGTTTGGGGACAGGGAAGGTCAGCAGGGAGGTTGGGGGAAAGGTGGGGGAGGTGAGAGCCACGGCAAGCCAGTCCCAGGGTTGAGAGAAAACAGGCCGGCCTCTCCTCCCTCCCCTGACTCCAGACCCTACATCTGTGTGTTGGCGGTTGTGATGTGATCTCCTGCCTCTCTCCTTCAGCTCTGCGGTTTGGCATTAGCCTCGATGCTATGGCCATATTTATACACAGGATGTTCACAGAAGATGCTTGTTAAGTTATCGTGGTCCTGCCTAGACTTTGGCTCCCCTAGAAATACTCTGCTTTTGGAATCACTTCCGGTCTTGGGGCACAGTTTTGCATGTGGCCTTCAGGGTTGCTAATTTCCCTAAAGTAAAGGTGGAATTGATTTTTGGAAGAAGTGTTGCATAATCGGAATAAAATCTGAAAAGGGTAGAAAATGAAGCATGGACTTATTGAAAATGAACCCCTTTGAAACACGGGGTTACCAGAAAGTAATACATTCACTTTTTTGTTAGGTGTATATATATATATATATATATATTTAAATATGTATATATGTAATATATTATATATAAAATATATATTTATATATATTATATATTTTTATATATTTATATATTTTTTTTTTCCTGAAAAAATTCTAAAATAATTTTGCTAATAGTACATTAGGATAAGTGTGCAACTTCTCAAAGTGAGTGGTCATTTTGGAGGTCCAGTCTGCATACAGAGTATTTATCTGGAAAGAAAGGCTGTTTTCTTCCCCTGTTGTCATATCCCCCATGATGGACTCTTCCTTGAGAGCTGAAGAGAGGCTCTACTCACAGCCCAGGAGAAAAAAGACCCAGTTACCTCCTGGACCGCATTCAGGTTGGTTGCCAGGATCCCTCCTTTGAGGAATCTGCCACTTAAGTCAATGGAGAAGGGCATACTCTGTTCTGGGGTGAGATGCAGGCAGGGCCAGCCATTAGGGGACCTGGCTGGGATTGGGTCTACCTGGTAGCTACTTAGTGATATATTTCTTTGGCAGTTTCCCTCCTGACTTCCCGAATGAATTTAAAACCTCCCCCCACTTGGGCTTATATTTTCTTACCTATAAAGTAGAAAGAAAAAGAAGAAGGATTTCTCCCTTTGTGCAACCCAGTGCTATAGGGACGACTATGAAAACTC
Organism: Phocoena sinus; assembly: GCF_008692025.1. NCBI lineage: Eukaryota > Metazoa > Chordata > Mammalia > Artiodactyla > Phocoenidae > Phocoena > Phocoena sinus. The sequence goes on along the minus strand of NC_045783.1, from coordinate 32,633,570 downwards.
TTTGGGTTCAAAAAAGGAAAAAGAGAGAAAGAAACAGAAAATCATAAGGAAGGATAAAAGGGAAAAACCATACAGAGAAAAGACTGGCAGGGAACAGGTAGGGAAGGGAACAGATGGGAAAAGGGAAGAGAGGAAGGAAGGACAAAGAAGAGAGGAAGAGAGTGAAAGGAGGGATGAGGGCAGAAAGAAAGAGCAGAGGAGAGGATGTCTCATCAGACCAGAGCCAGGGGAGCCTGAGGACCCCTAACGGCCCTGGGGAGACAGAGCAAGATCTGGTCTGAAATCTTCAGGGATCTATTTTCTCAGATGTCCTGGGGACAGAATTCCAAGGCCTGGAAGACACCAAATTGTGTTCTTTCTGTGGTGCTGGGTCGTGGGGCTGGATGGAGGGGAGGGAAACCATCTGCAGAAGCAGAAAGTAATAGATTGTAGCCTCAGGCTTCTTATGTGGACACGAAGCTGAGGCAGAGAGGGGGGAAGACAGATTCTCAGGTTTAGGGTTGGGGGGATCTGTAAGCATGTAAAGTGGGATAAAACTCTAATTTATGTGAAATCATATGTATAAAATTTGTAACACACAATTTTATTTGCTATAGGACAATGTATTTTAAAAAATCAGTATAAAAGCAATCAAGATAGAAGAAATAATCCTAAAATTTATATGGAACCATAAAAGACTCAGAATTGCCACAGAAATCATGAGGAAAAAGAACAAAGTTGGAGGCATAACCCTTTCATACTTCAGGCTATACTACAAAGCTACAGTAATCAAAACAGGGTGGTATTGGCACAAAAAACGAACATACAGATCAACAGAACAGAATAGATAGCCCAGAAATACACTCATGCACTGATGGTCAATCAATCTAGGACAAATGAGGCAAGAATTTACAAATGGAGAAAAGACAGTCTCTTCAATAAGTGGTGCTGGGAAAGTTGGACAGCTACGTGTAAACCAATGAAATTGGAACACTCCCTCACACCATATACAAAAATAAACTCAAAATGGTTGAAAGACTTAAATATAAGATTTGACACCATTAAACTCATAGGCAAAACATCCTCTGACATAAATCGTAGCAATGTTTTCTTAGGTCAGTCTCTCAAGGCAAAAGAAATAAAAGTGAAAATAAACAAATGGGACATAATCAAACTTAAAAGCTTTTGCATAGCAAAGGAAACCCTCAGGAAAATGAAAAGACAACCTATGGAATGGAAAGAAATATTGGTAAACGATGCAACCAACAGGGGCTTAATTTTCAAAATATACAAACAACCAGTACAACTCAATATCAAAAACCCAAATGACCCAATCAAAAAATGGGCAGAATACCTAAATAGACATTTCTCCAAAGAAGACATACAGATGGCCAACAGGCACATGAAAACATGTTCAACATCACTAATTATTAGAGAAATGCAAATCAAAACTACAATGCGGTTCTCACATCAGTCAGAATGGCCATCATCAGAAAGTCTACAAATAGTAAATGGAGAGGGTGCAGAGAAAAGGGAACCCTTGTACACTGTTGGTGGGAATGTAAACTGGTGCAGCCACTATGGAGAACAGTACGGAGGTTCCTCAGAAAACTAAAAATCGAGCTACCATATGATCCAGCAATCCCACTCCTGGGCATTTATCCTGAAAGACAAAAACTTTAATTCAAAAAGATACATGCACCCCAATGTTCACTGCAGTATTATTTACAATGGCCAAGACATGGAATCAACCTAAGTGGTCAGTAACAGCTCATTGGCTTAAGAAGATATTATATATATATATATATTAGCCATAAAAAAGAATGAAATATTGCCATTTGCAACAACATGGATGGACCTAAAGATAATCATTTTAAGTGAAGTAAAGCAGATGGAGAAAGACAAATATTGTGATATCACTCATGTGTGGAATCAAAAAATAATACAAATATCTATACATAAAATAGAAATAGACTCACAGATATAGAAAACAAACTTTTGGTTACTAAAGGGGAAAGGGAGGGGGGAGGGATAAATTAGGGGTATGGGATTAAGAGATACAAACTACTATTTATAAAATAGAAAAGCAGAAGGGATTTACTGTACAGCCCAGGGAATTACATTCAATATCTTGTAATAACCTATAATGGAAAATAATCTGAAAAAAATGTGTAACTGAATCACTTTGCTGTACACATGAAACTAACACAATCTTAAAAATCAACTATACTTCAATTAAAAAAAATCAAGGTAGAAAAACCAGCCAACACTACCGTGGATGGACGCGTGTGTGCCCACTCCCTCCTGACATCTTGAAAAGGTCCCAGCCCTGCTGTGAACTGGGAAGGGTCTTTGGCATCCTTGTTGGCACACTGTGTAATAGCAACTTTGTATTCCCAGCCCAAAATGGAAATATGCAGCTTCATGCACGGTCTGACACTGGGATGGAGTATTTAAAGTTAGACTACTGTGGGAACACATGGGATGTATAGGCTTCTCCATTTAGGCCCTAGCGATTCAGCCACAGACCTGCTTCCCCTCCCAGGAGTAACAATCTCCCGCCTGTGTAGAAATGGAATCCGGGTTTTGCTCCTAGGGATGACTGGTCCTCAGATGAGATTTCCTTCCCCTTTATCCCTCCAAGGGGACAGTGTGAAGACCCCGGAGCGAACTCCCCGGGGAAGAGGCCGGGAAGGGAAGGAGCCACTGGCTGGGCCGAACTGGGGAAGCTAACAAAACGCAAACACCTCCCAGCCCCCAGCGATCCGCCACTTCCCACCCCCTCACCATCCCCGTCCCGCTGTAATGCACGGTGTAATCTCGCTTCTAAACACAGAATTACAGCAAACCAGGGGGAAAAAGCCCCAAAGGAAGAATTAATTTCTGCTTCCTCATGCAAATCCTTTGGCCAGTCATTGAAGGTTCAGAGCAGGACCAATTCAGCTCCTTGTGCAAATTCCAAGCTGAAGGCATTTAGAAAAGAAGAGGGAGCGAGAAGGAGAGCAATTGAATGGATTTACTTTTCTAAGAACCAGCATTAACAAAGGTTCCATTTTCCATGGTTATGGGTCTGGCTGGCCGGCTCTCCCTGACAAGCTCTCCAAACACATGTGCTGGCCTGTTGAAAAGGCCTCGCTGTTGACTGACAGATAATTGAAGTGACAAATTGTTTCATTGTATTTGGCAGGGAGAGTGCTGTATTAGATAATTATGGGGAACGGAGGAGCTCTGGGGTCTCAGGTCACAAGACATGCCTGACCCTATTTTCTACGAGTTCTGAATGGCGTCCTCGGTCCCAGAGGACCTGAGTCGGGGGCTGTCTCTTTTTTCGTTGGTGTTGCGGTTTTTTTCCTTCCCCTTTACCTCCCCCTCCCCCGCTCCCTCCCCGGCCACCCCTCCCCCTCCCCCTTTCCGATCTAGTGATTAAGAGCTAAAGCATATGGAGACCTCCAGAGCTGAGAGAAGGGCCCTGATCTCGCCCCTACCCTGCCCCCACCCCAATTCCTGGCCTTTTAGGAAAACAGCCTGTGGATTTTATCCACAGTAGAGAGTTTCAAACTCTTCCTCTGATCGGCTGCCCACAGAGTCCTGAAAGGAGGCTGGCTAGTCTTGGAGGGAAAGTGGCTGGGGACGAGGGAGTCCCTTCAAATGGCTGGGGGTGGGGGGCCCTGGGGCGCGTCCTGGCAGGGTAAAGGGCGCAGAGCTGCTTCTGTGTGCCGCGTCCTGATGGGGGGTTTTCTGCGTCATCAGCTCTTTCTGATCCTGGTTTTCCTGAAGGAAAATTAGGAGACGCAGGAGACCTAAAGATTAGGAGGTAGTAGAACCATCTCTTTCTTCCAGCTGAGCCCCAGGAGGAACACACCGCTTGTCAGTGGAGAAGTAGGGGAGACCTCAGGTCGGGGAACTCCCCATCTGGCACTCTTTTCCCCCAAACACTGGAGCCTCCTGGGAGATAATGAAAAAAGTGTCTGCGAGTGTGAAATACAAATAACTTTTTCCGCCTCTGCCTTCCTAGCTGCCCTGACTGCTGTATAATCTTACATGAAGCTGAAAGCACATCACATATGTGGGATGGATGGATGGATGGATGAATGGGGGCTCCCTTGTGTCACACCTCCTGCCCTGCCCCACACCCTCAGGGCAGTCATTCTCAGGAGTTGGGGGAGAGACCCTGGGAATGAGACTTCCCCGATGGTTCAGAGGGACCCCAGAGGGACCCCAGAGCCTGCTCCTTAGGCTACGAGGGAAAGTGAGTGGCAGGTCCTTCTGCCCTCAGCCTGCAGCCGCTCAGGGAGAGGGGGGCAGGAGATTGGGGTCTGAGGATTTTCACTCTAAACCTCACTTGTTTTCTACAGAGCTTTGATGCTTTGGGAGATTTGCTTTTCTTTCCAATGGAAAGGTGTTAGAATTACGCAAACTCTTAAGATTCATTAGTTTCAGTTGAATTTTCACTTTGCCCCCATGGACTCTCTTTTTTTTTTTGCCTTTCTTTTGACTTTTCACTCTAAATATAAGTCCAGAAGAGAACCTCAGAAGGTGATTTGTCATTTGGTTTCCAAAAAAAAAAAAATGGTGGGAACACCTGAAAATTTCTGCAGTGTGTGTGACCCATGCACTTTCTCTGACTGTTTAAAAAATCCAATAACTTAAAAAAAAAAGAGAGAGAGAGAGAGAGCTCTCTAGTGGGTTTTTTTTTTTTTAGATGTTGGGGGTAGGAGTTTATTAATTAATTAATTTATTTTTGCTGTGTTGGGTCTTCGTTTCTGTGCGAACGCTTTCTCTAGTTGTGGCAAGCGGGGGCCACTCTTCATCACGGTGCGCGGGCCTCTCACTATCGCGCCCTCTCTTGTTGTGGAGCACAGGCTCCAGACGCACAGGCTCAGTAGTTGTGGCTCACGGGCCTAGTTGCTCCGCGGCATGTGGGATCCTCCCAGACCAGGGTTCGAACCCATGTCCCCTGCCTTAGCAGGCAGATTCTCAACCACTGCGCCACCAGGGAAGCCCTGTAGTGGTTTTAAGGCAGTCATTCTCTGAGTCAAAACCTGCTGTGCTCAGTTCAGGACTGGCTTTGACTGACTCATAGAACGTGTGTCCCTAACAGAAGGCATTCATTAGAGGGAGCGTGAGTTTGAGGGGAGGGAATAGAGGCAGCACAGGAATAAGAAACGAATAAAATGGTTTTAGAATCTTGTGGTAAGAGAAGTTGTGGTACGAGTCTGAGGAGAGTTTCCAAGCATGGCTGCCACAAGTTCTCTGCCCCAGCACAGGTATACTTCCCACCCCATCAGGAGGTGGAATTGAATTCCTCTGCTCTTGGGCTGATCTTAGTGCCTTGCCTGAGCTGTAGGACGCGGTGGAAGTGACTTCCAGGGACTTCTAAGGCGAGGACGTGAGCGCTCTGCGGCTTCTGTCTGGGTCTCTTAGAACACTTGCTTCTTGAGACACTCCTTCTTGGGACATTCCTTCTTGGGACCCTGCCACCATGCTGTGAGAAGCCCTATGGAGAAGCCACATGAGGTTGTTCTGGTCGTCAACCAGCTGACCTCTAACTGACAGTATCACCTGTCAGCCATCGAGTTGAAATGAAGCAGGACCCTATGAAGTCTTCCCAGGACAGAACCACCTCCAACCGTGTCCTCTGCCTGCCTTTTGTCTGAAGGTGACACTGATCAGACCACTGCATGACCAATTTCAAGACGATGGTCAGCTGACTGTGCTGTTCTGCAGGTAACCCCCTCCAGCCACCCCTGCAACTCCGCTTTAAAAGTTCTTGCCCCCTGATTGGAAGGTGGGGATTTGGCCTTTGGACGTGAGTCTGCCTTCTCCCCAGGTTCCCTTCTACCAACACTTGCCTCTTGAGTGTTGCTTTCCATCAGGGAGCAGCCGGACCTGAGTTCAGTAACAGACTGAAACAGCTCCACTGGATGTCCAGTCTACTCAAGCCTTTAGATGACTCCAGCCCTGGCCCCTACCAAATACAACTCCATGAGAGAGAGATCTTAAATGAGAACTGCCCCACTGACCCATCAACAGACACATGAGAGACAATAATAGATTGCTGTTTCAAACCACTATGTTTTGGAGGTGTTTGTTACTCAGCAAGGTGGACAGAACAAACAATGAGGCTCCCGTCCCTAAATCCTTGCCTCGGGGAAGGGGCTAGAGAGAGGGGGGGTGCTCCAGAAGAAGTAGAAGACCATCTACAAACAGTAGATAAAGCAAAGACCTAGGAGAGGGAGACATAGAAACTCTATGGTCCAAAGGATTTTGCCCAGCAACTGATGTAGGACATGCAGCTGGCCCCAGATGCTTTGAAGTACTAGCAAAAAGTCTTCATTTTTTTCTCTCCTTCTTACTGAAAGGATGCTTTTCCTTATGAAATTGATCTGAAGGATTCATCAGGGTAGGAAGCCTCTCCTCCCTGCCCTGCACTACCTGTGCAATTGTGTGACGAGAGGGATTCAATGACCTTGAAGGGAAGGGAGTATAATATATGGGCCTCTCAGTGTGGGGTAAGTAGAGACTGAGGATGTTTTCATGAACAGGGGTTGTGAGTGAGGGTTCGCATCCAGAAGCTGGAGAGGTTTGCAGAAATCCAAGGTCATCAGGAAAACAGGCTAGAGACTCTGTCAGCTTGGTCCCTTTGGCCCAACACAGAGCTAGATGCAGGAACAATCACAAGCCAGTGACATCAAAGGTCCTTGTCATGGGGTTTCTATCTCTCTCACCCAGTGGACTTATTTGCTGTTTTCTTTTCCCTGCTGCACCATCCCATTGCACCCTCTGGCATAGACCCTCCTTCATTATTTAAAGACCTCTCTGGGGACTGATGATCTCAACCCTTTCTCTTTCTAAACCTCCCTTTTGGAGTTAGGCTCCCATGTGGACCACGTGCAACTCTGGCAAACAGGCACGCCCTCCTGGGGCCTTAGCCCTGCAAGGAGACTGCAGACAACCCACTCACTGCTAATTGTCTTCTCTGAAAGAAGAGATGGATATTCCTTGAGAAAATCCAATATGAAAAATTCGGGTTTGATAGGATGTACATTAGAGAGTTATTCATATTGCAGGTAGTAGTCCTTTAAATGTCCACTAGTGCATTTAAATACAATTTGATTTAAAAAACTAACCAAGGTAGCGTTTCTTCAGGCCATGTTTACCATGTAAAGTGAGAGGGACAGATGTTTATAAGAAGGGAATCCAGCAGAAAGTGTCTCAGTCTAGAGACAAAGGGAGCCCTTGATTGATTTCTCACAGGGGGAGACATTTTTCTACCTTCTGGAGTTAAAACAAACAGCCAAAGAGGTGAACAAATCAGGCTTTCTGCAGTCCGTTCACTTCACCAAGTACTTTTTAAAAGAACCTATGTGCACCCATTTGGAATATGCCAAATAAAGAGTTTCAAATTAGTAGAGCAGACTAGAGGAAAAGCCGTCTTCAAAACTATAACAAGGTGATAAAATTTTACCATTTTAAAAGGGTGTAATGTGAGACAACATTCTTTATTTCTTTATTCCACACCATTTCTAGAAAAATAGGCTGATACTCTTAGGTGTCAGGAATGGAAAATGAATTTTGCCAAATTATCTAGGGAGAAATGTCTAGATCCACCTGTAAAGACCTTTACATTCTAAGTTAAACTTCTGCCTCAGGCAAATTCATTCTCTCGGTAAATCAAAATCAAATCCAAACAACGAAGCTAAACAAACTAACCAGAAAAAAAAAAAAAGCCAACAACAACAAAAAAAGAAAATTAAAAAAAATAAAAGGCTTTGTGGAAAGAAATTACAGTCAGCGTGGAGGAGAAATGGGAGCTCAATTCAATTTGATCCCATTCACTTCAACTCAACCCAACCCAACCCAATCCAATCCGCCCCGATCCAACTCAGGGCAAGCCAATCCAAGCCAAGCCAAGCCAACCCAATCCAACTCATTACAATCCAATCCAGTCTGATCCAACCCAATCCAATAAATATTTACTGAGTGCCTACTACCTGCTGGCAGAACATTAGATTCCATGGATTCGGAATTGAGACACAGTCTCTGCTCCCAAGAAGTTCTGTTTGCAACATCTGCAGAGGATCAGACATTCATACATTAGAGAAGGTCCCAGGCTAGCCCGTTGCTTCCTGGCCCTCTGGGAAAGTCCTGCCCTTATGACCCCACCTCTGTGCTGCCAGGTTTAGCCCAGTGCCTTCTCACCTCTGCACAGAGGGGGTACCACTGCTCCGTGTGCATGGCCGTGTGGGTGTACATGGACATTATGCCTGGTCAGGTAGAACTCGTCTTTTCTAGCACATTTGCTAGAGCTTGAATTTCATTATGATCCCTTTTTATCTCTCTCCACTGTCAGTCTAGCGCAAATAATAATTATTAAACCCCTTTTCCTACTATCGAAATAAAATACAGCCAGAGAGCTAAAGCGCAGCCCGTCCACTGAGAGCTGACTGAAGCTGGGTGAGACCAATAATTCAAAACAGATGAATGAGCGGCAAATACTATGGACTCAGTATTCCAGGCTGACCTGACCTTTAAAACTTGCTGAAAGTTATCCTTGAAATTCCCCAGAACTCCTTGAATAACTTCTGTAAAAGGCTTATTTATCACAAAGTCATAAATAATATTTGCTAGGTATTTGCTCCGTCCGTCTAGAAAATGAATTAGGCCAGAAGGCATGAGCTCAGTGGCTGAGCTGGGGTGAGGGTGGGATGGCCTGGGTTGTGGGGTGACCGTTCACAGATCTGAGAAGGAAAGTACCGAGAAGCTGCAGCTTTCTATCTTCCATACATGGGGGTGTAAAAGGAGGGTTGCTCAAGGAATTTGGTTCAGTACAGCAGATTTTAATTTCATTGCTTCAACACAGAGGTGGCTGCAGATGGCTGTCAAGAGACATAGCTCTGGCAAATAATTCAAGTGATAACTTTTACAATCACTGAATTGTTTCTGGGCAAGATCCCAAAGTCCCTTCCCCAAGAGCTAGATGCTCTGTAACTGCCTTCCGTGAAATCTGGAGGCTTCATTCATTCAACAAATCTATCCAAAGACAGCGTCCTAGTTCTTTGGGGGATATAAAGATAAAAAGGACTTAGTTACATCTTTCAAGGAATCTTTGTCATCAGGAAGAGAGAAAAACATGCAAACACCTAGGACACAATATAGAAAGTGATGAGGAACAGAGACAGGGCAGTAGGAATTCAGAGGATGACTTCCTGCTCACGGTGGGGTGGGGGCAGGCGGTGGTAAGAGGGGGCAGGGGAGGAGATGAGAGGATTTTTAGAGGAAGCCCCACTGAGCTTCCTGAAGGCTCGGTAGGATTTGGCAGGGCAGGGGTGAAGCCTTCCAGGATGAAGGAAGCGTGGGAAGATCAAATATAGGCGTATACAAGGCTTGGCCCAAATAGGCTGTGAATTTAAAGAGGGGGGTGGTGGTAGGAAGGGAGGTGGCAAACTAGGGCTGGAAGAGTGACAATGGTCCTTATAAGATCTAAGGAAGATGCTGTTGTAGGAATGAAGAGAAAGGGATGCTCCATAGCCATTATAGGGGGTGACAGACAGAAGTTGGCAACTAATCACGAGCGTATTGGTGGGGCGGGGGGCAGCGGGAAGGAAGGGGAAGGGATCCTCAAGCAATAATGTTAAGATAATTTCCTGGGTCGGGCTTCCCTGGTGGCGCAGTGGTTGAGAGTTCGCCTGCCGATGCAGGGGACACGGGTTCGTGCCCCGGTCCGGGAAGATCCCACATGCCGCGGAGCAGCTGGGCCCGTGAGCCATGGCCGCTGAGCCTGCGCGTCCGGAGCCTGTGCTCCGCAACGGGAGAGGCCGCAACAGTGAGAGGCCCGCGTACCGCAAAAAAAAAAAAAAAAAAAAAAAAAAAGAAAGAAAGAAGAAAAAAAGATCATTTCCTATTTTGAGCGTGTGATGCTATTAAACCTCACGGTCTGAGCCTGCCTGCAGGGAATTGAGGCAGAGTAGGGAAGATGGGAAGTGATGCCTGCTTGGGGGAGAGGATCACAAAGGACAATCAACTGTATCTCCTGCTGCCGACAGATGGGGACCGGGGAAGGTGTGGTGTGTCTGCAGGTGAAGGGAGCCGTGCGGAGAGGTGAGATAAGGGAGGGGGATGACACACATTGTCGAGGGGTAAGGGAAGAAACAATGAGCTCTGATGTGTGGATGCCCAGGAAGCTTGCGCGGGGAAAGCGGGAGTCGAGAGAGTGCCTGTCCTCACCCTGATGAGGTCAGAGGGCAGAGAGAGCTGCCTGGACACCTGGGGAGGTGGTGAGGTCTACACCAGGTTGGCAGGAAGCAGCGGTCAAGACCTCCTGCCTAGTGTTTTGGCTGTTTTTATTCTGTGCTCAGGACCAACGGGCTCAACCGGGGACTGTGCCTCCACTGTTTGTCCTGGGAATACGGAGCTCTGAATGAGGCGACTGGGTGCTGGGGAAGCGGGGGCCCCGTGACAGGATGGTGGCTGACTAGATTGGGGAGGGCAGGTTTGCCTTGCCAAGGAGCTGCGCTCAGAGATGCTCTGAAGAGCCTGCCTGCTTTTCTGTGTTCCTCGGTGGCCTTCCTGGTGACTCCCAGAGGACACATGCTTTCTTCACAGCACAGCATGACTGGTTGTGACGGATGCCTCACTCAGGGGCTTGGCATGGTTCCCGTTCTTATCCTAGAGCGTCAGAGCTAAAGGGGGCTTCGAGCTCATATCGGCCAGGGGCCTCCAAACGGTCCACCCAGAAAACCAGGTCTGGACCTAGTGTCACAGCAGCTGCCAGCCTGAGAAGCCCTCCAGGGGTAGGGAGGGAGCCTGGTGGTGTAGCTCGATCGGCCTCTCCCCTCCAGGGCAGGTGTGGTGCTGGCTTCAGAGATACAGTGGGATAGCATGCTGCTAAGAAGGTGCAGGAATCCCTTATGAGGACGACTTCCAGCTGGCAACACCATGAGCTTAGGGCCCGCTGCCCGGCATAGAGTAGACGCTCAATAAACATTAGTTGAGATAAAAAGATAAGGAAATTCATTAATTCCATCACGACTGGAGAAGGAATAAAGTTTGAGGAGTTGTAGGGTTTTTGATTCTTAGTTCAGTTTCCTCTCACTGCACCCATAAGCTTTCTCTCCCCAACATCATTTTCTCTCATGATTTTGTACCTCCAAGAGCTGTGTGTCTTTCTTAGGCTTCTTCTCGAATTTCCAGAATCTTCCCCCAGGCCTGAGGATCTCAGTTTTCTTCAGGCACTTGGAGTGCTAGACCTACATTCACTCCCTGCTCCCTCCTTATTCACTCTTTCTTTCTTTCTTTCTTTGTGTGTTTATTCACTTCCACCATTAAGATGTTAATTGGCCATCTGTCCTAAGTCACCTGACGTTCCTGTAAGAGTGTGTATTGTAAAAGACAGCCTGGCGGCTCAGGTCTCCTAGAGGTAGGTCACAAAATGGCCGCAGTCCGCCCCCTCCTTGGAATCACACCTTCCTGCACGCATGTTGACTTCCCTCCTGGGCTTTGTCACTTGAGTGGCTCTGGATACTTGGAAACCAGCCGAGGCTGAGAAGTGCTTGCGCAGTGGGACTGGTCTTCCCTTCTGGTTTGTGGAACTCTGTGGCTGCCGCCGTGAGAAGAAGCTTCTGATGATGAGAGACACGTGGCCCAGTGGCCTCCGTCATCCCGGCCAATAGCCTGCCATCAGCCAGATGTGGGAGTCACCCCATTCCGTTTCGGGGCTGTTTGTCTTCTGGCAATCGGTAACTGATACACCAGTTACCTCCTCATTTGCCTTGAGGGGCATCTAATATCTTTCCAAGCAAAAATTCACTCTTGCACCAGGATGTGCCATACTTTCAGCCCCCAGATCATTCTCCAGCTCTTGATCTCCTTTTATCTTGTTCAGACTTTCTGGAAAGCCACTGGCTCTCTTACAACCTCTGGGCCTGAAATCAACAATAAATATTGGCTTCCCATCCCAAGACACAAAGTGAGAGCAGTCATCACTGTATTCCCAGCTCTGATGGGAGTGGGTGCACCAGAGGCAGTGGTGAATATTTGAGGGAGCACCCTCCAGGGCACCCCCAAGGAGCACGGGATAGCTGTTCCTTCAACCAAGGAGCTTTGTAGGCTGGACTCCATTCTGCCAGCTCAGGGCATGCCATCACCCCCAACCCAGCTGGATCCTTCAAGGGCCAGAGGCGGCTGTCCTGCTGCAGGTCCCCAAGGGGCAGCATCTCTGTTTGCCCACTCAGGAGTCTTCGCTGGGTGAGGGCAGGGTCTCAGGTTCCGGAACATGAAGACCCAGCTGAGGAGTCTGTGCTTTGTTATGAGAGGGGATGGTTCCAGAGTGTCGGGCTGGAGCCTGCTTTGGGGGTGCTCTGTGGCTCAGTGGCCCCTGCATTTGTGGAGGGACTTCTAGGAGTGGGGGGGGATCCACACCGTGTGCAGGATTGCAGAGAATGTCAAGAGGATGAATAAATGATGCCGGTGCATAAGCAAGTGATGCTGCTGCTGGTTATAATGGTAATAGCAGTGGGAATCAGGGCATCACCAGCTCTGCTAGCAGAAGTGATGGCGCTTGCAACGCTGCAGGGCTAGGTTTGCATGCGTCTGACCTCTGTCCAGCCCACTTGCACTGGGGGCCCTTTCTCTGGCTTTCCCACCTCCAAGCTCAGGCTTCCCTCCCCCCAGTCACCCTGACAGCCCCTTAAACATCCAACACCCCCTCCGCCCCAAAGCAGTGTCCCCTCCTCTGTCATAATCCTTTTGGGCTCTGGTCTCTACCAGCAGACAGTTAAACCCAGATAAAGGCGGCCCCACTAATCTGTCTGTCAGTGTGTGTTCCTGTCCCAGATAACACACTCATTATGGCAGACACTTGGCTGGGCTCTTGGAGAGGGTCATGGAGCAGAAAGACGCGGGCTGGAGTTTGGTTTGTACCTGGGGGTCCTGGGGGAGCTTGAAGAGATGGGGTCTCGTTACCTCTGAAACCATCCCGAGGGTGGATGTTCAGGCTCCCTCTGTGTGTCTGAAGCCGACCTCTCATCTGGGGCGTTGGAAGAGTCACAGGCTTTGGAATCAGCTGAATCTGATCCGGCCTCTTATAAGCTCTGTGACTTAACAGTTTCACTTCCCGCCTCTGGACCTCAGTATTTCTCATCTGGAAAAATGGGAAAATTATAGCTACCGTGCAGGCTTGCTGTGAGAATTGGGAAGAATATATGAAAAATGTTTACACACGACGGGACTCCCCCAAGGCAGTGCTGGGATGGGGAGTTTCTCCTGCCCAAAGCCTTGAGGATGTAGAGCGCCCCCAGGTGCAGGAGCTGCAGGCCTGGCTCTGGAGCCAGACCCCGTGGGCTCAAAGGCTGGTTCCACCGCTTATGAGATGTGTGGCTTTGAGAAAGTTACTTTTCTGGGCCCCAGCTTCCTTATCTGTAAGGGACAGTATCAGTCCTTACGTCATAGGGATTAAGTGAGGTATCTCGGCATGTGATGGAGCTGGCACTGTGCCAGGGTAGAAGGATGGTTTGAGGAGGCTTGGGGGAGAACTTCACGGGCTGACTGTTTTGTCTTCCCTCTGAGCTCTGTACTTCCCCAGTTGCAGGGCATGGCTCACCAGGGCAAGTGCCTGCCCCAGACTCTTCAGATCCAGGGGGCAGTGTCCCGGCGGGGGCGGGGGGGGGTGTCTCAGGGTCTGACGGGTCCAAGCATCTCACCTTAGGAGGCCTGGTGGGGTGCAGACAGAACCCTCTAGGAGGGATGGCCAGGGGCGTGGGGTGTGAGAGGTTTGGAAGGCAGGAAGAAGGAAAGGAAACTCAACTTTTGTTTAGCTCCTACGTGTGTTAGGGAATTAGACTCCATGATACGCATTATCTCCCCGCCTGATGAGTGCGTGTTATTGGCACGAGGAGCCCGAGCAGGGCGGCTTCTACCTGCCGAGGTCACACGGGGAGCGGCTGATGGGAGAGAGACTGGGACAAGCGTCTGCGGGACACCAGAGCTCCTCCTGGGCAGTGAGGCCATGCCGTGGCTCTGGTGGCTTTAGTCACAGCACGGTCCTCGGATCCTTCAGTTACCAGGGCGGGGAAAGTGAGCTGTGTACCGTGGGGTCACCTGGATCCTTGGCGTGCGGCTCTGTGAATCGGCCAGTCGACAGGTGCAGGCAGCCTCCAGCTTCCGGCGAGGGCTTGGGGCAGCCAGGGAAGGAGAACTGCTGTGTTTGCTGATTCAGGGCAGAGTCACTTCCTCCGCCTTTGCTGAAATTGCCTCTGAAACTCTGGATGCTAAAGCATCACCCTGCTTTTTTTTCCAGGAACTATTCTTGACCACAATTCTACTGTCAGTTTGTTTTCTTGGATTGCTTCTCTTTTTCCTCCAGAAAGGGTACTGGGATCTAAGAAATAAAACAAATAAACAAAAACCTCCACGAGATGAGAACTGTGACCAGCGGAGTTCTGGTTAACCGAAGCATCTTGTGGAAGGTGGCTTTTGTCCCCGTCACTCAGCATCAGCTTTAGTGTGTCTGTGCAGCAGGGAGAATCTGTCACTGCCAGTGACCACCGGTGACTCCCCGGTTGAGGTGACTGTGTGTCTTCTGCTGTGTGTGGTCACACTAGCTTCCGGGGTGTCAGGGCCATGGGATAAAGGGGCCCAGCAGGTGGGTCTGTATCTCATTGATTTCCTGTGGATGCAGTGGCCTTTGAAGAAGAGGATTTCATGGGGCAAGGCCACTCCTGCTCTGCCTTTGCAAATTTTCTCCTCAGTGAGCCCAGGCCTGTGTGATGGATCCTGCTGAAGGGAGCATCAGGCAGCGGGGAGGGGAAGGAGGGAGCCATTGAAAGAAGGGCCTGCACGTCTAGCCTCTTCAGTGGGCCAGGCCTCTCTGGATACTACCTAGGATGCTGGTGGTCCCCAGGGCAAAGGGCCCTTTGTTTATTGTTCCTTCCCGTGTCTTCCTTCATTCCTCCCTCCTTCCCCCCCCCCCTTTTCCCATCCATCCATCTATCCGCCCATCCACGTATGACACTGTACGAGACATGTGGTGGGAAATATACAAGATGAGGTCCCTGCCCTTTAAGAACCTCCAGTCTAGGAAGACGGATGAGACAGAGACACACATAAAGCAAAGCAGAAGAAGAGCAGGGCCGCAGAGCAGAGCAAAAACTGCCACAAGCATTCAGGGAAGAGGTCTTGCTGATGTGGTCAGGAAGGGGGGTGAACCTGGAGGGGGAGGGGAGGGGGTTTTAAATGATGGAGGGGACAGGATTAGCTTCTCAAGGAACAGAAACAGCAAAGGTCAAGGTTGGCAGGTGGGAAGGCTGTGATTGTTTAGGGAAAGGGGACCCGTTTGGTCTGGCCGTGGAGTAAGGGTGCATGGAGGTGAAGATGGCGGGATACTTTTGAGCCAGGTTGCAGAGGGCCCTGGCTTTAGGCTTTGTTGCAAGAGGTAGTCAGGATCCACGCAAGGCTTCTGGCTGGCGGTGCCTGTCCTGAGCGGTGCCGACACACAGCCGCCAGGGACAGCGGCACTGGGAGGAACTCTTCATGGCTCTTCTCGGACGCCCAGTGGGTGAGTCCACACCCACTGTCACTCCCTGACCTGGAGGGCCCAGCCACTTCCCTCCTGTCCCAGCACTGCTGGCCACTCCCATTCGTGTGAGGCTCCATCGTGAAAGCCCCATGAGGCACGGCCCGATGACTAAGTGATGGGTCACCTTTATGGAAGAAAAACATTGACCAGAAGAACTTGTCAAAGAGAGGCAGAGTCTGACGCAATTAAATTCTGTCCGTGACAAAGAGAAGCATCGCTCGGTGGCTGTGAATGTCTCAGTCATGACTCCTTTTTGTAAATTTTTTTGGCTGCGCCAGGTCTTAATTGCGGCATGTGGGCTCTTCATGGACGCGTGTGGGATCCAGTTCCCTGACCAGGGATCAAACCTGGGCCCCCTGCATTGGGAGTGGGGAGTCTTAACCACTGGACCACCAGGGACAGTCCTTTTTATAAAAAATTTATTTTATTGAAGTATAGTTGGTTTACAATGTTGTGTTAATTTCTGCTGGACAGCAAAGGGATTCGGTTATACACATAAACATTTGTTTTTGTATTCTTTTCCTTTATGGTTTATCACAGGATATTGAGTATAGTTCCCTGT
The DNA here is from genome assembly GCF_008692025.1 of Phocoena sinus. Classification (NCBI taxonomy): domain Eukaryota; kingdom Metazoa; phylum Chordata; class Mammalia; order Artiodactyla; family Phocoenidae; genus Phocoena; species Phocoena sinus. The sequence continues at coordinate 32,617,455 of NC_045783.1, read as the reverse complement.
GCTGTACAGTAGGACCTTGTTGTTTATCCATTCTCTATGTAATAGTTTGCATCTGCTAATCCCAGCCTCCCACTCCCTCCCTCCCCCACCCCTCCCCCTTGGCAACCACCAGTCATCATTGCCCTTTTAAATGAGCAGTGAGCTTACTTCTCACAATACTTTAAAAAGTATTAAAAGGTATTTTGTCCACAAAAATTATCCCTGCCCCGCCAATGCCATAAGTGGGCGCCATTAGGCCTTCTTATGTTTTAAGGACGACAAGGTCCCTGGCACGTACATGCCTACCTGGGAAGGGGAAAACATGGAGATCTGTTGGGTCCCTGACCTTCAGGGTGAATGGATCCCTTAGGTCAGCAAATCTGTGTGCTGCCGTCTTCTGAGTGATCAGCACCCAGGACTGGATGGGTCTGGAGTCTTTTTAACAAACATTTAATGAGCTTGTCAAGCGTGCAAAGGTCTAAGCTGGAGAGCTGGAGCTGGGGAACAAAGACGAACACACCTCAGTCTCTTGCTGTAGCTGCTCAGAGGGTCCTGGAATCTGGCAAAGAAGCAGCATCACTAATGTTCTTGTTACGTTTCTCAAGGCATCACCTCCTTTAAATGCATTCATACACCCTGATGAGATAGCTACTAGGATCCTCACTATTTTAGGCTGAGGAAACATGCTCAGAAACGTATATACATAGTGTTACAAATCAAATGAAGGAGATCTGGGGGATGGACAGGAGGTGGCGAGGCGCGGGGGGCAGACTTAGCCAGACTCCAGCATCTGTGTTACAACTGCAGGGCTAGGAGGTGTGAAGACCATTCTAAAACCTGACTCCAGGAGCGAGGTCAGAAGGAGAGCAACCAGTCAGACCCTGGGGCGGGAGAATAGAGCAGGTAGGAGTCAGGGCAGACCCTGAGGGTGGGCCCAGGGCGGGTGGCACTTGGTCAGGGCTCTTGGGATTTGCTCCTTTCTTCTCATCAGTAAATTCTGGGAGCAGGACCAAAAGAAGCAACGGTGGAGGCTCACCAAATCTGTGGGGTTAACTCAAGCAGACGGAGCCTGGGTCCCCTCCCCATGGGACCTGCCGGCCCCCAGATGTACTAGAGAATCAACCTAATTCCTCCACTTGGAGTCCATGATAAATTTTGATGCAGCCGAAAACGGCGTGGAGGATAAAAGCCTCCCCTGGTGGATCCCAGGCTGATGCATGTGTGTGCACTCAGCCAAGCTCCCTCAGTCCCATGCAAACACGCGGGGGCCCCCTTTTCTTGGAGGTCAGTGACAGCCCAGCCTCCCATTCACAGGTTGGAGAAAGGGCGTTAATCTTCCTGACATGGCGGGGGTGGGAGCGGGGACTTGGGGGCCAGAATCCCTCAAACTGGGGCATCACTGAAAGCAGAGAGATCCTTGTCTTTGGCTGGGTGAATGCGCTTTCGTTATTGTGCCCAGGACATAAAAGAAGTCAGAGAGGCTTGAAGAAAATCAAGTAGCATTACAAGAAGCAAATATCACCTCTCCCTTTTCTCCTTCCTGCTTTTTTTTGGGGGTGGGTGGGTGAGTAGGGTAGACACAGAGGGGACTCTGTGCCCTTGGAGGAATTTTGCAGTGTTTTCCGAGGACAGACACCTATGTTCTCAGCAGAAGGGGCAGAAAGGGCAGGCCTGGTGAAGTCTGAACTTGTGCCCGGAACATAATTCATACGGCCAACGGCTTGTACAAACTGACAAGCTGGTGAGGCCTCACCTTTCTCCAATGGAGTTCTCCTTCACCTGGATGTTCCTATCTCCCCTGTTCCTCGCTGTTCACCTGGGCTCTGCAGCCACAGACTGGGGGATCGGGTCCCATCCATTTGGAATGAGAGAGGCAAGATTGCAAGTAAGGGGAGGAGGAGGGGGGTCAAGCACCCAGACCCATTGGTTACAGAGACTTAGGACCCTGTGCCTGCACCCTCCTGACTCATGGCTGGTGGCCCTCTCCCCACCCCCAGCTTTGCCCCAGCTCCAGGCTTCCCTCTCCCGGACTGTCCAGCCACCTCCTCTCCCACTTAGCCTAGCCCCGATGTAACCCAAGGTAGGTTCCGTCTCTTTCCTGAAGTTTCCAGCCAAGTCCAGCTAATATCAGCCCCATACAACGTAATGGCTCCGGGGCCCTCACTGCTTCACACGTGACAGTCCCGGTCCTGAGGCCTCTGCCCTCTTGCCGGGGGCTTGGAATCATCCTAACTGCATTCGGCTCTCCAGGGAAATGTCACTTCTTCAGAGCGGCCTGATCTCAGCCCTTCAGAGCTAGTCACCCTGTTTGACTTTTTCCCCATAGCACTTCCCAATTTCTTAACATCTGGCTTCCTTGTGTGTTTGTTCTTTTCTTGTCTCACTCTACTGGAAAGCCAGGCAAGGAGGCAGCTTGATGCGTTGTTCACTACAGTGGTCCCAGTGCCTAGAACCATGCCGGTTTGCCAAAGGATTAGAGATGCTCAGGGCAGCAAAGCGAGCGGAACAGAGGCTGGAGCGGTGCAGATCCAGGACTTGGCTTGGGGTTCTCACCTCCACGCTATGGGTGACCCCGGGCAGGTCCAGCAGCCTCCCTGGGGCTGGATGGCGGCAGCCCTTCTTCCTGTGATTCCAGAGCCCTGGGTGTGATGGGTACGTTTGCGGCTCTCAGGCTTGGCCAGCAGACGTGCCTTGGCAGCCGGTGCCGTGCACGCAGGGCACAGGTGCGCCCGGGGCTGTAAGGCTCTTTATGGAGCCACTGGAGCAGGCTTCGTTAGTGAGGAGAGGAAAGGGAAACAAAGGGCAACCTTCCCAATTATTAATAAGGCAGCAGCCCCATCCATCTTAATGAGACAGGGCGGAAAAAACCAGCGGCTGGGCAGTCAGTACACAATGGGGTACAATAGAGACCTTGCTTTCTTTTTCAAAAGGAGGACAGAGACACAGACAGAAGGGAACAAGGAGGCCAGATTGGAACGCCGATCCGAACGTGCACCTCCGCGCCCCTCGTGGAAGGAGGCCCCTGTGCTGCAGCCACAGCTGTCGGAAAAGTGCCAGGGGTCCTCTGCTGGGGCGGGATGAGGCAGCCTCTCTGGCAAGTGGGCGTGGAGCGGCACCCAGCCTAGCGAGGGCCTTCGATCCCTGGGTGCACGTGGCCCAGTGCGGACCAGTGGCAAAGGACCTGTCACCTAACGCGGGGCTCGTTTTGATGCGTTAATCTTTTCAGTTAGTAGCCCCCTTCCTCCTACCCCTACCCCCCTGGCCACTGTGCCGTGTCAAAGATTTTCTGAGCCCCGCACCTGGGTCCTTCTACTCGTCAGCTGGGTGACTTTGGGCAAATTTCTTAATGTCTCACCCTCAGTTTCGTCAGAGCTAACTTACCTCCCAGACTTGCTGAGGTTCTACTGCGCTCATCTGTGTATGATTGTCAAAGTGTCTGACACAAAGAAGGCATTGAGTAGATCTTCACTGAGTCAGAATCTGAATCTCATCTCAGCTGGCGGACAGGCAAATGAGGTCTCCAGGAGGCTGGGCTACCTTGAGAGTGGATCTGCCTCATGTTCGCCCTGATCGCTCCCCACCCAGCACGGAGTAGCTGAATGAATGACCAAGATGCCAGAACTATAATAACTTCATCAAGACAAGAGGCTGATCGAGGGTTGGTCATGCCCTGAAAGGTGGGAAATCGTCCTTCCTTCTGGAGAATGTTCCCTGGAGTCTGGAGGCCCCACCAGCCCTGGGGTTCCCTCCCCCTCTACAGCAGGTCCCCCAGGCTGCGAGGTCCAGCTTGAGCACCGGCCGCGCTCTTCTCCTTCTGGTGGAAATTCTCCATCTGCAGGAGACTGTAGGAAGGAAGAAGGAAGGCAGCACACATGGGCGTCAGAATCCGGACAAGTGGGCGGTGCAGAGGCTGGCCTGGAGCCCAAAGCACTCAGGTGGGGCTGCAGAGAAGCTGGTCTCTCTAGCTACGTCTACTTAGGTCAAGGTGTCCTGGGTGGGATATGGAAAGCATTTCAATGTGGGGGGAAGGGGAGGGAAGAGGGGCAGTCGGGGGGTCTGGTGACAGGCTGCCGAGTGTCCCGGGGCTGTGCCCTGCAGGGGCCCTACAGGCAGGGCAGGAAGTTCCTGGGGAGGACGGGCCCCAGCACTCACATGCGGCCGTCCTCCACAGGAGCCAAGGCTAGATCCCAATTAGAGCCAGGATTCCTGCAGCGATGGCTGTGCGCTGCCAGCACCCTCATTAGCTTGGCAGGAAATCCCTCCAGCCTCGCAGGATCCCGCCACATGCCCAGACACGCTCCCCGATGTCCGAACCCCCGGCTTTCTGCCTCCCCTCTCTTGCTGGGTGACACCCCACTGGTGCAGCATTTCCTCAGAACAAACACCCCCAGGACTCCGCAGGAAACGCAGGTCCTCCGTGTGCGCAGGGCAGAGTTCTCACTAGCCCTCCCCTCCCGGGACACAGTCCAGTCCAAATGGGAAAGGAAAGGTGTGTTTTGCGTGGCAAGCTATTACAGGATGAATTCCTGCAGCCTGGAAAGGGCAGCTGTCAAATGCTCTCCTGATACGACAGGCATATGACCTTCCAAGGCTCCCCTCTTGGCCCCTTCCCCTGGGTGGGTCACCTTGGGCAGAGCTTGTGCCATGCCTGGCAGTGGCCAGGAGGGTGGAGGGGACCGAGGCGAGTTTGCTGGGAGGGAGCTCAGAGGCCCCGCATCCCCCAGGGACCATTGCGTGACCCCCGAGCCTGCTTCAAACCCTCCTCTGCTGCTGCCCAGAGTTAGAGCAGGTGGACGAAGCTCAGAGTCTCTTCCTTAGGGGATGCAGAACGCAATGGAAAGATATCCAGACTGGGCCTGGGATGCCCCGGGAGGGCAGGCAGTCCACACAAAGCAGACGGGGGTGGCGAGAGGTCTTGGGGGGCAGTGAGGAGGGCACGTGCACAGGAGGGAGCAAGGATGCACAGCAAGAACCTTGCACGTAGTAGGAGCTCATTAAATACCGGTTGGTTGATCGCTGGCCCCAGAGTTCTCACACCAGACTTCACTTCTGTGTGGTCTGGAAGATGCAGATATGACTCTATATGCATCGTGAACTGGACAATGGGGGCAATTATCCCCCATGTGAGCCATCACTCACCCCATCCCACACGAAATCTTTTGCAATAATTACCTGACATTTCAAATGAAGCAGGATTTTTAAAAACCTATGTCATTGGGACTAATATTAGAGACTCACGTTGTTCCTTTTGCTGAGAAAAATAGTTAATATCTATACTTTCAATCTTTGTTCCCCCAAAGTGATATATCATCATTGTAGACATTTTAGAAAATGACGAAAAGCCAAAAGAAGATAGTTTAAATCACTTTTGATTCCAACAACCAGAGACAATGAACATTTCAGTGTAGTTATTTTCAGCTTTTCAGCTGTCTTTTTTCCTTCTTTCCCTCCTTGCTTCTTTTAAATCGAAGTATAGTTGATTGACAATATTCTGTTAGTTTCAGGTGTACAGCAAAGGGATTTGTTTTTTCTTCAGATTATATTCCATTATAGGTTATTACAAGATACTGGGTATAATTCTCTGTGCTCTACAGTAAATCTTTGTTGCTTATCTATTTTATGTACAGTACTTTGTACCACTGACTTCTTTTTATTCTTTCCAGTCTTTCGGCAAAATTTGTTTTGTTTTGTTTTTTTTGGCGGTACGCGGGCCTCTCACTGTTGTGGCCTCTCCCGTTGCGGAGCACAGGCTCCGGACCCGCAGGCTCAGCGGCCATGGCTCACGGGCCCAGCCGCTCCGCGGCATGTGGGATCTTCCCGGACCAGGGCACGAACCTGTGTCCCCTGCATCGGCAGGTGGACTCTCAACCACTGCGCCACCAGGGAAGCCCTCTGCAAAATTTGAACCACACTATAGATAGGTTCGCATCCTATATTCTCCTCATTCACTCATTCGTTCATTCATCATTAGTTCATTCAGCGTCTCCTTCTTGAGTGCTTTCTAGGGACCAAGGCACTGTTCTGTGAGATGCAGTTGTGAACAAAACTGATAGGAATCTCTGCCCTTGGGAAGCGTTGGTGATGGTATAGAGGGAGACAGACAATAAAATCAATGAGAAAGATATGTGCGTGTTAGAAGAGCATAAGAGGTGGGTAGGAAGATGAAGCAGGAAAGGGGGGTGGTCGCTGTGGAGAGGCTGGGTGCAATTTAAATAGAGAAGACGCCCCCGAGCAGGTGATGTCTGGGCTGAACTGGCAGGACATGTTCCCTCCCGAGATGTCCCATTTTCAATACCTAAGCTTTGGGTGCTTGAAATGACTTTCTCAGGTGCACCAAAAAATCTAGGCAAAATTCTTGTATCTTCCATATTGATAATGCAGGAGCAGAGAAGAAAAGTGCAAAGAGAAGTGCTCAAAGCTTATGGCCGAGTCGTGCATCTTTCCCGGGGGGGATCAGAGCATGTCCACAGCAGAGAAGAGAAGGAGCTGGGAGAAGGCAGGGCTGATGAGGGCGACACGGTAGCACCCAGTCCGCACTGCCAACCAGGTGGCTCTCTCATCTTCCCATTTGGACACAGTTGTTATAGGAATAAAAAAAGAAATCACATCAGCGGGGACTTCCCTGGGGGTCCAGTGGCTAAGACTCCAAGCTTCCAATGCAAGGGGCATGGGTTCGATCCCTGGTCAGGGTACTAAGATGCCGCATGTCGCGTGGCGCGGCCAAAAAATTACAAAAAACAAAAAAAAACAAAGTCACCTCAAAACAGCTGTATCTCTGGTGGTGGCTTTGCTGTTTTCACATTCACCTTTTCACACCGATCTTTTTCACACTGATCTTTGCTGGTTATAATCATCACTAATATTTGCCCTGGGCTTCTGGGTTTTCTGGTGTTTTCGGAGCTCCTAACGCAGTATGAGATGTAAAGTAAAGGAGGCATGGTCAGAGTTTTCTTTCTACATAAAATTTCATGGTTTGAAGGGGTCTAGAGCCTAAATCGCCCAACTGCCTCACAAATTAAGGCCCTGAGGCTCAGAGAGACCGAGAGGTAGGTCCCTCTGCTTGGTCAGGCCGGAAAACTAGACTCCTAACATCACAGAGTTGATGTTATTACGGCACCATTCCCTTCCAGAAGCCAAGCTGGTTTTCCCTAAATAAAACTCACAATACTTAAGATTGTTCTGGAGTTAACCACTGGTACCAGGACTCTCAAATTAAACAGAGAATCTGCCTTGCCTGTGTTCAGGGTGGCAGCGTGGTCACCTGTCTCAGGAGCAGCGTGGCTCTGACCAGGATGGGGATGGGCCTGGCTGGCTGGTGTCAGCTGCTGGGCTCTTTCTTGGCCACTGGGATGCTTTGAGAGTGGGTCCCAGGAAGTAGCCTGGGCTGGTGCCCATTAGCCAACCCCTTCTGAAGCCCTGAATATGGACTTTGTCTGGCGGCCTCCATTCTGCTCCGAATGGACTAAAGCCAGTCATTTGGCAAAAATCAGCTCAGTGGCCGCCATTGTTCTTAAAGAGGCAGAGCTGAAAGGGCTGTGGGACTAATGTATTCTATTGTGCCCCTTGGGCTGGCCTCTGAGCGTGGGGAGAGGGCTGCATTCCACAGACGCCCCTCCCCCAGAGCTGGAGCTGCTCAGGCAGCCTTTGGGGCCATGGGTGCCTCACCTCCCAGGGAAAATCGGGGGGGGGTGGGGAGGCACCCCATCTGGAACCCCTCGGGTGGAAAGAAAGGGTCTTGAGAGCAGCCAGGAGCCCAGGAAGCGAGCCAGGGATGGGAGTGGAAAGGTGGGGAGCTTCCACAGAGCCAGGCACATCACCCTGGTGGTCCAGCCCTGTCTCCCTCACCCCCGCTCTGCAGGGCACAGTCACCAATCAAGCAGCCCCTTCTCCTCTGCAATCCATTTCCCATCAAGAACATTCCACCTCCGAGGACAAGAGGGGTCATCGGATTTGTTTTGAGCTGTCTACAGATCTCTGGTTCCAAGGTCAGTTATGCCCGAAGCAAGAGAAATATGATGTGTGAAAGATAAGGAGGGAAGGGCTTGGAGACGGAGAGCCTGGGCTGACACATTTATCATATATGCCCTTTTAAGCACAGAGAAGGGGTCTGTGTGAGTCTGGGGAGACTACCTCTGGTTCCCTGTGTTTTTGAAAAGCTGGGCCTCCATCCCAGGCTTCCCCTCACTTTGGAGGGCTAGACAGGACCTCAGCCAGGGGAGGAAGGAGGCAAGGCAGGGTGTGGTCCGCTGGTTTAGGTCTTTCCTAACAAGACAGAGGTTTGGAAGTGTGATTCCTCTGGACTTCAGCACCACCTGGTTCTTCCTCCCTGCCACCCCCTTTAATCTTTTACAAGTGTACTTATTCTCGTGACAGCAACCATTCAACCTTTGGGGGCAGTGTCACGAGGCTGAGAGCCTCCTTGTTTAGGATAGTCGGGGGTGGACAAAATGATGGCGGGGGGAGAGAGAGAGAGAGAGACTTGTCTCCCAGCTTGACAGAACGATGGACCTGAGGAAGATGGGGTCTCTGTGTGCTGCAAACCACAGTGGGGGTGAGGCGGGGTTCTGGGGGTCTTGTTCTGGGGCCGAGTTCCTAGCATGTCCCTTGGTTTCCCTGAGTTGCTGGACAATAGGTGGGCAGATGCAGCTCCAGGATAAAGCATGTTGTCCTGACAGAGTGTTGACAGCTCATCACTCACGCTCTTCCTACCACCACTCCCCCCAACTTTGCTCTGCATACACTGGCCCCCTCAGCCGTCTCTGATGTGTGTCTTTCTTTCCCATCTCTACGGTTTCAGGGGTCTGGGGGTACCTCTTAGAAGACCTCTCTTCCCCACAGGACCCAGCTCAGGCAAAGCTTATGTCAGGAGAAAAGAGAGGATGGAATCAACCCCCAATCTGAAATCCCCACTGATTATGAAGAGACAATTTCCTTGCAGTGGAGATGGAAATAAAACCCCCGATCTGGGACTGTGGGGGGGTTAAAATTATGCAGGATGCAGAGCACTTCATCCTCCAGAAAGAGTATTTTATTCTCCTGTCAAGGCGCCAATGATGATGGCAATAAAAGAAAACATAAGTGATAGTGGTCAGGATTATGTGGCAATTCAGGAAGTGGTCGCTTATATATTTATGGACCGACGTGGCTGGAAAACTCTTCACACCCAAGGAGTTCATGCAGAACTTGGAAAGCACTCCAAGGCTGAGAGGCTATACTTGGGAAGTTGTTACTGATGGAGCTTATACTGTGTTTTAAGCAGTTTAGTTAACAGACTACAGTTAAAAATCAAGAACAAAGGGGTCTGATGGACAAATTATGCTTTCCCGGGGGGTTGGGGATTATGGCTTTCTTGCAACACTGTAAGTGTTAGAAGGACCCATAAAAGGCCATGCTTGTCTAGTGACAGATATTAAATATGATACAGCTTGGAGCTGCTGGAAGATTACAGAAGCCTCCAGATGCACAGCTACTTATATTGCAGTGCGTGGGGCAGAAAGCGGGGTCTGTTTGCTCCTGGCTGCTGCAGTCAGCCTCAGAGGTGCCAAGGGGCAGCGCTTCGGTGCTGCCTGCCCTTTGCTTTGTAGCACCCCTGCAGCGCCGCTTCCTTTAGAAAAGAGAGTTGCCTGTCCACCCTTTCGGCCTGTGAGCTTGATTTCATCGCTGAAGGATTGTCTGAATGCTCTGTACTTGGCGTGGCTGACGAGCCTCTCCGTGACTTACTCTCCTCTTCTGAAAAGTGGGGATCCATAAGCCCCTTCCAGTTGATTGCTAAATCGCGGAATGCAGAGCAATGCGGGTGCCCGTGTGTCACAAATCCATTGACACCTAGAAATAGGTTGTTTTTGCAGCCATAGGAATTGAAACAGGAGAAAGACAAAGCAACTTCCTAGCCTTGGATGAGTTTCTTAGGATGGTACTGCTCAGTCTTAAATATGCATATTGGAACCTTGTTAAAATGCACATTCTGATTGAATACGTCCGGGGTGGGGCCTGAGATTCTGCATTTCTCACAAGATCCCAGAAGCTACTGATGCTGTTGGTCTGGGGACCACACTGTGAATAGTAATGTCCCAGGAGACAGTAAAAATTGGAATGTTCAGCCTTTGAGCTTCCTGTCTGCTGTGAGAGCTTCTAAATGAGAGACCTGTATCACTTAGGTTTGTTTCTAGCTGTATGAATGAGAAAACCCAAATGACTTTGGATTTCAACAAGTGAGGCAGAGAGATTGTAGGTCCCGCCCAACAGGAATTCCAAGGTAAGCCACTCAGGTCATTGCTTATGATCCAGGTTCTTTCCATCTTTCTATCCCTCCACTCTAGTGTGTGGGCCTTTATCTTCATGCTTGTGGTCTCGTGGTTGCAAGATGGCTGCTGTACTCCTTGGTATCACATCTGAATTCCAGGCAGGCAGAAGAGTGGAGGGAGGGTCAAGGTGCATGCCTTCTAAAGTTATCTGGATTTTTTTTTCCCCCCACTGCCCAGCTTGTGGGATCTTAGTTCCCCAACCAGGGATCGAACCCAGGCCCCCTGCAGTGGAAGCATGGAGTCCTAACCACTGGACCACCAGGGAATTTCCTAAGGCTGTCTGTTTTAAAATGCTTTCCAGGGTGCCCCAGTTACCAACCTGCACTTACTTCTTACTGCTCAGAGCTGGGTCCTAGGACCCATCTCATTCAGGGATCCCGTGTCTACAACATGGCAGGCAGTGGGCTGAGTACAGAAGATACAAGGACCGAAAGGATATAGCTTCTGTCCTCAAGAAGCTTCTGGACATGTAAACAAGCAAATAGTATTTGAGGAGGGCTGTTTGGATAGCCATGGTACACAGGGGCAGAGGACTGCCCTGGCCACTTCTAGCAGGGGGACCCTGGGGAGTGGGCAGCCAAGAGAAGATGGGGAGCTGAGCCTTGGGTACCGATTGGGAAGACAGCTGGCCTGATGCATTCTGGGAATGGTGCATCTTCTCACGCCTCTATGGGAACCGTCCCAGTGCTGGGATGAAGCTGGCACGCCTGTAGGGCTACACAGGTGGTTTCTGTCTGGCATGCAATCTGATCAGTTGTGCCATAATGGGTTTTAAATATTTTTAATATTCCCACCAGAAAGACCACGTAACTCTCAAGGTGTTCAGACCCTGAAGAGGACCATACACAGAACTCCTGCCTCACATCCTGGACCAGCTTTCACACAGCCCTCTTTCTCTCTCTCTCTCCCAGGTGTAGTGAGCCCCCCTTCTTTGCATGGCTCCCAATCTTTTCTCCCCTAGAGCATTTCTTCTGGGCATCCACATGCTGCCTGCACAGAGCACTGTAGTCTCCTCGGCAACCCAGGACAGGCCGGGTCACCCTTCCTTGCAGCAGTTCCAAAGCCCCCACTTCTGACCCCTGCAGGCACCCGCTACTCCATCCCACTCTTCCCTGGTTCTAGGACTCACAGGAAGACCCCTCATGTACCTGCCCACGCTTCAGACCTATCTCTCCATCGCTCCCTCTTTCAAAACCGCACTGCTGGTGGCAGTCCCACCACTCTGACGCTCCGGGTCTTCTTCTGAAAAATGGGAATAACGAACTGCTGTGCCAGCTCAGAGGCTTCTTGTGAGGTCCAAAGGCGATAATGCGGGTAGACTGCAAACTGGGAAAGACTGAAGAATGGCAGCTCACTACTGGGGCTAGGGGATAGGGACCGGGGGGCAGTGTGCCTGAGCCCAGGGGAGCAGGGCCTCTAGCACGCGTTGCGTTATTCAGGCGGAGGGAGACTAGGAGAGGAGACCCCCCCAGCCGTGGATGGAGATCAGCGGGTGAGCGCCTTCAAAGCGCATGTGTGGTCACCACACCTGACGGGTGCTCACTCATCCTCTCCCCGCACCTCGTTTATACCAAACCCATGAGAAAGGCGGCTCGCGGCTCCTTGGGGAATGTGTCCCCGTTGGCCTTCCCCACCCCATCCTCGGAAGCAATCCCAGCGATTTACGGGCCTCCGAAGCCTGTGTCACTTCACTTTCACTGCCTGGATCACCAGAGCGGGACTTTCCTAAAGAACCATTTTCTCTGCTCTGTGATGTCCAAGCAAAGCCCGGGGATCTGAGCCAGGACCTGGCATTAGGTCCCACCCTGCGGAGCCCTCTCCAGCTTCTCTTTGCCCCTCCTCCACTCCCCGGTGCTGTCAGAGGCTCCCAGGAACCCCGGCCTTCTGGGTACCAGACCCTGTTTTTTTTTTTTTTTTTTGCGGCACGCAAGTCTCTCACTATTGTGGCCTCTCCCGTTGTGGAGCACAGGCTCCGGACGCGCAGGCTCAGTGGCCACGGCTCACGGGCCCAGCCACTCCGCGGCATGTGGGGATCTTCCCGGACCGGGACACGAACCCGTGTCCCCTGTATCGGCAGGCGGACTCCCAAACCACTGAGCCACCAGGGAAGCTCCCAGACCCTGTTTTTAACAGGATTGTGTTAGGGTCAGTGCCCACGCAGGATTTGCAGGAAGTTCTGTTCTCCTCCGGAAGTCGGCCAGTACATTCACCAACTTGCCCACCTCCCATGCCCATCTGCAACTGAGCAGCCTACTTGGTGCAGGCCCTGGGGAGAGGTGAGTTGGATACGTGTCTGTCCCCAAGGCCGGATGTGAGGATCAAAAGGATGCAGGAGAAAGGCTCAACCCACCATTGCTGGCTCTGAGGATGGAGGAGGCGACCTGGAGCCAAGGTATGTGGGCAGCGTCCAGAAGCTGGAAACGGCGGAGAATCCCAGAGCCTCCCGGAGGGACGCAGCCCTGCTACCACCTTGATTGTAGCCCAGAGAGGCTTCTGACCTCCCAAGCTGTAAGATGATAATACATCTTACAACAGTCCCACACTCTGTTTACAGTCTTTGTATAAGGCGCTGAGGATCAGTTCCTCTGCAGATGGCGAAAACCATGTGAGTTATTCATTCTTACTTACTGCCTTTGTTCTCAGGAAACACAGCGTAAAATCGACGCTCAAGGGCATACCTCTCTTAGCCTGGGTCTTTCACACATCTGCCTCTCTCTACTACATATTTATGCATTTATCGGGGGGTGCAGAGCCTTATTGAGTACTTACTGTATGCCTGGCACCATGCTAGATGCTGGGGATGCAAGGCTAAAGGAGACAAAATAAGATCCTCCAAGAGCTCCCAGTTGTGTAAAAGACACCCCAAAGCAAGTAGTTATAAAAGGTCAACAGGAGGAGAGAGAGGTTAATCCGACTGGGGTGAAGGAGGGAGGTGATGGGCCGAGAGGCAGTCAGACAAGCCTGCTGGGGAGAAGCAATGCTAGAAAGATGAACAGGTGGGTTTGCCACATAAAATACAGGATGCCGATTTCAATTTAAATTTCAGATATACAAGAAATAATGTATAGTATAAGTATATTCCATGCAATATTTGGTATATACTTATACTAAAAAAATTTTTTTCTTGTTCATTTGAAATTCAAGTTTTACGGGGGCATCCTATAGTTTCATTTGCTAAACCTGGGAAGTTTATGAGCTGGAGTTTGTACGAAGGTGAAGGAGGGTGTTACTGACAAAACAACATGTGTAAGAGGGAGGGACTGGAGGGACATTGGAGGGCAAGATCTTGATATTCTTCTGGAGTCTGGGCTTTTTCCTGTGGACAATCAAAAAGTCTGTGAGGGTTTTAATCAGAGAACTAGCCCATTAGAGATTTTAAAAAGTTACATTAAAAATGTGTGTTTTCGTTCCTTCTTTTCTGGAAGGCGGTACGTAAATTCTACAATGTATGTACCTATAAATAAGGTAGTATATTCAAAATTGAATACAAATTGCCAAGCCCAGTTTGACGATGCCTCTTCTGGGGAGAGAGAGGGTGGGTCTATCTGAGCAGTGGGGCAGGCAAGGGCTGTGTGTCCGTGGCCTTGAGGTAGATTAGGGTGGGCACTAATGCTTGGGTGGCCTAGGGAGGAGAAATTACAGGGAGCAGAATTTCCCTCAGGAAAGGAAGAACATTCTCATGAAGTTGCCTGAACCTGGTGGCTGTGTCCCCAAGAAGTGAAAGGGTCCAGTGGTGGTGGCTTGGTGCTCAGCCAGCCCCATCAAGAATGGTGCAGAGGTTCGGGGACTTCCCTGGTGGTGCAGTGGTTAAGAATCCTCCTGCCAATGCAGGGGACATGGGTTCAAGCCCTGGTCCGGGAAGATCCCACATGCGGCGGAGCAACTAAACCTGTGCACCACAAATACTGAGCCTGTGAGCCACAACTACTGAGCCTGCGCTCTAGAGCCCGCGAGCCACAGCTACTGAAACCCGCGCTCTGCAACAAGAGAAGCCAGTGCAACGAGAAGCCCGCGCACTGCGACGAGGAGTAGCCCCTGCTTGCCGCAACTAGAAGACGCCCGCGCGCAGCAGCGAAGACCCAGCACAGCCATAGATAAATAAATAAATAAATTTATTTTCTAAAAAATGGTGCAGAGGTTCACCAATACTGTACTGGACACTTAAGAATGCATTTGGAGGGTAGCTCTTATGTTAAGTGTTCTTAGCACAGTAAAAAATGAATAAAAAGAAAGATGCAGAGGGGTGCTTGCCTGGGAGGAGGTGGAGCTGGACTATGCCTTTAACTCCAAATGTTTATGATTCTTCCCAGACATGCCCAACCCCAGACTGCAGGTCAGGCCAATTTTTTTTTTTTTTTTTTTTTTTGTGGTACGCAGGCATCTCACTGTTGTGGCCTCTCCTGTTGCGGAGCACAGGCTCCAGACGCGCAGGCCCAGCGGCCATGGCTCACGGGCCCAGCTGCTCCGCAGCATGTGGGATCTTCCCGGACTAGGGCATGAACCCGTGACCCCTGCATCGGCAGGCGGACTCCCAACCACTGCGCCACCAGGGAAGCCCCTAGGTCAGGCCAATTCTTGAGTCAGAGGGGATTGGGAACCTCTGGGCATTTGCACCTCCACAGAGGCGGAGCGGAAAAGAAGCTTGTCCAAGTGAGAACGTTTCTGTGCTTTGTGGTGTCTTGTATGGAATGCCATTTTAAACGTTGCAGACCGTAGAACACAGTTAGGACTGTGTGTCTCCCTGACACTGGATGTTGAGAATCCACATATTTTATTTCCTGAGGTAGCAGGGCAGGCATTAATAGCCCTGATTTACAGATGAGAACTCAGCGCAGAGAGTCAAGTGTGAGTCATCCAGCCTGTAAGGAGCAGAACTGGGGCCATACTCCGTATATCCTGGGTCTGAACGCAGACCCATCACCACCCAGCCACAGGCAGGAGACCCTCCGCCCTGCACCCTCGCTCCAGGATGATGGAGAGGATGCTGAGGGTACCTCTGGAGAGTGTCATCAAAATCACTGATGATATGACAATGAAACAGAATGGGAGAAACTGGCCGGAAAGGTCCATCCCGCAACCCTTGTTTTTTTGGAAGAGGTCAGGATGGAGCTCTGTGTGTAGGCGCCGGGGAGGCCCTGCAGTGACCCTGCGTAGCCTGACATTCAGCTTTTGGCGACCCGGGAGACTGAAGAATGTCTCCTTAAGCTGGAGCCATGAAGCAACAGGGAACACGCTTCCACGGTTTTTTTTGTTTTTTGTTTTTTAAATAAATTTATATATTTATTTTTGGCTGCGTTGGCTCTTCGCTGTTGCACGCGGGCTTTCTCTAGTTGCGGCGAGCGGGAGCTACTCTTTGTTGTGGTGCGCGGGCTTCTCATTGTGGTGGCTTCTCTTGTTGCGGAGCACGGGCTCTGGGCACGCAGGCTCAGTAGCTGTGGCGCACGGGCCTAGTTGCTCTGCGGCATGTGGGATCCTCCCGGACCAGGGCTCGAACCCGTGTCCCCTGCGTTGGCAGGCGGATTCTTAACCACTGTGCCACCAGGGAAGTCCCACTTCCACTTTTTTGAAACGAAAATCGCAAGTTTAAAGGTGTATTTTGCCCCTGTTCATTCAAGAAGGAAAGATGTGCCTGGTTCACAACTCCCATACTGGAGACCCCTGGTTTCTGAGAGCTCTGTCATGTCAATAACATGTTTAAAGAACCTTTGTTCTAGAACTTTCTCCTCCACACACACATTCTTGCCATTAGAGCAAGGGAGACTGGGCTTTGAAGTGCAAAGTTTTGACAATATGACAAAGCACACACACAAACCCAACAGCTGCATATGCAGCTCTAAAATATGAAGTGTTCGGGCTGCTCTGCCTGGCGCTGTTCTGGGGGAGGGGGAGGGGAGGAGGAGAAAGAAGAGATTGTGTTTATTCTTAAAAAGCAGTAGGTCAACTTAGGGTAAATATTCAGGTATCAAAAACAATGGCTAGGGCTTCCCTGGTGGCGCAGGGGCTGAGAGTCCGCCTGCCGCCGCAGGGTACGCGGGTTCGTGCCCCGGTCCGGGAAGATCCCACATGCCGCGGAGCGGCTGGGCCCGTGAGCCACGGCCGCTGGGCCTGCGCGTCCGGAGCCTGTGCTCCGCAACGGGAGGGGCCACAGCAGTGAGAGGCCCGCGTACCGGAAAAAAGAAAACAAACAAAAACAATAGCTAAAGTGTTTAAAATTTATTAGATTAACAAACTTGCTCAATTATATTATTTGATTTAATTTAAAATTTATTAACTGATAGCTGTTCCACATATTTTTTTAGAATTTATAATATTTGTACTGTTTCAGTAAATTTTCACCAGAGTTGTCTGCTCAGAGCTAATCATTTATTCAATTTTCCACTTACCCTCTGAATATCTGGATTTAGAAATCATTACATCTCTTGTTATATATGAGATGACCTTATAAAAATTAGTGCTAGCTTCCTCCTCAATTTCAAGAAAATCAAGACATTTTCTTTAAAGACATTTTAAAAGATTACCTGGGCAGTCACGCTCAGTGCAGTTCCAAACTCCATGGGCACTGATTGGTGGTGGGCAGTCATTCTCCAAAATCCTAGGTGTGAGTTAAAGTCTGTCAGTGGGACAGACTTGAGCCTTTCCTTTCCAGCTGGGCCTTGAGAGGAGCCAGAAATGCACTGAGTTTAGGATTCTGGGGTCTTACATCCACACTCCCTGTATTTCTCAGGACAGTCATGTCCCTGGCTTGCCCCAAGAGGCCTCTCGCTAAGGCCATTTGTGGGTGATCAATGAGAAACAGCAAGACCTAGGCTAGGCCCTCCCATGAACGGATTTGTGAGATTTACTCCAGACTCGAGACACCCCCACCCCCACCCCGCCCCAGGACTGGTGGAGGTGTAGTCACTTGGACTAGTTTCCAGAATTTTCATGGTGGGCAGACCCAAGTCCTCCCACCATTTGGGGAAACAGTGCAAACATGAGTGAGAGCTGGGCAAAGCCTGGATCCAGAGGTGACAGGATGTTATCTGCTAACACAACTCTTTGCAATGAGTGCGTAAACAGACACATTTGTCTTGGGACTGAGGGCCTGCCTGGAGGAGAGAAAAGGACCCCTACCAAACTGCATTTTTCTCTAACTGCCCCTTGAATTGAGTCACAGTTGCCTGGTTTCCTGAGGTCTATTCTGTGTCTGTGAAGAATGTCTTCCCCAGCTTCTGGGGCTGAGCATTACCAATTGTTTAGGGATTAACCCTTTGCCACCCAACGTCTTGCTCTCCCGCCATCTCTTTGCCTCCACGCTTCCCCTCTCGCGTTAATGCACCTTTCATTAGCTTAGAAATGACAGAGAAGGTGACCATTGGCAGTTGCTTCCTGTGTGCACAGTGGAATCACCATCTTGTTAGGGGCACCAGGGCTTTAAGAAAATAGCCTCGCTTCTTCAGAAACTCTAGTCGTTTGACTTGGAATGTGTCCATCAAGAAATTTGGTCTGCAGAATCTAAAGCAAGCTTCCCCAGAGCTTTACAAACAAGCTGGCCCAGCAAGGCAGCGCCTCCTCCGGTGTCTGCCTTGAGCCTGGAGCTCTGTGGCCATTTGCCACCTGGGGTGGTGCCACACTGCTCAGATGTGGTCTGCAGCATTCTTGGCCGCCCTCCACCCCACATTTCAGGACACAAGCAGTGTGGAGACCCAGTTAACCTCCGGAACTGCTGTTGCTGTCTTCTGCCCCTGGGGTCAGTTGTGGTCACACTACAGGTCCCTGAAGCTTGAGCCTCCCTCTCAGGGTCCCGTTTGAAACATACAAAGAATCCCCAGGAGCTCTGAGGTGGCAGTGGCAGAGGGACTTCATTTCCCGGGGGGGCTGGATGGGAAGGATGGGCTGTTTCTGCTAAGACTTCCCTCTTGCCTCCTGCTTTAATGGAACCCCTGGTTTTTGACTTGAAGTTCCTGGGCCAGCTCTGAATGTAGCATGTGTGCCTGAGTGATGGACTTGATATTTACACAAGCCACGCTGATAAGTGCACATGTGTTTTTAATGTTTTGGCTTTCTAGACCACAAACATGTCAATGTGCATATGCGTGCACACACAGACGTGCTCTTGGGCTGGGCCTTGAGTAGGGCTCTTTTTTTTTTCTTCTTCTTTTTCTTTTTTTAAACTGTTCTCGCAAAGTTAACACCTTTGTTAGCACCCTTTCCTGCCTCACTGCCTCCGGGTTGTCGGAGGGCCGTCATCCGGTTATCCCACCTGGAAAGGCGCTGCCTTTTTAAGCCAGCAAACAGCCCGACGACACCTTCGCCTGGCCCTTGCGGGAGCCGAGCCCCACGGGCTGGGGATTGAAAAGCAGACCTCCTTCGCCACAGCCTTCCTGAGCCCCGGTCTGTCGGAAACGGCCCATCTTGTCTGCAGCCACAGAGAACAACACCGAGGAGGTGGGCTGCTGCATAAAGTTAGGGAAAACTGTTTGAAAAAAAAAAAAAGTCTTGATTATCTCATGGACTTGCAAGTACTGTTAAGGTTCCTTACTTTCCTGCCCTCTGACTCAAGTTAACAGCAGCATTAAACATCGTCTTTACCCACCGCACGCTTCTCTTCGTCCCCAGTCTCTCTTCCTTTTTTTTTTTCTTCTTTTTCTCGTTTTCCCCCCTTCTTCCTTCCTTTATTTATTTTTTGGTTTTGTTTTTTAAGGGGTGTTGACCTGCGCTGAGTTCTAGGGAGCCGACCCCTCCCGCCCGCGAGCCGATTGGCCGGCCACGCGGGTGACTGACGGACGGGCCCGGAGCGCTCGCGGCGGCCGGCGCTGATTGGCCGGCGCGGCTCGGAGGGCTCGGCCGCGGGAGCGCCGGACACTCGGGTCCCGCCGCCTCGGGAGCCGGGCCGCACTCGGGCCGCGCGCTCGCCTCCCCGCGCGAGCTCCCCAGGGTCGCCCCGCCAGCGCCTGGCGCGGGTGCGGACGGCGCCTTTTGTGCCCGGGGGCTCCTGGAAGTTCGCGGCGGGACGCGCGCGGGGAGGCGGCCGAGGACGCCCCGCGTCGCAGGGGCCGGGGCGCCGAGCATGGGCGGCGGGCGCTGGGCCGCGGCGGGCGCGCTGCTGGCGCTGGCCGCCGGGCTCCTGGCCGCGGGCTCGGCCAGCGAGTACGACTACGTGAGCTTCCAGTCGGACGTCGGCGCGTACCAGAGCGGGCGTTTCTACACCAAGCCGCCGCAGTGCGTGGACATCCCGGTGGACCTGCGGCTGTGCCACACCGTGGGCTACAAGAGGATGGTGTTGCCCAACCTGCTGGAGCACGAGACCATGGCCGAGGTGAAGCAGCAGGCCAGCAGCTGGGTGCCCCTGCTCAACAAGAACTGCCACATCGGCACCCAGGTCTTCCTCTGCTCGCTCTTCGCGCCCGTCTGCCTGGACCGGCCCATCTACCCGTGCCGCTGGCTCTGCGAGGCCGTGCGAGACTCGTGCGAGCCCGTCATGCAGTTCTTCGGCTTCTACTGGCCCGAGATGCTCAAGTGCGACAAGTTCCCCGAGGGCGACGTCTGCATCGCCATGACCCCGCCCAACGCCACCGAGGCCTCCAAGCCCCAAGGTGAGGCGGGGGGTTCCCGGGGCTGTCCGCGCTGCGCCCCGGGACTGGGGACGTGCTCTCGGCCGTGCCCGACCGCCTTGAGAGCTACCGGCCCGTCCGAGGTGGTGCCCGGCGGGGCGAGCCTCGCGCGCACCCGGTCCGGGTCCTGGAGCCGCTGTCCTGGGATCCAGTCAACGGTGAAACAAAGCCTTAGCTCTGGCTCCCAGAAGAGCTCTTCTGTCCCTCGCGAGGGAACCGAGTCCCTATCGGAGTTTTGAACCCCCCAGGCGGGATGCGCCGGGGGAAAAAAAAAAAAAAAGCCCAAACCCCAAATCTGGGAAGCTCAGAAAGGCCGAGCAAATGCTAAGGTGCAGCTTTGTTTATTTTCTTAGGTTTGGGGAGGTTTTTTTTTTTTAAACGCTTTCCTTAGCTAGTCATTCAGCCAAGTAGCTCCAGGACTGGTTCAGAACTGGCCGAGAAAAAAAAGTTCAGAAATTGCGAGGCTTTCTGTTTCTCTACCCCTTTCAGTTAACAGCTTCGGGAAGGTTTGGGCGGGGGCGGGATGGAAAGGCTCTTCTCCCTCATTCTTGCATACCCCCTGCTTCTCTCATTTACACAAATCCTCAGGTAATTAGAAAGATAAAATTGTCATTAGCTCATGGCTCAGCTCCCCTTGGGGAGCGAGGCTCCGCAGATTGGAGGCTTTCCTAACAGCCCCAGGGATGAGCCAGAGGTACTTGTCTGAAACCCCTTCCACTTAAAGGGCAGTTCTTGGTGGGGGTGGGGGGGAGGAAAAAGCATCCCGGGGAGGCAACAAAACAGAACGAAACAAGTTAACAAGCAAATAAACCAAAACAAAACCCCACAGAACAAACAAGCCAACGAAAACAACCCAGCACTGTGGCCTGACTTTTAGAGGAGTGAATTCAACCCCAAATTCTTCGGAAGCGGAGTTGAGGCTCAAAGAGGTGGAGGTCCATACCCAGGGCGCCGAGCAGAGCGGTCCGCATCCCAGGGGCTTTTGAGAAACGGGTTTAGGGTGGGGGGAACCTGCTCATTGCTGACTCAGTTCATCTCCAAGGGATGCCAAAGCACAAAGGTCCCCCGAGGGGCGTACTCCCCAGAGTGAGGGCGGGGTAGTCCCGGGAAAGGGCACCCCGAACTTTGAATGCATTGGCTTATTCCAGGGAAGGAGGAGGTGGTCCAGAGGGGCGGGTGTGGGGTGGCAGGTCTGGCGGGTGGGCAGGGCAGCGGCCCGCCTGCGGGGGCAAGGTCTGGGTCCCGCTGGTCCCCTTTCCTGGGGGTCTGCACAGAGTTCACCTTCGGGGAGGCGCAGCCCTTTGAGAACGGGAGCCGAGCCGTTACCTGGAGCGGACAAAGCGCTTTGTGTTCTGTCCGCGTGGAACCCACGGGATTTTCCTTCTCCCCGTCGGCACTGCCGGCGGGCAGACTAGCCCAGCCCTGCCCCCGGAGGCCGCGGCCAGCTCTGCTGGGGCTGAGTCCACCCCCTAAGTGCCCCTTTCTGGTACAATCAGCGACAGAACACTTCTGAGGGGGAAGCCCTTCTGACGGGAAGGTAGGGGTGCTGGCTGGGCTGCCTACTTATGAAGGGACGAGCATCCTTCACCTCGATGCCCCAAAGGCAGGGGTGGCGGAGTGGTGGTAGGGAGACCAAACCCGTGCTCTCTTCTTGGAGCCTTTGACTCCTTGGCTGCTGTCCCACTTGGCTGCTCCCAAAGTCTGCCCTTTGTACCATCTCCTCTCCTCCCTCCATCCCAGGAGTGCTCAGGTAGTCACCCTCCTGAGACCAGCGGCACACAGAGAACAGTTATGAAGGGACCAGTCCCGTGTGGGACTTGGGACCCGGTTGTCCCCACCGAGTCTTTGGTGACAGGCTCTGGGGGAGGCTCCGCTCCTGCCCAGGACTGCGGCCCCTCAGTGGGAGGGACCCCCTATAGGAGTCAGTCCTCTGGGGCCGAGTGGCCACTGACTGTCAGCTGAGCCCAGAGGTGGGAGGGCTGTGTGTGTGTGTGTGTGTGTGTGTGTGTGTGTGTGTAGGACAGGTGGAGACTGGTCCTCGTAACTTTAGGGCTGGTGGCTCCAGAATCAGAACTGGTACTTTTGGAGGAGACCAAGTATGCATGCCCTACTTTTATTCTTTATTTCTTTTTATTCTGTAAACTTAAAATGGAATTTTCGAAGCAGCGGCGTATCTCTGCATGCCGCAGGCTGGTTTCTGTTCACATACTTGGACAAGCACCGTTTGGGGGTATTGGGCAGGCCTTTGGGGCCGCATGTTATCAAAGATAAACTTGATAATGAGACTGAGTCAAAAGACACTCCCCCACACCCCCAAAAGGCTGATGCCCAAGCTGCTTCAGCATCCATTATGGGAGAGGAAAAGTGTTTGTTTGTTTTCAGGAAAGTTATTTCTAAATCTTGCCCTTGCATTAGACCCGTACATTCCCAGGCCGGTAAATTGTCGTTCCTCCTCCCAGCCAGGTTTTACTGCTTCAAGCTCTGCGAACGAGCACATACTTTGAGTTTTATTTTGTTGTTGATTAGG
The DNA here is from genome assembly GCF_008692025.1 of Phocoena sinus. Classification (NCBI taxonomy): domain Eukaryota; kingdom Metazoa; phylum Chordata; class Mammalia; order Artiodactyla; family Phocoenidae; genus Phocoena; species Phocoena sinus. The sequence continues at coordinate 32,595,052 of NC_045783.1, read as the reverse complement.
CATGTTGTGCGTTAAAACAGCCTGGCTGTTTTAGTCACAGATTGCAGAGGCCACGGTGCACTCATCCTTCCCGGGAGCCTTCCTTAGGGTCCCTTCCCTGTATTGAACAGCTGGCCAGGGAAGACCTGCTCTGTGTGTGTGGGGGGTGTGTGTGTGTGTGTGCCGTGTACATGTGTGTGTGTGTGCTGTGTGTGTGTGTGCTGTGTGCCATGTGCATGTGTGTGTGTGCTGTGTGGGGGTGTGTGTGCCGTGTGTGTGCTCTGTGTGTGTGTGCGTGTGTGTGCTGTGTGCGTGTGTGCTCTGTGTGTGTGTGCTGTGTGGGGGTGTGTGCCGTGTGCACTGATTTTTAAAAATCCACTTACTCTTGATTCCAGTGTTGGACTTTCCCATCCTCTCCCTTAACTACTGATGAAGCACAAAACCTTTTGGTTTTTGGTTCTTTTGCTTTAAACATTATTTTAAATACACCTTAGAACAGCCATTTAGTTCTGCCTCTCCGATGGATGACTGGGTGGATTTCTCCTGCTCGGGCCGCTCGCAGGGCCCCCCAGCACAATCCAGAGAGGCCACAGATTAATAGCGCCCTACACAGTCTAGAGCTGCTCCACAGTCGGCTGTGGGTGGGGGCAAGCCGTGCGAACGCGCAGAACTCACTGCAGCCAGCTCCTGCCCGCCTGGGAGACGCTGAGGGCCAAACGTAGCTGAGCCCGGGGGCCGCCAGTCGGATCGGGGAACTCAGAGCGTCTAGACAAGGTGATGTGAGCGAACAAGGGGAATCCGGTGTTTGTATTCAGATAGTCCTGCCCTGCAGGTTGTTTGGTCAAGGTCACATTCATAGAACTTTGCAATGTGATAACTTCCACTGAAAAAAAAAATAACCCAAACAAGGAAAGCCCCAAAGCACAGTCCACACTCCCGAAGTAGATACCACGGTCCTTCCCACATTGCGGGATTTCCTTTCCGTTTTTCTCCCCATGGAAGCAAGAACCATGATGCAAAATTCTGGGTGAGTTTTTCCCTTTTGTCAGAAACACAGCCTCTGGAATCCGATCTTAAGTTCTGGCTGAAAAGCACATTTCCAGCATCCGGGCCAAAATATAGCCCCATGGTCTCCTGCTCGGGGCGTGGCTGTGGTTCTTGCTGCAGGACTCTGGATGGAGTGCGGCCCTGGGCACAAAGTAAAGGTGGGACAGGGATCTGTCAGTAAAGACTAAGGTGTACGGCCTCTGCTGCGCCTCGCAGGGACCCTGCTTGGAAGTGGGGCAGGGGTGTCGCGCATCACCTCCCTGGCGCTGGGGACCAGCTGCGTCCTGGGGGCGGCACTGGCCCTGGAGGGCTGTACAGCTCCCTTCTCATCCACCGTGGGAGGCTCTGCCTGTTTCTCTGAGCCACAGAAGTGCTCGAAGGTGAAGGAGATGCCGCCATAGGAGCCACGAAGATGGAGGGGGAGGAAGAGGATGAAGAGCCTGAGTCGGAGCGAAGGTCACTCAGCGCCCCGTCCTCCCCGGGGGTGACTGCTCCCCCCCCAGCGTGGCCGGGCATGGCCTCCACCAGTGCTGCCGAGGTGGAGGACCCTTAGAATGTGCTCGTGCTTTCCTGCATCGTGGATAAAACTCCAGGTTGTCTGATAGATGATGGAGGTGACGGTGGGACGGCGGCGGTGGTGCCAAGCCGCCTTCCCTTCTGGCGATCCCACTGGGCCGCTCTCTCCCTGCCCTTCCACGGAGCCCCCTTACCGCCTAGTAGTCTCTCCAGCATCAGCAGCATTTGGCTGGGAGGACCCGCTGGCCCTGGCCTCCGAGGCCTCCCCCTCCCCCAGGGCCTCAGCTGCCCCCGGTGGCCCCCATCCCTGCAGCACACACACCTCCTCTTCAAAGCCCTTCACAGTGTGAAAACGCCTCCAGAGGGTCTCTCCCATGTCCGGCCAAGTCCTTCCCTTGGGCAGCAGGGCTGGTGCCGTTCCCAGCCCCCACCAGCTTCTCCTGCTTCCCGCCCCTGGCAGGAGCTCGCTGCAATAGCCCTTCTGGGGAGGGGTGTTCAGGGCCTGTGGTTGGAGTTTGTGAGTCGGGCTGATATTCTTTCTTGGCTCCTGGAGAGCTGGTCGGACGGATGGGCCGTCTTTTGGGGAGTTTGGGAACAGGAAGTGGGCAGGAATCAGAGGGGGGTATTTCAAGGAGAGGGGAGAAAGAACCAGGAGCAAACAACTGGGGTAGAAGTGTTTGGTTACAAGTCAGCTTCTCCTAGGGACCCACCACATCCATCAAGCCACGACTCAGGACCCGCCCCATCCAGCCCCACATCATGTTGGTTTTCATAGTTGTACCATATTCAACAGCTCTAGTCCCCAGATTTTCAAGAAACTATGTGTCTGTTTTGGTCTCCAGGACTCGTCTTTTCTCAAGTTGCCCTATCAGGAATTCCAGAAGACCTTTAACTCCTTCCAGCCTGGTCCCTGGGCTGATCTGGGCTCCAGGGGCAGGTCCTCCCTGCGTTCCACCGCAGTCACTCAGCTCCTGTTCTCCCCTTGCCCTTCCTAGGCACGACGGTGTGTCCTCCCTGTGACAACGAGCTGAAATCTGAAGCCATAATCGAGCATCTCTGTGCCAGCGAGTTTGGTAAGAAAGCGTCCCTGGCCGCCTCCGGGAGGTTGGGCATCCCTGACTGCTCCCATTCTGCATCCGTGGTGCAGAGCCTGTTGGAGCATCTTTTTGGAGATGTGTATTCTCTCCCTCCATCCTCCCCGATGGCTGCTGTTCTCAGGCAGATGGAAGGCCAGATAGGATGGGGAACCGGCCGGTTTTTATGAAAGTCAAACTTGGCTTCTGTTCTTCCGTGTGTGGGATCACTCGGCAGGTTTGGGGGAACATTTTCGAGGAGTGGAGGGAGGCAGGCTTGGGGAGAGCTGTAGAGGAGCTGGGGGAAACCAGGCGGCTTGGGCTGGCCTCTCGGCACAGCTCTTCTTCCATCCACCCCTAGGTGTCAGCACCACTCTGCCCAGGATCTGGGAGGGGAGCCTCCATGCGCTTAGGGCATTGCCGGGGGCGGGCGGGTAGTGGGTGTGGCAGCTCTCAGGTCCTTCCAGTCCAGGAAACTGACAATCCCACAGTGAGGGGTTTTCCTTCCCCTCTTCGCAAATCACTCCGGGCTAAAAGGGAATTCTGGATGAGCACTTGCAGCCCTAGGAGAAGGGCTGGATGTGGCCCCGGGGGCTGATCTCAGGGAGCCTCTCAGGGACGGTCCCCGGTAGTCTGCCCCGCAGAAGACCGAGCTTCACACACCTTGGGAGGCTGTCCTCTGGAAAAGTAGACGTGAACTGCATCCTTTTGAAGGGCCGACTCCCTCCAGCCTGCCTCTATTTTATATGGATGCTGAGAAGTGACTGCCGCCAGGCCTGCTTTGCCAAGGACAGGTTCTCACGATTCTGGCCATTGTGTCCCCGAGGCTGGATTTCTTACAGAATTCCTCCCAGGGAAAGCATGATGGTAGGTAACGTGCGTGTTTACGTCCATCCAGGACTACCTACTCTGGGTTTTCACTAACCAAGCATAATAAAGTACGTGAAAGGGCCTCGTGCTGGCAAAGTGCCGTGTTGGAGAGCTGCACATGTGTATGTGCGCACTCGTAAGCTGAAGGAAATGGTACATGTGACAGGTGTAGTCTCAGGTATTTGTCATTGTGACTGAAGGCGGGAAGTGGCGAATTCTGACCCTTTGCCACGGAGAGCTTCTTGAGAATGCACACGTTTTTTAGTGCCTTATTTCTGCATTAAGTATCTCTCCCTGCCTTCTTGGTTCTTGGTGAATGACCGCTGGGACGATTTCGTCCCCCAAGCATTCCACTGCTTGTGTTTGAGTTACATCCTTTGTTCTGGTTGCCATTTTAAATGAACTCAGATAAATTGTAGAGGGACCTGCAGCAATGTTCCCAAACTCTGATGACCCTTCCGTCTGACGGCGGTGACACTTGCTTGTTGAGGCTCACACCCTTGCTCCATCAAGGGGAGCCCAACACCCGGCGAGGCTGGCGGGTCTCTGCGAAAGAGTCTGCGCGGCCCCAGCCTGTCCGAGTCACAAGCTTTCCTTCCGCAAACGGCGCGAGATTCCTTCCCAAAGAGGCATTTGGGCATCGAGAAAAAGGCCAGAAATAAAATCTCTCAGAAGTCCTGATGAGAAGCCTTTTGCTGCGTGATTGGGGGGGTGGGGGGGTGGCAGGAAGAATCTGCTCGGATGTGGCTGTTATCCCGAAGCATCCTTCCTTGCGGGGGGCCGGAGGCAGTGTGGATAATACTCAGGGGCCGCCTTTAGATTTCACTGACCCTCTTCCGATAGTGTAAATCACCACACTCACTTTTAGAAGTCGACTCCCTGACGTTTCAGCAACTCCAGGCAATCGTATTAGAGCCCACTCTGAAAGGTAATATATTAGCTGATGTTCTACGTTCAGATGACCTCTCCTGGGACTGCGTGTGCGGAGGACGCGACTCAGATTCAGTGTGTCCAGTCATTGACTGAGCCGCGCGTCCAGTCGGTCACTCAACATTTCTTGAGTGCAGAGCTCTGTGCTAGATACCGTGTCCTCAAATACGGACCTAGAATAGACGAAAATTTCATTAAAGAAATTTCTTCACCCCGACCAAACACGAATCCGTGATTTCCTAGAGCATCGTGGTGTCATAGAACTCACCGCCTGAAGGGGGCGCCGTGGAGACTCCAGGCGAAGGATGTTCGGCAGCCCTGAGAAGAGAATCTGCACCTTCTCGTTCAGATTCTCAGTACCCCACCAATCTGCTTTTGTTGGGGGCTTTAGTGGCAACTCGTTAAACTAGAGCCGTTCGCTAGACATGGGCTGAAGAAGCAAACCTTGGGAAAGAATTTGAGTGTGAAGGTTGACCTTTGGGTGAAGGGGAAAGGTGTGGAGGGGGCTGCGGTAAGCCTACTGGGGAGGGACATCCTCTACCCGCGGCAGTGGCTCCCTGCGTGCAGGCGCCAGGGGTGTATCTTATTTTAATAACCAGTCAGGGCCTGGGCAATCTGATTGGCTGTTTGAGACTGTGTTCCTTTCGCCGGGAGATTATCTCCTTCTTGAGTTCCTAGAACTTTTGAATTCTCCTGGATCCTCCAGGTCATCCTATCAAGTCCACTTATTTCACAAATAAGGCGTCTGACTTGCCCCACTGGAGTTCTTTTACTCGCTGTCACGCTGCCTTCCCCCCTTAAGAGAAGATGAACAGCCGCTGGGCTCCCTCCTGGAGGCATTTATCTCCTCCTTGCTTGGGTGTCCTGGACGCCAGGCTTCTTTATCTGAATGCAGGAGAGACTTTTATGGGTTTTCTGTGTGTCATGGTCTCATAAGGCAGTAAATAGGATTTTTTTTTTCCTCTCTCTCTCTCTCTCTGCAGGGGCTGAGCTCAGCTCTGCCCTTCTCGGCACCCTGGAGAATGCAGCCTTGTTGAGAAACTTGTTTCCTAGCTCAGCTCATTTCAAGTAAGGGAGGTAGTCAGCCACACTGATGCGATTCAGTTAAGAGACAAAGAAATGCAGCAGGGCAAGCTGACACACAACAGAGAAGAAAAAGAATGCTTTACTCCCTACTCCAGGGATCAAACTTTGCTTTAAGCGGCCCTGACATCCCCTGTGGGAAGACATCAGGTTGTTGGAAGGCTCCCTGGGAGCTCCAGGAACAAGGGGTGCTTTCCTTCTGGGTCAGCACGCCCTCGCCCTCTCCTGCCAGTGCATCCTCAGACCCCTGCCGCCCCCGTGGAGCTGGGCCTGCCCGGCCTATCACCGGCTCCCCGGGCGGCACATTTTTTTTTTTTAATTAATTTATTTATTTTTGGCCGTGTTGGGTCTTAGTTGCTGCGCGTGGGCTTTCTCCTAGTTGCAGTGAGCGGGGGCTACTCTTCTATGCGGTGCGTGGGCTTCTCATTGCGGTGGCTTCTCTTGTCGCGGAGCACGGGCTCTAGGCGCTTGGGCTTCAGTAGTTGTGGCACGAGGGCTCAGTAGTTGTGGCGCACGGGCTTAGTTGCTCTGCAACATGTGGGATCTTTCCGGACCAGGGCTCGACCCCGTGTCCCCTGCATTGGCAGGCGGATTCTTAACCACTGCGCCGGGCACTGTGCATTTTTAACTCTCTGGCAGGTCTGCTTGGTTCTCTCCACCCCTGCACTGTACCTCCTCAGTTCAGAGCACATATTCTGCCCCCAGCAGGGAAAAGCCTCGGTAGAAACACCTGTGGGCTGATGCTCAGGAATGCAGCTGGATCAGCCTGGATCAAGCACCAGATGTGTGACGGCCAAAAGTTAGATGGTGCAAAGTCTGTGGATTCAACATGGCGGCCAGGCTGCCTGCTGGGCTTCAATGAGAACACTGGCCCTGCTGCTTGTTTTCTCTCTGCTTTTCCTGCTCCATGACAGCAGGGTGCTGCTGTCCTCCCTTCGACGGGTCAATATATTATTTGCAAGCTGCCACACTAATAATCCTGCTGTTAACAACTCAGCACCCATAACTGTCTTGCCTTCAGCTCAGCTTATCCCAGGGATGGGGGATCTGATTTATAATGGCTGTGAGGTTAGGATCCTGCCTCTGGCCACTCTCTGTAGCTTCTGGATCTGTAAACACCCTTAAGCTTTCCTGGTAGAAATGTGTGGAATAATATACTTCTGCTAAGACAGTTCAGAGCTTCCTCTTGTACTGGCTTCTCCTTTTTTTTTTTTTTTTGAGTTCAAGTGGCCACTTCTTTAGCCCAGTATTTTCTGGTTGTGGAAAAAGATTTCTTGGCCCCTAGAAATTTTCCTTGTCTTCTGGAAGTATTTTTTTCCCCGTTTATATGTTTCCTCATAAAGAGTCAAACTGTACCCTGCAACACTAAACTGAGGAAAGAGAAAAAAATTGGCTCTCACCATTAGTGTTTGGGAGTATTTCCTAGAAGAAACATTCTCAGCGGTTTCTGGACCTTCACTAAAGTGAGCAGAGTGTTCTCACTCTGGCTCACTCTGCTTTCAAGGTGTTTTGGCTGGGCTGCTGTTTGAAGGTGCATTGTCTGATTTCTTGCAAAAAGGAGGCTCAGCCTTTCCAAACTAAACCTTGGGTTTCCTCCCACAGAGGAGGAGATGGTAGCTGCCAGCACGGTAATTGCAACATCTGTAAGCTGCTTGAGAGCAGAATCGGTCTCTGATGCCATATTTTACCTAAGGGTAAGATACCCATTGATTGTGGGATACACCATCCATCGTGGGAGATGCCCTGCCCACAGAGAAAACATACTTCACATTAAAATGTGAAGAGAATCTGTGTCTTAGAATGAACAAAACAAGGCCTGTGTGTAGTTAAATCGTCCTTGGTATGGTGTCTTATCCGCGGTAGGCATAAAATAAAAGTGCGTTGGACGTGTGTATGAATGACAGTGTGTGGGCAAGGTAGGGAGATGGAAATTCGCCTTTTTTTTTTTGAGTGGTTTAATTTCCAGTTTATTTTCTGTTAAAGTAACTACAACCTGGTTTTATGTTGCATCATCTTAAAATTCACAAAGATGAATAATATAGGAATTTTTAAATCCAAAAATATTATAATAGTACGCATCTGAGTACAAATCCTAGATTTTCTACAGTGTGCGTGGAAATGCCTTTCCTTAATGTTCACAGTTGTTAAATGGGCACAAGTACATTTATATCACAAGATTAGGTTGTATTTAAGTGAGAAAAACAATGTAAAATTATTTAATATTAAAATGTTCCCAGATGACTAGCAATTGGGATAATTTAGACTTACTTTCTAACTTATTGTATGGGTCGCCTTTTTTTGACCTTAACCATTGTATATCCTCCTTTTTCACTATTATTCCATTCCACTAGTACTTACAGAAAACCGGTGAATAGACGATATTATTCTGGCAGTAGATGCACCTTGGAGGCAAAAAGTAACAGAGCATTGGTTTTATTTTGTTTTCCAGTTTTCTTTCTTTTTATTTTTAATGAAGTATAGTTGATTTACAATGTTGTGTTAATTTTGGCTGTACAGCAAAATGATTCCGCTATATATATACATCTTTTAATATTCTTTTCCATTATGGTTTATTATAGGATATTAAATATAGCTCTCTGTGCTATACAGTAGGACCTTGTTGTTTATGGCTTTCCTTTTTTGTAAAAGGAGGAAACTTCTTTCCAAACGAGTATGTGTAACTTGTTTATTAAATTTGAGGGAAACTGCATCCCTGTTTTGGGTGACTGAGTGTATATGTTTAAAAAAAAAACAACCCTAATATCTAGAAATCTAGTTCAGTCAAAGTAAAATTAAATAGACATGGAGGAAGGAACTGTAACCTCGGGGTGGAGTTGGTAGGCTGAAAACAACTGGTTTTTATTGTCAGTGAAGGTCTCTAAAATACACAGCCCATCCCCAGATCTGGAAATAGTTGGAAGGAGCTGTATGGCATTTCCCATTCAGGGAAACACGGGGTCAGAGCTTTAGGTGCCCTGGAAATGCCACTCCCAGCTCGTGGCCTGTGGCCCATCCTAAATCCTTTGCCCGTGATGGGGGTGGCTTGTTCCGTGCAGAGACCACTGCTGAACCCTTGAGGGCCTTTGAAGCCCTCCAATGGGCTGGGTGGGTCATGGTGGCGATTCCACGGCCTCCCAGTGGAGAGCTGGGGGCCTAGCTGGGGGAATCAAGCCCTGGGCAGTTTGGGCCGAGATCCCATGGGGACCACACTGCGCTCTGAAGCCATGTTGAGGCACCGCGAGGAAAAGCTGGGAAAAGAGCCAAGTTTCCCCCTCTGGTGAGCGGTCTCTGCACATTTAATTCTCTCTTGGCTGTACCTGGCAGGAAGATTCTTAGATAAGGCAAATGTCAATAGGAACACTTTTCTTTAGCATATTTGGCCCTGAGAAAGTATATCGAACTGAGAAAGGACCCAGAAACCCAGGATCCACGGGTGGAGGCGGCTCCCCAGGAGCTGAGTTCATTTCTCCCTCTGCCCCTATACGTACGCCGGGCAACACTGGGAAATCTCAGAACCTCTCCAGGCCTCGGTTTCCCTGCGAGGTGACACTAATACCCAGCATCGGTTTTAGTGAGGAGCAGATGAGCTGGTGTAAGGAACCCAGCCCTGGGCCCCGCACACCCGTTGGACTCACTAACTGTTCATCCCGGGGGTCTTGGCAAGGACGGGTGGCCCAGCCCTCTGTTCACAGCAGACGAGGCCTCCCTTCACTAGAGGAGCAGGGTGTGCAGCTCCAAGGCTCTCAGTTGACACCTCTCCCGAGCCGAATCCTGTTTCCAGCCCTTCCCTGTCTCACATCCTGCTGGAGTCGTTGCTTTCTTTGACCCAAGACACGTGGCGGGGTGGGCGTGGGGGCATGTGACTGCTCCCTCTTTGTCGATGAGTCCAGCTCCGAAGACGTTACTCCTTGGGACGGTCAGTTGCCAGACCGCGGGGTTTGGGTGCCCTTTGACGCGCCCTCCAACCTGCCATTCCGTGATTCTCCTGTTGAGGGGCCCCGCCTCACTGCCTTCCCCTCCTTTTTAAAAAAAACTTATTGTGATGAAATATACATGACATATGATGTACCCTTTTTTTTTTGCGGTACGTGGGCCTCTCACTGCTGGGGCCCCTCCCGTTGCGGAGCACAGGCTCCGGACCCGCAGGCCCAGCGGCCATGGCTCATGGGCCCAGCCGCTCCGCGGCATGTGGGATCCTCCCTGACCGGGGCACGAACCCGTGTCCCCTGCATCGGCAGGTGGACTCTCAACCACTGCACCACCAGGGAAGCCAAGATGTGCCCTTTTAATCCTTTTTAGGTGTATAGCTCAGTGACGTTAAGCACATCCACACTGTGGTGCCGCCATCGGCACCGTCCATCTTTGGCGATTTGTCTTCGTCCCAAACTGAAACCCTGCGCCCAAACGCTAACTGCCCTTCTCCTTCCCCCCAGTTCCCAGGAACCGTCACTGTACTCTCTGTCTCTGACTTTGACTATTCCAGGTACCGCGTGTAAGTGGAAGCCTGCACTGTTTGTCCTTTTGTGTCTGGCTTATTTCACTTAGCATCATTTGATGTGTATATAAACGGTCATGGAGAAGGGAAGCCAAGGGAAGGGTTTACCCTTAAGTTCACCTCTGTTCCCTGGAGCCTTTCTGGGGGCGGGTGGAGAAGGAGGGGCGTAGAGGGTGAGCTGAGACAAGGGGGGCTGCTCGCGCATTTCTCTGGGTGCTGCTTTGCTCCTCCGTACCCCTTTGTCATTCTGAAGATCTGCTGAGCTGGATGGGACCTCAAAGATCAGCCAGTGCAGGGCGCTCGGCTTACAGATGGAGGAAAATAAGACTCAGATAAAGGAGTTAGTCATCAGATTGCCCAAGGCCACTCTCTGCCTGGCATCCCTTGCCGGGTTTGTTCCCAGCAGCTCTTAGCTGGGTAGCCAGTCTGGATTCCACACCCTTCCTCGTTCATGTCCCCTCATGCCCATCACGTTCCCATCCTGCCAGGAATGGGAGACGAGGCTCTCTGGGAAGGGGCACTGGATGCTCTCAGAGTTTGCCGGGTATAAATGGACTGATGCCTGTGCCTGACACAGGGGAAGAGCTCGGCGATCGTTGGTTTCTTTGTGGAGGGGCAGGCGGTGCTGTTGAATAGAAGGAACGTAGGCTTCAGGCCAGACAGACTTGGATGAAATCCCACCCTTATAAGCTGAGCGGCCACGAGAAAGTCTCTTAACCTCTCTGAGCCTGTCTCTATCACCTGTGGATGGTGATTCCTGTGTGACTGTGTTGGGAGGAGAATTGGGTCAGTCAGGCATGTTCAGTTCCTGGAACATGGCGCCTGCTCCAGCCATAGCCATTATTATCTCTTCTTATTGGAAAGAATTGTTTCGGGATGGAAATTGGCCTGGGTAGGAGGATGCAAGCACTAAGAAAACCAGCTTGCTTGGCACAAAATGTTAGGAAATGGAATGGAATGTCCTGGTGAATTTCTGGTTAGTAGAGGATTAAACTGGAGAAATCTTTTACAAACCCCACTGGGGAAAACTTTAAAAGGTTGATGCGGCTTCAGGGTGCTGAAGTTCACAAAACCAAAACCAAACCAAAATCAAACCAAAAGCAACCCTATAAATACCAGAAGTTAGACAGTCCGGGCTTTAGTGAAATGACATCCTAAAGTCACTGTAAAAACTGGGAGTCATCGGACGGTGATGACCGCAGAACACGTAGAGCTTGGCTTGAGTATTTGCTAATTCTAGGACATGCCCACTGAACTTTGTTCTTTTGTTTTTGAGTGATTTTTAGAAACCTTATTCCTGATATGATTTTTCTGTTCATAATTTATCGGGTCTAAGAGAGACCTTAGAGTCCTCCGTGTTGTCCCCTTCTCCCGAGCACCGTCTATGGGGCAGTTTTCACGTTTTTTCCAGCAGCTGTGATATTTGTGATGTGCACTCCCGTGAGCCAAAGAAATAGGCCATATTCAGAAGCAAGTGAGCATTTAAGTATTGGCAAATTTCTTCCAGTTTTTCAGAAATGAGCCAGAAGCTCCAATCTGTATTTATTTTTCAAAGGAGAGCAAATGGCCAAAGAGATGTCAGGCCCTCGCCCTGCCCCAGCCTGCTTGGAGCAGCCAATTAAACATGCATTAGCTTTGGAAGGCTTCTTAAAGCCCTATAGATTGCACTTGAAATCTTTGTTTAGTCTTTCAGGAACACTGTCACATGGATGATTTATCAAAGAAAGTTGTTTATCTGGCAGTAAAATAAACTCTGGGCCTGTTCAGACGAAGATTTCCCGTGAATTTCTACCAAGGTAAACACTGGTAACTGGCAGATTGCAAATTCTGTGTGAAAGCCAGACGCATACAATAAATATTTGAGCTACAGATTTGCTGTGTCAGAGGCCCGGCCTGTCACCAGCACTGTCACTCCCGCTGTGCCCCGGAGGACCTGGCCCTGCAGCCGGGCCGGTGGGCTGCCAGGCCCAAGGACTGGCAGGGCCCCTGTGTGCCGGAGCTGCCACTGCTGTGTGGGCCTCCCTGGGCTCGAGTGCCACTTAGTGTGGCACAGGGAACTTCCTGGTTCAGAGGGGACAAGCCTCAGGCCGGCTTCCCTCTGCATCACGCCGACAGCCCGTCCAAAAGTGGCCACCTTAGTTTTCTTTGCAAATAGACATTTGTTGAACCAAATTGGCAGGAGGCTGGGGCGTGTTGAATGATTTGGGAGCTGGGGCCGGGGCATGGTGGTCGGGGGTGAAATCACCTTGAAGATTCTGCCGAGCTTGAAGGATGGGGGCAGAGGGCTGAGATGCTTTCCCAGGGTCTCTGGCTCTGCTCGTTGGGGGTTGTGAGAGCTCAATTTAGGAATAAAAGGGGAAGATCCAGCCCTGTGAGGGCGGCACAGGCACGTGTGCCCAGGACCTGTCTGAGGGAGGGAGGGAATGAACGGATGAATGGTGATGATGGGATGAGAGGAAACGGAGCCTTCTAGGTCTTTCTGAGGGCGATAGTGCAGTGGCTATTTAGAGTGACTTTTCAGGGAGGGGCTGCTGAGTTATTTACTGCTTGTTCTCAGACAGCCCTGGAGTCAGGAGCTTCTGGGTCACCCTGGTCTTGGCGTCCTCATGGAAGGCTGAGTTTGAAGGTGCTTGTGGGTACCACCTCTTATTTAGGCACCATCCTGGGCCCTGGTCATCCTGATTTCCTTGGTGGGTCAGGGAGGGGAAGCGAGGACCCTAGAAGAGATGATGTCACCTGCGAGGGCTTTGGGGGTTGGGGTCAGGGCTCACGTTTGAGGATTGAGAGGAAACGGTGTTGGTCTTTCACGGCTGGAGGAGCCGTGGGTGTGTAAGGCCCGGCCGTCCTGACAGCTCCTTAGGGATTTATGTGCAGGTAATGGATGCTTACTGGCCTGTGGGTATTTAGGGGAATAAAGGAGTATTTCTTTAGGGCAGGAATTAAGGGATATCCTTTACAACAGATTCTGAAAAGATGTCTGTGAGTTGGAAAGAGATGCCGAAATAGTACTTTGGCAGAGGGGAGAAATTAGGAACCAGCTTCCCTAAACGATGCTCTCTCTCATTCAGGCGGGATAACCAAGAGGGATTTTCTTCCGTCAGCATTTTCCCCGGGACGTTTCCTTCTGGGAGTTCCTCAGACGTGCTCTCTGCTCTTTGTGAGCCCTTTGAAAATGAGTTCACACTGGTGTGTCTTTCACTGCAAATCCAGCTGGCTTCTGGAGACGGCTTTAGGGCTGAAGGAAGTCCCCACCTCCGTGGCTATGGCCGCAGAGCTAGAATCGGGGCCTGGAGTAAGCACGTGGAACCCTTCAGGCTCCACTGGGGCCTCTTGGACCCAGGTCTATGTCTGTGGCAGGGACGGCCTGTGCTCCTTCCTGTGGTCTCAGCTCCGCATCAAGTCCTGAACAGATCTGAGGGCCTGGAGGATGAGGCAGGCCGGAGCCAGGCTTGTCAGTCCCTGTTCTCTTGCTTCAGTGCCGGGTTCCAGCTCTCAGGCCTGTAGGAGGGCAGGGTCTCCCGCGGGGGTTGGATACATCCAGGGCGGCTCCCTAGAGGAGATGAAGGTTAATGGAGAAATTCAAGGAAGGCATCCTGGTGTCAGGAGGTGAGGGCTGGGAAAGGAGTTAAGACTCAAAACAAATAGTACTTAAAAAAATTTTTTTTTAATTTATTTTATTGAAGTATAGTTGGTTTACAATGTTGTATTAATTTCTGCTGGACAGCAAAGGGACTCAGTTGTACATATATATACGTTCTTTTTCATATTCCTTTCCATTATGGTTTATCACAGGATACTGAATACAGTTCCCTGTGCTCTACAGTAGGACCTTGTTGTCCATCCATTCTCTATATAATAGTTTACATCTGCTAATCCCAAACCCCCACTCCATCCCTCCCCCGGCCCCTCCCCCTTGGCAACCGCAAGTCTGTCCTCTGTGTCTGTGAGTCTGTTTCTGTTTCATGGGTACGTTCATTTGTGTCATATTTTAGATTCCACATATAAGCGAGATCATATGGTATCAAATAATACTTCTTAAGTTGACAAAACCTGATTCAGGTAAATCCGCACAGGTAGAGAAGGTCATCTGTTGGTTCAGGCAGCTGACTCGGCGTCCTGTTAGGACTCGCTTCGGCTGAAACCCAGGGACTCACGGGCTGAGTTGAGGTGTGAGGAAGGACGTGGTCTTTCTGATTCCAAGTTCCCCGCTGGTAGGATGCTGGGGCCCCAGAGGGAGCAACAGCCGGAGTGAGCAGGTGTGTTACAGGGGTGACCCAACCAGCGTGGCTGTGGGTCCGAGTCAGGGATCCTGCTGGCGGGGCATGGCTGCAGGGGGAGTGTGGCAGTCTGCCCTGGGCGACTGAGCCTACGAAGACAGTCTCTAACTTCATGTCAACTACAGCGGCTTCCACGAAAGGGAGGGGGCTGACTAGAGAGAGTCACGGCCTGGCCTTTGTTCTGAGATGCGGAGGCTCAGATGCCCACAGTGTGCCAGGTGCCAGCTAGCACCCAGCCTCTAGGGTGGCAGCTCCTTTACTCTTGGCATGCACTCGTTTAAAAACAGGCATATGACGTGTGCGTGTGTTTTCTTTTGAGAAGTCTAGCGACCGCAGAAGGTGGGCAGAGTCTTGCACAGATTTGATCCTGCAGACGATTGTGGGGCTTCTGTTGAGGACACGGCCCTGCTTATACTTTAAGCTACGTATGCTGACTTTGGGATCGACAGACATCCAGAGACAGGAGTGTTTGTACTGTTTCTTCCCAGAGCCTGGGAGGAGGGGAGTCCGCACAGTGAAAGCCAAAGAGAGCGGCTGTCTCCTCTCTGCAGGTGCTCTGCCCTTGGCGAGGAAGGTCAGACCTCAGGCAGAAGATAGCTTTTACCTGTGCACATCAGGGGAGCTTTGTAGTGGGGGCAGTTCCGTCCATCCGTTTGTGTGCAGCCTTTCAAACTGCATTCTCAGTGAGAAGGCCTGCACTGAGCTGCCTTGAGGGGGCGAGTGGCCCACGTTATCAGGTCTCCATCCAAACGTGGTGGAGGTGGAGGCGGGGGTGGTGTGTTCGGGGGGCGGGGTGTCTCTAGGTGACCTCATAGGAGGACCAGGGCACCTCACCCTCCCTCTTCCTGGAGGAGGCCAAAGCTTCATCTGGGGGCTTCCCCATGGGGCTTCTGTTCTGCCTCTCGGGACCTGGCACCCGCCAGTTCTGTGCCAGTCCATATGGTGTTCCCTGCCCTTGAGAGGGAAGTGAGTGGTTGACCCAGTCCCGCATTTGCGTTAGAGATGTCATAAATGCCGGCGGAATTGAAGGCTGTATCACGTGCAGACTCAGGAGCAGTGAGTGCGCACGACAGTGGTCGTGCAGGATGACCGGGGTGTGCTTTCTACCTTCAGAAGGCTTATGGTCTAGAGGAGACAGAGGGGAGAAAACAGGCAAGTATAAGATCACGTCATCAACGCTGAAATCCCCGTAACAGGTAAGCACTGGGGCCATGGGAGCACAGGAGAGGGAGCAGGTCTTCCTGGGGAGGGGTCGGGACAGCTCCAGAGAGGAGGCGCCTTGTGCTGTCCACTGAAGGACTGGTTGGAGTTTCTCACCAAAAAGATGGACATAAGAAGAATATTCTAAGTGGTGGACCCCTCAGAGACCAGGACACATAGGCATGACGTCATCTGTATATGGGGGAGTGGTGATTCTCTTTGTGGACGGCTTATAAGGCGTATGGGGGCGGGTATCTAGAAATGAGATTGACAGCGTAGGCAAAAGTCAGCTCAGGGCCTTGAGTGCCGTGCTGAAGAAAGGAACATTTGTCTTGTTGGCAGTGAGGGGCCAGGAGCCTATTTTAAAGTGAAGGGCTTGGCTGGAGAGCAGAGAGAGGAGGGGGGAGGGGGAGGAGGGAGAGGAGGAAGGGAGGAGGGGAGAAGAGGAAGGGGAGGAGGGACTGGGGTAGGGTGAGGATGAGGGGGGAGGGGGGGGAGGGGGAGGAAGAGGGGGAGGAGGGAGAGGAGGGGAGAAGGGGGAGGAGGAGGGAGGAGGGAGAGGAGAGGGAGGGGCTAGGGGAGGGTTAGGAGGAGGAGGAGGGGAGGAGGGGCTGGGAGGGGGAGGAGGAGAGGGAGGGGGAAGAGGAGGGAGAGGAGGAGGGAGAGGAGAGGGATGAGGGGGCTGGGGGAGGGGGAGGGAGAGGGGGAGAAGCGAGAGGAGGGGCTTGGGGAGGGGGAGGAGAGGAGGGAGGGGGGACGAAGACGGGGAGGAGGAAAACTGAAGGAGGAGGTGCTCATTCATCCAAAGCGACGATGTGCAGAGCTTCAGGTGTCAGGGGTGAGAGGTTTGGGACAGGAGGGCCTGTGGGCTCAGGGCAGCGCCGGCCGGTGCCGGGCCACCCACTGGAAGGCGCCGCTGTCGGCCGTCCTGATGAGGTCGGCACGTGGCTCGGGCAGCCGGGCAGGCCATCTGCTGCGGTCAGGGCCTCGGGAGACCTCCGTTGGGGTGCGCGGGGCAGGAGCCCGAGAGTGTCATCAGCCCACACGCGGGTCACCGCCGAGCCGGTCATTCCCGAGAGCGGCGGTCTTTAGGAGCTGAGCCGACGTAAACTGCTCACTTGCTCTCCAGACCTCGTTAGCGGCCGGGCGGGCGGCACGCTTGGCGCCTGTGGAGCCAGGCCTGTGATGGTGGGGCTGAGTCAACCCAGGGGTCTGGGGCCTCCTGGAGGGGGAGGCAAGAGGGGCTGTGGCCACACGGGGGCGGGGGGGGGAGGCCTCGGCTGGGGTGGGAGTGTGGTTTGTGTGTGTGCACACGTCTGAGTGTGTGTGGGTAGGTCTGAGCGTGCTGATCTGTGCATAGCGTGTCTGCCTGGTGAGCGTGGGTGCTAGTCACCCCTCCGGGGGCTGAGTTTCCACGGTTGAGGTCAGGGGCCTCCTCCTTTCCCCGTCGCTCCAGAGAGACGCCTTCCAGAACCCACCACCGAGTCCCCAGACTCGGGAGGGCTCTGGAGCCTGGCAGGGATTTCTGGGCAGCAGGATCGCCCAGGGCCATCTCTGCGGGTCGGCGAGCCCTCCTCCAGTCCCCGTGTTTTGTTTATTCCTCCAGATGCCAACCAGGCTGATTTTGTTAGGTTTCAGCGTTTGCAGCAAGTCCATTTAGAACTGCTGCTTCTCTGGGCGAGAGCCACCTCCTCGGCAGATTCCAGCGGTTCGCAGGGGTTGTTGTGAAGGGCATGGTGTAATCCCTGGGATATAAAAAATCCATCCGGAGAAACAGGCATGGCCTGAAGTGTCATACAGGCCTGAGTTCAAGGCCTGGTCCCACCACCTACTGAGTCAGCTTGGGCAAGCCGCTTCACTGCTCCATGACTCAGTTTACCCACCTGTACACAAAACGCAACAATAAAACAAACTTAAAAACTTCTGTGCGAGGAGATAAAGTGGGATGTGACAGACAATCGCCCCAATCCTGGAGTCCTGCGATGTGACCCAGCGCTGCCACTCGGCCAGTCAGTGACGTCTCTGAGCCTGTTTCCTTAAGCAAGTTGAAGGGGTCACCCTGGGTGACCTCTAAGGCTCCTTCCAGCTCTGAAATCTTATGATTTTGTTCCGCAAAACTCTGTGACTTGGTTTCTTGATAAATATCTTTGCTGGCACCTCCCTGCTTGCTGGGGACCTGGGTCTCGATCTCAGGCGCGTGTGGAAGCGCTGAGCAGTGAGTGGGAGGCCGTCGCGGAGGAGCTGGGTTGGGGTGCGGCTGTGGGACCCCCAGCCTGGGAGCGGCACTGGTCCACGGCAGGTCCGCATCCCCTGACGGGGCTTGGCTGGCTGCTGGGCACACCCGACCCTCAGCCCCTCTCCTGGACGTGTTCCCCCCATGCTTCCTCAGAAACCCAGGGACAGTGGGGACCCTCTCCACCTGTGCGGGGATGACAGCCTGATGGGAGACCAATTTGCAGGCACGGTGTGGGTGATTTCCAAGGAGGACTTTCCAAACCTCAGAACCGATTTTCTATTCCAGCCCCATGATTTGTCAGCCACGAGACTCTGGCCAACTCCAGTTCTCTGGGCCTCAGTTTTCTCACCTGCCAAATCGGGATAATTGTGTATACTTCTCAGAACTGGTGGATAGACCCCATGAGATTGTACCGATGTGTCCTGGAAAGGACACACTGCAAATCCACCCCAAGCCTGTGACCTTGGCCACGGTCCCACGTGCCATCTTACAGCTCTGCTGGGCAACCCCGCATGGCCGCTCTTCCCTAAAGCATTTCTAACCTAAGCCACACACTTGGCTTTCCTTAAAAAAGAAAAAATAAAATGAATGCATTTTACAGATAGACCAGATCTGAACCAGGATACTTAACGGTGATGCTTTTCTCAGAGGAGCTTCACAGTAATTTTAGAGGTTATTAAAATACACGCAGACTTCACGCCCCAGACGTCTCTGGGGTCACAAGGGGAGCAAATCTTACCTGAAGACTAAAGTTCAAAGCATTAGGTGGAGAGGACACTCAGAACGTCTGGGACGGAGACTTTGTATCAGTCTTGTCCCCAAGAGGGGCCAGTGGCCGTGGCAAGCCGGGTGCAGACAGGGCACATCTAGGAGCCTCTGTCCCTCAGTGGCAAGTGACCCGGGGCTTTTACTGACACCCTCTGCACTGGTCCTCTGCACTGATGCCGGCGTGTGGAATGAGCACCCGACATCCCTTTGGCCCGTGGTAGCCAATGGTGGGTACTTCGTGTGGGCAGCAGCTTGAAGTGTCAGCAGGTAGGTTGTGAGCCTCACACCTAGGTGCTACAGGATCAAAGTTGGGTGTTTCCCGCTTTCTCTGGGGCCTGGTGATTCTCTTGCCACTTCCTCCTTCAAACGACAAGGCTGTGTTTGCCTCTCAGGACCACAAGTGCCAGGAGGACAGTGGCTGAGAGAACTGGGACTGGCTTGTCCAGCCAAGGGAAATCGTGTGCTGTGTAGTTCAGGTAGAACCCGGCTTGCTGAGGAAACAAAACCTTGACTGACAAGGTGGTGGGGTCCCCCCTCCCCAGGGAGCCGTTCACAGACGGGATGGCCTCTTGCCTGCGGACCCGAGAGGGCTGCATCTGGCAGGAAGCAGGAGGATGACTTCTCCGGTCCTTCCAGCCCCACGGAGTCCGTGGTCCTCAGGGCACCTGCTGGCGGCACTCCTGCTGATGGCTTCCCCAGGGAGGTGGCTGTGTCGGAGGGCAAACCTTCCTTCTCGGGAGGACGTCGCCTGATTTTCCGGAGGAAGGTGGAGGGACAGCCTGTGGCCTGGTCACGTCACCCAGCAACCTGGGATGCCAGCCTCGAGTCCCCGCCCTCACCCGTAGACCCTTCAGGAGGGAAAGGCCGGCTCCGGTGTGCATAGTAGAACCTCGAAGCTGGTCTGAGTTGCGTGTCTTTGTGGCAAAGACCAGACTGCTTGGAGCTCCTGACTCCTGGGGACCGGTCCTCTGGTTGCCAGGGAGGAGGCCGACAGACCTGGAATGAAGCGCAGGCCAGGGCGGGCCTCCCTCCTGCCCTGCAGGCGGGACATCTGGTCCACCCCCCGCTCCGGGTATCAGCTTTCCTGGGGACTTAGCTTTCCCAGTTGTGTAACTGTGTGTGTGTGAGGGTGTGTGTGAGAGGCGTTGGGGGCAGCGGAGCCCGGGACCGGCTTCTCTGGAAGGACGGGGCTCCGTGGCTGGTGTGGGTTTGCTCGTGACTGACAGCTCTTCGCCTGCAGCCTTCTTTCCTTACAGACCTAATGTGTCTTCTGGCAGGTTTCCTTGTTCGAATTACTCAGGCCCCGCAGAGCACCGGTGCTTTCCTTTTCTTTTGCTCACCACCCCCATCTTGGTCCCCACTTCCCGAGCGGGTTGGGGGGGTGGAATCCGGTCTGGACCAGCTGAGAACTCTCTGTGCTCCTGCCTGGCTCCGGGGCCTTAGAATGAGGAACCCCAGCCAGAGTTGAGAAGCTTCCTGTTCCTCCCTGGGAGCCCTCAGCGTGGAAATTCCAGGGGGGCCCACACCCCAAAAAAACCCTGGCTCAGGAAACCGACACGCGGCTACTTGTGCAGTGGCCTGGAGGGTCGCTGGCGTTCACCCCGGGTCTGGCTGTCACGGGGGTGTGAGGCCTGAGAGCCCATTTCCCAGGCGGCTCTCTAACGAGGGTATGCATGGGAGTGCAGCCTGCCGTCCAAACCCCTGACTCACCCCCAAAGGCCCCCAGAGGAAGGCAGGTCTGGGACTCACGAGGACAGGCCCCAGGATGGCTCAGTAAGAGTTTCCAGGACCGGAGGGGATGGAGTGCTGGGCCGCAGCCTGCGCTGTTCTGCCTGATGGGTGGTCCTGGGTCAGAGTGAGGGGCCAGGTTCTCCTTGAATGGTGGGGGGACTGGCAGAGGGACCTCTGGCCCCGGCTTTCCTCCTCCACAGCAGCCACGTTTCTTGGAGGAAGTGACAGATGTGAGAGCAAGCCGGGGTTGTCCTGCAGCCCGGCTGCAGCTTGGTTTTCCGGTTTGGGGCATTTTGTTCTGGCCTTGGAGCAGGGGGAGGGTTGTTCGCATTCGGAGAGGAGGGAAGGGGACTGTGTGATTACATGCGGTGGGAGCCCGAGGGGCCGGGGGTTGTCTTTCTGAGACGGAGTGTGTGTTGAAGGACAGTGCTTGGGGATCGAGGCGGGGGGCAGCGGGGGTCCTGGTTCCAGCTCTTGATGAGTTGGGTCCTTGTTTCCTCTCAGCCCCTGTTCACTGATCTCTGGAAGAAGGCTTTGGCTGGATGGCCTCTTAAATCCCATGTCGCTCTCAGCATGTGCTGTGTCCTAACGTGGTGTTCCTTAAACACACACACCACGAAGCAGAACCTTTCTTCAAAGGAAATCTCACCCTGACCTTCATCACAGAAACTGGTCCACGGGGGCCTCTACGCTGGAGGAGGGGGACCTGGACCTGGGTTGGCTTGGCCACTTCCTACTCGCGGCGCGTGACTGACCCTTACTCTTTTAAGAGGTTCCTGGGCATGTGGAAGGGTGTCTGACCTCAAGAAAGAAGGTCTGTGGTTATCCGATGAGACACTCGCTGTGTACTTTCTTCCTGGACGGACATCGGGGCCTTTACCCAGTGTCCCATGGCCTGTCACCTGTGGGTATGGACGATGACATTGCCGCCCGCAGCGTGTGGCCCTGCCAACCTGCGCTTGCTGGGGTCCACCTGCTCACCAAAGGCGGGGTGCTCTCCAGGGGATGCTCTGGGGAGACTCTGCTCCAGGGCCCTCTCCTGGCTTCTGTTGGCCGCTGGCAATCCCGGCATCCCTTGACTCATGGCTCCAGTCTCCGCTCTGTCTCCACGTGGCTCTTCTCTGGTGTCTGTGTCCTTTCTTCTCTTCTTGTAAGGATATACCAGTCGTTGGGTTTGGGATCCACCAAATCCAGTGTGGCCCCATCCTAACTAATTGCATCTGCAAAGACAGCATTTACAAATAAGGTCATATTCTGAGGGTCCAGGTGCATGTGAATTTGGGGGCACGCTACTGAACTCTCCGTTACTCACTAGCTGGTGTCTTTTGGAAAACTGTAGCCTAAATCCTCTTGTCTTACAAGGTGAATGATAGTTGTACCGACTTTACCAGGTCTCTGTAAGGCCCTTAAGGATGATGCCTGACACTTGCGGTAAGGTGGACTTGGGAGGTGGCAGCAGAGGGCGGTGGTCCTCAAAGGCGTGATGGAGTCGCAGACAAAGAAAGCCGGCTTCACGCGGTGAGTACCAACGCGTGAATCGTGGAAGGCATTTGTAAGGGAGAAAAAGCCTTGTTGGTCTGGAGCACCTGGCCTGGCAGAGAAAATTCTAGATGTGAGATGGTGGCCCGCTGAGTGCCGTGTCACACACAGCAGGGCCTGGTTCCTGGTGTCCCCTGGGAAGCAGGGAGCAGCTCCAAATACAGCCAGTGGCTCTGTTGTTTATCTGCTGGGGGCAGGGGTGTTACAAGGCCGATTTCTAACGTTATAGGTGAGCTTGGGAGTAGAACCGCAGAAAACCAAGAGCCTCAGGGTGCAGTGTCTAGAGCATCGGAGGTGAGAGGACGTCTCCCCTCAGCCAAGCCAGGGAAAGTCAGTTGCAGATGTGGGGCAAGGTCGGCTCCCAAGGCATCTCTGGAACAGGTGCTAAAGGGTGGCGGGAGCGATCGTGGAGCCCCCCTCTGTGCCCCTGGCCTGCAGTGCCCCGAAACCCTCCAGCTGGATGGGTTTGCCCCAGCAGCTCATCTGAAGCGCTTTAGATAATAAGGACCCTTTAAAGATCGTTTATTTGTTGAACGTGAGGCACGAGAACGTGAGGCACAAAATCTGCGTTCACAGGAGGGAGGAACTTTGGAGAAATCGTGACTGGGGTAGATCAGAACGCCAGAGAACGGCCAGCAGCGTTGCCCAGGGGGCCTGGGTCTTGAAACCGTATCTTTCCTCACTGGCCAGCAAATGAAGTTCTTCAGAGGGTGTGTCAGCCCCTCAGGCTACCAGTAGTAATTAGTCACGCGTGCAGGCCGTGTTAAGGATGGTTTCACTGCAAACCCTCAATTTACGACAAATTGGCACTGTAGCTGTTGAGTGTACGGTGCCTATACGTCTGTCCACCAAAGATCAAAACGGGTGCTGACAGGTGACAAGGTGCCTCCTACGTAGTACCAGCTTATCTGCAATGGCCGGGTGGTGGCCGTGAGCTCGAGCATTCTGGGTCCTGAAGTGTCTGTGCTGGTGTCGGAGGTCTGATCGTAGGCCGGGTGACATTCACCTCCCACCATCCCTGGTCAGTGGCGGTGACATCAGTCCCTGATGCCTGGCGCGTGAGCAGGGCGGTGACCTCCGTTCTTGGGCAGATCCGGGGGGACCCGCCCAGCTTCCCGACTCCTCCTGCTTCGTCCCAGCTCTGGGGGGACAACTGGGGGCAAGCGAGTGTGTGGGCTCAGAGGGTCAGCCCTCTTGACCTCTGCCAGTGAAGGGCACGCCTGGCCAGATGCTGGGGAGCAGACTGAGCCAGAGCCGTCGCCCGGAACCCCGGGGTCCTGACTGTCTTCAGCAGGAAGGGGTGCACCGCACACGGGGCGTGTTGGGGCCCATTAACCAAAATCTGTCGGTTCCGGAGCCAGGAGCTTGGTAAACACGTCGGAAGCACTGGCCGCCTGAGTGGTAGGCGTGCCTTGGCAGTTGGCGCGCCGCCCCAGGATGTGGTCAGACACCTGCTGCCCAAGAAGCTCTGTCCCCGTCATCTGAGTCCTTGCCCACCCACCGGCTTCCCGAGGGGTCTCCTTTGGGCCAACTCGGCCATGGGGCGCAGCGGCTTCCGCAGCCATGGGGAAGTTTGTTTGTTGATGTATTGATTTTTGTTTCTGTCTCTTTTTAATAAGTAGTTTTCCTGGAGAAGCAGAAAAGAGCCCCAAGGGGGGCACCCCATCCTATCGCTCTGTTCCCCTCGCCCGCAGCCCCCCGGGCTCTGAGGACCCAGATCTGCCCCCTTACCTGTGTGTGGGGCTCCAGGTGGGTGGAGAGAAAGAAAGGAGACCCAGTGAAGTCAGGATCTGGAAGCAGGACTCGGGACCCCCAGCTCGGGGCTGACACCATGGGCCACGTTGCGCGCCTGCTTGCTGAGCTCGGCGGGAGCCTGGACAGTAGAGAGGAGGCCAGCTTTCAATGTATTGTATCTGTTGTTTTATACAGTTTTGAAAGGTTCCTTTCCATTAGCAAAATATTGGCTGCATTCCCTGTGCTGTATAAGACATCCTTGAGCCTATCTTCCCCCCAACAGTTTTTACCACCCCCTTCTCCATCCCCCATCATGCCCCCCCATTGGTAACCACTAGTTTGTTCCTATATATGTGAGTCTGCTTCTTTTTTGTTATATTCAGTAGTTAGCTGTATTTTTTAGATTTTTAAGTGATATCGTACAGTATTTGTCTTTCTCTGACTAATTTCACTTAGCATAATGCCCTCCAAGTCCATCCATGCCGCAAATGGCAAATTTTCATTCTTCTTCATGGCTGAGTAGTATTCCATTGTGTGTGTGTGTGTGTGTGTGTGTGTGTGTGTGTGTGTGTGTGTGTGTGTGTGTATACACCACATCTCCTTTATCCATTCATCCGGATGATTTAGATTGCTTCCATGTCTTGGCTATTGTAAATAATGATGCTATGAACATTGGGGTGTATGTATCTTTTCAACATACACAGTGTTTTTGTTTCTGTGGATATATGTCCAGGAGTAGGATGGCTGGGTCCTATGTTAGTTCTATTTTTCGTTTTTTGAGAAACCTCCATCCTGTTTTCCATAGTGGCTGCACCAATTTACATTCCCACCAACAGTGCAGGAGGGTTCCCTTTTCGAGGGGAGGCCAGCTCAGAGCTAGGACTGGGTGCCTTCAGCCATTAACTTTTCAGATTCTTGGCTTCATCCAGACCTACCTGAGGCCAAGACAGACTTCACCTTTGGGAGACCAGCATTCCTTTCCATCCTGATTGCATTACGTTGTAATCCAAGGGGATACATGTCTGTCTCTGGTGGGGCAGTGCCGGGCGGGTGGCAGGAGAACGTGTGCGCTCTTGCCGCTCCCTGGGGCTTTGGGGTGAAGCCGGGTGCCGCCCCACCTGATGGACGGGGAAGGTGTGCATGGCAGGCTGGGCTCGGGCTGATGCTCGGCGCCTCCCAGGCCAGGGTCAGGCAGGCTGCGAGGGTGCCTGGGCCTTCTGCCCTCCCTGCTCTTTATACAAAGCCTAGAAAGACTGAAAAAAAGAAACAGAAACATTCAAGTGCAGTCAGCTGGGTAGCTACGTGGCTGAGGATCTCGGATGAGCAGGAAGAAGCTTCATGGCGGGCGAGGGGTGGGCTCAGGTCTAGGACCAGCCTCTGTTTCTGCCTGTGCCATCCCGTGATGGTTAGAATGAACGATTTTGGACATAGGCTGCTTTTCTGCCCTCTTTTGAACTTGGTACCTGAGAGACATCTGTGACGAAGCAGAGAGGTACTTCCCTTTCCGAATCCTTTTATACCTCGAACGCCCTTGGGAGGGAAAGGTGGGCAGTGAGGACGCTGCCTGCCCCCAGGCCCCGTCGGCGGAGGAGGCCCTGGGACACGGGTCTCCTCTTCTGCTTATTATTCCCGGCGGCACTGACACTACCGGGCCTCGCTGTCGTCACCGCACTGAGGGAACGGGACGTAGGATGTAGGGCTGTGGCAAAGGCTCCTTCCAGCCCGATGGTTCTGTATCCACTGGACTCTGCTTCCCCAGCCAGGGCCGTGGAAGTGTGGGCAGCCCTGCGGTCAGACAGGGTGCAGACCCTCTGACCTCTGCACCTGCCTGGTAGCTTTGGCAGCCAGGAGAGGGAGAAGAAGGGCCTCCGTTGCCCTCTCCTCCGCCAGGCCACTCGTCACCACCTCCATGCCAGCCACACCTGTGAAACATGTACCTCCCCTTTACACGCGGGCCACCTGCTTGTTAGGGTGGCTACATATCCTGTTTGCTCAGGAAAGTCCCCGTTTATTCCTGTGGTCCCAGCATAAAAACAAATGGCCCTCCTTCTGTCTCCAAAGTGTCCTGGTTTGCAGGCCCAGTTGTATTCCTTTCGCTTCCCTGCCCATGACCAGGGCTTTTCCCTGCTGGCTGCCCCAGGAAACTTCAGGGGGTAGCAAGGAATTTGATTTTTTGTTTGTTTGGGAAATCCGGTCGAATGCACACAGGGTTAATCGATGTTTAATTTGGTGTCTCGTGGGCTTTCTGTGAAGACCTGCTGAACACCTGCTGGAAGAGTCATAAACTGTAAGCTGTAAACTTCTTATTTACCCAGAGTACGACAAGACTTACTTCTCTTTGGGGTAATTTTTTTTCTCACTATAAAAATTATAAAACCTGGAAAATAGTGGGAAACACAATAAAGAGCTTAGACATCAGCCGTTCTCGGAGTGCCCAGAGACAGCCGATGTTTTGGAGTGTTTCTCTCCTCTGCGTCTTTGATGTGCGCAATTCTGCATAGAGATTGCTTCCCAAATCAATTTACGTGGTAGACTTTTACACCCCTGAAATTGCTCTGCAGATTTCCTCACCCTAGGCCTTTCAAAGACGGAGATTTTTTTTTTTACTTACTGTTTCAACATATCAGTGTCCTCTTTTTTTTTTCTTTTAATTGAAGTAAAGATGATTTACAATGTTGTATTAGTTTCTGAAATGTTCTCTTAATTATAGGTACCATGCAAGGGTTTCACAGGCATACCTCTGTTAGGGACAGTGATTGGGGTTGGTTTGTTGGAGAACATTCTCTATGTGTTAGGGAAGAATTAGTGAGACCCAGCCCGCAGCGGCCACCGGCCCAGGTCTCACGCGAGGCCTGGGTCCCCTGGACCTTAGCTGAGCACTGTCCATGCTTCAGGCGGTGGATGGTGATGGCCTCACCTCCACTCCTCCTGGCACAGTGTCCCCTCGAGATCCGTGGAAGCTCGGCCAGTTTCTTGAGCCATCCTGCCTTAGCCTCCCGATCAGCAAGCCAGTTATCAGGAGGGTGTCCACCCCACAGGGTTGGTTGCTAGAGAATTCAGTGAGTTAACCTGTAAAGGCACCTACACCAGGGCCTGATCTGCCAAGTAGCCGTTGGCCGTAGTTGTTCCTGCTGAAGCAGAGGTGTGAGCGAATGATGCCCGTCTCACCAGTGAGGCTGTGAACTTCAGGGCAGACTGTGCTGTTTATATCTCTTCGTTCGCTTGTGTATCAGTGTTAGCTGAGCTCAGGGATGTGTGGGACACCCACTAGTCCAGGGACAGGGGTGGGTAGGTGGGCCAGGCCTGCAGGCTCACGGTGGGAGGGGGCTGAGAAAGCACACTCACGGGTAATTACCACCTGTGCTGAGTCCATATGCAGATGGCGGGGTGGGACCTTGAAGGTCAGGGCTGGAGAAGATCACCTTCAGGGAGAAGATGATCTGTAGCTTGGCCGGAAGGATGGGTAGGAAAAGCATAAATTTTGTCTGGAGCACACCCTCTGCTCAGAGGGATCAACTATGAGAACAGTGAAGGGCTGAGATCTGAGGTGTGCCTGCCGCCGCTTCTCAGGGGTGTGACTCATAGCTGCTTCGGGGAACTCCCAGCCGAGGGGTCAGGGCACTGCCAGGCCTCTTCTCCCATCCGTCAGATGGGATAGTGTGAAGACCTGCCTGCCGCCATGCTGGGAGATGCTTTCTGGGGGCTGTCTTTGAGTTTAGGCAACCCCACAGTCAGGGCCAGGCTCTTGTGCCATTGTGTTCTCTGTGGGCTTGGGCTGTGACCACTGTCAGCAGGGTCCCTGGGTGCCGTGAGCCGGCAAGGGCAGCCAGTGCCATCTGAGATAGAGGCTACTTTCTCTTGGATAATCTATACTGAGTTTCAAGACAGAGAAAGGAAGTACGAAGACTTAGACAGATTGCCCGTGCTGGAATGGAAATTGACATTCACTGGTCCAAATGGCTACATGAAGACCCAGAGAAGTGAAGTGATTTGTACAAGTTAGTGATGGAATCCCAACCAGGAGCTGGAGTTGGCTGATTCTGGACTTAGAGTCCTTTACTCTGAAAGATGCTGCGTCTCGCTAACAAAGCCTCGGTTTTCCTGACTTTGCAAGATTCCACCTCTGCGGGGTAGGGGCCCCAGAGACCTCAGCGATTCTGAAAATGGCACTAGAACAGCTTGCCCAAGGTCAGCTGGGTCTTGGACCTGCCCGCGCTGACTTCGGCCTGAGTTTTAATGAGTTTGGAGGGCTGCCCTGGGCTTCCAGTAAGTTTAAACACCATCCAAGAAAGCGTCCTCAGAATGCGTCACTGTGAATAACCATGGTGACAGACCAAAAAGCCCGCCCTCAAACCCTTTGGACCAGTGGTTCTCAAGTGTGGTCCCCAGACCAGCAGCATTACGTCACTTGGGAACAGGCTAGAAATGCACATTCTCAGGCCCCGTCCCATTACTGCTGAAGCAGAAGCTCTGGGGGCAGGCTGGCAATCTGCATTTTTTTTTTTTTTTTTTTTTTTTTTACGGTACGCGGGCCTCTCACTGCTGTGGCCCCCTCCCGTTGTGGAACACAGGCTCCGGACGCGCAGGCTCAGCGGCCATGGCTCACGGGCCCAGCCGCTCCGCGGCATGTGGGATCTTCCCGGCCCGGGGCACGAACCCGCGTCCCCTGCATCGGCAGGTGTACTCCCAACCACTGCGCCACCAGGGAAGCGCCCCAATCTGCATTTTAACAAGCCTTCCAGGACATCCTGAGGACCTCTCTCTGGAGCATCTCTCAGAGCCAGGGCTAGCTCATGGCTTTTCCGATTCTTGGTTCTGAAACCCACTCCCCATCGTCTTCCTTCCAAGAGACCATTGCGCACTCCAACGTGCCGTGTGGGGTGAACACTGCGGGGTGGAATGGAAAACTAGTGAGCCCTCCGGCAGGAGGACTGTTTGCCTTGGCCGGTTGGCCCGGACTTGGAGCCAAGGTTCCATTAATCCTTTTGAGTGACTTTATTTAAGCAAGTCTCCTATTCTCCTCTGCCGACTGCTTGGGGAGGCATGGGGGAGGGATGCGGTCCTTACTGGGAGGAGTGGGGCCCAAGTCCCTGCTGCCTGGGCCGCGGTGCACACGTCGTCCCGAATAAACCCACACCAGGCAGCCCTTTGGTCTCAAAGTGGGGTTTCCATTTTGCACCATTAGCTTCGATCAGTGGGGATTTAACACAATCCATGAAATCAAGTGCTTAGGCAGCGGGATTCCGATGGCTGACACCGACGCCGCCGTGCTGTGTGTGTGAGTACTTGTAAGTGGGTTGGGAGGGCATAGAGCTGCAAATTCCACCCTCCTGCCTGACCATCCCCCCACCTCCCGAAGATGTCCGGGATCCAGAAAACAGGACAATTTCAGTTAAATAATTTGTCTCAAATAAGTCACTCAGGAGCATTTTTTACATCTGCTGTTTTCTTGTAAATGAGAAAAAGAGAAAAGCTGCTTTCAATCCTTTTGTTTGTTTGTTTTGTTTTGATTTTTCTTTTTTTTTCCTTTTCTCTCTGTAGCGTCTGTCCTGTAGCCAGTAGATGCCTGTAAGTATGCAGCACGTGGTTTGTGGTCAGGGAGAGAGTCTGAGTTATTGTACCAAGCGCAAGCCCCTTTCTTTGCTAAAGGAATTAATGATGCAAACACCGGCCCCTGCTGGGAGCGGAGGTCTGTTGAGCTGCCTTTGCAGGGCCTTTGTCAGCAGGACTCATTTGGATCCCACTGCCTGCAAGCCAGCCCGTGCGGTGCCCAGACCCTCTGCTGAGTGTTGGAAGCAGCAGCAGTTTCTCCCAGCCCCGCCCTTACCCAGCGCTGTTACCAAATCTCATTTGCACAGTTGGCTTTGGGGATGGTGCTTTCTGCCTCAGGGTCGCCCACCCAAGAGATTTGTGAAAACGGGGCTGGGACGTAGAAAGCAGGTCCTCTCTGTCTGACTGCTCAGTGAGGTCTTGCTATCTGAACAGGCTCTTACACCGGGAGGCAGGGTGGGAGGAGGGGTGTAAGCTGAACCCCCAGGGCTGATGCTCCAGGCGCCCACCTGTGGGCTCTTCCTGGTCCTGGGGTCTGGGAACAGGCCACTGAGTAAAGAGTTTGTCCATCTTTCCCGGCTGCTGCACAGATCATCTGTTTGGGAGCTTCAGCCCTGTCTGCCAGAGAAAGTAATTTAGGAAAGCAAGCAAGTCAGGAGTCAGACTGTGTGGTGGGTTACCTGCCCCAGGATGATTTTTTTTTTTTTTTTTTGCGGTACACGGGCCTCTCACTGTTGCAGCCTCTCCCGTTGCGGAACACAGGCTCCGGACGCGCAGGCTCAGCGGCCATGGCTCACGGGCCCAGCCGCTCCGCGGCATGTGGGATCCTCCCAGACCGGGGCATGAACCTGCGTCCCCTGCAAAGGCAGGCAGACTCCCAACCACTGCGCCACCAGGGAAGCCCCTAGGATGATTTTTTATTAGCACCTATTGGAGATGGTATATCTGACTGCCGGTCAGTTGTCCCCAGAATCTGCTGGGACCCCATGCTTTCCTGCTCCTTTCTTGGAGGAGCTGTGGCTGGGCTGAGAGGCAGGGAGCTGTGGGCACCTCTAGCCTCGGGCAGCCTATTCAGCTGAACCAGGTTTGACGTCCCTTTGCATTCAAAGTAAATAATCCGAATTCTAACCTAATTGGTTTTTTATCTGAAAAATGATCGTCTTGACAAGCTCTATAGGCTACCCCGTGCTCCCAAATAAACAGTGGAAAAAGCAGAATTCTTAAACAAAACCCTCCCTGAGAAGCCCTAAGTAACGCCAAGCTGCTCCAGCTGAATGGGGAGTGAAGGGCCAGGAAATGTAATCTTTGTGTTTCTTTTAAGAGCTCCCATTTTGTGATTCATTGACATTTTATATACATTTCAGTTCTTTACTAGACAGCAAGCTTTTTTAAAATCTAAGTTTTTTGCTTCAGAATAAATGCAATTTAAAACGTCAAATAGTATTAAAAGGTTTTTAACAAAAAAACTGCAGGCCTCTGCCCCATGCCTTCCAACCACTAATTTCCCCAGCCCAGAGGTAATAATTTTCAGCTATTTTAGCTATTTCTTATGAGAGATAGCAAAATGGAGTAAATAAATACCATACTTAATTTTAATTTTTAATTTTGATTTTCAGACATTGCTTATTGATTTTCTATTATTATTATTATTATTGATTTTCTATTATTGAAGACAAAGATCTGTCTCACTTTTGTTTCTTAATTTTAATTTTTACACAATTTTAATTTTTAGTTAAATTCTTCGTTTTAATTTTTAGACTGAGAACTTACATTCTCAGTACATTCTCTGAGAACTTACATTCTTCATTTCTGGAAAATTTTTCTTGCATTATTTCTTTGGTATTTTCTTTCATTTGTCTTCTTGGTTTTCTCTTATTCAGATGTTGAACCTCCTGGTTGGGTTCTCTCTTTTATCTTTCTCTCTCCTATCTCCATCTCTTTGTCGTTTTGTTCGAAGCTTACCTTAAAGCACGTGTGTTGCATTCTTTATTTCTGCTCTTACCTCTTAAAACTTCAAATACTCTTGGTTCTCTGAACATTCCTTTTAACAGCATTCTGTGCTGGTTTCATGAATACAGTATCTTCCATTATCTTTGTAAACAGTTTTCTTCTGTGCCATAGCTTGTTTCTGTTATCTCTGATTTCTTTTTTTCTGTGTGTTTCGTGTGTTTTGGTCTCTCGTTCCCATTTAGAGTCTTTCCTTTAAAAGCCTGCTGATCTTGGCTGGCCGCTGGAGCTTAAGAGTAAAGCACTAAATTGGAGCTCTTTGCATGTATGCATGGCCTGTGATTTGTTGGGCCTCATTTTGGAATTTTGTTAGGGGGAGCTGTAGGTCTTCTCTTTGGGGCTACTAGTTTCTTTAGATAGAAACCCTACAGTCCTCTGACTGGGGGTATTGCTGTAGTGTTCTAAGACCTGAGGGTCTCGCTCTTCACTGTGCAGACTTTCATTTAATCCTTTGGTGTCAGGGCAGCTCCCCACTACTCCGTCCTCCTGTGAGCCTGGTGTCCGCAAGCCCAGTCTGTCTGGGTTCAAACCTTCTGTACGGAATAAACGTCTTGGCTGCAGCTGGAGTTGGTGAGGGGCAGTCATCTGGATTTATGGCCAGGCTGGTGGATCTGGGTGCCCTGATGCAGACTTCTCAGTTCCTATATTTAATACAGTCTCTGTCATCGAGTGCAGAAGCACCCAATGGCCCCAGTTCACGAGCACGTCTGGGTCCTGCCATGTGGATATGCTGCTTTCTTACCGTCAGCTCCCTCTGTTAGCAGCTGGGTTTCAGCTTTTCTTTTCTCATCAAGCCAGGACCCACCATCCATTTGCTTTCTATTATACTAAATGTGATGTCCTTGTTTCTTTACCATTTTCTTGCGTGTGTTTATAACTTTTTTTAAACTATAATTTTAGAGGGGTAGAAATGATTGTGTGCTCAATCTACTGTGTTTGGCTAGAAGTGGCCAGTGATGACCCTTCACAAACATTCCAGACGCTTGGTGGTTGTCAGGATGGAAAACCTTTTCACTTCCCATTGGTTTGGAGCTCTCTGGGAGTCTCCCTCACCCCCTGGGATTGTGGCTCCCACAGGTCGTCAACAAACCCCCCCCACACACACACTGCCAAGGCTGGCAAGCTGGTCCCACACTCATTCTTAAACTCTGCAGCATTGGGGATGAAGGAGCATTTCTTCCACTTGAAGCGCCTTCCCCCTGTGCTTTCCGAGATGCTGAGCTACCTGGTTTTCCATCCGTTCCTCTGATGACTTTGCAGGAACTCCCCAGTGGAGGTTCCTCCTTCTCTTCTCGTCTCTGTACTTTATTCTTCACTGCAACCGTTATCTGTAATCAGATGAGTCACAAAGCTGGCGACTGACTCAGCCCCTTCGGCACCTTCCCCATCTCAGGCCCTTTCTTGCGCTCCTGCAGCGATTGTCTCCACACTGTTGATCGTGTAAATGCCTGGCCCTTGGCCAACAGTGGCCTCTCGTGCAGGCTCCCTGTCTGGGTATTTGGAAGGATGGCGGCCCCATTAGCATAAGCAGGTCAGGAGAAAAAGATGGTTTTGAACAGAGTGTGCGTTTGGGATGAGTGTAACAAGCTTCCTCTGCTCATTTCAGCCTCAGAAAATGGCCAGGCTTTGCGGGGAGGCTACCAGGGGGGTATCATTTGTGGGCAAAAAATATGGTTTCGGTGACTGCAAGTGGGATGAAACTTTCAGGGTCTAACCTGAATAGAAGGGGTTATTTATTTTAAGGTTGCAGAGAAAGACCCAGACAGCCCCTAACTGTGACCTTAAGTTTTGAGTTTTCAAAGTTTCTGGTCTCTGCATCCTCGCTGGCCCTGACCAGCAAGGTGAAAGGCAGGAGTCATATCCTACTGTTGGAGGGCGTTCAGTTGCTGCTAGGAAAAAACGCAGAGAAGGGTTTTGTTTCTTGTTTTGTTTTGTCTCAGTTCAGGGTCTGGCTGTCACGGGTAGCTGCGATCAAGGGCCTGAGGCAGGTGTAGAATCATCACCCTGTGGGAGACAGGCTCGGGAGGGGGCAGAGAAGCACGGGGGCAGGGTGGGCGCAGCAGTCTGCCTGGGATTGCCCAGCACGGGCCCTCTGCATGCTCGACCGGCCAGGCCGGCAGGCAGACGGCACTCCACGCTTTACAGCCTCCAGGAGCTCAGATCCAGGTTCTGTGGCCACCCAGTTAGAACCCAGGACCTGGGACTCCAGCAGCGCCCACCCAGTCATGAGCCCAGCTGCTGCCTGCTGGGGCCGCTCCCCGCTGCCCACCAGCACCGGTTGCAGCGCAAACACAGTCCCTGGGCGAGCGAAATCCCTGGGGTCCAGGCTGTCTGCATGGTGGAGGCCGGGGGGGGGGAAAAGGAAGTGGTCAGTCTCCCCCCACCCCGTGCCAGCAGCCCCTGGGTGTATGCGGTGGGAGGCTGCACACATACCCACAAGGCAGGGGGAAGTCAACCTGGGATGGCTAATCGCCTATCCAAACATTGCTGGTAATCTGCATCCCTGAAATAAAGCCCTGAAAGGTGGAAAGATGTTAGTAATTTCTGGCCACATGTGCCTCCTTCTTCCCTACTCTCCCTACCTCAAAAAGAGAAAGGAGCCAAATGGCAAGAAGCGAAGGGTCTAATGCAGAACACATTTCCATCGTTTGCTTTTCCCTCTCCCCGCCGTGCTCCCGCCTATGTGAACGAAATTCCTTGACACGGTCATGGCAAAGGAACATTAATTTTTGATTTGAGTTGTGATTAAAAGCAACACAATCAAAAGAGGGAAATAGTTTCCACTGAAGCAATGGCATCTGAAACCCCGTCATGGTATAGCAGGAACCAGCGTGGTCTTTGGGGTCAGGGGTGGGTTCTGTAGTCCTGAGTCTCTTTTCACAAAGCGTGGCCTCGTGTTGTTCCTTAACCCGAGTCCTTCTCCTTGATCGTCGTCAGTAATAACAGCGGTTGCTGTGCATTAAGTCAGGAGAGCCTCACAGAGAGCACCTGTCCTGTGCTTGGCACACGGTGGGTTCTCCAAAAAAAATGATGGCTCACTTCTCTGCAGAAAAGAGGCTGCCCAGTTGTCCCTGGAAATGCATTCGTCCCTGCCAGTGATGTAATCGATCCCAGCGTTAGACCTTGGGTCACGTGACACGTCGGGGCACTTCTCGGAGGGTGTCTTCACCGCCTCGCCTTCCTGCAGTCCCTGGCTGCCTTCCTTGGGTCAGTCGGTTCTCGCAGTGCGGAGGGCGGGCAGAGATGGAGCCCTGATCTGCCCGGGCCTGGGCAGGGAGTCTCCTCTGGCTCAACCCCCCGGACACATTTCTAGATGAGCGAACTATAGACTGGCCCAGGTGAAGTCTTTTCTCAGGTGACCCACCAGGTACAAGGATGGTAAGCCGACAAGGGGAGCTGAGCCGGGGAGGGAGAGGGAGGGCTGCTTGGGCAGGTCTGGGCGGACGTCCCAGAGGGGTGGTCTCTGCTGGTTCCTAGTTGCGGCTTTCCCACCTGCTGGTCCCCCTGCCTCTGCCCTCAGGGTGGGAGTGGGTGCAGGAATCAAGCAAAATCAGAGGTGCTGGGCAGTGGCTGGTTCCGTGGGGCAGTAAAGAGAGGAGCTCACTGGGAAACTGTGCTCAGTGCACTCCCGTGGGCAGGGGGGCTGGACCAGCCTGCGAGGTCAGGGCTAACCATCTGCTGCTTGGGCCAGTCCCCAAAACCTCCACCACCCTTGGGAGTGAGGTCTTCCTTAAGGGCTGCGGGCCTGGGCTATTTGTTACCTGGGGCTCGGTGGCTGCAGAGCTGGAACTCCTTCTGTAAGCAAAAGGGATGGGAGTGCATTTGATTTCCTGATTTTGACATTCACTGAAGCTTTGTTCCTAGGATTTCTCCTAATTCTTGGGGTGGCCAAGGGTGTGCTTTCTAATCAGCTAAAGAATAAATAATAAAGCCTTCACTCTTGCGGTGTTCCCTTTCAACCAGGAGGAACTCTTACCATTTCGTAAGTAAAGTCATTTTGAAATGTGGGTAAACCTGGGAAGAGAGCCCGAGCCCTTTTCCCGTATTGTCTTGGTCCATTCAATCAGCACTTGACATGTCAGCTTCATTATAAAGAATTTTGCAATTCGGCCTGGACAGAACGGTGATTATAAGTGCACACTCAGTCCGTGGGTTTAGTTTAGGGTCAGTGACTCTGGGCAAGTAAACGTAACCGTTACGCCTCAGTCTTCTCATCTGTTAAATGGGGGAAATAATTGCACCTTCCTCGTGGAGGTATTAGGTTTCACTGAGGAAGTGCATGGAAAATACTCAGTGCTCTTGAGGGCATCCAGATGCTTTCCTAGTCATTAGCTACTGTTCTGTAGCTCGATTCAAGTCTTTCCTCATGGAATGTGGGTGGAAGCTTTGAGTTATTCAGAAGAGAGGGCTTGGTGATTTGGAATTCACAAGAATTCAAGGGATGGACACATCATCTGGTGACCAGAATCTAGAAATGATTTCCAACTCCTTTGGAACTCTCCAGGGCTGGCGAGGCTTCGAGGGGAGTTGACTGTTAAAAGGACGCTGTGTTTGTGTTTCTGGTGCACTTCCGATGACTAGGACGCCTCCACGCTAATTTATCCTCACCAATTAACCCCATGAAGCCAGCACTAGAGTGTGTGGTCCACACACTAACCCTGAAACACTGTTGACTCAGGCTCTGTAGAGACAAAGAGGCCGGAAGGCAGAGTTGGCAGAGGGCTGGCTTTCCCTCTCTTCGGGGAGCCGTGCTGAGAATGGAAGAAGCCCAGGTACCATGTGAGATTTAAGGAATCACCACCTGGATTTATCCATCAGGCCCTCACCAGGACTTGCTCGAATGGGTCGAGAGGTCAAAGTCGAGTTTGGTTCTGTGGGTCTACACGGTGGGTAGGATAGCCCATTAGTGGCGCCATCTAGTGGTTGATGAGTGGTGGACAGCACGTCAATGGTACCTGCTGTCTGAACGCCCTGGAGGCCCAGTGGTTGGAACCCTGGTTTCTCTGATGACAAAGTTGGACGCTGACGTCTGATGCAGTCAGCTTTCCCTTGCTGACTGCACACACACAGGTTCTGTCTGTCTTCTTTCCAGGACCCAACTGACAAAGAATTTTAGGTCCTTTGGATATTAAAAAAAACGTAAACCAATAACTTTCTCCTTAAAACAAACAAACAAACACAACTGAGGGTAAGTTTTTTCTTTGAGTGCTGATGTTGGTAGCATTGGATTATGTGGACTTGATTGGATTAGATGATCCCCTTCTTCTCTTAAAGCATTGTATGATAGTCTGAGTCCTGGAGTTTTAAAAAAGACACATGATTTGGTTTTGAACTTTTATTTGAGACTCTCACGGCATCCTGTGACAACCATTGAGATACCCTCAGATACTGCAAAACCAGGGGGCAGAATTGGTACGTGAAGGTGAGCTGAGACCTTGGTCCTTATCTATAGAACAGACAGATAGAGCCTCCCTCTTTCAGGTGATCTTTGCCTTTTATGTCTCCTGCTCTTCTGCCCACGGGTGGGTTGTGGTTTCTGATGAAAAGCCGTGTTCTAAAACTCTCTCTCTCCCTTCTCTCCTCTTCCCCTCTCTGTCCTCCCCCTCTCTAGCCCTGAGGATGAAAATCAAAGAAGTGAAAAAGGAAAATGGCGACAAGAAGATTGTTCCCAAGAAGAAGAAGCCCCTGAAGCTGGGGCCCATCAAGAAGAAGGAGTTGAAGAAGCTGGTCCTGTACCTGAAGAATGGGGCCGACTGCCCCTGTCACCAGCTGGACAACCTCAGCCACCACTTCCTCATCATGGGCCGCAAGGTCAAGAGCCAGTACCTGCTGACGGCCATCCATAAGTGGGACAAGAAAAACAAAGAATTCAAAAACTTCATGAAGAAGATGAAGAATCACGAATGTCCCACTTTCCAGTCGGTCTTTAAGTGATTCTCGTGGGGTGGGTTAGGGGGGAGCGGACACCCCTGGACCCTCAGCGGTTCACACCCCCTGCTCCTTCGAGGTGGAGGGCATCGTAATCCAGCTACTTTGCCCTTGCAGCATTTCCCAGCCCTCCCTCCATCCCTATGCTCCAGACCCCAGTATAGCCGATATTTAAAGCCGCATGCCCAGATGAGGAGACCCATTTAGATCAGGAAGCTTCTGAAGACCTACAGTGTGGAGCAGCACGTCCCCAGGGGAAGGGAGGTGCAGCATCATCGCAGTCAGAGACACAGTCACGACAAAAGAAAACGCTGCGGTAAAGAAAGGGGGTGGGCGGCAAGGGAGAGGCGGCAGCGAACCTTAGGTTCTGCCGCTCTCTGTGTCATTACAGATTGCTTATGGATCTATCAGCTAATCTACGCCTTTGGAACTAGAAAATTCGAACTGTTGGTAAGATGCACGGCTTTCAGTTCCAGAGGAGTTTCTCTTTCTGTCCGTCGTGCACAGAAACGGACACACACCACACTCAGAGGGTGACAGTGTACAGGAGAAATAGGAAGAGCAGAGGGAGGGGCCTGCATTGCTTGGCCCAGTGGCCACGTGTCAGCTCCGATAGGAACCAGCCAGTCTCAGATGCCCTGGAGGTGGTTACCGTCAGCCTCAGGTTTGATCTCACCTCCTGACCCGTGGAGGGCGGCACGGGCCTGCCTTGGTGTGACAGAGGTGATGATTCGTAGACTGAGAAGGCAACGGTGGTTTTCAAAAAACAGGGTTAAAGGAGAAAAACAGAAAAAATTGAGAACAGTCGAGCAAGTTGCTAGTCTAGGGTGAATTGTCATTGGGTAAAGAGCTCAGTATTCTAATTCCCTTGTTTGTTCATTTCACATTGTTTTAAAGCGACCAACAGACCCACTTACTTTTCAAGGTTTTAAAAAAAAGTCTCCACGGAGCATTTGAAAGGTGTGGTAAGACTGGAGTCTCTTGGTGCCTTTGAGGCAACTTTCTAGCTGAGTGGCTGTCTCTCTGAGCATTTCCAGTGGGAGGTGGATTCTCCTGGTAGTGTAGCTGTGGGTCCTCCCTCCTGAGGGGTTCTGGCTTGCCCTGGCCCGAACACAACGCTAATCAAAACTCACAGTACATCCCATTCCTGTCTTTCCTGTGCAGAAATGGATTCCTTTGAACTTGATTGCCTAGAGAGCCGAGAAATTCAGAATAGCCTGCCTGCCTGTCCTCTGCACTAAAAAAAAAAATGTTTGTTTGGCTTTGCTTTTTTCATTTCTGCAGAGGGAAAGCTAAGCTACAAGGGTCCCCGTCCAAGGAGGGAGTTTAAAAGGCAAAGCAGCTACGGTTTTCCCCCAAGGGCCCCAAGATAATTCTCAAAGCCATTGTGTTTAATGAGTGATGTACATAAACCCATTCACGGAAGCAACTTGACTCCTGTTGTTCAATGTATAGGAATTAATTTCTCCCTCAAGCCTGATTCTTAATTCTCTGTAACACCTCCAGGATTTAACGATTGTCCCTCTGGGCAAATGTTTATACCCAATCCAATGCTTCATTGGGGCTGGAAGGCGTCACCCGCATGTTCTCTGCCTGACACAGAAACAGTGGAAGATTCTGTTAACTGCCCAAAACTCCAGTCTGAAAGCCAGCCTGCCAACTTCAGAACGTTCTTGAGGGTTATCCTGATCTAATGAACCCCTGACAATTAGTGACCCATCATTTAATACTTTTTTTTTTTGGTTCTCTCTGACCTTTAATCATAAAGTGTTGGGGATCTTAAGTGATTTGCCTGTAATTTTGGATGATTTTTTAAAAATGTGTATATATATTAGTTTATTAGAGACATTCTACTTTCCTATCGTCAACTGAAATTCAGAGCAATTTCATGAGCGTATGGATCTGGGTCTTAGTCTTGACTGATTAACTCAAGCGTTCTGTGCTCATATGCCTCTGCTTGTTTGGACAGAGTGGGTCAGGCAACAAGGCCTCTGTCCAGGGTGAGGGCCTTGGGAAAGACTTTGTGTGGGCCATAGCAGTTACCCCAGGAAGGTTATAAATGGACAGGTAGGCTCTCTAAATGGGAATTCTCAGGTAGGAAGCAGTAAGAGAGTTCAAAATAAGTTGGAAATGTGAATTGCAATTGTAGAGTCCGACCACAGAGTCCCGGGACTGAGTTTCACTGTGGGCTTGGGACAGCCTTGACTATTACACATCAACCATTGCAGGGCAAAGGGAGGCTCTGGGCCCAAAGCTGCATTTGATCACAAACCTTTGTTTTTCTCAGCAAAGGATGTAACAAAAACGATGTGCAGACTCATTGGCTTTCTCATTGGTTTCCAAAAGAGGTCTGTGATTGATTGGGTCATTATTGCTAGTGCAAAGGTTGTATTCGTGAAGGTTTAAAATCATCATTCCGGGTGGAATCCAGTGAGGTCACGGGCAGAACTCAGCTAAATCTTTGAAGAATATTAGTACTTATCTTAGAAGATAGAAAGTGAGGTGAGAATTCCAAGAACACTCTATTTTTAGAGGATCCTGTGTCACACTTGGCCTTGGGTGTCGGTGAATTAGCACTGAGGGCTCCCTAAGGCACCTGGGTCTGTAAATGACAGAAACCCCATTGCCCAAACCTAGAGTCTGTCTTTCTCATCAGACTCCACGTAACTAAGGGCTTTGCTGTAACCCCGTGGGTGTGCTGGGCTCAGGCGTTCTGTCTTAGGAGAGATGCTCGTGGCGTAACGTGCTGGCTCTCCTGACCTTTCACCAGCAGATGTACAGGACACAGACGAGATTCCTGTTTCCTCTAGTTCCTCCACGTAGCACTCCTCTTATAGAGTCTAAATCTCTTACAAAAGCTTTGAATACTGTGAAAATGTTTTACATTCCATTTCATTTGTGTGTTGTTTTTTTTAACTGCATTTTACCAGATGTTTTGATGTTATCACTTATGTTAATAGTAATTCCCGTATGTGTTCATTTTATTTTCATGCCTTCCTGCCATGTATCAATATTCACTCAACTAAAATCACTCAATTAATCAACGGTAATGTGCATGGTGACTTTTTCCCGCCAGTGATGCACCATTCACCCTCCTCCACTGCACACATACCCCTCTCTTGATTTTTTTCGGGTCCCAGTTTAACAGCTTTCAAATGGTAACGGGGCATGGTGGGCCAGAGGAGTACCTGGGGTGCCCTGCAGACACCCTCACCCCATCCCACATACACCACCTGCTCCCATGAATCATTTCCAGAAGTTTCCCCCGGCTGTGTGTTTCAGATCAGAGAGAAAGTTAAATACTTGCACTCCAAGAATGTATTTTTCAACCTGCCTGCGTTTCTTTTCCATGTTTTTGGTTTCAGATGATCGTTCCCCTCCAGCCAATTCTATGTTAAAATTCCAACTAAAATCTGAAAACTCTTTGGGACCTAGAGTCCGAGACCCACATGAGCCGTAGAGGAGACCATGTCTGCCCCTTTAATTTACAGATGGGAAGCCAGATGTGAGATGGCTAGGGTTT
This sequence comes from Phocoena sinus, assembly GCF_008692025.1. Taxonomy (NCBI): domain Eukaryota; kingdom Metazoa; phylum Chordata; class Mammalia; order Artiodactyla; family Phocoenidae; genus Phocoena; species Phocoena sinus. Next base: position 32,554,566 of record NC_045783.1, on the reverse strand, counting down.
CCCAAGGAGGGTGGGGCTCCCAGGTCACTGGCGTTGCTGGCACCAGAACCCAGGGCTCCCAAGTCCCAGTCCCATGGGATCAAGGTCTGAATTACAGCTGAGCCTCCCTCTGGACCCAGACTGTGTCACTTGGCGAGCCCAAGCTCTCTGATATGAGGCTATAGGCTGCTATAGGCTTCTTGCCTATATAAGGAATTCCTCGCTGTGATTTTTAATTCTGTGAGCGATGACACTGACAATTTCAGTTCATGTCTTTCCCTGACTGACAAGGCACTTCCAAACCTCAGACAACAGAAGTGGGCAAGTACTCCAAGTGACCCCAGACCACACCTAAGCACAGAGACACCATTTTTTTTTTTTTTTTTTTTTTTTTTTTTTTTTTTTTTTTCTTTTTTAGCGTTACGCGGGCCTCTCACTGCTGTGGCCTCTCCCGTTGTGGAGCACAGGCTCCGGACGCGCAGGCTCAGCGGCCATGGCTCACGGGCCCAGCCGCTCCGCGGCATATGGGATCCTCCCGGACCGGGGCACGAACCCGCGTCCCCTGCATCGGCAGGCGGACTCTCAACCACTGCGCCACCAGGGAAGCCCCAGAGAGACACCATTTTTAAGGCGTGGTATGAGGACTTGTAAAAATTCCACTAAGTCGTGCTCTGGTATCAAAAGATTTTCCCATACTAGTGGACCTGTACCTGGAATGCCAGCCCAGCCAAGGAAAATACTGGCATCTCCTTTTTATTCCTCTGTGGTTAATAAGAAGGAAAATCTCTTTTAGGCTGGGCGTGGATATCATTGTCACCCCACTGAACCCTACCACCGCGACCCATGTGTTCCCGAGAGTGCTCTTTTGCATTTTTAAAAATCCAATCAGTAGAACTGAGTCACTTTGCTGTATCGCAGAGACCGGCACAGCATTGTAAATCAACTCTACTTCATTAAAAAATTAAAATTAAAAAGTTGAATTATCAAAAAAAAAATCAAATCACCAAAAAGATGATGAAGTGTGTTCAAAGGCATCCTGGCTTCAGCAGCTGGCGTCACCCTGGAGTTTGGGTTGTTCCAAGTGTCAGGACTGCCAGAGCCTCGTGACTAAGAGAGGATTGGCAGGGCTGAGAACAGCAGCCTTACCCTCAGGCTCCATAGCACTCACACCTCTTGAAGGAATTGTACAGGTGCTCTCCAACTCCGGGGCAGAAAGAGATCAGGGTCACAATGTTATCCAAGTTAGGTGGGTCTTATTTCCAAGGCAACAACGGATCCAGAAGTACTAGCAATTCACTTTCTCTCTGGAGGAAGAGAAATCGGTACCAACCATCCAATAGTACTTAAAGGAAATAGGGAGGCTCATTTTAGCATGTGTCACCGAGGGGAGCTTACTAACGTGCAGTTTCTGTCTTCCACTCCCAGAGATTTAGATTCGGGAGGTTTGCCATGGGGCCCTAGAATCTCAGCTTTGAGCTAGTGCTCTAGGTTTTCCAGATGCCAAAGTCCTCTGGATCTTACTTTGCATGACATCCTAGTAGGACATACGTGGTGGCTTGGGAATGAGAGGCAGACGATTATTTTGGTATCTCTTTTCCCTACTCACACACTTCATATTGCTGCAGCCCTTTCTGAAGTTCTGTGAGTTATTCTTAACTAGGTATTAATTAACAGAGGTAAGTTAGATACATGAGGGAGGGGATGAACCTCTTTACTGCCAGGTACATCCTGCTCTCCAAGGAGTACTTCTCAACCTCTAATATGCATATAAGTCACCTGGAGAACGAGTTAAAATGCAAGTTCTGATTGGATAGATCTGAGGGCGGGTTGGAATTCTGCATTTCTGATTGGCTCCCGGGTGAGGGGCGGAGCGGGCGCTGCCGGTCCTCAGAGGCTCTAAGCGGCACATAGAAGAAGGGCTGCCCGCTCAGCAGTGTCCTGGCTCCCTGCGCTACTAATGTCACCTCTGGGTCCCCACGCAGCGCCCATCTCCTCGGAACTCAAAATATGAACCATGCTTTGGGGTGGAGAGAAAATCAAACTGTGGGAGAGTCGCAGTTCGAAACCCAAAGCTGGGGGCCCATCCTCTCCATCCACTCGTTAGGGTTCTTTGTCCTAGCTCTCCAGGGTTGATTCTTCCCCAGACTCCTTTCCCTTTTTTTTTTCTTCCTCAGCAAACTATTAGCCATCCAGACCTGTCCTGTCCAGGTCTGCCTCTGGACCTCCCCGCCATCCCTCCCCCCAGCCCCGCCCACTGGGGGGCCTTGGAGTTCACCTCTCGATGGTGTTCCCCTCCACCGCCAAACAGAATCAGAATCTGACAACAGGACGGGGGCTTTTCATGTTCCGATGTTCACATCTGGGCAGCTTCAAGCTCAGGTTATGGGAGAGGCCACGAAAAGAGGGGTGGCGGGGGGGAATGAAGTATTTGGAGGGGAAATCCCACCTCTTTGATAAATTAAGCACAGCCTGCCGAGCAAGGCTGCTTTACCCGGGGAACAGGCGTGAGGAATTTCTGTCAGCAAAGGCCGAGGAAGGCTGCTCTTTGTAGGTTTGGAGAAGACGGGAGCCAGAACAAGCTCCGAATAGCACCCGAGAGTGCCTGTGTCCTTATAGGTCTGTGGACTATTTAGATAAGCGGGAGCTGTACTTAATCACGGAGAGAGCTGTTTGCTTAAATAAAGGGAGGGAAGGTTGCATGTGTATGTTTAAGGAGAGACAGAGGAGATGGGAGGTAGGAGAAAGGATCCAGCAATTTTTCCACAGCTGAAACCCCACCACGTGCCTTTAATTAGGATGACCTTCCCATCACCTGAGCACCAGAGTTGGTGGATAGGGCGGGGGCGAAGGATTCGGAATTCTCACGGTCCTGTCCTCGGCATTTCAGCTAAGCTCTGCTGTAGGCATCCATGAGATGCAAGGAATGGTTTTACCTTCTCTCTTCCCTGGATTTCCTGAGTCCTGGGCCCTGAAACTGAGCACACTGCAGAAGCCTGTCCATCAGCTAGCCAGGTGGGATCCTGGGCTAGGGCTGCTCTGAGATTCCTTGGATGTCAGGACTTAGAGATAATAAAGCCATCAAACCCCAGAAGTGCACATTTGATTTCCTTTCAAAAAAAAAAAAAAAAGAGAGAGAGAGAATTAGAAAAGAAGAGATGCTGCTGAAGTGTTTTGTACATGATCTCACCTCTGTTGCACTTTTTAATAATTCACACCAGCATCACCGTCACTATTTGTACCTGGGAATGGATTGGGGGTGGGAGGTGCTTTAAGGGCCTCGGTTTCCAGTTTTGCTGTTGAGTCCTCTGGAGAGTTTGTAACGACCAGATCTGGGTAATTTTGCCTCTTTGCCTAGAAGATTTAGCCCATCAGCTGAAGGAATAAAGGCATTGCATGCCAAAACCCAAGTGTGTGTTTCACAGTGTGACCCAGAGACAGCCAGGGTGGGTTCCACAGAACTGACTGGATTCCTGGGGGGTCAGCACTCCCTCCAGAGGCTGGCAGCTGAGACCACGGGGAATCCAAGTCTGGCTGCCCATCCCGCAGGTTACTCAGTGACTTCTAGCAACAGTGGCTCCCCTCTGGCAAGCAAATCAGGCCCTGACCTGGGCCAGGCCTGGGGGAGGCCTCAAGGCCCCTGCAGAGAAGGAAGAGGCGTGGGAAGACGCAGCGTGGAGCCGGCTAGAGGAAAATTGCACCCCAGTCTGTAAATGACAATTAATGTCAGCAGGAAGCCTCTCTAGCTCTGCCCCTGACTTGCCAACCACTGTCACAGCTAAACTCTCCGAGCCCTCTCCTAATTCTCCAGAGCTGACTCCTTACTTTTGGATGTCTCCTCTCTTCAGGCTGTTTACGATGTGGAGGCTGGAGAGGGGTGATGAAGGCGTCCCACGATGTAGGGACAGTTGAGATGGACAGCTGGACCCAGAGACTTACTTTTATTTCCGTTTAGTGAGTTGGAAGGAAAAGAACTCACCTTTAAAACCCTAAGAACTAGCTCGACTGTGCTGTGACTCTTGATGAAAAAAAGGACAGCTCGTGGTCAGTTAGGCTCCTAGCAAAATATTTGCGTCCTAGACCCTGCTTGCTGTGATCCAACCTCCAAGCCTGAGCTCTGCACTGGGGACCATTCGTCTCGGGTCTGAACGCTTCCAATCAGGGCTCCACTGAACCTACAGCAGGTCCAGGAAAATCCTCCCCTCTTTTCTGACTCACTGCTTCCTCCCGACCTGGTGGATGGAAACGTGTTTGTTCAGGAGAAGTGGTTTCAACTGCAGGGGAAAGAGATCCAGTTTTAAATCAAGTCAAATGAAATTCATGTTTCAGAAGCCCCCCACCACACACACAGAGTCACACACGTGCCTGAGGACAGTCACAGCTCCGCCCCAGGAGGACCGTTTTTCTCAAAGTGCAAACAGCTCCGGGTCTCAATTTGTTGCTCTCATTTTTATAATCACTGTTATGTGTTGGGATGATTGTGAGTGGCGCTGGGAATGTTTGTTCTCATGTAATTGCTTGTTTCCTACTGAAATTTCCATGTCAGACTCTTTCATTGTTCTCATTATCACTTGCCTCCTATTCTACCTGCCTGCCCCTCGGGGAGGCCATCACGGGCGGGCACGCGGTGGGAATTGTTGGTATCCATCATGAAGCCGGGGTCCCCCACCCCTCCCCAGGCAGGCCGTCAGGCAACTGTCACCCACCAGCACAGGAATTCAAGGCTGTGAGCCCCTGCTCTGTCCTGACCATCTGGGGTCCTGGGTGCTGAGACAAACCTGGGGACAAGGGAGATGTGACAAGGGCCTGGCCCGCCACCTGATTTGGAGTTAGGCTAAATGCACCCCGACCAAGTATTTCAGAGGAATGTGACCCCTGTGTTTCTCACTGTGTGCTTAACTCATTAAAATGTTGATTTACAAGGGGTGGGTGATATCCAAACAAACCTCTGGGCCTCTATTCCAAGCCAACCATTTTTTTTCCTTATGACTTTTTGTGAGGAGGGTAGGTGGGAAAAAGGAATCAAGGATCTTCACTTTGAACCGGGAAGCGACGTTCCATTAGGCATGAAACTTGACCGAGGGGCAAGAATGCCGACCTTTGGAACCCCCCGATTCTCTAGTGGAAAAGCCAGGCGTCTCTAGACCTGATCAGAACCACCTGGACTTGCTCACGGCCCAGTGACTGTCTAGGCAGCATAAAGCATTTGAACTTGACCTGTGCTGGAAACGAGCCAGAGTCCATGAAAAGAGAGGCCAGCGTCTGTTCATGGGATAAACGCTTAACCGCAAGAGCGTTCGAAATTCCGGGATGAACGTTTCACACTTTTCTCTTCTTCACCTGAAATTCCAGCCACCACCTCCCATGGACCACTAATTTACTCCTTCGAAAAGCCCAACCCTTCCAGGAATTTAGGGTGCATTTTCTTATGGATTACTCATAAAGCCTGTTTGGAATGGGGCAAAAGGAGGATGACATTATACATTTAGCCAATGGAGAGGTTGTGAAGAAAAGGGAACCCTCCTACACTGTTGGTGGGAATGTAAATTGGTGCAGCCACTATGGAAAACAGTATAAAGGTTCCTTAAAAAACTAAAAATAGAGTTACCATACGATCCAGCAATTCCACTCCTGGGCATATATCTGGAGAAAACTCTAATTCAGAAAGATACATGCACCCCAATGTTCATAGAGGCACTATTTACAATAGCCAAGACATGGAAGCAGCTTAAATGTCCATTGACAGATGAATGGATAAAGAAGATGTGGTATATATATGTATATGGATATTACTCAGCCATAAAAAAGCATGAAATAATGCCATTTTCAGCAACATAGATGGACTTAGAGATTAGCATACTAAGTCAGACAGACCAAGGCAAATGTGAATGCTACCACTTATTTGTGGAATCTAAAATATGATACAAATGAACCTATTTACGAAATAGAAGCGGACTCACAGACACAGAAAACAAACTTATGGTTACCAAAGGGGAAACGGGGTGGGGGAAGGATAAATTAGGAGTATGGGATTAGCAGATACAAGCTACTATATATAAAAGAGATAAACAACAAAAGTCCCAGTGTATTCAATATCCTGTAATAAACCATAATGGAAAAGAATATGAAGAATATATATGTATATGTGTGTGCATATATATATATATAACTGAATCACCCTGTTGTACAGCAGAAACTAACACAGCATTGTAAATCAGCTATGGTTCAGTAAAAAGAATTCAGCTGGGAGTGCCTTCTTGGGCCACCCAAACTTCTTTAGAAAGCTATGTGCTTTTGTCCATTTCTCATTTCTTTCAGCAGAGGAACTTAAAAACTATTACCCGGGGCTTCCCTGGTGGCACAGTGGTTGAGAGTCCGCCTGCCGATGCAGGGGACACGAGTTTGTGACCCAGTCCGGGAAGATCCCACATGCTGCGGAGCAGCTGGGCCCGTGAGCCATGGCCGCTGAGCCTGCGCGTCCGGAGCCTGTGCTCCGCAACGGGAGAGGCCACAACAGTGAGAGGCCCGCGTACTGCAGAAAAACACAACAACAACAACAACAAAAAACAATTACCCGTGAACTGGTGTGCAGAGAACACATCTCTTTGCAGGGTGTGGATGTGTATGGAAGGCGCATGTGTGTGTGAGTGTCAGAGCGTGCAGGAGCTGAGGTTGGGACGTGTGTGCTTGCCTTGGTGTTGGTGTCTGTGTGTGTAACGTGGCTCTACTACCGGACTGCGGGCGGGAGGTGGTCCCCTCCTCACAGGCCCCTCTCCTTTGAGTACTCACCACGCCTGATATATAATGGAACGTTAAGTGGTGTGGTGACAAGTCTCTCTCATATGGGTCTCTCTTGTTCCTGGGATGTCTTTTAATCCCTTCAACCTGTTTGTAGCACATGAGGTCTAATACTAACGTAATATACATTATACCATGCATTACACATGGTAATGAGTTATACCTGCATTATACCTGTGTGATACTAGTTTTGGGTCACCCCCCTCCACTGCCTTGCACATGGCCTGTACTCAGGTAACTTGTCCACATGGGTAACTTGTTTTTATGGTTAAGAAACAAGAGGGATGGGTGGAAACAATGGGACTTCCGAATCTGCTGATGGGGGCATGTGTGAGACCTCCCAGGAGGGAGGAAAGTGAGTGGAAGGGTGAAGAGGGTGGGCAGTGTGGCAGTAGCTTTGCTGTCCCTGCCCTGGAGCCCTTCCTCACCTCCTGTGGCACCATTGGGTTGAAAGTGTCTTCAATTAAACTAGCTTTGCTTTTTCCATTATGAGAGGAAGGTGGTGAGTTCGTGGCAGTAGACTGGAATGTATTAAAGTTTGGTCTGGCCTCACAGAAGGTGACCTTCAGCTGCTGGCGTACCAAGGGAATTAGGGAAAGCTGGCTTTCCAGTATTTCTTTGGCAGAGGACTCAGCAACTGACACGGATCAGAGTTAGGACTCATAAAGCACAGAGCCAAGACCTGAATGCTCAGCGCTTTCTTCTAAGATGCTTTCAGCTCCTTATCTTTCAGAGCAGTTAAATGTTCGCATTCACTCCCCTGGGGACCCTTTATTGATTTTTAGGGTGGTCCCGTCAGATGCAAGTCATGAAGATCTGAACTGGCCAGAAAACCTGGGATATTTTCTCCTAAATAAGTGGCTCATTTTGGATCTTGTATGTGAAGTTAATTCTTTAAGATTCCTTGCTGTACGACGGGAAAATGTGTACCCAGAAGGCAGGGACAAAATAACACCCAGCGTCGAAACAAAACCCCACCAGCAACAACAAAACAAAGAAGCCAAAACCCAAACCCCTAAGTTTAGCATAGGTCTGGAAAAAAAAAAAAAAAAAAAAAAAAGATTTCTTATAACCTCATACAAACTCTGACTCGGAAAGTAACAGAAAGGGAAGGTCAGCTCCTGTCTTGGTCCACACTTGCTCATTGTGGCCACTGAGATCCAGGGCACCCATTATCAGCACAGCGTTTTATCTTGTTCTCTCACTTAAAGGCATCTTGAGAAGAGCCATGGTATTGAAATTGGTTAAAATACTCTTCTTACAGGAAACAAAAGAAAAAAATGGATGAATTGTATTACATCAAAATTAAAAACTTCTGTGCATCAAAGGACACAATCAGAAGAGTGAAAAGGCAACCCATGCAATGGAAGAATTTGCAAATCATGCACGTGATAAGGTTTTAAGACGCAGAATGTATAAAGAACACATACAACTCAACAACAACAACATAAAGAACTTGAGTAAGAAATGGGCAAGGGACTTGAATAAGCATGTCTCTGAAGAAGATATACAAATAAGCACATGCAAAGATTCTCAACATCACTAGTCATTAGGGAAATTCAAATCAAAACCACAGCAAGATACCACCTCACATCCATTAGAATAGCTACTATCAAAGCACAGAAAATAACAAGCATTGGCGAGGATGTGGAGAAATTGGAACCTTTGTGCACCGCTAGAGAGAGGGAACCATAGCACAGCCGCTGTGGGAAATAATATGGCAGTTCCTCAAAAAATGAAAAATAGAATTACCATGTGATCCATGCAATTTCACTTCTGGGTATGTACTCAAAAGAGCAAGAGGCTGGATTTCCCTGGTGGCTCAGTGGTTGAGAGTCCGCCTGCCGATGCAGGGGACGCGGGTTCGTGCCCCGGTCCGGGAAGATCCCACACGCCACGGAGCGGCTGGGCCAGTGAGCCATGGCCGCTGAGCCTGCGCGTCCGGAGCCTGTGCTCCGCGATGGGAGAGGCCACAACAGTGAGAGGCCCGCATACCGCAAACAAACAAACAAAAAAAGCCAGTCACAAAAAGAAAAGTACTGTGTGATTCCACTTAGGTGAGGTCCCTAGAATAGTCAAGTTCATAGAGACAGAAAGTAGAATGGTGCTTGCCAGGGGCTGGAGGCGGGGAAAATAGAGAGTTGTTTCATGGGCACAGAGTTCAAGTCTGTGAGATGAAAAGGGAACAATGTGAATGTACTTAACACTACTGAGCTCTACACTTCAAAATGGTTAAGATGGTAAATTTTGGGCATAGACTGGTGGTTGCCAAGGGGGAGGAGGGGAGGGAAAGATTGGGAGTTTGGGATTAGTAGATACAAACTATTATATATAGAACAGATAAACAACAAAGTCCTACTGTAGAGCACTGGGAACTATATTCAGTATCCTGTGATAAACCATAATGGAAAAGAATATGAAAAAGAACGTATACATATGTATAACAGAGTCACTTTGCTGTACAGCAGAAACTAACACAACATTGTAAATCAACTATACTTCAATAAAAGATAAAGTTTTTAAAAAGTTGGTCAATTTTGGCATGTGTAATTACCACAATTAAAAATAATTTTTAAAAATACTGTTCCATCTCTCCTGGGCATTTCCGGGACAAAATAGGGTTTCCAGAGCCCAGGACAATGTGAGTTGGAAGCTACGGGTGCAGCAGACCCTTATTTCTGAGCTCCTTGTGCAATTTCGTGACCTCCGTAATGGAAAAAACCTCAGGGGTGCTTTTTGCACTTCCTCTGCTCACCACACTGGGGATTACAAGAGGAAACCAGCTTCGCCCAAAGCAAAAGTGAGCAGAATTCTCTGAGGGGCGAGATTCTCCAACCCGGGCAGGCAAGCTCCTCAACCGTCCCTCCACACAGGCATGCACGCTCACAGGCACACACTTTCCAGCCAGCTCAGCAGATGTCCTGTGTGAAATGACACCATTTCCCAGTGCCCCTGCTGGGCTGGAGTGGAACCCTGAGCTCGCCCCGCCCCCCGGGCCCCCAGGACTTGTACTGGGAGGAGAAAGGGGATGGGGCTGCTTTGGGCTTTGCTGAGAAGCTCATGGCTTCACCTGTGTGGCCCTGCTCCTTGCTGGTGTGAGAAGACGGAGTTTGGACCAAAAGCCCCAACTCAGAGGGAACATGTATCCAAGCAACAGTATCCATCAATCCACGAGGCTCTGCAAACATTATTCCCTATTTGCCTTCTCTTCCCCCCAACCCCGGCTTTTAAGATTTCTTTATTTTCCTTTCTTGCTGCTCATTCTTTTCTTTTCCATTCTCTTTCTTTCATCATCTTCCATTTTTAAAATTGAAGTAGAGTTGATTTACAATGCTGCGTTAGTTTCAGGTGTACAGCAAAGTGATTCAGTTATACACACACACACACGTATAGATATTCTTTTTCAGATCCTTTCCCTTTGTAGGTTATTCCAGGATATTGTATATAGTTCCCTGTGCTATACAGTAGGTCCTTTCTGTTTATCTATTTTATATATAGTCGTGTTTATCTGTTTATCCCACACTCCTAATTTATCCCTCGCCTTTCCCCTTTGGTAACCATAAGTTTGCTTTCTATGTCTGAATCATCTTCCATTTTTACATGTTTGGCTTTTTTAGATTCCACATTTCAGTGATATTATACAGTATTTGTCTTTCTCTGTGTGACTTAATTAACATAATGTTCTCTCAGTCCATCCCTGCTGTGTGTGTTGGGAGCGATAGCACAGAGGTTTAAGGGTACAAAGTTGCAACAAGCAGTGAATAGCCCTAGAGACCTAATGCCCAGTATAGCGAATACAGACAAAAGTGTCGTGTTATAATCATCAAACTTTCTGAAAGACTAGATCCAAATTGTTCCACCCACTAAAAAGAAACTATAATTATGTGGCATGATTGTGGTGTTAATTATTGCTATGATGGCAATCATATTACAATATATACATGTATCAAGTCAACATGTCATATGCATGAAATTTATACAGTGTTACAGGTCAAATATATTTCAATAAAAATATTCAAAGTCACAAAAACTCATCTTTCCTCATAGCTCTGCCTCCGGCCCCTCCTCCACCCTCAATCTTCCTACCTGTTTTCCGAGCTCTCCCCTTGCTTTCTCAGCTCCCCTTCATAGCCAGATACAATCCTTGGCTCGGGGACTTGTGTTTTGAGGCGGGATGCAGCAGGGACTCTCCCGCAGGCTGGATCACACTCGGGGACTCTGTCCCCGCTGTACCAGGTCAGGCAGCCTCCTTTACAGAGGCTGCCCTGCTCCCCACGCTTCTCAGCCAGCCAGTTCACACTGCCTTTGACTTGAGGGCATCCAAGCTTGCTGTGCAGCAGGGTCATCACGGCAGAGTTGAGGGGATGGCAGCCTCACTGAGGGACAGGAGGGGCGTGGTCCGTTCCTGTAGGGATGAAATGTGGCACGTTTTGCCTGCGTGCTGTCCTTGGATGCAGGAAAAAAAAACAAGCCATGATGGTTTTCCAGCCCAGGTGGCACATTCCTCCCATGGTCCATCACCCTGTAATCAAGACTTGTGCTTGCCGTGCACGCAAGGCTCTAAACAAAAGTGCTTCCCTTCACACACAGCTGACCCATCTTCCATCTGTCAGATTTGCTTCCCCAGCTTGGGACAACTGGCTTTGGGCTGTGACACCCTGCTGGGCAGGGAGAGGCCTGAGTGAGATGAAAGGAAACGTCCTGCTTGACTGAGGCAGGGGACAGCTGGTGGCCTCATTTTCTGAAGAGCATTGAGAGGCACAGAGCCCTTCAAAAGGGTCCCCTTAGCAATCAACGACTTTTCTTAGTGCTGTTGGGATTTCCCTGGCCAGGGGCCTTCAGGGCCTGGACATTCTTGGCCCTCAAGGTTAGGAAGAACAGACAAACAACCATTTCTCTCTGCCCGGCCTGCTCCATCCAGACTGTGGGAGACAGTTCTGTTGTTGCCAGTCACTGATAAAAGCCAACTTTCTCGGGTAACCACTGGCATGGAGGCAATTCACTATTTGCCTTTATGAAGGCCGCAAAGATCAAGCAGAAATGAATCCTTCCCCCAAGTATCCTATGGTCTCCTAGGGAAGGGAAGACATGGACTTGACCACAGTGCTACGTAGAAAGTGAAGCACCAGATCAGAGAGGCCTCAGAGCAATGCTATCCAGAAGGATGGGGAAAGGAGGGCAGGTGGCATTGACATTGGGCCCCAGAGAATAGTGACGATGGGATATGCCGAGTCAAGAAGAGGGTGTCCCACGCAGAGGGAACCGCACGAACATTGAGAGAGAGAATCAGGGCACGGAGCTGATGCCGCGGGACCCACCCACGCTCTGGAGATGGATCTAATCAGAAGTTGCTTCAAGGAGCCTGGAGAGGCCATCAGGGAGGAGGACAGACATAGCCTGGCTCTGTCCAAGGCTGCTTGAGAAGTGAGTGGCTGCCATTGAACTGATCCGGCTAGTGCTATTCAAGAGCACGACCATGGAGGGCTGTCACTATACACGTGAAATATGAAATGCGTGCAGAAATCGCTATTTGATGGAGTGAATGCATGTCGAATCTAATGATACGAATGTTGAACTTGGATTTTGTATGCTTTGCTTTTATTCAATTTTTTCCTAACAATTTGTTTTTATTGTATCTTACAATATATAGAGTTCTTGGACAGACTGGAAAGAAAAACCTCACGAGTCTTTCATGACAGAGAGTTGGGGGAGCAGTCCCTTCACTTACCGCTGTGGTCTTTCCTGAAACAGACCCCATTCTCCCTCACACTGTTTGCTGGGGTCTGTCATGTGAAGCCCAGTCTCTTTCCTCTCTCCAGATGGACCACACGTGGCACCTGCTGTGTCTGCATAGCCATGTGAAGCCCACACAGTGGGGCAGGACACGAGTCTAAAGTGTCCACGACGGGAGTGGGCACTCTGGGTGGTAAGGTAGATCTGGACCCTGGTTCGGCCACAGCAAGGCCACCATCATGGGCTCAGGGGAAGCCCGGCAGCAGCTGGCCTTTGTCTTTGACCTTTGGAGCCCCATCTCTTTTCCTATAAACTATTTTCACATGTTTAGTATTTGTACCTGGTTTATTCCATGAACTGAACTTGGCCTGAAATGAGGAAACAGTACTCCCTTTTCCAGCTATTGCTTTTCCCACCTGCTGGGTTGGATCCCGATTCTGAGAACTCATGCAGCTTCCATAGTTTTCTGGTCCTTGCAGGTACTAAGGAGGAATCTCGTTTTCATGGAACAAAGAGTCCAGACTACCTAAAATTTTAAGTTCTTATTCAGGTTTGACTTCTCCCTCCCTCCCCGCTCCAGCCTCTGAAACCTACAGGGGAGAAAGGGGAGGTGGTCTCTTCCTCCCCTTGTCCTGCACCCCCCTGCCCTGGGAGCCCAGTGGGAGAAGTTCTTATTCTTCTAGCATGTAGTAGTCTGGACTAGAGGCCACCTAATTTGGATGGTGCCCCAAACTAGACGCTTTCTCTCATGGTTTTTAAAATATTTTTTTATAAATTATTGGAAATCCTCCCTCCCTGCCCCGCTCCCCACCCCATAGAGATACCTCGATATCTCATCTTCCAGCTGACAATCCCAGAGCTGTCTGCCAGGGTCACCTGGGCCTTTTAGATGGGCTCCTCCCAGCCACCTGTTCTGCCCCAGTGGGAAAGCCTGGCCCTTGAAGCCACTCCCAGGGCAGCCCTCTCATGACTTTGGCTTTCCAAATAACCACTCACTTGCTGCCTTTAGAGGTCTACTGTTGAGAGTCAGATGCATGACCCTAGGACTTCCCAACTCCAGGGGACACTTTTATTTATGCTCCTCTGGGAACTCTCCTGCTGACCTCTGCTCTAGTCCCAGGGCCCCTTGGCTTGAGGTGGTACACAGAGAGATCACATCTATATCTACTTTTATGAAGCCACCAACCTTCTTCAAGAAATGTATTATTTGTACAGCAGAAATTAACAGAACATTGGAGATCAATTATACTTCAATTTTTAAAAAATGCATTGTCACCAACCCTCTCCCTCCATCTCTTTCTTACCATTTTAAACTGAAGGAAGGGACTTCCCTGGTGGCGCAGTGGTTAAGAATCTGCCTGCCAATGCAGGGGACACGGATTCGAGCCCTGGTCCGGGAAGATCCCACTTGCCACGGAACAGCTAAGCCCGTGCACCACAACTACTGAGCCTGTGCTCTAGAGCCCACAAGCCACAACTACTGAGCCCATGCATCACAACTACTGAGCCCATGCGCCACAACTACTAAGCCTGTGCTCTAGAGCCCGCAAGCCACAGCTGCTGAGCCTGTGTGCCACAACTACTGAAGTCGGCACACCTAGAACCCACGCTCCGTAACAAGAGAAGCCACCGCAATGAGAAGCCCGCGCACTGCAACAAAGAGTAGCCCCCGCTCACCACAACTAGAGAAAACCCGCGCGCAGCAATGAAGACCCAACACAGACAAAAATAAAAATAAATAATTAATTAAATAATAAATAAATAAGTAAATGGAAGGAAGGTGATTGACAGAAGACAGAAAACACGTTATTTTGATGGAGAGAGTATAATATAAATAATTATTAATGATACAATTTTCCAGTTGTATTGGAGAACTGAAAAAGCAAAACCAACTACTAAGGTATTAAGAAAGTTGTAACCCTAGAATGTAGCTGCCCTCAGTTAGGGAACTGAGGGAAGAGATAGGAATCATGGAAGTTTCGAAGTAGTTTCTCACTGAGTAGTGAGGAACTGTTAGTCAAAATATTCCCACACCCCACACAGAACTGGGAGTAATTCAATTCCACCAGACAGTGTGGAGAGACATTCTTCTATATCATTAAGGCCTCAGAAGGGACATACCTAATAGAAGGACTTAATGAATCTGAAGAAAGACTCTCTAGATATCCTGAAAAGAGGTTTAATAAAAGCCCAGAAGATTAAACTGACGTGGAAATAACTTACTTGACTGCCAGAATAAAGTCCATCACTCTTTAAAGCAATGCAACAAAATCTAGCATTCAAGAACGTAAAATTCACACAATCACTAGATTTGCAAAGGAGCAGGAAAATCTAACTCATAACTAAGACAAAAATATTACTCAAAGGATACTCAGAAACAGACATGATGGAAAGAAATGTCAAAACAATGCTTCAGCTTTCCCCACCTCCACCGCCATGAGTGTGGCTGGACTTAGCCACTCACTTCCAAAGAGCATGGAGTGGGAAAGGTAGTCATTTACAGCAAGAGACATGGCAGACCTTACTTTAGTCAAGCAACCAAGGTTCATATCACCAGTGATATTTTATTATCTTTGATCTCCTGATATGATACCATGATAAAGGCATTTCTCCTCTGTGGTATTCCTCCGAAACACCCATATAACCCCAGTCTAAACATGAGAAACACTAATGGAGAAACATTTTAGAAGATATTTGACCAGTACTTGTCAAAACTGTCAAGATCATGAAAACAAGGAAAGATGGAGAAATAGTCAGAGTCCAGAGGTAACTAAGAACCATGATGACCATGTGCAACGTGGTATCCTGGATTGGATTCTGGAATAAAGATATTAGTGGAAAAAACGGGTGAAATCCAGTAAAGTCAAGTCTGGAGTTTAGTTCATAAAAATGTACCACTGTTAATTTTTTAGTTCTGAGAAATGTACCATAGTTATGTAAGATGTTACTATTAGGGGAAACTGGGAGTTGGTTATATAGGAATTTTGTGTTATCTTTACAACTTTTCTGTAAATTTAAATTGTTCCAAAATAAACAGTTTATTTAAGTAAAAGAGCTATTGATAGAATGCCCAGAGATAAACCCACGCACATATGGTCACTTTATCTTTGATAAAGGAGGCAAGAATATACAATGGAGAAGAGACAGTCTCTTTAATAAGTGGTGCTGGGAAAACTTGACAGCTACATGTAAAAGAATGAAATTAGAACACTCCCTAACACCATACACAAAAATAAACTCAAAATGGATTAAAGACCTAAATGTAAGACTGGACACTATAAAACTCTTAGAGGAAAACATAGGAAGAACACTCTGACATAAATCACAGCAAGATCTTCTTTGACCCACCTCCAAGAGTAATTGAAACAAAAATAAACAACTGGGACCTAATGAAACTTAAAAGCTTTTGCACAACAAAGGAAACTATAAACAGGATGAAAAGACAAACCTCAGAATGGGAGAAAATATTTTCAAACGAATCAATGGACAAAGGATTAAGGTCCAAAATATAAAAACAGCTCATGCAGTCAATATTAAAAAGACAAAAACCCAATCAAAAAATGGGCAGAAAACCTAAATAGACATTTCTCCAAAGAAGACATACAGAGGGCCAAGAAGCACATGAAAAGCTGCTCCACATCATTAATTATTAGAGAAATGCAAATCAAAACTACAATGAGGTATCACCTCACACCAGTTAGAATGGGCATCATCAGAAAATCTACAAACAACAAATGCTGGAGAAGGTGTGGAGAAAAGGGAACCCTCTTGCACTGTTGGTGGGAGTGTAAATTGATATAGCCACTATGGAGAACAGTATGGAGGTTCCTTAAAAAACTAAAAATAGAACTACCATATGACCCAGCAATCCCACTACTGGGCATATACCCAGAGAAAACCGTAATTTAAAAAGATACATGCACCCCCATGTTCATTGCAGTACTATTTACAATAGCCAGGTCATGGAAGCAACCTAAATGCCCATCGACAGAAGAATGGATAAAGAAGATGTGGTACATATATACAATGGAATAGTACTCAGCCATAAAAAGGAACGAAATTGGGTCATTTGTAGAGACGTGGATGCATCTAGAGACTGTCATACAGAGTGAAGTAAGTCAGAAAGAAAAAACAAATATCGTATATTAACACATATATGTGGAATCTAGAAAAATGGTACAGATGAACCAGTTTGCAGGGCAGAAATAGAGACACAGATGTAGAGAACAAAAGTATGAACATAAAGAAGGGAAAGCAGGGGGGTGGGGTGGTGGTGGGATGAACTGGGAGATTGGGATTGACATGTATACACTAATATGTATAAAATAGATAATAACCTGCTGTATAAAAGATAAATAAATAAAATAAAATTCAAATTTAAAATATTAATAATAAAAAAAGTAGTAATGGACTTCAGATCTCTGTTGGTAGTCTTTATGGGAAGAGTTTATCTGTGTGTGTGTGTGTGTGTCTGTGTATACATATACATATACAAAAAAAAATAAATATATAAATAAATAAAAGAGCTATGATAAATATGTTTAATATGCTCAAAGATCTAGTAGAAAATATGGAGATAATGAGGAGAATGGAAGATATAGAAAGAAACCAAACAGAACTTCTAGAGTTTAAAAACTATATGCTATGTACAAGAGATGTACTTTAAAAAGTACCAAGGAAAACTGGAAAGTATTTTGAACAGAATGAAAATAAAACCAAAAAACACCAAAATTTGTGCGGTGTAACTAAAGAAGTACTTGGAGGAAATGTTATAGCTTTAAATGCTTATGTGAGGAAGGAAACATCTAAAATCCTGGACCTAAGTGTTCATTTTGAGACTGTGGAAAAAGAGTAGCCAATTATCCTCAAAATAAGTAGAAGGAAGGAAAGAACAAAGGAAAGAGTAAAAACTGATGAAAAAGAAAGAATAAAAGACAGTGAAATTTGGTTTGACATAAATACACTACCATGTGTAAAATAGCTAGTGGGAACCTGTTGTATAGCACAGGGTGCTCTGTGGTGACCTAGATGGGTGGGATGGGGGGGTGGTTGGGAAGGAGGTCCAAGAAGGAGGGGATATATGTAGACATACAGCTGATTCACTTCGTTGTACAGCAGAAACTAACACAACATTGTAAAGCAATTATACTCCAATAAAAAATGATAGTGAAATATTAATAAACTCCAAGCTGTTTCCTTGCATAGAACAATACAACTGATGTACCTCGAGTTGGACTGATCAAGAAAAAAAAGAGAGAAGACAGAAAATACCAACATCTAGTATGCAAGAGAACACATCATTAGAGGTCCTACTGGCATTATAAGAATAATAAGAGGATATTAGTTTTTAAACTTTATGTCAATAAATTTGACACCCTAGATGAAAGGCGAAGTGAAATAAAAAATCACCAACAGGGCTTCCCTGGTGGCGCAGTGGTTGAGAGTCCGCCTGCCGATGCGGGGGACGCGGGTTCGTGCCCCGGTCCGGGAAGATCCCACATGCCGCGGAGCGGCTGGGCCCGTGAGCCATGGCCGCTGAGCCTGCGTGTGTGGAGCCTGTGCTCCGCAGCGGGAGAGGCCACAGCGGTGAGAGGCCCGCGTACCGCAAAAAAAAAAAAATTCACCAACAACCAAAACTGACTCAGGAAGAAGGGAAAGTCTGAGTAGACCCAAATCAATGAAAGAAATTGAATTCATAATTTAAAGCCATGCCACAAAAAATAGTACTCCAGACCCAGGTGGCTTTGCTGGAGAATTCTATCAAACATTTAAGGAAGAAATTACATGAATCCTACACAAATTTAGGAAATAGAGGAAGAGGGGACATTTCTCAACTCATTTTATGAAGCCTGTTTTACTCAGGCTGTCTGGCTACTTATTTTGGCCTTAAGTGACATTTACACACCTTGAAATCTCCCAATTACTTTAGAGCACTCGACTGTCTCCTTTCTGAACCCTGGTTGCACCAAGCAGCCCAGTACCTCCTTATTCATTATTCACGGGACTCAACCTCACTCAAGATAGATTAAAAACTCATTGAGGGGACTCTTCCATACTTCATATGGTGTCAGGCACACCCTGCAGGTCTGACCTGGGCTCGAGTCCATATTTGCATCTCAGTGAAGAGTTCCTGCTTGAAACTGGGATGACTTTTCTCCAACTCATCCCCACATGTGAACATTCTCAGCACCAGCATGTCCCGGCCTCCGGCATTTCCCAGGCACTGTTTCCTGCCCTTCTCCTCCCTCCCACTCTGTCCATTTCTCATTTGAGACAGGATGTGATTTTCAGCCTGGTCACAGAGTGACCAGCAGGAAGCAGGAGGAGAGTCCCAATCCCTGCTTCCCAGACTTGTGTCAGGTGCCTCTGCTGGACCTAACAGTACCTGTGGGAACCATACGTCCCAGTTTGCCTGGGTCAGTTCCCAGTTACACCTGTTGTCTGTCATACTTATTCATGGTGCCCCTTTTCATTCTCAAAATGTCCTGGCTGGGTGATAATAATAAATGTTATGCGCCCCCCCAACAGAGGTCCACGGGAGGAGGAATTAGAGATTCAAGATTTTCATTAGGGGTTGGATTATGTCCTCCCAAAATTCGTGTTGAACTTCTAACTCCCTAGCACCTCAGAATGTGACTTTATTTGGAAATGGGGTCATTCTGGTATAAGTAGTTAAAATGAGGTTATACTGGTGTAGGGTGGGCCTCTAATCCAATATGACTAGTGTCCTCTAAGAAGAATAACTGTGTGAAGAGACAGACAGACACACGCACACACATACAGAGGGAGAAGGCCAAGTGAACATGAAGGTAGAGATTGGGTGATGCTTCTATAAGCCAAGGAATGTCAAAGACTGCCAGCAAACCACCAGCAGCCAGGAGAGAGGCCTGGAACACTTCCCCGTCACAGCCTCAGAAGGAACCAACCCTGCTGAGACCTTGATCTTGGACTTCCAACCTCCAGAACTGCGAGACATTCAATTCCTGTTGTTCTAAGCCTCTCAGTTTGTGGTACTGTGCTACAACAGCCCTAGGAAACGGTACAGTGGTGAGAGCTGGAGTGGCCCCAAGAGATCTAAGTGTGTCTTTTTACCCATGAAGAAACTGAAGCCCAGAGAGGTTAAGTGGTAGTGCAAGGTCACCCAGCTCGTTAGTGGCAGAGCTGAGACTTAAACCCAGATCTCTGACTTGCTTACAGACTCTTTCTGTTCTCCAGTTTTGCAGGCTGATGCTCAGTCCCCTGGAGCAGCCAGCTGCCCTGGGTGAGCCTTTGTAACAGCCCTTCCCAGAGGGTCCTGCCAGAACCAGAAATTTATCCTGCCTGAGTGGATGTTTTGAATTTGGAAAGTTATGGCTGTGGCCTGCTGCTCCTGGGGGCTGAGCCAGCAAGGGACCTGGGCGTGGGGAATTAACAATGTTTATGGAAGAGACATGCAGGTACTTGAGTCGGGTGAGAGGAGAGCGCACCTCGTAACTCTCCCAGGTTCATTGCTGTCCGGAGCCGGGGGCCCTCTCGTCTCTGCCTTCGGGGGCTGGACGTCAAGTTCTGGTTGGGTTGCCGGGAGGATGAGTTCTCTAGCGCCGATGTCCGCACGCTTATTCAGAAAGTATTTGCTGAACGAACTGCTGAGTGAATGGTTGTCACAACTAATTTGCGAGCTCTTTGGGGGCAGGGAACACATCATGGATCTTTGCAGCCCTGCTGCAGGGCGAGGCCTAGAGCAGGAGCCCCTTCTTTCTTGCCCTGACATCCCACTGCTCGGGTCACGCAGATGCAAAGTCCCACTTTCCTCCATGACACCGTGCCTCCCCCGCGACCCCAGGGCCTTGCCCTCCAGCCGGGTGGCCTCTAGCTCCAACACTTCCTCTTCCCTCCCCTTACACCTCCAGGCCCTCATTAGCTGTCAGCTGGACCACTCTGAGACAGGTGCTTCTACTTCAGGCCTAGAAAGCTACAAGGATACCTGTGACAATGGGGACTTTTGTCTGGTTCCCGATCTATCCCAAGTGCCAATAGCAGTGCCTGACACCTAATGGTCACTCGATGGATATGGAATGAAAAACTCTTTCCCCCAATACTTTCACTTATACTCTACAAATAAAGTGCACTTATCGTATAGTTTGCCCCCAAATTACATGACCTGTATCCTGAATTTGGTATTTATCATTTTCATAATATTGTGTATATATAATTTTTCTATGTCTATTTCATAACCATCTATTATAACAGCAATGATATAATTTTGCATTTTTCAAATTCCATTTGAATGGCATCACATATACGTATGTATATATCACCTTCCAAATTTAAAAAACTGAACCTGGTGTGATTATCCATGTTGATAAGAGCATGGAGAAAGTCTATGGATTAGTGCATGTTAGATTGTGTATTTAAACTATATATTCTATTATATGCATGGTCATAATTTATTTATAAATACTCCTGTTCATGGATGAATAGTTTGCTTGTATTTATTTTCCAGCGAAATCTAAGAAGACTCCCTGGGCTCTGTTTCCCTTCTCAACTATTTTCTGATCTTGATAATAAAAGCCCAGAACTCTGAGGGGAGGCAGAGATCTCTCCGGCGGGTAAGAGGAGAGGAGAGACGCTGAATACTTGTCTGTAAATATCTTTTCCTCTTACACATCAGCAATGCTTGCTGGGTGCCTTCCTGACTGTGTGCCGGGTCTCTGCTAGGCACTCAGTAGGCCATCCTGCGCTAAACAGTCTGGATTCTGCCCCTGTGGAGCTTACTGGCCAGTGGGAGAGTGGCGTGGAGAAAAGGCCATAATTGATGACGCTCCAAAGAGATCAGGAAATAATCAGGATTGGAAAAGTGTTCCTTGTTTCAGGGCCAACAGCACTACCTCAGGCCACTAACGCGTTCCTCCTGAAGACCTCCCTCCACACTGACTTCAGGCTGGGACATCGGTAATTACACAGCACAAATAGAGTCTTGGGCAATAGGGTTGATGCCCAGGGAGGAGAGGTGGAGCCAGGGGTGTGCCCCTGCTCAGATGTGAAGGAGGGTTTCAGGGCAGAGCGAGTCCTCGGGGACTGGCTGCGGCTGGGCACTGAGCATGAGGACAGAGTACAACTAGTTGTTCCTTGGTGTCCGCAGGGGACCCGTTCCAGGATCCCCATGGACACCAAAATCCAAGGATGCTCAGGGCCTTATATAAAATGGCAGCTGGTTGAATCCGTGGATGTGGAAGCTGCAGACACAGAGGCCGAATGCATGTAGGACCAGACAAGGACGAGTGTAGGAACTAGAGAATGAGACCCTCAGAGTCCCAGAGATGCCTGAGGCCGCCAGATCCCAGCACTAGGCGCTTAGGTGGCAGGTGCGGCTGAATTTGTGGGAAGGGACAGTCTTCCTCCATAAATCTTCTTTACGCTGTGGTCCCACCTTCGACAGGGAGGCCTTTCACACTGGCTTCAAGAGAACCATTCTCTGAATCCAGTATCCGAGAGGCTAAATGTAGACACATTCTCTTATAATAATAATAATAAAAACTAACCATGTGCCAGACCTGTTCGAAGTGCTTTATTTCTGCTAATTCATTGAATCTCCATAATAACCTGAGGGGCTGGTGCAGCTGAGGAAACAAGGCACTGAGAGGTGATGTAACTTGCCCGTGTTTACACAGCAAGGACATAGAAGAGCTAGGATTTGAACCCGATCTCCTAATGCTTGCATCTCTGAGGGGCAGTGTGGTTGAATGGCTTAGGACATGGTGTTTAGAGTCAGATTGCAAACCCTAGCTGTAAAACACACATCTATTCAATGACCCGGCAGTTCCATTCCCAAGTGAAATGAAATCACACGTATAGACAAATACTTCTACAAGAAAATTCACATCAGCCTTTTTCAAAAAAGCCCCAGACTGGAAACAACTTGAACGTTGATAAAGAAGAGAATGAAAACAACATACTCTATTTACATAATATATTCATGGGATCAATTACTAGTGTATTCATAGTATATTTAGCAATAAAAGACGACTGAACTACTGTAGACCAAATACCACGATTGAATCTTAAACATTTTATGCTAAGTAAGCGAACAAAGAGAGTCACAAAAAAGTACTTTTGGATTTTTATAAAATCCAAATAAAGGAAAAAGAAATCTATAGTGAACGATGTCAGACAGTAGGTGCTGATGGTGGTAGACATATTCTGTATCTTGGATTGGGTGGTAGTTACAAGAGTGTGTACAACTGTCGGAACATATCAAACTGAATACTTAAGATATGTAACTTTTATTGTGTGCTAATTATTCTTTAATCGGAAATAAAATCTTGGCTTTTCTACTCACTGGCTGTCTCCCGGTTTTTGAGTTACTTTGCCTCCTAAGCTTGAGTTGTCTCATTTATAAAATGAAGAACACAGAGCTTTTCCAGTTCTTATAGGTTGTGATTTTATAAATCTTCTTAATTATTTAAAAGAAATAATAGGGGAACATTGACCTGATCTTGGGATGCGGAGAGCTTTCTAAGCATAAAGCCATTGGGATCCATCACAGAGGAAACTGTTACGTTTAACTACATAAGACAAACAAGAAACCCAAAACTGTCTGTATTTTTTAAAATCCCTCTATAATAAAAATTAAAAGTGAAAAAAAAATGGCAAAAATATTTGCAATAAAATTGACAAAGAACAACAGCCTTAATTATATCAAGTCAATAAAAGATACTAATACCCCAATTGGAAAATGACCAAAGAAAATAAACAAGCAACTCATAGAAGAAATCCAAATGGTCAACAAACCTAAGAATTGGTTTGTTGGTTCAATAGACCCATTAATCAAAGAAATATCAATCAAAATAATGAGATATCATTTCCTCCTATTAATATGAAAAACATTTTAAAATATTGACTTGTTTCTGCAATGCTTTTGCACTAACCCATACTTGCTGTTAGGGCTATAAATTGGTGCAACATTCCTGGAAACAATTTAGCAGTAAGAATTTTCGTAAAAATATTTATGTCATTTGTCAGAAGGATCCCACTTTCAAGTATTTCCTAAAAAAATAATCAAAATGTGATTAAAGACTTATGTCTAAGGATCTTCATCACAGTGCTATGTCCAATCATTAAAAATTATAAACAACCTGAATGTCTAAAAATATTATTCTGCAATAAATATGGTATTTTGAAAGAGTATTTAATGGTAATAAAATACTTATCGTAGGATGTCAAGAGAACAAAGCAGAGTAATAAAACACTTACACCATGTGATTCAATTTTATTTTAAAATAGTTTGTATTTTTTATATCCACTGAGAAAAACCTAGAAATGAAGACACAAAAATGTTAGCGGTGGTGATCTTGGGGAGAGGAAGAGAGACCTTGGGTGACAGTCGTTTTCCTCTTAAATTTCTCAATATCCAGACACACCTCACTTTACTGCTCTTCATAAATATTATGTTTTTTTACAAAATGAAGTTCTGTGGCAACCCTGCCTTGGGAAAGTCTACCAGCATATTTACCCAACAGCATTTGCTTACTTTGTGCCTCTGTGTCACGTTTTAGTAATTCTCACAGTATTTAAAATTTTTTCATTATTATTATATTTGTTTTGGCGACCTGTGACCAGCGATCTTTAATGTTACTATTGAATTACTTTGGGGTGCCACAAACCACACCCATATAAGATGGCAAACTTCATTGATAAATGTTGTATGTGTTCTGACTGCTCCACCAGTGAGCTCTTCCCCCATCTCTCGGGCATCCCTGTTTCCTGAGGTACAACAGCATTGCAGTTAGGCCAGTTAATAACACTACACTGGCCTCGAAGTGTTCAAGTGAAAGGAAGAGCCGCACATCACTTGTGTCATATCAAACAGTAGAAATGTTTAACTTAGGGAGGAATGCATGATGAAAACCAAGAT
Source organism: Phocoena sinus (assembly GCF_008692025.1). NCBI lineage: Eukaryota > Metazoa > Chordata > Mammalia > Artiodactyla > Phocoenidae > Phocoena > Phocoena sinus. The sequence goes on along the minus strand of NC_045783.1, from coordinate 32,530,166 downwards.
TGGCTGAAAGCGTGCCTCTTGCACCAAACAGTAGGCCAAGTTGTGACTGCCAAGGAAAAGTCCTTGAAGGAAATTCAAAGTACTACTCCAGTGAACACACAAACGATAAGAAAGGGAGACAGCCTTATTGCTGATATGGAGAAGGTTGCAGAGGTCTGGATAGAAGATCAAACCAGCCACAGCCTTCCCTTAAGCCAAAGCCTCATGCAGAGCGAGGCCCCAATTCTCTTCAATTCTGTGAACGCTGAGAGGGATGAGGAAGCTGCAGAAGAAAAGTGGGAAGCTAGCAGAGGGTGGTTCTTGAGGTTAAATGAAAGGAAGATCTAACATAGGGTGGCCATTCTTCAGGTCAAATTAAGCACAAAATGTTTTTAAATGAAAGGATTTGTAAGCTATTAATTGGTCATAAACTTATAGCTTAGAGGCCTATCAGTTTTTCTAGTTGCTTTGAAAGAGAAATCTTACAATCTCACTTGTTGAACGTAATAAACATCTATTTCTCATTCACGCAGAGTCCTATTTGTGGGGACTGGGCTCCTGCTCCATGCGAGCTTTCAGGAACGTGGGCTGATGGGAGCTCTGTACACGTGGTTCCCAGGGCTGCCCTGGGTGACAACACCCTGCCAGGATATAGCAGAAGAGAGTATGGAAGAGGCATGTTCATTTCTTGTCCATTTTAGTCTGAAAGACATCCAGTTAGTTCCACTCATCATCCCATTGGCGAGAGCTAATCACAAAGGGGTCTGGGAGATGTAGTCCTGGCCACAGAGCTGCTTTTCCAGCAGAGACTAGAGTGCAGATCTTTGGCATATTTAACATCTCTGCCAAGGAGGCCCTCTGGTCCTTCCTTTATTTAAAGATGCAAACTAAGCCAGGAAAGGTGTCACCTACTCAAGGTCACAAGCTTCACTCAGAACAGTGTAAGATCTTGACTGAGGTCTCTAACTCACGCCAAGTGTTGCCATTGTTATTGTCTGTTTGTCATTATTTTTCAGAGGTAACTCATGGGATAAACTCTTTTCTGTTCACTTCCACTGGAGAGCTCTGCCTGGGGTGACTCTTTGCTCTGGATTTTCTGTACAATTGTCCAAGCTTTGCTGACTTAACCAGCTGAATCGGGGTTAGCAATGGACCTGTCCTGGGATCCGTCCCGACTGTCACTTTGACTGAGAGCCCTCTACACTTTCCTCTCTGACTGTGTGCAGTTCTATTTTCATGCTGTTTCAGAAAGGCAGCCTCCTTCCAGGTTCAGCCGCAAGCAGAATGCTGCAGGAGAGCTTCTGCTCCCCGTCGGGGGGGCGTCCACCTGCTCCTCCCCCGACCTCCACCCATTCTTTCTGCTTTCCTTGCTTTCAGGGCTCTGCTGAGGACTGTCACGATCCCACTGACGAGGATCACGGAAGCTTTTTGTGGCTCACCCGTCTTGATGTCGTCTCTCCCCACAGGTTTTTCTGAGGGAAACTTGACGATGTGACAACTCCCCCTCCTGGGAGAGCTGGCCAGCGTGTCAGGTTTCTTTGTCTTTGGCTGGAATGAGCTCAGTGCTGGACAGCAATGCTGGCCCACTCCTCTGATGAGCAGCTCTGATTACCTCTCAGTCATAACATATGGGAAAACAACTTAAAGGGTACCTAATAAACACAACTTTGGGATACCTTACACATTTATAAAACGATGCCCACAGGTGTAAACATTAACAACTGGGTCTTGGGGGTGAACACGGGTGTGAACCCCTAACCATCTCAACACTGAGCACTCTGTAGCCACCGTGCTGGGCGGGTTTGACACAGCTGGCAGACCAACGGCTAAGACTACAGCCTCTCCATGCCTTCTAAGGTTGGCCGGTCAAGGTCTGGGGCAGCATTGTGTCAGCAGGCTTCAACCAGAGAAGCAGCACCACTAGGACTGTGTCCATATTTTCTCCAGAAACATCTTTGCCACAAGCAGCTTTGTTGCACAACTAATTGGCTGTAATGTAATTTTGCCGTAAAAGACAAGACAACTGATTGACAGTTGGGTTTCATTTCTCCATGGGTACAATACTCCCTTCTTCTATTACATACATCTCAGGCCCCGTAATGATCTCTACAGTGATGTAGTTATGGTGATCTTAAAAGAGTAGATGGGGCTTCCCTGGTGGCACAGTGGTTGAGAGTCCGCCTGCCGATGCAGGGGACACGGGTTCGTGCCCCGGTCCGGGAAGATCCCACATGCCGCAGAGCGGCTGGGCCCGTGAGCCATGGCCGCTGGGCCTGCGCGTCCGGAGCCTGTGCTCCGCAACGGGAGAGGCCACAGCAGTGAGAGGCCCGCATACTGCAAAAAAAAAAAAAAAAGAAAGAAAAAGAGTGGATGAAAACAACCACGTTTATTGACTTGATAAAACACACGATGATAAGAAAACTTAGTGGAAGTGTAAAATAAGAGTGTGCAGAGCTGGGTTGCACACCATACTAGAAAATGATGGCATATTAGTTTGCAAATCCTTCCATGAGCACAGTCATCCCTCCTGCCTCTCGGGGCCACAAGTCTTCATAAGAGGCGGCAATTCACAAGTCTTTGAAAGCATTAATGATAGATTCATTGGCTGATTTAGATATACCAGCTTGTTCTCTCTTGCCATCTTTAGCAAATTTATCATTATCAGCGGTATTAAAAGTTGGAGGCAGGAGAAGAATCAAGCCCCTCCCTCTCCCCCCAAAGGTATGGTTATGTGACTTCTGATGAACGTAAGTTTCTTGAAAATGGTGACTTTTTTTGCTATTTGGTAGTAGAGAACATGATGTAGATGGAATTTGGGTATCTGGCACAGAATCCGGCTTAGATGATTTGGTGAAATATAAGGGACTGGGCAGGTGATGGAATATTCCAGTGTAGCCCAGATACGTTCTAGCAGTTACATACATTGATGAGAAATAGCAGCATCCCTAGTCTTACTTCCGGGGAAATCTGGAAAGACTTACAGCAGATTATATGTACATAGTAGAGAACTTATGTCCGACATTAGATCCTGAATCCTTATTGATCGACTTTGAGAAGGGAAGTTATCATCACTTTCCTTAAGATATACCTGAATACGGGACTTCCCTCATGGTCCAGGGCCTAAGACTCCACGGTCCCAGTGGAGGGGGCCTGGGTTCATCCCTGGTCAGGGTACTAGATCCCACATGCCGCAACGAAGAGTTCGCATGTTCTAACTAAAGTTCCCGCATACCGCAAGTAAAAAAAAAAAGTTCCCGCATGCCGCAGTGAAAATCGCATGTGCCACAACTAACACCTAGCGCAGCCTAAAAAAAAAAAAAAAAAGATATACCTAAATACAATGATAACGAGCTGTTTTGCCACCCGGCATGAGGGATTTTAGTTCCTCGACCAGGGATCTAACCCATGTCCCCTGCAGTGGAAGCTTGGAGTCCCAACCACTGGACCATCAGGGAATTCCCCAGCTGTTTGTTTTATATGGCAAAAACCATTTCTACAAAATCACTGACACTGGACAAAAGTTGCTCTGTCAAACAGATGCTGAACTTAACATGAAAATTAAATGCTTTGCAGTGTTAGCATTTCTTCCAGTCAGTGACATTACTGATGGCTTTATCCAGCTGACAGGTGACAAAGAGTTGCTTTCTTATTTTGAAGCACACGACATTGGAAGAGAAAGAGGATGAGGGTCTCCCAGGCACACAGTTGAACGCACATTTCCCATAGAACTTTGGAACGTCTATCAGCAGCCATGTGACAATATGCCAAGAACACACAATAGTGTAGAAGCTTCCGCGATGAGACACAGAATGCAGTTACAAATATACATCCTAGAATTTGGAAACTGGTACCTGTCTTAATAGAGGGATATTTTAGTGCAACAGGAAAAATGGCATGCCATACTAGGAGGGAATTAACAAGAAAAAAAAAAGTGTAGTACTATGAATGAAGGAAAGATTTGGAAGACAAATGCTGAGATACAATCCACAAGTTAAAATCAGTTATTTGTGCAGTATTGCCATGAACCCAGAAACATCTTACACGTATTCAATTTCTTTTTTGTACTTTCATTTTTCACCATAAAATCTTTAAAAGTTTTTGTCATTAACCTGATTCACTATGTCCTTTTTAATGTCCATCTTTCTTATTTTTATTATTTTATCTTCTATGGCAAAATTGTCTTCCGGCCAATTAATTGTGCTGAGAAACTGCTTATGGCAAAGATTCTTACGGTGAAATACCTAGAACCCACCAGGATTTATAATGAGGGGTTTATTGTGGGGATGTGACCTCCCACAATTGTGGGAGTTGGTGAAAAGCTGTCAACAAAAAATTAATCAATCTAAGAAAGAAATGGAAAATTTTATTCGAACCAAATTTGAGGGTTGTAACCCAGGAAGAGCATCTCAGAAATCTGAGAACTGTTCCACCCGTTTGAAGTCAAGACACAGTTTATATAAGTTTTTTGAGACAGAGGGCTGTACATCAAATGACGTATTATTGACAGTTCACATAATCCAGATATCTAAGTGTCATCCTGGTGGGTCATGTGACCCCTTACAAGATCAAGAAGGAATGTTATCTTTTATGGAGTTGTCTTGTTGATGCAGGGGGGGGGGTGCTGCTTTTTATGGTTCAGCAGGTATTCCTGCCAATGGGGGAGGTTTGGTGATGCTTAATGCAGATATACAATGCACAGTGGGGGGAGAGAGGAGGCCAGAGGGCAGAGAAGAATTTTTGTCTAAATTTCTCTTGTCTTGCCTTAAAAATATGGCTTTTATTTCACAGAGGTTAAGAGGTTGTCGCTTCTTTGCCTGGTGCTGGAATCTGAACTCAGCAGGCAGGCAGTTGGGAAGAAAAGGTGCACATAATACAGAAGAAGCAAGGAGAAACTGAAATTGACACAGATGATCCGGAAGTTACGAGAATGGACTAGAATCTGCATTGACCTCTTGTCACCTCTAAACCTCCAACCTTGATGATGGGCGTCGATGGGCAGGAGAAGCTGGCGGGAGCTGCCACAGAGCTAAACACATCTGGCCCAGGAATTGAGCTGAAGAGAGACCTGGCCGGAGATGCAGCTGCTGCGCCATCACCCAGGCGAGCCAGATGAGAGACAGTGTGTGTCTGCGGCAGCAGGGCCAGCAACCCTGCACCAACTTTCCGAGCATGAAAGGAATAAGGCTCCAGCTTCACTTCTGCTTTCCAGATCTCATGCAAAATGTGTTTTGCGGCCAGTGCTAACCCAGAACTTCTGGGAAACAAAGTTTCATTTAGCTAAGTTGACTTGAAACAAATTTACCACAATATACCCTTAGAAACTTCTTATCCACATGTATCACTATTAACTATTTCCTGACGAAGACAATAGCGAAACCATGCTTTCACCTAATATGATACAACTATCCTCTACACAACTGAAAACATTCTAACCCTCTCCTGAAAAGAAGAAACAAAATCCCTTTATCCATCTGTGGGTGAGGTTTATTCCACTTCTGGCTGAGTTACACTCCCTTACTAACACATTTTTGACCAGAGACATATTATGGCCACAGGTATTAGTTTCTGCAAAAATCCCCTGGTCAATAATGTGTTAATATCTCTGACTTAAATACTGGGGTATAAGGTAAACTATTGTTAACACAGCTTAGATGGTAGAGAATTGGAAGAGAGTAAGAAAGAAAAGAATTGGTTAATATATACTCAAATATATTCTTATCAAAATAAGAAAAATTATTCATAACTATTCCAATTCTCATTCTGCAATTGTGTCCATGGTTGCAGCTATGGCTCATACATATCTTCTTATATTTCTCAGAACATATTTATTCCTTTTGCTCTTAGCAAGCACCTTGGCTGGTCGTGGCTTCCTACCTAGTGGGGTGAGTACTGTCTGTAGTTTTCCATCCATTTATTCTCTTATAATGATAATCCCATTACATTAATTTAATCACAGGGCGTGGGTGTACTTAAGGCAGCCTATAATTGGTTAAATTGTGTATTCCAAAAAAAATATGTTGAATTCCTAACCCCCAGTCCCTGTGAATGTGACTTTCTGTAGAAATAAAATCTTTCCAGACGTCATCAAGTTGAGATGAGGTCATTAGGATGGGCCCTAACCCACCATGACTGCTGTCCTTATAAGAAGAGGGAATCTTGGACTCAGACACACACACAGAGGAGAACACCTTGTGAAGATGCTGATGCAGAGGGAAGGTGACAAGGTGATGATGGAGGTAGAGGTCGGAGTGATGCTCCACAAGTCAAAGAACACCTGGGCCTGCCAGAGCTGGAAGAGGCAAGGAAGGATCATGTCTTAGAGGCTTCAGTGGCTGTTTTAAGGGCCACTCAGTTTGTGGCCCTCTATCATGGCAGCCCTAGAAACTAATATAGGTACATAGAAAAAAGCATTTACCAATTCAATAGCTACATACAAATTCTATAGGATACATTGATTTCCTCTGTCAATTAAAAAGCACCAGGAACAGTGGCTATAATTGGAGTGACCATCTAATCAAGTTTATGATGATAATCCACTGTCATTTTCCAAGATCCATCTTTCTTCTGTACAGGTTAAATAGATGAGTTGAAAGGGAGTGCAGTAGGAATCACCACCCTTAAATCTTTCAATCGCTTGGTTGTGGTATTAATCTCTTTGGTTTCTTTAAAGATTGGTATTGCCTTTTGGTTAGTAGATAGAGGCAATCGTGGTGACTTCCGTTCAGCTTTCCCTACCGTGATAGCCCTCACTCTATGGGATTTTGCCAGTTTCTGAGTGTATATATTCCACTTATACGTTCCCAGACTGGGGAAATAGCTGTAGAGTGGGTTTGGGGTGTGAGGACCACTCATGAGATGGGCTTGAGCCAAAAGTCCTTTGATTTTCTGATCACCATAAGCCTCTACACTGACTAGTCTACTGCTGTGGAGTTTGGGGTGTCTAGGAATTACTGTGAGTTCAGAATCACAGTCCAGTTATCTCTCCAAATTCTGATTATTTCCCTTCCACGAAGCTCAGTCTTCCTGGCAAATGTGCAGGTGCCTTTGGAGGGGATGAGGATGAAGATTCCCAGGGCAAAATTTGGGCTGTGTAGCAGGTGCTTCCTCAAGAAGACCTGGCCTCCCCTTCCTTCAAGGGTCTCTGGAACAGTGAACTGGCTTTAATAGGGAGCGAATTTAGTGTCCATGACTCTACTGTGCTTCTCAGACCTAGAGCTTCTCAGCTTGTATGGATCAAGACATGAGTGGGATCCCCATCCTGTCAGTCCTACAGACACCCAAGTCCTCTGCTGTCCATTACGGTCACCGTGCTGGTAACAACTCCCTACCATGTGCCTTGGAAATCTTGGCATTTCAGCCACCTGTAGTGTGAGCCACCTTTTGGTCCAGATTTCTGTCCACCAACCAGGAAAAGTGTTAGAGAACTCTCAGCCCGTACAGCGAACACACTGAATCTGAAATCTCTGCTTAGTGGCCCATATCAATCAGTTTGGCTTGATCCAACTTAATTTTCCTTCCAATCTATTCCCACACCATTTGGAACCATTCCACATATGTTTCCCAGGTTTTTATCAACATAAATTGGCAAAATCATGCAATTCTTTCATTGTACATCATACTTCCTCACGAATCTCTCTTTGTACTTTATCCTCTGGAGCCTGGGGACTTGACTCTGGCCGTAAATCTGGAAGTGCTGAGAGAGGGTGAGGTAGAGCTGAGGAGGTATAATCCCTTACCAGACAGGTGAAGTCACTGTCATTTCTTTGGCCAAGGGGAGACGACCCTCCTCATTCTTGGGTGAAAGTTCTGAAAAGGAGGTGTGGCCGAATTGAGGGGTTAGAATCTACCCAAGTTTCAGAGTCTCACTCCTTCAAGATCTAACTAACTAACTAACTATAACTAACATGAGAAAGTCTGTGAGGGAGACAATTCCATCTGTGTTACAATTTAACTACCCGTAGAGCTAGACTTTGGGTTTAGATTTTGTTTCTAGAAATCTCATTTCGGTGGCTATAGAAGATAGGTTATTTAGGACCATAATGGAAGCTTTCGAGTCCCTTGTATGAACCTTGAGCTGGAAATTTAAAGCCCTGATCTCATCATCCCCCACCCCCCATTTCTCCACTGCACTTAGAAACAATTAACCAGTTGCACTATATTTCTTACTTTCACTAAAAATTTTAGTGGCAGCGAAAACTTGGTTACTCAAAGACTTGCCCTCTCTAGACACTGGATTACAAGTGTCTGTAAGTGATAATTTAGAGAACGATTTTGCCACTGAGTGCCACAGACTGCTTTTGCCCATTTTACCACTGGAGACAGGACCACTAATGCCTTTAAATGTAGACCAGAAAGCCGATTCTCGAAAGCCTAATTCAGAGAACTGATTCTTGAGATCTGTTCCTCTGGTACCTTCTAGTACTCAATGTTTTTTTTCTTTGAACTTTTGAATTTTATTTTATTTATTTTCTTATATAGCAGGTTCTTATTAGTCATCCATTTTATATACATCAGTGTATACATGTCAATCCCAATCTCCCAATTCATCATACCACCACTACCACCCCCCGCTATTTTTCCCCCTTGGTGTCCATATGTTTGTTCTCTACATGTGTGTCTCAATTTATGCCCTGCAAACCGGTTCATCTGTACCATTTTTCTAGGTTCCACATATATGCGTTAATATACAATATTTGTTTTTCTCTTTCTGACTTACTTCACTCTGTATGACAGCCTCTAGATGACCCAAATTCATTCCTTTTTATGGCCAAGTAATATTCCATTGTATATATATATACCACATCTTCTTTATCCATTAGTCTGTTGATGGGCATTTAGTTGCTTCCATGACCCAGCTATTGTAAATAGTGCTGCAATGAACATTGGGGTGCATGTGTCTTTTTGAATTATGGTTTTCTCAGGGTATATGCCCAGGAGTGGGATTGCTGGGTCAGATGGTAATTCTATTTTTATTTTTTTAAGGAACCTCCATACTGTTCTCCATAGTGGCTGTACCAATTTACATTCCCACCAACAGTGCAAGAAGGTTCCCTTTTCTCCACACCCTCTCCAGCATTTGTTGTTTATAGATTTTCTGATGATGCCCATTCTAACTGGTGTGAGGTGATACCTCATTGTAGTTTTGATTTGTATTTCTCTAATAATTAGTGATGTTGAGCAGTTTTTCATGTGCTTCTTGGACATCTATATGTCTTCTTTGGAGAAATGTCTATGGGTTGTTTGTTTTTTTAAATATTGAGCTGCAAGAGCTGTTTATATATTTTGGAGATTAATCCTTTGTCCATTGATTCGTTTGCAAATATTTTCTCCCATTCTGAGGGTTGTCTTTTTGTCTTGTTTATGGTTTCCTTTGCTGTACAAAAGCTTGTAAGTTTCATTAGGTCCCATTTGTTTATTTTTGTTTTTATTTCCATTACTCTAGGAGGTGGATCAAAAAAGATCTTGCTGTGATTTATGTCAAAGAGTGTTCTTCCTATGTTTTCCTCTAAGGGTTTTATAGTGTCTGGTCTTACATTTAGGTCTCTAATCCATTTTGAGCTTATTTTTGTGTATGGTGTTAGGGAGTGTTCTAATTTCATTCTTTTACATGTAGCTGTCATGTTTTCCCAGCACCACTTATTGAAGAGGCTGTCTTTTCTCCATTGTATATCCTTGCCTCCTTTGTCATAGATTAGTTGACCATAGGTGCGTGGGTTTATCTCTGGGCTTTCTATCTTGTTCCATTGATCTATATTTATGTTTTTGTGCCAGTATCATACTGTCTTGATTATTGTGGCTTTGTAGTATAGTCTGAAGTCAGGGAGTCTGATTCCTCCAGCTCCGTTTTTTTCCCTCACGACTGCTTTGCCTATTCGGGGTCTTTTGTGTCTCCATACAAATTTTAAGATTTTTTTGTTCTAGTTCTGTAAAAAATGCCATTGGTAATTTGATAGGGATTGCATTGAATCTGTAGATTGCTTTGGGTAGTATAGTCACTTTCACAATATTGATTCTTCCAATCCAAGAACATGGTATATCTCTCCATCTGTTGGAGAGAGATCATCTTTAATTTCTTTCAGCAGTGTCTTATAGTTTTCTGCATACAGGTCTTTTGTCTCCCTAGGTAGGTTTATTCCTACGTATTTTATTCTTTTTGTTGCAATGGTAAATGGGAGTGTTTCCTTAATTTCTCTTTCAGATTTTTCATCATTAGTGTATAGGAATGCAAGAGATTTCTGTGCATTAATTTTGTATTCTGCAACTTTACCAAATCCATTGATTAGCTGTAGTAGCTTTCTGGTGGCATTTCTAGGATTCTCTATGTATAGTATCATGTCATCTGCAAACAGTGACAGTTTCACTTCTTCTTTTCCAATTTATATTCCTTTTATTTCTTTTTCTTCTCTGATTGCTCTGGCTAGGACTTCCAAAACTATGTTGAATAATAGTGGTGAGAGTGGACATCCTTGTCTCATTTTTGATCTTAGATGAAATGCTTTCAGTTTTTCACCATTGAGAACGATGCTTGCTGTGGGTTTGTCGTATATGGCCTTTATTATATTGAGGTAGGTTCCCTCCATGCCCACTTTCTGGAGAGTTTTTATGATAAATGGGTGTTGAATTTTGTCAGAAGCTTTCTCTGCATCTATTGAGATGATCATATGGTTTTTATTCTTCATTTTGTTAATATGGTGTATCACATTGATTGATTTGCATATATTGAAGAATCCTTGCATCCCTGGGGTAAATCCCACTTGTTCATGGTGTGTGATCCTTTTAATGTGTTGCTGGATTCTGTTTGCTAGTATTTTGTTCAGGATTTTTGCATCTGTGTTCATCAGTTGTATTGGTCTGTAATTTTCTTTTTTTGTAGTATCTTTGTCTGTTTTTGGTATCAGGGTGATGGTGGCCTCATAGAATGAATTTGGGAATGTTCCTTCCTCTGCAATTTTTGGGAAGAGTTTGAGAAGTATGGGTGTTAGCTCTTCTCTAAATGTTTGATAGAATTCACCTGTGAAGCCATCTGGTCCCAGGTTTTTGTTTGTTGGAAGATTTTTAATCACAGTTTCAATTTCATTACTTGTGATTGGTCTTTTCATATTTTCTATTTCTTCCTGGTTCAGTCTTGGAAGGTTATACCTTTCTAAGAATTTGTCTATTTCTTCCAGGTTGTCCATTTTATTGGCAGAGTTGCTTGTAGTAGTCTTTTAGGATGCTTTGTATTTCTGTGGTGTCTGTTGTAACTTCTCCTTTTTCATTTCTAATTTTATTGATTTGAGTCCTCTCCCTCTTTTTCTTGATGAGTCTGACTATCAATTTTGTTTATCTTCTCAAAGAACCACCTTTTAGTTTCATTGATATTTGCTATTGTTTCCTTTGTTTCTATTTCATTTATTTCTGCTCTGTTCTTTATGATTTCTTTCCTTCTGTTAACTTTGCGTTTTGTTTGTTCTCCTTTCTCTAGTTTCTTTAGGTGTAAGGTTAGATTGTTTATTTGAGATTTTTCTTGTTTCTTGAGGTAGGCTTGTATAACTATAAACTTCCCTCTTAGAATTGCTTTTGCTGCATCCCATAGGTTTTGGATCGTCGTGTTTTTATTGTCATTTGTCTCTAGGTATTTTTTGATTTCCTCTTTGATTTCTTCAGTGACCTCTTGGTTATTTAGTAATGTATTGTTTAGCCTCCATGTGTTTGTGTTTTTTCCTTTTCTTCCCCGTAATTGATTTCTAACCTCATAGTGTTGTGGTCAGCAAAGATGCTTGATATGATTTCAATTTTCTTAAATTTACTGAGGTTTGATTTGTGACCCAAGATGTGATCTATCCTGGAGAAAGTTCCATGTGCACTTGAGAAGAAAGTGTAATCTGATTTTTTTGGATGGAATGTCCTATAAATATCAATTAAATCTACCTGATCTGTTGTGTCATTTAAAGCTTGTGTTTCCTTATTAATTTTCTGTTTGGATGATCTGTCCGTTGGTGTAAGTGAGTTGTTAAAGTCCCTCACTCTTATTGTATTACTGTCGATTTCCCTTTTATAGCTGTTAGCAGTTGCCTTATGTATTGAGGTGCTCCTATGTTGGGTGCATATATATTTATCATTGTTATATCTTCTTCTTGGATTGATACCTTGATTATTATGTAGTGTCCTTCCTTGTGTCTTGTAACATTCTTTATTTTAAAGTCTATTTTATCTGATATGAGTATTGCTACTCCAGCTTTCTTTTGATTTCCATTTGCATGGAATATCTTCTTCCATCCTCTCACTTTCAGTCTGTATGTGTCCCTAGATCTGAAGTGGGTCTCTTGTAGACAGCATATATATGGGTCTTGTTTTTATATCCACTCAGCAAGCTGTGTCTTTTGGTTGGAGCATTTAATCCATTCATGTTTAAGGTAATTATCGATATGTGTGTTCCTATTACCATATTCTTAATTGTTTTGGGTTTTTTTTTGTAGGTCCTTTTCTTCTCTTGTGTTTCCCACTTAGAGAAGTTCCTTTAGCATTTGTTGTAGAGCTGGTTTGGTGGTGCTGAATTCTCTTGGCTTTTGCTTGTCTGTAAAGCTTTTGATTTCTCCAACGAATCTGAACAAGATCCTTGCCAGATAGAGTAATCTTGGTTGTAGGTTCTTCCCTTTCATCACTTTAAGTATATCATGCCACTCCCTTCTGGCTTGTAGAGTTCCTGCTGAGAAATCAGCTGTTAACCTTATGGGAGTTCCCTTGTATGTTAATTGTCATTTTTCCCTTTCAATAATTTTTCTTTGTCTTTAATTTTTGCCAATTTGATTACTATGTGTCTCGGCATGTTTCTCCTTGGGTTTATCCTGCCTGGGACTCTCTGTGCTTCCTGGACTTGGGTGGCTATTTCCTTTCCCATGTTAGGGAAGTTTTCGACTATAATCTCTTCAAATATTTTCTCGGGTCCTTTCTCTCTCTCTTCTCCTCCAGGGACCCCTATAATGCAAATGTTGTTGTGTTTAATGTTGTTCCAGAGGTCTCTTAGGCTGTCTTCATTTCTTTTCATTCTTTTTTCTTTATTCTGTTCCGCAGCAGTGAATTCCACCATTCTGTCTTCCACGTAACTTATCCGTTCTTCTGCCTCAGTTATTCTGCTATTTATTCCTTCTAGTGTATTTTTCATTTCAGTTATTGTATTGTTCATCTCTCTTTGTTTGTTCTTTAATTCTTCTAGGTCTCGGTTAAACATTTCTTGCATCTTCTCGATCTTTGCCTCCATTCTTTTTCCGAGGTCCTGGATCATCTTCACTATCGTTATTCTGAATTCTTTTTCTGGAAGGTTGCCTATCTCCACTTCATTTAGTTGTTTTTCTGGGGTTTTATCTTGTTCCTTCATCTGGTACATACCCTCTGCCTTTTCATCTTGTCTATCTTTCTGTGAATGTGGTTTTTGTTCCACAGGCTGCAGGATTGTAGTTCTTCTTGCTTCTGCTGTCTGCCCTCTGGTGGATGAGGCTATCTAAGAGGCTTGTGCAAGTTTCCTGATGGGAGGGACTGGTGGTGGGTAGAGCTGGCTGTTGCTCTGGTGGGCAGAGCTCAGTAAAACTTCAATCTGCTTGACTGCTGATGGGTGGGGCTGGGTTCCCTCCCTGTTGGTTTTTTGGCCTGAGGCAACCCAACACTGGAACCTACCTGGGCTCTTTGATGGGGCTGATGGGAGACTCTGGGAGGGCTCATGCCAAGGAACACTTCCCAGAACTTCTGCTGCCAGTGTCCTTGTCCTCACCCTGAGACACAGCCACCCCCTGCCTCTGCAGGAGACCCTCCAACACTAGCAGGTAGGGCTGGTTCAGTCTCCTGTGGGGTCACTGCTCCTTCCCCTGGGTCCCGACATGCACACTACTTTTTGTGTGCCCTCCAAGAGTGGAGTCTCTGTTTCCCCCAGTCGTATCGAAGTCCTGCAATCAAATCCCACTAGCCTTCAAAGTCTGATTCTCTAGGAATTCCTCCTCCCATTGCCAGACCCCCAGGTTGGGAAGCCTGACGTGGGGCTCAGAACCTTCACTCCAGTGAGTGGACTTCTGTGGTATAAGTGTTCCCCAGTCTGTGAGTCACCCATCCAGCGGTTATGGGATTTGATTTTATTGTGATTGCACCCCTCCTACCATCTCATTGCGGCTTCTCCTTTGTCTTTGGATGTGGGGTATCTTTTTTGGTGAGTTCCAGTGTCTTCCTGTCAATGATTGTTCAGCTGTTAGTTGTGATTCCGGTATTCTTGCAAGACGGAGTGAGAGCACGTCCTTCTACTCTACCGTCTTGAACCAAGCTCCCAGTATCAAATTTTGTATGAGACAAGGTTCAGTTAGAGAAGCCACAAGGAGTTCTACACAATAGGGGTTTATTGTGAGAATTAGCCTTAGGCCATTGTGGGTGTTCTATGAGAGGTTCTGGCTTTTGAAACTGGTGCTGGGTCATGACCAGCTGGGCGGCCAGTCTGTAAAGATGCTCATGAAGTGGAAGAAGCAAGAACCTATACAGATGACGTAGAACCCCTGAGGATGAACTAGAACCCACACTGGTCTCTCACCATCCGCACCTGGAACTTCGGTGATGGGTATTCTGCAGGAGCAACCGACGTCCTATGTCGCGGTGCTAAAACCCACCTGGGCCCTGAACTGAAGGTGCTCAAGAGGGGATCTGGCAGCATCTGGAGTTGGCCTGGGCTTGGCTGCTTCCCCATGGCAATGGGGTAGGCCGCAGGCAGTGACGGTGTGCGCAAACAGACGCAGGCAGCACCTGGCATGCTGCCCTGACCTCCTGACTGTCAAAGGAATCTGGCTTCTGCTTTACTTCTGGTTTCCCGAAGCTGACACCACAAAAATCCGTACAGTCCCAAAGCTTGGGAAAGAACTCTTCCCAAGGCTCCACTGTTCTTTTAAACGCTGACACCTTGAGAGACAAGGACATTTCCATCCGTGTCTCTGAGAAAGAAAACATGTTGCTTTGACCTGTGTGGATGCTGATGTCTCGGCATCAAGCAGTGAAACCCGGTGTGAGTGGGAGCTTGGGGTTCAGGGTTGAGAGTAGTCACGTGCCTGTCTCCCTGCTTTATGTCCCCCCCCCAGCCAAGGTCCTTGTCAAACTTTGTCTCAGAATCTGGACGCCCAACCAAAAGTCCATGATATTTATCTCAACTTTGCAAAGTGCTCTCACACACTTATTTTCTCCTCCGGTTCTCATAGAAACCAAGCCAAGAGATGTTCAACTCGTCTAAGTCATCTCCAAAAGAGGCAAGGTGGCCTGAGAGTCTTGAGTGAGAGCACCAGGATCATTTTTACCTTCAGTGAATCTTCTTGTTCAGGGCTAAGAGCCGTTATGCTGTTATGAATGATCTCCTGGGCAACATGGAGGGGAATTGGCAAAAACAGGAACAATTGTGTTCATTACTTACCACTGCAGCTGCTGGGAAACCAATCCTGCTTCGACACAAATCCATGAGGCCCTCAACCCGCGGTTGGGTCTCCTGAGCAGCTGTTTGAAACTACATACAGCAGTGAGGGGCTATCACAGTTTCAGAGGCACGTTTGGGGTGTAGAGGGCTGTGTGGGTTTCTGATACCCACTTCTCCAGTTGTGAACTACTCTTCTATTCTTGACACTTGTCATAATGCCTGGATATGATTATTCTAATAATAGGTTTTGCCTGGTGAATGGGCCTATGCAGTTACAATGATATGCAAATATTTGTTGGAGACCTTAAAAAAATAGACTTACATCCAATGTTGACATTAATTCAGGAGATGGTAACATTCATAGGTCCTTTTGGACTCTGTACAACAAAACTATGTTCCTATTCAATCAGATGACCCAGAGGGATACTACGTTCTTGATCTCGTTATAATCAGTCCTCCTCAAGGAACATCGTGGCTCCCCTCCATGAAAGAGTCATTTTTGGTACTGGAAATGCTCACGCTCTCCTTGCACAACGGGCGTGTGGGAGGAGGAGAGGGGAAGTGACCAAGGCTTTTGGACTTCTTCCTCTTCTGCCATGACCTCTCTCAAGTCCATTCCTTTGCATTGCTAACATGCCAACAGCTAAATCAATGTCCCAGTCAAGCACAAAACTAAAATTGGCCTCCAAACTCCAGATCTTGGAGGAGGAGGGTAGTATTGACACAATTCATTCGTGTCCTCTTTTGAATTTAGAAATCTTTTTTCCCTGGTTAATATATTTTTGCAGCAGATGGACTCGGCTCTTTTCCATGGTCAACCCCTGCCCACTAGGTCAGCAGGATATCTTCAGTTGGACAATGTTTTTTATAACAAATCCAGTACGTACACTGGTTTCCTACAGGCAGGGGTCTCTTCCTCTTGACATTGCCTATTCTAATTTAGTGTGTAGCACATAGTAAGTGCCCCAAAATATTTGTAGTTGAGGGTGATGAAGGACTTTACCCCAATCTGGTAGGAGGCTTCCAACTGAGTCATGGAGTAATATGATACTTACTTATTGGAACCTGCTGCAGAATCAACTTCTGAAAAATAGGAAGGGTTAAGATATAAGTCTTCGGCCACATCTTTTCCCCTGGATATAGTTTTCATCTTCTGTTGAAACCTATAAAATTCTGGAATGGGGGATGGGTGAAATATAAGAAATTAACAAGCAAGTATTTATTGAGTACGTATTACATCCCGGGTACCACACATGAGCTCATGGGAGTACTGAGAATAAGACAGGATCTTTGTTCTCAAGGAACTCATGGTCCATTTGGGGAAGAAATTAACCTACAGAGCAATAGTAAGAGGTTCTATAGGAGTGAATGGTGTGATTAAAATGTAAAGCGAGGAAGGAGGTTAGGGTGCATGGGAAAGGTTTCTAGGGAAGCTGAATGATGAATCAGGCCCTTGAATAGTAGGTAGGATTTACACGAGAAACACAGAGCAGTAGAGAGAGTGAAGCACGGCTCCCTGAGCTGGCCGGTGCCAGCAGTAGCTCATCATTTCAAAGAGAGAGATGACACAGGTCTGTGATGGTTGTGTCTGAGGAGTCCCCTCTCATTTCTGGATTTCCCCCAAGCAACAGGCCCACTTCAGTCCAGGGCTCAGTGGGACCACAGCAGGTACATCTCATGACCCATCACTGTCCCTTCCAGAAGGTGGTCTTTCTGTCCTTAATGAGGGGTACCTCTGTGCTTAGGAGGTTTCTTTGCTCCATCCTGCTTGGCCAGTGTGTGTGACTAGCTTGTTGCTTTGATTCTCCAATACGAGAGGACCCAAACGCCCAGGCGACCTCTTCCCTGGGAGCTAGGCCCTGTTCTCAATAATTCCAGTTCCCGGCAGATGCCTGCCCTAAACCAGAGGGACCACCGGGCAGCACACCACGGCTCTTCACTTGTCCTGTGCACACCACTTCCCAAGACTCCAGCTGTGAGGCCAACCCCACCCTCCTGGGCTCTGGCCCATCCTTGCACAGGCCAAGTTCACCACAGTTATGACTGCTCTAAATTACTGTGCATATATGGGCCAATTATTGTACACTCTGTGATGTTACTTCCTCCTCTCTCTCCCTAGACCTTGCAGGGAGGCACAAATTATTATCCCCTTGAAGTGGGTTAAATTGTGTCCCCCCATAATATATTCAAGTTCTAACCCCCGGTACCTGTGAACAGGACCTTATTTGGAAAACAGGGTCTTTGTAGATCTAATCAAATTAAGATGAGGTCATACTGGACTGGAGTGGGCCCTCCATCCAATGACTGGAGTCTTTATATGAGAAAGGAGAGAGATACTCAGATACAGAGACACACTTGGGAGGAAAGGCCACCTGACAATGAAGGCAGAGACCAGATGATGCAGCTACAAGCCAAGGAATGCTGGCAGTGACCAGAAGCTGCTGGGAGAAGAGAGGATTCTTCCCCAGACCTTATAGAGGGAGCACGGCCCTTCTGAAAGCTTGATTTTGAACTTCTAGGCTCCAGAGCTGTGAGAAAAAACATGTCTGGTGTTTAAGCTCCCAGTTTGTGGTATTGTGTCATGGCAGCCCAGGAAACTAATACGAGTGTTTTTCGCAGGAATAAAAATAAAGGCTCTGAGAGACTCAGTAACTTGCCCAAGGGCAGACAGGTCTCAGTGGCAGAACTGGAAGCAAAGCCCACATCTTGATCCAGAGCCTGGGCTTTCCTCCGCCCACAGCCTCTTGCCTGCACACAGCTGGCCTTCACCCCTCCACTCCCTCCTGGATGCTTTTGGGACTCAGTTCCCGACACGGGCACTTCTACAGCATCTTGAAACACATCCCTGTGGAGACTGCCTCACACATAAGATGTATCATTACATTAAAACAAAAGCAGAGTTAAAAATCCCGGGCTGCGTAAGCAAACACACATGTTTGAGGCTTCAGACGGGCCCTGCCAGCTGTTGTAATCGCACAACTGGTTCTTTGAGTCCTTGTACTATACTATAAAAATAACTCTAATTTGGAAAAGATGGAACCTTGTTTGTGGAAGTTCATAACTGATTCAACATGTAACAGAGAAGGCTATTTTAAAATTCTTGCCCCTTACTTGGTGTCACTGGGATTTAGTTCAACACAAGAGAAATTAGGTCAGGGTTTGATTTCGGAGGTCGGGGTTGAAGCTGTGACTGATCTGGAGAGGCGCCGAGGTTTCATTAATGCTCTGGGGTCCCTGGAGTGTATCCACTTAGATCTTGGACGGGCCCGTCCAGCCAGGGCCAGGCTGCTGGCCTGACTTTATCACAGAGAGGATAGATGTTCCTTTCCCGGCTAACTAAGCAGCCCTCACGTGCCAGGTGGCAAAGAAACAGCAGCTGTGGCCTCTGAGCCCAGAGACTGAGGGTCTAAGGAGTCAGAATTCATTTCCTCAGCGCAAAGGAAGGCAGCAGAGCTCCAGGCTTGAGGTTCGAGTGCTTCAGGGGAGGGGGTGTCCCTGGAAGTGGCAGCGGGAAGGGCGTCTACCTGAAGGGAAGGTGGAGCCGGGCCTCACGGGAGGGCAGAGATTGGAGAAGATACAGAGAGAAGGAGGGAGGAAAATCACATGAGGTGACCCAGAACTGGGGATGCAGAAGGCACCTGGGATAGGGGACAGACAGCAAGAGGCTGGCTGGGTGCTGGCAGCTACTTGGTCCTTTCTGCTGCATTGTGGGGAGCCTCGGGCAGCTTTGGGGAAGGAAGCAGGGAAGCAGCTGCAGATGCAGAAAGAGTCTGTAGACACGGGCAAGGCACGGCCTTCACTGAGGCTCTGGGGGAGATGCTGCTGGATGCATCTGGCTCCGTGGTTGTTTCTCTTGCACTTATTGAATTATTGTTTATTGACTTGCTTTGTTTTGTTTGGTTAAGTTCTTATATCCTCCGGTTACTAAAGCAAGACAGTGCAGCCAAAGGCCCCTGGTGGGGAGGTGGGCTTCTTGTGGGGAGGTGGTGGGCCTCTGGTGTTCAGTCATCCTGGTTGTCAGGGGAGAGGGTAGTGTGTGTGTGTGTGTCTGTGTGGGATAGTCCTAAGCAGACACACTCACTGATCCTGCACCTGTGTCTTCTGTGCCTGCAGGAGATCAGGAGCACGTAAAGCCCTGACGTTATTTAGCAGACTGGAGCCCCTGTGGCAGAAAATGAGGACAGGCTTTCCAACTCTGTGCTGGTGGTGGCATTGCCAGGCCTCCACCCGGCAGCTGGGAGGCTGGCTGGCCTTCCTCTGACTCAAGCTTGCCTGTGCTGCCCTTTGCCTGGATTGATGGGGCCGTGTGAGAAATGAATCTTCTGCAGAGCAGGCGCTGAGACCCCCCAGAAGAGCAAGGAGGGGCTCAGCAGGTGCCGCTTCCTGACGCTTTGAGGCCCGTGATCTCTGCCATCGGTGCCCCCTTGTCACTTGTCACTTGCTCCTGTCACTTTGGGCTTGGCCCCCTTTCTCTCCCAGTCTTCGTTTTCCCTCGCGGTCCCCCCGGGAGGAGCCTGGTGGGAGCCCCTTGTCATACTTCCTGGCAATGCGGGAGTGGAGCTGGAAGGACGGGCCCCGGTGGCGCACGGATTGGAGTCCCAGCTCTGGCTCTGCCACTCACTGTGCGACCTTACTCTCTCCGCTTCAGTTTCGCCTGCTGGTAAGAACGTCCATGCCATGGGTGTGGTTTCGAAGCTTAACTAATGTATTTGGCACTCAGCGGGCAGCTGTTCAGTCCCTACACTGGATTTCCCATTGCTTTACCAGTTGGGGTGTCTTGGAGGGTGAGGTTCTGAGTCAGCTGAGCTCCCAGGACCATCTAGACTTGGGGACCTGCCCAGCATCTCAGGGCACAAATCTGACTGTTGAGACAAACAAAGAGACCACGTTCCTTTGCTCAGAATGTCTGCTGATTCATGCTTCGCCTCCAAAGGGTAATTTATTATTAAGTATTCGGTAGCTTCATTCAGGCCCCTCCTAGCATCCTGCAGCCCTATGCTCAGGAGACAATGGAAGAGCGAGGTCTCCCCACCCACAGAAAGTGTTTATACTTTCCCTTGCATTTTATATTCTGCCCTCTCAGTCATCCTAAATGTTTATTTAACGATGCTCAAAGCCCTTTTAAGCTTCCTTGGTTTAATGTTTGCAAAACACGCTGTCACTTCCACTTCTACTGATAATTTCCTGCCTGCTGCAGAGCCGCTCCGCTTGCGCACCGTCTGGAAAGTCTTAATGGCGTGACTAAAACCTCGGTCCCCGCAAGTGCGTGGGCAGCCCGGGAGGTCAGGATGCTCTGTGGGGCAGAGAAAAATGAAGAGGAACAGGGATGCTGGGAATTCATTTGGAATTCAGGGCTTTTTAAGATCGAGGGGCAAAATTTCAACTAGATTGTGTCAATTGTCAGAATCCCAGGCAGCACCTAGATGGCCCCCAGGCCCTTGGTTTGGCCCCAAGCCTGGCCCAGAGTTTCTCCATTGTGAGGAGAGAGGAGGGGCGTGACCAGATGCCAGGTGGTTCAGCGTGATTCCTGGCACATAAGCTACAGAGTGTGGAAGAGAGAAGCTGGCTCTTTCTCAGGCCACAGGCTAAATGTTCAGCCAAACTCCATGCTCAGCTCAGCTCTGGTGTCCTTTTTCTTCCTAGTGGCCATAGATGGATAGCTCTAAAAACATGGACTTCTGGCCACACGACCACAGGAAGTTGGATACTATTGCCACGTGTGGTTGTGCAGGTTCCGCACTGAGCAAATCTAGGGGGCTAAGTCACACCATAGTCTAAGTGAATGGCACTCTGTAGAGTTGTGCTTAGCTGTTGACCTGGAAGCAAGCTGGGCAGTTCTGTGTCAAGGAACTGAGGCCAGACTGAAGGTGATGTGTGCAAGGCCAGAGCGAGAGGTTTGGAGTAGGACCCTCCTTATCACACCAGCCCCATCCAAATCCCACCTCAGTGCAGCAATTACAGGTTGGAAAGGTGCTCAGAGGTGGGCAGTGGCCTAGGATCCTTGGCACTTGAGTCTGGAGTCCCTTCATTCACATGAATGATGTTTTTAAAAATTCAAAGGTTTACTCCCCTTCAAAGCTGACGGTCTAGCGGGAGTTATAAAACTACTAAGCACAGGCTACGTCAGGACTTGAAGTTCTTCCCATAAGGAAACCACACAGCAAGAACGAGTGTTTCAGGGAGGTCAGTGTCAGCAGGGGTGATTGGGGAACACTTCTTGAAAGAGTTGGGTCTGCATACACGGCTTAGAGAACGGGGTAGTATGGACGGGTGTGGGGTCCAGGGGAGCAGACTTCACATGTGGAGCGATCGGGGAGAGCCAGAGGGAGGGGCGCATGTGAGCATCGGCTTGGACTGAGGGATGAGCAGGGGTGAGGAAGCCAAGATCACATCCGTGTCAAGTGCGGGCAGACACGTTGGGATGGTCAAGTGGGACCACATTTAAGCAGCTTCAATCTGGGCGTGCAGTTTGGAATCCATGCTGTCGGGAAGCCATGGGAGGCTTCTGAGTGGGACAAACTTATGACGCGAGAAGAGCCCTGTAGAGTGCCCCTCCCTCCCGATCTTTTCCACCAAGCCTGTCTCAGCTTGGGGACAGCTGGGGAGACCCTAGTGGGAAGACTTAGTAACGTTCAGCTTAGGCCCCCAACTCTGCCCTTCCCCAAGCCAGGCTCCTTTCCCTCTGGGCCAGGGTAGAGCCATCCACAGGGACAGCAAGTTGCTGTCTTTCCTGGAGGCGTGGCCACGTCTCTACCAATGAGCAACACACAGCGGGCCACAGAGACCACATCCCCTCCCGCTGCCCCTCTTCGTCCATGGCTGGCTGATTCCAAATGGTGGGGGGACCCAGACATCTCCCGTGCTCTGCAGAGGACTTTCCTGACCCCTATGGGGGTGGGGAACTCGGGCAGGAAGAATTCAGCGAAGCCAGGAAAGGAGAGCAGCTCATCAGGGGCTGCTGCCACATGGCCGTCCCTGCAGGTGCATCCATAAGTTGCCACCTGGACCATGTTCAAGAAGATGTGGATGTGACATGATGCTGTACGAGGGGCCTGCAAGCAGGTGCATCCATAAGTTGCCACTTGGACCATGTTCAAGAAGATGTGGATGTGAGATGATGCTGTACGAGGGGCCTGCAGGCAGCAAGGGTACTACTTCAGCCCCAGAGATCTCAGCTGGTTTTAGCAGTAGGGTCTCCATCCCAGTTAGCTGTGCTTCTAAGAGCCATCCTCTCTCCTTTGGACAGCTTGCATCCCCTCTTGGCTGGGCTGAGGCTCCTCTGGGAATTAACTCACCCTTTGGCTTCTTTCTGCTTGGAGCCTCCCCGTCAAGCTCCTATTCCCAGTCTGAGAGCAAGCTGATGATGGACAAGAGCCATGGGCATGTCCTGCTTCATTCAGCCTGTCAGTGTGCAAAGCCGTCTGCTCCCAATTACAGCTCTGAGGTTGAGCCGTGAATTGACAGGGAGGACTTCCCAGGCCTGGAAAACCCCACTGACCTGTAACTGCCCCAGAAAACCATCACTCATCTCCTTATCAGCCCCCGCAGACCTCGGACGGTGACTGGCATCTGGTGGACAAAGGCCCTGCAAACTGAGAACAGAAAAGGTGTCTGCATCCCAGCAGTTCTCAGTTCTGACTTGTGAGGTTCCTTCTAAAACCAGTGAGAATATAACTCAGCCATAAAAAAGGAATGAAATCATGCCATTTGCAGCACCATGGATGGACCTAGAGATGATCCTACTAAGTGAAGTGAGCCAGACAAAGACAAATATCATATGCTATCGCTTATATGTGGAATCTGCAAAATAGTACAAATGAACTTATTTACAAACGGAAATGGACTCAGACATAGAGAACAAACTTCTGGTTCCCAAAGGGGAGAGGGGGGTTGTGGGGTAAATTAGGAGTTCGGGATTAACACACTACAATATATAAAATAGATAAACAGCAAGGACCTACTGAATAGCACAGGGAACTATACTCAATATTTTGCAATCACCTATAAGGGAAAAGAACCTGAAAAAGAATATATAGCTACATACATACATACATACATATATATATAAACTGAATCGCTGTGCTGGACACCTGAAACTAGCACAACATTGTAAGTCAATAAAAAAATAAAACCAATGAGGATTTGGTGCTCACAGCACTGGGGAAGATGGGCCAGCAGCCCTAACCCCGTGGTTTCTTGTGACTTTGGCATGCAACAGGGACACTGGTGAAGCCAAGATGAAGTCCCATTTCAAATTTTAAAAAGGGCGATCCAGGATGTCGGAGCCCAATAGCGCTGTCTGTCGGGCTGAGAGTGACTCGAGACTTGGGCTGTGGAAGGTTCTAGAAGAGACTTTTCTTGTCTCTTTGGGTTAGGCCTCTAATCTTTTCTGTTCCTTGGAAAATGCTATTTGAAGTTCTCCCTTGGTGACCTTAAACCAAGATCCAAGATCTTAAACCACCAAGAGAGTGGGGGCAACTTAGCAGCCCTTCCTCTTCTGTTTGAGAGACCTGAGTCACTGTATCAAGTCATGTGTACACCCCCCGGACCTGAGCCAAGGAAACCGAGGCCCGGGAGGTGGGGTGGCACATTCAAGGTCACGGAACCAGTGGATGAAGAGCTGGACTTTGGAACCTGATCTCCTGCCTTCCAGCCCACCAAACTACCTTCCATTTTCTGAATGCTTGTATCTCATCAGGCTGGAAAGAGGTGGAGATTCATTCCACTTTTTAGGCCCTGGCAAATGTGTATGTAAGATCCACCATCCTCCCCTGTACACACATATGCATCGACATGAACACGCAGCTCACTCTGATGGAGGGTGAAGTTGAAAACAAATTCTGAGACAGATGCCTGGCTCCAGCCCTGACCCACTAAATCAGACTGTCCCCCGGTGGGTCCCGGCTCTGCAGGTAATTCTGAAGTCCAGCCAGCCTTGGCACCATGGTGCCGTGAATGTTTTCTGAGGGACCACGAGGATGGTGGTGCTGCTTGGGTGGAGGTGAGGGGCTTTCGTAGGGTGGCTTCAGGGGGAAATCTCTGCTTTTCAGTTCTTTGGAGGGAGGCTGGCTGGTGACAGGGAAGGAGCAGGGAGAGTAGGCGAGAGCCGCCTAAGGTTGCAGGGCGGGTCCCTGCACGCCCGGTCCAGGGGCAGTGCAGGTTCGCTGGCAGCCTCTGTGGCTGTTTGTAAATGAGTGGCTGCTGCTGCTGGAAGCTGGGCCAGTGCGCCCGGGAATGGTGGGCGCTGCCCACTCACGCCAGCGTCGGAACTGAATTCAGTGGACGCCTGTGAAGCCTCTGCACCAGTTCAGGTGCTGGAGCCATGCGCATCTGGGTGAGCCCAGAGCTCCGAGCGCAGGGGCCCTCCCCCTGGAGAGGGAAAGGCCCCCGCAGCCACGGCCCACGGCAGGCTGGGCAGACAGCTCCTGAGCTGCTGGACCCTGCGTCAGGAGAGCAAACCCAAGTCCTAACTGATCCTCAAATGGCTTTTAGGAAGAGAACCATGGAGGCCTACTGTGTGGTGTGTGAGTGTGTGTGTGTGTGGTGTGTGGTGTGTGGTGTGTGGGGGTGTGGTGTGTATGTGTATGTGTGCAGTGTGTGTGTGGTGTGTGTGTGGTGTGTGTGTGTGGTGTGTATGTGTGTGTGTAGTGTGTGTGGTATGTGTGTGGTGTGTGTGTGTTGTGTTTGTGTGTGTTTGTGTGTGGTTTGGTGTGTGTTGTGTGTGTTGTGTGTGTGTCGTGTGTATGTGTCGTGTGTGTGGTGTGTGTGATGTGTGTGTGGTGTGTGTGAGGTGTGTGTGTTGTGTGTGTGTTGTGTGTGGTGTGTGTGTGTGTGTGGTGTGTGTGGTGTGTGTGGTGTGTGTGGTTGTGTTTTTCTGTGTGGTTTGGTGTGTGTGTTGTGTGTGTGTCGTGTGTGTGTGTGGTGTGTGTGGTGTGTGGTGTGTGTGTGTGTGGTGTGTGTTTTTGTGTGTGGTTTGGTGTGTGTGGTGTGTGTGTGGTATGTGTGGTGTGTGTGGTGTCGTGTGTGTGTCGTGTGTGTTGTGTGGTGTGTGTGTGTGTGTTTATGTGTGGTTTGGTGTGTGGGTTGTGTGTGTGTCGTGTGTGATGTCTGTGGTGTGTGTGTGTGGTGTGTGTGGGTGTGTTGTGTGTGTGTGGGTGTGAGGTGTGTGTGTGGTGTGTGTGTGTTGTGTGTGTGTTGT
Organism: Phocoena sinus; assembly: GCF_008692025.1. Taxonomy (NCBI): domain Eukaryota; kingdom Metazoa; phylum Chordata; class Mammalia; order Artiodactyla; family Phocoenidae; genus Phocoena; species Phocoena sinus. The sequence continues at coordinate 32,504,577 of NC_045783.1, read as the reverse complement.
GTGTGTTGTGTGTGTTGTGTGTGTGTGGTGTGTGTGGTGTGTGTGGTGTGTGTGGCGTGTGTGGCGTGTGTGTGTCATGTGTGATGTCTGTGGTGTGTGTGTGTGGTGTGTGTGTGTGTGTGTGAGGTGTGTGTGTGGTGTGTGTGGTGTGTGTGTGTTGTGTGTGTTGTGTGTGTGTGGTGTGTGTGGTGTGTGTGGTGTGTGTGGCGTGTGTGTCATGTGTGTGTCGTGTGTGATGTCTGTGGTGTGTGTGTGTGGTGTGTGTGTGTGTTGTGTGTGTGTGGGTGTGAGGTGTGTGTGTGGTGTGTGTGGTGTGTGTGTGTTGTGTGTGTTGTGTGTGTGTGTGGTGTGTGTGGTGTGTGTGGTGTGTGTGTCGTGTGTGTCGTGTGTGTGTCGTGTGTGATGTCTGTGGTGTGTGTGTGTGGTGTGTGTGTGTGTGTGGGTGTGAGGTGTGTGTGTGGTGTGTGTGTGGTGTGTGTGTGTGTCGTGTGTGTGTCGTGTGTGTGTGGGTGTGAGGTGTGTGTGGTGTGTGTGTGTGTCGTGTGTGTGTGGTGTGTGTGTGTGTGTTGTGTGTGTTGTGTGTGTGGTGTGTGTGGTGTGTGTGGCGTGTGTGGCGTGTGTGTGTGTGGTGTGTGTGCGCGCCTGTGTGTGTCCAGCACAGCTGAGCGGGCTCTTGCCTTTGCAAGCTAGACAGTAAGCTCTCTGTGAGCAGGAACCTGAGGGCTGACCCCTGAGCATCTTCCCAGCTCCTGGCAGAGTGCCTGGCACACAGCAGGCGCTCAGTGACGGGATGGGTGAAAGGGGCTTCGAGGTCAGCATCTCTACTTTCCCTGCACGGGAGTGAGGGGCAGGGAGGTGACAGGAGCAGGCTGGCCTGGCTTGCCTGGGGTCACCCAGTGAAGGCATAGTGGCTGCGGGCCTTCCTGCCTCCAAGCCTCATGCTTCCGACTCTCGGCAGGCCTCCTGTCATCAGCCTTGGCAAGAGAGGGGTAGTGGATTAACAGGTATATTGTACAGCCCAGGGAATATAACCATTACCTTGTAATAACTTTATTTTTTAACATCAGAGTCTAGTTGACTTACAATGTTGTTAGTTTCAGGTGTACAGCAAAGTGATTCAGTCACACATATACATGTATCTATTCTTTTTCAAATTCTTTTCCCATTTAGGTTGTCACATAACGTTGAGTAGAGTTCCCTGTGCTGTACAGCAGGTCCTTGTTGGTTATCCATTTTAAATATAGCAGTGTGTACACGTCAGCCCCAAACTGCCTATCCCTCCCCCACCACCGTTGCCCCCCGTAGCCTTAAGTTCGTTCTCTAAGTCTGTGAGTCTGTTTCTGTGTTGTAAATAAGTTCATTTGTAATAACTTTAAAAGGAGTATCATCTATAAAAATATTGAACCACTATGTTGTACACCTGAGACTTATATAATATTGTCAATCAACTATACCTCAACAAAAAAAGTAAAAAAGGAAAAAGAAGGGCCTGGGGCAGTGTGACTGTAGGAAGCTGCACCCCTCTCCCCACGTGGCTTCACAGAAGCAGCCCTGAGGGACGTGTGTGTCAGGGGACCCCACACTGAGGGCACCTGGGAGGCTCCCGGAACTCTGAGCCTCTTCCCAGAGCACCTCAACCTGAGGGAGGGCACCCTAGGCTGAGCCATCCTCCTGAGGGTGCGGCAATGGGCAGGCCCTGAGCTGCCAGGCCTTGCTTTCCACTCAGGAAGCAGCCTCAGTAGGATGGGAAAGGGGCCGGGCGTCCCATCCTTCCAGGTCCCCAGGTCTTAGGGGCACTCATAGGGCAGGGAGGTGTCTTGGAAGGCGGGGGTCTTCAGGGGATGGCTCCTCCCCGCCAACACCTTTGCGGGAGGTTCCTGGTCCAGCGGGTGCCTGCAGGGTTGCAGGATGAAAGAGACCAGGATGACAGACATTTCCCAGAGAAAATATACCAAACCGAGAGGTTGCCCTTCTCCTGTGACCTCCTGAAGCCCCAGGAGATCAGGCTTTCAGGAGCTGTTTCCTGCTGTTCACTGACCTTCCTCCTAAAGGTTCCTGAGATGTTTGCCAACGTGATGCTATGGAAAAAAACTCTCAAAAAGGAAAAACAAAACACACAAACAAAAAAATGAGGACGATGTCTGGATGAGAACGTCAGGGTTCTAGGTTAAGGACTTGTTTCTTGGAAACGGCCTGCAGCTCTTGGAAATTTGTGTGGGGTGGAATGCAACAAAACCAGACAGTGACTGCTGTGTCTGTGGGTGACGATGGAAAGTATTGGGTGTGAAGTAATTAACCACACAGAGTACTTGCACTGGAATGAAGATTGCAGAATGACACAACCTTTTTCAACTGGCCTGGGAGATATCAGATTTTATAGTGATTATTGTACCTTTCCTCCTTGCCTTGCTAAGGATGAGAACTTTACTCTAGTTCTGTGCTGTCTGACCTCATAGTGACAGGCCAGGTGTGGCTTTTTAAATTAATTGAAATGAAATAAATTACCAAGTCAGATCCTCAGGCCCACCAGCCACACCGCAAGGGCCCCATAGTCACATCTGGCCAGTGGCTACTGGACTGAAAGGCACAGATGGAGACCATTTCCATCCTTGCGAAAGTTCTTTTGGACAGGCCAGATGTAAGCATTCTTCTGTTTGGGGGTTGGAGGCCACAGAGGAAATGAGAAAAGTTATTTAAGAAATGTGAAGAGGAAGAACCACTTAATATTCAGCCGTTGACACTGTGAATCTGATCCTTCCACGATAACAGAGCTGTGTGTGTCAGACTATCGTCTTGAAAAACAATTGTCCACATCTCTTTACCGCCCCCTCTGACATTTCAGCAGCAGAGCCCAGACGACTCGGGCCAGAGATTTCCTCACCGCCCAGAGGATAGCCAGGCTTAGCTGGAGGCAGGGGGAGAAAACACAACTCAGAGTATTTTCTGAAGTACAGGCAGAGTGTGTGTTCTGCCTGGAGAATGTGGGCAGGAGAAGAAAAGGAGTGAAGACCAGGCACAGCTGGGCTCACATCTGCTGACCCAGGCCTGGGCTGGTGAGGGCGGGGCTGTCAGGCGGGAGGGCCACGTTGAAAGCAGAATTGCCACCCATCAGCCTGGTACCCAGTCACGTTAAGGTCACCCGTGGCACAGGGTAGCCTCAGGAGGCCGTGCAGACTTGCCTCCTGTTTGGTCACCCTGGGTTGTGGACACTGCACTGGCAGCCAGGGCGTCCGTCATGGCATCCACCGTGGCAGGTGGAGGTGGTCCACTGTAGGGGCTGGTGCCGGACTTGCAGGGTGCTGAACTAGATGGTGGGCTGGCAGAGACTCAACGTCTATCCCTAGTGGCAGCCGAGGTGAGGCCCAGGCAGCCTGGGGTAGATACTTGATTCTGAGCAAAGTACACAAAAGCAGCCAGGGCAAGATCTACACTGCAGACTCTTCCTGGGTGGACTGGGACGGCATCCAGAGCCTGGAGGAGGTTGAGGATATCAAGCCTAAGGCCTCTCATCCATCTTTGCGGACACAAGGATGAGCTAGCCCCTTCCTCTCATGCATCCAGACACCCTCTTATGCAGAGAAGCAGGAAGAGGGAAGTTCTGTCTTAGTAACTGAGAATTTTTATCCAAACAAGTCTGTGTATTTCTTTTGAAAATAATCTGTTTGCAGGACTTCCCTGGTGACGCTGTGGTTAAGAATCTGCCTGCCAGTGCAGGGGACACGGGTTCGAGCCCTGGTCCAGGAAGATCCCACATGCCGCCAAGCAGCTAAGCCCGTGTGCTACAACCACTGAGTCCACGTGCCACAACTACTGAGCCTGCACGCCCAGAGCCCATGCTTGGCAACAAGAGAAGCCATCCCAGTGAGAAGCCCGTGCACTGCAACGAAGAGTAGCCCCCACTCTTGGCAAGTAGAGAAAGCCCGTGTGCAGCAACAAAGACCCAATACAGCCAAAAATAAATAAATAAAATAAATAAATTTATTTTTAAAATCTGCGTGATTGGATTAGAGTACATTTAAACTGGATTTGGTCGATAGTTTCTTGTTAACCAGTGGGTAGAGTCTCCAGAGGGAAAAGATCAGATTTGCTATTGGCAAACCAGAAATATTATATTTTCTCTGTCCATCTGGGTTGCAGGAGGAGGTGCATCTAGAGAACCCGATATATATGCAAAGACTGAATGACGATCGAGAATCAACAACCCCAGAAGATCAGACAGAGTGGGATGAGGGCAATGGGCGACCCAGAGGAAGGACCCAATGGGGTGATCACGGGGACCTCGGCCTCACTGGCTCAGAAGCATCTCCTCTGTCCTGGGGAAGAGGAGGTGGAGTCTGGGGTCAGAACCCCCTGGATAACCAGTCCTCTGTGGCCATGTCAGTTGAAATACTGCAAGTGACACAAAACCCAACTCAAATGAGCAGAAAAGGGAGTTCACTGCTTCATGTAACTCAGAGTCCAGTAGATGCTGCCCCAGTTCCATCTGTGGCTCAAGGCAGGGCTCAAATGATGCCACTGACAAGTCTCAGTCTAGACTCTTCTCTCAGCTCTGCTGCTCTTCATCTTGGCTTCATTGCCAAGTAATTCCCTGGTGGCACCGTGGCTGCCAGCGGCTGCACACACCCAACTTCTCCCCAAAGTCCCAGACTGTCTCCCTGCTCTTCATCGGCCCCGATTGTGTCTGACACCCAGCTTTCATCCAATTGCTGCGGCCAGAAGAATTCGGTGCTCTAAATGGACAGGCTCAGTTTACCCGTCCACCTGGAGGCAAGGGTGGGGTGAAGTCCACCTGGGACACCTGGACAGATGGGAGGAGAGAGGAATGGTGCTTAGCAGTCCACAGAGCTGTGGAGTCAACTGCATTTGGTACTGACTCTACGGGGCAGTGGATAGAATCATTCTCAAAAGATTATTCTGCTGTCGTCAGAAGGACTTAGGCTTAGGTATTGGTGGATAGACTGGAGGCAGAGATGCACCTGAACTGACGGGACTTATTTCAGGGTCATGGTCAAGAGTCCGAAGCTCAGAGCAGACGGAAGGGTGGGGTCTCCTACGGAATGTGTCAGAGCACGTGTGACGAAGGTGTGCTTTGAGGTGCCGTTTTCCTGAGTCCGTGGGAAACGTTGTGGTCAAAGTGATGTGTAGCCTCCCATTTTATTCTGGTTGCGGTGCTAAAGCCCTGGAATTCGCCCTCGGGTTGCAGCAAACTTTAAGATGCTGCTGAGCGGAGGTTGTGTACATATTTGCATAAACTTTCAAAAGGCGAAACGTTTTTAGTGTTTTTCCGATGGCGGCCGTTCGTTTTTCCTTCTCTTTCTTTTCTTGCGCTACCATCAGTTCCAACCTCTTCAGGCCTGAAGAGGACACAGGGGCAAAAATCCCCTAAAGCTGGTGGGGGTGACAGTGGAGACCCTGAGAATAATCTAGGGCTCTGGGAGAAGGAGATCAGACAACTGTCAAGGTCCCTGTGATCAGGATGCCTCCCCACCCCAGATGTCATTTGTAGGGTGGTAGTGGATTGAATATAGTTTCCCCCAGTTCAGGTCCATCTGCAAGCTCAGAATGTGACTTTGTTTGGATATAGAGTTTTTGCAGATACAATTAGTTAAGATGAGGTCCCACTAGATGAGGGTGGGCCCTGAATTCAGTGCCCAGTGTCCTCAGACCAAGAGAGACATACACAGGGAAGAAGTTCATGAAGATGGAGGCAGAGATCGAAGCTACGCGCCACCTTGGCGGCGATGAGCCAGGGACCGTCAAGGGGGACAGGGAGCCGCCGGAAACTGGGAGAGATAAGGAAGGATTCTTCCCCGGAGCTTGCAGAGGGGGACATGGCCCCGTTGACCCCCGATTTCAGACTTCTGACCTCTAGGACCGTGAGAGGACAAATTTCTGTTGGAAGCCACCCAGTTTGTGGTCTTTTGTTACAGCAGCCCTTGGGAAAAAAATATACGGGCTTTTAAAGAAATTCAGGCCTGGAGCAAAACATGGGTCAGAGGAGGGAAATGCTGACATATAGGTCCCCTCGGAGGCTCCTTGACAGGGCATGTTTAAAGGATCCATTTCTGCTTCAAGACAGACTTGGCCCATCTGCACCACTGCATCTGGCCTGCATCGGGATGGTGGGAAGGGCCTGGCATCCTGTCGGTGTTCCCTCAGCAGACCTCAGGCGATGCTGTGCGAAGCTTCACGCCCTGAGGGAAGGGGTTCCTCTCCTCCCCTGCTCTGCCTGCTTCTCAGTTGTGAGCTGTGGGTCTGAGGCTGCCGTGGGCACCTGTAATTCATAGGAAGGCACCAGATAGACAGCAGTGGCCTTGATCTGGCTGGGCACAAGCCTGACACTACCCAGCCTCAGACAGCACCCTTCGTTCCTTCCATGAACACACGCACACACACTTTTAATATTCTGCCAACGCTCATTCTTTGCAAATTCTGTGTTTGTGAATTCACCCACTCGCTAAAATTTATTCATCACCCCACACCAGTGCTCATGGTGCTTTTGTGGTCATCCGTGGACCTGCCAATGAACTGCTGGGGTCTCCTGCTGCGCCCGTTCCCAGCTGAGGTCAAAAAAGGCGACCCTCTGCCCTCTTGTTTCCTCCTGTAAATAGATATCCTTTTCGTGATCTATTTAGTGCCACTTCTTTTTGCATTTTTGTGCTTTTTGTTGGTGATTTCGCTGTTTCGATTAGCCCCCAAGAATAGGGCTAAGAGCTGTCCAGTGTCCCCAAGCACAGGAAGGCTGTGACTTCCTCTCGGAAAGGATGCAGGTTAGATACGCTTCCTTCAGGTGCGAGTTACGGTGCTGTTGGCTGTGAGTTATGTTAATGAACCAAGAGTAAATATTTTAAAAGCCGTCTTTAAACTGCAACAGACCTAAAATGAGGTTAATAATAATTGGCTGACGAACATGTTGTGACCAGAGGCTCGCAGGCACCTCAGAGCCATGGTTCAGTGTTCACTAAGGCGGTGTGTGCAGACACTATAGGACGTAACTACCTTGAATAACAAAAACAGACTGCATATTTTTCATCCAGGTCCTGTGATGGGGATGGGCATGAACTGGTCAGCATCCCTGCCCCTGGGTGCCTCTATCTAGGTAACAAGAGAGGAAGCCCTGGAGTTCTGGAAAGTTCTAGGTTCACATGGGTGAGGATGACTTCTCTCATTTAGCAAACGCCATCAGAACACCCAGGACGGGGGCAAGGACAGTGCCACCGTGAGGCAGGGCTTCTCCCTGCAGAGCGGAACTCTTTCTCTGCAGAGTATTTACCCAGTAACACTCCCTGGCCCCAAATAAAGCAAGGACAAGAAAAACAAAAAACAAATAGAACGGAAAATCCGCTCACCAATAGGAGAACAGAAATCAGGACATAAGAACAATAAAAGCAAATCGCTACCCAGCAACAGGCATCTCATAGGAAGTGACTATTTGCAACCGACCCAGTTCAGTTATATCAGCCCGGGGAGAAATTTCAGAAGAGACCTAATAACGAAATCCATTCACTTCTGTCCTAAAGATGTATCGGAACCACTTTCCTTCTTTTAATCCTCATTAAAAGCAAAACAAAACAGTAAAAACAAAAACCAAAAAAGGAGAAAAAGATAAAGGGTCTCCCCGTTAATTACTCTAACTCGTCTGAGGGCTTCACAAAATCAGTGAACAAACGCCTGTGAAAACGATGAGGCTGGAATGACTGGCCTGGGCCTCCTGACTTAAAACAATGACAGCAGTTCACCCTCCAGTAATTTGGATAATTCTAAGAGGGTCAAGCCTGAAGTTTAACCTGGCAATTACCTGAAGAAATTTAACCTCAAGAAATGACTCATAATGCAAATTAATATTGGAAAATTATTTACTCAAGGGGAATGTTAAAACTATGGAAAAGAACTTTTAAAATTAGCCTCAAGCAACTGGGGGCCAACCAACACATATTTACGGCATTTTTAGTGCCTTCTCATGCAAAGTACTATGTAGTTTCCCAACTTAAGACCAACTTTTGCCACTGAGTAACCTTGGGTGACTTACTTCAAGCTCTCTTTGAGCCCTCGTCGCTTTATACGAAAGTGTCTAAATCAGGGGAGGTCACTGTGACATCACATGACAATTCGCAGGAAAGAGCTCCATTAAAATGGTAGGTGTTATGGTTATTACCCCAGGCTCACTCCCACGAAATCTTCCCGGGCTCAGGGTCCTGTCCGGATCCTCCAGATGGTCCCCTTTGCTCAGGCTCTTTTCTTATTTTTAAAGAAAAAGTGATTTTTTATTGAAGTATAGTTGATTTACAATACTGTGTTAGTTTCAGGCATACAGCAAAGTGATTCGGTTATACATATATTTTTTGTCAGACAATTTTCCATCATAGGTTATTACAAGATACTCAATATAATCTCCTGTGCTTTACAGTAAATACTTGTTACTTATCTATTTTATTTATAGTAGTGTGTATCTGTTCATCTCGTGCTCCTAGTTTGCCCCTCCCTCCCCTTCCCCTTTGGTAATCATAAGTTTGTTTTCTATGTCTGTGAGTCTGTTTCTGTCTTGTAAATAGATGCACTTGTATGATCTTTTAGATTCCACATACAAGTGATATCATATAATATTTGTCTTCGCCTGACTTACTTCACTTAGTATGATAATCTCTAGGTTGATCCATGTTGCTGCAGATGGCATTATTTCATTCTTTTTTATGGCTGAGTAGTATTCCATTTATATATATATATATATATATATATATATATATATATATATATACCACATGTTCTTTATCCATTCATCTGTCGATGGACATTTAGGTTGCTTCCACGTCTTGGCTATTGTGAATAGTGCTGCAATGAACACTGGGGTGCATGTATCTTTTTGAAATAGAGTTTTTGTCTTTTCCAGATATACGCCCAGGAGTGGGATTGCTGGATCATATGGTAGCTCTATTTTTAGTATTTTAAGGACTCTCCATACGGTTCTCCATAGTGGTTGCATCAATTTACATTACCACCAACAGTGTAGGAGGGTTCCCTTTTCTCCACACCCTCTCCAGCATTTGTTATTTGTAGACTTTTTTTTTTTTAACATCTTTATTGGGGTATAATTGCTTTACAATGGTGTGTTAGTTTCTGCTTTATAACCAAGTGAATCAGTTATACATATACATATGTTCCAATATCTCTTCCCTCTTGCGTCTCCCTCCCTCCCACCCTCCCTATTCCACCCCTCCAGGCGGTCACAAAGCACGGAGCCGGTATCCCTGTGCCATGCGGCTGCTTCCCACTAGCTATCTACCTTACGTTTGTTAGTGTATATATGTCCATGCCTCTCTCTCGCCCTGTCACTGCTCACCCTTCCCCCTCCCCATATTATTTGTAGACTTTTTGATGACAGTCATTCCGACCAGTGTGAGGCGGTAACTCATTGTAGTTTTTTTTTTTTTTTTTTTTTTCGATACGCGGGCCTCTCACTGTTGTGGCCTCCCCCGTTGCGGAGCACAGGCTCCGGGCGCGCAGGCTCAGCGGCCATGGCTCACGGGCCCAGCCCCTCCGCGGCATGTGGGATCCTCCTGGACCGGGGCACGAACCCGTGTCCCCTGCATCGGCAGGCAGACTCTCAACCACTGCGCCCCCAGGGAAGCCCCTCATTGTAGTTTTGATTTGCATTTCTCTAATGATTAGCGATGCTGAGCATCTTTTCATGTGGCTAGACTCGCCTCTTCCTTCTCCGTGGGTCCAATTCTACCTTTTCTTTCGCGCCGCTACTCGGATCTTATTACTCCCTCCCGTGAACTTGCACTGAACGTCGTCTGCACAAATTTTATGTCATGTGCCATGTTGGGCCCTGCGTGGCTGCCACTTGGTGTGAAAGTTTTCTATTCTCTCCTGGCCTGCAGCTCCTTGAGGACCAGATCCCTCTCTCCTACACGTCACTTAGCCCAGCAACTCCCACAGAGCATGTGCGTAACTCCTCGTCGGGTGTGTTGTCCATTTTCCAGCCTGATCAATGCAGCCAGTCTCCTTTACGTGGGCTGTAACTCTCCAGGGTTCTTTGAAAAGTTTGATGGTCTCAGACACCCAATCCTGCCGACGTGGTCTGACTCGGGTGTTTTAGGAGGGCTGATACAGCTCAGAGGGCAGACTGGAATCAGGCTGGGCTGAAGGTGATCGCAGGACGGTAGCTGTCATGGACTTGGGCTAATCAGTGTCAAAATCATTGTGGTGGAAAACACCAAGGAAGAACTTAATGTGCCCATCCTTGCCAGAAAGGAATTGTCCAAAATTGTATATTTATAAGTGTAGTGGTTACCAAAAATTGTTTCCTGACTGCAGGTGCTGTTGATAACATCTGTTTCCCTCCACTCACCACCACCCATATTTGTTTTGCTTCTGAGGGAAGAGAAAGGGATTTATGGGGGAGGAAGCATGCCCCTCCACCATCTGCCCCTCCCTCCCAAAACTGAAGGGTTGATGGGTTTTAGGGAATCTGTCTCCCATCAGCCCTGTGGAGTCAGTTTGATCTTTACAGACAGGGGACTAGAGGTTGGTACTAGATGCCGATAGAAATGTTCAAGAGGCATGAGACTCTGCGTCCAGGCAGAGCTGCTTCAGGGTCAAGGAGACAAAACATAGCCTTGAGCAGGGTTGCCGGTCCTTCACCTGCTTTGTCAGGAACCAGGCTTCCGGGGAATGGAAAATTTTGGAGTCATCTGGAGTTGTCCCGGCAGAGACAATGGCAGCAGTGAGGTGAGGCCACTCCAGGAGGCCTTCCCGGGGGTAGCATGGGCAGGTGGGAGGATAAGTGGGAGAGAAGGATGAGGCAGAGGTGGCACAGATGCAGATGGTTTGAGGGCACCTGAGAAGCAGCCCTCCAGTGCACCCAGAAATGACAAGGGTACGTTGGTAGCTGGAGTCAGCCGATGTTTGGCAGCCGTCTTACTTCCCAAAGGGGTTTGGCGATGCTCAGGGTGCACAGCAGAAGCATCACTCATCACCGACAATTGAGGCACTTGATTAAAATGTTTTATTTATTCTGATGGTCAAAATTCAAATGGTACAAAACAGCACACAGTGAAAAGTCTGCATCTCATCTCTCTTTCCCAGACATCCAGTTTTATTCTCCAGAGGCGGTCCATGTTAAATTTCTTGTGTATCCTTAGCGATACTCTATGCAAATAAAAGTATCTGTATGTACTCTCCTCTCCCTGCCCGTTTTTGTACAGATGACAACCATGTAAGTTACAAATTCTCCTGCACTTTGCTTTTTCCACTTAACAGTGTATCCTTAACAATATAAAGGGTTGCCCGAAGAACTACCCCTCTTCCCTTCATTTTTGACAGCTGCATAGTATTCCATTTTATGGATATACCATAATTTACTTAAGCATTGTTCTCTGTTGATGAATATTTAGGTTTTATTCCCAAATCATTGCTATTATAAATAGCACTACAGTGAATAATCTTGTGTATATGTTATTTCACATATATGTGAGAATGCATGTGTTTAATAATTTCTTGCAAGTGGCGTTCCTAGGTCAAAACTGTGAATGGTTGTCATTTCCATGAATATTGCAAAATCATGTTATACTCCTTCCATCAGCTCATGAGCTGGACTGTTTCCCCACACTTTTGCTCACAAAGTTGCCAGCAAGGTATGTTATCAAATCTTTTATCTGTTCCTGTCTGAAAGGCAAAAAACTGTAAGATGATATAGTTTGAAGTTGCTTTTCTCTGATTATGAATGAGGTTGTGTGCACTTTCCTATATTTAAAACCCATTTTTTATTTCCTTTCCTGTGAGCTGTGTGTTCATATTCTTTGCCATTTTTCTGCTGTGGTTCGATCTATTTTGCAACGCTTTTCGTATACTGGGGAAATTGGAATTGAAATTTTTTCATCGATTTATTGCTTGTTATAGATCATTCTAGATGACTTAGTAAACCATAGTACTGACCTAATTTAGCTACTTTATTTACTTGAAAAAAGTATACAATTACATTCCTTAAAAAGAATACTGCACACACACACAAAAAAGAATACTGCACAAATCACATTCACGATTGCTTAACTTCCCTTGTCAGGTGCAAAACACCTTAACAAACAGTGGTTGAAATAGTCAAGAAACACAGAACACCTGTGTTTGACACTGCAAGAAACACAAACAAGTAGATTTAAAGAAAACATAATTGAGTAATTCGGAAGTGACGGACCAGGAAGATGATGGGAACTGGGGAGAGAGACATGGGCAGGATGTGTTTGGGCAGAGTGAGGATGGGGTTGGAACCCTTTTTACTGCCTGGAAGAGGAAACTGCATGAAGCAGCTGAGGTCAGAGGTCCCAGGAGGACAGGAGCAGTGTGGTGATCTGAGGGCTGTGCCAGCCACAGGCAAGGCCTTAGAGAGGTTAAGGTGGCAGTAAATGTGCCCAGTGCTAAGAAATCAAGGCCCTGTGCCTGAAAGAGCCAGCTTTCTCACCAGCAAACTCCCTGTGCCTCTTCTGTGGCTGGGACCATAAGTAAATCTGTGTCTCCTTCCCCTGCCATCCCCAGTCCAAACCCTTCCCCAGAGTCCCCAGGCCAGGCCCCAAACCAGTGCCGAAGGCATAGGTATAAGTCACCCTGGAAGTAGGGGGACAACCTCAGGCCACCCCATCTTTCTCTTAACTTCCTGCCTTCGGGTCCTATTCCTCTGTTACAAATCCTAAGAGAAAGGAAAGAAGAGACAAACAAATGTGTTCTTCTCTAAAGAGCAGGGCTAGCTGGCAGAGCTCAGGGCTGCTAGGATGATGGGACAAGACACCAACAGAGCTTAAGGAGGCCAATGCCAAACGCAAAACCAAGATGAGTTACCTACGGCAGTGACCGTCAACCAACACTTTTTGGCAACTATTACAGTGATAACTCAGAAGCACTCTTTTTTTTTTTTTTTTTTTTTGTGGTACACGGGCCCTCACTGTTGTGGCCTCTCCCGTTGTGGAGCACAGGCTCCGGACACGCAGGCTCAGCAGCCATGGCTCACAGGCCCAGCCGCTCCGCGGCATGTGGGATCCTCCCGGACCGGGGCACGAACCCGTGTCCCCTGCATCGGCAGGCGGACTGTCAACCGCTGCGCCACCAGGGAAGCCCTCAGAAGCACTCTTTATTGATTAAATGGGTTAGATCATTTGGCCCATTCATAGTCCAGCCCTGCAGCATTTCTATGGTCAGACCTGAAACGTTGGGAATCTGATTTTTGTAAGGTCTAGGAATGCATCCTTCCCAACTCCTCACTCTCTATGTTTCCTATGCTCCTTGTCTAAGTTTTACAAATTTGGATATAAATGCAGATCAGATTCCAGCTGGGATGCACTGAGTATTAGAATAGTCAAAGCCATCTTCAAGTCACCTATTTGTACCAGACACTGTGCATCCATTCTAAGTCTCCCACTTGTCCGTGGAAGGTACATCACTCTCCATTTCATAGATGAAACAACCTGAACTTAGAAAGATTAAGGAGCTGCTGAGACCGTGCAGCTAGTGACAGAGCTCAAATCTGAGCCCAGTTCCGTCTAAACCCAGAGCTTGATCACTCACTACTGCCTTCTGCCAAGGGTTCTTTTCTAACCCACCAGATTTAGAGTTCTGTAGCGCCTGAGGGTTGTTCCAGCTCTCTAAACCCACAATACTAGGTCTTGATCTAAACGATAAACATTGTTCTCAAGGTGCTGACAACCTCACAAAGGAGAAAAATTACCTGCTCAGTACAACTGGAGGGCAATCAAACACACACACGCGCGCACACACACACACACACACACACTGAACTGCTGAACCATAGGTTATAGAGGGCAAGTGTGTTAGAAGCGTAGAGAATGATAACACGAGCTGAAATCACTGGGGAAGGAGAGCAGTTCTGTTTTGGATCTTTTTAGCCTTTTGAGAGGCTAAAAAAGAAAGAAGAGGCTAATTTCACCTTCTGGCAATGCGGTAGACTAGATGTCTTAGAAAATCTCCCCATACAATATAGTGAAACTTGCTGGATACAAAATTCCTTTGAAATGCATCACTGAGTTGGCAAGAAGGTGAGAGTTGCCGCTGCTTTTGGTACTCCGTGTTGTTTAGAGCAGGGATTAGCAAACATCTTCTGTAAAGGGCCAGATAGTATTTTTGGCTTTATGAGCCCATATGGTTCTCTGTCGCAACAGCTCAACTCTGCCTTTGTGGCATGAATGAAGCCAGAGATAATACATAAGCAGCAGGTGTAGGAGGATTTGACTTACAGTAAACTGGAGCTGAGCCTTGGGCCATACTTTGCCAGTTTCTGATCTGGAGTCTTAGAGTAGAATGTCTTTTGTGGATCTTCTGATCTTGGGCCCATACAAGGTAAGAAGGTAGAATGGAGACAGCCCTCATACACATGAAACAAGATCCCCAGGGAAAATGTGGTACAGGAGAAATGTGGCCCTGGGCAAAGAAAAACAGATAAGGAAACTTGTCTTATCAGGTTGGGCTCTGGATGGAAAAAGAAAAGTATCTGCCCTGTGAATTGGTTACTACTATAGGTAGGCGTACTCTCATGTGGGATTGGGGTTTAACTTTATACTACATGCATTGTACAGGAAACTTCAAGCTACAAAAGTAACTTTTAAGTGGTTCTTGATTCGTAGCGCCCTAGGACACCTTACCAAACACAAGCTCATAACCCCAAATTACAAACCGCACAAGGAAACAAGCCACTGTGAGCAAGGGTCAGCATGAACAGCACCAAATGACAGGATCATTCTCTCAAGGATTTGATGTATCACAATGACAGGTTACAGACAATGCTACAGAGATAAAAAGAGGAATGAAAAAGAGAATAGAGAACAATTCGGGCAAGGGGAAGAAGAGAAGGAAAGGTTCAGTAGTGGGGATGAGAACACGTTGAGGGGCAAGGAGGTAATAGTCCTAGGTGGAGTTGATATGAGGGTAGTAGTGAATGAATGAATGAATGAAACACTGGTCAAACTCATCGTGGGCACCCAGTGCTGTGCTGGGCGCTAGTAGTGGAGATGCATGAGAGACACAGGCTCTGCCCTCAAGGAGATTCCAGTCTAGGGGAATAAGGTAAATAAATAAAGCCCATGAAATGTGATACGGACTTTATACAAAATACAGCAGAGGCAAAGGAGGAAGTGGCCCATTCTTTACCCAAGGAAGCCAGAGACAGCTTCCTGGAGGACCTTATGCTTGAATCAAGCTCTGAAGGGTCTGCAGAAGTCTGAACTTTATCCTGTAGGTGATGGGGAAGGAAAATGGTCAGACTAACAGTTAAAAAAAAATGGTTGCAGTACAGTGAATAGAATGGAGAGTGAAGAAATGAGAGAAAGGAAGACCCAATGTGACATTGAGTAGTCATCTAAAGATAAGGCAGAAGTGCAGGTGGATTTAAGAGATATTTTAGAATTTTGTCCATTTGGGGATAACCAACAGCCATGACGCAAATTTAATGGCTGTTGCTCCACTGATGACCCTGTATCCCTACACCACCTCCTCCCAAGTGCTTCTGGGGGTTCGCAGGGTTGTCTCGAAGGTGCTGGTGAGTGAGTCTGCACCCCTGCGTGGTCCCTCCATGCCCTGTCCCTGGGGTGCTTCTGCCCTCACAGGCTACGCGCTTTGACCTGGGTGGGACGGGGGTGCTGAGTGTCCTGGGGGAGTGATGCTTGTTTCCTAATGATTATACACTTTTCATAAGATTGTCCCTTGAGCTGTTACACAGAGACTCCCTCGCCTCCAGGTGACTCAGAGGAGGACGGGGAAAGAGTTCTGCTTGCCAGAACCCATCCTCCCCGTATCCCTCACTTCTGACAGCCCAGCCCACTGTGACTGGTTCCTTCTCCCATAGGACACCCTGCAGGAGCGAAAGCAGGGGGGTGGGGGGTGGGGAATGGAGTTGATTCTCCCAGGATGTTTCTTAGCCCCCAGGCAACAGGCTTCGCTGAGCCTTCTCAGCCAGTTTGGCAGAAGTGTGTGCGCAGAGATCCAAGTGCACCCATACAATAGGGGGCTCAGAGCTTTGAGTCATCATGCGATATAGGGAGTGGGTGCAGAGAGGAGGCCGGATAGGTTTCAGGAGTCATGGGACGTCACTGAAAAGACCGGGCAAGGTCTTCAATACCTGCCTAGAGGGTCTATTTCTCCCCACACGTCAGTGTTTCTCCAGGAGTGGACTGGTTTACATCAGCTTCTGAATTACCTGGAGACTTGGCTCAAATTTTCAATTTGGGGGCCCTTATCTGAATCAGAAGCCATGGGGGGTGGGGTTTGGGAAACTCTCATCTTTAATTAGTGCTCCCTGGGCGATAGTTTGAGACTCTACACACATTCCTGTAATGGGTCCATATGTTATCTCTTCAGGTGAATTGAAGGCTCCTGAGTGTAGGTGCCGTGTCTAAGGCTCTTCTTGTCTCCCGCTACACACAGGCAGACGGTTTGTGTATGTTCACTGAAGTTGAGCGAAATGATGCAATGCTGATAGACTGACCGTGCTTATACACCGCCCCCACCAACGAGACATCTTACACTCACTCATTCCTTTATTACTCTTTTATTCTGCAAATACTTATTAGTGCCATCTGAAGGCCAGGTACTGGACTGGGTGCTGAGTCTCAAGAGGACGACAGTGACAGAGAGGCAGGGGCCGTGGAGCAGGGAGCAAGGGGTGTGCGATGAGGGGGGTGAGACTTCTCAGAAGCAAGGGCTTTCCCCAGCACAAGGAAGGTGAAAATCCCCTAGGAGGCTTTCCTAGGATGAGTTATAATTTCTGCATTGTTCTGTCTCCCCGAATGAAAAAAGACACCTCAATTCCTTCCTAATTCCCCGGCTTCAGGGCACGGCGGGCAGTTTGAAGCCTCTTAGAGTCAGGAGATAAAGGGAAGCATTATGTTCCACTGGGTCCCGTTTGATCTTTATACCATCAACACGGGGCTCCGGGCTTCCCCATTTCTCTTTCCCTCCTCCAAGGTCACCCAGAAGGCCGTGGGCTCTTTGATGTTCAAAGGAAGTTTGCAGGACGACATGCCTGGTCGTCTGTGCCTCAGTGCGCTGCTGGCCGGCGTTCCTGACTCAAGTCGGAGTAGAGGAGGGTCCTTCCCTCTTTCTGGGGCAGATCCAGAGCCGTTAGGAGGGGCATGAGTGTGTTCTTTTATAAACCCCACCTTTTTTCCTGGGTCTCAAATGGAGTTTTTGACCATTTCTCATTTCCCTTCTCTCAACCTTATACCTGACCAGAAACCGTCTGCTTAGTTCTGGCTGTACCCAAGTAGCAAGGAACACGCAGGAAGCGAGCACACCCTCAAGTCCAGGCAAAACTCATGAGACCATGCTGAGGGTGTATCTCTGAGGCTCAGACCTCATAGGAACAGGTGCCCACAATCCCAGAAAGAAACAAAAGCAGCGTGGGGAGCCACCCATCCTTTTTCCATTAGTTAAGTCGTTTTGCACTGTTTTGAGGCTGTCCCTGTGTTGTATGAAAATGCCAGGGATCTGCACCTTCTGCAACTGTGACCAGAGGTCCCCTCTTGGGTACCAGCGAGGCTTTGGGACTCAGCCAGCTTAGGAGAGATGCTTCAGCCGCTCTCCTGGCCGGGCTGCAGCAGGAACAGGAGAGAACTTTGCAGGCACTCATCCCCCGAGGACCACCACATAAGGGGAGGAGGGTGTGGGTCAGTTTGCCTCCCCTGGTCCTCAGTGATGTCAAGAAATGCGGATTCAGAGCGAGAATATGTACGTAACAAGGGGGACAGGGATGTCACTGTATCCTTGGAAAGAGGTGCAGAGCTGGCCTCAAAGACACGGAACATAGCTTGGGAACTGGAAAGATGCAGCTCTAGTCACCAGGTTGCCTTCTCCCACCCACTCCTCACCAGCCGTGGAGTTTACTGGTTCCCACAATTCCGGTGACTCAGAACGTCTTCCTCGCTGCTTCCAGGACTCAGGTGACGACCAACTTACTATCTCATACCCTATCCTTTATAGGTGTTTTATTCTGTTGACTCAGATCTTCAGCTTCTCACTGACACTGCTTATTCTCGAGCCCTCGTGGCCTGTCTTCTTTCTATGTCTTCTTCCTGTGTGGTTTCCTAGTGCGCCCCCAACAAAACTAGCTATCGACTCTTTCCCTGTCTCTCCTGTTAAAGTCCAAGAGAAGGAGGGTTTGACTGGATGAAGTGAATCATCATTATGCTTTCTGGGCAATGCTCTTTTGTCTGAGATACGTCATGGGCCACGGTTCAACCTCTCGACTGGCCAATTGGGCAGCCTAGTGGCAGGACTCACCCCTGCTCCAATCAGCTTGGCCAGAGCCAATAATGACCTCAGCAGGGCAACACATACAAGAAAGCATCTAAGGCTTATTCATTGTACAGGTGCAGTGAGTTGAGCAGTCTTCTTAAAAGGGAGCCATATCTATAGCCGCCATCGTGAAGAATGGTCTTCTTAGTGCAGTGGGTCTGATGGGGAGACAGACCTGGGTTTGGACTGTCGTTCTACTTAGTGGCTGTAACTTGGGAAGGTTACTTAATCTTTCTGAGCTCATTTCCTTATCTGTAAAAATGGGGCTGGAGATGAGATATGTACTATATTGTAGTGATGTGTGAACTAGGGAGAAATTACGAAAAGTACCTAATAAATAGTTGGTGCTCAGGTGTTCCATAAATAGCTTTCATTATGGCAATGCTGTGTTGGTCTGTCTGATTCTAGGTTTCCAGGTCACTGACTTTGACATAAGTTTGGTGTCAGGAGCTCATTTCTTGATTCAAATCCCATGGTTCCTACAATGCCAGCATTGGCGGTAAAAAAGGAGAATAAAGTAGGTGTAGAAAGAGCATCATTAAGAAACATTCAGAATATATGCTTGATTGTGTTGTAAGGTCTTATCTAACTAAGTCTGACTGGAAATGTTAGACAAGATTTGAGATGTTTCCTCTTCAGTAGTTCAACAAGAATGACTTCAGTTGTTATATCGGAAATGAGAAACCAGAGAAGTTTTCTTGGCTAGCCTCCTTCGATAATTGATTTAAGAATATCTGTAATACCTCTGTTGCAAGACTTTGAGAAACAATGCAGACAATGTAGAGATACATCCATACGATAAAAGCAAATCCAGAGTCAGAAACCATAGTGTCTGGTTATCAGTGTTTTTCAAGTAACAAGCTTAGACTTGTGATTTATGCCGCAGGAGCTGTAATCAATCAAACTCAGGAGCTGTCTGAGAAGAAGCAGATCAAAACCAAGATATTCTTCCCCAGATATGATCCCTGAGAAAGAAATACGGGTGATTCTGGCTTCTCGATCACTTCCCTTGGCAAGTCTGGCACATACCCCACTCCCCTGCCTTCCCCTCAATTTTGGGATTAAATCCAGGCCACCGGACAGAGCTTCTAGCCAATTCTTTCATGTAAAGAATTCCTGAATAAGCTGCATATAGCATAACCCAGTCTTCTGAATAGCAACGTGATTTCCCACAAATGGAAGCCGTTGTAGGCAGAGAGCTCACGTGGATCAATGAGGAAGGTTTGGATTGCATCAGGCAGCTACTCTCTGCACCCATTTTGAGACACCGGGACCAGGGATTTCATGCAGCTTCTGCAATGGATCATCCTGAAGGAACAGGTCAAGGAGGCACTCTAGCATCAATGTCCCCATGGAGGTTTTCTGATTGTGACCCGGGATCCGTAGTGTCGCAAGGCTCCAACTCTCAGCATCTCATGCTATTCGTTAAGGCTTATTGACAAATATGGCCTCAGAAGCACTGACACCTCTGATGACATGAGTAAGAAGGTATACGTATAGATTAGATAGATAGATATATAGATACCCAGATGTATAGAGAACATAGATACATAGATGGATGGATACATAGTTACGTAGATAGATAGATAGATGATAGATAGATACATAGATAGATACATAGATGGATAGCTAACATAGATACATAGATGGATGGATAACATAGATACATAGATGGATAGATAACACAGATACATAGATGGATGGATAACATAGATACATAGATGGATAGATAACATAGATAGATAGATGGATGGCTACATAGATACATAGATGGATGGATACATAGATACATAGATGGATAGATAACATAGATACATAGATGGATAGATAACATAGATACATAGATGGATGGATACATAGATGGATGGATACATAGATGGATGGATACATAGATACATAGATGGATAGATAACATAGATACATGGATGGATACATAGATACATAGATGGATAGATAACATAGATACATAGATGGATGGATAACATAGATACATAGATGGATAGATAACATAGATACATAGATGGATGGATACATAGATGGATGGATACATAGATGGATGGATACATAGATACATAGATGGATAGATAACATAGATGCATAGATGGATGGATAACATAGATACATAGATGGATAGATAACATAGATACATAGATGGATGGATACATAGATACATAGATGGATAGATAACATAGATACATAGATGGATGGATACATAGATACATAGCTATGTAGACAGATAGATGATAGATAGATACATAGATAGATACATAGATAGATAGGTAGGTAACCATGTTAAATTTTAGAAAATGTGCTTCCTTTGGTGGAGATACATTTTGGTAAAAAATGTTTTTCCAATCGGTGATAAAGGCTACTGTCTGGGGAGAAAATTCTTTTTCCAGAAGGCTGCCATGGTGATTTTTAGTAGTAATAACGTGAGGAAGAAAAATGAGGAGCTACAAGAATCTTCTTCTTTCTATTTTGATGTAGAACAGATAAATCACGAACTGCTAGACCCTGAGGAGGTGAACCCCAGACTGTACAGCCTAAGAGACAGCATGGAAAATTCTATCAGAAGTCCTCTTTTCCCACTTAGATTTCTGATGGATGGGGGGACTTGGGAATGTCTTCCTTTTACATTGATTTATTGATGCAACCCATATTTCTTGAGTAGTACTATCAGGCATTGTTGTAAGTGTTGAGAATTCAGTAGCAAGCAAGGCAGAAATTTGCCTACTGTTGGAAATTTAGGAAAATATCCAGTTTTTCCCATTAAAAATAGTGCTGTTAGAACATTTTGTACTTCCTCTGAGCCCATAGAGAAATTTGTGCAAAGTTTCTCTATGATAGATTATTAGAAAAGGGATATCTGGATCATAGAATCTGCACATCTTCAACTTGACTGTATATTGTTAAATCAGTCTATAACGTGATTGTTCAAATTAAACTCCTGAAGCTGGATATGAGTTCCCATTGCTCCAGATTATTGCCAATTCATCATAATGTCAGACATTATAACTATGTAATAGTATTTCACTATCGTCTTACTTTTTAATTCCTTGATTGCCAGTGTGATTGGGCATTTTTCATATATTTATTGGTCATTTGGATTTTCTGTTTTCAGATTCTTTCTTTAGGAATTTGGTCCATTTTGCTCATCCTTTCCTATTTCCTGAGGGCTGAATGCTTTCTCTGTCATATAAAATGATTCCATATATGTCTGTGTGTGTCTCTGGACTGTCTAATCTCTTCTATACCTCTCTCTTCCTGTACTAACACTTCTCTGTCTTGATTAATATAGTTTAAAATACGTTTTCATACCTGTAGGGAAATCACCCATCTTCACTTTATTCTTTCAAATTTCCTTGGCTATTCTTGAACGCCTAGTTCTTCCAAATAATATCTAGAATTAGCTTTTTAAGTCTATTTAAAAAAAAACCCATTGTGATTTAGGCTGTATTTCATTGACTCTTTAAAATAATTTGGATTGAATTGACATGTTTAAATATTGATGTTCTAAGTCACAATAATGTTCTCTTCATATAGCTATGTCTTCTTTAAAGTGTTTCTTGTTTTTTTAAAAACAAATATATAGAAATATAATTCACATACCATATAATTCATCCTTTTAAAGTATGTGATTCAGTAGCTTATATTTGCAGAGCTGTGTAACCATCACTATTATCTAATTCTAGAACATTCTCATCAACCTCAAAGAAATCCCATACCCATAAACAGTCTCCCCAACTCTCCTTCTCCCTGGCCTGTCCCCAGTCCCTGGCAACCACTGATTTACTTTCTGTGTTTATAGATTTGCCTATTCTGGACATTTCATATAAATGGAATTGTACACTATGTGTTCTTTTGTGCCTGGCTTCTTTCATTTAGCATGTTTTCAAGGTTCATCCGTGTTGTATCAGTAATTCCTTCTTTTTCTATGGCCTAATGATATACCATTGTATGAACATACCAATTTTATTTATCCATTCATCAGTTGATGGACATTTAAGTTGTTCCTACTTTTTTATCATTGTAAATAATGCTGCTTTGAACACTCACATACAAGTTAAAGTTTTCTTTGAAGCACAAAATTTTTTATTATACTTTTGACAAAGTACAATTTATCTATTTTTTTTCTTTGGTCACCTGTATTTTTAGTGTTGTATCTAAGAAACTGTGCCTAATACAAGGTCATGATAATTTTCTCTGATTTTTCTTCTGACAGTTTTATAGTTTTAGCTCTTATATTTATGTCTATGACGCACTTTGAGTTAATTTTTTGTATACTGTGTGAGGTATGGTTCCAACTTAATTCTTTTGGATATAGATATCCAGTGGTCCCAGCACTGTTTATTGGAAAGCTTATTCTTTCCTTATTGAACTGTTTTGGTACCCTTGTCAAAAATCAGTTGACCATAAATGTAGGGATGTATTTCTGGATTCTCAATTCTATTCCATTGATCTGTATGTCCATCCTTATGACAGTTCCACATATCTTGATTAGCGGTTTTGTAGTTTTGTAGTAACTTTTGTTATTGGGAAGTTTGAGTCCTCCAAGTTTATTTTTCTTTTTCAAGATTGTTTGGTTATTCTGGTTCCCTTAGTTTTCCTCATGAATTTTGGGATCGGTTTGTCAGTTTCACGAAAAAAAGGGAGCTAGAATTGTGGTAGGTATTGCATCAAATCTGTAGATCAATTTGGAGAGTGCTGTAATCTCAACAATATTGTCTTCCAGTTTATGAACACAGGATGTCTTTCCATTTATTTAGGTCCTATTTAATTTCTTTCAACACTATTTTGTAGTTTTTAGTGTGTAAGTCCTACATTTTGTTCAGTTTATTCCTAAGTTGTTCCATATTTCATTCTTTTTGAAGCAATTATAAGTGGAATTGTCTCAATTTCATCTTCAGATTGTTTATTGTTATGTAGAAATACAGTTGCGTTTTGTATCTTGTGTCCTGCAAACTTGTTGAACTCACTTATTAGTCCTAACAGTATTTTTAAAATTTCTTAGGATTTTCTATATACAAAATTATGTTATCTGCAAACGTGCATGGATTTACTTCTTCCTTTTCAATTGGATGCCTTTTCTTTTTCTTCCTTTCTCCCTTTTTCTTTCTTTCTTTCTTTCTTTCTTTCTTTCTTTCTTTCTTTCTTTCCTTCCTTCCTTCCTTCCTTCCTTTTTTTTCCTTCTAATTGCTCTGGCTAGAATCCTGATACAGTATTGAATAAAAGTAGCAATAATGGCAATCCTCGTACTGTTCCTGATTTCGGTAGGAAAGTATTCATTTTTACCATTAGGTATGATATTCACGTTTTTCGTTTTTGTTTTTGTTTTGTTTTGTTTTGTTTTTGGTAGAAGGTCTTTTCAGGTTGGGGAAGCTTCTTTCTATTCCTGGCTTGTTGAATGTTTTTATCATGAAAAAATGTTGGATTTTGTCAAATGCTTTTTCTGCATACATTGAGATTATCATGTAGTGTTTTACTTTTATTCTATCAGTATGGTTTATCACATGGATTGGTTTTTAAATTTTAAAACAACCCTGTAGTCCTGTGATAAATCCCACTTGGCCATAGTATATCAGCCTTTAACATGTTGCTGAATTCAGTTTGCTAGCAGTTTGCTGAGAATTTTTGTCTACATCCACAAGATTTGTGGTCTTCTTGTGATGTCTTTGTCTCTGTTTGATATCAAGGTAAGCATCATAAGATACGTTGGGAAACATTTTGTCCTCTCCTGTTTTATGGAAGAGTCTGTGAAGGATTGGTGTTATTTCTTTAAATATTTGACTGATTCATTAATGAATCCCTCTGGGCCTGGGATTTTCTTTGTGAGGAGTGTCTTTTCTTGTTATAGGTTTATACTGATTTTCTATTTCTTCTTGAGTCAGTTTTGGTAGTTTATGTCTTTCTAGGAATTTGTCTATTTCATCTATGTTATCTAATTTGCTGGTATACAATTGTTTATAGTATATCTTTATAATTTTTAAAATTTCTGTTTGGTCGGTAGTTATGCCCCTTCTTTTTTCCCCTTATTTTACTAATTTGAGTCTCTCTCTGTCTCTCTCTCTGTGTGTGTGTGTGTGTGTCTGTGTGTGTCTGTGTGTAATCTTGGTTAGTCTAGCTTCAGTTTAGTTAATTCTGTTGGCCTTTTCAAAGAACCAACTTTGGTTCTGAGTTTTCTCTATTATTTTTTCTATTTTATTTGTTTCTGCTCTTATCTTTATTATTGCCTTTCTTCTGCTTGCTTTGGATTTAGTTTGCTCTTCTAAACCTTGTACTTATTTTGTTAGATTTATTTATTTAGGCAGTTTATATTTTGTGATGTAGTTAATGGTATATATTTTTTTTTTTTTTTTTTTTTTTTTTTTTTTTTTTTGCGGTACGTGGGCCTCTCACTGTTGTGGCCTCTCCCGTTGCGGAGCACAGGCTCCGGACACACAGGCTCAGCAGCCATGGCTCATGGGCCCAGCCGCTCGGCATGTGGGATCTTCCCAGACCAGGGCGCGAACCCATGTCCCCTGCATCGGCAGGCGGACTCTCAACCACTGCGCCACCAGGGAAGCCCAATGGTATATTTTTAAAAGCTTTCTATCGTTATGTTTCTGCTACTTAAGAATGCAATTAGTTCTTGTATAATGATCCTTGAAAAAAATTTTTAAATCCCTAGAAAATATAACTTAACGAAACTGTCTCAAAAAGAATTATAAAACCTGGTTACATCTACAACCTTTATAAAAGTTGAGTCAGTGTTTTAAAAAAGTCTATCCCCTCCCCCACCTCCAAAACACACACAAATTCTACTAGACTCAGTGGTTATATAGGTGAATTTTACTAAATGTTATTCAAAATTTTCCATAAAATAGAAAACAGAATGATCCTCAACTTGTTTTATAGAGACTCCTTTATCTTTGATGCCAAAATGAGGTTAAAAATCATACATGAAAAGAAATTATGACCAATTTCACCTTGGAATACAGATGTAAATATCCTAAGTAAAATGTATTAAAAATATATCCTAAATAACTGGTCTATCCTGTTGAATTAACATTTTTAAATCTGTTAATGTAAGTTACATCCACAGATGAAATGAAAAAACCCATATGTATTAGTCTGTGAAGGCTGCCATTACTGAATACCACAGACTGGGTGGCTTAAACAACAGAAATTACTTTTCTCGCAGTTCTGAAGGCCAGAAGTCCAAGATCAGAGTGTCAGCAGATCTGGCATCTCCTGAGACCCCTCTCCTTGGCTTGCAGATGCTCCCCTCTTTGCTGCTTCTTCAAGGTCATTTCTCAGTGCTGTGCACCCCTGGTGTCTCTCTGTGTGTCCTAATCTCCTCTTCTTATAAAAGACCCGTCAGAGTAGACTATGGCCCACCCTAATGGTCTCATTTAATGGAACCATCACTGGTCATCCTTTCTGGCAGCTCCTGTCAATGTCAGGCTCATCTGTTCAACCCCGTCCTGATGGCAGAGCTCTTGCACGGCTTTTATACATGAATGGAGCAAAAGAAGGACTTCACATCCACTCTACACTGGCCTAACTCACCTGGAATGCCTCTTCTCCTCATTCCCATCCATCCACAGCCCAATCCAAATCCCATCCCTTTCAGGTTACCCTGGACCACAGCAATCTCAGCACCCTCTCCTAAACTCCTTGAAAGGTTCTTGTCCGCGTTATTCCTTTACTATTACATGTATGTTTCCTGATGCCATGTCTTC
This sequence comes from Phocoena sinus, assembly GCF_008692025.1. Taxonomy (NCBI): domain Eukaryota; kingdom Metazoa; phylum Chordata; class Mammalia; order Artiodactyla; family Phocoenidae; genus Phocoena; species Phocoena sinus. The sequence goes on along the minus strand of NC_045783.1, from coordinate 32,478,565 downwards.
TATTGTTAATTTAGCTTGTTATAATGATAGGTTTTCTATTTTCATTAGGTAGTAGGTTTTTTCAGATTAGAGACCAGATCTTTACATTGTCCATAATATGTGTTCATAGTAGTTAATCAATACTACTTGAATATTTATATGAACAAATTTATAAATGAAACAATGAGTGAATGATAGAAATAAGGAGACCATACACATCCTAGCTTTGAGGTGCTTCTTTGTGATGTCTTTGTGGCAGGAAGAAATGCCAGAGACTCCTCCGAGCCCCAGGCACATGTAATTACAACCCTGTGGATGAGGCTTGTGCTTTAGCATCCCTCTAGGGTTTGCTTTACTTTTACTAAGGAATTTGTTGTGTCATTAACTCCACCTCTTTCCCAAGGGTAAATGTGATCCCTGACCCCAGGGTCCTCATGACCCCTGGGTTAGTTATTGAGCTCAACTCCATGTTTACTCAAATCCTGTCTCCAAGTAGCCAGTAGTGAGGCGTTGATTAACAGCTCTTACTGTACGTGGCAACGGCCCTTAATCACTTCCACATGCCCTGACTTCATGTTATATTGCTTTAGCCGCTAATTTTCAAAATCCCCAAGACAAGATCTCTGCTCTGAAACACGTGTTTTGGAGCTGTTCCTTTCTGCTGTGCGCTGCTACAAAACTTACATGTGGTTTAATTCAACAGCAGGATGGAAAGGGAGACGTGTGCATAATTTTTCTCCCTCTTTTCTTCCCGAGTCCTGTTTCTGCCAAAGCCTTTGGCCAGGATCCAGAAATGGCACATTCAATAATACCCAATGTGTTTGGGTAATATTTCATAATTACATCGTTGTTGGGAAAATTGTTGCCTTGAGAATAATTCCTCTGCACAAACAGAAAGTTGGAGGCCCCTGTGTCCCTTCACGCTCCCCCTGCTAGGGGGAGAGGCAGGCAAGAAGTAGAAGAGAAGAAAAAAAGGAAAAGAGGAAGGAGAGAGGAATATGAAATTTGTCTGTTTGGCTTTCATAAGGGGACAGATTAGAGAAGATTTATGACATGGTGAAGGATGAACATTAAGAGCTTTTAGGAATCCTGCCAATTCTATGCTTGGAACTGATTTTCTTCAGAAGGTAAATAGAAAGCCCATGTCCAGGTTTCTAGAAGATGGAGGGATAGATGATGCTGTGGACCGAGACCTAGGAGAGGGCCCTTGTCCTGCCCGCCCCGCATTAACGAGCGAGTCCCAGGAATGGCTGTTCAAACATGGCGCCCTCAGTCATCCACCTTTCCAGCCTCAGCATCTTACCTGGAAGCTAGGTTCTGAGACTCAAAGGAAATGCACAGTTGGGAGGCCCAAAGAAAAGGCTTCTGGTGGGTGGAGGGAAGGAAGGCTGGTAGAATGGCAGGTTAAACTGGGAGGTCTGACTAAATGGTGGTTTTATAGCTGTGGCCTCCAGAGTCTATATAGGCCAGGACTGTCTCAGGAGAAGCTGCTCCCCAGGTTGGGTAGAACACACTGGGGAGAGTGTTCAAGCAGCCTGCAGTTTCCACATCTTACTATAAGGAGCTTCTCTGCACGTCAGTAACTGATGTATTTGGAAAAGAGTTGTGCAAATCTTCCAAGTGCCTTTCATTTTAGACCTAAACTCTTGGGATGAGGTGCCAGCTCAATCCCCACAAAGATGTCATCACCCCGAAGAAGAGACATCTACCCGTGGCAGTCACCCAGAGGAATGTTCCCCAGGGACCACTGCAGAGCCTGGCAACTAAGAGGCGACCACAGCCCACGGCGTTCGGGGTCGGAGGTCACTGGTGGGTTATTCTCGAGCTCTGACTTGAATTGGTGACAGCAGCCTGTGGGCTCGTCTTCCTGGCATTTCCAAACAATTTGGGATGGATCATTCGAGCAGCTTCAGCCAGGAGGAGCTTTCAGTGACAGTCCAAGATGTCATTGATTAAGAACAAAACAAGTGAAAATCATATGGAAAGAACCGTATCCCAAACCACCATCTTCAGAAGCCAATCTCCCAAAACAAAGTAAAATCAAACCTCCAGACAAAATAAGCCAGCACCTACAACGCAGCCTCTGCTGGTACCCTCTGAAGATCTTTGTTTCCCCCCAGTGCCGCCACCCAATTGGACGGTAAACCCCAGGAGGACAGGAGCCCTGGCCAGGTTTGCTCTTTGTTGAATTTCCAGCACCTAACACAGAAGCTAGGATATAACAGTCCCTCAAAAACTCCTTGCCGAAAGAGCAAATTAGCAGGATAAAAGTGATTAATGAGAAAGGAAACCAAGGAAGCAAACAAACCGGAAACAACCAGGGACTCAGATCTGAAGGGGAATTTCCAACTCCATTTAAAGCACGGTCTGTGACCCGGTTGCGTAACATTCTGCTCTGCTTGTGTGTAACTCGCCCTTGAATCTATGTGTGGGTGGCATGGTCTGTTCCCCTCCCCCGCCCCCTCCCCCGCAATCTGGGAAGATTTCTAAATTTTAATATCCTTTACCTTCACTGATCTTGGTGGCTTCAGATGATTCCTGGAGCAACAGGTAAATAATTCTCAGGCCCTCAGCCCCTACCTGCCGTGCATGAAGGAAATGCTTCATATTTGTTTTAACAAAGTTTTACATTTAGGGAGGCCCCTGGGGATACAAATTTGAAGCTATTTTCTCTCTGTAAGACTTCCGCTGGGCCAGAGCCATGGGCCAAATGCTCTTGCCACCATTTCAGAATGCTCAATGTCCATCGTTTCTGTTCATGATGAACTTGGGTCTTGCTGTGGGAGAACAGAGCCTGCCTACCCTGCCTCAGGCCTGCAGTTTCCCTAATAAAAGCCAGAGGGTAGATTTTGATTGATCCCATTTACAAAGCATAAGGCTGGAGCTTTCAGCAACCCCTTCTCGCATCTAACCAAAAGCAAACTCACGGAAACGTGCTTGCGGTCTGAGATCCTGCCTCATTTTAAGCCTTGATTAAGTGCATGTCTCTGTGTGTCCCCTGCCCCTTCTGTGTTGCCACCCCACCATAATGGCCGAGAACCCAACAGGTTGGGTTGGAAACAGAGCCTTTAGACCAAGTCATACAACAGGCTTCTGAGTTGGGTACAAAGCCAAACACGATCTGATTTACAGGAACTTGGGGGGCCCCCCGATAGAGCATATCCACTCCCCTTAATTGACCTGGCTGGAACTCTTGCCACAGAGATTACAAAACTCGGAGCAATTAGCTGGAGATATTCATAGGTTCTGTCATGTAAAGTACTTAGAACAAAGCCTTGGATTGAATTCCAAACAGAGAATTTTTACTTCTGGAGCCAAAGAAGACTTTGTTCTGGGGTTTACATCATGAAACTATTTTTAGAGTCCAAGTCTGCTCTGGCAGGGGGACCAATGTTCCCTGTCCTTCCCTGGATTCCTTGTGCCAACGTCCCCTCCCCACCGATTCTTTTTCTTCCCCAGAGCCGGGCACTTGGCCTGGACATGACTGGGGAATGATGAAGACTTCAAGGGGGTGAGCCCAGGATGGACGGCTGTCTCTGGGGGGCCCCTGGGGGATGGGGACCAGGGTCATCTCAAGACCCAACCCAAATGGACAACTTGTTTGAAGCTCCGGGAAACTGTGGTTGAGAGTTTAGAAAGCCTGGAGGAGGCTGTCTGTCCTCTCCTGTCAAGACAGAACGGGAGACGTTGGTTTTGTATCAAGAAAAGTTCCTGTAATTTCTCAGCTTCCTCCTGGACCCCTACACTCTCTGTACAGGACGTGTTATAGGAGCAAGGATCTGAGTGAAAGAAGAGACTCCTTCAAACCTAACAGAACTCTTGTTCTTGCTACTAGCACTTGTGTGCTTCTTTGTACTTTTCACAGCAGTTTTATTCATCCGTCTAATGTGATCCTCTAACTACTCCAAGTGGAACCTGGGATTCTAATGATGGGGGAACTGAGGACCAGAAGAGAGAAATCATTTTCAAAGGTCATTTAGTGAGAGCAACCTAAGTTTCTCAACTCCTACTTCAGAGTTTTTTTCTAGTAAGCTGTGTAAGTCAGCTCAACCGGGGAAGAGGTTTCTAGGAAGAGACTGCCCAGAGGGGCAAAATGTCCCGCCCTAGCCCTGCCTGACCCACTACGGGGACAGCTGAGCAGAGCCACATTGTTCAAGCATGCTGGCTGTCATCCTTGCTGTCAGACTCTGGGGCTTTGTTCCTGGGATGGGAAGCCTCTTCTCATTTCTCTCTTCCTCGTGAGACGCCCATGCTAAATGTAAGCCTCACAGAGCACTGGGCAATGCTCCCAAGGTGTCCGTGTGAGGCAGCCCTGACACCCGAGGGCACGCAGGCTCAGGTCCAGGGCTGACCCCAGACCAGGCAGAGAGAAAGGCACCTCCTCCAGGGAAACGCAGCCCCACAGCCGGGCACAGGGTTTGGAGACGAGCCCTGACAGCAGCCGACCTCCCCTGCTCCCTTGGTCAGTGTCTCTGTATAATGAATAGAAAGAGGAGATCAGAGCCAGGATGCCAGGCTTCCTTCCCTCACACCCGTTACGCAGAGAGTCAGGGAAATCACCCCTGAGGAAGGTGGGGGGAGGTGGCCCCCCTATACAGTGCTGGCCATACAGTCTGACTCAGGAATCCATCCCCTGTTTTCCGGGCTGTATGGGCCTTTTGAAGGAATGAGTGGTATTTCCCACCTCCCCTCAGGGACTCTGTGTTCCAGGGACCCGGACCTCCCTTGCCCCAGGTGAGAAACAAGTACAGGCTTGTGCAGGGGAGGAGCTGGCTGATCCCAGCCTGGGATTTCTCAGGGTGAAGGGGAGGGGGGACACATCCCAAGGAAGGACGCCCAGAGCGGATGGATGGAGAGCTCCTGGGGCCCCTGGGGGTGGGGACCTGTGCTCTGCCTGCACCCAGAGGCAGGAGGTACAGGACCTTGGATGGAATGAGTGTGGAGATGTCCGGGGTGAACAGGAAGTACCACTTCCGTAAGAGCTGTGAAGGGTTCCTTTTTTTTTTTTTTTTTTTTTTAGTACATGCATTTCTTTTTTTTTTTTTTTAACATTTTTATTGGGGTATAGTTGCTTTACAATGTTGTGTTAATTTCTGCTGTATAACAAAGTAAATCTGCTATATGTATACATATATCCCTATATCCCCGTTCTTGAGGCTCTCTGCTTGGCTTGGAGGAGGGGTCGGGGTCTTGGAATGGACCACACAGGCTAAGACACTGAGCATCAAAGTAGTGAAGACAGGTGCTGAGGCAGAGACCTTTCCCCACTTCCGGGATGATGTGAACGTCAGGAATTTTTTTTTTTTTTTTTTTTTTTTTGCGGTACGTGGGCCTCTCACTGTTGTGGCCTCTCCCGTTGCGGAGCACAGGCTCCGGATGCGCAGGCTCAGCGGCCATGGCTCACGGGCCCAGCCGCTCCATGGCATGTGGGATCTTCCCGGACCGGGGTACGAAACCCGTGTCCCCTGCATCGGCAGGCGGACCCTCAACCACTGCGCCACCAGGGAAGCCCTGCTTCTATTTCTTGAGGTCTATCTTGACTTCTGGGAAGCCTGCTGGTACCTCTGATCACCCAGGACCCAGAGACTATGTCCTGGACTTCTTGAGTTTGAGATGCTCTAGAATAATGAGAAAATGGTAGGGTCCATTTAGACTGGAGGATGGGACTTGTCCCTCTGAAAGTCGGAGGGGGCAGAGCCTGGTAAGGCAGCCCCTCAGAGGATAATGTCTATAAATGTCCTGTCTTGTCTCCAAGTCTTTCTGATCATGCATGAGTCTTTCTGCGCAATATTTCAGGGCTTCCCTGCAAACTTGCACTTCAGCTGATGAAGGGGTGTCTCTGTCTCTGCTTTTTCTTAAGTAGCAGAGGAGGTTATACTGTGACCTAGATTCTCAGACCTTAATACCATCTTAGATAGAAAACGTGGTAAAAGAAGAGATTCTTCTCCCAGAGATAAAGGCTGCAATTGATCCAAAGAATTACTACCCCTGAACCCTCCTTTCCTGCTAAACCTAGAATTGATTCCAAGGATGCTTTTCAACCTGAAATAGATATATTTCCAATTCTATGTTCTGATGTGAACTGTTTCAAATATCTGTCCTTGTCCTGAACAAAACTCAAACCAGGGCCACTTCAGGCTCATTTCAACCATTGTTATTATTCATTTTGCGTCTCTGATACAGAGAAATGGAAGACACTTTTTGGACTCTCTTTACTGTTTTAGCACCAATCACCCCTTACTCACTCACCTGAAAAACATGAAGGGTCTGGAGCAAACTCTGCAGAGCAAAGATTGACCACATCTACCTCTGCAAAGCCTCCTGAGGATGCCAAGTCTCCCCAGTCCCTGCTTCACCAAAAGGCAGCATTCCTGAGCTGCCCACGTGGGCTCATGTTTTCTGGCCAGCTCTGCCCCCCTAGGACTGGCTGTCTTCTTCACCACACCCTGGAAATTAACATCTGGTGTTCTCCATTCCCTCTCCTCCATGTTGATCAGAGCCTGGCTGATGGAGGCTCACTTCTCTCTTCTGCTCCCCACAGGGCACTCTGAGGACCCATCAGTCCAGAGTCCTCTCTTTCTAGGGCTCCCAAGCCAGCTGGCTGCACCTCCTTCCTTGGCTGCCATCGTCCGTGGGCTCTTGAGGTCCGTTGGCCATGACCTCCAGCGCGTGAGTTCCAGCCAAGCCTCTGCTCTCTTTCAGTTCTCTCCTTGGCTCCTCCCCCTTTTCCTGAGTGCTGCACACTTTCTTCTTTCTCTCTCCCATCCAGGCAAGGTTCCTGTCCTTCTCCAGACAAGAGTTGTCATGAGCAAACAGGATCCCGGAATAAAGGAGAGGGAACGTTGTTTAAGAGTCAAGGAAAGCACGCTGCAGAAGTGCTGTCAAGGGCATGATAAGTGCTGGGCTGGCTGTGTGCGTTGGATGAGGCTGGATGAGGCTAAATAATGCATGCAGCTCGTAGATTAGCAGAAAGGAACCCTAGCAAAAAACTGGGAAACGTGGATCTTGCCATGGTCACTTTTTTTTTTTAAGATGTTGAGGGTAAGAGTTTAGTAATTTATTTATTTATTTTTGCTGTGTTGGGTCTTCGTTTCTGTGCAAGGGCTTTCTCTAGTTGTGGCAAGCGGGGACCACTCTTCATCGCAGAGTGCGGGCCTCTGACTATCGCGGCCTCTCTTGTTACGGAGCACAGGCTCCAGACGCGCAGGCTCAGTAGTTGTGGCTCACGGGCCTAGTTGCTCCGTGGCATATGGGATCCTCCCAGACCAGGGCTCGAACCCGTGTCCCCTGCATTAGCAGGCAGACTCCCAACCACTGCACCACCAGGGAAGCCCACCGTGGTCACTTTTAAGTGAAGTATTAAAGTATGGAAATCTCCCTTTAGACTAAAGAAGAATTAATGGGGAATAGTCTGTAGAAAATCAAGCGTCTCTGAATTTTGACTTACCTTCATCTCTTTTGGCTTTCAAAAGGTGGAATAAGGGATATGGGAAACTCTTGCCCTGGCCTTCATTCTTTCTCCCAGGCTGAACACTATGGTATGGGAGCTTTGGGAGAAATAAAGGGAAGAGAATGTTGGACATAGCCAGATAAGTGTCTCAGTTATTAGGAAAGGAGATTACCAAGCGGGGTGGGGCTGGAAAATCTGAAAATAACCTAAGGATTTTCCACAACATGTGAAAATCCAACCAATAACCGGGAATAATAGCAATGAAGAGGAAAAGAAAAGTCATCAAAGAAACAACATAACCACCATGAAGCTTGCTAATTAGCTCAGATTTTACGAAGGGTCAAGCAAGAGATGGAAGAAAAAGCACATGACCTGGCCAATCCATAGGAAATACGTCAGAGGAATTCAAGATCGCAGTGAGCCGTGGATTGTGAAATGTGCCCAAATGGACTATCTGGAATAAAAATGTGACAACGAGATGAAGCCGATACTTAGGAAAGATTGTGTAATGGCTGAAGAGCACGGCCTCTTCTTGCTGGAAGAGACAAAAGAACTTTCAAGATCCACTTTTCTGTGGTAAACTCTCTTCCCACTTATGCTTTTCTTTTCAAACAGAGACCCTTTCCCAACCTTTCCCCCACTCTTAGCTTGTAATGACAATCCAGTTACAAACTGAATGTCCCAACCTTCTTTGCAGCTCAGGGGCCATGTGGCTTGTCATGGGCCAGAGGGATGTGAACAGAATGAGGTATGAAGTTTCACAGCATCATCTCCTTAAAGAGCAAAGCCCTGGCTCTTCTTTCTCTCCTTTCTGCTGCCTTGGATCCAGAGGTGGAAGCATGTGTGACCACAGGAGAGGTGACCCACTAGCCTGGCTCCCTGGATGACCTTTTTTTTCTTTTTCGGTACGTGGGCCTCTCACTGTTGTGGCCTCTCCCGTTGCGGAGCGCAGGCTCCGGACGGGCAGGCTCAGTGGCCATGGCTCACGGGCCCAGCCGCTCCGCGGCATGTGGGATTTTCTCAAACCGGGGCACGAACCCGTGTCCCCTGCATCGGCAGGCAGACTCCCAACCACTGTGCCACCAGGGAAGCCCCTGGATGACCTTTTTGATTAGAGCCGACTGACTACCCGGAACTACATAAGTTTAGATTTTATGAGAAAGAGGCATAGACTTCTAACTTATTTAAGTCATTGTATTTTGGGGTGCTTTTGTTCCAACAGCTTAGCCTAAAGAGCCTTAACGAACACAGAGTCTAATCATCTCGTTGTGTAGAAGATGAAAAGAGACTCATCAACAGAAGAATGGATAAAGAAGATGTGGTACATATATACAATGGAATATCACTCAGCCATAAAAAGGAACAAAATTGGGTCATTTGTAGAGACGTGGATGGACCTAGAGACTGTTATACAGAGTGAAGTAAGTCAGAAAGAGAAAAACAAATATCATATATTAATGCATGTATGTGGAATCTAGAAAAACGCATATATGTGGTACAGATGAACTGGTTTGCAAGGCAGAAACAGAGACACAGATGTAGAGAACAAACGTATGGACACCAACGGGGGGAAAGTGGGGGGTGGTGGTGGTGGGATGAATTGGGAGACTGGGATTGACATGTATACACTGATAGGTATATGATAGATAACTAATAAGAAACTGCTGTATAAAAAATAAATTAAATTAAATTTAAAAAAAAAAAGAGAGAGACCCAGCGCGTTCAAGTGCTGACATACAATGAACCATCACAGTCCCTGCGGGGTTGGCATTCTGTTGGCAGATTTGAGTGAGTGGCACGGGGCGGGCTGGGGGGGGGGGCAATAATTAAATTGTTCCTGAGTGAGACAGCTACATTTGGGGCAAAACACCTAACATACATTAGGATTGCAGGTCAAGAGACTTGGAGAACCCGAACTCTGGATTTTCAAACACTTGTGAGTTGAGCTCCTTGGTATTACTCTCTGACTCTTTGTCTCAGTACACACACATTAAACACACACACACACACACACACACTCTAGCTCTGCCACGTCTAACTCATGTGCAGATCCACGAGAATATGATTATTGCTTGAAGTCCCTGTGTTTAGGAGCAGTTTCTGATGCAGTATTTTTACGGCAATAGGTAACTTTGACAACTGCGTAAATAATACACGGATTCTAATTGTGATATTAGTGGTGAGGGAAGAATATGGGCAACTATGAAAGTATGTAAGAGAACAACTTGACCTCATCTGGACAAGTCAGGAAGGTTTTTCTGAAGAAGGAACATTTAAGCTGAGACCTCTGGGTAGGAACTAACCAAACGAAGTGATGTTGGACCGAAAGAAAGGACATTCCAGGCAGAAGGAGCAGCGGGTGTGAGGTCCCGAGGCTGGAAGTGTTTAGCATCTGTGGAGAATGGAAGGAAGGCTTTGTGGTTAAACTTAGGGGTGGAGGGGAAGAGGTAGGTGTGATGAAGGTGAAGATGAAGACGTGATAGGAGCTCAACCACGAAGTGCTTGGGACCCACATTATGCATTTTCTTTTTTTTTTTTTTACTAGACTTTGGGACTTTGTAAGGAGTTTTAAAGTAGGGAGTGATATAGTCAGATTTGCATTTCTGCAGCAATTCTCAGCTTGGTGTGAGGAAGGATGCAAGTAGGGCAGGAATGGTGTTGGGAGACCAGATAAGAGGCTGTCTTATCAGCCCTGGGGGAGAGATAATGGTGACTTAGATGATAGTCTAGAGCTGGATTCAGAGTGGGATATTTAGGAGACAGAGATAATGGGATTTGGTCATCGATGAGATGGAGGCTGGGGAAGAGAGTGTCAAAAGTTGTTTCCCAGGCTTCTGGCATGAATCATTGGGTAGCGGGGGGAGCCCATCATTAGTGTGGAGAAGGCTGGAGGAAGGGCATATCTGGGGGAAAGTCATGAGTTCTGTTTTTTGACCTTCGGCAAATGACAGCCTCTGAGTTTCAGGTTTTTATCTGTAAACTGGGAATGATATCTCTACCTTAGGGCTGTTGAGAAGGTCAAATGAGCTCACGCATGTGAAGGAGCTCTGTGAATCAGAACGCACAGGTCAAAGTAGGATCTTCCTATTGTGGCAGAGATAGAAGGTTGATGAGCTGAAAGGGTAAAAGGACAGGCTGACCCCAAACCAAATCCATCTAGTCTTTTTGGGAAAAACCAGTGAAGGAGAAAGAACCAAGCCTCGGGACCTCATCCGAGATGCTATTTTCTAAGCCCGGCTGGCCCTGCCCTTTGTAACTGCTTCAGGCTGGGAGCAGAGAACAGTTCCCACTTCTGACCACCACCTTTAGGACACACTCTCTCCATTAGGACCAAGTCTTCTGTGCACCATGGAAAATCCTTGGGGTTAGACCCTGCTGGCTCACATCTGGAGTCGGGGTGGGAATGATGAAATGCTGCCGCTGTGGCTTAGACGACTGTCTAAGTTTCACTTTCTGAGTTGATTGACAATTTTAGGTCATATAACCTTTCCCTTAGTGCGCGGACGCGTACCTGATCATAAGCACCCAAGTGAAACCCGTGGAGGGGGTAACCGCAGTGCTAATTTATTATAATGATGGCATAACGAACCCCGGCTTGCTTTGAGTCACATTTTTGGTCTTGGTGCGCCTGCACTGACCTGTGCCGACGGTTTTATCTTGCTTGGTTCTGATAGGGCTGGAAACTTAGCAGTGGTCCTTGACCAAAAGAGGGAGGATCTCTGGGCATGCTCTGATTACCAGTGTCCAGGTGGGGGAGGGAAAGATGACCCCTTCCAGGATGGGGCAGGACCTGCTCATGTCTGACTAGTTACCTAACACAATCGGAGTGGACAACCGACCAATCAGAACAGATGTCAGCCAAAAACCAAGCGCGTGGGTACTCGTACGCGCTGGCCGAGTACGAGGCCTGCTTGTGCACCCAGTACAGCTGCATCTGCCTCCATTCAGTTCCTCAGACTGCGGTGACTGCCTTTGAACTTTTCACCAGCTGTCCCCTCTGCCGGCCACTTTCACTCTCCAGCTTCTCATCCGGCTTAAACCTCCCTGTCCCTCAGGCCTCAGCCCCCAGTGTAAAAGGCCATCGATGGCCCTCCATCTACAGGGCTCGCCATGGCCTGTGATGACCTACCAAATGACCTACCTTGGCCATCTCATTTTTTACCTGCTGCAGGAGAAGAGGGTGTTTGGCCTGTGGAAGTATCTCAGGGCCTAGAACAGTGCCTGACACAGAATTGGCCCTCAACAAACGTTGCCTGGATGATAAGCCAGTTGGTGGCACCTCCTAGGAGTGGGACAGTGTGCTTGGCTGCGGCCTGGCCTGGGAGAAGATGCTCACGACTTCCTTGCCCACGGAGTGGAGAACAGGGTGGTGGATGGCGTGGGCTGAACTCGGAGCCCACTTCAGTTCGAACACAGGTGATAGTGAGAAGCAGGTGATAATTCCGGCTCCGTGGCCTTGTTAGAGTGAGGGTGGCTGACATGACAGAAAAGCAAGAAAAGGAGCTGCTTTTACATTCCTTTCACTCGAGAGGCCGTGAGGGTAGGTGTCGGTGGGCTTGCTTGGAAAAGTTAATCCCCTCCTCCCACAAAAGATGTGTTTTGAGTTTTGCCCTTTTGAGTTTTGTTCTGGTACCAATTCCAGTGTTGGGGAAGACAAGGTGTCGCCAGATCAACAATGATTCTCCAACACCAGCAGGTTGTCTGTCCCATGAGTCAACTTGGTTCTGACACGGCTTCCCCGAGAGAGAGCGTCAGATCCCACAGGTTAAGGGGCTGAGACCACCCTGTCCCCTTCAGACTCAACTGCAAGTCCACGTTGTCACCTGTGCTTCTAACTGACTGGCTAGAGATCAGCGCTTCCCAGGACCCCATCCTTGGCTTCCATTCTTTTGCTAGAGCAGCTCACAGAACTCAGAGAAACAGTTTACTTACTAGACTGCCTGTTTATTATAAAAGGATGTAACTCAGGGGATTTCCCTGGTGGTCCAATGTTAAAAAAAATCCTCAGGGAAGTGCTGCAAACTACAGAGCCCATGCGCTCTGGAGCCTACGCGCTCTGGAGCCTACATGCCACACCAGGGAAGAGAAAATCCGCACGCCACAACTAGAGAGAAGCCTGCTCACCACATGGAAGAGCCCGTGTGCCGCAACTAATACCCGACACAGACAAAAATTTTAAAAATAAGAATGCTAATAAATAAATCTAAAACAAGAAGGATGTAACTCAGGAACAGCCATGTGGAAGAGGCGCAGAAAGTGAGGTCTGGAGGAAGGGCACGGGGCTCCCACGCCCCCTCTGGGTGTCACTCTCCCTACATCGTGATGTGTTCACCAACTTGGCTGCTCTCCAACTCAGTCCTTAGAGTTTTTATGGAGGCCTCCTTACACAGGCATGATTGATTAAATCATTGGCCATTGGCGATGGATTCAACCTCCATCCCCTCTCCCCTCCCCAGAGGTCAGGGGTGGGACTGAAAGTTTCAACCCTCCAATCACGTGGTTGGTTTCCCTGGTAACCAGCCCCCAAGCGAATGGAGCGTTCCAAAAGTCACCTCATTAACATAACAAAAGACGCCTTTAAGGCTCTCATCTCTTAGGAAATTCCAAGGGTTTTAGGAGCTCATGCTAGAACCAAGACAAAGACCAAATACGTATTTCTTATTATAAATCACAATATCACAGCCCTGGAAGAGAATTAATATACACAGTCACCTGATCATATTAATTCGTTTAACGGACCCCTAGATGGCGACCCAATCTTTACCCTTCTTCCTTCCAGTCCTTCTCGTACATGGATTGCAGACGTTCTTCCCGGAACAGCTGCTTTCATCGAGTCCCCACTCGGCTTGCCAGTGCCAGACCCTGTGAGCTCAGCTCCAGACCTCGCATCCTGGTACTGGTGCCCCAGTCCATTGGGTGGGACGCTCCCTGGGCGTTGGGTCAGATGCCCTGAATTAGCATCACGGCCCACCTCTGTATCCCTGTGAGGCCCTGGGCAAGCCACGTCACTTCTAGGAGTCTCCCTCTCTGTATCTGTAAGAAGGGCAGGGATGCCAAAATCACCTGGTCTGTGCTCCAAGCGCTTCTGCCCTGCACGCCCAGCAGGGCCTGCAGAGTGAAGGACCGTCAGCCTCATCCTGCTCTGAGCTTCTTGGGAGCAGGGATTGGGCTCCTGTTCTCTGTTCTTTCCCAGAACATCGTGGTACTGAGTAAGGAGTTTGTGTTCAGTGAACCTCACCGACTGACGCATGCCCTTTCGGTCTTTTCCAGTGTTTCCTACCTAATTCTGAGAGGTGGAAGCACGCACCTGCCAGAATGGCCCTGCTGCTCTTGTGGACCTGCAACCAGAGGGAGACTTGCTGCGAGGAGCCCCTTGAAAGGGCTGAGTGCACCCAGGAGGGCAGGGGCAGTGGAGGAGGAGAGTGGCGGGCACAGGGGAAGTGCTGGAGGTGAGGGGTTTGGGGAGCTCTGAACATGGCATGAAATAAATGAAGAAAAAGGAACTGAGTCTTTGGGAAAACAGCTAAAGAGCCCCAGGAGTGTGGAGGGAGGTGCAAATAGCTTCAAAGAGCAAGTGAAAACAGCACTAAATTCAGGATAAGACAGCTTTGGTGCCTGGTCCTTTCTGAGAGGGGGTATTCATAGCACTGCCAGAAACTCCCCTCCAGTGTTTCCTGATTCCTGCTGGAGTGTCAGAAGGGGCCCGTGTGTCCCCGCCAGAAGTGCCAAAATGTGAAGGATGCATTGGGGGTGTGGCTAGGGAGCGGCTGGTGCACAGGACCAGCCTGTGAGGGAGAAGCTTCCTGACCTCTCAGAGCTTCACAGAGACCCGCCCCGTCCCTCCGCAAATATTATTTTTGAGCAGGAAGGCCTTTGGCAAGCACCAGTCTGCAGCTCAAGTTCTGTTGCAAGGAGGGCTGAGGGCTTTAGTCAGTTTGTACTAAACTCCAAGCATGTAGCAAAGTTGGAAACAACCCCGTCTCAGGAAGCACGCGCAGATTGTTAAAGATTGATTCCTACCTGGCACCGGCCATGGCTGAAATTGTGAAGGGGCAGCGTTCATCCCAGCAGAGCCCTGGGCCCTCTGCCCTCTCCTCCCCGCCCCCCTCCTTCCCTCTCCTCCCTCCCGCCATACTTTTCTCCACCCAGATTCTTCATATCTGTCCTCAGAAAGGATTTGAAGCTTGGCCTGACTTAGGCGTAAGTGACTGATAATAGTTTACTCCATGAGATTTGACTTGAAGAGCCTTCAGCGAAGGAAATGAAGTGTGGGTGGTATTTTAATCAGACTGATGCTGAAGACCTGATACTTTCAAAGGTGGGAAGGTGAGGTGGGTGGAGCTGACTGCTGTCTCTGTGTGGTCACACGGTCATATGACTGATGGAAGAGGTTTAGGGATCCTTTTGTCTTGGGGTCCCAAAGTAAACATCATTTAGTCAGCTTGGGGGACTCAAGAGTCTGCACTGTCACCACGTACCTTGGTCATTTGAAAAGGGTGATCCAATAATCATACTTTGAGAAAAATACTTAGTTCCGCCTTTGACGGGTGAGTAGCGAGCACGGGAGAGGGGGTCCCAAGGTCCTGTGGACAAAGAATGCCACCTGCCATGTCAGTAAAAAAGGATGCTGCAGCCACCGAGCCATCAGCAGTCACACTCCCCATCCCCCACCCCTGCGGGGAACTCAGGATAGAGGAAAACAAGATACTGGCCCGAGATAGTTAAGGTGCGCCCAGGCTTTTGCATCTTCCCACACAGAGAAAAGTGCTAAATTTGTTAACCTGAGATGCCTGGTTTCCTTTAAAGGTAATCTTTTGATGTTCCAACTACCTGGATTTTTCTCAAAAACTCCTTATATCCTGGCTCTTCCTTTACCTCTTGGGAGCAGACCCTCAGAGCAATCTGAGAGGCTGCCCCCCAGGCTTAAGTCCTCAGTATGTACACCGAATAAAACATAATTCTCAACTTTTAGGTTGTGCATATTTTTTTTTCAGTTGACTGTTCCCTCCTGCCCCTTCTGTGCCAGGGCGGGTGCCAGAGTAGATCACAGTAGATGCTTCAGCCAAACGGCCAGCACCTGTCACGCGGGGATTCTTGAAGGTTTCAAATCTTTGGTGCCTTTTAGAAGAGAGGAGAGGAGTACTAAACACAGACATCTGCCATGCAGCCTGTGGAGGACAAGCCCGGCTCCAAGCTGGTCACTGCAGACTCCACCGATGGGGCACAAAAGGGACCAAATGCTCTATCCTGACACCGTGGGGCTCTGCAGACCTGAGGGTCTGCCCCTCTGGGGTGCCTGTCCACCACCCACCCAGATCTAGAACGTGACTTTGAACAGCCAGGCTCCTCCACAGCTCCCAGCTCCCTCTCAAGGGCTTTGAGCTTCTCTAGCTCAGCAAGGTGGGCACCACGTATAACCCTAAGCCTCTACGTCCACATCCGGGTCTAGAAGGGAATTCTTTCTTAGGCCAGAGAGAGAGTAAATGCTGAAAAATGGACACAGCTTCTCACCATTTCATAAAAATAGCAACCAGCCAGAGGTGGCATTAACCTATTATTTGAATGGAAGGACCCAGTCCTTTCATGGCTCTGAAATAGCTCTGTTCTCTGCACACTTGCAGGATGTCTCTCTAAAGGAAGACTGGCGAAGGGGAGAGGGTGCTGGCCTCCCGACCAAGAGGGGCCAACCATGCTGGGCGGGAGGTGACTGTTGTTTTCTCCTCATCATCTGCATGATGTTAGGGGATCAGGGGATCCTCTTCCTTCCTCATCCTGTCCTGCCTTCTTTGTAGTTTTGTGTCTTCTTCTAGTGGAAAGGCCATGTTTCTGCAAACAAGCGGTCTGGGTGTGTATGGAGAACTGCTCTCACATCACCTGAAAAACGTTTTTCATTTAATTCCCCAACATGTTTTGAGAGAAGTGACATTATCCCCATTCTCCAGATTAGGAGACTAAGGCTCAGAACGGTTCATCAGCATGTCCAAGGTCACCAGACTGGTTGGCAGGAGAGGGTGGAATTTGAGCCCAGGTCTGTGAACTGCTATGCTTCCCTCCTCCCTAGGAGACCGCAGCCCCACAGCAGGTCCCTAAGAATAAAATATCTCTGTACCGAGGTTCCCCCGTTTGTGAAAGAGAATGGTGACTCACCCATTCCACCTTTGCAGGTCAAGGGGGCTGTTTAGACAGTTAACCAAGGCGGGGAAAAAAAAAACGGGGAAGAAGAATCAAAGTTATCTGACGAATGAGCAGGGAGGGAAAAGAGAATCTATGCTAGGGTACATAGTAGGTGCTCAAGGTACCAATGTCAACCGGATGGATGAAATTCCAAAGCAAATAGGGTCAAAGTCTACGAAGCTGATGAGAGGAAGAGACAGAAGACTCTGGAATACCCAATTTAGGTACACTGCTGGAAGAGGTACAAATTAAGAAAAACAAAGGAAACTTCTGCTGTTTCAAAGGTAGTCACTTTAGAGAGGAACATGAATTTGTGCATGATGAATCCGCAAAAAGTAACCAGGGGCGATATCTCCTGCCTTGGAGGCCAAGGTCAAGTAGAAGAACCAGACGCTCCCCCCAAGCCCCCTGGGGGCTGAGTGAACAGCGGCCTCAATCCAGTCTTAACTTCGGAAAGTGCCTATCTCCTCCCTCTTCAGCTCTGGCACTTCTTGCTCTGTTTTCTGGTTTGAGGGAGTCACCAGCTTGACACGCTACAGGAAACCTGCCTGAATTTTACATCCCATTTATAGGGCTCTAGTAGTGTCTAAGGAATCCACGGGGAAGCCTGCCAAGTGGGCCATGTAATCCACTTGGAAATGACATGTCCTGGCCTTTGAGTGTCTGTGTGTCTGTGTGCGCCTTCCCGCTCAGGGTTTCCGTGATTGTACCAGAACATTAGCTGTCTTCCAGTCCAACCTGCAAGGACAGAAGGACCTTGTTTCTGAGGCCTGACAGCCACGGTTTCTTACTGGTTTCTTTTTCTTTCAATTTTTATTTTATTATTATTTTTTATACAGCATTTATTTTATACATATTAGTATATATATATATGTCAATCCCAGTCTCCCAATTCATCCCCCCTCCCTGCTTTCCCCCCTTGCTGGTTTCTTCAGCCTCTGGTTCCTCGCCTAAGACTTTGACTCTGGCCCCCAAAGCAAGGTAGGACTTACCCACACCCTCCTGGGAAGAATCACAACCTTTTGCAGACTGCTCTGTGAGTTTTGGGGGGATTGAAGGTCTGCAGTGCACACTGGGGTCCCTCTGGGGGTTGCCCCCATCCCTCCACCCTGGTAGGCAATCCTAATTAATCTCCTTCTTTGGTCCTGTGGCCACAGCTGGCAGGTCCGGACAGGCTCTTTCCGCATTTGGAGTGCAGGTTTTCCTGGCCTTTTCACCAGAATCTGGACTACGTTACCTGGACCTCCTCCTCTAGTTCATTTGGGGCAAAGGATTTGAAGCTGACCACCGCCACACACATACCACCATCCTCCTTCTGCCTCCAGACGTGGTCTCTCCATCCACTTTGTTCAGCCTCTTTGCACCCCATCCTCAAGGCCCGAGTCAGCATCCGCTTTTGGACCCACCGGGAGAAGTTCCTTCTTCCCCTCCAGAGTCCCACGGCAGGTACAGCCTGACACATATTATATCTTGGCAGTCAGGAGCCCAGTGGTAAACACATGGCACTTTGGAGTTGGGGGTGATTTCGTAATATTCATGAATATTTAATACAGGAACTTTTACAAAGATGTGGGAAGAGCATAGGAAAGGCATGAAAGATAGTGTAGACCCCCAGGGCTGGAATCCGGGGGTGCCTTACCCATCCTTATGAAACAGGAGGGAAGGCGGCAGGGCACAACCTGTAAAAGAATCACGTAGCCATAGGACATGACAAAAACTGGTTAGAAGTAACTAGATCCAAGATGGCAGAAGATTCAACTTCCAGGAGACCTTGAGCCTCATTGTACGCTCACTGTAATACATCAGCATAAGTGACACACCCACCAGCGCCATGATCAAAAAGTGGGCGATGGCTCAATTCCTGGAAATCTCTGCCCCTTCTCCAAAATACTTGGAATAATACTCCCCCACGTTAGCCTATGAGATTACCCAGCCCATAAAAGCAAACCATGCCATATTTCGGTGCCTCTCTCGCCTTCCGAGATGGCCCACACTCTGTCTGTGGAGTGTGTTTCTCCCTAAATAGATCCACTTCTTACCTATCACTTTGTCCCTCACTGAATTCTTTCTGTGGTGAGACATCAAGGACCTGAGCTTCATTAAGTCCTGAGACCAGGTGTGCGATCTCAGTTAAAAGACCGTGGGTTTGAGTCCAATCTGAGTTGCGGTTTCACTTATGCTCGAAGGAGCAAGGGCAGGTCGGTATCAGGACCAGCCTGGCCGGACCTTTGTTAGAGGGAAACGTTCAGTTTGCGGGGACCTTGGGAGGGACATGGGAGAGTTAAAGTCCTAATTTTACTGTCCCCCTTCCTCCCAACCCCTGTTGAACCCAACAGGAATCCAGAGGATGTGAGCCTGCTGTTGTGGTTCATATGGTCCAGGCTCTGGGTAAACAGGGTGCAGGGTGGGGAAGGATGGAGGGATCTGAGGCGAAGCCAGGAGATATGCAACAGTGTGTGCATGACAGTGAAACTGAGAAGGACGCTGTGGGGCTCCAGGGCAAGGGGGCCGTTCAAACAGCTGCTAATCAGGGAAGGGAGAGGATGCGGAGACAAGGGAGGAGCAGCCACGAAACAATAGCGCAGCCTCGGGGCAGGTCCTGGTTCCGCCTCAAGGGATACACGTGACAAGGTCTTTGAGCTTCTACAGCACAAAACCCCCCACCAGATGGAAGATGTTCCAGAGAGGTCACAGTTTGATAACCTCGAGAAGCTCATCAAGAGACCATCTGAGGCCAGATTAAAGAGTGCAGGTCCTTCACACACTCTAACCCTTATCAGCAACCCCGCCCTTGAACTATTGCTATAAAACTCCTCACCATGGGCTTCCCTGGTGTTGCAGTGGTTGAGAGTCCGCCTGCCGATGCAGGGGACACGGGTTCGTGCCCCGGTCCGGGAAGATCCCACACGCCACGGAGCGGCTGGGCCCGTGAGCCGTGGCCGCTGAGCCTGCGCGTGCGGAGCCTGTGCTCCGCAAGGGGAGAGGCCCCAACAGTGAGAGGCCCGCGTACCGCAAACAAACAAACAAACAAACAACTCCTCACCACCCCCACCCCCACCCCACCCCACCCCGGGTTGGGGCACACAGTTTTTGGCGGGCACGAGCCCACTGTGTCCCCCTTTGCCTGGCAAAGCGATAAAGCTATTCTTTTCCACTTCACCCGAAACTGTTTCCGAGATTCGATTTGGCAACTGTGCACAGAGGCTGAGGTTTCAGAATTAAGACCATGGGCACCTCACTTCATGGGCCACTTGGGAGGTTTTCACAGACTTTTCTACCGAATGTGACTGTCCTGCCCCATGGTGCCAAGGTCTTGGCGTGTGTTTAGCTTACTTCTCCCCCAGCAATGATGCCCCGTATGGTAGGGACCGCTCCCTGGGCAGCTCCCCAAGGGTTGAGTTAGCAGGACTTACATCTGTGGGTTGAAACCTATGTGGTTTGGGGCCAGGAAGGGTCCTGGGTCATTTGAGCTGACACAGAAGTGGCTATAACCCCTGAGCAGAGGTCCATTTTGTGGGTCTATTTCCCTCTAGGCTAAAATAAAGACATTTGTATAGATCATGGGTTAGTGGGTTACGGCCTAGGGCCAGGTCCATTTCCCCACCCTGTTTTTGTAAACAAAGTTTACCTGGGACACAGCCATGCTCCACTTTTCCATATTGTCTATGGCAGCTTTCTCACTATAGAGCCAGAAGTGAGTAGTCCCGATAGAGACCACGCTGCCCCCAAACCCAAACACTGACTACCTGGCCCTTACAGAAATGTTTGCCGAGCTCTGGTTGGATGAGTTCCAAGGCCCCTCTGTTTGTAGGGATCCAGGGTGAGGCGTCATGCCTTGGAAGGCTTTGCATCTCACCTGCCTACACAATGTGGGGGGGGTCTGTGCGTGCCCCCTGACCTGCCGTGGAGGCTGCCTGAAGCCGGTCTCCACGTCTCCCCGTCTCCCCAGCCCTGTGCTATATGGCCGAGGAGACAGCCAGTGGGCAGGTGGTAAGTGCTACTCACCCATCAGCCTCCCCCGAGGGAGCTCAGGGGAAGAGGGGTGGAACCTGGGTGACTAACCAACCTGGGGTATCTCCAGCGAGGTTAGAAATTGCTCATCAGCCCACCTTTATGGACTCCCTCTGTTGTCTCACCACTCCCCTCCCCCCATGCCCTCCCCATCACTACCCACTTCCTGACACCCCTTCCAGAATCAACTGCTTTCACTCAAACCCTTGTCGCAGGCTGCTTTGGGGGAAACCCAGATGAAGACACGCTAGGTACTTAATACACACACGTGGTTCTCATCAGCAGTCATGTGCCTTGTGTTACTGACCATATTCTGCTCCAAACAGCTATGTTGGAAACTTTAGCTAATTTAAGAAAACCAAAAACTTGCCTCTGAGAGAGCAGTGTAGGAGACGGGACTGAATTCTGTGAACCTGGTTAACTTGTGGACCTTATCCGTATAGTTAGAGGCTCGGGTAGCACGATTCCCCCAATATCTTTAAGTTCCAAAATGCTATGAAATTGGATCCAAGGTTGTCTTGCTAATCTTGTGGCAGTAAGGAAAAGCAGACATTTTCACAGTCTTAACTGCCGAGGTGTTTTGTGATAAGGGCTTGTTTTTTGTCCTTTCCTAATATAACAGCGGGGGGCTGGGAAGGTAGTCCCTAGTGAGGAAAGACCAAAACCCTTGACCTCTTTCTTGGGCAAACCCTCCTGTTGCCCTGTTATCACCCATTCCCCTCCCGCTCCAGACCTCACCTCTCCATCCTTCTGGTACCTAACTTAGAAAATCATCATTAGCCAATAGCTGAAAAATAATGGGTTTAATCCTATGTGCTTTGGCTTCCAAGAGTAGGAAAATTTAGCAGTCTGCCCAGAAAGATTTTTAAAACTTCTTGGCAACCTGGGGCGTGACTTCTATGTTTGTAAACTGTAGCCTTTACTCCCAAACTCAAAGAGTTTGAAGGAAACGTCTATTCGCGACAAAATCATAATCAATATGATTTAGTCATAATAAATATCATAGCCAGAATAAATATCAAATGCAAATATTTATTAAGCCCCTGCTGTGTTCCCCTGTGCTAAGAACGGGGAATATGCGATGAGAAATTGGGCAGAGGGCACAGTCACTGGGTAAATAATCGCTCAAATAAATACAACATCACAAAGCATGACAAGTGCTGTGCAGAAGAAGTACAGGTAGGTGTGACATGCGTGGTGGGGGATGGGTGGCAAGGGTCTCTGCTGAGGTCTGGAAGGGGTTGGGTGTATATTAGGTGTGCCGGATCCGGGGACAGAAGAGGTGAGCAGAGGAACTGCGGGCCAGGGTGGCCCAGGTACAGAGGAAAGAGTATGGGAGGCAGAGCTGGAGACGCAGAGGGTCAGGAGTGACCATTCATTCATTCGTTCATTCTCTAAACGCGTGTCAAATTCCTCCCGTGTCTGGGCGCTCTTCCACGCTCTGCAGCTACAGTGATAAATGAGACAAAGTTCTTGACCTCGAGAAGCTTAACTCCCCCTGGAGAAGACAGATTGCGAGCAGGCCAGTGAATACATATATGATCTAATTCCGGCAGGGGAGGTTGCCAGGGAGAAAAAGAAGGCCGCGGAAGGGTTAGCGGGAGCCTGGGGTGAGGCAGTGGGGAGACTATTTCAGAGACTGAGGTCGGGGCCTTTCTGATCCCATGAAGGTTCTGGACCTGTCCCAAGAACAGTGCTCGCCTCCCTGTTTCCTTATTAAGCTAAGAGGAGCAGAGCGAGAATCTCTACTCCTTCCGGCCAACAGAAATGATTGGGGAAGAGCAGAATTTTCATCTTCCAATTTAAAACATTTTTACATATTTCTTTTCAGTCCTCGAAAAATGTAGGACCTTGGTGAGAGGAAATACCCCAGTGGAGCAGGGATTTTACGGATTTTAAAGAGGGAGAGGCATGAGTGTGTAGGCCCTGGTTTGGAGGAGGCAGAGGTGGACCTCAGCCGCTCCCCTCGCATAAACAGGAAGGGAAGGCGCTGTGGCAGAGGGGCCCGCCAGGCTGGTAATTTCCCTGCAGCGGATCCTCAGGCTCGTGGCCGCTAGGAAGGGGCATGGGCCTCCAGGGCCATCAGAAGTGGGCATTTCCGGGCACTGGAGGGAAGAGAGGGTCACGAGGCTGTTTTGAGTCTGGCCCCTACTGATTCGATGTTGAACGGTGTGTCTGCATTCCCACCAACCCCCGCACACAGGTTCCAACTGTAAGGCTGGGCTGCCCACGTCCACAGGAGCTGCTTTCTCTACAGCCCGTGTTTGGAAAAGCATCCCTGAGCCTTGCGAGGGAGGGTCTGACCCCTGCGGCTCCTGGAGATTCCCTGGAGACCAGTTCCTGGGAAAAGGTATGAGTCTGTGTGTGTGTGTCCACACCCCATGCACATGTGTTCATGGGTGTAACAGATCCGTAGAGCACAGTGCCAGAGCCAGAGAAGGACAGAACACAGCTGCCTTTCCCAGGAAGCTAATGGTACAGAGGGGCCCATGGACGGTTGTGATTCAGAGAAAGGTTAAGATGCTCGGATCACGCCGCACTCAGTTTGGTGGGTCGGGGGGTCAGGGAGGGGCGTCTGGCATAAGTGACCAGCTGACTCCTGACACAAAGGACAGATATGTGTTTGTGTGCGTGTGTAAAACAGAGAGGGACTGAGAAAGAGAGAGAGAACTCTCAAATTTCAAAGCTGCCTTGGGGATCATGTGAACTCAAAATAAAGCTCAACTTAGAGACGAGCCCGGTGTGATCTGCATACTCATGGGATTGCTGGTATGCAGTTCACATATATTAAACTGTTTGTAGCTTTTACATTGTTACCAAATCTTTTAAAGTTGTGTTCCTTCCTTCTTCCTCTTTCTGACCATTAGAGACCCAGTGGGTTGTGTTGTTACGACCTTAGCTGTGTAATACAAGGGGTGCACAGACTCGAGGGCAAGGTTGGAGGCAACAGATACGCCAGAGAGTCTCTGGGCTGAGTTGTGGTCATAGCCCTGGATGCACTGATTTGAAATCAAGATTATTCAACATCATCCAATCTGTATGCCTTCAGAGAAGAAAGGTAAATTGGCAAAAATAAATGTACTGGGTAAGTACTTTTTTCTGATCAATTTGCTGAGAGTTTGATAAAAAGTCTTGTTAGGCAAAGTGGCTTTAGGAGGAAAAGGCTGTAGGATTTGAGAAAATTGCGGCTTCGGGGGCAGAGGGTCCTCTGTGTGCCTTGCCCCTTTCGTGTCCACCATGACCTTCGTAGGGAATACAAATGACTTTCCTGCCTAAATCAGGAAAGGGGAGCGGGTAGGGGCAGGTGGCGATGAAGGGAAAGGATGTGGGGATTCAGGCACGCCCCGTGAAGGTGAGTGTCAGTGATACAGCCAGACTTCTCGTGCTTTCCTGAGCCTCCTAGTCGCGAGCCCTGCTTTCCTGCTCAGCACAGAGGGACTGTGTCCTCGTATGCTGGGCAATCAACACACCCCAGGCAGGTGGGGCAGCCCCGGCCGCAGGCTCAGGTCACGGCCCCAGGCTCCCCTCCACGCAGGCTGGGGACGGTCCACTCGAGGCAGCCCGATGAGAAAGCTGCCCTCCCACACGTCACAGTCCCGGTGACCCGTGGACCCGTGGTGCCACCTGATGGCCGAGACAGGGAATGACCTGGGGACTCGGGAGGGACAAGCCTGGAAAATCCCGGGGCCCCAGCTCTCGTCGGGGCTGTGATTTGGCAGGTTTGACCTCGTGGTCCCACAGCTCTGAACAAGGCAGCTCTCAACCTGTGGGCCACATCCACGGGCTGCAGAAAATATCTGGGGGACTCGATCTGTGCTGGGTTCAGTAGTTGGGGAGGCTTTAATCAAATAAGAGGCTAAAGACTTGGCCTCAGTGAGTCTACACGCACCTGAGGAGACAAGATTAACCCAGAAAAATGACATGCAGATGATGTACTCGATCACCTGGGTGGGCTGGAGAGGGGAAACCAAGCCAGGGGGCACACAGAGGGGTGGTGAGCCCAGGGGCAGGGCTGCACGGGGGAGAGGAGCTGGCCCTGCACTATTGTGGGGGGGGTGTGCGTGTGTGTGTGTGTGTGTGTGTGTGTGTGTGTGTTTGTGTGTGTGTGTGTGTGAAGCATTGCCCGAAAAAAGCCAGTGATGTTTCATGAGCTCCTCCTCTCTAGGCTGAATGGTTCTGGTCTTTCAGATGCATTTTCTTCCCGGTCTCACACACCGTCCTGTGATGCCTTTGAAGGATGCATGAGGGGAAGCCATGGCTCCCTGTGGCCCCGTGTGCTGGTTAGGGTCCTGAGTAGGCTGGGTGGGGATGGGTCGGAAGGAGTCCCAGGCCAGCCGAGCCCTGGTCCCTGGGAGTCAGCGGTGGTGGGACCACAGGATGGGGTTGGGCCAGGTGGTGGTAGGGGAGGCGGGTGGGGTCTGTAGGCAGCTGGAGGACTTCCTTCCCTGCTCTGAAGCCCCTCCTTCTTTCGTCCTCTCATCCTCCTTTGTCTCTTCCTCTCTCTTTCAAATCTCCTTTTTTGCTTCTTGACTCTTTCTGTAAGATTCCTATCTTGGCCAAACCCTTGAATCAGGGGAAAATATGAAGTTTAAGTTCCCTAAAAACCAGCCAGACTTTCAACTTGGCAGAGTAATGGTTACTCCCTTCAGGAAATAGTGCCAGCACCCGTCCCCGGGAAGGAAATTTCGGGTCCTCTTGGTGCCGAAAGCTGAGCTTCTCTGTACACCCATGCTGAATCGATCGGAGACAGAGTTCTGGGTGAAGTAAAAAAGGATAGCTTTATTACTTTGCCAGGCAAAGGGGGACACAGCGGGCTCCTGCCTCGAAAAACTGTGTGTCCCAACTTGGAGAAGTTAGTAAGAAGTTTTACAGTAATGGTTCAGAGAGGGCATGATCAGCTCGTGGACGTTCTTCTGATTGGTTGGTGGTGAGGTAAGTGGGCGTCGGCATCACCAACCCTCAGGTTCCAACTGGTCTGGGGTCTACGTACTTGTGGGCAGCATACTGTCCTTAATAACTTCTCCCACCTGGTAGGGGTTTTGGTATCTGCAAAAACAGCTCAAAGATGTTACTGTGTGTATCCCTTGAGGGGGATCCAGGACCCTGCCCCAAGCCTGCCCATTGTTTCTTTTTCTTTTTTAAATTTTCTTTCTTTTTCTTTCTTTCTTCCTTCCTTCCTTCCTTTCTTTCTGGCTGTGTTGAGTCTTCGTTGCTGTGCACGGGCTTTCTCTAGTTGCAGCGAGCGGGGGCTACTCTTCGTTGCGGTGCACGGGCTTCTCATTGCAGTGGCTTCTCTTGTTGCGGAGCACATGTTGCGGTGCGCAGGCTTCAGGTAGTTGTGGCTCGTGGTCTCTAGAGCACAGGCTCAGTAGTTGTGGCGCACGGGCTTAGTTGTTCCGTGGCATGCAGGATCTTCCCAGACCAGGGCTCGAACCCGTGTCCCCTGCATTGGCAGGCGGATTCTTAACTACTGCGCCACCAGGGAAGTCCCTGCACTATTGTTTCTTGACTGTTTGTTTCTCCCTGGTCTCACATCTCCTCCCTTATTTAATTATCAACTGCTTAAATCTGCCCATTGGAACTCAGGGAAGGTCATGGAGGCTGAACGAAGCCTATTTCCTGTAATCAAAGAAATGGGGGACACAGAAAGGCTTTTGTGCACAGCACCCCCATAGAGCCCTGCTTGGTATCACTCTTGTGCAGGTTTCATACACGGCAGGTTATCACGAGGGCAGCCTGACCCTGCTCTCCTGGGCCAAGACAGCCATTTCTCTCCAAAGTGCCTCTTGTCTGTGGATCTGCTGGGTGTGAGGTCCCGGAATCCATGGCGACCATGGGGAGGAGGGGAGGCCGCCCTTGCTTATGAAGAGGTGCTTTGGGCTATTTGAGCATGGTCGGTCGAGTTATATTTCATTTGTTTGGGAAACTTCACTGTTTAAAGGTGAGTCTTTATACAGTGTCGGTAGTGTTACCTCTTTATCAGGCTATTGTGGCAATGTGGATTCTGGGTTTACCTATAGCTGGACACCCCTGTACCATTTAAATTCTAGAACAAGTGTGCAAGGTACAGCAGACTGGCCTTAGGCGTGACTCATCTTTGTCCCCTGGATACTGAGCGTCCCCTCTAAGGGAGAGCCTCACACAGGCATGTTTGATCTACCAGGACCGAATAACAGTGTAAGGCTAGAGTTATCTACGAGGAATTGATTGGATCCCGTATTACTGGGCAGGTCAGACTTTTCCTCCCTCCAAAGGCCAGCCTGGTGCCATGGGGGGCAGAGAGCCAGCCCGGGAGTTCCCTCTGGCCTCCCCCGCTGCCTACTGAGTGACCATGGGCAGGGTTGTAACTCCGGAGCTCCCTTTTCTTATCCATTATCTGGGGTAAAAATCTCCCCAGGGGTGTTGTACAGGTTCAGGGTGATGGGTAATATGTGGAAAAGCTGTAAGTACATGAGTGTAACAGGATGTCACAATTGAAGTTTTGACCCAGATGTAAATCTCAGATGCCCAAAGGAGCGTAAGAACCCACCAACCTGGAGGGAGATTTAAAACAGCTGCTCAAGAACTCGCTCCCTGATTTTTGAAAACCTCCTCCATGATGGGACTATAAAAAGGTCATGAGCATCAAAGCAAGGAGAGGTGTCTGTGGGGCATTTGTGTGAGCCCCACCCCCGTAGGGTCCACTGGACCCCCTAAGATGGCAGGGATTGATGGTGCTTCCTCCTTTCCTGGAGACGAGGGAGACACAATGAGAGGGAAAGAGGGAACGTCTTCAACAGGACAGCTTGCAGGATATGTATTCCTTGCAGGTGGAGAATTCCACGCCCTAGACTTGACTTGCAGCAGGAACATGAGTGGAAAGGCAGGGTAGAGCGGCAGAGGGGAGCTGAGAAAAATCAGTCTGCTCTGAAGATGGACCTTTTTCCTATGGAGGACACGTGGGTCATAAGGACCTGTTCCCGGTCCTGTCCAAGGGGACCTCCTAGGTGTAGCATGGATCCTGGAGAGGGGAGCACAGTGGGCAGAGGGGCCCATGGATGGAGTCCACATCTGAGTGGCTCCATCTGAACGACCCCAGCTTGGGAATCTCCAGAGAACCCACGGGGTTGCCCATCGGAGGGTCAGCTTTCACCAACTGCTGGGCTGGAGAGCTGGAGTGCTTTCCCACAGATAGAACTGTCCGCTCCTTCAACTCTCCTCCCTAATCCCCATCCATCCCCTTCAAACCAGGCAGGACTCAAGATTGCAGCTAGTGGATTGGGGTTGTGGCATGAGCAGAGAAGAACAGAAGTGGCTTCATCCCCCAGAGCCTGGCTGCCTACTGACCACAGGCTCTGTCAAGGAGGGAGAATGGAGAACGAAGTGTGTCGTCAACATTGTGGGCAGGACACTTAACCTCTGAACTTAGAGCAGCTCTGGAACTTGGAGTGAACATAGGACTCTGTCTATGCTAAAAGTGGAAAAGGACAAGTCATCAATTTGCTGAATGTCATCTAGAGGCAGAGAGAATGCCTCCTCTGTTCAATGAACTTTGATGGGCTAGTGGGAGGCAAAAACCAGAGAGGTGGACTTTGTCATACGCCACCTACTGGTCTTGTTCAGTGTAGTCCTGCAAGTACGAGGCTGCATTTTGTCCTAAGGTGCAGGCAACAATGCAGAGTGAGGAGGAGACCTAGCATCTGCTTTATTTGCAACCACAAATTAAAGGCAGGAAAATTCTTCTCAAAGTAGGTTCGTCAGCTGTTCCTCTGAAGAGAAGCAGTAGAGCAATAGGATTGGGGGAAGGAGGATGTGATCAAATCCCCTGGTCACAGCAGGGGATAGAGGATGGGTCAACGATAGGTGAAGTAGTTGCCTCTTAACTTTTCTTTCTGTAGCTCTTCCCCATTCCATTTTTATGGAACACAACTGATTGAGTGCCTATTACCTGCAAGGCTCTTTCCACTGCCTGGGCTCTCAGCCTTTTAGTGGACAGAACGCTTCTTGGCTAGAAAACAGCCTCTGATTAAAAAACAGTTGATCCTTGGGGCGACCACCCCCATGCAGTTGAAAATCCAAGTTTAATTTTATAGTTGGCCCTTTGTATCTGTAGTTCCACATCCAAGGATTCAACCAACTTTGGATTGTGTAGTGCTGTAGGGCATATTTAGTGTGAAAAAATCTGTGTATAAGTGGACCCGTGCAGTTCAAACCCGTGTTGTTCAAAGGTCAATAGTAAACTCATACTAAGGGGTTAGGGAATCCAGTGTCGATCTTCTCAAGAATATATATATATATATGTATATGTTATATATGTTGCGTATATGTACATATATTATGAATATGTGTACATATATACACGTATATGTCTACACACACATACATACACATAATTGAGGAACAGTAGAAGTTTAATATCTAAAACAATTAGATGTCACAGAAAAGCATCAGAAGCAAGGAACACTCATGTTGACCCAGAGGTGACCACTAAGAACGAGAATCCATTGCTCTGCCTACTCGGCATCCCTTCCTCTGGAGCCCCCGACCCTCCCTGTCCCTGGTCCCGGTCATCCGTCAGTCATCCACCCTCCTGTGGATGCTGCCCGTAGCCACAGGAGGAGGTATGTGGCTCAGATGGACCCAAAACACTTTTTTTCTGCCAGGAACTGGAATCTTTAGTGAAGATATCAGAAAAGAAGTCAGCTGGAGATGACTCACTCTGATGTCAGCAACATAATGGGGTGGTTTGCAGCCCCATCTCTGGAAATTCTCCACATCTGCCCTTGAATCTGTCCTGATCTCCTCGTTGGTCAGCATGTTTTTCCTTTCAGTCCAACGAACTTTCCTTGCTTAGGTTGTTAGTGCAGAGCTTTAGGGCTTACAACCAAAGTCTGGGAAATGGATCCATCACTGTTTGATTTTAACCAGTTTCCTTTTCATCTTTTCTCCATCGTTGGCATTCTTTGGATATCAAAGAGAGCTTCGCAGAGGCTCCAGAGACAGGCAGGTAGCCCCCTTCAACAGAGGCGCACGTGGCAACCGGAGCTCCGGGGCTGGAATAGACCTGAGAAGTCTTCCTGTCCTTGCCCCCATTTCACAGGTGAAGAGACTGAGGCCTGGCACTGCAGTCTCGCTTGTTTCCAGGCAGTATCTGTTGCTAATCCTGGGCACTCTCCTGTGCACATGAAGGGAAGGAACCCCAGTCTGTGCCAGCAGGGGTACATCACGGCCAGTTTGTAAGGACTGTCTCTTTGGAGGCAATGTGGCTGGATCAAGTTTAAACCATCTGCTTTTAAATGTTAAGGACAAAGGAAGACAAAGTACATTTAAAATATGTAATGTATAACCAGCCGAGCCTTGAACTGCCCAGGATGAGGAGACAGAAGGACCCTTTCCATCAGGAGACATGGGCCTCCACCAGGAAAGAAACAGCCTCTGTTTGAGAAGAGGCCCAGCTCCAAGTTTCAGACACTGGAGTGCGTTTCCTGTCTGTAATGTAAGTTTTAAGCTCTTGGTGCGTGTTTTTGCACTCTGAAATAAACAGAGCACCTGGATTGAATCAGCCAGATGGTAACAGAATCAGGCTTCCAGTCCCCAACATGTGCCCACCCCCAGGTAAAGGCTGCGGGGCAGAGCAGTGAGCCGGCCGGGAGAATCCCGAACACCGTGGTTCCTTGTGGGCTGATTATGAATGAGTAAACAGCTTGGAGCCCACGTTGGCCCAGGGGTCTCTTTGTGGCACTCGTGGCCTGTTCTCCAGAACCTTGCATGACTTTGGATGGTGGGGGCTGAGTTGGGGTCTGTAGCATTTGGTGTGCAAAACGCTGGCTTGAAGCTCCAGTTGGTCAGTGGAGTTTCATGAACCATGTCTGACTTTCAATCTAAAAACATTCTGGCACTTTCTTTGGGTTGAAAAATGTTGCAGGAAGAATTTGTTTTCTTGTGAACGAAGATGTTTGCTTTTGGATGACTGCTTCTTTGTTAAAGTGCTGAAAGGAGGTCACAGGCTCTGCTCTGACAGAGGACCGGCCACCTGGGCAGCTGTGCCGGGTTCTATGTGTGCAATGCTGTAGACACAGCGCTCAGAAGGCAGGAAGGTCAATGCCACCAGGGATCCTGAGGAGAACTTCATAGCCACCTGTGATAAGACGCTAAAACAAATTGTATAAGCATCTGGAAAGAGAAGCAGGAATTACTGGGAGCTGGTGGCTTTGTTGAGACCTTGGCCTGGACTCGGCTTCTTCCTGTTCTGGAACTGGCCTTATGGAATCCTCATGAGTCGTGGGGTGCCTGGCATGGTACCCCTGGGTTCCAGAGAGATCTTTCACCAGGGCACCCTCTTTGTCTCCTAGTGGGCGAGATGGAGAAATGAGGGCCGATCAGGAGACAATGAGTTGACCCACCGATGGGCCAGCAGACCCTGGAGAGGCCATGACCATCGCTGCCTGAGGGCCTGACAGTGTCCTCAGCACTGCCCTCTCCCACCGTTTTATGAGTTATTTTGGAGCAACCGTCTTTTTTCTTTTAGTCTCAATTTGATAAAGCAGATATATCATTTTGATTCTTTTAAAATAATTACTGCTGTACAGCAAAGTGGCTCAGCTAAATATATATATATATATTTATCCTTCTCCCCCCCTTCCCCTTTGGTAATTTTTTAGCTTTTTGTTGTTGTTGTTTTGTTTTGTTTTGTTTTTGTTTTGTGGTACGCGGGCCCTCACTGTCGTGGCCTCTCCTGTTGTGGAGCACAGGCTCCGGACGCGCAGGCTCAGCGGCCATGGCTCATGGGCCCAGACGCTCTGCGGCATGTGGGATCTTCCTGGACCAGGGCACGAACCCGTGTCCCCTGCATCGGCAGGCGGACTCCCAACCACTGCGCCACCAGGGAAGCCCAATTTTTTAGTTCTTGAGTGTTTTCTTTTTCTCTTGATATA
Organism: Phocoena sinus; assembly: GCF_008692025.1. Classification (NCBI taxonomy): domain Eukaryota; kingdom Metazoa; phylum Chordata; class Mammalia; order Artiodactyla; family Phocoenidae; genus Phocoena; species Phocoena sinus. The sequence goes on along the minus strand of NC_045783.1, from coordinate 32,447,038 downwards.
TGAGCACAGGTATAGAAATAATCCCCAAATTGCCATTTTTACCATTATCCATTATGAACCATGAGGTGTGTTTCAAGCATCTAGAATTCAGCTTTTGAAATGATTTCTCTAAATCTGTGCAGGTTAAAAAATAAAAGTAAAGAGTTGTTGGATGTTTTCCTATTTGCTTGGTATCTGTCAGAAAACCAACACAGGAGGGCAGGAGGAGGAAGGCGGCGTGGGGGAGGTAAACTGTACCCCTCAGTCCAACCTTGAAAAATATTTGAAAAAGAAAATCATAGAGTTACCATATGACCCAGCAGTCCCACTCCTGGGCATATGTATGGACAAAACTATAATTCAAAATGATACCTACACCCGTATTTTCATAGCAGCACTGCTCACAATAGCCAAGATTTGGAAGCAACCTAGGTGTCCATCGACGGAGGAATGGATAGAGAAGATGTGGCACGTATATACAATGGAATATTACTCGGCCATAAAAAGGAATGAAATAATGCAGCAACGTGGAGGCAACTAGAGATTATTATACTAAGTGAAGTCAAAAAGAGAAAAACAAGTACCATATGATATCACTTATATGTGGAATCTAAAATATGACACAAATGAACCTATCTATGAAGCAGAAACAGAATCACAGACATAGAGAACAGACTTGTGGTTGCCAAGGGGGAGGGGGATGGGGGAGGGAAGGAGTGGGGGTTTGGGATTAGCAGATGCAAACTATTATACAGAGAATGTATAGACAACAGGAACCTACTGTATAGCACAGGGAACTACATTCAATATCTTGTAATAACCTGTAATGGAAAAGAATCTGAAAAAGAATATCTATCTATCTATCTATCTGAATCACTTTGCTGTACATCTGAAACTAACACAGCATTGTAAATCAACTATACTTTAACAAACAAACAAACAAAAAGACTCGCAAAATCCACACAAACAAAAAGCTATCAGTGCAGTTTATCCTGTTGTAACTGTGCCCGGGAGAAACAGAATTGTCCCTTCCAGTGATAATTGCTCCAAACCAGAAGGATGTCGTGACTCTCAAAAAATCACCAGCTGAAGTTATTCTTATGTTCAAAATGTTTATCAAAGCCTGGATTTCTGATATGTTTTGGAAAACATGTAAAAAAAAAAAAAAAACCCCAAACAAATGTATTAAAATGTATCAGAGAGCAGGAAGAAGAGAAAGCACATTTCTTTGGGGAAAAGAAATCCAGTTTATATATTTGAAGTAAGTGAGGAAATTCTTCTTCCTCACCTCCTTTATCAAATGTACCCATCCTAAAATATTTTTCCCTAAAACTACAATTAGGAAGAACTAAAGAAGAAGATAAGGGAATAAAAAAATAAAAGGACATGTACATAAAATTATGGCTTAAGGAGGGGTGAGGCTGGCTATCATATAGTCTGTAACAGACGGGGGTCACATTCCAAGAAATCTAAGGCTGGATCCAATTCACGATACCACAGGAGCTACAGAGGGGAGGCCTTCTAAAAACATAACTGCCTTTGTTTTTTCTAATATTTCCTGACAGCAGGGACTTCTTCTATTACCTCAAAGTGCTATTGACGCCAAGCTGGAAGGCAAGATACAAAGAAGGCGCAAGACGACCTCAGCAGGTGAGAACGATGGACTCGGTTAAACATGGTGGCACTTGATGTGTGCACATGTAAAATGCTGACCCTCGGTCCAAAGACCAACTTCACAGATGCGGTGGCATGTGATGATGCGGATGAACAGGTTTCCTGTGGGGAACAGGAGAATAACCCCTCTGCTTCAAACCCCTTGATGGCTTCCCATGACCCCAGGGGTCAAGTCCACGGCCTTAACATGTGTTGGAAGACTCTGCAGCATCCGGCACTGTCTGCCTCTCTGTAGCCTCACCTGCATCGCTCTCCCCTTCATCCTCTGTGGTCCAGACATAATGGGCTTCACTCGGTTTTAAATACAGATGACGTCGCTCTTCTCGGGGATTTGCTTAAACTGTTTCCCCTGCCTGGAATACTCTTTGCCCCACACAGGTCTCCATTTAAGCATCTCTTCATTGTTCTCGCACGATGTATTGAGCTTTTCTTACATGCCAGCCACTGTGCTAGATGCTTGAGTCACCAGGGTAAACAAGCAAACAAACAAAAAGGCCCCCTGCCTGCCTTTGCTGTGTGAGAGCCAGGCAATCAGACGTGAATCGTGTGCTAAATGATGCGAGGGAGAAGCATACGGCACTAAAAGAATGTGCACCGTGAGCAGAGATCTGGAGAGAGAGTAAGCGATACCCTTACGGGGGAGCAGTGTGTGCAAAGGCCCTGTGGTATGGGGAACACGGCATATTTCAGGAACTCAAGAAGGGCCAGTGTGGCTGGAGTGCAAACAATATGCGATAGAATGGAGGTGGCGTGGGATGTCCATGCTCTCTGGTGATGGTGCCGTGCTTGCAGAGCTCTTCTAGAGGTAATTCGCATATGAGCTAGAAAGTTGAGTCAACACTTACTCAGAAAGCATTAATCACACAGCTCTACTGTGTTGAGCAGTGTTCTGGGTGCTGGAGATACACAAGGCAGACGTGGTCCTTGACCTCGTGGGTCTTACAAACAAATAAACAAGCAGCACCACCCAGGGGAGCACCCTCATTGGTGTTGCAATACATATATTGCAACACCTCTATATATGCAGGCCTCTCACTGTTGTGGCCTCTCCCGTTGCGGAGCACAGGCCCCGGACGCGCAGGTTCAGCAGCCATAGCTCACGGGCGGAGCCGCTCCGTGGCATATGGGATCTTCCCGGACCGGGGCACGAACCCGTGTCCCCTGCATCGGCAGGCGGACTCTCAACCACTGCGCCACCAGGGAAGCCCTGGTGTTGCAATACTGAAGCACGTGGGAGGGCAACTGAGCCAGCCCGGGACTCGGCTTCCTGGAGGACATGATGACCAGCTGATTTGGAAGCATGTCAGGGAGTTTGCCCAGTAAACATTCAGGAAGAATGTTCCATTCAGACTGAACACCACGGGCTGTGTCTACTGAGCCCAGAGCACCCGGGAATGTACATGAAAGCATCTTTCTTTCTTTTTTTTTTTTTTGCCCTCGCTGCTAGGCATGTGGGATCTTAGTTCCCGGACCAGGGATTGAACCCGCACCCCCTGTGCTGGGAGCACAGAATCTTAACCACTGGACCGCCAGGGAAGTCCTGAACGCGTCTTTCTTGCTAGGGATATTTCAGTCCTGAGAAAGTTTAAGAAGCTCTGGGGACAATCTAAGCTTTGACAAACTGGCTGGCCTCCTGACCCCACCACTTCCGAGCTGCATGACCGGTACCTGCCCTGAGCCTCATCTATGAAATGGTGATATAACAATGCTAGGAGCGTTGAGCTGTGATGATCCAGTGAAACAGCAGACTGGGTGCCCTACAAAGGTTGGTTGCTACCTCTTTTCCCTGAAATATCTGCCTTTACTTTTAAGTCCCCAAAGTCCATCCTGTAGTGGGTAGAGGGAATCAAGGGAAGAAGCAGAGATGAGAGTCGTCTGAGATAAACTGTTTTGCAGAGCATCTGAATTTCAAGATGTAACATGAGAAAACACTGATCTCTTGTGCCAGAGGAATGAAGTCAAAACATGGGGCTGGGATCCCCCAGGAGCTGTTGCTTGGGGAAATGCAGTAAGTGGTGTTTCTTCTTTCTGCCGTCCTCAGACACCCTCCAAACCCAGGTTGCTTATTTTAATCCTAAACTTGCTCTGGCTTCTTTGGAGGAACTGCAGCTGCGGGGGGGAAAAGGAAAAGTTGAAACACTCTCCATCCTGCAGACAGTGGTGCCACTAATCCCCCTGGTCCTGACATTTATGCTCATTTAGGAAACTAGGGATATTGTTTCCTTTGGCAAGGAAATCAGATCACTTGATTTTCTTACTGAGTTGCCTGCAGACTTGCTGTCCCGTAAGAATAATAAGGACAGCTTTGCCCAAATTGCTGGGGAATGCGTTCTCTCTCTGGGGAAGATTAACATTGGCAGGTGTAGAGTTGCCCTGGGGGGGTGTCGACATCCTGAATTTCCTTTGTTGGCTATCTTTGCAAATCACTTCCCCCTGCTCAGTCTTGGAGTCCTCCTCTAGAAAATGAGAGGTTGGATCAGAAGATGACAAGGATGATGATAAGCCCATAACGGATCTCACATGGCCTTCATAATCACCCTCTGAAGCTGGGGGTCTGGTATCTGTCCCATTGTTCAGATGAAGCAACTGAATTAGAGAACTGAAGAATCACAGGACTCGGATATGGTGTAAACAGGCCTATTGACTCCAAGTGCAAATTCTATTCCAACAGGACCTTTTTAAGGGTTTTCATTTCCAACAGGACCTTATCAAGGCTTTCATTTCCTCCTTGCCAGAACAAAGCAAGAGTAATATATGGGTAGATAAAAAGAATGAAATAAGGCCATTTCCAGCAACATGGATGGACCTAGAGATTACCATACTAAGTGAAGTAAGTCAGAAAGAGGAAGACAAATACCATATGATATCACTTATATGTGGAATCTAAAATATGACACAAATGAACCTATCTGTGAAACAGAAACAGATTCACAGACATAGAGAACAGACTTGTGGTTGCCAAGGGGGAGGGGGGTGGGGGGATGGATTGGGAGTTTGGGATTAGCAGATGAAAACTATTATATATAGGATGGATAAACAACAAAGTCCTACTGTATAGCATAGGGAAATATACTCAATACCCTGTGATAAACCATAGTGGAAAAAGAATGTATATGTGTGTGTGTGTGCGTGTGTGTGTGTGTGTGTGTGTGTATAACTGAATCACTTTGCTGTACAGCAGAAATGAACACAACATTGTAAATACTACAATAAAATACTTTTTTTTTTTTTCGGTACGTGGGCCTCTCACTGTTGTGGCCTCTCCCGTTGCGGAGCACAGGCTCCGGACGCGCAGGCTCAGCGGCCATGGCTCACGGGCCCAGCCGCTCCGCGGCACGTGGGATCCTCCCGGACCGGGGCACGAACCCGCGTCCCCTGCGTCGGCAGGCGGACTCTCAACCACTGCGCCACCAGGGAAGCCCAATAAAATACATTTTTAAAAAAGAATAATATATGGGTAGATAAAGCCTGACTAATTTCCATAATCAAATTTTAGAAATCTACTCTACATTCTTGAGGGGAAAAATATGAATTCTTTTTTTTTTTTTTTTTTTTTTTTTGCGCTATGCGGGCCTCTCACTGCTGTGGCCTCTCCCGTTGCGGAGCAACAGGCTCCGGACGCGCAGGCTCAGCAGCCATGGGTCACGGGCCAGCCACTCCGCGGCATGTGGGATCTTCCCGGACTGGGGCACGAACCCGCGTCCCCTGCATCGGCAGGCGGACTCTCAACCACTGCGCCACCAGGGAAGCCCCTGAATTCTTTAATGTTGGGTACAGGACTGTATGTCTATTAGGCCCAGCTCGTTAACTGAGTTTTACAGATCTTCTATGTCCCTGATGATATTCTTTCTGTCTTCTGGATCATTCAAAGACAAAAAGGTGTTCCTTTTATCCAGAAAGATATTCCACTATGATGGTGGACTTCCTATTTCTCCCTGAAGACTGATCTTTTTAATCGCTTTGTGTATTTTGAGACTAATTTTTTAGGTACATATATTTTAAAAATAATACCTGTGTTAGTCTTCTTGGGCTGGTATAAAAAAATACCATAGACTGGGTGACTTATAAATAACACAAATCTATTTCTCACCGTTCTGGAGGCTGGAAGTCCAAGATCAAGGTGCCAGCAGATTTGATGTCTGGTGAGGGCCTGTTTCCTGGTTGACAGGTGTCTGTCTTCTTGCAGTGTCCTCACATAGTAGAAGAGGTGAGGGAGGAGCTCTCTGGGGTCTCTTTTATAATCGCATTCATGAGGGCTCCATCCTCATGACCTAATCACCTCCCAAAGGCCCCACCTCCAAATACCATCACACTGGAAATTAGGTTTCAACATAGGAATTTTGGGGGTGGGGGGGAATTCAAGCCTTCACTCTATAGCAACATCTTAGCAAAGGGAACCTTCTACCATTACATGGTGGTCCTCTCCCTCACCAACAATGTTAGCTATATTTCCATAGATAATATTGATTATATAGATATACAAATGAATGAATATATATATGGATGAATATAGATGAATCAATCAATATATATATCTACACAATCAGTAGACATAACCAGCTTTCTGGTCTGACAGCAGTGGGTTCTCAAGTTCACCAGACGAAGGACAGCCTCTGATTGTATGTCCCAGCGTGTCATCAGAGATGGCTGGATGTCCTACAGGCTCGGGCTGTCCTACTGCATGGTCAGGCCACTCAAGACGGCTGCTCTCTTGCTCTCTGTACATCCTCTGCTCTACCAGGGCCTGCTTCACTTACACCCTGACTGCCCTTCCTACATACTTACTCCAGGTTGCAGCTAAGGATCAGTCTAGCTTTAGCTCAAAACTCTCCACTATGCTTATCAAAGGGGCGGGAGTGACCTTCTGCTAGTTTCCCTGGTAACCAACCTGACATCAATTCCTCCTTTAATGGGGTACAAAGGTAGTCACCATGTCCTGCCTGCGGTCTGCTGCGCACCATGGGGTATGGGGTGTTGCTCCAGGACCTTGCTTCAGACTGGTAATCTGCCCCATCCATTAAACCCTTGGTGTCTCTGTGGCTGTCTCTGGGCTCTTCGGTCTTGCAACTGGGCAAGTACAGGGCTTGCAGGCCTGCAGGGTACAGCCCAACACCCTGAGAGCCGTCAGGGTCCTCTTATAAGATCTGCTGGGTGGAGTTCTGATTCTTCCCTGGAGTAGCCAGTCCAGCCGGGCTAAGGCGATTGCGTGGTTAGGTGATGAGAGGTCTAAGTACAGAAAAGATGTTCAGACCCTCAGGGTCCGGCTTCCTAGGCAAAATAATCCTGACAAATCCATCAAAAACATATAGTTAAGGCAGCTGTGGCCTTATGTATACTAAATATAACACAGGCCCCTGAATTCAAATAACCGTATTACAGTCAGGTAGCACCGGGCAGCTTTATATCCACCTGAACTATTGAGAACTCAAAGGGCTGTCTAGTGACAAAAGAAAGTTTCATTTCACACTGAGATCTAAGCCTCAGGATGGGAACCCTTTTGACAAATGATTAAGCACATACTTAAGTACATTTGTTATACATATTACACATGTACTTTTCTTTTATATCATGTATTACAATTTATAATTATATTTTTATTTTGTATCTATTCACTATCTGTTTCATTTTAACTGTAAGCTCCACCATGTAGGGGCCATGTCTGCGTGCTCACAAATACATTCCCAGTAGCGAACAGAATGCCTGGGATGTAATAGGTGCTCAATGAACGTATATAGAATTGAATGGGCTGGAATTGAACAGCAGTTCAATAATCTGCTAACCTGTCTTCTGAACCTAATCTTTTAATCTCAGGCACAATGTACACCCTGTGTCTTCTCTTCTACTTTATTGCAGGAGCAGAACTAATGCCAAAACATAGAGCCTTTAGGGCAGTAGATATTGGTTCACAGCAAGAAAGAACATTTTAATATAGCCCTCCAGCCATGCGTTAGACTTCCTCATAAGGAATGTTCGCTTGGGCGGGGGGTGGGGGTAAATTGGGAGATTGGGACTGACATATACACACTACAATATATGAAATAAATAACTAATAAGGAGCTACTGTATAGCACAGGGAACTCAATACTCTGTAATGGCCTATATGGAAAAGAATCTTAAAAAGAGTGTATGTTTGTACATATATATAAAGAATCTTAAAAAGAGTGTATGTTTGTTCATATGTATGTTTGTACATACATAAAAGATTCACTTTGCTGTGCACCTAAAACACAACATTGTAAAGCAACTAGACCCCAATAAAATTTTTTTAAAATAAGAAAAGGAAGTGCTCTCTGACAGCAGAACTAAGTCAGCTAGGAAGAGAAAATTCTATACGTAGAATTTTCTGAAGCTGCAGCTCTCTCCCCTGGGTTCAAGCAGAGGCTGAGTGTCCACTGGTCAGAGATGCTGTAGGAGAGATTCTGGCTTTGGGTGGGCAGTTGCACTGGGCTTCCTCTTGGATGGCTTCCAGTTCTAACAATCTGTGAGCTGTCCACAGTCCTGCCTCATCTGATCGTATTCCTGAAGACTCTGTAGAGTTTTAGCAGGCAAATTACAGAAAGAAAAAGAAAAGAAAGAGAAGCTAACTCTAGATTGTCTGGATCGAGATAAGATAGGTCGCCTTTGCTGTATGAGTCCTCTGTTGCCGCTACAACAAACTGTGACAAGTGTAGTGTCCTGAAACAACACAGATGTATTGTTATATGGTTCTTCAGAGCAGGGTCTCACTGGGCTCGGATCAAGGTATCCCAGGGCTGCATTCTTTTCTGAAGGTTCCAGGAAGGAATCCACTTCCCTGCCTTTCTGGCTTTTGGAGGCAACACGCAGTACTTAGCTTCTGGTCCCCTCCTCCGTCTACAAAGTTGGCAATGTCACAATTCTCTGACCTTCTGCTGTGGTCACACCTCCCTCTCTGATGATGACCAGGAAAGGTTCTCTGCATTTCAGGACTTGTGTAATTACACAGGGCCACCAGGATGATCCTGATCGCTTCCCCGATCCCCGGATCTTTGACCCTATTCACATCTGCAGAGTCCCTTTTGCCACGTAAGGTAACATAGTCACAGGTTCTGGGGATGAGGATTCGGACATTTGCGAGGTCATGATTCTACCCATCACATTGACCAAGCCCAACCTTGTGATAATTTGGAATTTCTTGGGCATCAACAAGGGGCACTAAATCTTCACTTTATAAAATGAAATGCAGTTGACTTTTTTATTATTATTAATTAATTAATTTAGTTTTGCTGTGTTGGGTCTTCGTTTCTGTGCGTGGGCTTTCTCTAGTTGTGGCAAGCGGGGGCCACTCTTCATCGCGGTGCACGGGCCTCTCACTATCGCGGCCTGTCTTGTTGCGGAGCACAGGCTCCAGACGCGCAGGCTCAGTAGTTGTGGCTCACGGGCCCAGTTGCACCGCGGCATGTGGGATCTTCCCGCACTGGGGCTCGAACCCGTGTCCCCTGCATCAGCAGGCAGACTCTCAACCACTGCGCCACCAGGGAAGCCCAACGCATTTGACTTTTACAGAAAGATCTAATTTTTAAATCCTTGTGTATCTTTCAAAATCCAGTTCTCCATTCATCAGAATGGCAAAGGGTTTTTAAAAATATTATTACCTGTAGAGATGATTTGCATTCATGGTGTACAATGACATCATCCAAGGCAGGCCTTGGTTGAAACCAGCCCCTGCCTGGAAGGTTCAGACTTACCTTCTGTCAGTGCCAAGGGATGAGCTGGCCCTGAGTGGCTGCTGAGTCAAGGTAATTAATTAATTAGGTAATTAATGAAATTGGGCTTCAGATGGAGAGCATCCAGTTAATTAAACTCCACAGCATGAGGCATGCTACCATAACTTGTCTTGTAGGGCTCCCCTCTTTGTTTCATTAATTTTGTGTCCTCATCCCTATTCCCATCCCCTCTCCCCATATGCACCTGGTCTGATGTGTTTGATACACATGCTTGGATGTGGATGTGTGTTTTCTCAGCAGCACACCCCCAAGAGAGGGCTTTCCTACTTGCCGCCATATGCGTTTCTGGTGTCCTGAGAGACTGACTGCCAGGTGGTGTCTCAGGATGGTTGTCCCAGTTCCCCTCCTACTCTGAGGAGTGTAAGCTGGTGTTTTCCTTTCATTTGCATTTCTTTGCTTACCAGGGAAATTGAACAGCTCATGTACTTGTTAGTCAACAGAACTGAATTTTCAGGAGAAAATTCAATACTCAGGTCTGTTATCTGCCTCTTCTTGTACCTGAAGGAAATGCAGCTTCCAGGGACCTTGCTTTAAAATCTTTTGGCTCATGTGGGAGTATCTTCTGAATCACAGTCCGGGTAAGTGTCTCTTCTCCCTTCACACTCCTCAAGTTCAGGGTTAGTTTTCTTCTTTCACAAATTATCCCCTATTTTGAATTTCTCAGGACAGTGTGGCCCACGGTAGAGTTTTGAATGGACACATTCCATTTGTTAGATTTTGTGATGCTGCCTTTTTTTTTTTCTCACCAAGGAACACCTCCAATGCACCCAGGCACATATAACAGCATATGCTGCATGGACAGCAGGGCTGGTGTGTCCTTCCTGCCCACCTGCTCTAGCCTTAACCACAAGGTGTTCCCTCTACCTGCTTCCCTTTTTGCCTCTCCCACCGGGTTAATGGATCACAGCCCTGGAAGCATTCTAAAGGCAACTGGAGAGGGCTTTCAAGCTTCAGTTACTCAGTCCTCAACACCAAAGACACGGTCTCAATCGTCTGCAGTGGGGTCGGGCACGGGTACTACTTAAATGGGTTGACTACCAAGGGGAGGGGAAGATGAACACACAGGCACTCGCACATCCCCACATCTCACTGCGGACCATTGGATCAGCCTCCAGCGAAGGGAGTCAGCAGAAATCTGCATATCTGTGATTCTGATGCAATCCATTTGGAGGTCTTGGGGTGGGATGATCTTTAAGCCGCCTTTTCTCTGATAGCGCTTTTGTTCTCAAGCAGCTGATGGATTTGCAGCAGTGATCATATCCCACAAACAGCACATCAGTGTACAAGGCTGGAAAAGCTTTTTTTTTTCTGATTTATTAAATAATTTACATGAGAAGTCTTACCAAGACATTTAATGAAAAGACAGCTATAATATGTCTTCTTGAAAACAAATTTAAAACATAAATTAAGGGCTTCCCTGGTGGCGCAGTGGTTGAGAGTCTGCCTGCTGATGCAGGGGACACGGGTTCGTGCCCCGGTCCGGGAGGATCCCACATGCCGCGGAGCGGCTGGGCCCGTGAGCCATGGCCTCTGAGCCTGCGCGTCCGGAGCCTGTGCTCTGCAGCGGGAGAGGCCACGACAGTGAGAGGCCCACGTACTGCAAAAAAATAAACAAAAACAAAAACAAAACCCATAAATTAAAGCTAGTTCTTAATTTAGTATTTTTTTAATTGAAGTATAGTTGATTTACAATATTGTGTTAGTTTCATGTGTACAGCAAAGAGATTCAGTTATACATTTACATGTATATATTTTTCCAATTTTTTTCATCACAGGTTATTACAAGATATTGAATATAGTTCTTTGTGCTTAATTTATATTTGAATATTTAAAATCAGAACTGACCCGTAGAGGTGAATGGATACATGTACATGTGTGGCTGAGTCCCTTTGCTGGGCACCTGATACTATCACGACATTGTTAATCGACTATCCTCCAACATAAAATAAAAAGTTAAAAAATAATGAATAAAATTATTAGCTTTATATGTTTTTAAAAAAAAGAACTGACCCATCGATTCATTACAGGTAGAAGAGAACTATATAGATAGTTAAATACACGTGGAACTAATAGAGTTTCTTCTAAGAGCCAAGCGAGAATCTCTTGATGCCAGTAAAGCACCCCTCCCCCACCCCTACAAGGAGCCCAGGCCATCCTGGAGGGGGTCGCACTGACCCATGTCCCGTTGCCTCCAGTCTCCATTTCCCAGAGCTACTGATGGTCAGACTGAGGCTGGGATATTTCTCACTGGACCTGAACCCTGATAGAGTGGTACATTTTTCTTTATGTTCCGGGAGGGTGTGCAGTGTATCAAGGTTGCTTTCAGGCTTATATCGGTGAAACTCCAACATGGAAGAATGTCTCAATCTCTTTACCTCTTGCTCTTTCTTCTTTCAAGAGCATCCAAGTTGGAAGACGTTTTTGGGGAGAATAGATAGGGGCCCACCCCCTACCCCTCCATCTACCTCCCCCACGTGTGGGTGCCGGCAGTGCTTCACTGGACTGCATTGGAAGGTTGGAGAGTCTTGTCTGGCTGAGATGCCCTCAACACATCTGGCCACAAAATCAGAAACTCGGGGGGCCCAAGGGAATCGTTGTAGAAATGAGAGTTTACAAAGTACAGTGATTTAAATCTGAAATTGTTATGTTTGTCTGAATTGTTATGTTTGCGAGTATCTACATTGGATGGTAACTCCTCGAACCGGGCCTTGTTGGTCTTTTTGTCACTGTATCTCCAGGGTCTGATCTAGGGCCAGGCTCATGGTAACCATGGTGACCAATGTGTGTTCAGCGCTTCACCAGGTGCCGGGCACTGTGGTAAGCGCTTTATGTGTAGTCCTCCCGCCAACTCAGGGAAGGGGGTGTTGTTATTCTTCCTCTTTTACAGCTGGCACAGAAAGGTTTAGTAACTTGCCCAAAGTCACACAGCCCATAAGTATAGCCAGGATTCAAATCAGGCATGGCTGGAAATACTACACAACAGGACCCCTCAGTGGTGGACACTGAATCCTTACTTGTTGAATGAATGAATGAGTGACTGAATGAATGAACAATGACCATTTTGTGGGATAGCAGAGGTAGAGAAGGGAGGGAAGAAATAAGGAGGTTGAAAAGATATTCTACACATCTGAATGTTGGGACTGAGCTCTAATTCTGTGAGACCAGGGACCTCTCGTATCTGTGCACTCAAGAGTCCTCCCGCTGGGCTTCCCTGGCGGCGCAGTGGTTGAGAGTCCGCCTGCCGATGCAGGGGACACGGGTTCGTGCCCCGGTCCGGGAAGATCCCACATGCCGCGGAGCGGCTGGGCCCGTGAGCCATGGCCGCTGAGCCTGCGCGTCCGGAGCCTGTGCTCCGCAACGGGAGAGGCCGCAACAGTGAGAGGCCCGCGTAACAAAAACAAAAAAAAAGGAGTCCTTCTGCTGAGAACAGACCTGCCAACTACGTTTTGCCAGATTCAGTCTGTCTGATGGACCTAGAGAAGAGGCCCAGGTTCTCCAATGCTGTCAACAGAGTTTGACAATATATTAGTTTAATTTATAAATACACAAAATGCTTTTCTACTTGTTGAGGAAAGGAAGCTAGACGGCTGAGAATACCCTCTAGGGATTTGATGCTATCGTGTCCAGATCTTACAAAGGAACTGTTATGGGTTGAATTGTGTCCTCCTAAAGACATGCTGAAAAAAAAACGGGTGCTTATGAATATGACCATATTTGGAAGTAGAGTATTTGCAGATGCAGTCAACTTAAGATGAGGGGGCCCTACTCTAATGGGATGGTGTCCTTGTAAGATGAAGATGGGAGAGACACACAGAGAGCGAAGATGCCATGGCACACGGAAGCAGAGGGTGGAATTTTGCTGCCACAGCCAAGGCATGCCTGGGGTCCCTTGGGAAGCTGGGAGAGGCAAGGAAGTAGCCACCCCCCAGAGACTTTAGAGAGAATGAGTCCCTGCTGGCACCTTGGTTTCTGACTTCCAGGCTCTAGAACTAAGAGAATAAATTCTGTTGCTGTAAACCACCCAGTTTGTGATACCTCCTTACAGCAGTCCCAGGAAACAAAGACCAAGACTTAATATTATTTTTCATTTCTGTGTGACTAGGATGCAAATGTCAATTTCACCTCTCACTCCCTGTGTTACTCCCCCCACCCACCAATTTGCTCCAAGGGATGTACACAAGGTCAGAAGTGCCATACCTGTCTACACCATCCTGAACTAGACAGTATTGGCCATTTAGTTTGAAATCCTTGGAGGGACTGCCCTGTGTCCAAATCTGACTCTATCCTGGCTCTCTGCGTGAGTTTACTTGTCAAAAACTCAAAATGGGAAGATAGGAATAGTGGCATTTGTGGCGTACTTCCTACGTGCAGGCTTTACAAGAATTTTCTCTAATCCTCACCACTGTCCAGGAAGTTACTTACGTGAACCCAAATATCAAAGAAACCAATTGGGGGAAAGAGTCTGACCCGGGAGACCGGCCATGTTCTGACTGGCTCTGAGGCTGGCATGCATACCATGCTGTTGCTTTGGGGACATGGAGAAGGGGGAGAATGGGCAGGGCTCAGACAGGGAAGTGTTTTGTTTCCACCACCGTGGTATGCTGGATCCAGCTCATTACTGGGTCGCCAGATCTGACTGTTAAATTTTCAGTAATACTCCATTGTATATATGTACCACATCTTCTTTATCCATTCATTCGTTGATGGACACTTAGATGGTTTCCATGTCTTGGCTATTGTAAATAGTGCTGCTATGAACCTTGGGGTGCGTGTATCTTTTTGAAATAGAGTTTCTGTCTTTTCCAGATATGTGCTCAAGAGTGGGTTTGCTGGATCATATGGTAGTTCTATTTTTAATTTTTTAAGGAACTTTCATAATGCTCTCCATAGTGGCTGCACAAATTTACATTCCCACGAACAGTGCAGGAGGTTCCCTTTTCTCCACACGCTCTGCAGCATTTGTTATTTGTAGGCTTTTTAATGACGGCCATTCTGAGCAGTGTGAGGTGATACCTCATTATAGTTTTGATTTGCATTTCTGTAATAATTAGCGATGTTGAGCATCTTTTCATGTGCCTGTTGGCCACCTGGATGTCTTTATTATGTTGTCTCTTATATGCGGAATCTAAAACAATGATACAAATGAACTTATTTATAAAACAGAAACAGACTTGCAGACATAGAAAACAAACTTACGGTTACCAAAGTGGAAAGGGAAAGGTAAATTAGGAGTTTGAGATTAACAGATACACACTACTATATATAAAAGAGATAAACAGGGCTTCCCTGGTGGCGCAGTGGTTGAGAGTCCGCCTGCCGATGCAAAGGACGCAGGTTCGTGCCCCGGTCCAGGAGGATCCCACATGCCACGGAGCGGCTGGGCTCATGAGCCATGGCCGCTGAGCCTGCGCATCCGGAGCCTGTGCTCCACAGTGGGAGAGGCCACAGCAGTGAGAGGCCCGCATACCGCAAAAAAAAAAAAAAAATTAGATAAACAACAAGAATTTACTGTATAGCACAGGGAACTATATTCAATATCTTGTAATAACCTATAATGGAAAAGAATTTGAAAAGAAAAAGATATATATACTGAATCGTTATGTTGCACACCTGAAATTAATACAATATTGTAAATCAACTATACTTCAATAAAGAAAAATGGAAAAAAACATAAAAATTTTTAGGACTTTTGCAGGGAGATTGACGTCATGCTGGTAGTTTGAAATTGGTCACGATAGGAGCATTTACACACACAGAAACTGGCAAGTGCTACAAATCAGAAAGAGAGAGAGAGAGAGAGAGAGAGAGAGGGACAGGGAGAGACAGAGAGAAAGAAATCTAAGAGAAGGCACCCCTAAGGCCTTTAGACCCATGCTGGCTGAAAAGGGCTGATGTGGTCTAGGCAGTGTCTTGAAGTATTGGGGTCATAACAAAAACTGCCCACTTTCTATGGGTTTAGGGAGGGCCAGTCCCTCTCCCGGAGGTTGAAAGCATTCACAGAGGACCTTCTCAGTGAGTGGAGACACAACATCGTCAGAGCTGCCCGTCTCTCACCCTGAGACCACAGCTACATGACAGGGAAAGAAGCTGATATCTGAACTAGTTCCATGGATGCTCTGGGCTCAGTTGTTATCTGTAAAAAACGGGATAACAGCCAGTGATTCCCGTCTCCCCCATTGTAAGTTTCCCATGGGACTTTGGAAACTCCCCACGTCCACCCCAAATCTACTCTGGCTGCCCCTTCCCGAGGCACCCTGCTCATGACTCCCCCTTCTCCGCGTCTGGACCCTCAGCCGCCATGTCTGTGCTCGGTGGTCCTGCCCTGACATGGCTAACTGATCCAGCTGCGGCCAAGATGCTAGCTGCCCGGTTTCATCTCTGTCTCCCGGAGATTTGGAATTTTGAGCTTAGATACCCTGATATCAGGAGTTGATGGTAATAATTTGGACCGATGGCAGCATCCAGAGCTGTGTTGCCCAATTCAGTAGCCCTACGAGGCTACGGAGCATGTGTGCAAATTGAGATGGGCCGTGAGTGTAAAGCACACACTGGATTTCAAAGACTTGATATGAAAAAAAAAGGATTTAAAATATCTCATTTAAGCGAGGGTGCGAGGGAGACGCAAGAGGGAGGAGATATGGGGATATATATACACACATCGCTGATGCACTTTGTTATACAGAAGAAACTAACACATCATTGTAAAGCAATTACACTCCAATAAAGATGTTTAAAAAATTAAGCAAATAAAAGATCTCATTCATAATTCTTTGAATTATATGTTGAAATGATCATATTTTGGGTCTATTAAGTTAAATAAAATATATTATTGAAATGAATTTCTTCTGTCTGCTATTATTTTTTGTAATGTGGCTACTAGAAAATTTGAAGTGACATATGTGGTTGGAATTTTATTTCCTTTGGACAAAACTGCTCTAGAGAAATGTTTCTTGAAGGCCCTGGGGCTGAGTGGCTCCTAGCTTCCACAGGCCTGGGCTATACATTATTCAGCTGTCTTTTCTTCTTGAGCCAGCCCAGGTCTCTTTCATCCTGTTCTCTTTCTGATTTACCCGAGCCAGAGTAGTTTGAATTATTTGCAACCCAAGGGACGTTCACTGATAAACCGATGGAACCAAAACTTCCTTAGGGTGTGTACAGATGATTCTGCAGCTCTGCCAGAGAACACTCTCAATGCTCCCAATGGGTCACGTTCATGGTCTGAAATGATGAAATCACCTGGACCACATTATTCCTGTCCCCAGACCCTGACTCTGCCTCTGTCTTGTGGGACCTTCAGCTCTGGCCACGGGAACCAGATTTGGATTATGAGATTCTGCTGGTCAAGAAGGACACCTGGGGTCCCAAGGTGTCTGGGTCAAGCTGAGGCTGTGCTTAGGAGCTGGATTCTGTCAGTAGAGCCTGGAGTTTAGAATAATAACAGTTTTGTTGCTCTCTCCCCGAATCTATTGGGAATCAAGTTTTGAAACGATCCATTTCACGAAGCCCACACGATGGTTTCTCCCTTCCCTACTCCCCCTTTCTCATCTGGCGAGTCAGCCCACCCTGGTGCATGGTGATTTGGGGCGTTTTGTGACTCCCACCCAGCCGGGGAACTCTTGCTTTGGAATTGTGGCTTTCCTAAGACATTTCAGTTGTTCCAAGGTGTGAGGTGAAACTCCCACAAAAACCTGTCAAGAGCTGGCTTTGGGC
Organism: Phocoena sinus; assembly: GCF_008692025.1. NCBI lineage: Eukaryota > Metazoa > Chordata > Mammalia > Artiodactyla > Phocoenidae > Phocoena > Phocoena sinus. The sequence goes on along the minus strand of NC_045783.1, from coordinate 32,429,930 downwards.
TGGAATGCTCAACGTTAACTCACGGGGAGAGCTCGCATCATATGCCAGATTCCAAGTAATTATTCCTTTAGGAACTGCCTGCTCCAAGCACTTTAATGAAAAATGATAGAAAGAGCTGTTGACCTTTGAGACATTCAACTCCACCGGGCAGCTGGGCATCGGCAGTGGATCCGGCCAGGGAAGATTACGTCTGCCCCACCATGGAGACACTGCAACAGTTTATCTTCCAAATAAGCAAAGAAAATGTGTTTAATGAATCCCCAAAGCATGGTACGTGCAGATGGGGTTGAAAACTGCCTTGGGCAATTTTTCATCCTCATCGTAAAGGGAATCCCTTGGAAACAAGTTTGAGAGAGTGTGTAAATTTAACTTGTTCCATTTAAAACATTCTTGGGAAGACTAGGCATGAGATGATGAATGAAGACATTGCAAAGGTAATCATTTGAGAGAGAAACCCTTATTAAAATAAAACAGATGAGCTGCATATGCCATATTCATAGGAGATATACGTTTTAATAAAATGAAATAAGCTTCCAATGTGTTCCATATGGCTCTGTGTTGAGTGGAAGACAAATGTGGGTAAGACGTGGCCCCTACCCTCCAGGAGCTTGGAATCGAGTTGGTTTATTGAGACAACACTTAGACAGAGAAGCTGTATCATAGTGAGAGAGTCTCAGTTGGGGAAGAAGAAGCGCCTGACTGTTGAAGGGGGATGGAGTGAAAAAGAAACATCAGAGGGGGGTGGAGTGTGCAGGAGGAGAGAAATCAGGTTCCAGTACGTTTGGGCTGTTGTCATCAATGTTTCAGAGGCAGTTAATAGCTAAATTCCCAACTTCTGTCTCTCGTCCCATTGCTTCTCCACCTCCTCTGTTCTCAGAGGTAAGGACCACGTGGGGATTGGAGTCTATGTTCTCAAGTGAATCGTTATAATGTTTAAATGAAGAGCTAAAGCAAATGTGGCAAAATGTGAACTTTTAATAAATCTGGACAGTGGGTATTCGGTTCTATCACTTTTCTGTACTTTACTGTGTCCTCGAAATGTTTCATAATTTAAGAGATTGTAAATGAATTGTACGTACAATGTGTAACTAATAAAATGGAGACCCAAGAAAGAAAAGAAGAAGGAAAGAAAAAAAGAAGGAAGGGAAGGAAGAAAGAAGAAAGGAACAAATTTACAAAAGAGAGAAAGAAAGAAAAGAAGAAAGGAAAGAAAGAAAGAAAAGAAAAGAAACTAAGATTTATGAGAAGCCGTAGAGCTGTAAGGTCACTGTGCGTGGAGAGAGTCAGGAAAGAGTAAGAAAGGTATCTTCTTGCCAAGAAGATGAAGTACAACTGGGGTCCTGAAAAAATGGAGAAGAGGGAGGATAAACAGAGCGGGAGGAACCCTGCTAAAGAACAGTCTTATCTGTAAAATGAGGAGTTAGACTTCATAAACTCTGAGCTCTCATTCAAATCCGACCGCTGATGTTATGTTTGTTGACTCGGTCCACAAGCAGTGTTTGGACACCTGCCATAATGCTAGACACTGCGGGGACTCCTGGATGGGACATGGCAGGGTGGCTGTCCTCCCCAAATCCCCATCTCCATTTTCCTCATTCATCATCCTTATCTAACAGTCTGTATCAAGTCTTATTTATCCTCCTTTTAGGTTTTTTTTTTTTTTGTTTTGTTTTTTATTAAACATCTTTATTGGGGTATAATTGCTTTACAATGGTGTGTTAGTTTCTGCTTTATAACAAAGTGAATCAGCTATACATATACATATGTTCCCATATGTCTTCCCTCTTGCGTCTCCCTCCCTCCCACTCTCCCCATCCCACCCTTCCAGGCTGTCACAAAGCACCGAGCTAATATCCCTGTGCCTTGCGGCTGCTTCCCCCCAGCTATCTACCTTACTACGTTTGTTAGTGTGTATATGTCCATGACTCTCTCTCGCCCTGTCAAAACTCACCCCTCCCCCTCCCCATACCCTCAAGTCCGTTCTCCAGTAGGTCTGCGTCTTTATTCCTATCTTACCCCTAGGTTCTTCATGACATTTTTTTCCCTTAAATTCCATATATATGTGTTAGCATACGGTATTTGTCTTTTTCTTTCTGACTTACTTCACTCTGTATGACAGACTCTAGGTCTATCCATCTCATTACAAATAGCTCAATTTCATTTCTTTTTAAGGCTGAGTAATATTCCATTGTGTATATGTGCCACATCTTCTTTATCCATTCATCCGATGATGGGCGCTTAGGTTGTTTCCATGTCCTGGCTATTGTAAATAGAGCTGCAATGAACATTTTGGTACATGACTCTTTTTGAATTTTGGTTTTCTCAGGGTATATGCCAAGTAGTGGGATTGCTGGGTCATATGGTAATTCTATTTGTAGTTTTTTAAGGAACCTCCATACTGTTCTCCACAGTGGCTGAACCAATTCACATTCCCACCAGCAGTGCAAGAGTGTCCCCTTTTCTCCACACCCTCTCCAGCATTTATTGTTTCTAGATTTTTTGATGATGGCCATTCTGACTGGTGTGAGATGATATCTCATTGTAGTTTTGATTTGCATTTCTCTAATGATTAATGATGTTGAGCATTCTTTCATGTGCTTGTTGGCATTCTGTATATCTTCTTTGGAGAAATGTCTATTTAGGTCTTCTGCCCATTTTTGGATGGGGTTGTTTGTTTTTTTGTTATTGAGCTGCATGAGCTGCTTGTAAATTTTGGAGATTAATCCTTTGTCAGTTGCTTCATTTGCAAATGTTTTCTCCCATTCTGAGGGTTGTCTTTTGGTCTTGGTTATGGTTTCCTTTGCTGTGCAAAAGCTTTGAAGTTTCATTAGGTCCCATTTGTTTATTTTTGTTTTTATTTCCATTACTCTAGGAGGTGGGTCAGAAAGGATCTTGCTGTGATTTATGTCATAGAGTGTTCTTCCTATGTTTTCTTCTAAGAGTTTGATAGTTTCTGACCTTACATTTAGGTCTTTAATCCATTTTGAGCTTATTTTTGTGTATGGTGTTAGGGAGTGATCTAATCTCATACTTTTACATGTACCTGTCCAGTTTTCCCAGCACCATTTATTGAAGAGGCTGTCCTTTCTCCACTGTACATTCCTGCCTCCTTTATCAAAGATAAGGTGTCCATATGTGCGTGGGTTTATCTCTGGGCTTTCTATCCTGTTCCACTGATCTATCTTTCTGTTTTTGTGCCAGTACCATACTGTCTTGATTACTGTTGCTTTGTAGTATAGTCTGAAGTCAGGGAGCCTGATTCCTCCAGCTCCTTTTTTCGTTCTCAAGATTGCTTTGGCTATTCGGGGTCTTTTGTGTTTCCATACAAATTGCGAAATTTTTTGTTCTAGTTCTGTGAAAAATGCCAGTGGTAGTTTGATAGGAATTGCATTGAATCTGTAGATTGCTTTGGGTAGTAGAGTCATTTTCACAATGTTGATTCTTCCCATCCAAGAACATGGTATATCTCTCCATCTATTTGTATCATCTTTAATTTCTTTCATCAGTGTCTTATAATTTTCTGCATACAGGTCTTTCGTATCCTTAGGTAGGTTTATTCCTAGATATTTTATTCTTTTTGTTGCAATGGTAAATGGGAGTGTTTTCTTGATTTCACTTTCAGATTTTTCATCATTAGTATATAGGAATGCCAGAGATTTCTGTGCATTAATTTTGTATCCTGCCACTTTACCAAATTCATTGATTAGCTCTAGTAGTTTTCTGGTAGCATCTTTAGGATTCTCTATGTATAGTATCATGTCATCTGCAAACAGTGACAGCTTTACTTCTTCTTTTCCGATTTGGATTCCTTTTATTTCCTTTTCTTCTCTGATTGCTGTGGCTAAAACTTCCAAAACTATGTTGAATAAGAGTGGTGAGAGTGGGCAACCTTGTCTTGTTCCTGATCTTAGTGGAAATGCTTTCAGTTTTTCACCATTGAGGATGATGTTTGCTGTGGGCTTGTCATATATGGCTTTTATTATGTTTAGGAAAGTTCCCTCTATGCCTACTTTCTGGAGGGTTTTTATCATAAATGGGTGTTGAATTTTGTCGAAAGCTTTCTCTGCATCTATTGAGATGATCATATGGTTTTTCTCCTTCAGTTTGTTAATATGGTTTATCACATTGATAGATTTGCGTATATTGAAGAATCCTTGCATTCCTGGAATAAACCCCACTTGATCATGGTGTATGATCCTTTTAATGTGCTGTTGGATTCTGTTTGCTAGTATTTTGTTGAGGATTTTTGCATCTATGTTCATCAGTGATATTGGCCTGTAGTTTTCTTTCTTTGTGACATCCTTGTCTGGTTTTGGTATCAAGGTGATGGTGGCTTCGTAGAAGGAATTTGGGAGTGTTCCTCCCTCTGCTATATTTTGGAAGAGTTTGAGAAGGATGGGTGTTAGCTCTTCTCTAAACGTTTGATAGAATTCACCTGTGAAGCCATCTGGTCCTGGGCTTTTGTTTGTTGGAAGGTTTTTAATCACAGTTTCAATTTCAGTGCTTGTGATTGGTCTGTTCATATTTTCTATTTCTTCCTGATTCAGTCTTGGCAGGTTGTGCATTTCTAAGAATTTGTCCATTTCTTCCAGATTGTCCATTTTATTGGCATAGAGTTGCTTGTAGTAATCTCTCATGATTTTTTTTATTTCTGCAGTGTCAGTTGTTACTTCTCCTTTTTCATTTCTAATTCTATTGATTTGAGTCTTCTCCCTTTTTTTCTTGATGAGTCTGGCTAGTGGTTTATCTATTTTGTTTATCTTCTCAAAGAACCAGCTTTTAGTTTTATTGATCTTTGCTATTGTTTCCTTCATTTCTTTTTCATTTATTTCTGATCTGATTTTTATGATTTCTTTCCTTCTGCTAGCTTTGGGGTTTTTTTGTTCTTCTTTCTCTAATTGCTTGAGGTGCAAGGTTAGGTTGTTTATTCGAGATGTTTCCTGCTTCTTAAGGTGGGCTTGTATTGCTATAAACTTCCCCCTTAGAACTGCTTTTGCTGCATCCCACAGGTTTTGGGTCGTTGTGTCTCCATTGTCATTTGTTTCTAGGTATTTTTTTATTTCCTCTTTGATTTCTTCAGTGATCACTTCATTATTAAGTAGTGTATTGTTTAGCCTCCATGTGTTTGTATTTTTTACAGATCTTTTCCTGTAATTGATATCTAGTCTCATGGCGTTGTGGTCGGAAAAGATACTTGATACAATTTCAGTTTTCTTAAATTTACCAAGGCTTGATTTGTGACCCAAGATATGATCTATCCTGGTGAATGTTCCATGAGCACTTGAGAAAAATGTGTATTCTGTTGTTTTTGGATGGAGTGTCCTATAAATATCAATTAAGTCCATCTTGTTTAATGTATCATTTAAAGCTTGTGTTTCCTTATTTATTTTCATTTTGGATGATCTGTCCATGGGTGAAAGTGGGGTGTTAAAGTCCCCTACTATGAATGTGTTACTGTTGATCTCCCCTTTTATGGTTGTTAGTATTTGCCTTATGTATTGAGGTGCTCCTATGTTGGGTGCATAAATATTTACAATTGTTATATCTTCTTCTTGGATCGATCCCTTGATCATTATGTAGTGTCCTTCTTTGTCCCTTTTAATAGTCCTTATTTTAAAGTCTATTTTGTCTGATATGAGAATTGCTACTCCAGCTTTCTTTTGGTTTCCATTTGCATGGAATATCTTTTTCCATCCCCTTACTTTCAGTCTGTATGTGTCTCTAGTTCTGAAGTGGGTCTCTTGTAGACAGCATATATAAGGGTCTTGTTTTTGTATCCATTCAGCCAATCTGTGTCTTTTGGTGGGAGCATTTAGTCCATTTACATTTAAGGTAATTATCGATATGTATGTTCCTATTTCCATTTTATATATTGTTTTGGGTTCGCTACTATAGGTCATTTCCTTCTCTTGTGTTTCGTGTCTAGAGAAGTTCCTTTAGCATTTGTTGTAAAGCTGGTTTGGTGGTGCTGAACTCTCTCAGCTTTTGCTTGTCTGTAAAGGTTTTAATTTCTCCATCAAATGTGAATGAGATCCTTGCTGGGTAGAGTAGTCTTGGTTGCAGGCTATTCTCCTTCATCACTTTCAGTATGTCCTGCCACTCCCTTCTGGCTTGTAGGGTTTCTGCTGAGAGATCAGCTGTTAACCTTATGGGGATTCCCTTGTGTGTTATTTGTTGTTTTTCCCTTGCTGCTTTTAATATGCTTTCTTTGTATTTAATTTTTGACAGTTTGATTAATATGTGTCTTGGCGTGTTTCTCCTTGTATTTATCCTGTATGGGACCCTCTGTGCTTCCTGGACTTGATTAACTATTTCCTTTCCCATATTAGGGAAGTTTTCAACTATAATCTCTTCAAATATTTTCTCAGTCCCTTTCTTTCTTTCTTCTTCTTCTGGAACCCCTATAATTCGAATGTTGGTGCGTTTCATGTTGTCCCAGAGGTCTCTGAGACTGTCCTCAGTTCTTTTCATTCTTTTTTCTTTATTCTGCTCTGCAGTAGTTATTTCCACTACTTTATCTTCCAGGTCACTTATCCGTTCTTCTGCCTCAGTTATTCTGCTATTGATCCTATCTAGAGTGATTTTAATTTCATTTATTGCATTGTTCATCATTGCTTGTTTCATCTTTAGTTCTTGTAGGTCCTTGTTAACTGTTTCTTGCATTTTGTCCATTCTACTTCCAAGATTTCGGATCATCCTTACTATCATTATTCTGAATTCTCTTTCAGGTAGATTGCCTATTTCCTCTTCATTTGTTAGGTCTGGTGGGTTTTTATCTTGCTCCTTCATCTGCTGTGTGTTTTTCTGTCTTCTCATTTTGCTTATCTTACTGTGTTTGGGGTCTCCTTTTTGCAGGCTGCACTTTCGTAGTTCCCGTTGTTTTTGATGTCTGTCTCCAGTGGCTAAGGTTGTTTCAGTGGGTTGTGTAGGCTTCCTGGTGGAGGGGACTAGTGCCTGTGTTGTGCTGGATGAGGCTGGATCTTGTCTCTCTAGTGGGCAGGTTCACGTCTGGTGGTGTGTTTTGGGGTGTCTGTGGCCTTATTATGATTTTAGGCAGCCTCTCTGCTAATGGGTGGGGTTGTGTTCCTGTTTTGCTAGTTGTTTGGCATAGGTTGTCCAGCACTGTGGCTTGCTGGTCGTTGAGTGAAGCTGGGTGCTGGTGTTAAGATGGAGGTCTCTGGGATATTTCCACCGTTTAATATTATGTGGAGCTGGGAGGTCTCTTGTTGACCAGTGTCCTGAAGTTGGCTCTCCTACCTCAGAGGCAGAGCCTTGACTCCTGGCTGGAGCACCAAGAGCCTTTCATCCACACAGCTCAGAATAAAAGGGAGAAAAAGTAGGGAGAATTAGTAGAAGTATGAGTAAAGAAAGAAGGAAAGGAGGAAAGGAAGGAAGGAAGAAAGAAGCAAAGAAGGAAAGGAGGGAGGGAGGGAGGGAGGGAGGAAGGAAGGAAGGAGGGAAAGAAGGAAAAAAGACAGAAAGAAAGATGATACAGTAAAAATAAAATAAAGTATAATATAGTTATTGAATTAAAAAATATTTAGAAAAAAAAAAAGGGACGGATAGAACCTTAGGACAAATGTTGGAAGCAAAGCTATACAGAGAAAATCTTACACAGAAGCATACACATACACCTTCACAAAAAGAGGTAAAGGGGGAAAAATCATAAATCCTGCTCCCTGAGACCACCTCCTCAATTTGGGGTGATTCGTTGTCTAAAGGAGGGAAGGAAGGAAGGAAAGAAAGAAAGAACGAAGGTAAAGTATAATAAAGTTATTACAATTAAACTTAATTATTAAGAAAAAGAATTTTTAAAAAAAAGTCATGGACGGATAGAGCCCTAGGACAAATGGTGGAAGCAAGAGTATACAGACAGGATCTCACACAGAAGCATACACGTACACATTCACAAAAAGAGGAAAAGGGAAAAAATCATAGATCTCGCTCCTAAATTCCACCTCTTCAATTTGGGATCATTCCTTGTCTATTCAGGTATTCCACAGATGCAGGGTATATCAAGTTGATTGTGGAGCTTTAATCCGCTGCTTCTGTGGCTGCTGGGAGAGATTTCCCTTTCTCTTCTTTGTTCTCACAGCTCACAGGAGCTCAGCTTTGGATTTGGCCCTGCCTCTGCGTGTAGGTCGCTGGAGGGCGTCTGTTTTTTCGCTCAGACAGGACGGGGTTAAAGGAGCCGCTGATTCGGGGCCTCCGGCTCACTCAGGCCGGGGGTTGGGGGATGGGGGTAGGAGGGGCACTACGTGCGGGGCGGGCCTGCGGCTGCAGAGGCAGCGTGACGTTGCGGCAGAGGCCGGCGTGATGTTGCACCAGCCTGAGACCCGCCGTGCGTACTCCCGGGGAAGTTGTCCCTGGATCCCGGGAACCTGGCAGTGGCGGGCTGCACAGGCTCCGCGGAAGAGGGGTGTGGAGAGTGACCTGTGCTCGCACACAGGCCCCTTGGTGGCGGCAGCAGCAGCCTTAGCGTCTCCCGCCCGTCTCTGGGGTTTGCGCTTTCAGCCGCGGCTCGCGCCCGTCTCGGGGGCTCGCGCCCTCAGCCGCGGCTCGCGCCCGTCTCTGGGGTTCGCGCTTTTAGCCGCGGCTCGCGCCCGTCTCTGGAGTTCCTTTAAGCAGCGCTCTTAAACCCCTCTCCTCGCGCACCAGGAAACAAAGAGGGAAGAAAAAGTCTCTTGCCTCTTCGGCCGGTGCAGGCTTTTCCCCGAACTCCCTCCCGGCTAGTCGTGGTGCACTAACCCCTTCAGGCTATGTTCAAGCCGCCAACCCCAGTCCTCTCCCTGAGCTCCGTCCAAAACCAAAACCCGAGCCTCAGCTCGCAGCCCCGCCCGCCCCGGCGGGTGAGCAGACAAGCCTACTCGGGCTGGTGAGTGCCGGTCAGCACCGATCGTCTGTGCAGGAATCTCCCCGCTTTGCCCTCCGCACCCGTCGCTGTGCACCTACTCCGCGGTCCCGAAACTCCCCCCTCCGCCTCCCGCAGTCTCCGCCCGCGGAGGGGCTTCCTAGTGTGTGGAAACTTTTCCTCCTTCACAGCTCCCTCCCACTGGTGCAGGTGCCGTCCTTATTCTTTTGTCTCTGTTTTTTCTTTTGCCCTACCCAGTTACGTGGGGAGTTTCTTGCCTTTTGGGAGGTCTGAGGTCTTCTGCCAGCCTTCAGTAGGAGTTCTGTAGGAGTTGTTCCACGTGTGGATGTATTTCTGGTGTATCCGTGGGGAGGAAGGCGATCTCCGCGTCTTACTCTTCCGCCATCTTCAAGGTCCCCCGTGTGCTAGGTCTATCCTCCTTTTAGATGGAAACTCCTTCTCATATTTCTCAGTATCCCCCTTAGGGTCAAGATAGGACTATATATAATAGATAAGTGGATACTCGTTAACTACTCACTGAATGTTTAACTTATTCATTTAAATAGTAACGGAGAGGCTATTATGTCCTAAAGCACAACTGGGAATACTCTGGAGATGCAAAGTTAAAATAATCTCCACTTCTAAGGAGCTTTCAGTCTGGTAGGGGAGATAAATTGGTAGAACTCGATTTCTGCAAAGGAGGAAGCACTAGGAACCAGAAGAATCGTGGAGAAAGGGTTACATGGGTCAATTATTACATAGAGTGACATATACACATCCAAACTTCCGGTTTCTGTCAGAAGTATATTCAGTATTCTGATTTATATAACAGACATGCTACTTTTGGTGGACGGAAGGCTTAAAAATACCAGGTACCCTTCTTGTTAAATGGTGACATGTTTCTCACCTCCCCCTTCTTCCTATGCCTCCATCACATATTATTTAAACTTACTTTTTAACCCCAGAAGAAACAGAAATAAAAACGGACATCACCGAGTTAATCCTTTTTAGGTTACTCTATGTGGTACATTTGTTGAAATTTCAGATTAGGACAGAACTAAACGTTTTTCAAGTTCAACATGGTAGTAACTTACTCCCAGCAAGCCAAACACTGAATTCAGATCCAATCCTCAGGCACTTAAGAATGTGTCTTCTAACAGTGACAACAGCATTCTAAAAACTGAACACAGGTCTGCTCTAAGAGGTGTCCCTGCCCGGACAGGCTCCCTTGGTCGGAGTGACGGGCAAAGCAATGCTGAGCTAAGCTCATGTCCCGTGACGTTTCTGTCATGGCAACCTCCGGCTTTGGAGCCTTACACAGGATGCCAATGTAGGTCAATTGGTGTCAGAATGATAATAATGATAGTAGCAATAATAGGCAACATTAATTTGGAGTGCTTATGTTATCAAATGCAAGTTCATGTGCCTGACGTGCAGTGAGGCCAAACATTACCGAAACGTTGGAGTTCGGAGCAGAGAAACGTTTATTGCACGGCCACATGAGGAGAAAGAGCGGCTCGTGACCCCCAAATCCTGAACTCCCTGAAGAATTTCAGCAAAGCATTTTTAAAGGCCAGGTGAGGGAGGAGCGTGGCTGGTTGTTGCAAACTTCTTGGTGCTGGAATCCTTTGTTCTTGCAGGCTGTCCACGTAGGTCAGGTCAGGGTGTTCCTGCAAACTTCCAACAAGACAAATGTTGTTCTCTGTTCTGCAACGTTTTATCTCCATATTAATGGAAAAGTGTTATACCCTTAAAGGTCAGTGCCTTGAGAATGGGCTTCCTGTATATTTCAGGCTATAGGAAACCTTCTTAACTTGAAGCAAAAGCAACAGGACACACAGGTTAAAGTAAAAGAAAGAGATTCAATATGGAGTCAGATTTGTTCTTCCCTATTACACTTATTATGTGCTTACACTGTTCTTAGCACTTGACACAAATTAACTCACTCATCCTCACAACAGTCATATGAAGTGGATACTAATTTGAAAAACAGAAAAAAAACCCAAGTAAAAACACTGTTTCCTTTTTTTGCTGTTGTTAAGCTCAAAGGTCACTTCATGTTTCTCTTCTGTAGGTCCTGAGTCAGTCCACGTAAGTGAAGACTTGCGTGTTCTTCCTGTGTGTTCTTCCTGTGTGTGTCTGGTGGTATCTGAGTTAAATTTATCTGAATACACACGTCAACTTCCATCGGAGGGAAAAAACAAAGGTAATAGGCCGTACAGGTAAATGCCAAGAACAGCACTACATATGCCTTTGACAAGTTGTAGGAATGTAATCTGTCTTTTTCCTTTCTTTCTTTTTTTGAAGGGGGTAATACTCTTCTAGAACTTACCCTTTTACAAAGCAATGGTTTGTAATCATTCTTTGCAAGTATTTTAAACCCTCTGTTTAAACCTAGATGTCCATGTTATTAAACTCTATTAAGAGTGGTGTTTTGTTTTTGTCTTTTAATCTAAGCACTGTATTTGGGAATCATTCATGGACAATTAAAAAAAAAGCCTCATTTTGCTTTTTTGAGGAAGGTGATATAAAAAACAAAGTATTGGCTTCTTGGGAGATGCAAGGATCACAGCCCTCGCTGACCTAGTGGGGTGGCCACTCGATATCCTGGGTGGGTCGTTTGCCTCTTTTTCGTGGTGAAATGAGATCTTTAAATTAATTGTTATTAATCCTTTACTTATTATTTAGAAATTGTTACAGGATATTATTCTTTGCTGATTTGTACTTTTGCACAAATAATCACTTTCCAACGTTCGCGTTGTAAGTTTCCTTGGTCTGGAAGTTTGTCAGGAGAAAGAGCTCAGGTTTGGGAGTTCAAGTCCCACCCCCAACCCATGTCACTGTGAGTGGGTTACTAGTTCTTAACCAGCAGCCTCAGTTTCCTCACTATTAAACCAGTAAAATGCTCATCTGGTTAGGGGATTTGAGGAGGAAACAGGGTCAGGCTTGTGGTATACCATAGGGGTTTAACCACTATTCATTTCCTTTGTTTTCCTAAGCCGCTCTCTCTGTAATTCTAGTTTTTAATCTCCTTAAATTCCACTGCTCTACTTACACAAGAAGCCAAATTAAATAAAAACCCTGGCTCTTGACTTCTCCATGTTATCACTCCTGTTGTTTCCACCAATTTCTGAAAACAGAAAATAGTGATTACAAAGTCACACTTGTATTTTGTAGCAAGTAAGATAAGATTTTTTTCCCCAGAAAACAGGATTGCCAGGGAACACTCTCTTTAGTTCCTGGAACTGAAGCCTATTATTTTCACCAGATCAGGTTTTGTCAAACCTGCACAATGGTTAAGCATATGTTAGCTTTTAGAGCCATCTCTAAAAACTAGAGTCAACTCTAGAAACCGCTAAGGACCGTGGCTCAGCAGGACCTCTGAGCCTCAGCTTCCTCATCTGTGAAATGGGGGCAGCATCTACCTTGTAAGGTGGTGGAGAAGACTTAGTGAGGTACAGGGCTTGGCTCAATGCTTGGCACGTGGTGCAGTGATTTGAAGCTGTTATTATTTTATCTGAAGATTAGTGAACAGTAATAGTCTTTTAATTTTCCACCAAGATGTAACTTGTATTATCTTGGAAAATTTATGAGAAAAAAGAAAATCACTGAACTGTGATTTCACCAGAAAGCCAGGCTTGTCCCATATAATCACTCACTAGCAACTTGACCTTGGCCTGGATCCCGCTCGGTCTCAGTTTCCCCACTAGGAATTTGGGTACAACATTTGTCCCACCCACCTTGCAGTTTTATCACTCTTGGTGGAGACAATTGATTTGAAAGTACATTGTAAACCGTCAAGTACTGAACCAAATCTAGTGAAGAATCTTCTTCACGTCTCTTTTCCACGTGAGGAAGAACTTGGACTTTGGGGCCAGGAGGTTCTGGAGTCTGATGCCACTTTCTCCCCATGCTGGGCACATTTCTGGACCTCGTCTGCCTCAGTTTACTTGTCTGTAAAATGAGGATAATAATAGTAACTCATGGGATTGTGGTACGGATACATGTGCTAATGAAGTAAAGCACTTTGAATAGTGACTGATGTGTGTAAGAGCTCAATAATGTTAGTTTTTAAAGTCTCTACTTTACAATGGAGGGGTTGAGCTGCCTTATCTCCGTCATGCCTCCTAGTTTAAACAGTCTTTGAGGTTTACATGTCTTACTTTGTAGAACAAGAAGTATTCTGAATGTTCCGGCACTTTTTTGCAGTAATAGTCTTCTGCTGATAGCATTAAAGTTCAAATGTATAGATTTTTGGAAATTCCTGATTACTTGGTATTCAGGCGAGGCCCCCAATTTCCCCATCGGCTGCCACTTAATACCATCTCCCTAAATTTTCAGAAACCTATGTGTGGCCTCAAATTTGTCTGGGATGGGTCTGTGATTCACACACCGTATGCCAAGGCACCCAGCATCACAGTGAATTCATAAGAGACTGTGGGATACTGTGAAATCTGGGGGGAACTTGACATCTGTCAGACACCTCATGATTTACTCCCCTTGTGAATTCCTAGCTAGAGATAGTCCACAGTTTCAACACAATTGCACTAATTCCTTTTGATGATACCATATCTTTTTGAACTGTGTTTTCTGAGGCAGCTGAATGGTAACAGTGTATCACCCCAAAATAGGGCTGTAGGGAGTTCAGGTCAAAATAGGCCACTTTAGCATATTGGTTATCGAGCTGCCGGAGCTTGAAAAACTGCAAATGCAGGGGAAAGGCTTTCCTTGGACCCTCCTTATCTGCCTAAAGATAGATCCTCCAAAAGGAGCTCAGTTATCCTAAGTCACCTCGCTGGGTGTTTCATCCATCAGGGAAGATGGACTCTTGTCACTGGAGAATAGACTAGAAATCAACACCGTACCCAAACTTTGTCACAAACTATTATATCTCCCCTCTGTTCTTCGAAGGGCCCATTCATCTTTCCTAAAAATCACTTAGTCTCCCTGAAGAGGTCTACATCCTGCCTTTCTCTTCCCTATGAAGATGGCATTTAAGCCTGAATTTTATACCACCTCAGAGACTTACTCATTTTCTCTGGGTATCTCCCATATATACATGGGGTATACACGTTAATGAACTTCTGTTTGTTTTTCTCTTGTTAATCTGTCTTTTATTACAGGGGTCTCAGCTAAGAATTCAGAAGGGTAGAGGCAAAATTATTTTCCCCACTCTCCACTGTGATAAAAATAAAGTATCATGTGAAAAAAAATCAGTGGCGAACAGGAAATGAGGGTGGTGGTACCCCGAAGCAGGTGCACCCAGGGCACACATCCCAGTAGTAAGTAGTTGTGGTTAAGAATAATTTTTTTTTCAATTTATGTGTATATTTTTTTCAACTGGTTATTGAGTTAGTAAGAATATAAATATGTATTAAGTTATTTGGGACCCAACTACTTTTGGCCTGGAATGCTAAAACAAATTACTGAGACACTGGAACCCAGGAACCCAGAAAATTTGGGAACGTCTTGGGTATATCCCTCAGTTTCAGGGTTTTCTTTGAAAAACAGCACATGTGCATGAAACAGGGCAGGGCCTCCAGTTCAACAAGCCACTGGAGGTTGATGAAAGCCTGTGAAAATTGCGTGTGGAGGTGAAGCTTTGCAAACTTAGATTTATCTGGTGTACACATCCTTTGATAGTCCAAAGAAAGGCAACACAGTTGATAGAGGTGGGGAAGTCAGATTTTGCATAATAAACCAGATGCGGTCCCTTTGAAGTCTGTTCCCTTTTGGCTTCTGGAAAGTTTCTCCACACTAACAATTTGTACTGATTTTAGCTGCTGATGGATAACATTGTTTTGTGAGTTCTGATTAGCACATGAATACCTCCGACTGTGGGCCTGGCGGAGTGCACAGCAAAAACATTTGCAGTTGAATGTGTAATTCACCAGGGTCTGGAGTTTGAAGTCTCAGACAGTTTCCACATCCCCTTTAGGTTCTACTGGGACTCTTGCCCAGGTATGAGTCCCCTGGGCTGTATACGTTTCAGGCTCACGGTTTTGTGCTACATCCATGGAAGGCCTGGGGGATGGTGAGGAGAGAAGCTTGACTCCGTGGAGTGTGTGAAAGTGTTCACACCTGTCCTCAGGCATTACTTTCTTCTGCTTTCACTACTTTCATTTTCTTTTTTTATTCTTTTCTTTTCCTTTTTTTTTTTTTGCGGTACGCGGGCCTCTCACTGTTGCGGCCTCTCCCGTTGCGGAGCACAGGCTCCGGACGCGCAGGCTCAGCGGCCATGGCTCACTGGCACAGCGGCTCCGCGGCATGTGGGATCTTCCCGGACCGGGGCACGAACCCACGTCCCCTGCATCGGCAGGCGGACTCTCAACCACTGGGCCACCAGGGAAGCCCTCATTTTCTTTTTATCAAAGTATTATTATGTGCACACCAAGAAATCAGATATCAATGGAAAAGTTCATAACGAAAAACAAATGACTTGCTCGTCTTCTCCCTTCCAAACCCCATTTCCAGTTCCCCCAAGACAATCCCTTGCACCTATTTTCTGAGGTCTTCTATTGGTTACCTTTGTAACTACAGACAGTACACTTATAATGCACTTCCCTGTTTCTTTGACTTGTCAATTTTAGACACTAATTTTTGACATCTTTGGTAGGAGGAGAACTTTCTCTACCCCAGCAGTCCTCAAACTTTTTGGCACCAGGGACCAGTTTCGTGGAAGACCATTTTTCCACAGACGGGAGGTTGGGGGGGATGGTTGGGCAGTAGGTAATGTGAGCGATGGGGAAGGCAGATGAAGCTTCACTTGCTCACCAGCTGCTCACCTCCGCTGTGCGGCCTGGTTCCCAACAGGCTGCGGACCGCTACCAGTCTGCAGCCTGGGGGGTTGGAGGCCCCTGCCCTACCCACCTCATGTCTGTATAATTGGTGCCTGTGAATTAACTGGCAATGGACAGATTCACAGGAGAAAAGCTTATTCTGCCATGGGAATATTTAGTAGCAGGTGACCTGCCGAGTAGCCAGAGGTAAAGGTTTATATACCACCTTAACAAAAAAGGGGGAGGTTAGGACTCTAATGGGAAAGTACGAAAGGGTCTGTTGGTTGTTTTCATGCTACAGGGTCACTGAATTCTCACTTCCCAAAGCTAGGGGCCAGTCTGCTCCCAAACAGGGATCAGGGGAGGAAGGGGTCAATGGCAGCTGTATTTTGGGGGAGGCTCAGCTTCCCCAAAGGGAAGATGTTTCTTTCTGTGGGGGCTGATCACCCCCAGTTTAAAGTAACTGAAAAGAGTTTTCATGCCGCTTTGGTAAGCTGTTAACTCCTTCGTTTCCCCCTTTTGAAATTTCTCAAGAAATTTCACAGACAAAAAGCTGTGTCGATTGCTATGAAGAGAAGACAGTTTAGAAATTGGGACGTGAGCCGTCTTCAAAGGGAAAGAAGAACAGATTAGAATGAAGAAAAGCAAAGATGAATGGTTGGAGCAGACTATAAGCCCAGTTTCTGAATCTAGAGGGTTAAACATTGGGTTCAAAGCATGTTCAGATGGTGGGGGGAGGATGCCAGTGGCAATCCAATGGATTTTCTGGTTTTCAGTTTGAATGTCTTTGTTCATGGCCTCCCACACATGACCTGATGGGTTGATCAGTCCTTGGAAGTTTTTTTCAAGTCAACCAGCTTCAGCTTGCAGGAATTTTTCAGATCCTTGGAGAAAAGGGCAGTTTACAAGACAATCTAGAGACTTCCAGGGAGGATCTGGGCAGTCAGGTCTGATTTCAGTGACACCAAGTCAGTAGAGTGGGAGAGAAATTGAAAATGTTCATTTTGAGGGTCATAACTCAATATCAAAGTAAGCTAGAAGAATAGAGAATTTGGGAAAGACCAACAAAATGTGTAAGATGGCACGATCCAGTCCAGTTTACAGGTAGATAATAAAACCTCAAAGAAAACCAACAGGACTAGAATCTGATAACCCACAAGGGTGTGTTATAGTTTTCTATTGAAACATCTCTCTATATTTACCTCCTTCTTTAGTCATAGGTAAACAAAGTAAGATCATTCTTGCTTACAAAAATAAGTCTTATCTCATTAAATGTGGCCTGATTATTCATAAGGGCAGCATGAAGAGTAATTGACCACACAGGCCTTTTAAAGTTTGCTTTGCTGGAAGCTGAGGAGTCTCAGATTGCACTTCTAAAGCCTCTTGAGACCAGGAAGCCAAACCAAGAACTTGTCATTAGACTTCACATGCAGAGCCTATAGATTTCTGTGAATCCTCTTCTTGCCGTCCCCTGAATATCTTATAGTTCCTGGGCTTGCCAGGGAGTTACCTTCCTTAATGACCTGTAAGGTTGGGAACCCTGAAAGTCAGGTACCAGGCTGGTATTTCCAAGAGGACTTTGTAAGCACTGGCTCCATAAACTCAAGCTTACTTCCATAGAACTGAGCGCTCATGCCTAATTCTACGCACATCATTCTCAAATATGACTTTCCAGTCAAAGCCTCAATTACGTAACTAATGTTTCTAGTCATGTCTTAATACCAGGAGGAGAGATTCTTACTGAAACTGTAAATAATGATATTGACATGAAAATAAGAATACTCAGTAAGAGTTTCTGAATTCTGGAGGAATCAGGCAGAAGAAAAAATCATGTTTTATTTCTGTTTACAAAAGTGTAATCTACTAAAGTGTTATGACTTATGGATAGCTTAAGAGAAAGGAGTTCCTTACATCTAGAAAATAGAACATTGAAGAACATGCAATGTTCCAAACGAAATCCATAAAAAATCATAATTATTCTCCATCACTTCATTCACTCCCATGTAATTAGTTCTTGTTCTGCTTGTACTTGGGTTAGCAATTTCATGAACTCATTGGCTTTTCCACTAGAGTTCTTGTAAAACTTGACTTGGTCCAGTGGTATGATCTCAAAGTGAATTAAACAATGCTATCAAAAACCTGTACCCCAGACCCGGCATTGTCCTTTTCCTGGGTTTCTGAGACAGTTCATTTCTGCTGAAGTTTCACTTTATTCTGTAGCTGATTGCAAGTGCTTTCAGAGAAGAACAAGGGTAAACCCATAACTATCTGTGAATGACGCAAAAGCTTAGAAAGGGCATGGTTTATGATCTAATGAGAGTTCATTATAAACATAATGCAACTGACTAAGAAATTTGGTTGTTTCTGTGACATACAAAATTTTCAATAGTTTCTGGAATTATGACCGATAGCATGATACCATTGTTTTCTACTGTCACGCAAAGCAGCATAAAGACCTGTCATGAACAGCAAGGTCACTGAAAAATTTCTAGGAACTGGATATAATCCCTGAAATATTTACATTAACGACATTTACCCATATAAAAATAACCTAGGGAAGGTTCAGTATCTCTTCTTATTTGACAATGCTTTTTATACAATTAAATTTATCAAGTAAACCTAAGTATGTTCTAACATTTCTTTTTGTAGAAAGTGAAACAAATCCCTTGAGATTTTCCAGATTCCCTCTGGGAAACCTCTAAGTCATCTTGAGATAAAGATTTCATTTAGAATTTGATTTGGGGGAAGGCAAAGTATCAAAAGTTGTCCAAAATGTCAAAAAGTTTGAACACGTGATTAAATAAGATCATAGGTCACTGTGAAAAAAATACTTCGTTATTTATTTAACCAAAGTGATGATGAAAGATTTTAAAGGCAGATACAGGAGGTAACAGTTTTGATCAAGACAAAACCTTAGCTCTTTAACTAATAAGAAAATTTGTTTCTCTTAAATTATTGAGAACATGATAAGGACAACATAGGAGATTATTCTGATTAGTCACAGAATCTGTTTCCTAGATGGATTATTTTAAGAGCTAAAGAAAAACCTTTTACAATCTTTCATGAAGAGCAGATTAGTAACCCAAGAATTTCAGTCATTTTACGAGACAGAAAAGTCTAGCTTGACATCAGTAACCTACTGATATTATTTTTTCATAAATTTTATTTATTCATTTTTGGCTGCATTGGGTCTTCATTGCTGCACGTGGGCTCTCTCTAGTGTGGCAAGCAGGGGCTACTCTTCGTTGTGGTGCACGGGTTTCTCATTGCGGTGGCTTCTCTTGTTGTGGAGCACGAGCTCTAGGTGCACGGGCTTCAGTAGTTGTGGTATGTGGGCTCAGTAGTTGTGGCACGTGGGCTCAGTAGTTGTGGCGCTCAGGCTTAGTTGCTCCGCGGCATGTGAGATCTTCCCGGACCAGGGCTCAAACCCGTGTCCCCTGCACTGGCAGGTGGATTCTTTACCACTGCACCGCTAGGGAAGTCTCTAACCTACTAATATTAAAGCTCATTTTAAACCCTCACAGATAAATCTATTTGATCTAAGCCAGCTTGAGAACTTTTTTTCCCTGCATACTTTTTAGAGCTTTCTAAGTCCATTCAGATTTTTGTCCTATTCTTTTGTCTTTCTCATTGTGAAACAACCTTTAAACAACCTCTAAACAATTACTTTAGGACAAAATTACTTTCTTTTTCCTTTAACAAAGATACATCTTACGTTCCTTGCATACAAAATTGTTTCCCTCCCCTTTCATTATTTCTAGTAGTTTCATTTACATATATTAATTATAAGTTTAAACTATGAGTAACCTTTATTATGCAGAGAAAACTAGGAAGTAGACCATTGTGAATTGTCTGTCATGTACCAGCATTTTATAGCGATTAGCAAATTTATGAATATATATACCATTTCACAATTTCTACAGATATATGCTTCTTTAAAGTAAAAAAATAACAATTTCAGTGTGGGAAAAGAACACGTTTATTAACAAATCCAAATATCTCTAGTTTCTTTTAAAAAATAACTAATCCAAATATCTCTAATTTCTTTTAAAAGTGTAGAAACTTATACTCAGGATAAATGTTTTAGTAGTTTCTTATTTAGAAATGATTTATATCTTTAATGAATATCTGTTACTTCATGAAATATAACTCTAAGTTTGCAAGTCACCAAAAGGGTTTTGGAAGCTATTTTTAGGCAGATATGAAAAAACATAATTATTTTTCAAATAAAGTGTGTTGGAACAATGACTCAATTTGATTAAATTCAAATGTATAAATTTTATAATCTTAAACATACAGTAGATATACTATAAGCCTATTTGACTAATTAACCCAGGTAGAATAAAAATGTATGCTTGGACTGTATTTAATGCTGACAACTCTGAAGAAATACCTGTTTTTATTAAATCAATTATATCGAACTAGCCTTATTTGCCCAAATCATGTGAACTTGAAAAGCATTTGGACTAATTTCTATATTTCTGAGAACTTTAGGAATATTTTAGTTATATAAGTGCTTATTTTTCTCTAAGCCAATTAGAATACAGCTCCTTTAAAAGATTTTATAAATTAATTTGGCATAGCATCAGGAGGCAGGAAAATACCACGTATACCTAATTACATAAACATACAGACAGATGCAAGCAGAGACCTTCAGCTTTCATTCTAAAAGTTTAGCGGAGTTAGGCATAAACAGGAACACAAAACTCACGGGTTTATATTAGAATTCATTCTCATCTTTGCATCTCTTTATATTTTTATCCAAGTTGTGCTTCTGGCAAATGGAAGAAGTTAAGGTTATCTGCTCAATATGAGGGCTAAAGCTTTTTAATGAATATTTGTAGCGGAGATTTTTAAGATTTTCATTTGCCCTGATACGTAATCTTAAGGAGGCTGTGGACTAAATTTTGGAGAAGGGGCTGAGGAGGTGTCACACAGCTGTCTAGGCGTCTCCCAAGCTCATCTGAGTGGATGAAATATTCCGTCTATTCGCGATTAGCCTCTTTAGTTTGAGGTGGCTGCTTCTGGGGGGTCCCTGAGTCCCTTGAGCACCCTTGATGGAGCAGGGAGCCTAAAGCTTAAGTGACTATACGGATTTTAAGGGCAGAATGAGAAGAGAAAGGTGTTAGAGGATCCAGTTTGAGAGATATTAAATTTTCTCAAAGAAGCCATTGAAATTCTAAATTATCCTCAGTAAGTCACGTCCATAAGAAAGGAAACAGCTGGTGCTGGAGTGGCTGAGCATATGGTCAGCAGGAGTTCAAGAAGCGGCGAGGGCCGCTTACTCAGAGGAGACCCTGAGAAGATAGTTCCGGGTGGTAGGAGATTACATCTCACAGGCAAAGAGGAAGGGATTGTGATTGCAAGCTTTTTTTGAGCAGATGATCAAGAAAGTTGCCCCAGTATCAACTGAAAAAAATCCAGCTCCTGACCCTCTATTTTAATTTCCATGGTAGGTTCTGGGGGTGTAACTGACAATTGCTGACCCCATCAATTGCCTTCAGTCATGGACCCACCAATCCATGACACCAGATGGGTGATACTGAGATGGCAATTCTCAGCACCACAAAGGCAATTTGATAGAAAGGAAGTTGAATTTAGCCAATCACAGGGGAACTGGACATTCAGTAAGAAAGCTCGGGCCCTCAAACTGGCAATTGGCTGCCTCTAGAGAGAGACCCAACAGTTTGTGCCCCTTAGCCGGGAAAAGCCAGAAAGAACACTCCGGCTTCCAAAGCCAAGCTTGCAGGACACAAAACACTTTTAGTCGGGACAATACAAAGTGGTAACACGCAAGGCAGAGAGAATTGCTATATGTGGGAGGGGCTGGTCCAACTCTAAGAATCAAATATCCAAAGAACTAGTTTTAAGCAAAAATTTTATCCTGTAAATCTAAATTTTAGAAAATCCCCCTTTAAAAATAGAGAGGGAGACAGAGGCTCTTCTTGCCCTCCCTTGAGCAGACCTTGAGCAGGGACCTGGGAGTCTGATTGGTAAGAAAGCTTACTCTTACCTGTGCTGGCTTGTCAGAACCCCTAATAGCTGAGCTGTAGGCTGCGGGAGTCCCAACCATCCCCATCCTTGTTACCAAAACTATTGGGAGGAAAACTTTTCCTCTATCCATTTAGGTCTTGTGCATGAGGGCCTGCAAATTAACTGGCAATAGACAGATCAACAGGAGAAAAGTTTACTATGCATGTGGGAGTACTCAGTATTGAGTAACTCACTGAGTAGACAGAGGTAAACCTTTATAACCAACTTAACAAAAGAGGGGTGTGGTTTAGAGCTTCAGTGTCAAAGTATAGAAGATTTAATTGATCTTTTTGGTGCTGTTGGGAAGCTGAGATTTCACTTCCCAGTGCTAAGGGTCAGTCCTCTCCCAGACAGGAGACTCTTGGAGGGGAGTCAACAGCACCTGTATTTTTTGTGTGGCTCTGCTGAAGTTCAGATAATGTTTCTTTCTGTGGCTGCTGATGGCTGAGATGTTTTCAGTTGAAAGTAATTTTCATACCACTTTGGTGGACTGTTAATGCTGTCACCCAATGCACACTAGGAGGTTTTAGCTAATGAATTCTCCACCTTCTCTCTCCTGACATCTTCTATTGTTTAATATTTGGTTCTTTTACTGGTTAGCCTTACAACTTTGAATAATGTATTTAATCATTAATTAATTCTTGTTTCAGCAACTTTCAACTCCATTTTTATGATTAAGATATCAGGATTCCTACCCCCATCCCTTCCCCATTTCCACTCCCCACCTTCTGTCACTTACACTGAAGTTTACCATCTTCAGGTTGATCACATTTCTTTCTTTCCTGTAGCCACAATAAAAGTTGATTCTAAAAGTTCAAAACCAGCAAACAGTTCTGAGTAAATTCTGGCTAAGTGATGTGAGTCTCTTTGGAATGGTGACGGGATCTCTAGGGAGAAAACACATCCCTACCCGCAGATCCCTTTGTCACTCAAAGGAGAATGTTGTTAAAGCAAGATCCAGTTTTCTTTTTGATCCTTGCTTCAAATTATGCCATAATTCATCTCGCCTCTTATTTGGACCATGTTTGCGTTTAGATTATTTCCCTAAAGTTTCTAACTATTTTTCTTTCTCTTTTTCTTTCCCCTTTCCTCCCACCCTCCTTTCCTCCCTCCCTCCCTCCCTTCCTTCCTTCCTTCCACTGTTATCTCCTAACCTTTTTCTAAGTTCTCCGTAATATTTTTTATTTTATTGAATCTCCATCTTCTCCCTTTCCCTTTATTTCCTGGAGAACTCCCAGAACTTCCAAAGAAACAATGCATGGGATATAAACCTTCTGAGTCCTTGGACATCTCAAATTACTTTTATTCTCTCTTCACAGTTGGTCACTTATTTCCTGGTAGATATATTTTAGAATTAAAGTTATTTCCATTAGAAATTGAAAGGCATTGCTCTGTTATCGTCTAGTCACCAGTGATGCTGAAGAGTATCTGATTTTTGTTTCTTCGCAGGTAATTTATTTTCCTTCAGTGGAAGTTCTCAGGGTGTTCTCTTTATCTTTCATGCTCTATAATTTCACAAGAATAGGTCAAGGTCTTTTTCATTTGTTGAGCTGTACCCTCAGTAGGCCCCTGTAACCTTCATCTGGAGAAAATTTTATTTTTTATTACTGCTTTGACTGTTTCTTAAACTCTTGCTCTCTTTCTGGGACATTTATTAGATGAACTTCCTGAATTAGTCCCCATGTCTCTTTATTCGTATTTCTATTTTTTTCCTCTACGTTTTGAGAGATTTCTTCTATTCTGTTCTCTGGTACTTTTATTGAACTTTCTCAGCCCTCATCAGCCATACTTAAGATCTCTGACTTTCTGATTGTGTATTTTTTAATGGCATGTTTTCATTGTTTGGGGATGGAAAATATCTTTCTGAATAGGATGCTTTAAAAGTGCTTCCTTGCTCCCTGAGTTTTTTTCTGTTTCTTCTGGTTCTTGTTCTTTTTAAAAAATCTCTTTTAAAATCTTGTTCAGAATGAAGATACTTGATTCTCTTTGTATACCTGACGATCTCTGGTTTCATGTTCACATTTAATGTAAAAGGACGGTGCAGCCTGGGAGGCTTCCTCTGGTGCTGTGTAAGCAGCCTGGCTCCCGGAGAGGCCTCTCTCTCTCCCCGCAAGGAGGGATTCTTACCAGGCCTGTTGCATAAGGCAAAGCAGGGCTTGTGAACTGGCAGGTTTTACATCACCTGAGAGAGGAGTCAGCTGAGAGATTGGGGGGCCTCCTCCATCTCTATCCCTAAAAAAAGGCCTTATTCTGGGTCATCAATATTCCCACTGGAAACCTAACTTCCCCCCAGATTTCTCTGATTTATATAGAGAAGGTTTGCATAGTGCTGTATTGGTGATAATGGTAGGGTAATCAATTTTTTTTAGAGCCTCAATTTGGGACACAGTTGCATCAGACTAAAAACAAAACAAAACCTAAAAACAGACTCCCCAAACCCATAATAGTATAATATAAAATAAGTATACCTAAGTATGCTATAATATAACACAAAAATACGAAAAACAGGTGTTTATTTGCAACTCTAGGTCATTCCGTAATATTTACTTTTCTGCTACATACATGCTATTACTTAAAATAACAGGAGGACTAGAGAAGAGTGGCAATTAGTAGTATTTAATAGTAAAAGAATTAATAATAAATAAATAATGAAAATTAATTGATAGTAATTAAACAAATACTGTGTCAGAAAATGTAATTATATTTTTATAATGTTCCTCTCTTTTGATACAACAATTTAGCTTACCCCTTTTTGGAAACCATTTATTGTATATTTTCGTTTTTTAGGCTATATTATTGGGTATTCCTAAGATGCATAAATGTGACGGTTTTTTTTAACAAGGGAAACACAGTAGGAATAATTAAATAATTATTACCTATATCTAATAAAACTGACAATGACATATGTTTTCTGTCCCTTGATACAGTTGGATATTTTTACTTTCTGTTTCCTTTTCCAATAATGCTTCTTTGAATTGCTAACAGCTTTTTCTTTTCTTTTTTTTTTTTTTTTGGCCATGCCACGTGGCTTGTGGAATCTTAGTTCCCCAATCAGGGATTGAACCTGGGCTCTCGGTAGTGAGAGTGCAGAGTCCTAACCACTGGACCACCTGGGAATTCCTTGAATTGCTTACAGCTTTAAGTAAAAAGCCTTCTTTTCTTTTATGTAGTAGTAAAACTGAACACTGTCAAAATTCACTGCCTCCCAGTGCTCTTATTAAGCCCACATTATACTGATTTCTGGAGTCAGGCCAATGTGATGGCCTCAAGCTAAATAACCCCTCAACAAAGGCATTTGGCCACGGGATAGTTAGGATTTTTACTTACCAGCGCTAGCAGGTTTGTAGACTTGTAGGAATTTGTTTGCAGCTCTCCCAAAATGTTCATTCACTTTGTATCTATGGGCTTTTCCTGTTGGACCAGCTCTCTGCTAATCAGGTCCTTTTGCATTTATAATTTCATCATATAGGCCGGCCATCTCCAAAATGTCCATCATTTTAAAACACTCTGAAGCACGTCAGGTGTCATCATAAATTAAATCTCTCTTTGTGGGGGAAAAATACTTTAAAAAACACAGAAGTAATTTGAACTTGCGAAATCAAAGCTGGATTTCAAATAAGTCATGGTTTTAGTAAACAAACTAAGAAACTCCTATTTAAGTTGACTGCTCCTTTCCAGTAACAGTTTTTTGAGTCTGGAAGTAGTCTTATTTCCAAAAAATGAGTCATTTCTTTTCTTCTGTGTGACTTTTTACTGCAACCTACATTTCACATCAAACAACTCAGACACGGTGAGTCTCACCTTTTCTAGGACGCTTACGGGCTCTTCACAGATCATCAAACTATTTTGCAGAAACAGCACATCAGTTTCCGTTTTACTGTAATCCTTTTCTCCATCCTCATCCCCAATGTGTTTCCAAGCACTCTCGTGTTTTCCACGTTCTTCTCGTCCCACATTTAGAAAACATGATTATACGGGAGGACAATCTTTTAACTTAATTTCTGTGGCTGGCAGCAAAAACAGCCGTCTTGTAGGCAAGAAGAGACCTCCTTACAAAATATCGGAAATCTAAGTGCTTCCGCATGTTTTGAAACACCTGGGAAGTGATCAAAAACTTTTCATTACGAAAGCCTCAGTAGCACACAGGTAAGCAAATCACATCTTTTTCTTTTCAGCAGTGTTCTGTACAAGGTGTGAAGGACATTTGACAGCTGAGAGCTTTCATTTTCTTCGGTAAGAACTTTACACAGGAAATGGAATTTGCCAAAATTTACATTCCTGTCCTCTGCCAAATATGCAGCTAGAGGAGGGAAGCTGAGGTTATTTTTGGACAGGATTGTTGATTAAGATGATTTGAAATTCCATTTTTGAAATCAAAGTGCGTAAGAACTAGGGGGAGAATTTTTTAGTTGCTACAATTTGATGCTTCTTTTGATACATACACAGTAAAAAGCATAATCCCTGGTAAGATTTTACAGAATGAGTGGAGTGCTACAGCGTTAGGGGCCAGCACAAAATTTATCAAAATGTTCCCTTTCGTTTGCCCACAGGTCATTTCACTTGCGTCTTCTTAATCAGAAAATGTTTACTCAATTTCATAGAGCAATCAAAAGAAGAATACAATACTATGAGCTTTTTTGGCATGGTGTACTCAAGATAACTCAACAGTCACTAATTTTGACTGAGCATTGGTGTCTTTGGGGAAACAAAAAACTGGATGGATTTAGAAGTACTTGCCTGTCTCATCCCAGATGTTTGAGGTCCAGTCTCTAGGAGTACTTTTATGCCCTCTTCTCCACAATGACCAAACTCTTTCTGGCATGTCATGCAGTGTGCCCTGCTTTGGTTATTTATTTCCCTGATCCAGTTGTATGCGTCTTTCTGTCTGTCATTAAAATAACACAGCTGTTTAGTCTCGTTCAGTGATGTCTGGGTCATGCGGGTGTGAGTTCACGTGAACTCTTAGAAAACACGATCACAGTATTCACAGTGTGAAAAGTTAAACAAGCACTATCCCACAGCCATCACTTCACGGGCAAAGTCAAAGTTCCAGTGCATTTGAATCGCACACTGGAATCTCATGGCTCGGGGGCTGAAACCACAGAGGATCTAATGAATGAACCACAAATGGTTGTCACCAACATCAGCGGTCAGGAGATGTGAATGACAGTGACAACATCTCTGCCACGTCCACTTGACATTAACGATGGTACTGCTTCAGTCCCTATTTTGGGGGTCACTGTATGGGTTTTATACTTTCCCCCCAGTCTCCTGCACTCACAATGGAAAACCAGGACTTTCCACATCTGGGAGGGATTTCCCAGGTGGTGGGACTTTCAGTAAAAATCCAGGATAGTCCTGGGCAGAGTGAGGCAGTGGGTTTAGAAAGACCTGTCTGTGCTCCACGGGGAAGGAGTGGGTGGGAAACAACCTTCCCCCATATAGACCTGTCTTTAATCCTCAGCTTTCAGCTTCATTTCTCAGTCTTACCCCTCGAGGTGACTCAGCCCTCAAGATCTCCAGGTGGACTGACAGACAGA
Organism: Phocoena sinus; assembly: GCF_008692025.1. Lineage (NCBI taxonomy): Eukaryota > Metazoa > Chordata > Mammalia > Artiodactyla > Phocoenidae > Phocoena > Phocoena sinus. Next base: position 32,402,727 of record NC_045783.1, on the reverse strand, counting down.
CAGAAGCATGATCTAGGCTAGACGTTCTCAAACATGTTGGTCTCTGGACTCTACATTCTTAAATATTATTGAGGATGCCAACGAGCTTTTACTTATCTGGATTGTATCTGTCAATGTTTACTGAATCAGAAGTTAAAACAGAGGAATTTAAAAAATAATTATGTATTCATTGATTTAAAAATAACAATAATAAAAGCATTGCATGTTAATAGAAAAAAAGCATTTTTTTTTTTTTTTTTTTTTTGATGTACCCGGGCCTCTCACTGTTGTGGCGCCTCCCGTTGCGGAGCACAGGCTCTGGACGCGCAGGCTCAGCGGCCATGGCTCACGGGCCCAGCCGCTCCGCGGCATGTGGGATCTTCCCAGACCGGCGCACGAGCCCGCGTCCCCTGCATCGGCAGGCGGACTCTCAACCACTGCGCCACCAGGGAAGCCCAAAAGCATATATATTTTTAAAATTCTTTTTATGAACCATAGCTACAGTTTCCGAATCAAAACAGTTTTGTGAGAAGGGTGGCTTTGTTTCATTTTTCTGCAACTCTCTTTAATATCTGGGTTAATAAAAGGCCCCTGGGTTTTCACTTCTACTTCTGCATTCAATCTTGGTTGAAGTATTAGAGAAAATGTGACTTCACACAGATATGTAGCTGGAAAAGGGAGGAGTATTTTAGTAGCCTTTCTAGATAATTCTGTATACATATTCTATTCTACACCAGAACTTAAAGGTCAAAATTAATACAATTAGTAATTTTACTGTTTCAGCTTGTAACAACTGTTGTAACATCCTTAGGTGAAATTGACTTTTTCCCTGCAGGTGCCTGGGAATGAATAATACAATGACTTCCTGGACAGTGTGGTACCTCTGCCCGGATTCATAATGAGACCTCTGCAGTTTTACCCACCATTGCTTTTGGACCAACAATGCAACTGTCAACAAATGAAAATGGCCAATAGGATCTTAGTATTATCATGAAAATATAATAATGACATTACCCACATTTTGAGAACTGCTCATCCAGGCCATCTCTTTCTTGCCTTACTTTATCCATCAGCTAACTCCCATTCACTTTCTTTCAGAGGTATTTTGAGTTCTCTTTTTGATCTAGGTTATTCCATTTTATATTTTCAATCCTTATTACAGTGGAATCCCACTGCATTTAGAGAAAGCAAGTATGTCTGGCGTATTGAAACATAGGCCTCACATAAGTCCTTTTTACCGTTTGCCCAAGAATCATAAAATTTATAGGTAAAAATTTCAACAAAGGTGAGAGATGATGTTTTGCAAACATGCTCATTTCTTAAACGGAATCTTTTAAAAAGTTCAACATGAGGAAGCTCTCTGTTCTCATTTAGGTAGACTTCATTCTCAGCCAGAATTGGTTCTCATTTGTAAGCCTAGGTGGGCCTGCTTAGAAACCCCTGTGACTGGTCGGAACATGAACCTGTGGTGAAGAGTTTATCTTCCTTAGATCCTGTACAATAAAAGTTTGACTCAGCAGGTCCAGATTGTCCAAACCCTACACATTACAGAGAAGTTCTGCCCCTTGACAGCTGCTGGGAGATATACTCTAAACCCTTGAAATATCCTGCCTGATCTCAGGTATCTCTGTTTACCTGGGGCCCTGATCCATGGCCAGATTCTTTAGGCTAACAATGTGACTTATGGTGGGGACCTTATCAGTCTGACCTCTGGAGTGACCAGAGACTAACAAACCGAATTCAACTATGTGGACACTCCATGCCTACATGACTGACCCCCAATAAAAATGCCGGACACCAAGGCTCAGGTGAGCTTCCCAGATGGCAATGCTCCATGGTATTGTCACACATTGTTTGCTGGGAGAATTCCACACTGTGTAAATGCATGGGGAGAGGACAACTACAAGGTCACGTGTGGTCTCTTTTCTGGGCTCTGCCTTATGTGTCTTTTACCTGTCTGAGTGTAACCTGTATTCTTTTGCTATCATAAACCACAACTGTGAGTATCATCGCTTCTCTGAGTTCTGTGAGTCCTTCTAGAGAATCACGGAACCTGAGAGTGGTCCTGGTGATCCCTGAGAACGGATCCCTCCTGCCCACTCTGCTGTACCCCCAATTATCTAAAAGACAGAGCTAGGCACAGATGCTGCCTGCCTGCAAGGAGTTCACGGTTTAGTAAGAGAGGAGGTTAATACGCCCCAAGTACAGTACAAGGTACACAGCAAGGAACACTGTCAGATAGATCCACAGGGTCTCATGGCTTAGAAAGGAAGAGGAATCCATCAGGCTGGGGGTATTTTGACACAAAGGTGGTGAGGCTAGAAATACATGAAAACTCACAGCACAAAAACATTCAACTTGCCTTTGGAAACAGAATCAATTGTCAGCCAAATGCTGAATCAGAAGATCCAATGTCTGTAGTTCTTCCTCCCTGACCTTTTCTTCCTCTTTGTTTTGTTCTTGCTTCAATTCTTTGCCATCTGGCTGGCTCTATCCAAACAGAAAGATATCTAATCTTTTTTGAACTTTGACAGAAACTCATTCACATCAGGAAATTCTGCCTCCCAGGTATTTGTTCATAAGAGCCTTTTTTCTGTAACTGGGGTCTGGGACTGCTCTGTCTCTGGTTAGAGTAACATCTGGCAACAGCAAGATAATATTTTCAGGCAGGTGGAGAGAGGATTCCCCTGGCCACTGAGCTAACTGTTGCCAAGGCTGCCTGGGAATGTATATCTGCTTTAGTTTGTTTGGGGCCAGAGATGGGTTAGAAGGAAGAGTAGGGTATCAAGACATCTCTTTTCTTCTTCCTCTCCCCCGCCCCCAGTTCTAAACATCTCATCTTATTTCTCAAATCCAAGACTCTCCCCCAAAGATTTCTCCCTGTAACATTTCCCCTCCCCTTCACTTCCTCTCCCTGTAGGTGAGCATGACCTTGGGAGCAGGTACCCATAGCCAGAGACCTAGAGTTTCTGACATCTGGGCTCTCTCCTAGGGCATCTAACCTGCGGGAAGTGAGCTGGTGGCAGCTGCTTGATGACAGTGTGTGTGTGTCTGTGTGTGTGTATTGTGGGGTTTAATTTTCTGTGTTAAGTAGAGACTCAAATAGAACACTTCTAATTTTCCAGTTCTACTTCAAGATGCTACGGATATTTGATTAAATGAGAGCTGGGAAATCCAGAGAAACGAGTCATCATGGATGTCAATTTTAAGTAATGCAGAACAGCGAGCAAACAAAACTCTGAAACTTGGTGTTCTGGGTAAGAACATTACCAATAGAAGTCATCTATGAGCGTGACTGACCACTGCAGCTCACTCACCCTGCAACATAATAACACGTATATAGAGGCGTCAACAGGCCATTTTCTCGGTTATGTTTTACCTGATCAGTAAATTCTACATGACGCTCACTTTTCATTCATTTTCCCTTTCGATACCGTGGTTGTCTGCTCACAACTTCAAGTGAAAAGGAACATAGCCTGGGAAGACTCCGTTGACGGATGTGCCGTTTTGGTGATTTTGTGGTTTTCACGTTCTAGTTGGTTTGCAGATTGCACACCATCATGCATTCAGGGAATGCCTGCTACGGGCCTGCCTGCTCAGTGCTGTTGCCCTCTGCAGGGAAGTCAGGGCAAGTGAGGACAGATGGGAAGGAGGTGTTTACAGCTCTTGCTGGAGGGAAGTTCTCTTGGATGGTGAGGAAGTGGCCGCCTGGATTGTCCCCCAGGGCAGCCACCCAGCATGGGCATGGCTGTTAAAGCCAGCGCAGACTCCCACCAGCTGGGAGGAACGGCTGAGGACCCTCCTGCCCTTGCCTTTGTGGGGTCCCAGTCCAATCCCCACTCCACCTGACTCTATCCTCATTCCACCCCACTCTTGGTTTCTGTATTTGGAAAAAAAAAAAAACACTTTTCCATGAGCTCACTCTTTAGACATGCCCTTTCCTCAACACTTCAGGGGAGCTCCTGTACACAGCCCTACTTCTTTTTTTTTAAGAGTATTTTATCATTTATTTATTTTTAAAATTTTTATTGGAGTATAGTTGAGTTACAATGTTGTGTTACTTTCTGCTGTACAGCAAAGTGAATCAGTTGTACATATACAAATATCCACATTTTTAAGGTTCTTTCCCCATATGGGTCATTACAGAGTATTGAGTAGAGTTCCCTGTGCTATACAGTAGGTCCTTATTAGTTATCTATTTTACATATAGTAGTGTGTATTTGTCAATCCCTTCTTTAGGACTAAATTCCATGCTGGTCCCCCCCTAGGGGTGGCCCTGGAGGCTAGTGATTTGCAGGGAACATTGTTGACTTGGTTTTTAAGTTCTGAGTTTAACCCCATTTTGACCTTGTCTTTAAGAGAATATTCCCTTGGAATGACTGTCACAGTAAATGTCCTGATTCTGTACCTCATTCCCAAATGAAATTGGGTCAAGTGTCGTACTGAAGATCTCCTTTTATATGAGCAGGAAGGAGTGGCTCATCAGACGGGAATAAGCTCTATGGAGGCACTGACCTCTGAGAAGGGTCTCTTTATGCTAGGCTGCAGAATCATGATGGAATGATGAACTGGGTCTACACAGGCCTGGTTAAACATGGCTGGGAAACATCTTTTTCTTGAGATCCACAACACACTTTCATAGTAGAGTGGAAGAAAGATTTGGAGAAATAAGACTGTATTTCAAATAGCAATAGTGGGCCTTCCTGCCTGGGTGAACCTGGACGATTTACAGAATATCACTCCGCCTCAATTGTTTTCACCTTAACATGGTGTATTAGTTTCTGCAGGCTGCTGTAACAAAGTACCCAAAAGTAGGTGGTTTAAGACAACAGAATTTATTGTCACACAGTTCTGGAGGCCGGAAGTCTGAAATCAAGGTGTGTCAGGGCGATGCTCCCTCCGAAGGCTCTAGGGAAAATCCTTCCTCGCCTCTCCCAGCTTCTGGAGGTTGCTAGCTGCCCTTGGGGTTCCTCGTCTTGTAGCTGCTTCACTCCAGTCACATGGCCTGTGTGTCTTCACATCATCTTCCCTCTGTGTGTATCAGTTTCTGTGACCAAACTTCTTTTTACAAGGACAGTAATCGTATTGGATTAAGGCCCATCTTAATGACCTCATTTTAACTTGATGACCTCTGTAAAGACCCTGTTTCCAAATCAGGTCACATTCTGAGGTCCTGGGGGTTAGAACATCAGCATCTCTTTTTGAGGGGACATGATTCAGCCCATAATGTATGGGAATAATATTTACCCTATAGGCAACCATCTAGCATGGATGTGAACTCCATAAAGGAGAGATATTATATGATGATGATCACAGGAAGGGTGATTTAAAGTGATTAAATCTTCAAAGTCATTCATTTATTCACTCATTATTTCCACACACACTTACTGAAAGCTGTGTACCAGGTGCCAGGGACCAACCTGGTTTTTTTTGGTTCCCACCTGGCTCCTGCCTTGGTCACAGTTTCCCCCAGTTCCTGGCAGTGGCACCCTCTCGGCTGTGTAATGTCCTTCCTGTCTGGGTGGTCCAAGGGCTGGACCAGGCCTCCGGCTACAGACCCTCGGCTCTGCCATCAGCACCAAGGCTGCTTTGCTTCCCCAGCCCTGTTCTTCCTGCTCTGTCTTCCTAACCCCCCAGGATCGAAGCCCTGACTTCATTCTCCCCACCAGGGCCTTGCTCTTGCATGTTATCCCTGCCAAGGGGGTGATTTGACAGGAACTGATGAAGCCCTTAGCTGGAAACAGCCCTGGGGACCTTCTCTCGTCCGGGAGAGGTTGCATCCTCTCCCTTCTCCATCCTCGCCTTGTCCTCCTCTCCTGCCTCTTCTGGCTCCCAGCCTAAGCTTTCCACATGCCCTGCAGAGCACCTGGCCATACTCAACCCCTGTGCAGATCTCAGGTGTTTAAGGATTGCAAGGAGGAGGCTGCAGACACACACACACACACACACACACACACACACACACACACACACACACTATACGTTCCCAACCTATTTAATTAGGAATCTTCCTCTTAAAGCAAGTAAGGCAGTTCATGTAGGAGCAGAGGCAACACACCTCGAGGTGGCTTTTCCTTGGAGCTGGGGTTTTAACAGGACGTGCAGCCGCTGGTGACACTTTCCCCTCCAGAATTAAGAAAGCAGGTGGATTTTTCTTAAGCCGCTGCCCTTTTATATCCAGGGTTTACATTACCTTCCCAGAGGAACTTATATTAACAATGCACACACTGGCTACATATTAGAATCACCTGGGGGTGGGAGGTAAATACCCCCAAATACCCAGGTTTCTGGGTATATAGAGTCAACAGGTCTTTGACAAAGGAGCAAATGTAATTCAGCTGAGGAAGGATAGTCTTTTCAATAAATGGTGTTGGGACACCTGGATATACACATGCAAAAAAAAAAGTTAGAAAAAAGAATCTAGACACAGACCTTGTACCCTTCACAAAAATTAACTGAAAATGGATCATCGTCCCAAATGTAAAATGCAACACTGTAAAAGTCCTAGACGGCAACACAGGAGAAAAATCTAGGTGATCTTAGGTTCAGTGATGACTTTTAGATACAATACCAAAAGCACAATCCATAAAAGGAAAAAATGAGAAGTAGGACTTCATTAAAATGAAAAACTTCTGTTCTGCAAAAGGTACTGTTGAGAGAATGAAACAAGCCACAGACTGGGAGAAAATACTTGCAAAACACGTATCTGATAATGGGCTAGTATCCAAAATGCACAAAGAAATTTCAAAACTCAACAATAAGAAACAAGCAACCCAATTTAAAAATGGGCAAATGATCTGAACACACACATCACCAAAGAAGACTTATGTACTTATGGGAAATAAGAACATGAAAAGATGCTCAATGTCCTATATCACGAGGAAGCTGCAAATTAAAACAACAATGAGATGCATTATATACCTACTGGAATGGCCAAAATCCTAAACCCTGACAACACCAAATGCTGGCAAGGATGCAGAGCAACAGGAACTCTCATTCGCTGCTGGTGGGAACGCAGATGGTGCAGCCACTTTGGAAAACAGTTTGGCAGTTTCGTACAAAATGAGACGTACTCTTAGCACACAATCCAGCACTCATACTCCTTGCAATTCACCCAAAGGCGTTCAAAACTTATGTCCACACAAAAACCTGTACACGGATGTCTTAACAGCTTTCTTCATAGTTGCCAAAACTTGGAAGCAACCAAGATGTCCTTCAATAGGTGAATGGATAAACAAATTGCTATACATCCATACAACAGGATATTATTCAACTACACAAAGAAATGGGCTATCACGCCATGAAAAGGTGTGGAAGAATCTTACATGTATATTGCTAAGTGTAAGAAGACAATCTGAAAAGGTTACAGACTGTATGATTCCAAGTATATGACTTTCTGGAAAAGACAAAATTATGAAGACCTATGGTTGCCAGGGGTGAGGGGGCAGGGAATGATGAATAGGTGAAGCACAGGGGAGGTTTAGAGCAGTGGAACTATTCTGTGTGACACTGGAATGGTGGATACATGTCATGAATACACTTGTTAAAATCTATGAAATGTACAACACCAGGAGTGAACCCTAATGTAAACTATGGACTTTAGCTAATAGTAACATGTCAATATTGGCACGTCAATTGTAACACATGTACCACACTAGTGCAAGATGTTACCAATAGGGGAAACTTTTTCAAAAGCAAGGAGGGTCAAGGCATATAGATAACACAGCAAAAGCAAAGTGGGGAAGAGTGCACGCTACACTTTCATTTTATGTATAAATATATATGATTTCTTGTCGGTTTTAAAATGATCTCTGGAAGTTGCCTCTGGGAGAAGTGAGTGGCTGAGGACAGGGCTTGGATGGAGACTTACTGTACTGTCCTTGTGTACATTTTAAAATCTATGCCTTACACATGTGATCTCTCTTCAAAAATAAATAAGATTTTTTAAAAAATGAACACAAAAGAAAACAACACAGATACCCAGACTGTATCCCAGATTAGTGTAGTCGGTGTCTCTGGGAGTGCAGTCAAGGCATGAATAGTTCCTAAAGCCCCTCCAGGTATTCAGGAGAGAACCACGGCTTTAGAGGGCCGTTTGCAAACATGGGGCTCCCCTGGTTCTTGCACCAAACTCATCAGCAGGGCCAAATTCTCATGGGTGGGGACAGATAAAGCAGGGTCAGTGCCCAGGTGTCTCTGAATCTTAGCTCACCCCCAGTGTCTAGTAGTCTGGAAACCCATTTCCCCAGGGATACCAGCCAGCGCCCTCTCCATGGTTTAATTCAAGTTTACCAGATGAGGTTCAAAAGCCACACACATCCCTTTCCTTGCAGCTAGCTATGTTAATTACAGAGAATTCTGAGTCTCTGGGGAGGCAATTGCAGAGTTCAGCTCTTGAATCTGTCAATTTCATCTTTCATTTCCTTTGCTCTCTCCCAAGTGCCTGGGAGCCATGATCTCCAGGCACTGGCAATGGAAGCAGCACAGCATGGCTGGTAAGAGCATCACTCAGACTGCCTCAGATTTGCATCCCAGCTGCTGCCCGCCAGCTTGTCTTTAAGGAGCCCAGCTTTCTTACTGGGGTTAAGCTGGCAGCACCACCACACTAGATTCAGCAAGAGTTCTAGGGCAGTATGGGCAATAACTGCATTTCCCATAATCTGAGATATTGTATGTGAAAGCTCACTGACAATTGTGCTTTTTAATTAAAAAATAAAAGTAAACTCTAGCCCGGCAGACCAGGCTCCAGGCCAGGTACTGAGGGTACAAAGAGAAGAAAAACTCCACCCCTCCCCTTCCCTCCCTCTACCTCCTTTCGGTCTATTCCCTCGTGAAAAGCCAACAGTTAAGGAAGAGCTGAAGAACTAATTAGGCAGGTTTCAAAGAAAAATTTGGGGAATTATGAAAATATCTGTTTGCTTCTTTTCTATTCCCACCCTCAGCTTGTTTACCTTCCGCCCACTCTTCCCTTTCTTCCTCCCCCTGTTTATACAAGTGCTTCCTTATCAGTCTGCCATTCCCCATCTCAAAGATGATGAGAGGAATTGATTGGGAAATCTGTTCTGCATTTTGTGTGCATCCTGTCCAAACTATTGTATTTGAAAACGGTTGTGCTGTTTAATCTAATTTGCCATCCTTAGGGCGGGGAGATTTACTAAAGTCAGGAGGCAAAAATCACATGCAAATGTATTCAGACTGTGCACAGTAATTGCTGTGACACCGGCCCTTTGGAAAGCGGCTGTGAACACAATTGAAGACATGCTTACTGGGTCTCCAGAGTGTGCCAGGCTCTAATCATGCTGGACGATGTGGTGAACACGAGGATGAGGCCATTGGCCACCGCGCCCACCATCTGGCAGAGGTCGCTGGTTGCAGTAACCCTAATATTGTCTTAGCAGCATCCTTACCTCTACCTGCAGGAAATCTCAGCCTCTCCAAGCCAGTAACCGTTGTCTTCTGCTTGCAGGAAACATAGGCTCGGAGAGACACCTCTGCTGTCCACGGTCACTGAGCACATCGGTGGACCACTGATAGTAGATTCCAGGGCTGAGAGTATTGTTCCTGTTGGGTAAGGAAAGATCAGTTGAGAAACTCTTCACACTCTACAAGCCATCCTCACTCAAGGGCTAGAGGGGCTAGATTGGTCCGTATTGACTGAGTATCTGTAATAGGAAACTACTGAGGTCAAATCCCCTGTTTTGATTTTCAGATACACTTGTGTTGAACACAGTTGTCAGAGAAGAGGGTGGAAATGAGGAGGCTGCCCTGCCTCGGAGAACCTGAAAAAAGACTTCAGTGACCAGAAAACAGTCACACCCATTGTTCAGCAGCTCAGCATTCTTTCCCCTTTGTTCCCTGTTTAGTAACAACAGCCAAAGTTCACGTCATGCAAACCCCTATTGTGGGTTTGGGATCAACCAAGTTTGCACTGATGACTTTTGACTCTAGTTAGTTTGAAACCCGGGTTTGTCCTGCTAACAGCATCCACAGTTCTTGACTTGAACTGAAGCATCTCCCTTTGAGCTGCAGAGACAGCTGGCTAACCTTGAGGATGCTCTGGGCGCTGTGAGTGGATTACAAGACTCATGTTATTTTTGTGTTAAGACTCTACTAAAGCGTGGTTTCAGGGGAAATGCAAGGGGTAAGAAGATGTTTCTGCAGGTGTGGGGACAGTGATTTTTTTCTAAAATTTCAGCTGCCCGAAATCACTTTGGATCATACCCAAGGCCAGGGTTATTCCTCACCCTCTCTTCTTGCCCCTCAAACCAGCTGTAAACCTCCAGTCTTCCCGTGGGAAGCTTGAAAGTTGGAGCAAAGCCTTCTGGGATCCTAGTCTCTGTTCTGCAGCTTGCTGAGCTGCAAGCATCAATCTAATGGATAGTTTAACATTTGGAAAGAAGATTTTTTTTTTTTAATTTTGTGTTTTATGGTGGACTGGAAAACATCAATTCTTTTGAAGGAACATCATAGCTTTGGGGGAATAATACTTAGGGGATGACAAATTCCTCTCTTAACACTACTTTCTCCTGCCCCAAAGCACACATTCTCATGCTTTCTCCTGTCTCACTGGTGTCCATTAGTCAGATGGGAAAGACAGACCCCCCCCCGCACCAAAATTTTTCAACAGTGCCTGGGAGATTGGCTTCTTTTCACTTTTGTTCTTGTTCTAAAGGCCCACAGAGTAATGAAAAATTTTTTAAATGTTTCCACTGTTTGGATGTTGATGGCCTATTTCCTGGCTTTCATTCACCATCTCCTTTTCTTACACCAAAATTAAGTCTCCGAAATGGAAAATATTCGAGCTGTTGATGGAGAATAAATACTGACTGTTGCAGACACCTTCCAAATTTTTTGCACATTTGACTCATATACAACAAGAGAAAATGAATAAAAGTCTGGTGCCAGGGAAGAATAAAGAGGCACACATGTCAGGGCTGAGGTAGTTTGTGCCTGTTGGCTCAGCACCCAGTTTGTTTTAGTGTTTGCGGGATTCTTCATTTTTAAATGAAATATTATTATCAATAGTTCTGTTGAAATAAGCCTGGGTGGCTTTGGTAGACCTCCCTTTGGTGGTTCCCACTTTGCCATGACCTTATTGGTTAGCGTATGAGATGCATGGGCAGTGGTTTTATCTGGAAGATGACCAGCAACCACTCAGCTCTCTTTTCCCAGCTCTCCCAGTTGAAAGACACCAACACCTTTTTTTGAGGGACTGGTAGATGAAGTCCTCTCGGACAGGAGCTGCTAAGGACAGTAAATCCTCTAATCACAGGTGGTGCTGGGAGGGGTATTTGTCACTCCTGTACCTATGGGACCACTTGGTGCATCGGCCACTTTCACTCACACCTGTGCTGTGGCCCAAATGCAGGAAGCCTCTAGGCCACCATTGGCTTGTGGGAAAACACCAGAAATTATGGGCTGGGTGTAGGTGAAATATATGTGGGAAATAGAGGCTGAAGCATAGACAGCGAGTCATCTATACTCCAGCTACACTGATTTTGTCATTAATCTTATGGAGTCATGTAACTATTTATTTAGTTTATTTTGGAGTGATTTTATTTTGCAATTGCGTTTACCATTTGCAAAAATGAGCTGAAAAATTAAGTATAGTTCACCAACACCAATTCTGTTCAACACTGTACTGGAGCTACTAGCCAGTACAATAAGGCAAGAAAACAAAATAAAATGTATAAGGACTGGAAATAAGGAAGAAGAAATTATTCCTAGATGATATGTTTATGTAATAGAAAATTCAGAATAATAATCTTCACAGAAAGTTAAGATAAATACGTTTACCAAGGTTAACAGATGCAAAGTCAATGTAGGAAAATTAATTTCACTTCTATATCCCAGTAACAAACAGGTGGAAAATGAAATCTGAAAAAAAGATACCATTTAAAATAGCATGAAACAAATCAAGTACTTAGGAATACATCTCACAAAAATGTGTCAAATTTCTATACATCACACTCTACAGTAATAGTGAGGTAAATTAAAGGCAATCTAAAGAGATGAAGGAATATTAATTCCTATATTAGAAAACTTAAGTTTTATCAAGATATAAGTTCTTTCCCAATTAATGCAATCCTTATAAAGATCACAATGGTTGTTTAAAAATTGTGTATTTAATAGAAAATGAAGTATGTACTAAATTTCTGTTTCTTAAGAAAGCTGATCATCATCAACGTCAACAACATGTAATGTGCACAAAATATTTGTAGGCCTTTGCTGTCCACCCTGGGAGGCTCGGCAGTGTCAGTGACCAGGCCCCCCCAGCCCCTCAAACCCAGAGAACTCAAATATGGTAAAGAAAGGTCAACATCTACCTGAGAAGTTACTCCAGGAGTTATTCTAAGAAGGCTATATGCAGCTTTAGAAAGCATGTTTTAAACTTACTCTGAAGAGTATTACTTTTTATTTATAACAATGAATTTATTTACATCATTTATAGCTTCTAAGTTAATTCCACTCATTAAAATAAAAAAAATTTAAACAGCTTTAGTGAGGTATAATTGATATACAATAAACTGCACATATTTAATGTATACGACTTGATGAGCTTGGACTCATGCATACACCCATGAAACCGTCACCACAACCAAGATAAAAGCCGTATATCATTACTTCCAAAAGTTTCCTTGTGTTTTGTGTGTGTGTGTGTGTGTGTGTGTGTGTGTGCGGTAAGAACACTTAACCTGAGATCTGCCCTCTTAACAAATGTTGGAGTGTGTGATGCAGTATTGCTGACTCTAGGTCTCTAGAATCACTCATCCTGAATCCCAAGTTCTCCTGGTGCGTACAAAAAATGAAGCCATAGCTGTTGACGTGTGGGTTCCATTAAGAGAACTCCTCCCACAGCTAAGTGATGCCAGTTTTATAAAATGTCATCAGATGCTCCAAGTAGGAAAATCAATTAATCCCCATAATAGCTTGATTCTTTGTCCAATTCATGACAACGGAGCAAAGCTTTTAGAAGTTCGTTTTCTTAAAGGCAAAATCTAGCCATTGTTGTGAACGCTATTATAAATGTCGTTATAAAGTTCAATATTGAAGACAAAATTATTGTTTTTACAGAGATAATGTAAACAAGGTCTGCGATAACACAGTTTTGTGGTAAAACCAGTGTTTTTAATTAAGAAAATTATGGAGCAGAAATATACTTGGAATTAGTTGCGGTGCACTAAAAATTCATAATTGTGTCCAGAAATCTCTTGATAATCTACCAATCACAGTAGAGGCCAGAGGTGTTGCTGTTTATGACTATTTTCAGATATACACAGAATAACTGAAATACAAAATTGTTTTGATGAAGTTAATGTTGAATTCCTTCCAAAATAGTTTGACATTGGTAGTATGTGCTTTCTGTTTTTCATTATTTGCCACCAATTGGACTTTAGAAATATCTGAACCTTTGTGAATTAAGCTATATGACGATTTGGACATTTTTGGAAATAAGTCCTCTAAACTGTAGCTGCATTTTGTTCAAAAGGTGTTGAAAATTTTTAATGAAAATATGCAATAAACAGAACACCGAAAAACTTTAGTTAAGCTTTGAAACTTTTAGCAAATTGCAATGTTGTGATTTTGAAGACAAAGTTTGCAAACTGGAAACCATTAAAGTTTATCTCCATAAAGCAAGGAGAAATGAATAAATCAAACAATGCGACTGCAAATGGTGAATAAGATTGAACACTGGTATTCTATGATTTCACTGTGAAATAGCTCAATTTGTTGAGCTCCTATTTTTAATGGAAAGGTATGTATTCGGTACCAGAATAGAATAAAATTGACGAGACCTACAACTTGGCAGCACTTAAATATAGTCAAAAGTTCAAAAAGATGGGGCAATTTATTTGCTGTTTTGTCTTACTGGAGTATGTGTCAAAGAAAGCTGCTCTGAATGGGAACCAAAAAAGTGTGAAAGTATTTGGGTTGAAATATGTATACATTTCAATGTGAGAAAAATTAGAATCAAGACTACCCTTCATTTAGTAGAATTTGTTGTTGGAGATCGTTTTTCTTAAATAAAAATATTGTCGTTTACAGAGAAGAGGCAATTGAATGTTATCAACATTTTCACATCATTAACCATAAACTGCAACTTTGAGGTGATAGCAATTTTATGGAAGAATTAAAAAGAAGATCATTTTGAAAAAACAAGGTCAGAAATATATAGTGATGTGCAATTTGATACAAATGCATTTTACCAACTAATAAGTGTGTGTCAGGGGCTCTGGGATGAACTATCTCGTGAGAGGGGGTGAGGGCTTCGCACGGGGGTGTCTTGTGCAAAGGGTTCTCTTGGTGCAACAGAGCTGAACGTCCTGGCAGGGGAGAAGCAAAGGTGTCCCACCCCACCCCCTGGGATGTCAACAAATCCCCGTGTCGCCAAGACACCTGTAAAATGATCCTCCTGTGCCCTAAGCTACAGCATTTCCCCAAAATGAGTTTGGAAACGCTCTCATGACTCATTCAAGACTTTTAAGAATGTTCTAAACTGACCTTCAGAGCCCAAGAGGAGAGTTCCTCTATTAATCAGGAAGAAGAGAGTACTTTCCCTGTAACACTGGGAACCAGGCATGACGCGGGGCATGTACGTTAAGGCAGCTTGACGGTGGAAAAGGAAATGCTCCATTTTTGAAATAGCTGGGCCCCTTCATTCAATTTTTTTAAAATAAATTTATTTATTTTATTTATTTGGCTACGTTGGGTCTTCGTTTCTGCGCGCGGGCTTTCTCTAGTTGCGGCGAGCAGGGGCTACTCTTCGTTGCAGGGCGCGGGCTTCTCATTGCGGTGGCTTCTCTTGTTGCAGAGCACGGGCTCTAGGCGCACGGGCTTCAGTAGTGGTAGCACACGGGCTTCAGTAGTTATGGCATGCGGGCTCAGTAGTTGTGGTGCACGGGCTTAGTTGGTCCACGGTATGTGGGGTCTTCCCGGACCAGGGCTCGAACCCATGTCCCCTGCATTGGCAGGCGGATTCCTAACCACTGTGCCCCCTTCATTCAATTTTGATATTTCTGGCAACTGGGGAGGATGATGATGATTGGTCCAGCTGGGCTGGGGAGATGACTGACAACTTCATCTCCTTATAGAAATGGAGCTTGTTTGAGTTGACAGCAGAAAGCAGAGCAGTCGAGCCCCTGAATTTCCAGTTGAGACAATGGAGCCCAGGAGGAGAAAAGTGACCTTCTGAAAGTCCCACGGTCAGGGGCAGGTCAGGCTCAACATTCCTGCCCCTAGACCAGGGCCACGTCCTCTTGACAATCCAAGTCTCTACGTCATTGCTTTCCTCTTTAGTACCAAGAATGCACTTGATCTCCGAGGAGTGGCTACCGTCAATTCCGTTTTGCTGGATCCCTGCACCCTCTCACTCTTGTCCCCAAAGAGGAAGTAGTGGTGCTTGGATGGGAGGAAGGTGGCACTCTGTGGTGCTTGGATGGTATCTGTCTTGGCTCCTGAGTCCCTCTGCTCTCCTGAACTCCCTGGTTACTCTTGTGCCATTTGGTTGTTGTTGCTTTCTTATCTCATTCATAGGTTCTACGTGTTGTCCATACCTCTTACATATTCTGTTCCTTTGGGTGATCTCATACCTCCCATGTCCTTATCAATCACTTATACCCTGATGATACCCACATTAGTATCTCCAGTCAAAGCTTCTTCCCTTGGCTTTTGAAGCCTGTGGGGCATCCAAGTGCATTCCCCCGGGTGGTGATTGACAGATCTACATCCCCATCACTCCCCTTCTCAGAACCCTTATTGGCTCTGTAACTGCAGGAACATCTCACCTGGCACACAAGTCCCTCCACGACCAGGCATCCATCAGCCTCATTTTCTAACATTATCTCTTTACAGTCCCTGCCTTTCATTGTCTATCACAATATTACCATCAGACCCTCCCATCCCCGGGCACACACACCTGTCTGGCTTGTCGTTCTCCACTCTTTCTGCACCAAGGTGTCAGGATCTAGAGGGTGGTGCTGCCCATGGCATTGTTGCACAAAAAGAGTCTCATGGGAAAAGTCTTCCTACAGAGTGGGACATGCTAGAATCTTGGTGTGGAAGGACGTGGAGGTTGAGATAGCCCCCGGGGTCCCTTGTTTGTCACCCCCTCCTTTATAGGGGGATTTTCTCCCTCACTGAAAATAGCTGTTGAAGGCAGATAAGAGACTCCCACCCTTTCCCCATGTGAAACAGAGTTTCCATTGTCCGCAGTGGATTTCTGCTGTCTTAGACAAAACGATCTCTCTCTGTTGCCCCCCGAGACAGAGTTCATTTTGGAGCCTGAAGGTTTTCCTTGTTTAATTGATGAGGAACTAATAAAGCCTGCCCTGTTCCTTGGACTACAGCCGTCTTGATGGTCAGGATCCTCATATCACTTTTACACACATATTAAATTGCAGCCCAGAAGCCAAATCTTCTACTCTTTACGAACTTAATGGAAAGTTGGGGGCAGGGGGCGGGCAGGCAGAAGGAACAGCTAAGTGATGAACAAGAGCCACTGTGTGCCTGGAGTTGTTACATTTTCTTTGGGATCGTCTCAGAAAAATGCTCCAGGGTCTTATCTTAGAATAATAGACTTTGAATCAGAATGGTCCTCTGAGGTTATCAGCATCTCCCGCCCAAGGTAGAAATCCCATCCGCGGCGACCCTCGTGAATGGTTGCATCCAGCTTTTTCATACACTCGTGGTGACACAGCACTCACTGTGGCTTGAGGCAGCTACTCATTTTAGAAAACAGAGCTGATGTTAGCCAGTGCCCACTTTATAGTTGGCTAAAAATATAACCTGTTTCTGGAAAAACCTTCTGGATGGGACTCAAGATAAATTTTGTCCATATTCATTTCCCATGGATATACACAGAGCTGGGTAATTCGATTTGAAAGACTCATGGAAGTGGAAGGACTCTGAATCCGGTGCTCGTATACCCGAGTCTGCTTGGCAAGAATCAACTGTAAACGTTTTGTTCTATTGTCAGGTTAAATTTGCAGTCAAGGTCCCCAGTCACTTTTCAATGTCAGGATATCGGGGACGGCAGTTATTCCAATCTAGTAACTATTGACGGGAAAAGGAAGCCTCATGACAAAAAGATAATATAAATTCAATAATCCGTTTAAATGAATTTCTTTTCTAAACCACAATAGCATTTAATTAGCTTTAAACTTCACTGATAAGTATAGAACACTATTCATTTATCTAAAGTTAAGCATAGATGGATTCTTCGATCTCTCGTGAAGATTTCCGAGATCTGCCCAGGCATCTGAGTTCAACAGGTGGGGAATTTATTACTGTGTTTGATTTTGGGTTTGGAAATTGGATCACTCTGGGAATATACTTTGTGAATGACTGATACTTTCTGTGGCTTTTTCTTTTTCTTAACTTTAATAATGTTTCTGAGAATCACCTTTTTCAGCTGTAGACCTGCCCGGGTGTCAGTAAACTGTTGGGTAAAACGAAATCAATCGTGACGGCAACAAAGAACCTTAAGGCTTCCTGGGACTCAGAAGGTGCTGCAGGCAGCCATCTGACAGAGAGGCACGATCCAGGTTCAGGAGGTGGAACGCTGACTGATGACTGAGCCACCATCCCCTGTGTGGCCATTTGCAATTTACTACACTGCACCGCTCCAGGCTTGGTTTTTCTCATCTGTGAAATGGGACCAATAATAGTCTCTCTCTCATAGGGATGGGATGGGATGGACTAGGTGGATTACTAGACCAAGCACAACATCCACAAACCCTATGTGCCATCTTGTCATTTTCTTTTCCATTTCCTTCTTCTTCCCCTGCATCATCACCACCATCACCAACATCATCATCATCCATACTCAAGGGGTGACACGTGGGCCATATTCAGGGCTATCTCCTGGCACGGGATAAATTGGGCCACCCGGAGCCTGAATGTTCTAGATGAGGGGTCCCCTGAAGGGACAGTGAGTGGTTTGGATAACAGCTAATAAAAGAGCCCTGAAGCTCAAAAGACAAAAGACCGGACTCCCTTGTAAAGCACTGTCCTCCACCACCAGGGCCAGAGGTCAGCAAACTTCCTACAAAAGGGCAGACGGTAAATACTTTCTGTTTTGCAGGTTGGACGGTCTCTGTGTGGCAGTTACATAATTCTGCAGCAGAGTGAAAGCAGCCGTGGATGGTGTGTAAATAGATGGGCATGGCTGTGTCCTTTATTTGTGGACACGGACATGTGGATTTCATTTCATTTTCACATGTTATAAAACACTCTTCTTTTTTGGAACCATTTTACAGTTTTTTAATCATGAAGACTGTAAAACTCACTCTTAGCTCATGGGATATATGAAAACAGGCAGCTGACAGTAGCTGGTCCACAGGTCAATCTACAATGGAGTCAGTTTCCCACGACTGGTCTCTTCCATCCAAACCCGTGCTGATGTCCTTTCCTTATTCAGGTACTTGTGATGTTCTCCTGGAGACACGTGGGGAGGAGGGAGGGACACTCATTTTCATTATTTTTATCTTTAGAGTTATCTTCTATTTTGATCATTGATCCATAAATGGTTTTACGATGTCTCTTAAATAGAACGTCTTTGCATATATTAAACATAAACACAATTGAATACATAAATATAGAATGTATATAAGTTTAAAAAGAGATCCACATGAAGAAAGATATCCAGTAAGTGATAGCACACATGTACACGTATATGGTGAGACCAAGGAAGTGGTGCTCAAATCACTCAAGTTTGAGATATAAGGCGTGGGAGAAAGTACTTTGGGAATGATGTGAATCACTGTCTCTTGGCTCTGTGCTTTATTAACTGTGTGATCTTAGGCAGGTTACTCCATGGCCTCTTGCAGTGAGGCTAATAATATTTATCCTCCCAAGTTACTCTGAAGTGTAAACGGAAGATTCTAGGGACAGCACTCAGCATCCTCCAAGTCTACCATGTCCTACTTTCTTCTCTACCAACGGGGAGCTCTACTCTCTGCTACCTCCACCCCATGAGAATTATCTGGAAAAGGCTGACCTCTAGTCACCTTTGAATTAGCAGATGTCTCTACGAAGTTTAATGAAAAGGCATTTGTACTGAACTGCGTAAGAGGCTAAGAGTTGGACCATCACATCTGGTGGGTCTGGGTTTGCATCTTCCTATGCCGTTGCAGGCCTCTTACCTCCGGTCCAGTTTATAACTGTGAGGGAGGTCAGCAATGCCTGTTTCTCCTGGAGTCTTAGACTGACGTGGGTGCCACGCTGGCCAAAACGTCAGAGTGGCCCTGATGGAGCTGCAGTTTGGGGCATCGTATCACTCAGGCCCAGGTCCCGTAGGAGTGATCCTGAGCTGGAGCCCAGACTCACAACAGTTTAGGGAGTTTTATTTTGTTTTACTTTTTAATTGAAGTACAGTTGATTTACAATATTGTGTTAGTTTCAAGTGTACACAGCAAAGTGATTCAGTTATACGCACACATAAATGTATATACTTTTTCAGATTATTTTCCATTATAGATTATTACAAGATATTGAATATAGTTCCCTGTGCTATACAGTAGGTCCTTGCTGGTTATCTATTTTATAGACAGTAGTGTGTATATGTCAATCCCAACCTCCTAATTTATCCCTCCCTCGCTTTCCCCTTTGGTAACGATAAGTTTGTTTTCTGTCTGTGAGTCAGTTTCTGTTTGTAAATAAGTTCATTTGTATCTTTTTTTTTACATTCCACATATAAGTATATAAGTGATATCACATGGTATTTGTCTTTCTCTATCTGACTGACTTCACTTAGTATGATCATCTCTAGGTCCATCCATGTTGCTGCAAATTTCATTCTTTTTTATGGCTGAGTAATATTCCATTATATATATATATATGCCACATCTTTATCCATTCATCTGTTGATAACCACTTAGGTTGTTTCCATGTCTTGGCTATTATAAATAATGCTGCTATGAACATTGGGGTGCACATATCTTTTTGAATTAGAGTTTTCATCTAGGGAGATTTGTAAGGAGGTGTCCTTACAGTCAAAGAAAGATAAAGGGAAAGTGGAGCCACTATGTCTCCTGGGCATAGAGAGCAAATGGCCTCTTTGCTTCCTACTGCAGGTATAACAAGCTGGGTCCTCAAGTGGGGGATGGACCTTTTGGGAGGAGAAAGGTTTGAAGCTGGAAACCTTTGGCTTCTGGGTCTCAGCTCCCCTCTCTCTGTCTCCCTCCTTTAGCCGAGGGATACCTACTGCCTGAGAGCAGCTTTGGCTCTGGGGAATTAGAGGAGCCAGGTTAGGAGACAGAATGGGGGGACTGGCTGTCAAGTACTTTCTCAGGGTTCAATGACTTCAAAAGGAAGAGTCAAAGGGCATCTCCATGAGTCCTTGTTTATGTGACGTAGTCCTTCCAGCAGAGAGGGCAGGCAGTGATGGCTCAGGATAGAGCTTATGTTGAGGGTTAAAGAGTAGGCATCTTACTTTCTCATCCCTCCAGTTACAGCTGAATTACCTACAGTGTATCAGGGTGCGATCAGGTGTGGAGGTCTGGGCTACGTGAACTCCTGTAGGGGAAGTAGAGTATCCCACAACCATACACAGGTAGTACTTGCAACTCCGGAGTCTTGGGACTGAAGCAAATGCTCTCTTGGACTCTTCCCGAGAAGAATACCAAGAAGCCTCAAGCTTGCCTCCCCATGGACCCCATCCTGACACCCCACACCCACACACCCCAGCCTGCAAAGCTTGTTGTCTCTAGCACTTACTTGACCCACTTGGCATTTGTTGTCTCGTGCAGTCTCAAACTTTGCTATTAACCTGTCAACTATGTTATTCTTGCCCCTCCAAAAGTTTTGTAAGTTCTTTGAAGAAAGAGAAAGGAAATCAATATACATATTGAGCAATTCCAGGTACCATGCTAAGTTCGTTTTGCATGCGTCAGGTGGTTTAATCCACATACCAACTCTGGAATGTATTATTTATTTTTTCTAGTTGTGGAAATGAAGGCTCAGAGAATTTGCGACTTGCCTAAGGTCACATAGGCATGGCCATGATTTGGTACAGAACACCTGGCATGAACTCATGCGTATTGTTAGAGCTCATTAAGAAGTCACTGTCCTTAAAAACCAAACCAAACAAGGCCACTTTTTGGACAGGATGTAGCGGGGAATATTGGGCAACATAACAGGAGACGTGCAGTTTCTCCCTTTGCCTCTGAGTTCAAACCTTTCTCTCTTGCTCCCTGAGATATATGATCTTTTGTGACAACACTGAGACCAGCTGTGTCAACATGACCAAGTTGTTTGCGACAGGGAAACTTTGCTGGGAAATATAATACTACAAACCTGTAAACAACTTCACTATTCTCTTTTATTGGAGACAACTGTCTGTTCACCTGGCCAAGCTCTCACTCTCAGGTAAGAGTTTACGTATTAAGACTTGTTTCAGGATCTTGCTTTGCTGTGCCCATCACTCCTAAACTATTTTATCACAAAATCTCCCCCATCAGTTCCCTGCCTTGAAAGACTCAACCCAAGTGGTGTCTCGCGAGCTGAGATACCAAAGCCCTAGAAATAGCCCACTTCTAACTCTCCCCTTCCAAGACACGGCTAAGACGCAGCCACGGTGATGTTCTCATGGCAGAGACTTAAAGTAGTTTTACTTTGTTTTAAAATCAGGATTTCTAGTGATATTTGGGGGCACTAAACCCTCAAGTTTTACGTTCTTTTCATCGTCAATGAGATGACAGCCTTGGGTTGGCTGGTTAGAATAACAGACTCTGGGGGCTCCGGAAGTAACTATCTGAGAAGCACACAAGATGGGCGGTGATGGGGACCCCATTCGACTTCCTCTTCGTAAGTAGGTAAAGGCTGGGCGTTCCTGTGAGTGACCAGCCTTTGTTAAGAAGCCGGTCTTCTTTGTTAAGAAGTCAAAGGCATAGCTTCTACTTTCTCGGAAGTGAAATATTATCCACCTGAAGTACACCCTTTTAAAACAAGCCTTCTCTTGAAAAGTTCCTAGGTGTATAACTCAGGTATCTTTGTATAAAATTTGCGCACTTTGTGGTTTAAAGGGATTGTGGGGGAAATCTTCGTACATCCAAGTCACTCGGTTCTGCCACATAAACATGTTCACCGTCAAGGATTTATAATGAGGTGGAAGTATGCTTCTTGCGAATGGATGATTCTGGACGGAAAGTTTTGAACAGAAGCTCTTTATGTTACTCTCATTATATTAGATGGTTTTAGTTGCTGGAACAAAAAAAACCTGACATAAGTAGTTTAAACAAAAGACAATTCATTATTCCACATAACCAGAGGTCTGGCTTCATTCTAAGGCTAGAGCATGGTACCTGGGGCTGCTCCAGGCTTTGTGTCCAGACGTGACAAAGGGGAGGTGTCCTCCTTCATCTCATTCTTGGGAGTGACAAATTCCTTCTCAAAAGCGCCTTGGTATATGTCATGTATCACTGGCCAGAATTGTGTCTGTTATTAAGCCAATCATTGGCAGGGGGATGGAATTACCAGAATTGGCTCAGATGAAGTGGGATCTACCCCCGGGAATGGGATCTCCTTCCCCTGAATGACACAGGATAGAGACTTATACAAAATAGGATCTATTAGCAAGGAAGGAGAAACAGACACAGCTTGGGTAACGAATGGAGTGTACTAAATATACGTATTATAAATGCTGTAACTTCTCATTTCTTGTTAGCTTTCTAAGATGATGGCAGAGAAGAGGATTAGTTAAAAGTAGGAGACATAAATTAGGTGCTGAGATATTTTCCAGAGGAAAGGTATCAAAGACACTAAATAATAACTATCTACCAAATCAGGGAGTTCTAGAGTACAGAGAAGATGGTGTCTTCCCTGGTGGCCCCCAAAGACCTATAGGAAGGGCAGGGCTAGAGATAAATCAGATTATAACCAACTAAGTGGATATAATCCTCATGCAGCTGCCCTGAGACTGAGCCACTTCCAGTGTGCTGCTTCTTTCTCAAAATTCTGTAAAAAGCTACTCTCACTCTTCACTTGTTTAAGACCCCAGAAAAGGGTTAGCAAGCCTAGAACCAGAGAAGACGCTGTAGGCTTCTCCAATTCCTGTTTTCTGCTCTTAGAATAAAGAAAGAGGGGAAGGAGAAGAAACAGTAAAAAATATTTCTCAAGATGTCAGGGGCTGCCGCCTTTGTTCTTAGTTTGATTCCCAAATGGCTTGGTACAAAACTGCCCATTGCCCAAGGAAACTATTATGGACCTAATTAAGGGTTTTACAATTCACACCATGTACCTCCATCCCTATGGTACCTAGAGAGTATTCCCAGCAGATGTTCAAGTCCATGGCAAAAGTGTTTATTCCTTTGACCCTTGTGTTCTGTCGCCAGTGCCTAGAATGACTCTACATTCAGGTTGGTCACTAATCTTACTGAAATGTGTGATGTGACATCTATATGTCTGTCTCTGGCTTGTATCAACGTTATTCACATTTTTATGGCATTTTCTGCTTTTTAAAGCATCTTCATGTTTCATAAGAGAGTCACAATATCTCCTGAGGTGAGAGAGCTATCTAGCTTTATATCCACAGATACTGAGTTCAGAGAGGTACATGACTGCCCCCAGGACTTGGAACTGGGCGGCAAGAAGTGAACCTGAGTCTAATCTTCTGACCCCAGTCTTGGCGCCCTAGACTGTATATGGGTCGTTTGCTTATTTAACTTCCACTGTGAGTAGAAGCTGTGCTCCTACTTACAAGATGAGGTAAAGGTAGGTAGGCTGGGAGGACCAGGTGGTAGGAGGAGGCAGAAGAGAAAGAGGATTTGAGGATATAGGATTCCTTTGGGGTCTTTGAACCTTCCAAACATTCCGGACACAGAAAATGTCTCTTACCAATGCCCCAGGTTAGGGTATCGCTTATGTAGCTTCCTCGTTTACCATTCAACACTTTTTAAATAAGTGAAGCCAAGTTAGGAAATTTCAGAAGAAGTTTTGAAGGAAAAAGCAGTCTTCAAAAGTCAGTCAAGGAACTACCAAGAGCCCTTAGGATGGTGGTAATCGCCAAACTTGGAATCTCTCCACAGGTTCTGCAAAAACCACACAGAGAAAGAAGGAGGGCACATGACAGGACCTGTAACCCATGTCTACAACACACCTGAAAGACAGGGAACACGGCACCCCTCAGTAAGTAAGGAACAGACATCTGAAGCCCAGGGGGGCGGTAGCCCAGGGGGGCGGTGCTGGAGCCCTCACCACCGCGGGGAAGTGCCTCTGGGTCCCAGCGGTGGAAGGACTGAGATAAAATCGCGCTTAGAAAGTGAGAGACACACCTGGGTAGGGAAATATTAGACTGCGGCGCCACCTCTCCACTCATGGCTAGGTCTTTCTGACAAGCTGCCCCCATCCGCAGGCTGTCCAGGGCCTCTCCAGCCGCCAGCCATCTCATTAGCTTGCAGACTTCTCTCCTATCACTCAGGAGATTCCCAGTGTCTTAGAAGCTCTTGTATCAGGAACTGGAGACTAAGAGGAAATATTATAACAAAAGATGCTCCTATCACCCCTGTCAATCAGGAAATTGAAAGGGTTTTGGCAGCTCTGTGCCAGAAGAGGCCACCGCAAAATGCGCCCCTTTGGTGTGATGGCTGAAGGTGATCCAGACCCAGTAGACTCAGGAAGAACTTTGACCTCTCCCTTAACTGATTAAAATATTTTAGATAGAGGACTTGGCCCAGAATAAGAACTATTATCAGAGACGATTTTTTTAATCTGGAGAACTTTCCTGCATGGCAGGGTAAACATCTAATTACCAAACATCTGCTCTTAGCTTCCTGTGAATTGGCCTGAATTGCCCTGAATGATCCCTTTGATCTTAGCCCCCATCTCATTCCTTTTTGACATGTAAACCTCAATTGCCTGACTGCCTTTGGGTCTCGTATTTTTATGAGACTCCTGTATGTACAAAATTAAATTTGTTTTTCTCCTGTTAATCTGTCTTGGGTCAATTTGACTATTATATCAGCAAAAAAGCCTAGAAAAGAAGGAAAACATTTTCTACCCCTACAAAGACCAAATGTATATTTCTTATTCTATCATAGTATGACAAAGGCACTATGCAAATAAATTTTAAAACCTAGATGAAATGGAGAATTCCCTGGGAAAATGCAATTTACCAAAACTGATTTGAATACAGAAACTCTTAAACAGACTAATTTCCATCAAAGAAATATAGAAGGTCATCCAAGAACCACACCATTAAAAAGAACTCACCAATCCCAGATGATTTCAAAGGTGATTTCTATCAAAACTTGAAAGACCAATATTATACCAATTTTTTCAGAGCTTAAAAAGAATGACTTTCAAATTATTTTTATGAAACAATACAATATCGCTATACAGTAAATGTGCTAAAAGAGATCATAAAAAGAGGGAACTGCGGACTATTCTCGCTTATGAATATCTAGGCAAAATCCCAAATAGTAGCAGAAAGAATTTAATATCATGATAAGAAAATAACACATCTCACCAAGTGAGATTTATTTTAAGAATGCAAAAATGGTTTAATATTAGAAAATTGATTAATTCACCATATTAAATAATATAGGAAAATCTTGTATGTCTACGGATGGATATAGGCCTTCAACACAAACCCAGAACTATTCCTTATAATAAAATAGTTCACTGGTGGGAAGCAGCCGCATAGCACAGGGAGATCAGCTCGGTGCTTTGCGATGACCTAGAGGGGTGGGATAGGGAGGGTGGGAGGGAGGCTCAAGAGGGAGGGGATGTGGGGACATGTGCATGCATATGGCTGATGTGCTTTGTTGTACGGCAGAAACTAACACAGTATTGGGAAGCAATTATACTCCAGTAAAGATCTATTAAAATAAATAAATAAATAAAATAAAACGTAAAAAAAAAAAGACCACACAGTAAAATAGTAATGGATGGACACTTCTTTAACATGATGTGTGTGTGTGTGTGTGTGTGTGTGTGTGTGTGTGTACCATTACATTACCAGGTGTATCATTACACCTTGGGCCTAAAGCCACATCACTGGTAGAACACTAGAGGCTTTTCCATCACGTCAGGAACAAGGCAAGATGTCCTACATGTCCATTGCCATGCGATGCTGTATTGAAAGGATTAGCCTGACAAGCTGGACAACACAAAATTAAAAAAAAATTTTTTTAATGTAGAAAAATGCCATAACACGTGACAAATTGGGAGAATACATTTACAATATATTTCCTAGATGCTGGAGTAATCACTCTAGAACACTTAGAAATTGAGAGGGATACAAGATCTGAAACCTGATAGAAAAAAATGAGCAGGTAATGGACAGGCAGTTCATAGAAAAATAGATGTAAATGAATCTTATAAAGATGTTCAACTTTGGACTTCCCTGGTGGCGCAGTGGTTAAGAATCTGCCTGCCAATGCAGGGGACATGGGTTTGAGCCCTGGTCCGGGAAGATCCCACATGCCTTGGAGCAACTAAGCCCGTGCGCCACAGCTACTGAGCCCGCCAGCCACAGCTACTGAAGCCCACGCTCCTAGAGCCCGTGCTCCACAACAAGAGAAGCCACCGCAATGAGAAGCCTGCTCACCGCAACGAAGAGTAGCTCCCGCTCGCCACAACTAGAGAAAGCCCGCGCGCAGCAACGAACACCCAACACAGCCAAAAATAAATAAACAAATTTATTTTAAAAAAAAAGATGTTCAACTTTACTGTAAAAAGAAGAATGCAAATTTAAGCCACATTGAGATATCTTTTCTCACCTATGAATCTGGCAAGAGTTCAAAGGCTTAACAGCACACTGCTGGCCCCGGTGTGGGGAATGGGCACTCCCATCCGGTGATGGCACGTGTGCAAAATGGGGCGGCCCCTGTGGGTGGGAAATAGCAAACCAAGCATCATATGCATTTAACCTTTGACCAGCAATCCCATTTCTAGAAATTTCCCCTGAAAACATATCCTCACAAATTTAAAACACTATATGCAGAAAGTTATTTATTACAGGTGCTTGTCACAGCAAAATACTGGAAACAAGCTAAAAGTCTATCCCTAGCCGACTGGTTGCATAAACTGTGGTATGTTCACATAACAGAGCCCGGTTAGCAGCAGAGGCAACCAAGGAAGATTTCTAGGATGACTGACATTGAGTCATTTTCGGAATATACGAACAGGGAGGGGAAAAGCAAAATGCAAAACGGTTGCCTTTATTCTGTTAACTTCCGGGTGAGAAGCGTGGGGAGATGAAAATATGGATGTGTGTATGGATTTGTTTATTTTTGCAAAGAAGAAATACGGGAAGGATAAACTTGATCCTAAGAAAGAGTAAACTTAAGTGAAAGACATGCTGCTTTCATTGTCCTATCCTTTAAATTTTTTTGGTAGATTTGCGATGAAAAATTAAAAGAACGAAACAACCACCTCCCGTCCCGACATATAGGAGTATATGTCGGGGATTAGAAGTGTCCGAGGTTTTGTATTGCTGGTTAGTGAGGAAGCAGGGCTGGGTGGGTTATTTGCCTCATAATAAATCACCTGACCGCATCACTCTGGTCGCATCCACTTGGGACACGTCTCCGGGTCACATCACTCTGTTTCTGGCCCCCCTTTTCTCCTCCCATCAGACATTATTGAGCACCCACCCCTTGTCCGGTTGTGCGCCAGGGCCTGTGCTTCTCGTGGATGAAAGAGACACGGTGCCTGCCTTCCGTGGGCCGAGTCCAGGAGGGACCCGGACAAGCAGCTGGACAAGTGCGACATTTCTGGACCTGCTGTGGCAGGTGCTCGGAGAGCAGAGCAGGCCCGGGGCTCCCTTCACCACCACCCCAACCCCGTATGGTCTCCGGACGCCCCCTTCCCCCCATTCGTGTTGTACTCTCGCAAGTGTTGTCTACCCCAGACGTGGGCCCCCCATCCGGGTGGGAGGGGAAGGATGTGCAGAGGGTCTGGCGCTGACCTCGCGGGGGCCTTCATTCCCCCTGGAGGTCGCGGGTTTAGACTAGCTCTCCCCTGGACTCGGGGGGCCCTGTCCTGCGAGCCACCGCACTGATCCCTCAGCTCGGACGGGCTAGGAACCAAGGTGCCCCGCCCCCCGCCCACCGCCCCGCCCGCGGCTGATGCGAGAGGGGTTCCCTCCGAGGGGCTGGCGGCGGCAGAGGGAGGGGCGCCTCCCTCCACTCTACACGGACCCACGTGCCCCCGACAGGGGTATCTCTGGGGATGTCCTTTGTCTATCAGCCACCAAGACAAAGGACACGGCACCAGAGTGAGAAATCTCAGCCATCCTGCCGCCTCCCCTTTAAAAAAAGAGAGAAGGAACTAGGTGAGCCGCAGCTTCCCTCCCCTGTTTGACGGTCTGTGTGTGGCTCTTTCCTCGGGGGATGGAGCGGAGGGTGGGGTGATCCTGTCTAGCACAGAAGGAATCGGGGCCGGGGGCCTGATTTCTAAGCCTAAACCACTTGTTATCCTCATGTCCCCTTGGTGGCCTAAGCTGATTGAAAGTGGCGCGGCACTTAGCGACATTTTGACCTTTGGGCTTTGCGGCGACAGTGAAGTGGACCCGGGCTTCTTCGGAGCGGCGACTGCAGTTCCAGCCTATGCCACACAGTGGCAGGTTTCGCCTAGAAAAAGCGCTCTTCACTCGCCATCGCACACACCCCCCCCTTCCCCCGCCTTGCCGCTCAGAGGCGTGGCTTCACCGAGTTCTGTTCCGGGACAAAAGTGATTTATACTGATTGCTTCTGCTAATGCATCAGAGAGAACGAATGCTCGGGGTACATTCTTGGTGACGTTTGTTGCCTTTTATACTTAGAAACATAAACTAAAGCAAATAAGTCTTTAACCCTTTCAATGGATCCTTGTTATAATGGATGAGGCAAAATCGTTAGCGTTCTGGGGAGGAGGGGGAAGACATGAAGGAAACTGGATAGAGGGACTTGTCCGGTTGTGCGCAGGCCCTGTGCTTTTCGTGGATGAAAGAGACACGGTGCCTGCCTTCCGTGGGCCCAGAGTCCAGGAGGGACCCGACAAGCAACAGGACTAGTGCGACTCTTCTGAACCTGCTGTAGCAGGTGCTCGGAGAGAGCAGAGCCTTCTTTTCTAACTGCTGGTAAATGTTCTTAGAAATGACTTCCCAACAAAAATACAGAGGTTTCATATTTGGGAAGAAATAAAGAACTGAAGAGATGCTGGAATCCTTCCTTGTGATCCTTTACTTTCAGCCTAAAAGATAATAGAAAATGCAGGGAAGCAGGAAGCAAATCAGGAAACTCTCAATATGGTTAAAACGATGGCTCGGTGGGCACGCGCTCTATGCCAGACACTTTTCTTAAACTACGTTTTCCTTTTTGAGGTCTAAGTTGATGTGTTTTGTTTTTCATGGCACTGGCTTGAAATTTCATGCAAAGGTGATGAGTGTTCAGGTAACAAGCTGCCTGTTCCCTCGCCCCCTCCCATCTTCTTGGTCCCCAGCACCTGGTCACCTGACCACAGCTCTGTTTGCTGGCCTGGCAGGAGTGGCTGTGCTCCTGGGGTTCTGAGCTACGTGACTCGGAAACTACAGAGACCTTCTCAGACCAGAGTCACATATGCCCTAAATGATTCACAGTCAATTATCCCAATAGGGGAGGGGGCAGCTGGGAGGGGAACCTTGCCTGGAAGCCCATGTCGGGAGCAGGTACACCAGAGGCTCTGCATAGACAGGCGTGGCAGCAGCGCTGGGCACTGGACGCCTGGCTGGACAGGGGCCGGACAGCCGACTCACAGATCCTGAGTCTGGGCGAATATTGCTTCTCATAGACTTGCTCTAGCAGCGATTTCTATGGAGTAATACTAGCAGGACGCCTCCTTTTCAGGATATTCTGCCTGAGGATTCAAAAGTACTTCCTTGGATTCCAGATCTGTTACTTTTAAAGGCTCAACCTAGGAGAAGGAGTGAGCGGGATTTCAGGGGAGAGGCAGGGCTGAGGTTTCAGCCTCCATCTTGTCTGGCCCCTGAAACTCCTGGCAGTAGGGACTGAAATCTGTCCTCTGCAGGTCCAGTGGGTCCAGGGGCCTCCGCAGTCTCCTTTGCTAGTTCTTGCCTGGGGTGTAGTTTGCAGACCCCTTTTCTTCTGCAGTACACTCACTCCCCTATCAATCTTAGGAGTATGGTGGCTTTAATCCCCATCTATACGTGATGACTCCCAGCTTCCATCTCCAGGCTCCACGCCCCTGCACAAACTCCACGCTCACGCGTCCGACTCCCTTTCTGACACTTCCATTCGGGAGCCAACAGACACCACAAACCCCACATGTAAAAGCTGAACTCCTGGCTTCCTGCTTCAGACTTGTTTCACTGGCGGCCTTTCCCATCTCTTTACAGCAACTCAGTCCTTACAGTTGCTCAGGCCAAAAATCTTGCTGTTATCTTTGATTCCCCAATTTCTTTAATCTATCCAATCTATGAGGGGCCCTTACTGGCTCTACCTTCAGAATATATCCAGAATCTAACCAATTTCTCAGCATCATTACTGACACCAGTCTGGCCCAGGCCACATCATTATCCATCCTTGCCCCTTCACGTTTTTCTTTAATAAATTTATTTTTAATTTATTTTTATTTTTGTCTGCATTGGGTCTTCATTGCTGCGCACAGGCTTTCTCTAATTGCGACGAGTGGGGACTACTCTTGTGGTGCGCGGGCTTCTCATTGCAGTGGCTTCTCTTGTTGCGGAGCACGGGCTCCGTAGTTGTGGCTCGCGAGCTCTAGAGCGCAGGCTCAGTAGTTGTGGCGCACGGGCTTAGTTGCTCCGCGGCATGTGGGTTCTTCCCCAGCCAGGGCTCGAACCCGTGTCCCCTGCATCGGCAGGCAGATTCTTAACCACTATGCCACCAGGGAAGCCTACAGGTTTTTTATGTTGTGTCACTTCATGGATCAAAACCTTCCGAGGGCTCCCCCTTGCCCTAGGGTAAAGTCCAAACCATAGCTTCCAGGCCCAAGCCGGGGCCGCTCACCAGCTCTTTTCAAGAAGGGGCCAGTGTCCATGAAGTGGGGCAGAGTGAGCTCCCGGTGGGTCTAAACATGCAAGGGATACAAAAGAGGGGGAGAGGAAGGTCACAACAACCAAAACTGAGGTACAGTCTGAAACCTGGAATCAAGTGAGCACCTACGGTATCACGATTTCACAGAAATGTACTTAGAGGATGCAGGGCCCAGCCACTGACTATTAACACAGTGAGCAGTTCCAGACCCCCATCCGGGAATGCTAAACACTGTGAGTGCATGAACCAGGCCTGACAGCATCATGGTGTGGGAAGCATTACTACCCCATTTTATGGATGAAGAGACGCGGCCCTAGAGATAGATGAAGCAGAGTTGTGTAGAGCCACACAGATGGGTTCAAGCCCAGGTGAGGTGCCTCTGGAGCCCACAGAACAGACAACAGAGCGGCTGCAGGGTAAGCATCCATTGCACAAAGGAATCTTTCTGATCACAGGTGTGGGAGGAGGGTGTCAGGCTACTAGGTAAGAGTTCAGATCTGGGGACCTGTAAGAGCTACCAGACTGAGGACTGTCTCATCCTACTGTAGAACCCCTTTCTACAGACATCCATTCATCCCATAAATGATTATTCATCCGCCCTCTAGTGCCAGGCACTGTTCTAGAAACTGGCCGTCCGGCGGTGAGCACGTCTGCCAGGGTCTGTGTGTTCGTGGAGAAAAGTCTGAAAGCCTGTCCTGTGCTGATGCCAGCAACCCCCTCACAGAACAGACCCCAGCAGTGACCCATGTCATCACAGACTCAGTCCCTAATGACACAGCGTGACCTCATTTTGCTCCCTACATGCACGTGTCCTTGAATCTTCCTGCGCTCTGGATCACCCTCCGGACTCCGTTTCCTGTTTACAGGCTCCTGTCACCCACCAGACCGGAGGCTCTGCACCAACTCCCTATATCCGGATCAACTGCTGAGGGCAGACATGCAGGCTGGACCACCCAGCCTGGACTTTCACCCAGTGAGGGGTGGGTGCCACCTGTAGGACAGCGTCACAAACCAGGGAGACTAAGGAAGATAGAGGCTGTGGGCTCCCCAGTAGCCAAGAGATGTCATGTGGCCACCCACCTCCTGGTAGGGACTGAGTATTAATATACAGACCAGCTTGTGTCCATCCATCCATCCATCCATCCACCCACCCATTATTCATTCAACAACAAGTATTTGTGGGTGGCTACTATGAGCCAGGCACTGTTTGAGGCACTTGAAATACATCATTGAATAAAATAGATGTATAACTGAATCACTGTGCTGTACAGCAGAAATTGACACAAAATTGTAAAGCAACTAGACTTCAACAAAAAATAAATAAATTAAAAAAAAAGGATGTGGGGCTTCCCTGGTGGTGCAGTGGTTGAGAGTCCGCCTGCCGATGCAGGGGACGTGGGCTCGTGCCCCGGTCTGGGAAGATCCCACATGCCGCGGAGCATCTGGGCCCGTGAGCCATGGCCGCTGAGCCTGTGCGTCCGGAGCCTGTGCTCCGCGACGGGAGAGGCCACAACAGTGAGAGGCCCGCGTACCGCTAAACAAACAAACAACAAAAAAAACGAATATGCTTAGGCCAGAGCCCTGAAGTGCCCATGGGTTTGGCACTGGCTTATTGCTGCCACCAGAGGCTGGTGATGGAGGGAGGAAGAGGGGCAGGGAATGGAAAAGCCCAGTTTTGGACCATGATCTGTCATTTCCTGATCTTGTGACCTTGGACACCTGACCTTCCGTTTTCAGTCTTCAAGGTTTTCCATCTTGTTTTACCGGCAGAGTCATTATTTTAAAAACACATTTCTTTCTCTAATGATTAGTGATGTTGAGCATCCTTTCATGTGTTTGTTGGCAATCTGTGTATCTTCTTTGGAGAAATGTCTGTTTAGGTCTTCTGCCCATTTTTGGATTGGGTTGTTTGTTTTTTTGATATTGAGCTGCTTGTACATTTTAGAGATTAATCTTTTGTCAGTTGCTTCATTTGCAAATATTTTCTCCCATTCTGAGGGTTGTCTTTTCGGCTTGATTATGTTTTCCATTGCTGTGCAAAAGCCTTTAAGTTTCATTAGGTCCCATTTGTTTATTTTTGTTTTTATTTCCATTTCTCTAGGAGGTGGGTCAAAAAGGAGAACAGTATGGAGGTTCCTTTAAAAACTAAAAATAGAACTACCATACGACCTAGCAATCCCACTACTGGGCATATACCCTGAGAAAACCATAATTCAAAAAGAGTCATGTACCACAATGTTCACTGCAGCTCTATTTACAATAGCAAGGACGTGGAACCAACCTAAGTGCTCATCGACAGACGAATGGATAAAGAAGATGTGGCACATATATACAATGGAATATTACTCAGCCATAAAAAGAAATGAAACTGAGTTATTTGTAGTGAGGTGGATGGACCCAGAGTCTGTCATACAGAGTCAAGTTAAGTCAGAAGGAGAAAAACAAATACCGTATGCTAACACATATATATGGAATCTAAAAAAAAAAATGGTTCTGAAGAACCTAGGGGCAGGACAGGAATAAAGACTCAGACGTAGAGAATGGACTTGAGGACATGGGGAGGGGGAAGGGTAAGCTGTGACAAAGTGAGAGAGTGGCATTGACGTATATACACTACCAAGTGTAAAATAGATAGCTAGTGGGAAGTAGCCGCATAGCACAGGGAGATCAGCTCGGTGCTTTGTGACCACCTAGAGGGGTGGGATAGGGAGGGTGGGAGGGAGATGCAAGAGGGAGGGGATATGGGGATATATGTGTATGTATAGCTGATTTACTTTGTTATACAGCAGAAACTAACACACCACTGTAAAGCAATTATACTCCAATAAAGATGTTAAAAAAAAAAGACATTTCTTGTGGAAGCCAAACTTATGATTATTACAGGTCAACTCAAAAGGAGGTCTGATCTGATTGAGAAGGGGAGGGTTCGGGGGGCCCAGAGCCCTGCCAAGCAGAATGTCCCCCCAGACTGTGTGTGTGTAGGTGGCTCCTGGGGTGTCTCCATCCCACCGCGCGGCTCTGCGGGATACCCGTGAAGCCCCAGCCTGGGATCCTGAAGGCCCTCAGCCTCTGACAGGGGGTGATTTTGTGACTTAGAACCGCTGCTGGGATTCTTGGTGTAGCAGCTGGGGATGAGTGAGCTGGCAGTGGGTGTGGAGGGGGCTAAGGGGGCAGAGGTCTGGAGCAGTAGAAGAGAACCAGGGGACGGACCACGGATTCTCAGGGAACAGCAATTCCCTTGATGGCAGCCTGCCTGCTTGGGACGGGGCAGCCTCCTGGGACTTCCTTCTCTGGGGGTCTCTCAGTCCTGCTGTTCTTCAGGAGACGTCCCCCGTCAGGGCCCCCGCCCTCTTACAGCAGATGCACCAGGCATTTGCCTGCTGGTTTCTAAACCTTTTACTTCTTATTGTGTAATATCCCAGTTGGAGATGGGAAGATGGATAGAACACAGCCCTGCCCTGGAGGCACTAAGGGTCTGGGGGGAGGATGCTGGATGGGAGGGGGTTATTTGCATGTGGGATGGAGACCTGCACAGAGGCAGCTCTAGGGCAGAGGGGGGCGCCACTGCTACGATCTGGGGGAGGCCGGGAAGTGAAGCTGGAGCTGCTCAAGGAGTGATGGGGGAGCCGGGAGCGACCCTGGACCGAAGTAGCAGTGTGTGTTCTTCACAGCCGTACTCTTTCTCCACTTTTCCATCTTTTGCTAATTGGCTAGCTGCCATTTATGAGTCATAAGTAATTGCCTGACCTGGGAGCAGGGATTTCTGCACGCCCACTGCTGAGGGCTGCAGACAGCGGGCTGTGGGCAGCAGGCTCCCTCCAGCAGCTGAGGGCTGCACCGGCCCAGAGTGGGTGCTCAGTAGCAGCTCAGCTAGTGGGTGGATCAGAGTGACCTCCTGGACAATTAGATTCCTGTGTCGATCAAAAAAGATGAGGGGCTGACACGCCCTGTCTGGGGTGTGGGAGTACTCAGGAGCGTGGCCGAGTATGTGGGTGAAGCTGGGAGAGAGCAGGGCCGTCCTCTCCCTTCCCAAGGGTGGAGGAGATGGACCCGGGGCTGCTGCTTCCGTGGGACTTGCCCCGAGCAGCCTGGCTCCCGAAAGAAGCTCTGCTTGGAGGTCAAGTGGGAGGCTTGGAGTGTCAACTCTTCGGGCAGAAATAGGGGAACAACCTGAGCCCACACTCACAGCCGGCAATGTCGAGCCTTTTCTGTAAAGTCCCACATAGTGAGCAGTCCTGACTTTGTGGGCAACAGTTCCTGTTGCAACCACTCAGCTCTGCTGTTTTAATGCAAAAGCAGCCCTAGACCACGTGTAAGTGCTTGGGTGTAGTTGTGCTCCAGTGAAACACACAGCAGGCAATAGACTGGATTTGGCCCGCGGGCTGTAGTTTGCGGTCCCTTCTCTAAGCTTATGACTCTGACTTGATGCCTTGATTTTGGTCTCTTGTGTCCTTGACCTTCTTTTCTTTGTGCTGCATCTCTTTGCTGATCGTGACATCTGCATTTCTGACATGAGCTTGGTCACCCAGCCCCACCCACTGGCTGTGTCTCCTAGTCGGGCTGGACTCCAGCTCCGACTGCCCCACCGAAACTACACACATGGAGACAGTGATGCCAGAGGACGAGGCGGAATTGCTCAAGAGGGAAAAATGCGAGTGCCCGTCTCCACTACGGATGGTGAGGAAAATAATTCAGCCAGGCTGGTTCTCCAAGCTCAGCTGAGCCTCCAATTCAGAGTCTCTCTGGCACAAAACCAACCTCAGAGAGTTGGGGGTTGAGGGAGATACTTGGGGACTCTGGTCCAGGCTGGCTTATATGGCTTTGAGAGTCTGGGGTGAAATATCTTTTGGCTTTTTTGGGGTGTCACCTGAAACCAGTGGAGGCCCTCAGAGGACATGCATGTCCTTCTGTCATCCTAGGGTCACCCTGTCTCCCCACCTCCAGCTCGACCTCTGGGGTGTCACCCTTTCTTCACGGGCATGAAGCCTATAGGAATTGGATGGTGCCCTGGAGGTCACTGGATCTAATTTCACTATGTTTTACTGACGAAAATTCAGAGAGGTGAATAACTCACCCAGCGTCACACAGCCGTGAGCCCGAGTCTCCTGGCTCTGGCACCTGTCTTTGCCTCGCACCTACTCCCCGCTTGTGCTCCCTTCTCGGTGCCTTTCTGCTGAATTTCCTGAGTCACTCACATTTTCTTTTCTTTTTTTTCTAATTTGGTAACATTTTATTTTATTGGAGTAGAGTTGCTTTACCATGTTGTGTTAGTTTCTGCTGTACAGCAAAGTGAATCAGCTATATGTATCCATATATTCTCCTCTTATTTGGATTTCCCTCTCGTTTAGGTCACCACAGAGCACTGAGTCCAGTTCCCTGTGCTGTGCAGTAGGTTCTCATTAGTTATCTATTTTATACATGGTATCAGTAGTGTGTATATGTCAATCCCAATCTCCCCATTCCTTCCGTGCCCCCTTCCCCCCTTGGTATCCATATGTTTTTTTCTCTACGTCTGTGTCTCTATTTCCGCTTTGCAAATAAGTTCATTGGTACCATTTTTCTAGATTCCACATATAGGCATTAATATATGATATTTGTTTTTCTTTCTGACTTACTTCACTCTGTATGACAGTCTCTAGGTCCATCCATGTCTACAAATGACCCAATTTCATTCCTTTTTATGGCTGAGTAACATCTTCTTTATCCATTCGTCTGTCGATGGGCATTTAGGTTGCTTCCGTGACCTGGCTATTGTAAATACTGCTGCAGTGAACATTGGGGTGCATGTGTCTTTTTGAATTACGGTTTTCTCTGGGTGTATGTCCAGGAGTGGGATTGCTGGGTCGTATGGTAGTTCAGAAAATGCCAACACCATGAAAAAGACACACAGGAAGCCTCTTCACCGCAACCGCTGACTGTGGTTCCAACTTCCTCCGGCTCTAACCCATCCCCCATCCCAGTCAGGAAGCCACCTTGGGCGGCAGGTAAAGCATCCTCCGCAGGTAGCTGGTGGTGCTTCTTGAGTGAGGAATAGTATTTATTATTAGGTATTAATAGTATTTATTATTAGGAATAGTAATTATTCACCTGCCTCATGCAGAACAAACCGCCTTCCTCTCACCCCTCGACCCGCTGTGAGTCGTTAGAAGGCAGAACCTCTTCGTCTGTATTCTCTCCATAAAATGTGCACTCCGGTGGTGTGAGGTGATGGGTATTCTTCCTTTGCTTTTAAAAAGGCAAACACGAAGCAAAAACAAGGGGGCCGAGGAGATCTAATCAAGCCTCCATAAAGCGGGGGCTGGAATCTCTGAGATCGGCTGGAGTGAGATCGCTGTTCCCCTTCCACCCCGTCACTGACACAAATGAGTTCCTAATTCCTCCTTTTGTGCAGAACAGGTTATCGTGCTCCTATTCATTACGTGACCTCGGGGCCCTGCAGCAGAGCGTAATGGGAGTTGAAATGAGCAGCCTCGGGCTTTGGTACTGGGGCCAGAATAGGGAGTCCTGGGAAAAGGAATCAGTTTCCCTAGATTTCGAGGCTGAGGGACTCAGACGCCTCTGAGTGACCTTCGAGGTACTTGAAGGGCAGTCCCATCAACTGCCGCTCACTGCCCACGGGATGAAGTTCAAGCCCCTTTTTGTGGGCTGAAGGTGCTTTGGGCTGGTTCCTCTGTAGCTTCCCTCTCCCAGCTACCTGGTCTCTTCTCTTGCCCCATCTCCCCGACCACACACACTGTGGCCACAGGACGTCACTCTCTGGGCAGCCCTGGTGTTTCGTGCTTCTGGAATGCCCGTCTCGTTCCTCCTGCTGCCATTGTTCAAGGCTCACCTCCAGGTCCTGCTCTCCAGGAGGACATTTCTAACCCCTAGACACGCCCATAAGACTCCTCCCTCCTGACTCTTGAAAACACCCCTGACCACGCCCACTGCACCTCTTCTGGTCCTGCCTGGACCACAGACACCGTGATGGGATGGGTTCTTCTTCAGATGCACAGGACTTCACTGGGTGTGGGACACATGGGCATTCCATGCTCGTCGGGGCGGGAAGGAAGGACTTAGGATGAGGGGAAGGTGGAGAAGGGCAAGGTGGCCGTAGAGGAGGGAAGGGCCATTCAACACTCCTCTGGATCTGGGAGTTTGGGGGAGAAGTGGGATGACACTCTGCTCCCTGGCTCCATCCTTGGTTCACTCAACTGCACTGAACATAGGCTCTTAGCAAGTTTCTTCAGCGTTTCTGTCCTCCCTCTACCTCTAAGCTTCTTCACCGCTTCTCACCATCACCCCCATTTGTCAGACTCACAAATTCAGGGTGCACAGGTGCTTCTTCAGGACCACTTGGAGGCAGAAGAGTTTTAAAACGGATGTGATCCCTCATAAGAACATCCCCTCAGCCTCCAGTCCTGGAGACTCAGGGTATGCACTGCAGTTCTAGGTGCCTATTTATTTCAGGTGCAAACCTCTCTAATTATCAGTAAGGTCTCACCTCAGATGCAGACGGCTCTTTTATGATTACTATTAATTTTGCTGTGCCTATTAGATGTGCATCAGGTTCTGCAGAAGCAGACCAAGGAAATCTTCTAGGAGAAAGTGGGAAGGGTGTGGGAGAGCAGACAGGGGAGGGAACAGGCCAAGGGAGGGGGCCGCCCTGGAGCGGCAGTCACTCCTCTGTTTATCCGCTCAGCCCAGTTGCTGGGATTTCACACCCAAAGCCGCTATTGCCTAGGGGGGAGGGGAGTGTAAACTCCCCGTCGCCTCAGTTCTCTGGGCCCATCTGACTCTGGGAGCCCAGGGAAGCAGTCCAGGTGCAGGCCTTAGACACGAAGCCTGCAGAGGTGGGGAGGTGTGTGCACACACAGAAGGGGGTTCAGTGGGTCCCGGCTGGACTACAAGCCCCGTCTCCTGCGGCATGTGCCCCGAACCTAACATCACTAAAAGCCCCAGACCTTGCACACCACAGCCTTGCCTGGCTATCTTCTGCAGGGAAAACGAGGCCAAGGGATTCCTTCAAGATCCCATAGATCATGAGGGGCAGAGCGGGGACTTGAATGCAGACCTTCTGACCTTAGCCCGGCCCCCTTGCCTGGTGTCCAGGTGTCCTCATCAGTATGGTACAAGCAAAAGATGTCCAGCGGTAACCCACCTGGATAAAGCTCAGTACTTTGGTTCGTAATTATTTTCAAAGTAATTAATAATAATGCAAAGAGATTTCTTCTCTTTAAAAAACATTTACAGATTTCCATTAAACTGCAAGGTCCCCTAGTGTCTGTGAGGCCAGCTATTTTACAAGAAACTGAATACACGCTGTATTTCCAGTTTCTTGCCCCTCTGCCCTGCCGTCCTCCTCTGCGTCCTGTCCCACTGTTCCCTGAAACGTGGACAAGCAACTTGCCTGCTTTCCCGCAGGTGACAAGTGGATGAAATGGGAAGAAAACCCAGACCCCGTATTAAATCAAGTTGACGGTCAGTCCTGTCCGTAAGACCAAAGCTTTTATTTTTCCGTTTGCAGATTGTAAGGGAAACAATGAAACTGCTACATGGGGCCCATGTGTTTGTTATCATCAAAAGCAGATTGCTCAGCTGATTGTCAAGAAATGGGGATCATCTCTGCAAGTTTATCTTACGTGACCTCTGCATAAATGCTAAGGTCCAGCCTGTGAGGGCTGCCGTGCCTTGAACCCTGGCAAACCTGAGACACGCCTCTCCATTGTACTAAACTCTTCAGCAATGTTTCTCAAGCAAATTACCCAGCTGCTGCTGTCTTCCCTACAGGACACGTTAGCCATCCTCACCATGGCCATTCAGGGGACAGAGAATGCGTGAGTTTCACACAACCTGCTGTCCTGGGTTCTCCACCCAAACTGCATCTTTTCTATGTTGGTCAAACACCCAAACTGAACAGGCAGAAGGTGGCTGGAGCATCATTACCAGCAAATGTTGACAGAGTCACATCCCTGCTAATAGCATTTTATTTTATTTTATTTTATTTATTTATTTTTTGCGGTAC
Source organism: Phocoena sinus (assembly GCF_008692025.1). Lineage (NCBI taxonomy): Eukaryota > Metazoa > Chordata > Mammalia > Artiodactyla > Phocoenidae > Phocoena > Phocoena sinus. The sequence goes on along the minus strand of NC_045783.1, from coordinate 32,362,773 downwards.
ACGGGCCCTTCACTGTTGTGGCCTCTCCCATTGCAGAATACAGGCTCCGGATGCGCAGGCTCAGCGGCCATGGCTCATGAGCCCAGCCGCTCCGTGGCATGTGGGATCTTCCCAGACCAGGGCACAAACCCGTGTCCCCTGCATCGGCAGGCAGACTCTCAACCACTGCGCCACCAGGGAAGCCCCCTAATAGCATTTTAAAAATGAGGGGTTTTGCCACTCAAATTCTCTGAACACTATTAACAAGTCACATGGAAAAGCAATACAGACGTTTGACAAAGAACAATTAGAGTTTACAGTGCATTTGAGTGAGGATTCCAGCAGGCTGGCAGAGGTGAGAAAGTGCAGGTCCAATCCGGGATCCTTGTCATCCATGCAAAACAAACCCAAGTTGTCTGGGGTGGGGACAGAGTCTAATTGGAAACTGACAAATGAAACTAACAACTGTCAGGACTAAGTGAGCACACAGCTTCCTAGGCAGATCTGACCATCCTTGGGAGATTTCTTATTCCCTGTCCAAGACAGAAAGGGTAACTGAGCAGGACCCTATGGGAGTCTGCCTGCTTCTTGTTTGCAGAAAAACTTTAGCCTCCTTGGCCTTCCCCTAGTTCCTAAGAACAAATTTAATCAGAGAAATGAGAAAATGCGGAAACAAAGGAAAACAGTCAAGCAAGACAAAAGAATAATAATTTCGTCATTAAACACAGTCAAAGACCTTTTGTTCCTCCTCAAGGGCTGTAGATAATATTCTGAGCCACGTCCTTTGAGCTGTTTTGCAGATACTGAAACTCCCACCAGGTGGGAGAAGTTGGCTGCATGCTGCCCACCAGCACGTAGACGGCTGACTGGTTGGACCCAGAAGGTTGAAGATGTTGACTCCTGATTAGCTCACCACCAACCTATCAGAAGAATGCCCACAATCTGATCACGCACTCCCGCTACCCTCTCCATAGCCCTATCTTTAGAAACCTTCCCCTGAAAGCCATCAGGGAGTTGGAGCCTTTTAAGCACTAGCTGCCTGGACTCCTTGCTTGGTGCCTGCAATAAACACTGCACTTTCCTTCATCACGACCCAACGTCAGTAGGTTGGTTTTACTGCACGCACGTGAGCAGACCCAAGTTTGGTTTGCTAAGAGAAGTGCTTTCCTGGTTTGGGTGCTTGACAATGATCTCACCTGGGCTTATGTCCATTGAGACTGTGGATTTCTTTTAAAGAGATGCTCCTAAGGGATTGCCTGCTTTTGAGACTTGGATTCCTTTTAAGTGAAAGTGAATATGTGTTACAGTGATGCTTGCTTTAATTCACCCACAGCTTTTAGAGTCCTGGACATGCGGCCTGAAACCCAGGAAATCCATCTGGAATTGGGCAACCACACCATTGCTGAAGCACAGGCGGGGCCTAGTGAGATCGCTTATAGCCAGGAGAGAGCCTCCCAGGAGGAAAGTTATTACTCCAAGCTTCTTCTTACTTTGAGTTACTTTAGAGCTGCAGAATTCTTAGCAATGTAAAACGTGCACGGTGCCTCTCAGTTGCAGAGTATGAAGTGGGGAGAAGGTGGTTCAGGGCCGATCAGGAGTCTCTTGTTATAGCTTAATTTGGGGGGGATTTTCCGTGCTTTAATATAGCTGTGTCTGCTGTTGGTGGGAAAGTAAATTGGTGCAGCCACTATGGAGAACAGTATGGAAGTTCCTTAAAAAACAAAAAATAGAGCTACCACATGACCCAGCAATCCCACTACTGGGCATACACCCAGAGAAAAACCATTCTTCAAAAAAATACATGCACCCCAGTGTTTATTGCAGCACTATTCACAATAGCCAAGACATGGAAGCAACCCAAATGTCCACTGACAGAGGAATGGCTAAAGAAGATATGGTAGATATGTGTAATGGAATATTACTCAGCCATAAAAAAGAATGAAATAATGCCATTTGCAGCAACATGGATGCAGCTAGAGATTATCATACTAAGTGAAGTAAGTCAGACAAAGACAACTATCATATGATATCACTTATATGTGGAATCTAAAAATAAATGATACAAATGAACTTATTTACAGAAACAGAAACAGGCTCACAGACATAGAAAACAAACTTATGGTTACCAAAGGCGAAAGGTGGGGAGAGAGAAATTAGTGAGTTGGGGTTAACATATACACACTACTATATACAAAATAAATGATCAACGAGGACCTGCTGTAGAGCACAGGGAACTCTACTCAGTACTCTGTAATGACCTATATGGGAAAAGAGTCTGAAAAAGAATAGATATATGTATATGTGTAACTAACTCACCTTGCTGTACACCTGAAACTAACACAACATTTTAAATCAAATATACTCCAATATAAAAAATTTTAAAATAGTTGTGTCTGCGTCAAAAAGAAAGGTTCCTGTAATTAACATTTAGAGCCTTGTGCGAGTAGCCAGAGGAGGTGGTGAAATTATCTCCTTGAATCTCTGCAACTGTTTAGTTTCCGGAGGGAGGAAGATGAAAGAATTAGGTCAGCTCTAGAACCCACCCAGCCTTAAAATATTGTGATGCTGTGAAGTTCAGATTTTATATCACAAGTTCTGAGCCTGCTTTCTCATACGTCAAATGAGAATAATACAACTGCCTCTGTCATCGTGTAGTTTATGTGCTCTGGGACTTACATAAGATAGTATACATGACGGTAGAATGCCTGGTATGTACTAAGTGCTCACAGATGTTAATCGTTATTATTCTTATTTCTGAAGCTAAGGTCACCAGACTTAGAAGTAAGAAACCAACATAAGAAATAAAAAATATATATATAAGAAGTCCTTGGTTTTCTTATTCGGACAATGGGTTGCTTTGAGACTCCAATGAGATCATGTATGTAAAATCACAGATAAATGAGTAAGTGAAATGCACACCTGTAAGAGTCCTATAAAACAGCTTGCAGTGTCCTTTCACCTATGCACAGGGTCACCCCCTTTAGCTATGTGGACCTTTTCCTTCTCATTTTCTTGTGTGTGACTTAAGGAAACGCCCCTGCTGGTAACATGTGAGGGATGAGTATCTCCCTTGGTTACAGACAGGAGCCAACAGGTGCTTCCCCCAAGAGGGGGATGGTGAGGGGCAGGGGGAGGCTCCCGAGGGACACAGTGGCCGCAGCCCTCCTGGGTGTGTGGCTTTGTCCCTGAACCCGATCCAGTCAGTTCTGGGTCCTTCTGGACCTGGGAGGGCTCAGTTGTATTTGGGCAGCCTAATAGCTCATCCAATGATCATGAAGGCCTCTACTTTGAAAGCCTTTGAGGGACCTCTGTTCCTGTAGGATGTTGGGCTGGCCAGGGGGCGGGGCCATGTTCACAGATGCTTGGGCCCTGGGCCACCCTCTCAACCCCTTCTGGACTCTTCTGAGGCGATGGCTGGGAAACCAAGACCTTAGCTACTTCTGGTCACTCCTGTGGGGTCTCTGTGTAAGCAGTGGGCCCTCAGCACGTGCTTCTGGGCCCTCACTCTGCCCGCTTTATACACAGGACTGGGCTGGTTTGATAAGGCCCCGTCCTTATCAAAGGCACTGCGTCCCCTTCTGGGCCTGGGTCCCCAAGAGCAGCCCCTCCTTGTAGTTCAGACTCTCCCCAAGCCCCGAGGCCCAGGCTTTGATTGCATGAGACCTCTGACCTCTGTCCTCTGACCCTAGATGCATTAGGTGTAGTGTGTGCTCATCTCCCCCAGGACCCCACTCCCAGGGGATATTCTAAAGGACCCACCAATGAACACTTCTCTCACCTAGGGCACCTACTGGCTCCACTCAGTTTCCTTTGATTGTAAGCAAAAGAAAGAGACTCTGACTTCTCTGGGGGCAGGGAGGGAAGAGTCAACAGAAGCTATCAGCCGGGGATGGCCGGTGTCCAGCAAGGCTGTTCTTTCCTCCTCCATAGTAATAGTGTTGAAGCAGGAGCGGGCCCTCCAGCGGGGCCAACATTCGCAGCCCCACCCTTACAGCTGGTGCAACCAGAGTGTGAGTGGGAGATTCAGGTGCCGCCGCTAGGCTGCGCCCCAAGACCTCGCAGGCACATCCTTCATATCTCTCCCTCCTTCTCTGGCTGGAGTAGCTTTACTGCAGTGACTTTGGGACACTCGTGGAGCTGAGGGTGACAGGGCGGCTGGCGGTGAGCTGGACTGTCCCTTTACAAGGAATGAGCTTATGCTTGGCCGGAGCCCTTGTGTTTGGGGCCCTGCGTTTTAGCTGTTTCACCTTGACCCTCACGAATTCAGGATTGTGAATCGAGAGAGATGTGGAACAACTAAGGCTGGAGGAGGTGGGGGCAGCTTTGGATGTCCCAGCAGCAAGATCTTACTAGGATCCTGCCAGTACTAGGACCCTCTTCATGGTCACTACCGGGCCTTCTACTGGTTTGGGTTTCAGATATCCGTGAGATGAGGTAACTGTCCCAGCTTCGGTCTGGGGTACACCCTGCCAGAGAGGCAGGGCCGTCACAGAAGTGTGAACACTGAGGTCTCCCACCTCTTTGTATCTCAGTCTTTTCTGGAAAAGACGACCACTGGGCACTCTTTTTTCTTATACCATGTATGTGCCAGAATCAGATGAGGCCAGGAACACAGGGAGAGCCAGGAATCTGGAGTTTGGTGGGGAAGACAGGTGACTGAATAGACACAATTTGGAGAGGCAAGAGCTATACCTGAGGTTCTTATGGGCTATTCTGAGAGCTCAAGGGAGAGACTGCTAACAGGACCAGAGGAAGAAGCTTAGGACGCTGTGCTATGTTGAAGGCAGGGTTACTGTTGTGGAGGGACTCAGCCTGCTTGAGATGACACAGCAGCTCTAGCAAGTGGCCTAGAGCAAGTTACGTCAATTACCACCCTGAGCACACTTCCTCATTTGTGAAATGAAGATGATACTACAACCTGCTTGCTAGGGCAGAGCTCTAGCCGTGCTGGGAGTGAGGAGGGGAGATGCAGAAAGGAAGGGAGAGGAGATGCCATCCTTGTTCTGCCTGGATTGTAAGCCCCTCTTTTGCCCCTTTCCTGTTTGTCTATTTCTGTTCCCCTTAAACCTTAATCCTAAAAATAAGATCACTAGGTAACGTTTCACCTCACTCTTGATCTTTGCTTTACGGAATGTACACGATGCCTCACTTAACCAGTGGACTCCTTCCCTGGATTAAAAGGAGTAAGAATGAAGAATTAAGCGGTTAAAGAATGACTGACTCTCTACCCCGAGTTTCCCCCTTAGCAAATTTGCAGGTGGACCACACAGGCAAGACAGCGTCCAAAGGGAGATCAAGAGAAGCCAGCAGTCTGCACACAATGGAAAAATGGTGCAGAATCTGACCTCCTACCTTAATGATCAACTGAGATCACTTCCCCTTTTGCCCTTTAAAAAGTGTCATGGCTGAGAAGAATCTTTGAAGTTGGTCTCTGGACGTGAGTCCACCTTCTCCCCAGAGTGCTGGTTTTTCTGAATAAAGCATCCTTCCTTTCTATTGACACTTTCTCTTTGATTATTGGCTTTTGAGCAGTAAACAGTCGAATCTGAGTTTAGTAACAGGATGGTATTTGTGAGTAGATATCCCTGGATGCCCAATTGTATGTAATGAACCTGTTGCCAAAGGCTATTCTCATGTGATCTGGTTACCATCTGTGATGATTCGTTTTATGTGTTAAATTGGCTGGTCTATGGTGTCTGGTTATTCAATCCAACACTAGCTTAGGAGTTGTTGTAAAGGGATTTTGTAGATGTCGTTGATATCTACAATCAGCTGACTTTAAGTAAAGGAGATTATTCTTGATAATGTAAGTAGGCCTCATGCAATCAGTTGGAAGGTCTTAAAGGTAAAACCAAGGCTTACCTGAGAAAGACGTAACAGCAGCCTCAACTCCTGCCTGAGAGTTTGCAGCCTGCTGGCCTGCCCTACGGATTTCAAACTTGCCAGCCCCAATGAGAGTATAAGCCAATTCCTGGAATGCATCTCTTGTCTCTCCACACACAGATGAAATACCTCTCTACCCTGCCCCATTCTATCTTCTATCTATCTATATCTATCTATCTATCTATCTAATAGCCCATCTCTTGTTGGTACGATCTATTATTTATTCCTTTTTATTCTCATTCCCTTTTCCTTCCCTCTCTTAAGAAATCTTTCTAATGTACTTGTTACATATTCTTTCATTTTGATTTGTGTTATAGCAGATTATGTACATATAGTGTGCAAGTATTTTAATGTATATAAATAGAATTGTGTTGTTTCCTTCTTCTTTTTTTTTATTTTAAACGCAGCAATGTGTTTGTATCTTCCTATTGGTCTGTGTACTTCTGGTCTGTTGCTTCTAACTTCTGCAGAGTGTCCCATCATGTGTGTCCGCCATATTTATTCTATCCTTTCCCCATAAATGGACACTCTCCACACAATCAGCGCTCAATAACTGGCCTCACATGGGCACCTTCGAGAGTTTCTCTGTGATCCACACCCAGGAGCAGACTTGCTGGGCCATGGAGTATTTAAGTGCTTAATCTAGCACTTCGAGAACGGCCCCCAGAATGGCTGCACCCTCTACACTGCTCACCAACACTGTCCAGGGTCTCCCACATGTCCACACCCTCAAAACCCACTGGCTTTATCCAGTTTTCTAATTTTTGCTAAGTTGGTAAGTGATGGAGGCTTATTGCTTAATTTGCATTTCTCTAATTACTAATCAATGTGAGCATCTCTCCGTGTGCTTGTGCCTCCAGGATTTCCCTTTTGGGAGCTGACTGTTCATGTTTATCGAGCATTTTCTTTGGGGGCTTCTCACTTTATCTTGTTGATTTTTTGATTTGTGGGGGTTTCTTGAAGACTTTTCGATATTAGCCTCTTGTCAATTTTAAACGCTGTAAATACCCCTTTCCATTTTGCTATTTAACTTTCATCGTAGAAAAATCCTTAATTTTGATGTTTTCAAATCCATTAATTGTTGTTACCCTATGCTTTTTAGATTTTGTTTACGAAGTTCCTTTCTAGCCCTGGATCATACACCTATTGGCTTCTGTCATTATCGATTTACATCATAGTTTTATCTTTCGATTGTAGATATTTAGTCCTTCTGGAGTCTATCTTGAAATGTTGGGTTAGATAAAGATCCAGTTCTATTTTTCTTAATCTAGTGAGCCAACTTTCCCAACTCCTTATGCTAATAGTCTGTTCCAGTTTAATTTGTGGGGCTGTACCATTCCCGAATACCCACAGGGCTCTGTGTTCGCTGTTTTTTTCCTTTCCATGGACTGTGTTTGTTCTCACATGTGCCGCCCTGTTTCTATTACTGTGGATTGAGAGTGTATCTAGCGGGCAGGTCTTTCCACTTTATTCTTCATTTTCAAAGTTGACTTAACTTTTCATGAGGTTTTTTTTTTTTTTGTCTATATAATTTTTATTGTTTTGGTTTTGATAAAACTGGATAGATACAAAATCTTTATAAAGTGTGTGTACTGTATGAAGAATAAAAATACAACAAACAGCAGTGTACTTACTCCAAGTTGATAAAAGGAAACATTATCCGTGAAGCTTCCAACGCGCCGTTCCACAATCCATTCCTGTGGACCTACCTTCTGAGGGAAGCTTTCTCTGGAATTCTGTGCCTATCATTCCATTGCTCGTCCTGGTAGTGTGCATAATGAAATATGGATTGTTTTGATTTCAATCCTTTGTTTTTAGCTTGGATTAGTCTTTAATTGTACGTCAATGGAATTATACTGACTGTATTCTCCTTTCACTTACTTTTTTCTCCTTAACGTTACATTAGTGAAATTAATCTCTGTTGCTCTAGACCATTTTTCACCAGTGTGAAACTGTCTGTAACATTCACTCCTGTTGCATTTTATGAACATACTCTGTTTTCCTCATCATTCATTCGAATGTTGAGTGCGTTGTCTCCAGTGTTTAGGTAGCTCTGCCAGTGATGCTATAAACACCCTTGTATGTTTCTCCTCTGTTCATGAGTGAGTATTTCTCTGCAATAGAACTTCTTAAACTGCTTGTCTTCAGGACCGTTTTCACTTCTAAAAATTTTTGAGGACTTTAAAGAGCTATTGATTATATAGGTTGTATCTATTTATATTTATTGTATTAGGAATTAAAATCTAGACCGTTTAAAGATATTTAATAATTCATTTAAAATAACAGTAATATTAGGGCAGTGAAAATGCTCTGTGTGATACCACAATGATAGATGCATACCATTATACATTTGTCCAAACCCACAGAATGGACACCAAGAGTGAGCTGTAGTGCAGACTATGGGATTTGGGCGTTTATGATGTGTCACTGTAGGTTCACTAATTGTAACAGGTGCATGTACCATCTGGTGGGGATGTTGATAATGCAGGAGGCTGTGCATGTCTGGGGTCAGGGGCTATCTGGGAAAATCTCTGTACCTTTCTCCCAATTTTGCTGTGAACTAAAAACTGCTCTACAAGTGAAGTCTTACCAAAAAACATTGTATATTGATAAAAACAACATATCTTTATGAAAAATGACTATTTTCTTTAAAAAATTAATGAAGAAAGGCATTTTTCTACATTAAAAAACTCTTTAAATGGCTGGATATTCATGTCTGTTTCTACAACCTATTAGTAGTTGTTGTTTTGGTTGAAGTATGTGGAGAAAACCTGGCCTCGCTCAGATATGGACTTGAAAAAGATGGTAATATTTTAATAGCCTTTTCACGTAATTATGAGTATTCTTCCCTGATTTTATACCAAAACTTGCCAAGTGACTATTTCTTAAGTATTAGTTGCGATATGGAATCTGAAAGGTGGAATTTTACCACTGACAACAAATAATATTAGTTTTTCTGAGCGTGAAAGGGTCACTTCATTCATTTTTGCAAAAATATCCTTCAAATATTCAAGTCTGAGCGGCTAGGTTTGTCTGTTACTATTTGTTTCAAATAAAAACATTGTTTCACGGAAAACATGGTCAGTTCAGCTCAGAGTTCTAACAATCAAATCAGGGCTTTTCCTCAAGACAAATTTCACTCTTCAATATGCAGCTGAAGTGTTTCAGGTGTATTTCTCACTTAAAATATTAAAAAGATATTTGTCAAAAGTTGAGATTTAATAAAATTAATGCCTTTCACTGTGTTAAGGACATTCTTACGTAATAAAGGCAAAGTTTTTTTTTTTTAACTGTAAGTACGTGATACTAAAGCATACACAGTGAAAAAAGCAAATCACTTCTAAGTATTAGAATGATATTTTCTTTTTTTGACCTTGCAGGACCCCTGTAAGAGTCTCGGGGACCCTTGGGAGTTTGGGGACTATATGTTCCGTGCCAGTGCTCTACAGTATGTACTTGGTAATGAAGTGGCTGCATTAAACGCGTATTCACAGCTTCACATTTCCTAGACAATGGCAAGTTGTTTTCCAAAGTGATTGTAATAGTTTCACTCCTAGCAAGGATTCTCGTTTCTCTGTGTTCTCACTATACTTGTTATGACCACATTTTAATAGGGTGGCTATGCAACAAACCTCACTGTGGTTTTTTTTAATTTTTATTTTTTAACATCTTTATTGGGGTATAATTGCTTTACAACGGTGTGCTAGTTTCTGCTCTATAACAAAGTGAATCAGTTATACAGGTACATATGTTCCCATATCTCTTCCCTCTTGCGTCTCCCTCCCTCCCACCCTCCCTATCCCACCCCTCCAGGTGGTCACAAAGCACCGAGCTGATCTCCCTGTGCTATGCGGCTGCTTCCCACTAGCTATCTACATTACGTTTGTTAGTATATATATGTCCATGCCTCTCTTCGCAATGCCCTGTCCAGCATCTTTCCTTATCTTTATTGGCTATTTGTGTTTCTTCTTCCATCAAGTATTTGTGTTTTGTCCAGTTTTTTCTTGATTGTCTCCCCCCACCGACCCCGCTCTCTTTTTGGTCTGTAGGCATTCTTTGTATAATATGGGTTCCTCCATTTTTCTCTTTCTCGAACCATTTTTCTTTCATTTTCTCCCCCTCTTCTTTTATCCTGGGATCTGTCACACTTCACGATAGAAACTAGACATTTTCAGGAGGTTATTTTTTTTCAGTCCCTTCTTATGTCTGCTGGTATTGTAGGCAGTCCACATTTTCCCTGTACCTATCAGCTGCTGCGCTACAGTGGCCTCTGGTCTCAGGGACCGACAGGCCTCCAGCGGGGGAGTGGAGGGTGAACTCTACACCTGGCGTGCTGCACATATGACTTTCGTTCCAGGCTTTTGTTTTCTCCAAGGCTTGAGATCGCAGCACAGATTTATTAGTTGTCATGAGTTAGAGGCATGGAGAGAGACAGGAGAGCTTTTGATGGAGGGGAGAGAGAAGGAAGAAATTTGGGGAAGGGCAGATGGTCTCGGGACTCGGCAAGCAGTGGGAAGCAGGCACCCCCAACTGCGGCAGCTTGTAGGAGAGGGGCTGTCATCTCAGAGGACCGGGGGCTTCTCGACCTCAGCAAAGATTCCCATGCCCCAAAGACAGCATGCAAGAGGCAAACCTCTGATCTCCAAGAGTCCACTGCAGCTGTGGACGCTGTGAGTGCCAGCACTGACCATGGCTGAGTCGGAGCTGGTGGCCTTGCACAGTTTCTGGGCATCCCGTGAAGCTGGGCTCTTGGAAGTGACGCTGGATGGCGTAGTGAGGCACTTTCGTGCCATCTCTTTGAAATCAGATTTCAAGAGAATGAAGAAATGGGTGTTTCTTACACACAAGTTTGGGGATTGATACTTACGATTGCTAAAATCATATCTCTGATTTTATTTCTTATGAACAGATAATACTGGCTTTATAATGCTGAGATCACTCACTTGTCTTCTGGTCCTGAGTTAAATTTCCTAACCTCCTGCATTGACAAATAATAGCGGCCCCATGCCCAGATTAATCAGTGAATTCGTCGATATGTGTGGGGTCCAAGAATCTATATTTTAATAAGTCCTCAAGTGATGTGTTTTATTTGCTGGATTTTTTCCTGAGTGGTTGACAAGGGATAAAACTTCATTGGGCCCTGCCTCTGTATCTGTCTTGCAAGGTCATTGTCCGTATTAAAGAGAATGCCTGCAGGATATCCAACATGGGGTGCAGTCAGTGATGGGTGCTAGGGGAGGTGATGTTTGGGTTTAGTTGAAAGGTGGAGTAGAAGCTGGCCAAAGAACAGTGAGAAAGAAAGATCGGCACACTGGCGAGGCAGCATGGCACGCGGAGGGCAGCGCATTCCGTGTGGCTGAATCAGAGGGTCAGAGGGTGTCCATGGGGAAGGCTGCTACAGGTAGGTAAGGCTCAGGTCTTCGGACGCCAAGGGTTGTAAGTGGGAAACGGCATATTTGGCAACTGGATTGGAAGGGAGAGGGGATGGGACCGTGGAGACAGTGAGGGGCTGTCCTATCAATCCAGCCTCACCCTCTGGGCAGCACAGCGCTGCCTGAGAAGGTCTCACGCCCTCCCAGCTCTGGATCCGTGCTTTAAGCTTTAGTTGCTGCTGCCTTTAAGATGGGTCTGGAGCCTTCTTTGTAATCACAGTAACACGTTATGATCGCAGTGACAATATCCAGGGAGAAACAGCACTGCCGGGCATCTAAGGTCAAAAGAATGGTCAGAGCTATCCCCGTGGGCTGTGCAGCGCAAGGTCGTATCAAGGAGATTTGGGGCAAGTTACTCTCTATGCCTCTCTTTCTAAGACAGGGGACCCCAGGGTGAACTGAACATCCTTACTTGGGGTGCAGCCATCAGTCACGAGGTAGGGGTGGTCTCCCTACGTCCCTCAGATGATAACCTGCCAATGACTTCAGGGGAAAATAGAGCCGGAGTCAGCTTTCTAAACCCGCTGCCCCCTTCTCCCAGAGACCTGGGAAGCTTTTGCTTTTAGCCTACGCACTCTGAGCCCCTTTTAGCCACCTGCTTCCAGCCTCTGATTTTTATCTCTTTTATTTCCTGCCAGCCCCAGCATCTAGAATAGTGCCTGTCCCACCTTGGACACTGAAGCCTTTGCTGGTAGACGCATGGCCTCAGAGAAAGCGATGCAGTGGCTGCTGTGGGCTCGTCTCCCAGCTCACCTCGCTCTTTTCCTTCTCTCCCTGCTTCCCCTCTGTTGGCACCTTCCCAGGGCTTCTAAGGGAGCTCAAGTCTGCCTCAGGTAAAAATAAAAATGCTCTCCTCTGGCCCTCTAGCTAATATCCCGTCTGCCTTGTCTCATCTTCCATCAGCTCCCCAAGCTTCGCCACTGCCCTCTGGGCGCCCCACTCACTCCACTGGAGGGACCCTCCGCAAGGTCATGAGTGGCTGCTCCCAAGGCCACCATTTGCTTTTGCCACCGTCTTAGGTAGTGTATGAGGGCCACTTCCCTCCCAGAACCTTCCTCTCTTGGGAGGACAACATTGCCCTTTCCCAATTTTTCTCCTAATTTTCAGATCACTGTGTCTAACTCTGCCTCTACCCTAGTGCTGCTTCTTCTGCTTTTTAAACTTTGGGGCTCCTCGGGGTTCTGTCCTCAGCGCTTTCTCTTCTCTGCTCCCCAAAGGATGAATCGCAACACTGAGGACGCACAAAGGTGCCCTTCTTGACTCCAGGCTAATCACCGCTTCCCAGTGGCTCCACCTGGTGCATCTCAGGAGAACCAGGGAAGCCAACCCAAACAAGCCGAGTCTTGTCTTTGGGGGTCTATTCCCCGAGGCCACCCTGGGTACCAATAGCTGTATCAGTCAGGAAGCAGTATTTATTAGAGTGAGTTTAATATAGGAAATTGGTTAAGAAACATTAGAGGACAAGACGCAGAGAGGGTGCAAGGTAACTGTAAGAAGCAGCTCCCACCGCTAAAGGCGAGAAGAGGTCGGGGTAACAGGTCCCAGAGGCTCTGAGGAGATGAGACTCGGGCCACACAGAGACAGCTCAGCCCATCTGGGCTGAAACCTCAGGAGTTCGGAGCAGAAACCACAGCACCAGGACCCCGGGCTCTGAGGAGGGATGCTGATCGGCTGGTTCTGGGATTTCCGAAGGGACACGTCAGACTGGTTCTGGAGGGTGGAAAAGCATCCTTGGTGCGCAGCCGGGTGGGAAGCCAGCCAGACACGAGGGGAGCCTCTTCACTCCTCCTGTGGCTGGAAAACAGGGAATCCTCTGGAAATGGAGCAATGGGGTCTCCAGAATTCAGAAGGATGATCGGAGCTGAACAGATCATTAATATTCCATCATTCACCTCCACACCTGCCCCTCCCCCTGAGCTCCTGGTCTCAGGTAAGGCTCACCTGTTCATGTTCCAAACCGGCCAAGCGGGGTCCTCTCATGTCCCACAGCCAATCACTTCAGCCTCTTAAATTGTATTTTGAAGCTGTCCCTTCCTTTTTGTCCCCAATGTCTCTTCACTCATGTTGACGCTGTCACCATGAACCTCAGGAGCCCCTGTGAGAACCTTCAACCAGGTCTCTCTGATTCCTCCCTTGTTCCCTCCAAGCCACCCACACCTTAGCCGAGTGGTCTTTCTACCACGTTAATCTGATAATACTGCTCCACTGTTACACCTTCGTGGATGGCACTTCTTCGTGACAAGCACCAAGAATGGCTTTCTAAGGGTTTCGTCACCTTGCCTCTATGCCCCCTCCAGTCTCGTCCCTGTCTGCCTTGTCCACTGCTTCCCCCGTGCAGAACTACAGGTGCATCCAAGGAACTGTTCTTTCACTCCACCATGGATGTCCCTCTGAAACGCCCACCTGCCACCTCACATCCTGGCTGCCCGGCAAACTCCTTTGTGTGTTCTTGAATCCAGCTGCCGTTACTTTTTGTGAGATGCCTTCCCTGATCTCTCCAGCGTGGTTAATCACTCATTCCTTGGTGCCCCTCCCATGGCTTGTCTCTGAGATATTTATTTACCCCGCTGAATTGTACCTTTTCATTTGCAAATCTGTCTCCCAGGATGAATTAGAGTTAGGTTGAGCAAGAAGAGATAGGAACCCCCAAATGACAGTGGCATAAACAATGTAGGTGTTCATTTCCAAGTCACTCAGCAGTCCCGGGCCGGTGTGGCTGCCAGGGGCTTCTACCTGGATGACTCATCTCCCTTCACATATTCAGCTTCCTTTCACGGTCCCAGAAGGACACACCTCCTTAGGCTAAGCTCATCTCCCCAGACCACAGACTTCTGGGAACAGGGGTGTATTAACTCCCCAGGGCTGCTGTAACAAACGGCCACAAACTTAAAGCAGAAATTTATCCTCTCACAGTTCTGGAAGCTGGAAGTCTGAAATCAAGGTGTGGACAGGTCCACGCTCCCTCTGAAGGTTCTAGGGAAGGACCCGATCCATGGCCCTCTCCTGGCCTCTGGTGGCTGCCAGCTTTCCTTGGTGACCTTGGCTTGTAGACGCATCCCACCCCTCTCCGTCTCCATCTTCACAAGGTTGTCTCCTCTCTATGTCTGTGTCTTTTTTTAAAGATATTTTTGATGTGGACCATTTTTAAAGTCTTCATTGAATTTGTTACAATATTGCTTGTTTTATGTTTTGGTTTTTTTGGCTACAAGGCATGTGGGGTTTTAGCTCCCCAACCAGGGATTGAACCCGCACCCCCTGCATTGGAAGGTGAAGTCTTAACCACAGGACCACCAGGGAAGTCCCCGTGTCTCTGTCTTGACATGCCTTCTTATAAACACACCAGTCATTGGATTTAGGGCATACCCTGATCTGGTATGACCTCCTCTCAACTAATTATATCTGCAAAGAACTTACAGCCAAATAAGAACATGTTTGAAGTTCTGGGTGGACACGAATTTTTCAGGGAGACCTTTTACCCCAGGATCAGGGTCTCACCTCTTCATCTTGCTAACATGAGGCATGGATTCTGGCACCTAGTAGGAGCTTAACAAAAAGTGTTCGGAATTGCCTACAACTCATTACCGGTTTCTAGTGTGTTCAGCTACAGTTCTCTTCAATTAACATTCACTGAGTTCCTTTTCCACTGGGCTGGTTAATCATTTTGTGACATTTTCTCATGAAAAATTAGAACCAGATCAGTGTGGGATGACTTCCCGGTGATATTCATACTCATTTAAAATTCGTCTTCTTTTTTTCCTTTTCAAAATAATACATGGACATAGTTTAAAGGTGAAATAATACTTTTAAAAATCAGAATTGATGACAAAGAGAGCAATCTCCTTCCCATTTCTCAGTCCTGCTCCCCAGATGCAGCCCCTCTTAACTCTTCTGGCTGTGGCTTGAGGTGTTTAACTCCATGATTCTAAGTACCCGCGTGTAGTATCAATTTTAGGCATTGTCCCAGACCTGTCAGTGCCTCAGCCATGCCCCTTGGGCCTTCGTCCTTCAGGGCAGCTGGTCTGCTTCTAGCTGCTGATATGCCATCTCTTTGCCTGGGGACTTGTTTCAAAGACTACCCTGCCTGTGCCCAGGGCAGGCCAGAAGTGCTGAGGAATCCCCCAGAAGTAGCCCCCAACCTGATGGGACTTGGTGTATAAACGCCCTCACTCCCTCGCTGCTGGTGGACCTGACTGTGGGGCATGCACTAGCCACCCCCAGAGCTTCTCTGTGGGATCAAGATCTAGTTGCTCTGGGACTTCCCTGATGGCGCAGTGGTTAAGAATCTGCCTGCCAATGCAGGGGACATGGGTTCGATCCCTGGTCCGGGAAGATCCCACATGCTGCGGAGCAATGAAGCCCGGGCGCCACAACTACTGAGCCTGCGCTCTAGAGCCCGCAAGCCACAACTCCTGAAGCCTGTGCACCTAGACCCTGTGCTCCGCAACAAGAGAAGCCACCGCAATGAGAAGCCGGCACACCGCAACGAAGAGTAGCCCCCGCTCGCCGCAACTAGAGAAAGCCCGTGCACAGCAGCGAAGACCCAACGCAGCCAAAAATAAATTAATTAATAAATTAATTAATTTTTAAAAATTAAATAAAAAGATCTAGTTGCTCTGGTGCACTCTGGTTGATCACACACCGTTGTTTTTTTTTTCTTTTTCTTTTTTTTCTGGCCACACCCCAACCAGGGATGGAACCTGTGCCCCCTGCAGTGGAAGCATGGAGTGTTAACCACTGGACCACCAGGGAAGCCCTGATCATACACTTTTATCAGTAGCCTCATTGTTCTACTTATTTCTCTATGGTGTTTTCTGTTTCTCCCAAGTAAGGTTTTTTTTTTTTTCTTAAAAAAAAAAGAAAAACACATATATACCATTTTTATTGTGGTAAAATATACATAACGTAAAACTTATCACTTTAACCAGTTTTAAGTGTACAAGTCAGCAGCATTCAGTACGTTCATGTTGCTGTGTAATCATCACCACTATCCATCTCCAGAATTTTTCATCATCCCAAACTGAAAGTCTGTGCCCATTAAACACTAACTCCTTATTACCCCCTGCCCCCCTAAACCCCAGGTAACCACTTCAAGTAAGCTTTTGGATTAACTCTTATCTGAGGGTCTGCTTCTGGAGAAACTCAAGCTGAGCCAGATATGGACTATGGGTTTCACATCATGGTAGTTCATTCACTGTTTTATGAATAAAATTGTGTATCTACTGTGTGGCATGCACTATTCTGTAAGGTTTATATTATACGTGATTAAGAAATGTTATAAAGACAAATAAAGCAGAGTAAGTTGCTAAGCAGGCTGTAGGTTGGGGGAGCATTATTTTAGACATCCTGGGCAAAAGAAGTGACATTTAAGCAGAGACTTGAGTAAAATAAGGGAGTGGGCTGCCATGCCTTGTTTGGGGAACAGTGTTCTAGGCAGAGGGAACTGCCAGTGCAAGAGCCCAGAGGCGGGAATAAACTTGGATGAGGATTTAGCTCTCCTACCCCTCCCACCTGCACATGTACACGCCCCCTTCAATCTTCTCAATATTAAATTATCTAGAATGTGTTACATCACGCATTCTAGATAAGCTAGTAGTCGGTCATTACCTTATTAAGTTCATGCAAATATTGTTTACTGCTAAGCCACATGCTGTACTCTGGTTATATTTTTGCTCTTATACATCCTTTTGTTTTGTTTTTCCTAGAGTCAGAAATTCTTTTCATTTACTTTACTTAGTATTGATCAGGATTTGCTCAGTAAAGCAAACCAATGGTTTTGTTTTTTGGTTTTTTTTTGGCTACGGCAGTGAAGGCTCAGAATACTTACCACTAGGCCACCAGGGAACTCCCTGAACTGTAACGGTTTTTTTGTTGTTGTTCTACTATTTTACTCCTGGATCTCTTTCTCCAGAAGCTTTCTGTTTTTCTGCTCCCTTCTTTACGCATGGCACTTGACTGTTGTCTTGGGGCTTTTTTTCAGTTTCTCTGATGTCTCACTGGTTTCCTGGATCTGGTCTTCTTTCTTGGTTTACTTCTGCCTCCCTCTTCCCCTGAGTTTGTTTTATGTATATGTGTGTGTGTGTGTGTGTGTGTGTGTGTGTACGTGTATGTATTTGCATGCATGTATGCACGTGTTTATATGTGTGTATGTGTGCACATATGCTTTATTCCTGAAACTCCTCTTCTGGTACCTCCTAGGAAATAGTGCATGGGAGATAGAACACTTACTCTCATGTCTGAAAATGTCTCAAACTTAGTTGATGGTTAAGCGTTTAATTTTTTTTATTTTTTATTTTTGTGGTATGTGGGCCTCTCACCGTTGTGGCCTCTCCCGTTGCGGAGCACAGGCTCCGGACGCGCAGGCTCAGCGGCCATGGCTCACGGGCCCAGCCGCTCCGCAGCATATGGGATCTTCCCAGACCGGGGCACGAACCCGTGTCCCCTGCATCGGCAGGCGGACTCTCAACCACTGCGCCACCAGGGAAGCCCCCAAGCGTTTAATTTTGATTGACAACTGAAAATCATATTTCCTCCCAGAACTTCCAAGGCCTTCAAACATCTGGTATTGTTCTTGAGAAATCCAATGACATTTGGATCCTCATTTCATCATATATAACCTTCCTTTCTCCCTCCCTCTCCCTCCTCCTCTGCTTGCTCCTCATCTTTTCCTCTCCCTCTCTCTCTCCCTTTCTTTCAACTATCATTTCTAACTTGACTGTGAAATTTCATAATTAGGGTTGCCTGTTCTCGGCCTTTTTTTTATACATTGCATTGGTTATTAAAAGGGCCCTGTTAATCTGTCCAGATCGAAATTTTCCTATACTGTTTCCTTTATGTCTTTGTTATTATCTTCCCATCCATTTTTTCCCTGTCTTCTTTTTATGGAACCTCTTCTACTAGTTAAGCATTGGACCCCCTGAACTGCTCATTGAATTCTCCTATCAGCTTATCTATAGCTCATTTGTTTGTTTCTTCTCTTCCTCTTGCTTCTTAAAAGTACTTTCTGGGATATTTACTTGATTTAATTGAATCTTCCACTAAGTTTTTAACATTCATTACTTTAATTTTGTTTCTTAAAGAGTTTTCTTATTCTCTAATTACCCCATCTTGGTATTAGAGCATTCTGTTCTTGTTTCATGAGAATAGTACCTGTGAAATGGGGATTGTAACAACACTTACCTGAAAGGTCAGCTAGATAGTGCCTGTAAAACACTTTGCTGCTTCCAGCACAGAGTAAGGGCTCAATAAATTGGAGCAATCGTTAGTATTATTAATATAATTAACATACTATCGTATTTCTCAGAGATAAGAACATCTCTGTATTATCATCATTACACCTGAGATTAGACCAGATAAGAACAAGACCCAATTATTATGGAGAAAAGTCCAAATGATTTCCACCATGTTACGTGTTAAATCGTTTATTTATAATTATTTTATTATTTATCATTTTATTATGTTATTTTATTCTCTGCTATTTATTTATGTATCTAGTTATTTATGAAGCACCTACTACGTAGCTGGTGCTATATACTGTAAGCCCCATGGGAACCAGGCCACAGAAAAGTGAAAGTGCAGACTCTATCTTTAGGGAGCTTACACTTCAGCCAGAGAGAATAGTTAAAGAACAGCTAAATACTGAGTCATTAATTACTGGATGAAGTGAAACAGAGATGAGCAAGGAGACGGTATGGGGGTTAGATGAAGGGAAACGTGGCTTGGGGGAAGATGTGGAATTGGTCTGGGCTTGGAGGATGAGACAGGGCCAGATGTACCAAAGGAAGGACAGGGTCAGAAGCAATGGGAACCCCCTTTTCCCACCCAGTGAGGGAGGGGAAGCTTTGTGTTTGCAGATCACAGTGAGAAGGCGGGGGGGCAGGGGCAGCAGAGGTGGGGTGTAAGGTTGGATGCTGAGGTGTAATCAGATCGTGACCGGTTTAGAAAGAGGGGCAGAGGGGTTGACAGTTAACGTTGCAGACACTGGCTCTCCAGGCAGGAGGATGGCGGGGCGGATGGTGCAGCAGGTCCCTGGGGCTTTACACTGGTCCCCATCTCACCCTCAGCAGAAGGAGAACTCAGAGGGAAAGTTTCCAAACTCGCCTGAGAAGCTGAGTGATGGGATGAATGAAACATTGATGTGGGTCATAAATATTGTAGGAGAGAATGCACCAGATTCACTTAAGGATAAAGTTCAGGGAGAAGCCTACCGCTGCGGAGGGAAAGGGTTCCTTGGGGGAGAGAGGGGGAGAGAGGGGGAGGGAGTGGGATGCCCATCGGGGGTTCCGCGGTGCCACTCCCAGTATTTGGGTCTCCCGGGTCCTTGGAGAAGCAGCTGCCGCTCAGTGATGCTCTTGATGGAACAGAACTGCCAGTGTCCATTTGGTGAAGGTCATGGGGGAAGAGATGCTCCGTCTCCCTCAGCCTCAAGGCAGCTGCTCTGCATTCCTTTCAGCTTCCTCCAGGGGAGATGCAGATGTGACCCCAGAGAAGATGAGGTCGCTGCGGAGCTCGCTGATCCTGGCTGACACTGGATAGCCCTCCTTTTCCACCAGCCCCAAAAGCTCTTCCTCATTAGGCCTCTCCACGGGGACTGGATGGAGTCTACAAGTCTCTGTGACCCTAGGTGGTCTGCTAGAGGTCAGAGTTCTGGGGCTCTGAGTCATTTTTCTGATTTCCTCTTTGGTCCACATGCACCTCGGAGCACTGGTGCAAAGATCTTGGTGATGAGTCTTTGTATCCAAATACCTGCTGGTGAACTTTCTTCCGAGGAGCACAGACAGTAAAGGGTGGGAGGTGGAGCCTTACTGCTAGCTCAGGGGATCAGCCACCCTGTCACATCCCAAGTGACTCCTCATCACCTGTCTCTGGTAGTTTATTTCAGGAACACTTGAGATGGGTGTGTAGTGTGAGGGGAATAGTTAAAAGCAACCAAGGCAGGGGTGGGGAGTGAGAACAGTCTTGCTGGGTGGTGTGCTGATAAAGGTTTATCAGCTCTTGGGGGTAGGGGTAGGGGAGGCACCTTCACTGGCAACGTCTGCTGATTTCTGTGTGTTAACACTCTCACTGTGACCCAGGTCATGTCACCAACAGGATGCCAGGCGGCTAACACAGTTCCCCAAGATGTAGCAATAGATTCACCCAAGCTGGTAGGCACACGCCTGGTCCCACCGTCTCTGGAAGCTTAGAAACCTGAGTTGCCATCGAGCTTTCTACCGTCAGCCACAGCGAGACTGGGTATCTTGCCTTCCTGTCCCTCAGGTGGCCAAGAGTTTGCCTTTCTCTGGACCCACGGTAGGTCGTCATGATAGAAATTAGAAACTGGAAACGCAGGGGAGCTTTGCAGAGTCCCTCTGGGCTCACTGACTGCTGATGGCATAAGAGTCAGATGCAGGAAGGAGGGAGGGGCTGGTAGGAACCCCTGCAGTTGCCTCAGAGACTGAGGGATGCACTGGCTGGCAACTGGTCCAGCTCTCCCTGCCTACCAGGGGTGTAGATGGCAATGCCTCCCACTGGCTGAAAGGTTTCGGATACCCCTGCCAGCCCTCTGAGTCCGTGTTGATGACAGCTACCACCTACCCAGCTGCATTACGGGTCAAGCACGGTGCTGGCTGCAGTGTAGACCTCATCTCGGCCAGTCTCACAGCCACCCTAGGGGGTAAGTGTGATCTCGACCCCCCCTTTATACACAGAAACCGAGGCTTGGATTAAATAACATGCCCAAGGTGATACAGTTGGTAAGTAGCAGAGCTGGTTCTGTTTGACAAGAACTTGCCTTCCCAGCCAGAATACATCTCACCAAATGCAAGGTCCAGGCCTTTTTTGGAGCTCTGGACAGTCAGGTAACCTGGACATATCCCCCACCAATTCTTATGTCTGGTTCTCTGCAGCAGAAACTCACAAGACCTCGTCGAACTGCCACCCTGGGGCCAGATTGCCATGTTCAACCCACCCAAGGTCATTTCCATCTCCAGTCCTGTGGCATTCAGGGAGGCTTGTGGACCCTGAAGACGGAGACAAAGTCAGGCAATGTCTCCCTCTGTCACGGGAGCAAATTAAGTTCTGCCAAAGGTGGAGAAAGGACGCGCCCTCAGGAGCAGTGGGTCTCCGCGTAGCTGGTGAGAGCAGAGGCTCGTAGCTCTCACCACAGAGCACAGGCGCGTTCTAGAAGGCTGGCAGGAAGACACCAGCGCACAGAGTAACTAATGCGCGATAAGCTACAGTCTTGTGAGCTGTGAGATGCCGTCGGGAGTCATGTCACGATGGCAGAAGACCTTAACGACTGAGGAAGAATTAGGGGCCTAAGCAGAGCCAACTGAAGCATGTCAGGGGGTCTCCCCCAATTGGGGGAAGAGGCAGTTTCAAGCAGCCGATACTATGTAAACAGAAGGCTCCCTACCCCGGACAAGGTGATTTCATCAAGCTTTCCTTGCTTGCTAGACACATCCCATGAATTCTGAGACTACGAGGCATAATCTGGTACCTCCCTGTCTTTTTAGCATCCTCCCCTCTACCGCATCAGACACATTACTCATTTCCCATCCTCTGTGTCTTTGCTCACCGACTGTTCTCCCTGGAATAACCATCCCCAACCCCTTGGGTACAAACCTTCACACTTCCTTCAAGATGCAGCCCGAATGCTGACTCTCTTGTTTCTGATTTCCTCCCCACTCCCTCCATCCCCTGCTGGAAGGAGTTCTCCCCCACCCGCATTCCCCTAGCAGATTTTCTTTTTTAAAAAAATAGTATCACCTTCTCATCAGTATCACATTTATGTGTAAGGAAGCTTCTTGAGGGCACGACTGAAGTACAGTTTATTGCTGCACCCACCATGTGTCTGGCTTGGTGCCTGGCGCGTAAGAAGGACTCAGAAGGTATTTGTTGAGTAAGATTTTAAATTTTATTTTGGGGTGATCCTACCCTCCAAAGCTTAAACCCGGGCCATGACCTGAACGGGTGATTCTACGGGACTTGCTGCTCCCATTACGAGGATTACCCATGCATTCATTCCCAAATACGTGCTCATCCTTAGATGAACCAATAAAATCTAATTTATTAATCTGTAAAATTGAGACCCAGACAGACCATGACCCTTGGCAATCCTACCACAAAAAAACACACAGAAATCGTGTTCCCAGTTAACCTTCTGAGTGTCAATCTTTCATAAAACTTTTGCATTAGATGCAAGAGCCTCAATTAGAGAAGGAGATTCTGCGGTGATACGTTCAGTGCCGCACTTCAAAATGACTAAGCGCAGCGTCTAGCCATGGAGGGGATCCCAGACTTTTCAATGTGGAGTTGTGTGTAACTTCAAGTACCTTTTCTTGGTCTGCCTTGTAAAAATTGCCTCTGTCGGCTTTAATTTCCACTCAGCTGAGTAGCAGGGAAGGAGAGGGATGAGTATCCAAAGTTACAAAGAGAGCATCTGACATCCAACAGAGGGAAACGCAGCGCCTCCAGGGCAAAGAGGAAGAGGAACCCGGGGCTTCGTATCACGGTGCCCAAGGCCCAAAGAGCGATGGGAAAACTCAAGGAAAGAGAGAGAAGCAAAACACCTGCCTGTGCCTGGCAACCACGGCAGCCCCAGAACACCTCCTTCAACAAGCCTGGTGGGGCTACCAGCTCTGAGTCTGTGCCTGCTCCAGCCTCCAGACCACACAGCCCAGGAGCCCGGCACCCCGTGTTAGTATTTGCAAGCAGATCAGCTGATCCTTGCAGTGCCTGGAGGAGAGAGACTCCCCCCACCTCTTCCTGGGCTCGACATTGGATTTGAGTCTCAGGATGAGGGACGGGGTTGAAGATGCTTGGTCCGTCTCCCCTCATCCCACCCTGAAGGTCACCTGCAGCTTGGTAGACACGGCCTGCACGCGCTGATGGCTTCTGCATCAGTCTCCCATTGTTGCACAGAGAACCATCACAGATGTAGCAGCTTGAGACGACACACATCTCTTCTCTCACGGTCCCCGTGGGTCAGGAGTTGGCTCAGCTCAGCTGGGTCCTCTGTTCGGCGTCTTGCAGGCTGCTATCCTGGTGTCAGCTGGGATCGTGATCTCATCTGAAGATGGGGTCCTCTTCTAAACTTACCGGTTGTTGGCAATATCCAGTTCCTCGTGGTTGTGGTTATAGGGCCGAGGTCCCCATTTTTTTTGCTGGTTGTTGGCTGGGGTCACTCTTGGCTCCTGGAGACTACCCTCCGGACCTCAAAATGGTAGTTTGCTTTTTCAAGCCAATGGGAGGGGAGCGCATGCACTACTGCTGCTTGTCTTTTTCAACAGCTCACCTGATTAGTTCAGGATCACTTAATGATGGAGCTTCGAGTCAAAGGATCGGGGACCTTAAATACATATGCAGCATCTCTTTTGCCACATAATGTAACATAAATCACAGGAGTGATATCCCATCATATTCGCAGCCCAGACCACGTGCAAGGAGATGAGATTAGACAGGATGTGTCTCCAGGAAGAGGGATTCTTAGGGGCCACCTTAGAATTCTGACTACCACCATTTCTCACCTCAAGCTCTGGGTCTCTCTGCTTGAGGGATTTCTCTGGCCACAGGAACATTGGGGATACACTAAGTGCGAGGGATAACCTCAACCAGTGAGGGAAAGGTTGGTGGATAAATACCCTGGCTTCCAGGTCCCTTGGTGAGACGATTCTGAGGTGTGTGTTCCCCAGTCTCAAAAGGCAACCCTGAGAGATTGCAGCCCGTGTTCCTAGAGCAGCTACTCACCCACGAATGTGCCTTCTATTGTCTCAATTCTCAACTCCCCGCCACACTTCCTGGGGTCATCTCCTAAATCCAAGACTAACCCCCAAATCAGTATCCCGGGATCTGCCGTTGGGGAAACCTGATTAAGTCAGACTTGACCTTCATTCCTCATATCCACTTTGCCTTTCCTGTAGCAGCCCTGTCAACCTTTCTCCTTCTCCTCAGGTATCAGCCACCTGCCCTCACCCCAGCCCTCCTGAGGCAATGACCAGCCTGTCTGATGGAAGCTGAGAGATGGAGGCTGCTTCTGTTTCCTTCCTTCTCCCTCAGGTTTCCTTCCTTGCCCACCGCTCTCAACCCCTTTCCCCATGTGCAGAGACAGAAGGGCTCCCCCCCAGGTGGTCTTAGATTCCATGCCTCCCTTTCTCCCTGGGGACCCTGCCTGCCTTCTACCTTGCTTCTCTTCCTCACGAGGTCTTCTCCCTTCCACCAGCATAAATAAAATCTCAAGTCTCCCCTGAAGTAACTCCTTCTTTGGTTCGGCTGCCCCCAAATGCTTCCAGCCTGACACACCTTCCCTCAAATTGTGGTCTGTGCCCCTAGCCTCCACTTTTCCAACGCCAGGGGCTGCCCAAGCCCGTGAGGCTGCTTCTTCTCTCCCAACCCCACAGAAACCGCATCCTCAGGCACCGAGGGGCTCCCCTTGCAGCATCCTTAGCTTTTCTTGGTTTGCTTCTCCATCACTTTGTTGTTCCTGGAGGATTTGAAGATCCTATTCCTTACTGAAACTGTCTCCTCTCTGTTTCCATGAAAGTGCGTTTTTCAGTTTCCCTCCTTTCCGGACAACTCCTTGGACAGCCTCATCTTCTCCTTTCTTCCCCACGCCCGAGGGTTGTGCTCCCCAAGCCTCCACCCCTTCTCTACGCATGCCCTCGGCAGCCTGCCGTCCTATTGCCTACCTGGCTCCCCACACTGCTGCGCGCTCTCCTCCGGCTTCAGAACCAGTTTCATCCTGAGTCAGGAACGAATGGGTCAGCGCAAATCCACAGTTGCAGAAATGTGGCACCAAGGCAGACGGGCTGCTGACGGGCTTTGGTGGCTTTCCTTGTTTTGCTGAGACTCCGCTTTGTGTGACCAGCTCCCCACCCTGTCCCTCCAGGACCAAAGACAGCAGCAAGGGCCCACATCGCTGAGTGTACCTGCCAGGCCATGCTGAGAGTTTCTACGTTATTTTATTCAGTTTATTTCATCCTTATGAGGTCATGTGGGGTGAGAACTCTTTTCTCCACATTTTACAGATGAGTAAACTGAGGCCAGAAGGGTTAAATGTTTAGCCCAGATGGGTTCCCAGCCCCCACTGCCTCCTCATTTTGCCGTCCACACCACCTTCCCACCTCCTCCACTGCATCTCCAATCCCTCTCCTAAGCTTTACACCCATGTGGTCACTGCCTGGCAGATGCATGAGCCACAAGCTCCCAAACGGTCCAGAAGCAGACTTCTAATCTACTCACTCTACCAGGCTCTGTCCACACTGCACTGGAGCCCTTCTTAGCACCCTCCACGGCTCTTCACTATTTGGCGACAAAGGCCAGCTTCCTTCCCAGAGGCCCTTGGACTACAACCCCCATCAGACTTCCCAGCCCCTTCTCACCCCTTCCCACGTGGTCCATGCAGACACCCCAACTACTCACTGTTCTATGAACGCATCATGCACTCTGCCTCTGGATTTTGCACATGTTCCTTTTTCTATTGAGAATACTCTGCCCTCTTTCCCAGATAGACTCCTATTCATCCCTCAAAGCCCAGCTCAAATGCCCCCTCTCTGGACAATCTTCCTTTGTGCTTCGCTGGTTCCACTGTGTTACCACCTGTTAAGAACTCCAGCCACTCATGTGTGTGACTGCCATCCACATGCCATTGGGAGCTCCTGGAAAGTGGGGTCATTGCATTGCCCATTCTTGAATCTCCACTGCCCAGCCTGGTGCCAGATGTTTATAGAAAGTTCATTCCAAGTTTCTTCCCATACAGTATTATGGTATTTGATCTTGACAATGAAAGTGTGGAGAAAAGGGAAGCCTAAGTGATGGAGGAAATAGGAAGACAGGCTCTGCTCCATCCGGGAATGCTGGGAAGATGGCATTAGTCCCTGTATGAGTTTGCTGGGGCTGCCATAAAGAGTATCATAGACTGAGTGGCTTAACAGAGATATATTTTCTCCCAGTACTGGAGGCTGAAGGTCCTAGGTCAAAGCGTTGACAGGGCTGATTTCTTCTGAGGCCTCTCTCCTTGGCTTAGAGAGGGCTGTCCTCTCCCTGTGTCTTCACGGAGGTCTTCCCTCCGTGCCTGTCTGTGTCCAAACTTCCTCTTCTTTTTTTTTTTTTTTTTTTTTTTTTTTTTTTTGCGATATGCGGGCCTCTCACTGCTGTGGCCTCTCCCGTTGTGGAGCACAGGCTCCGGACGCGCAGGCTCAGCGGCCATGGCTCACGGGCCCAGCCGCTGCCGCGGCATGTGGGATCTTCCCGGACCGGGACACGAACCCATGTCCCCTGCATCGGCAGGCGGACTCCCAACCACTGCGCCACCAGGGAAGCCCCAAACTTCCTCTTCTTATAAGGACACCAGTCAGATTGGATTAGGGCCCCTCATTACCATATTTTAACTTAATTACCTCTTTATAAGACCTCTCTCCAAAAATAGTTACATTCTGAGGTTCTGGGGGTTAGATCTTCAACATATGAATTTTTGCAGGAAGGACACAATTCAGCTCATAACATCCCCACTTGGCAGTTGGGAAAGTGATGAAGATCACATGGTGACCTTCTAACCATCCCTATACGCCCCCAGTAGCCCTCACTATCCCTACCCCACTGCCCTTCTACAAGGCCTAAGGGTACCCAACAGGGGATGTGGCCTTAGCCATCAGCATCCCTCCAGCCTTTTCATGTCCATGGGCGTCTCAAGCTCCCGGCCATCTAGATCGGGATGGAGGGGTTTGCTGAGGGTGCCTCCCTGAGTGTCCTCATGCAGGAGTGCCCCACCGTCCACATGTCTTTGTAGATGGAAACCCTCCCAGGCTCCCTGCCATCTGCCTCCCTGTGCGCAGCCCTACCCTCCTGGCCATGCTGGCACTTCTCCCTTTGCTCTTCATTGTCTCCTTTTGTTCCCTGATCGTTCGCTGCTGTGGTCTTGTCGCTCCAGTAATGCTACCAACTCTTTGAAAGTGGCAACTGGGTTTCACACTGTCATTCCTCACGGCCCCTGACTTAGCCAGCCCCATCCTAGGCATTCAATAAATACTGGTTCAAATAAACCGAAATGCATGGAAATGCTTGAGTTCCATTGACTCACTTTACAGAATTAAAAACAAAACCTAAACTTTGGGAGCAAAGCCTCAGCCAGCCTCGGATTTCCTCCCTCCTCTCTCCTTGACAGGCTGAGGCTTGAAGGGAGAGCACGGGGGTCTCAGGCACATCTCAGGAGGCAGCTGACCGTCTCCACCAGGGCTCCAGCCCCCGCTTCTCTCGTCTCCCTGCCCCGTCCTCTCTGGGTGCCCACCTCATACAGACCCTCCTGTCTTTCCTTTCCAAGCACGTGGCAAGGCCTCCCAGGGCTGAGAGGTGCTGACAGGGGCGTCTTGCTTCTCTGAAAGGGGGACTCTCTGTCCCACCTCAGCGTCTGCTCTTTCCAGTTGCCCCCAAGCCTCAGGCCAAGTTTCATGCCAACAGTGATGTTTCACAAAATAGGTCTCTGAAGCCCTTGTCTGAAGCTGAGTGCCTTGAAAATTGCATTCTCTTAAAAAATAAGTTAGAGAATACTGTTACTTCATTTTCCTCCTGGGCATCCCCAATCTAAACACATAAATTAAAGGCTCTGAGAAGTCCCGCAGTAAAGAAATCTGTTTATCTTCCCTGAACTCGGCTTTGCCTACTTTGCGATTGCACTCCCCATGGCCCCTTCATTGCTCCTCTCCACACACGTGATGACTTCTGGTATCCCAGGAACTCATGTGGAACTCATGGGCTCACGAGTAGGGCAACAAGTAGAAAGTGGCTGATTGAGGAAAGGGGAGGTACCAGAAGAGACGCTGTAGCAGCACCACCATCGTCATCAGCAGTGGCACCACTGTCACCATCACCACCATCAGCAGAGGTGGCAGCGAGGCGGCAGAACCCAGCCTGTCAGCCTGTCTTCGGGCTCCCAGATCAATCTGTGAAATGGACAGAAGCAAGGCTCCCAGGCCACATGTCCTTGGGACATGTCCTTGGGATGTGGAAGGGTCACAGGCGGGAGAAGTGGGGTTTCTGAAGTAGCCACAGCAGCAGGGCTGCTGGCTCCGTCCCCACATGGCTCCAGTTCTCTGTCTTTATTTCTGCCTGTCTCCCACCCTCCCCACTGCCCACCACCCTCGGCACCTCTCAGCTCAGGCTGAGGAAAGACCCTGAAGCCTCAGAGCCCAGGCCAGGGCCCACGGAACCGGGAAGAGAGCCCGAGGTTGCAGTTAGGGTGTGAGGTGGCGAGAGACAGAGAGCAGGCTTGAGGCGCTGGTGTTCTGTTCACAAAGGCTGTCGGGACCCATATCAATAGACTGATGTTCTTCTGATGACGTTTCTTCCCTTGGCCTGAGGGAAGAGCCTGGGAGGCGGAGTACAAGGGGAACAGCTTGAGATTCAGGAGCTGAGAGACCTGCTCCTGAGCCTGCAGAGCATGTGGGCTGTGGCTCCCGGGCAGGGTTGGGTGGGGGAGAGCTGTGGGGAGTCAGCGCTGGGCGGGGGGGTGGGGGGGGTGGTGAAGTTGGACTGGGCCCAGCTGCCCTGCCCCTCCCGGCCCCATCCTGTGGCAGCCAGGTGGGCAGTGGCCTCTGTTGGCAGCTCTGGGTCAGGGGCGTCCACTGGCTCCCCCGGCAGGTCTTGGTTGGAGGGCGAGTCAGGCACGCTGTTCCCAGGAGGGGATGGCAAATGTTGGGCTTAATGATGGACCTACAGTACTGGCAAAGCGGGGATCACTCTGCCTGCTGGGAAATGTCCTAAGGAACCCAGCTGAGCTGCAGTTACGGAGGTAGATTTCCTGCTCTTTTCCACATCTCATGATTAATCCAGAAGCCCGAGCAGTGCGTGTGATGAGTCCCGGCAAAGTGACCGTGGGCACCTCCAGCCTCCTTTGGAAGCCCTGCTTTTCCTCTGGGGTAGGTGCCCTGACATCTTGGCCAGCCGTACACATTTCAGCAACGCCATTACAAGAGACAGAAGAGGCCGGGTGTGTGGCACCAGTAAAACCGCACACACCCTGTATTTCTCTCTGCCTGTTGCTGGTTTGTGCATTTCCCCACCACACCTCCCGAGAGCAGTTTGTTTCCCGGAAGCAGGAGAAGAGAGGTCGGAGAAGGAGATGCCTTGTTGTCGTGAATGTGATGGACGTGCTGGCACCACAGGGGACTGGACACCAAGGCAAAGACTCTAGTGTCTGACGAACTTACTGGCTGAACTTACCGCTTACTGGTCTTTGGCAGGTTATCAGCTTCTAAGAGTCTCTGTTTCTTCATCTGTAAAATTGGATCACGGTACCTGCACTCATTGATTTAACAAATAATATAAACATATAAATACATACTATGGCGTATTCTAGGTGCTGGAAATCAAGCAGTAAACAGAACAGTCTCTCCTCTTCGGATGTTAATAGTCTAACACGGGAAGATGAAAAACTCGGCAATGACATCTGTGTCAGGTGGTTATGATACTTAGAAGAAAAATAAAGCCGGGGTGAGGGGTAGGGGAGACAGTATATGCATGTGGGGATGACTTTTCTTAAAGGACAGTCAAGGAAGGCATCTTTGATAAGATGATACTTAAACAGAACCTAGAAGAAAATGAGGTGTCATATAGACATCCAGGTACGGCAAAGAGCAAGTTCAAAGATGCTGGAGTGGGAGAGTGCTTGGCAAGTTCAGGGAACATGAAGAAGCTCTGTGTGGCTGGAGGGGTGGGAAAGTGGGGGTCAAGGAGAAGAGGGCAGAGAGGGCGTGTGTGTGTGTGTGTGTGTGTGTGTGTGTGTGTGTGTGTGTGCTCACGCGTGCGCAGGGGCTGGTTGGATCATGTAGCCTTGCAGTGTTGCTCTAAGTGAGATGGGAAACAACTGGTGGCCTTGAGCAGAGAAATGACCTGATGTACATTTTAGAAGGGCCACTCTGGTTGTTCAGTGGAAAGTAGATTTTAAGACTGTAAGCTCGGTGCTCTGTGATGACCTAGATGGGTGGGATGGGGGGTGGGAAGGAGGTCCAAGAGGGAGGGGGTATATGTATACACAGAGCTGATTCACTTGACTGTACAGCAGAAGCTAACACAACATCGTAAAGCAATTATACTCCAATAAAAACAAAACACAACACTGTAAGTGGAGAAGCCAAAAGACGAGGTCGGAGGCGACTGCATCTCCAGGTGAGAGAGGAAGAGAGCTTGGATTTCAGCCGTGGTCGTTGTGATAAATGACCCTCAGAATCTGGAAATATTCTGTAGGTAGAACCTGTATGAGTTAGTATGCGGGGTGGGTTGGGTGAATAGTGAGACACAAAGAGAGACCTCGAGGTTTTGTCCTGAGATTGGGATTGACACATACACACTACTGTATATAAAATAGGTAACTAATCAGGACCTGCTGTGTCGCACAGGGAACTCTACTCCGTACTCTGTAATGGCCTACATGGGAAAAGAATCTAAAAAAGAGTGGATATATGGATATGTATTCACTTTACTGTACGCCTGAAACTAACACAACACAACATTGTAAATCAACTCTACTCCAATAACAATTTTTTAAAAAAGAAACAACACTTTTGCAATAAAAAAAAAAAGATTTTGTCCCGAGTGATGGATAAACTGGAGTTGTCACATATTGAAACGGAGAACTGGGTGAAAGGAGAGCCCTTTGGTTGTGGGATGCAGGAATCAAGAACTTGGCGTCAGGCACATTAAGTCGTCTGTTGGATACCCAAGTGGAGGTGATGGGTAGACAGAGGTGTGTGAGCAGCTGGGGCCCCGGGAGAGGCCGGGGCTGGGATACGATCATCAGTGTGTAGCTCGTTAAAAATCTTGGGGCTGCGTTGGATCATCAAGGGCGCGTGTGAGGACAGAGAAGAGGAGTGGGTGGGACATTCCACGGTTTAAAAGTCAGAAAAATGAGACAGAGCCAGCATGAGGATCAAGAGAGCCTGCTTAAGACGGGACATAGTACAGCGTGGGTGCCCAGTAAATCACAGCCACTGCCATCACCATGACCGTCGGTATTTTCGTGGTCAGAGCATGGAGAAGTGAAGTTTGAAAACAAAATAGCAGGAGTTCAGGAGGACGCACTTCATCTACTTTTTCCTCTTTTCCTTCCCTTTCCTCTGGTTCTGCATCAACCATGGTCTCAGACTTCCAGCTACTTAATAAAAATAAAACAAGACCATAAATGACTTCTGGGTACCTTACAAGCCCACAACTCAGTTCAAAATATTCAAGAAGAGCTGAGGTCTTTGGGTTGTTGGTAGGGTGAGTAGTCACTGAACAGTCAGGGAACTGGATAAGTCTGACTTTCTCCTCTTACCACCTCACTATATGACCTCAGGCAAGTCTGTCCCTGCCTCAGTCCTAGAGGAGGATAGAGACTTCCATTCAGGTGAGAATACTGATTAGCTCATCAATTTTCCTACTTGGATGGCATCTCTGCCATTTGCTTTTCTCGTCTCCAAAGCATGTAGCTCCTATCCTCAATTATTAAAGCAAGGTAACAGTGCTTTTGATTTCCCTCTGAGAGTCTAACCTCGAATTGTTAGCTGTTTAGTGCTTACAAAGTCCGGGAGAGGGGTGCCATTTAGAAGTGACCACCCAAGGTCCCCCGCCCCATCCACCCCTGTAGGCACTCACTATGAGAGAGATGCCTCTCACCGGACTCCCAGAAGGCCGATTACTTGAAACATATTAGTTTATTTCCTTGTATAATTATCTTCACTGAACCGTATTTTAGGAATCACGCCCTCGGCTTTAATTAAACATCCTTGAAACAGTCACGCAAAG
Source organism: Phocoena sinus (assembly GCF_008692025.1). Taxonomy (NCBI): domain Eukaryota; kingdom Metazoa; phylum Chordata; class Mammalia; order Artiodactyla; family Phocoenidae; genus Phocoena; species Phocoena sinus. Next base: position 32,330,725 of record NC_045783.1, on the reverse strand, counting down.
TTCACTGCTGCATTTACACGAGAACTACTGTTGCAGACACGATCTATACGCTTCTGGAAAAGACTCCCTGAGTGTTTTTGTGAAGCACGGGTCTGCAGGATATTAATAAAAATTTCTTTACGGGAAAAGTTTACTGAGTCCGGAAAGAAAACCAGGTGTCTTTCTGAAAGGTTATCTAAGAGGCTTTACTAACAAAAAGTACGGTGGATCCTTAGAAAGAGGATGCAAGATTTCCCATTTTGTCGACCCTAGAATCCTATTTTGGTGGTGCAGCTCTTGGGATCAGTGCTCTGTGCACCCAGCCGAAGAGGCTCTGAATGCTTCGGGCTCAGTTAGTCAAGCACCACGAGCTGCAACAGGGAACAAACAGACGGGAGGCAACGGACAGGGGAGCCTGCAGGTGGATGAGCAGCGAATGGGCAGCTGGATCTTCCGTGCACAGTGATCTTGGGTACCTGGGGTCCCAAGAGGCTTTGCAACTTCCTGGCTGCATCGGATATTAACTTTGCTATTCATGGAGTTAGGGGTCCTAGTCTCAAATATATCACTCAGTGACCCTCCTGTTTAACAACACACAAAGTTAAAATATTTTAAAAACTAACCCATTGTTAGGAAAAGGACACAGAGACGTGTGCCGTGTTACTGTTTCATGGGCGTGATGGGGAGGAATGCCACTCGCTCCGACAGCTCACCACCTAGGAGGAGCAGCGAGAGTCTCTCCCCTCCCCTCCTGCCGCTGGAGTCTCTCTCTTTCGCTTCCTAACGTGTACACCCCGTCAATCCTCAAAATTCAGCCTCAGAAGCTCCGAGAAAGCCCCTTGGGGAACACTGCTTCTCCCTTTCACTGGACAGATCGACCAGCACAGGTGTGTGTGCAGACTGCCTGCCCTCCTACCCATGCAAGGTTAATTATTTAGAGGCTAATGATTTCATTTTAAAGTGGGAATTGAAACATGTTTCGCTAAAGCTTCCAAAGTGAGGGAGGAAGAGGGTAGGTCAATGGGGAAATATGATTGCCTGATGGTCTGGGTGCAGCCGTCTCCCTAAGGCTGTGTCTTTAACTGCAAGATGAGCAGTATCACAAGTAACCTTAGGAGAACCACACCGGCTAGCCTGCATCAGCAGAGTCTGTGTGGTGAGATTTAAGGGGGTGCCTAGTTGGCCCTCCAGCTGTAATTGTTTGCCGGATGACTTGTAACTTCACCACTGGAGCTAAATTCCTTTGACTCTTAGGGCTCTTTCTGCATCCAAGAGCCCTTGGAAATGAGAGATCCCTGAAATGGGTCGTCCCCTGTTGTCAGCTAACCCTGAAGCTCAGGAGTAGAGTTGGGAGTAACGGGATGCCCGTGTACCTGGGGTCCTTCCTGGGCGTGTGTAACTCTGAGGCTAAGACACTGAGACTGGGAGTTTAAGAAGGACCTCCAGGACCATGTCACCTGCTGGCAGGCGGAGTAAGGACCCTGCAAGGTGGACAGACATACCTCTTCTCTTATGATTTGAGGGTTTGAGAGAGGAGGCACCGGGAGTTTAGCCTGAGCCCTTCCCACAGGTCTAGAGGTGGGCAGAGAGAGGGATGGGCTTTGACCCTGGGCGGCCCCTCCCTCCCGGCCAAGCCCCGGGAGGAGGTTTAGTTTGTATCTTCAGAGGGGATGGGGTGCCCAGGCAGGTGACTGAAGACTTTATCTCCGAAGGACCCAGCATTAGACAGCTTAACAGCCCCAGACCCCGCAGGCTGGGAGAGCTTCTGGGCATCCTTCCGTGGGGTCCCATCACCTCCCTGATGGAGGCAGACTGGGTACCAGGACTCTGTGGTGAAGCCGACTGGGGAGCAGCTTCCTCCAGCCTCTCCGAGCACAGAAGTCAGCGGCGAAGCTCAGACTTGGTGGCTGTGCTGTGTCTCTGTACAGGCTTATGTACACGCAGCGGGGGACCCACGCAGGGGACCAGGGTGGGGAAGCACACAGGATGAAAATGCAGGGCGGATGCAAGTGGCGGTGGTGATGCTGGGGCAGCGCGAGCGGACAGTGGTTCTCCTGGAGGCTCCACCCCTCAGCGGGCTGGCGTGGGCCCCGGGAACGGACAGTCCACGTGGAGGGGCAGCTACTCAGGGCTGCCCTGCCGGGGGCGGGCGGTGCCGTCAGGCGGGGGCTGCCTTCAGGGTGGAGTTATAGCAGAGAAGTGGGGTCACCCCCCTTGGAAGCTTTGAGAACGCGTACGAGGTGGGGTATGCGAACGGAATCAGGAAAAGGTAAGGAGTGTCAGCTTGGTGCAGTTGGGTGTTGGCAGGGCTCGCCTTGGAGTCGTGGGAGCGTTCCCAGGGGTCCCACAGGCCTCTGGAGGCTGCCTGTGCTGTGCTGAAGCCCGTATCAAGGGCCCTGGGGATGGCCGCAGAGGCCAGCATGGTTGAGGGCCCCCCGCACCCACCTCGTCTTTGCAGGGACCACAGAACTGCACGCACAGCAGGTGCTTTTCACCTGCTCACAAAACAGCCGGGTCACCGCACGCAGCAGCAAAGGCTTGACTGGGGGTGACGGGAGGAAGGAGCAGAGATTTTCCATCTTGATGGTTTTGTTCAAGGCCGTCCCAGAAGCAGCTGACGTTGGCTTCATTTATCCAAAGGGCGCGGCGAGTGACCCTCTACAACCCAGGGATCCTGAAATATTTAGAAGCTCTAATGTTTGGGTGGGAAGAGAACCTCTTTTGGATGAGAAGCTCAATTATTCAGGAAGGGAGAGCTCTGGGCGTAGGCGGGTGCACCTTCCTGCTGGGTTGATGGGGTGCCGGGCACGGGGCACCCTGCCTGGGACACTTGCCCTGCTCTGTGAGTGAGGCCTCTCCTGCAGTGCTGGGCTCTGGGGGACTTTTCTCATGGCCAAACTCTTCGTTAAAGGACACAACGGCCTATTTCTTCTGACAGCATCTCTGATTCAGCCTAGGGTATGGTTCGAGGTTGCATCTCTTGTAAACGCTTCTTCAGCTGCTGTCAAGGGCTGGCACCCGAGTTCTTGAATTTAGGCTGATGTGGGTCCTGCTAGAGCCTGCCGTCATCTGCACATGTCAACAAATGTGTATGCAGGTGTGGACCAGCTGGATCTCTCTCCTTCTCTGGGAAGCGTGGTTTTGAGCAGCGTCAGGCTGGGAAGACAGACATTTCAGTATCTCCGAAGTCCTGTGCAGGCAGCTGTCACACAGTGTCCCACCGGCAGCCCACGGCCGGCACAGAGCACTGCAAAGCTCCATCTAGCGCAAGTGACCACGGGGAACAGGTGGAGAATCCCGCTGCATTTTACACGTCTCCTAAGGGAAGAACTTCAAGAAAGATGAGCTCAAGTAGGCGTTATGGTGGTCCAGATAAGGTTTGGTTCATTCATTCCCTTGATTAGCACTTATCCCCCTTTGTGTGCCAGGCATATGGGGAGAGAGAGAAATGTCTTCAAAGACTCTGTGGTTGTATGGTGGGGGGTGGGCGGAGGTGTGGAAACCTGTCATTTGGAAACAGCATGGAAGCGCTGGGGGGAGGAAGTGCTGGGGAAACTGTTCTGTTCAGTTATCACTCACTCACCCGCTCACCCATAGCAACTACAAAGGGTTTCACTCAGAGGAACTAGATGCCCTGAACTTGACATTCTAGTGGGGGAAACAACAATGTAAACCACCAGCAGTGGTAAATCACCAGTAGTGATTTCAAGCCAGAAGGAACCACTCACCAATGGAGAGAGGCACAGGGTGACCAGTGACTTGCAGAAAGGAGGGGTTATTCATTCCATCTGCTGAGGTCAAGTTCACCTGGGCTGTCCCGTGGTGGTTCGTGCTTCCTGCATCTATTTTTGGAACGTGGCTCCACCCTCCAGGAAGGGTGAGGACCATCACCCTCCTGCTGTGCCCCAGGGTCACCCAGCGGGTGTCTGCAGGGATGATCTGCTCTGTACTGGCTTTTCAGTCCCACTCCCGGGAGAAGAGAGACGAAGCTGTGTCTCCACCGCAGCTTGGCCTGATTCAGTCACTGCGTGAAAAGGTGGGAAGAAGGTCAAGCTCGTGAGAACTGATACACTGCAGAGTCATTTAGCCCTGAAGTACCAGTTCTGGTTGCTGGCGAGTTGCTAAATCCAGGGACCTGAATTTAATTCCTCCAGAGCCACCGAGACATCACTTCGAGGCCCATGGCAGGCTGTAGGGGTGCTGACATTACTCAGGACTAAGGAGCAACCATCTTCCACTGAGAGAGGACTCTGTGTCAGCAGGAGTAGAACCACACCAGGCACCGAAGAAGGTTCTGCCTCCCAGCATCTTCCAACACAGTGAGAGATAAACGGGTGGAAGATGTGACAGGGCATTCACAATAGAACAGAAGCTTATCCCCAATAAATACGGAACGATGTTCAACTTCACTACCTAACAAAGAAATGCAAGTTATAAATCTTTTTTTTTTTTTTTTGCTCATCTAATTGGTAGCAAGTTTTAAAAACGCACAAACCTGGCTGCTAAGGATGTAAGGAAAAGGCCGTTTTCATCTGCTGCTGCTCATGGGGATGGAAATTGGTGCGAACCTTCTGGAGGGTAATTGGGCAATTTGTGTATCAACAGCCTTAACATGTTCATACACTTTGAGCCAGTAATTTTGCTTTTAGGATCTTATCCTAAGGTGAAAGTCAAATTTATGTACAAGATTTATGGTCAAGAATATTCATCTCAGCCAGTAGTGTAATAGAAAAAATACTAGAAGCTAACTAAAAATCCCACAATAGGGGGTTGGTTAAATAACTGATGGGCCAACTTAAGAATGGAAAATAAAGATGCAGACGTAGAAAATGGACGCGAGGACACGGGGAAGGGGAAGGGGAAGCTGAGACGAAGTGAGAGAGTGGCATGGACTTATATACACTACCAAGTGTAAAATAGATAGCTAGTGGGAAGCAGCCGCATAGCACAGGGAGATCAGCTCGGTGCTCTGTGACCACCTGGAGGGGTGGGATAGGGAGGGTGGGAGGGAGACGCAAGAGGGAGGAGATATGGGGATATATGTATATGTACAGCTGATTCACTGTGTTACACAGCAGAAACTAACACACCATTGTAAAGCGATTATACTCCGATAAAGATGTTTAAAAAAGGAAAACAGTTCATTCATTAAAAATGATTTTCTCGGGGCTTCCCTGGTGGCGCAGTGGTTGAGAGTCCGCCTGCCGATGCAGGGGACGCGGGTTCGTGCCCCGGTCTGGGAGGATCCCACATGCCGCGGAGCGGCTGGGCCCGTGAGCCGTGGCCGCTGGGCCTGCGCGTCCGGAGCCTGTGCTCCGCAATGGGAGAGGCCACAACAGTGAGAAGCCCGCGTACTGCAAAAAAAAAAAAAAAAAAAAATGATTTTCTCCAAGAATATTTAATGGCGGGAAGATGTAGTGTAAAAGCAGGGCACAAAATGCTAGATGGAGTATTTCATTGTGTTAAAATTTTAATAATACAAGTGCAGAAAAAGTGATTAAAATGACAGTACTGATTTGACTACGGGACATTGTTTTCTTTAAATTTTTCTGTATTTGGTGTTATAAAGCATCATGTATCCTCTCTGAGTCTCAGTTTATGTTCTGTGAAGTGGGACTCATCACGTCTACACTGCAGTGCGCTTGGGCAGAGCAGCACAACATTTGAAAGTGCCCTTGACAGCGAGCAGCCCATTGTAATACTCCATGAACGGTTATAATATCATTGCCAGTGACACACCCATAATCCAGATGTATTCACGATTACTAAGGTTGTTTATCTCCCTCCACTTTTACTAAGACAACAAAAGGGTTAATTGAAGACTCTAAGTCATTTTTACTGAGGTTCTTAATACTCACCTTCCTCACAAGGGTGGACAAAACTCTCAGCTTTTTGTATTGAGTGCAGATGTCTCTATTCTCGCCCATTTCAGAGGCCTCCTCACTCAAAATCTAGGTTTTGTCGATCTCTAGTACCCTGTCTCTCATCTTATCTCAGATTATTCTGTGGTAAGATGGTGCAAACTATGTATTTACTAACTGGAGAGAATTCAAGTCCCTGGAGCTGTTGTAGCTCAAACTTCTCTTTTAAGTGGAGTCATTTTCTGTGCTTTCCTTTCCTGCTGTCTGCAGAATGGCTGCTTCTGTCCTCCTTGAGATCCAGGTTTACAGCGCTCTCCTTTTTCTCATTCTGAGGTCTCTCTGATTGTGGCATCTCTGAGGCCCATGTTCTGTTGAGGCTAAATTTGATACCTGGGGGGAAAAGCAACTTCCAGATGGGTCAGCCTAGAAAAGGATCCCCCATTGTGTAGAAATTTAAAAACAGACAAAATACCTGTCCTATCAGACACTGTGATTTGCCCCCTTGTCTGACGCAGCCCAGAGCTTTGTCATTTAATTCACACCTATCTACTGTGAAGGCCCAGCCAACAAGATCATTCTGGAGCCCTGAGTGGGTGCCCAGAATGGATGGGAGGGCTGAGGTAACCAGAACTCTGCCTTTTTTATGGACAGGTGTTAGGGCATCTTCTTTTCAAAGTGACACATTCCCAACCCATCCAACTCACGTAGAGGAAAAAAACCACTGTCACCAGCCAAAGTGATTAGAAAAACGTGGGGCTGCAGAGGAAGAGCGATCTCGTGGGGACTCTCGTATTATACATCCACGTGCAAGTATGAGCTCCAGATTTGATAAGACATGCAGTCTGAGCAAAAGTCATGCAATTAATGATTTCTTTCAAAAATCAAAGAACTCTCTGATTCTTCATTTTAATGTAACTTTGACCTCTTTTCATGAAAGAGGCCTTGACTAAGATAAACATGCTCTCTCCCTGCCTGCAATGTATCAGAAAGCATCCTCAGTTACTTTCACAGGCAGTGGAGGACTCCTTAATTCTTCTCTGATGACAAGAGCTCCCTTTGAACCTGGGCCAGAGGTGAGCACGATTCTGACTCTGGAAAGATGTAGAAAAATGAAGTTCCTTTTGCCGGAGGTTATGGGTGAGCATTGCTGATGTATGACTGTTAGCGGTCTTGCCCTCCTCCCACCTACTCCTCCTTTTCTGCATGGTGGACTCTCCTTTAGTTTTGGGGCACAGTATTGGCGAAAAAAGGAAGGGGAGGCCAGAGGTAAGTAAGCTAGTGGCGGGGATTTTGTGCGAGAATATTTGAAGAAGGAAGTGTGGGAGCAAGTGCTGTGGTAAGAAGGGGAAGGGAGAATTAAAAACAAAATCTGTGATCCATAAATCCCCTTCAAAGACTCTAAGCAAAGTACTTAAATTATTTTACAATTACTTTTTAGTTACTACTCTGCAGTATATTAAAAAATAAGTTCACTTTCTGTCATATCCCCTTGTCATTAGCATCATTTTAAAGACGTGTCTTAATGGCTGTATCGTGTACCATCCTTTATCTAACCAGCTCCCTTTTTTGGACAGTTAATTCAGTTATTTATAAATATATATATATATATTTATATGATGGATATTTTTGTTTGTAATTCTGATTATGTCATTTTGTCAGTCAGGGTAATTGATGGTAGCTGTACTAACACACAACCTAAAATCTCAGTGGCTTAGCAGGTGTTGACTGAAAAAAATGCACAACTAAAAGTTGAGAATCTTTTTTTTTTTTTTGGCGGACTTGCTGAGGACTTAAGCCCAGGAGGCAGTGTCAGATCACTCTGAGAGACTGCACTGCAGAGGGAAGGGAGGAACCAGGACATATAGGAGTTTTGCAAAAACAAAACAACAAAACAAAACAAAAAACCCCAAAACAACCAGGTACTCGGAACATCAAAAGATTACTGTTAATTAAAGGAAAACCAAACATCTCAAGTTAATGAATTTAACATTCTTCTATGTATGGGAAGAGGCAGGAGTCTGGGCTCATTGGAATCATTCCTCTGATGTGCCTTTTAACTATCTACAGCCAGCATCCTGCTTTTCTCCAGCCTGGATCCCCGCCGGGTGCACCATCGGGGATGGTTGCCAGGGCTGATGATGGCTTGATGGCTGCAACACTCTTTGTTGACTGACAGGGCAGGCGACATTCTTCATCCATACAGGTTAAAGTTTTATTTTTTGCTCGATTTACTGGCTAGGGTTGGAGTGGGGGACTCTGTTCTTTGCAGATGTGAGGGACTCAGGGTCCTTCCATATTGTGGTGTCACCTTCCTCAGGTGCTCAGAGCCCCACGCTAGAAGAAGGGAGCTTGGAGAAGGCACGCACGCTCTTCGCCTCTTCTGCCCAGAGAGGAGAGAGCCACTTCTGCACATGGTGCACTGGTCGGGGCTCGTCACAGGGCCCCACCCAGAGACAAGGGGGCTGTAGAAGGGAACCTGGATGCAGCAAAGAGAAAGGGCCAATGGGTATTGATTAACAACTAGCCAAGGTCCTACCTACCTACCTACCAATTCACTCTCAGATCTTTAGAATACAAAGGGTTACATTCCTGCAATCCTCCTCTAATTCTAGACAATTCTCCATTCATATTCACTTTTGCTTATAGCAACCTTGAGCTGGGTCTTCCCAGGCTCTTCCTTCTAACCCTACAGGCTGTGGTCTCCTCGGATGCAGGCACCATCTGGGAGAAGGAGTCTTGGAACTCACTTGCCTGCGTTGCCCAGGACCCCAATTCCTTCCACCTCTAGGTTGCTGCTTTATTTTCCCAGGGACAGAGCCAAGCTGTAATTGACTCCCTGGGTATTTCAAAGTCCCTGATCCCAAGACTGAAGGATGACTCCCTGCTGTTGTGAAACGTTACCAGATTATCAGGACCTCTGATTGGGAGGGACAGCGGGAAGGGGGTTGGTGTCAGGGGAAAGGCACTGACATTTCAAACTCAACTGGCGACTCCAGCCCTTGTAATGGCTTTAGTAACTTCACAGTTGATCCCTGTGATTGAGCATCAGGACCATTAAATGCTAATTGAGTTGAAAAGCTTCTCCCTCATAAGCTAAAATTCTCAGGCAGTAAAAGGCTTCTGGCCATGTCTGGAGTTGCTGCTGCAGACAATGAGGTGGGCTGCCTCTGTCTACACTTACTGCTGTTCCTCTTCCCGGCTTGACGGGGTAGAGTTGCTGTACATACACAGACTTTAAAATTATTTTTAAATTATTATTATTTTTTTTAAATTGAAGAATGGTTGATTTACATTGTTGGTGGTTTCAGGTGTACAGCAAAGTGATTCAGTTATGCGTACACACATACATACGTATACATGCATACATATATATATTCTTTTCCAGATTCTTTTTCTTTATAGTTTATTACAAGATATTGAATATAGTTCCCTGTGCTGTACAGTAGGACCCTGTTGTTCATCTATTTTACATATATCATAATCTGTGTGTCTCTGTTAATCCCTAACTCCTAATTTATCCCTCCCCTCACCTTTTCCCCTTCGGTAACCGTAATTTTGTTTTCTGTGTCTGTGGGTCTATTTCTCAAACAGACTTTTTTTTTTTAAAGCAGATTGCACATTGCTGTGGCTGGATCAATACTCTGGAGTGAGCTGTTTGCCCTCAAAGCTGCTGGGGCCGCAGCCATGGAGCTGCAGGATCCCAACGGGGGATCCTGGCGTCCATCTGCTCTGTTTTTTTCAGATACGCTGAATCGACAGCCCTGAGTTTTGAAGTTTTCCTGGAGGGGACTTGAGGGGATTTCTCCAGGATCGATGGAACTTCTTTTGTGGTGCTTCAGTGCTTCCACCATGAAGCGCTCATTTCCCAATGCCCCCCCCACCCCCTGTTTCCTTTACTCTCTCTCCTCCCACCCCCAGTTCCCAGAAGAAGATCTAGGAATCAGGTCCAAACATAAGATCTTTGGAGAATCCTTGTGTGTGTTTTTTTAAATTTTTACTGGAGTAGAGTTGATTTACAGTGTTGTGTTAGTTCCAGGTGTACAGCAAAGTGAATCAGTTATACAAATACATATAATCCACTCTTTTTTAGATTCTTTTCCCATACAGGTCATTACAGAGTACTGAGTAGAGTTCCCTGTGCTATACAGTAGGTCCTGATTAGCTCTCTATTTTATAGGTTGTGTTGTGTATATGTCAATCCCAATCTCCCAATTTATCCCTCTCCCCTCCCCACTTTCCCCCCCTGGTAACTATAAGTTTGTTTTCTACATCTGTGACTCTATTTCGAATCGTTGTGTTTTACTTTAGTCCTGAAACTAGATAAAGCCTAGTCATCAATAAACAGGTGAGAAAGTAGAGCCAGGCATTGGTTGAGTATCGATGTTTCTGGTACAAGCTGTCTCTCCGCTCATCATCCCACACCTTTATCAGCCATCGTCATGCTGTCCATCACCTCCTCCTCTCTGAAGAAGGCCTGGGCCATCTTTTGAAAATACAAAGCCCAGCATTGAGACCCTCCCAACTGAGAGAGCAGGAAGTTCCAGGACTGCTGAGGTGCTCCCTGAACCCCACTCAGGGGACCTGTGTCTTTCCCTCCTGGGTGTATTGCGTGGACCCCTAAAATTCCTTCAAACCTCTGCCTCTGGGCTTCCAGATTGCCCCTGAAAGAAATGAACAATAATCATAGTACCCACCACGTACTGACTGCTGGTATCTCAAGGGCTGCCTTGCCATTGGACAACATTTGTTGAGCTCCTAACTCTTTGCCAGACAGTGGGTACGTGCTTTTTGTGTGTTTAGTCCTTCTGACAACACTGTGATTTAGGACCTGTTAATATGTCTATTTTGCTGAAATGGAAACAGGTTCAGAGTGGTTAAATAACAAGGAAAAGTCCATGTTTTTACCCCCTACACTAATGTGTATGTATATTTGTGCATATATATAATACATATGTATATTTAACATATATATTATGTTGACTGAAAAAAATGCATAACCTCATAGCTGAGAAATATGTTTTATTTGGTGGGCAAAACTGAGGGCTTAAGCCTGGGACACAGACTGATCCAAAAAGGAGAGGGAGAAGCCATCAACTTTAGGAGTTTTTGCAACAAAGACCAGGTAGTCGGAACATCGAGAGATTACTGTTAATTAAAGAAAACCAGACATCTCGAGTTAAGAATTTTTAGTGTTTTTCTATGTATGGGAAGATGCAGAAGTCTGGGCTCACAAAAATCATTCCTTTGATGTGTACCTCAGCTATGTGGGCCAGTATCCTGTGTTCTCATCCTGAGTTCCCCCGGGGTTCACCATCAGGGAGGCTGTAGCAGTTGACTGCTAGATGGAGGGCATCCTGTTTCCATCCTGAGTCTCCTCAGGGTGCACCATCTGGGTGGCTGTAATGTGATGGCTTGATGGCTGCAACATCCTTTGTTTACTGATACGGCAGGCAACATTTTTTTCATTGACATCTATATATATACAATATACACTCTTCATGTTACATATATTATCTATTTTATGTACTACGTATTTTTTATAATCTTTGCAAAAAACCTCGCAAGGTAGATGTTATTCTTTACATTTTGTGAAAAAGAAATTAAAGCCTCTAACAGGCTGAGAAATTTGTCATGTCACTACATCACAACTAACAAGTCAGTGAACAAGATTTTGAATCCTTTTACGAAAAAAAAACCAAACTATGTTCTTTCCATGCTCCGAAATATATTTTGGTCAAGTGACTTAAGAAACTCTCCCTCAAACTTGTCACTAAAGCAGAAAATAAGACAACAGTGGAAATTGATAACTGGAAATTATCAAAAGGCAGGATCAAGCAGGAATAATGAAAAGGAACCTGAGGTTTCGGATGATGAACCCACTGGCTAAATAGGCCCCTGGAAACAGACCCACTTTTTAGAAACCCCTCTGGTCCAGTGGAGAAGCATATCCTAGGCCCCCGGTGCCTTTCAGAAAAGAGAACAGAGGACGATTTTGCAAACGGATTGTTGACTGGAAGTGAAAAATTCTTTCCTGAGCATGGTCTTGCCTTAAAAAGAAAACCTATGAAGTGAAACTACTTCATTACTCCCCTTTGGATGTAAAGTTTGCCATGTTTTAAATTTCGGTTAGGCATCCTTTGAACCAGAAAGAAGGCTGGCTTTTAGAAAACAGATAATGGTATAAATTGGGTTGTATACGAAAACAGGCTTTGTTAGTAAAAAAAGATACACCGATAGAGTCTGTTACTGTAAGCTTGGCTTTAAGAGAAAGGTTGGTAAGGGAACCATTTTATTTAAATGAAGAGGAAGTTTCAAGCAGTAGTCAGCAGCTGGTAATCCCTAATTTGTGGGCTAATGTTGAAGCAAGTTAATAAAATGACCTCAGGGAAAGACCAGGGTAGTGTTTTATAGAATTCTGGAGCTGGAGGGAACTTGCAGAGCAACCAGTCCAATGATCTCATTATAAAAATGCAGGAACTGAGGCCAGCAGAGGAGGGGCAATCTCCCTACGGTCACAGGGATATAGTTGTTATGCAGAAAACTCATTTAAATATTATTTTTTGAATATGTAGTTGTGTGGATGAGAAGCAGAATAGGTAACATTTACTTTTCTGGTCTCTGGCCATATCTCCCTAATACTATTTGCCTTTTAAATGTTCTTTTCTCCCTTTAAGATTGCATTAAAGAAAAGAACAAAGTCAAGAGCTTTAAACATTATTTATTTTTTAAAACAATAGTGTATATTATAGATTCAGAAAGTGGTCTCCCTCTCACTCCTGGCTCAAGCCAAGCAGGTCCCCTCCCTCGGGCTCACTGCCAACAGGTCTCCATGTGCCCCCCAGAGCATCCCATATGTGGACAGGACCATACATAACTACACACTTCTCTGCTATTTGTAGCGTCCTTCATCCTACTTTTATTATTTTGCAACATCCCTTGGGGGCTGCTAACACATCAGGTCCCATCCAGTCGCCTCTTTCTCTTTAAATGGCTGCATCGTCTTTCATTGTCTGGAGGTACGAGAATTTATTTAGCACATTTGGGTCACGTCCTCTCTTTTGCTATTTCAAATAATACTGTGATAAATATCTTTGTACATACATCATTTCACACATAAGGGGATCTATCTGGGGTATAAATCCTTAGAAATGAAATTGTGAGGACAAAGAGGATGTGTCTTACATTTTGTTACATTTCTAGAGCATTACAAAGACTGGGGTACCTGTTTCTCGCCACCGTGGCCCACACCCTATCAAACGTTTTTCACTTTTAGGCTAGGTGCGATTATGGTAGATGAAAAATATCTGGTTGTATTTTTCATTTCTATTCAGACTCAGTTGTATTGAACATCCTTATGTTTAAGAGGCTTTGCAGAAATATTCTGTTTTTCTCTTTTGCTCATTTTCCTACCAGTTACTGGTCTTTTCTCTTATTGATTTACAAGAGATCTCTCTATATTAAGGCAATTCATTGTTTCTCTGTACCACTATTCACAAATTTTACTTCCATTTTGTTACTTGCCTTCTGATCTTGTTTACTGGGTGCCTCTCACCTCCCCTGTTCCCCTCTCCCTCCACCCCCGTTGGCAGTTCAGAAGCTTTTTTATTGTTGTGAACAAATGTGTGGATCTTTCTCTTTGTGTTTGGATTTTGTTATCATACTTAATAAGGCTCTCCCCATTAAAATCTGTCATACAAAATCTCCTCACAGTATACTTCGACTACTTTTAGTATTCCCATTATTACATTAAAATTTTTGATTCATCTGAAGTTTCTTTCATGTAAAATATGCACTAAAGATTATACTTTATTTTTTTCAGATAGTAGCCGAGATATCCTAGTACCATTTATAAAATAAGCCACGTTTACTACATTGATTTGAAATGCTACCTTTATAACATAAATTCGAATCTACTTTGGGACTTCTATTTAGAGCCATTAATTATTTTGTATAGTCAAGAAACAGTACAACATTCTCTTAATTCTTATAGCTTACAATATATATATATATATATTTTTTTTTTTTTTTTTTTTGTGGCGATATGCAGGCCTCTCACTGTTGTGGCCTCTCCCGTTGCGGAGCACAGGCTCCGGACGCGCAGGCTCAGCGGCCATGGCCCACGGGCCCAGCCGCTCTGGGGCATGTGGGATCTTCCCGGACCGGGGCACGAACCCGTGTCCCCTGCATCGGCAGGCAGACTCCCAACCACTGCGCCACCAGGGAAGCCCTACAATATATTTTAATAGTAGTTTTTCTTGTGTCCTGAGGTAAGATTGTATTTCTATAAACTTCCCTCTTAGAACTGCTTTTGCTGTGTCCCGCAGATTTTGGGATCGTCGTGTTTTTGTTTTCATTTGTCTCTAGGTATTTTTTGATTTCCTCTTTGATTTCTTCAATGATCCATTGGTGGGGCTCAACTTTTATTTTTCTTTTTCTTTCTTTCTTTATTGGCAGCACCATGCAGCACATGGGATCTTAGTTCCCCAACCAGGGATCGAACCCGAACCCGTGCGCTTTGCAATGGAAGCTGGAGTCTTAACCACTGGACCTCCAGGGAAGTCTGGAATCTGGGGGAGAGAATGGATACATGTATCTGTATGGCTGAGTCACTTTGCTGTGCACCTGAAAGTATCACAACATTGTTAATTGGCTATCCTCCAGCATGAAATAAAAAGTTAAAAATAAAAAAAATTAAACAAAATGTTTTAAAGCAGATAAGTCCTCAAAAGAAAAAAAACACACAACAACAAACAAAATAAAAACCACTCCTACTCTCACTCTTCCTTCTTGTTGATTTTTTTATTGTACAGAATGGAACCTGTTTGTTTATTTGCCTCTCTCCTTCCAAAAGTCCTGTAGGTTTTATGCACATTATTTTACAGATTAACTTAGGGAGAATTGATATCTTTGTGATACTACATATTTCTGCTCAAGAACATGGCATGCCTTTTGTTCATTAAACGGTTCATTTGTGTCCCTTAATGCATTTAAAAATTTTAATCACATACAGGTTACACATTTTTTTTTTTTTTTTTTTTTTTGTGATATGCGGGCCTCTCACTGTTGTGGCCTCTCCCGTTGAGGAGCACAGGCTCCGGACGCGCAGGCTCAGCGGCCATGGCTCACGGGCCCAGCCGCTCTGGGGCATGTGGGATCTTCCCGGACCGGGGCACGAACCCATGTCCCCTGCATCGACAGGCGGACTCTCAACCACTGTGCCACCAGGGAAGCCCCAGGTTACACATTTTTAATGTAAATTCCCAAGTATTTTAACTTTACTCTTACTATATTTTCATTATATCTTCCAACTAATTTTTAATTATACAAAAATTATTTAGCTTGGTATATTAATTATATACCAGACATCTTTATGCATTTAAAATTTTGTAGTACTTGTAACTTTATTTTCTAAGCATACGATTATATATCACACACACATAATAATGGTTGTACTTCCTTTCCCTCAAAATTCGTACATGTTTCTTTCATATAGTTGTATAAGCTAGTGTCTCCAGAACAATGTTAAATAAAAATGGTTACCATAGATATACTTATTTTGTTTTTTACTTTAATGGAAATGCTTGTTGTACATTAAGCCTCACACTAGCCTTTGTGCCAATATCTATATATGGATACACACAAGTATGTACGTCAAGTTTCATATTTGGGAGAATAAAATCAGGTCAGATTAAAATAACTTTGATAATTGTTTAAAGTGCCAAACTGTATTTATTATTTTATTTCTTTAATGCATTGTTCCTGAACGCTGTCTTTTGAATTGTTTTAAAAGATTAACATATTTGTTTTACTGCTATTCTTTAAAAAAAGGGAAATCACTATCATCTTTGGCCTGCAAAATTCCTTTCAAGCAGTCATTTTAAGAGGAGCTATTTTATAATTCATAAGGAAGGAACCATAATTTACTTTGTAGCCGTGTACTTCAATCAAGGAGAATTTACCTAAAATGTAGTAAACAGTCCAGCAAACTTCTATAAATACATGATCAGGATGTCATGCATTGTTCTCCTGCGACAGGCTGAGATTACATGTACTGAGAACTGCTTTGTATCCAGCACTTTGCTGACGAATTCAGATACACTAGCTCATGTAATAATCCTCCTAACATTGTTTTAAGATAGGAATTGATACACCTTTTAAAGTTATGGGAACTAAACCTCAGGCAAGGTTGCTTGCTCTGATAGAAAAGGGCATAGCTGAGAATCGACACCAGATCCTCTGATTCCTAATTCAGCTCTTGCCAGGTTAAAAACAACATGCCAAATACCGGTCAACTAGTTACATCTTTTTTTTCAACCTGCTCTGAGAGTGGCCATTATGTCAGACCAACAGACGTGTCATTCCTTCTATAAGCATCTATTGAGCACCTACTTTCTTGCACAGAGATCTCCTGGTGGATGAGGTGCTCTGTCATCCTGCACGTCTGCTCACGTGGAAAAGGGAAAGGTTGTAGGGCTTGGGAGGGCCAGTCACACCAGGGTTCAGAGCAGGAGGTCACTCAAGGGGAAGTATGCAGACCTGGGATTCTGGAGGGTGCTTCAATGGTGGAAGATGCAGTTGGAGGCCATGAAAGGGAGGGATACAGCAGACTGCAAAAAATGGTGCAGGCATCACGTATCATAATGTACAAATAGTAGGGGTTTTGTCCTATTATATTTAAAAAAATGTTCTAATATTAAAAATTAGTGAATTTAATGGTGATGACAGCAAGAAGAAAAAGAAGAGGCTGAAGAAAAAGCATCTGTTAGAAGCTAGAGATTGGCTTAGAGTCATAACTGATAGCTAAACTAAAATATGAGGAAAGGAAATGAAGATAATTTCCAGAAGCCACACACAAATACAACTTGGAAAGTATAAGATATTGGGATGCCATACATTCCATTTCTCCACCTTCAGGAAGAATTACACTCACGCTATTCCAATAAGATAAAAGATCATGACTATAGACTGAATTGTGTCTCCCTAAAATTTATATGTTGAAGTCCCAATTTCCAATGTGACTGTAGGTGATAGGGCCTTTTTGGAAGTAATGAAGGCAAAATGAGGTCATGGGGTGGGGCCCTGATCTGATAGGATTCGTGCCCTTATAAAAGAGACAGCAGACAGCTCTGTCTCTTTGCCACAGGAGGACACAGTGAGTAGATGGCCATCTGCAAATGAGGAAGAGAACCTCTCCAGAACTCGATCCTGCCAGAACTTGATCTGGGACTTCTAGCCTCCAGAATTGTGACATAATGAATGACTGTTTTTAAGCCACCCAGTCTATGGTATTTTCTTTCAGCAGCCCAAGCTGACTAATACAAACACATTCTATTTTAGGATAGTTCCCTAAAACTCCAACTCCTCACTAACCCTTCTTAGCATCAATGGCCTTGACACCGATCAGATGAAAATAAAGTAAAAGGTTAGCAATGACGTGAAGGGGTCCTTCCAGGATGACCTGAGAAAGTCTTTTACCCAGAGGTGATTTTAGGCAGCGTTAGGAGCTCCTCCAAACCTGGTGAAGAGATCTGAGGAAATAAATTGGAAAAGTTGGAAGTAGCTTTGTGTGTGTTGTCGTCTGTGTGCACAGGAACTTACAAAGATGTGATGTTAGGAGGCGTTCCTAACCTTTAAACGTAAAGTTAAGAAAGGAAATCATTTCCCCCTATTAACATACAATGCGTTACTCCAGGAAATGAAAGTTCATGTTAAATGAGCCAAAGGTTTAAGCCAGTGATACAATTCACTCACCCCCTCATTCATTCTTCAACCCATATTCATGGAGCCCTGGTGGGTACCAGGTGCTGTGCTCTTAGAGTCCCCATCTCCCATCATTGGTACGTATTGAACAGTAAACACTCTCTTTGTTGATCTTGGTTTTTAAAATGTCCTATTGGTCAGGGCTCTTTGATACACTTCTCTTGATGACTACCTCCCGCCCCCCACCTCTCAAGACCTTTAGTATCAGGGTGAAGAGTCCAGTAGAATTTTCCCAGTTTTGGAGAAGCTCTGCATGTACTTCATAACCTCAGGAAATATTTCCTTAATCAGTCAAGATGGAGAATCCCAGCTGGGCCTTTCTGTGAAGCTGATTATTAGCTTTATTAATACATCCACTTACAAATCTGCCACATTTGTGCTCTTATTCTCACAGACCAGGTCATTGCACTGCGACCGACACAAGGGCAGAAGGACCATATTCCCTTAGCCAAATGCTGCTCCCAATGGAGTCAAGAGGGAAGGACCAAGAAAAGAACACCAGTTCATAGAAGCTGTGGATCTCAGAAGCCCAGCAGTGCCTTGAAAGTTGGCAAAAAAAGATTAAAGGCCACTCCTAGTCACAGCAGTGATATTGCTGTAGATACATTGGCACATTTATCCTCTTCCAGCCCTTCAATATCCTGGGCTATGGAGATTGTCTTAAGGAGCTTGTGTCGATTTCCAAGCTTTCCTCTGGAAGCTTAGCCCTTCTTAAGTGTTCTTTAATAGCTAAAAAGCAGAGCTGGATTCTGAAACTCCATCACTCAGACATTTTGTATCAATAAAACTGATGTTAAGAAGATTTAAGCTGAAATGTTGGCTCCATCATTCTTTTCTTCCTCTCTGTCACCCAGCCCCCTCAGACATTCATGGTACAGGCTTCAGAATGGGACTGATGTTAATGAATTTCAGCACCAAGGAGTCATTTGCTGAGGTTACCTGAGAATAACCCCCCAAACCAACTCCTGAGAAAAATCAAGACAATGTTCCATAGACCCACCTACTATTCCTTTATGTCACTCTGCACTCACAAACAACTTGTAGCCTAAAATCCTTTAAAACTGAACATCTGCTCTTCTTTTCTTCTCTAGACAATCTAGGCAAAGGGGTGGGATTTTATTTATTCCATTTGGTTAGACTTTCATGTCTCCTTTTCTTGAAATGGCTCAATGGTCAGTATAGTTTAACTTACAAGAGGAAAATGACAGTTTTATGAATATTTATCAAGAGGGTCTAATATTGAAAATTGAAAAAGAAAACAGGAGTCATAAGCAAAGGAAAGAGAGAGAGAGAAAGAGGAAGGAGGGGAAAGGAGGAGGGGATCAGAAGAGATAAATCACTGGGATTTAGAAATCAGAAAAAGGTCTGAGGGAACATGGCAGCCGCTCCTTCAGGGAGACGTTCATTTAAACCATTTCAACAAGAGGAGAGGGTCTTCCTGTTTCTTAAGATCCCTGGAAGAGCTGCACCGTCTCCAGTCCATATGCCAAGACTGTCGCTTCATCTGTCCCATGCCTTCTGCCCTGGTCTCTGCGGGAATCGACAATGACTGGTCATGCCCTACTCTTCCCATGTGCAAAGGGATTTTGTTTAAAATAGACCTGATTGTCATATAATCATGAAATGAAGTTTAAAAAAAAAGTATCTGCTTCCATTAATAAGCCAGTGGTAAATAGAACCATATCTCATGGAGGAGAAAGGAGACAATTTTGGTGGGGGCTGGTGGCTAGCAGGACCCTGAGGGTATCTTATTGGCTCCCCTTTGAAAAGAGCTGTCCAGAGCATTTGTCAAGACAGAGGATAAAAGGCTCAGAGCTCTACCAGCAGACCAATGGGGGTCCTGGTGTGGAGAAACCAAGGGAAGTTGGTATTTTGGGAGTTGTTACAAAGGAAATGAACACCTATCTTCTGGAGAGTAGCTCAGAATAGATGTCCAGGTGATGTCAGAATAGATGTCCAGGTGATGGGGAGAAACCCTCCAGCAGTCTGAGCATGAGGGGATTCAAGAGTCTTTATTTAAGTCTAAAGAACACTGGACACTTAGTTAACCAAAGCCCACAATTGTTACGTGTAATTAATTTCTACTTGCATTTTTCATCTCAGACTTTTACATACACAGCTTATTAAGGTGACTTCTAAGACAGAAGGGGAAGATGACTAGTGTACAGTAACCCTTGGAGAATAAGTTTATCTTGGGAGCTGCCTTTTCTAGGCATGTGATCCTCTCCTAAGACAGTGTACTGATGAATGTAATTCCTTAACAATTTGGGGGGATTGCTACACCAGCTCTTTACTTCTGTTGCCTTGCAAAGGAAACTGCTGGTTATGTCACAGCAATTGGAAAGGTGTGCAGCCCAAGTCCAGCCTGAAGACATTCTTAGTACCAGCCAATCCCAAACATGGAATGCCGAGGACTGTGCAAAAACACTCATTTGCTTTTTCCATCAGACACCTTTCAGTGCTAGCAGTGACCATGTTGGGGGAGAGTCCCTTCTCTTCATTTCAAAGGAGGCAAATATGCTTGATAGAAAGTCCTCCCTTCAAATATGTCTTCATGTCAGACCAGTGTTTCCTTGCTAATGTTTATCACTTTTCCTTGGTAACTTAAATGCATTCTTATGCTAAAAGAAACCTCTCTGGCCTTAGCCAGGCTCCCTTCTTGCTGCAGGAAGAACAAGGGAGTAGAAGGAGGGAAAATCCGGTCCTGATGTCAGTGTGATGCTTTCAGCTCTTTGCTTTCCACGGATGCTAAGTGTGATATGCATCTGGATGGCCAAGGAGGCCGAGATGGGATGCTACACTCTCCCCTGAACATTTTGAACAGGTCGGGATGACCCTTGCACTAGACGTTACCAGATGTCCATTTCTTCCAGCCGTGGAAGAAGTTGATCTGTCCATGTTGTCATCAGCTGTTCATTGTTGGGATTTCTAAGTGTTTGGGCTGCACCGTCCTAACTACTGTGGGTATCACTGTGGATTTGGGGGTGACATGGGGGTGGTGTTAAGGCTACCAAATAAACGTAACATGGAGTAGCAGATATGAAAATGGCCATATGGAAACAATAATGAAAATACAAACAAGAATGTAACTAATTTTAACTTGTGTGGTGCAAGGTAAAATTGAAGCGTCCTGGCGGACAGGAGAAGTGACGGAAGGAGAGATGCGTCTGGACCTTGGAGGACGGCTGAGATCTCACAGGAGAAGGCAGGTGCGAGGGAGACACTGGGGCAGCCACCGGGAGGCCAGGAGGCTGGAGTGAGCATGCAGAGAGAGGCCGTGATGGGATCGTGGTCCATGAGGATGAGGGTGGAGGAAGTTACCCAGGTGGGATGGGGCCAGGTTTCACCTGACTCTGAAAGCCAGGCAGAAGGCGGACTAGAAACTTGAGGCTTGTGTTTCTCAAACCCCACGCTACTCATAAATATGCAGCATCTTCCTGGAAACTCAGTGTTATACAAATATTTGGGGCAACTCATTCTTTAACTCATGTACTAAAACAAACGTTTTGGAGTAGAATACAAAATTGGCGTGACTTTCGTAATAAAATATGCATTTTTGAAGACATTTTGGTTTATGGCAGGTCCCTTGCCTGACACTGTCATACTCCCAGGGACTCTTCTCCATATGGAATGTATCACGGGACAGTTTGAGAATTTCCTTAAGCAATAGGAAATGAAACCTCACTGCCCAAGGCTTTGCTCTGTGCCTGGAGCATCTTTTCTGCCCCTGTGAGGTCCCACTTCTGGTCCCACTCCAAGAGCTGATCTGACATCTGGGCTAATAGAGCAGAGTGACTGCATGTCCCACGAATATTCGCCAATTCCAAGACGTGGTCCCTTAATATCAAGTGCTAGGACATCTGTACGGTCCTTTGTAGGTTGATTTGCCATCATACTCTCCACAGCCCTAGAAATAGTAATACCCTGATTTACAAATGAGGGAATGATGTGCGGCAGGTTTACAAATGAGGGAATGATGTGCGGCAGGTTTTGTAAACAAGTTGGGTGGGTACTTTCGAGAAGACTGTATGTCAGGACATGGGTCCTGGCAGGCAGGGGGCCCCATAGTCATATTCACTTGTGCAGCCCTTTGATCTGGAAGGTGTCTTCTGTCACGGTCATCAGCCAGCTTTGTGGAAGGCAGCCGCCCTTCCTCATTCAGTTCTCCAGCGTCTGTCAACTTGTGCATTTCTGGACAAGAATTAATGACAGCTTTCAGCCCCATGTTTCTTATGAAGAATGTAACTGAAGCCAACAGAATTTAGGTGGGCAATTTAGTCTTGCAGATTGCTGTCTGTCCATCTGTCTGTTTCTGTCTTTTTCTCTCTCTCTTTCAGGTTATTGACAATATCATCATGATTTGAAACCCCCAGAATCACCTGCTTTTATTTAGCAGCGTATTTTAAATAGTAAAATACTGTCTTCAAAGCTCAGGAAGCCCTGTCTATTTTAATACCAACTTTCTGAAGGCTCACTGGTAATTAATGAAATCATTAAGAATGGTTCACAGTGACTGACACCTTCCTGGCAACCACAATCTCCTCTTATACTTAGAGGAAATGTCACTGGCTCCACAGGTTTGATTTGGGGAATGGAGTGGGTGGGTGTTGGGGGCAGGAATCAGATTACAGCAAGTTTCACAACAGCCATCAGCCAGAACGGGAAAGCTGTGAGTAGGTTCTTCCAAGTTTCTCTACTTTGGAAGCTGTACCTTCATCCGTCCAATGCTGGTTTTCAGAAATATTGCTAATATCATGTTTTCCAAGACAGTATCGTGTGTGGCTCAACTCGATCAGCAAAGATGTAAGGTTGAAAGTCACCCTCTCTTTTTCCTGTTGTTGTTTCTTCTCCCATTTTCACACATTTCCTTTTTTCTTGGCATTGCCTAGATTTAGTCTCCTCTTCTCCCTTTTAGGAACAGAATTTGGCATAAATAAATGATAACTGACAAAATGGTATAAGCAGGAGGGCAAACACAGGGTTTCTCCAGCCTCTGCTGCGGGTCAGGGTAATTTGTTGTAGCAGGTGGTTACCCACAAGAAGGACAGGGAGCTCCAACGGCTGCTGTTTAATTTGTATTTTAATAAAGCAACCCACAGCCTTCCATTAATTGCTGAAAATGGAACGTGAACCCCCTCCAAAGCCTTTCAGGTCACTAATGCACTGAAATTGTTAAATCGAAATGGACTACTTTAGCCAGGGCACTGCCCACAAGATGGAATTCGGTACATTTCATACCTCAATGCACTTAAATGGTATGGAGCTGATACTTAATACAAATGCAAGCACCAGGGGAATCCGCATACTTACTTTGCGTTCTCCGACTCTCAGAATTAAGCAGTTGATCTATGGGAGACAAAGGGATCATCCTTCTCTCAAAGAGAATATTTTATGACCAGGCAGTTTATTTATTTGAATTTTATTTATTTATTTTTTATACATCTGCTTCTTATTAGTTATCTATTTTATACATACTAGTGTATATATGTCAATCCCAATCTCCCAATTCATCCCACCACGACCAGGCAGTTTTAAAGGCACTGACATAAACAACTGTTTACAGCTCTCTCTCTCTCTCTCTCTCTCTCTCTCATCTTCAAAAGGCAAAAAGTACACGTAAGGACTTGCTGTTTGGCAGACAAAGCATTTTAGAAAATCACTTGAAATGCTTTCCTTTTCCTTTGAGGATGGCTGAGCCTTTGATAGGTGCTCAAGAGCGTTCTTATAATTTAGTTATTTCTCTCTCTTTTTTTTTTTTTTTAAGGGGGAGAAGTGGGACAGTGTGAAGGCACAGAGCTGAAGCCTGCATTTTTTTTTTCATTTTACCTTCATTTATTTCTTCCTTTATACAGCTCTGTGTTTCTGATTTATATCCTTTTTTTTCTTGCTAAATAACTTCTTTTAATATTTCTTGCAAGGCAGGTCTACTGGCAACAAATTTCCTTAGTTTTTGTTTGTCTCAGAAAGTTTTTATTTCTCCTTCATGTTTAACAGATAATTGCACTGAATACAGAATTCTAGTTTGCTGGGGTTATTTCTTTCAACACTTGAAACACTTCATCTCTTCTTGTTTGCATGGTTTCTGACAAGAGATTTGCTCAGTTCATAGCATTGTTACTCTAAAGGCAAGCTGCTTCCTAATATCTTCCGGTTTCTTTTAAGATATTCTTTGTCTTCGGTTTTCTGCTGTTGGAGTATGATGTGCCCAGGTGTCTAATTTTTGGTGTTTATCCTGCTTCATGTTCCCTGAGATTCCTGTATCTGTGGATTCCACCCATTATTCAAATAGACTTCTGCTTCTTTCTTTCTTGTTATTTTGGGTTTCCCATTACTCAAGTGTTAACATCTTTTGTAATTGTCCCAGATTGGGGGGCATTTTGTTCTTTTTTTCATTCTTTGCCCTTCAGCTTCAGGAGTTTCTGTTGACAGGTTTGCAAGGTCACTGGTTCTTTCCTCAGTCTTGTCCAGTCTATTATTGAGCCCATCAAAGGCATTTTTTTTCTTTTTTTAACATCTTTATTGGAGTATAATTGCTTTACAATGGTGTGTTAGTTTCTGCTGTATAACAAACTGGATCAGCTGTACATATACATATATCCCCATATCCCCTCCCTCTTGCTCTCTGCTTTCTTGTGGAAGTGGAAATCTTATGGCTTAAAGCATAAAAGTATTGTTTATGGTTTTTACTACATGACTGAACATGGCAGGTTTTCTGGGACAGGGTTAATTTCAAATGAACAGCTAAGTTTAATTTCATCCTTGTGGCTTTGTAAGAATTTCACCTAGACAAAGGAAGGAAATAGAAAAACAAATACTTTGCTACATCTCTTGTCCTAGTTTTTGACTCCTAATAAGGGTCACTCTCCTTTTAGCCATGCTGATGTTTGGAAAGCCACTATGGAAATGACTTAATATTTTGAGATATATGTCTCATAAATAAAATGTGTGTCCCTCATCTTCTCATTTCCTTCCAGCGCTCGAGGGAGTAAGAAGACATGGAGTGAAGAGCTGCCTCATTTTCCAGAGAGAATAGGGGCACTGAGAGCTTGGAGGGATGGTGGTAGCTGTCACAGTGTTTTGTCCCGAATTTTTACCTCCTGGAATCCAGGATGGGCCCCTTCCCCACCCCGCCAGTTGGATGAGTGATCACAGTGGAGTAATGATGCCAAGAGGCTCAGAGGTACACTCTACATTTTGAATTGGGTTTTATTAGTCAGCCCACTTATTGAGTGCTATGTGCTCTCACTGGAGTTATAAAGATATACACGATACCGGCTCTGCCCCTACAGAGCTTGCAATGTGTTTAGGGAAGCCAGGCATATCCCCATGAAGGAGAAGCTCACTGAACAAGGCAGGAGGAAATTTGCCTCCAAGGATGCAGATGGTGATAAAGATTGCAATTGTCTGAGGCTACGGGGGACGAACTGGAACCATAGCCTGGACTCAGAGACATGTGGACCCCAGAAGGAAAAGGGTGAAAGGCTAGTTCTAACTAATCTGAAATTTGATATTCCAAGAGCTTCCTTTAAAAGGCCCTTTTAAAATTCTTTTTCTTCCTCTTAAAAAATGCAGCTATCAAATGATGTCCGCTGTCAAATGAGGTCCTTTCCATACAGTGAAAAATATACACTAAGGAAAGAAAAAGGGCAAGACTCATGCTCTATGATTCCTTGTTGAACAAGGAAAAGCGTTTGGACTGTTCTCGCCCCTTGATGAGTTCCTTTTCCTTCCTGATGAGTTCCTTCCTTGCTTTGGTTGATGATATGAGTCTAAGCAAATCACTGAAGCCACGTGAGAACAAGCAGGAGTCAGGGTCCAAGCAGGATTACTAGCTTGGGGAATGCCTATCTCTCTGGACCTCCCTGTGAGGCAAGTGAGGATTCCCAGACTTTCGCAGACTTTAAAATCAGCTCTCCTGAGACTGAATGAGGTGCAAAAGGAAACTGTCTTCTCCGGCTGGGGGCTGAGGTGGACCATGTGGGAAAGAACGGATGGATAAATCCAGTGAAGGTGCATAATCTGTCCTCCTAAATAATCTAAAATGACCTTCACATGCCCTCCCGGGTGGCCCCGGGAAATACATCACTAGATTCCTCCAGCCCTTACCTTGCTCTGCTTCCCAGAGCCCCTGTTACACAGGCAGAAACACCACCGTCATATCTCTCCCTGCCCTCAGGAACATTCACCAGTTGGGGGAAAAAATAAGGCCAGAAAATTGTTGCTATGGGCTCTGTTTTGTGGAAGTTAAAATGCTGGTGCAGGAATCTGATTGCTTGATAGCTCCCTCTCTCTCTCCATCTCTGTCTGTCTCTCTCTCCCTCCCTCCCTCTCTCCCTCCCTCCCTCTCTCCCTCCCTCCCTCTCTCCCTCCCTCTCTCTCTCTCACCCTCCACCCTTTCTCGGCTCTCCCTCTCTGCCACCCCCACTTTTTCTACTCTGCCCCTCTTCCCTCCACTGGACTCCCAGGGCTGCTCCCACACCGGGCCGGAGAAGAGCCTTACAGGTTGTCAATGAAACCTGGAATTATTTCCTTTGATGGCTCAGATAATAGTAGGAGCCAAGGCAATGAGTGAGGTCGTCTGAAACCAATGCAGTCCTGCCCGGGATCCGGGAGCCAATCGCAGGAGCAGAGGGCGGGGCGTCAGCGCCAGCAGATAATTGCTAAGTGCATCGCTAGCACAGTTGGTCCGAGCCGCCGAAAGGTCTGGTCGCAGAGACAGGGACGGGCAATCCTCAGCGTGCTCCATCCCGACAGCAGCCCTCCACGGCTCGGCAGGGCAGCGAGCCTCTGGGCACCGGCCCCTCTGCTCCACGGAAAAGGTACTCCTGCTGCATCCCGGCGGGGCTGCTCTTGGTTTCTGTCCTCAGGGGCTTGCAGTTTAGCCTCTGTAGAGGGGTTGCAGAAAGAAAAGTTTAGGGGAGGAAATGTGACAGCGGAGGGAAATCACCGTCTTTTGTTGGGAGGAAAACAAGCTGACGGTTTGGGAAACTTCTGTGCTGTCTAGAAATGGATTTGTTTTACTACTCTCTCAGTTAGCCGCGCTCAGGTCTGTGGAAATAGGTCTAGTCTTGGGCTAGTGTGCCTGCCGGTTGGGGTGTAGATTTGGGTTTGTTGGGTGAAGGGGGTTGAACCCTGGATGTACTGCTTCCTGGCAGACCCATTGCTGGGTGGCTGATTCTGGGAAGCGTGATGGGTTGGTTGGGTTTTCCACCATAGGGTCTGCCCCCCCTTGACTTTACCTTATCCTGCTGTCCCCCAACTCTTGTGACCTTCAGCTTGAGTCCTTCCTCAAACTTCTGTCTCCTTCCTCGCCCCTCCCCCTTGCCGACTCTGTCTCTGCTCACTTAATGTGGTGGAAGGAGACGTTTCCTGGGGTGTGGGCGACTGTCCTGTTTGACCTGATGGGCGTCTGCCTGTCACATAACTTGGTGAGAAACCAACAAAAGGGTTCCCAGAGGAAAAGCCATGACTCCACTGATTAGCTCCCCCAAACTCTGGAAGACTCTCTGGGCTTGGTGCGTACTGAAATAAAGGGGATGGAATGAAATTGCATCCCGTGTGAAGGTTACACCCTCACCAGGGACAGGCTGTAGGGTGCTAAGGAAGCCCGGGGCTCTGGGTGCATGGGGGGCTGAGGGGCTGCTGGCACCACCATCCCTACTGCCTGTGATGACTACTCTTCAAGTAAAGGGCTGGCCACGGCAGGAGGCTGGTCCAGGCATGTAGCATCCTTGTTCATTTATGAACAGTTAGGACGACAAGGGCCCTGCTGGCTCTTAGTCCCACTTGTGGTCCTGAGGAGAAGTCCTTCTCCCCACATTCTGCCACCCGGGAGGTATTAGGTCAGTGGGCCTCCTAGGAAGCAGGGTCCCCATGGGAGAAGGTGAAGTTCTTGGTCTTAAACTTCCTTCCTGCTTTGGTGCAGGCAGCTCCTATTTGAACGTTCCACGGCACACCACCAGGTGTGTCCTCCCACCTGCCGGGTCCTCAGAAGCTGCTGGTCCAGGACTGATCTTCCAAATCCCTGAGCCCCTCTGACTTCTAGCCTAGACCCAAAGCTGGGAAGTTCGGTTCCCAGTCCTGGCAGGATGGGGATGTGCTGGGAGGACTCCTCCAGGACACCTGGTCCGCAGGACACCCTTCCCGCCGAGGTGTAGATGCCTCCATTCTCCGGCTCCACAAATCACATTCACTCTTTAATTCTTGTTTTCTTTAACCTCCACAAGGGCTTCTCCTCTGCCTCCTTTACATAGCCGTTTCGGGTGGGAGATGTTATCGCTGAAGCTCTATTCACAATGCTTAAAAAAAAAACCCAGCTGCCCGACTTTTGTTTTTCTTGGTCAGGATACAGTCAGCTTTCTCCTCTGTACATGTTGCCTGGCAGTAAACAAAACAAGCTTGCAGCCCCGCAAAGGAGAATGCCTTTGTGTTTGGGAGGCTGGAGCAGAGGCTGAACTTTTATTGCCTGTTGGGGCATCTTTGGCCCAGGACCTTCTCCTCTGTGGTCTGTCTGGGGCAGGTGACCCCCAGAGAGCCCATGAGAGAAGACATCCAGCAGGTGGGAGATTTTGAAAAGGGGCACCTTGGTTTTCAGGAAGGCAGTGGTAACACGAGAACATGCTTTGCAGTTGGAGGGGTATCTAGAACCGGGGACAGGTAGCAAAATTGTGGATCCCTCCCACCGATGCCGATCTGCTAGATTTCTATCATGACAGAGGACATTCAAAGTAAGGCTTTGAAACCGGCTCCGGAGTGGTGACTCATGCGGAGCTAGAAGGCTGGGTGGGGGAGGGGGCAGAGGGAGCTGCAAAGTACAAGTGGGACACACTGGAAACACTTGCTTTCCTCCTTCCCTCTCCTCCTCTGCAGTCTTCCTTGTAGCTCCCTATTTGGAACAAAGATCATTAAAATAACAACTTTAGGCTAAAAAAAGCATAATGGGAGCTGAAGAATAATTGAAGAGTCTCAAAACCCCGTCACTGCAACTTCACCTCGGATGGGGCGTGAAACCCAGGGTCCAACCGCTGTGCGATCCAGTTCGGAGGGTTTCCTTGCTGGCTGGTGTTGGGCTGGTTGGCTCCTTGTGAAGCCAGGCACCTGCTTGCGTCTGAAGGGACCGATTGGTGTTCAGGAAGTTAGGTTTGTCACCCGTCATTCCATCAAACGTGGTGGCTTGAGCCTGGACCCCGGATAAGCACCATTCATAGGTCTCTCCCCAGCTGGCCCAACAGGATTTCTCCTTTAACCACTGTGCCGTGAAGGGGTTTCCTCTTTCTGCTTTCACAAGCCCTGGGTCATCTACCTGGCCAAAGTCCCTTCCTTACTTTTCTGCTGCTCTTTCCCATTCTTCCTTTCATCATCAACACGTCAGTAAATAGTCTGTTTGCCAGTCTGCTTTGATCTTGTCATCTTGTGCCAGTCACGCTACTTCCCCTGAAGTAGGGTAGAAAACATATTAAGATTTTGATCAGAGACAAGCCTTTGAGTCTTCTATCTTAAGATTTAGTGTTGCGATTTTGGGGAAATCAAATCAGCACGTTTATTGTGTTAAGTGTTGAAACGTCTTTTTGTCTGGTGGATGTGTGAACTCCCAGTTATCCTGGGGGCTGGGGTGTGTCTGGGGGTCGGAAATAAGTCTGGAGTGGCCTCTGAAAGGTGGCGAGGTTGGAGTGTGAAGCTTCTGTTTATTCAAGATGCGGTGAAGGCTGTTTTGAAATGCGTTCGCTCTACTCTTATTTTTCCTCTTCGTTCTTCACTTAGGACCATTTCGTAGCCCAAATTATCAGTGACTAATTCGCCCGTCTCCCTTTTCCGTACACTCATGAGGTCCCTTCCTCCCTCCTCACTTGGGAGCAGTTTACACTGAAGCTGGGACCTGAACCGTCTTACTTCATCCCAGTAGATGTCTGTCTTTTCTTCCTTCCCTTCTGGTTCTTCCTTGCCATCACTTAAGGGCACCCTAGAGGTTGAGATTTAATATTAGACACCACGCTTACCTTACTTCCGAAACAGTGAACCGGGGGTGTCAGGAATTCTGGAATGCACCTGGCGTTGGCCCTGGGGGAGCGCTGTGTTCAGTTCTAGACCTCACCGGGCACCTGGGGTGGTGCAGCCGCCCCGTGTGAGGCCGGTGGGCACAGACCCACCGGCTGTGCTGAGCCCCGCCCTCGCATAGCCTCCATGCGCAGGACTGACCTTGGAAACCAGCACACGGTGGTGTTTGTTTGGTCAGTCTCCCATTCTTTGTTTTTTGTTGTCTCCTCACCCCTAAATCTCTCTATCAAGAGTTAGGATCAGTTGACTTATTCGTACTAAAGAGTGAGTAGTTAACAGTGTTGTCACTTTCGAGGTGTTTGAGCTCTGACTTTCGAGGTGTTTGAGCTCTGAATGGTATTCAGAGTGGAGTTTCATTTGTCTGCTAATGGGATGGGGGGCATGAGTTTGGACCAGGAGCGTCCGTGCGATTGTGGCTCTTTGCTTTTCTGTTAAGGCTCATTTGCTCATACCCATGGATGCGCTGCAGTTACTCGGGGCGCAGTGCTGGCAGGATTTGGGGTCTAGCAGCTGAAGCTTGATTCCTCAGATTTGACCTTGGGCACTGCATCTATTTTCCTTTTCTGACCTTCCTGTAAAGCCCGGGGCTTGGACTGTGTTCTCATCCGTCCTTTTCTGCTCTGACCTTCTCTCTGCGTTTTGCCACCCGGGTCCTAAATCCAGCTGGGGATGTAACAGCTTCAGAAGGACTCGGGTTTACGGAGCTGCTCTGGCGCAGGCCACGGCATTCAGCGATGCTCCCAGAGCCGGAATTCCTTGCAGGCAGGTCGGAAGGAATGGTGGATGCTGTACCAGAAGGAAAACAGGCTGAGGGGTGATGTAATAACTGGTTTTGGTTTAGGAGGGGATGTTATATGGAGGATGGCGACCAGCTGTTCTCCATCTCCAGTAAGGACTGAACGAGAGAAAATAGATAGAAATTGCAGCAGATGGACTTAGATTAGGTATGAGGAAGAATTTTCCATCAGCCAGAGCTGTTAAAAAGGGAAGGTTCGGAGCCTCCATGATGATCTTTAGGAAACGGATGAGCAGGAGATTCAGCTGGAGGATGAGGCAGGGGACTGTGGCGAGGCGACAGGCAGGGGCCGTCTAGTGCAGGGATCCTGGCCCATTCCTGATGAGGGTCCTTGTTTATTTCTCTGAGACCTCGCCTGTGCTCTGGGGCATCAAAGAGACCGAGAATCAGTCCGAGGGACGGAGCCGACCAATCCGAGCTGCCCTCCTGCCGCTGCCTGAGGGCCAGACCCTGTCTGTGGCTTGAGGACCTCTCCTCAGGTCTAACCTTTCATTTCCAGATGTGGCGAACGAGGCCCAGAGAGGTGAGAGGCCTGGCGTTGTCACACGGTGACCCGATGGCAGAGCCGGGATCAGAATCAAGGTCCTCCATCCCAAGTCAGTGTTATCTGCTTTGTAGCTCATTTATTTCCTTGTTTCGAAATTGAAGGGCCATTTCCTTTTTCTGGGCTGCTGTCTCTATCCATCCAAATGGCAGAGACAGGGAGCCCTGCAGTCTGCAGTGGTCATTGAGTGCCCGTTACTGATACCGTGTAACCAACTCCGGCTTCCCTGGTTTACATGGCAGACACTTTGGTCCCTGTCGTTGGATGGGAAGGGGCTTCTGCAAGGCCAGGGTTGGCAGGATGCACGCCAGACACTGCGGAGGAAAGGAGGGGATGGGGTAGAACTGCGGGGACCAGGAAGAGAGAAAGGCAAAAAATAAAGCATGACTTAATCTGCAGCCTATGAAGACAAGAGCCTTTAGATGTCTAGTTCCAACTCCTCATAGGATAAAAGTGGTCCACAGCATGCGTGGGCTCTGGACAAGACACTTCACCAGTCACCTTTACCCAACAAAACAGAATTTTGAATTTCTCTTGGATTCTCATTTCTAAGAGAAGCTTCTACAACGTGGGGCTGAAATTCTACCTTCCTTCTGGCCAGACTTGATTCACTTTTGGGCAGACGCACCTCCT
This sequence comes from Phocoena sinus, assembly GCF_008692025.1. Lineage (NCBI taxonomy): Eukaryota > Metazoa > Chordata > Mammalia > Artiodactyla > Phocoenidae > Phocoena > Phocoena sinus. The sequence goes on along the minus strand of NC_045783.1, from coordinate 32,299,098 downwards.
GGATGCTCGGAGGCTCAGGGCAGGGTGCACACTTCCGCAGAGGGGGACTGTCTCAGGGCCCAGAGGCTGGCTCCCTGGGGGCCCAGGGGTGGGAGTGGAGGGATGCTGTCTTGCCAGCAGCCTGGGGATGAACACAGAGGCTGGCCCTCTGGAGAGCCAGGCAGAGGCTGGAGACCGCTTTGCCCTGTGGTGCTTTGAGCCATGTAGGCAGCAAGATGAATTGGTGAAATGAGCATCACCAAATGAATACCTATTTTATTTGAAAAAAAAAAGGGATAAAGCACTAAGGTTTGTGCTGGGCTAGCTAGGGGTGAGTGCTCGGCGGGGAGAGCACGTCCCTTGCACACCCACAGCCCGCAGGCGTGTCTTTGTGCTGATGAAGGCTTCCTGAGCACTGAGGCAGGTACCGGGGGTCAGGATGGGGTTCTTCCAGGAACAAGGTAGGTGTGATTCTTCCGAGGGAACCTCTGTGGAAGGACCGTCAGCCCCAGAGGCAGCCAAGTGGGATGTCTGTCCAAGGAACGGCCAGGAGAGAAGATGCAGAGAAGCCAAAGCGCGAGAGGACACCGTGAGCCACCAGGGGCTGGGCTACCCTGGATGTGAGACAGGATTGAGGGATGGAGAGAGCTTGCGAAGATGACAGAGAGAGAGGAGGGGTGGGTAGCCGGGGGAAGACAGGAAACCCAGGGGCTGCAGACCTCATCCACAGAAGGAGAGGGAGCCTCTGGGCCCTGAGACAGTCCCCCTCTGCAGAAGTGTGCACCCTGCCCTGGGCCTCTGAGCATCCAGGAGGTGCGTCTGGCCAGAAGGAAGGTAGAATTTCAGCCCCACGTCGTAGAAGCTTCTCTTAGAAATGAGAATCCAAGTGAAATTCAAAATTCTGTTTCGTTGGGTAAAGGTGACTGGTGAAGTGTCTTGTCCAGAGCCCACGCATGCTGTGGACCACTGCATGGAACCTGGGTCACCAGTCCCAGCCCAGGGTGCTCTCATCCCAGCCCTGCTTCCCCCATGTCCTTTTTATTCAGAAGGACGTTCAGCTGACTCGTCACTTCTGCCCTCAGTGTGGCTGCTGTGCGCTACAGATACAAGGCGGTGTCGTAAGCGTGACAGTGGGGGGCCCGGATGCAGGCTGCACTGGGTGCCATTACTTCGTGTGGTCAGAGGAGGCCTCCTGCAGAGAGGAACACAGTGGGGGGCGGGGGGACCTGACAGATAAACCGGATCCCCCCAGGTGGCTGGGGGAGACAGGGCAGCCACAGGTCAAGACCCAGAAGCATGAAGCAGCGGGGGCCAGCGCCCCGTGGGTAACACTTGGCATGGCTCCATCTGAGTACACGAGGGATGTTTGGGGGGTGTGGGAGGAGGAGATACCGGTGCCCCAGGTAGGGAGGGACCAGCTGGCCAAACTCAGGGGCGGAAGGGTTTTAGGCAGGAAAAGACAGTCACGTTTGCATTTAGGGAAAATGAGATGGGAATGGAGAGCGGGGGTGAGGTTGGGGAGGGGCAAGCCTGGGATGCAGAGGCCGGGTCCGAACTCATTTGCTGCTGTTCAGGAGAGAAAGCATGAGGGCCTGGAGGAAGAAGTCTAAGACGGTGAGGGACGGTCAGAGGGTGATTCTCTGGCTTCATGAGTTACACTAGATCAGGCAAAAATGGAGAGGAATTATTCATCCCTGGAGAAGGGGCTGACAGGTGAGAGGGAAGGTCCCACTATTAGATGAAAGAGAGGCATGCCCCTCCCCCCCCGCCGAAGACAGGATGAGAGCAAATGGGTTTAAACAACAGGAAAAGGGTATAAGGTAGCATTAGCATTAATGCCTTAATGGAGGGGACTTTTAAACACAGGGGCAGAATCATCAAAGGTGGCGGTGGACTAATTCTCTTCTCCACAGAGTATTAACCAATCAGCCTGTCCCCTGATAGAGAAGTGGGCAGAGGATGTAAAGAGATCATTCACAAGCAAAGAAGGAGAAACGTCCAGAAAACTATGCCAAAGTGTCTGACCTCACTAATCACTAAAATACAGAATTAAAAACAAGATATTATTGCCCAGCTAGCAGATGAGCAAAAAGGAAAATGGGTATCAGTGCTGTTAAGAGTACCGGCAAATGGATGTTTTCAGACTTAGCTTGTGGGAAGATAATTTGCAAACGTAAGCGACATGTCTTAAAAACGTACCCATTGAACCAGTTAGTAGTTCCGCTTCTAGGAATTGATCCTAAGGAAATCATCAGAGCTGTGCAAAATAGTTCTAACCAAGGATATTCCTTTCAGCATTACTCATTATAACAAAATATTGTATCGGGGGGATTAGTTAAATCTAGTATGGTGCATACATAAAAGGGAAATTAAGGAAGCTATTAACATGACACTCAGTAATAGATAAGGATATGGGAAAATGCTAACCATATATATTAAGTAAAGAAAGGTTTAAAAACGTATAGGGTATAAAAGCAATTTTGTAAAAACAAAAAGATGTGTACAGTCAAGAAAGAATAGAACGGATTACAAATATATTGAAGTGATAACAGTGGTTCTCTTCGGGTTTTAGGAGGCACCGTTTTTTATTTTGTTCAACTTTTCTTTATTTCCCAAATTTCCCACAGTAAATGTGCTATTTTACAGATGAGAAAAACACGGTAAGTCACTTCCTCAAACCATGAATGTTCAAGCCGAGACTCCACATGTAGCAATGGATCCGGTCCTCTGTTCTCACTAAAAAGCATCCCACGGGGCGGGGTGGACCCGCGGACCTGACCCCCAGGTCAGACCAATGTGCACAGGCCACTCAGCATGTGCTTCCCCGCATCAGTCAGGGCCGAGTGTCGAGGGCGCGGCATCTCTGGGCAGGACATGGGGACCCTGGGCGGTAGCACCCTGCTCTTTTCTCCCCACCTCAACCCCAGGCCGCGTCTATAGGGGTCAGACCCACCCCAGCATTTCAGGTGGTGTGTTGACAGGCATCATGGATACCTGCTGATTTCCCCAGTCGAGACGTTGAGGCTCTGACAGGCTGAGGCTCGTCCAGGATCACAGAGCCAGCGAGTGGCAGAGCCGGGTCACGGGGAACGGGGATGTCAGAGCCTGTGCAGGTGGGCAGTGGTGTAGGGCTGCGGGTGCTGTGGAGTCAGGGGGCAGATTTCCACCAGGAAGGTGTGGCGCTGTCCTCCCCCGCTTCCCAGAAGCCACGCCTTGTGCGTGTCTCCCTTATTAATTAAGACCGAGCGCGTGCACCGGCAGCTGTTACGCGTAGAGAAGGGCCACCAGGTGCTGCACCTCCTGCTTCTGTCTCCCGGGGTCGCATTTTTGTTGCAGCTTTTCTGGCATGCCTCCGCTTCCCGCTGTGGTTTCCTTTGTTGCATCCACTCCGGGCCGCCTGAGCGTCCGCTCCCAGTGGAAGTCGCAGCTGGGCAGCTCCGTGATGTGTGCCCGGCCACGTGGAGGCACGGGGGTGTCTTCCCTCGGTGGGGCAGGTGGCAGCTCCGATAGGCACATCCTTGGGGCTTCCTCGGGCTTAATTGGAAAAGCGGCCGGGCTGCCAGAAGGTCGGGCGGGCTGAGGAGGGGTGTGGGCCGCGTGGCCGATTTGCCGCCCTATTTAGTTTAATAGTAACGCGCGTGTGTATGGTGTTCCGTGTTCACAAGCCTCGCAGGTGGGTGGGGAAGAAATTGATACCCGGAAAGGCAAAGCCACTCTCCCCAGGTTGTACGGGCAGCAGGCAGAAGCGTCAGCATGGAAAGAGCCAGAAATTCGTCCTGCAAATAAATACCGCCTGGCCTCGTAACCAGCAGGGCGCCTTCTGGCCTGTGTGTCCTGGGCCACAGAGGGGTGGGCAGGGGTCCTGTGTCCCTGGTGGACACTGGAGGGGTCAGCGGCAGCACAGGTGAGATGACTTCCGGTCCCAGGTGTACTCACCCGAGACCGAGCTCATGGCCGGGTGGAGGTGCTGAGAAAGTGGGTGTCCGTGGGCGTGTGGGTGGTCACAGAAGGCTGGGGACGTCCTGAACACCGAGCACTGAAGTGTGAGGATGATTTGGACAGAAGGAGGGACATCCTTGGTGTGAGTGGTGGTCTCGAGCCCAGAGCCAGCGTGGGTGTCAGGACTGCTGAGAAGCCGCGGGGTTCCAGGCTTTGCTCAGTTCTCAGAAAGCCCTTCTGTTTAATCAGCTGTGGACAGTGCGCTCTGTGAGGAGGGGGCGAGGGGTGGGGGAGGGGGAGGGGGGATGGGTTGGAGGTTCTCATATTGATTTGCTCCCTTGCACCACCTCTCTCCCTCCTTCTCTCTGTCTCCCTCTCTCCCTCTCTCCCTCTCTCTCTGTCTCTCTGTCTCTCTCTCTCTGTCTCCCTCTCTCTGTCTCGCTCTGTCTCTCTCTCTCTCTCTCCCTCTCTCTGTCTCTCTGTCTCTCTCTCTGTCTCTCTCTCTCCCCCTCTCTCTGTCTCTCTCTCTCTCTCCCTCTCCCTCTCTCTCTCTCTCCGTCTCCCTCTCTCTGTCTCCCTCTCTCTGTCTCCCTCTCTCTCTCTGTCTCCCTCTCTCTGTCTCCCTCTCTGTCTCCTTCTCTGTCTCCCTCTCTCTCTGTCTCCCTCTGTCTCTCTCCCTCTCTCCCCCCCTTCCCTCTCTCTCTCCCCCTCTCTCTCCCCCTCTCTCTCTCTCCGTCTCCCTCTCTCTCTCCCCCCCCCTCCGTCTCCCTCTCTCTGTCTCCCTCTCTGTCTCCTTCTCTGTCTCCCTCTCTCTCTGTCTCCCTCTGTCTCTCTCCCTCTCTCCCCCCCTTCCCTCTCTCTCCCCCTCTCTCTCTCTCCGTCTCCCTCTCTCTCTCCCCCCCACTCCGTCTCCCTCTCTCTGTCTCCCTCTCTCTGTCTCTCTCTCTCTGTCCATCTCTCTCTCTCCCTCTCTCTCTCTCTCCCTTCCCCCCTCCTTCTCTCTCTCTCTCTCTCTCTCTCTCTCTCTCTCTCTCTCTCTCTGTTTTCTTCCTGCTGATGTGAAATTGCTGTGTGGGTTTCCAGGAGGAGAGGGAGGAGGATTAGGTTGGGTCCGATTCTGCCCGGCCTCCCCGCCTGCCTGGACCTCAGGGCTTTCAGAATGTGAGAAGAGGAAGGAAAAGTTGTGAGACAAGAAGACAAAGAAGAAATGGGAGCGGATGGGCAATAGGTGGGAACGCAAGAGGGATGTTTGGAAATGAGCGAGCAGCTTACAACACATAGAAAGCCCTAAGCACAACCTCTTTTTACACAGTAGACCTTTAAGTGTGATAAACACACAAATAAGAAGTAAAAAGAGTCTGAGACCACCCTTTACAGTCATCCCTTGGTATCCACAGGGGATGGGTTCCAGGACCCTCGTGGACCCCAAACTTCACAGATGCTCAAGTCCCTGTGGTCTCCCCCCACCACCCCCATATCCAGGGGTGAGGAACCTGTGGACGCGAAGGACTGACTGTATTGTCAAACTTAGAAGCGTTTGCTCATCACCTTCCTTGTACAGAGAGGAAAGTGAGACTTGGACATATTAAGACTCACAAGGTAATACAGCTGGTGAGTGGTGGATTCCAAGCCTGGTGCATCGTCTGCCGTGACTCATGGCTCACCCTTGTGGGTCAGGGTAGCCTGGGGGCCTACCAGGTAGCAGGGGGGACGGAGGAGGTGCTGCTGCGCCGTGGGTCCCCAGAGCAGCCTGCTGGCTTCTGGGAGGCTTGCGGAGAGGGATTTGGAAAGCAGCTGGTGGGCAGTCCCCTGGTCTGTGGGGACGGGCTTGTCTCAGTCCGGTCCCTGGGGCAGGTCAGTGCGGGGTGCTGCCGGCTCAGGGCTGGGAGAGCTCTGCGCTGTGGTCCTGTCTGATTTCTCCACGACGGAAGCCACGTGCTTCTTTCCCCCATCCTTTTGCTCCCTCAGGAGGGGAGAGGGCTTCTGAAATGCATGTGTCCACTTGTCCGTTGCTCAGAATGCTGAGGGTTGACAAGCACAGTTCTCAGCGCTGAGGATACAGATGGGACAAAACCGACGCAGTGCCTGTCCTCTCAGAGGTCCTGCTCTAGTGGAGGGACAGATGCAAACAAGTGAGAAAGCATGTAGGAAGGTCAGGCAGTGCAGTGGGAAAAAGGAAGCAGAACAAGGGGATGGGGGGTGTGGAGAGGGTGTGCCCCGGGGGCCCTCGGTAGTAAAGTGACCCTGGAGTGGAGACCCAGTGCAGCCGAGGAGGCTCCATGTGGCTGTCTGGGGGGAAGCCGTCCACCCAGGAGGGGCCCTGAAGCTGGAGACAGTTTGAGGTGTCAGGGGGTAGCCCTGAGGCCAGGCTGCCCTTCTTCAAACCACTGCAAAGTTTTGAGCAGAGGACTGACATAGTTTCAATGGAAACGGATCACTCTGGCCGCTGTGTGTGAGAGAGCGTTGAGAACACCTCCAGGAGGGCTGCCTGGAGGCAGTGACCCTGGCGAGAGAGGGGGCGCCTTGGATTAGGGCGGGAGCAATGGAGGGGTTAGTGGGCAAATTCTGCATATATTTTGAAGGTGGAAGCAGCAGGATTTGCTGATGGGTTGAATGTGGGGTTTGAGAGAAAAAGAGGTTCTAGAATGACTTCCAAGGTTTTTAGCATGAGATGGGAAGGCTTGTGGGGGGAGCAAACTGGGGGAAAATAGGAAGGGAGGCGTTTGTCTGGGGAGATGCCAAGCATGTAAATGCAATCCACCAGTCAGCAGGATGATGGGTCTGGGGTTGAGTGAGTTTTCTACGCTGGAGAAAAATCTTGGGAGTTGTCAGTGTCCTGATAATACTGCAAGTGTGGGACCAGATGGGATCACCTGGAGAGTGAGTGTGGATAGAGAAGCTCTAAACACTGGGTTCTGGAACTCCCGCATTTAGGGGTCTGGGATAGGAATCGGCCACGTTTTTCTTAAAGGGCCAGATCGTAAATATTTCAGACTTTGCTGCAGTGACTCAATTCTGCCCTTGTAGCACAAAAGCAGCCACAGATGACACATGAACGTGTGTGTCTGTGTTCAATAAAACTTTATTTATAACAGCAGACAGCTGCCCGAGGGCCATGTTTGCTGACCCTGGATCTAGGCCATGAAGATGAACGAGCAGGGAGCAGCGCAGGAGAGAAGAGGGGACCCCGGAGGGCATGTTTCCCAAGGGGAGCAATTTTCAGGGAGGGAGTGATCAGCACGGTCAGATGCTTCTGCTGGCGTAAGAGGAGGATGGAGAGTTGACGCTGTCCACGTGGAGGCCATGGGGGAGCTGATGGGAGCACGCTGGGTGGAGCATGTTGGAGGGGAGGCATGGTGGAGGATGGGGGGAGTGCGGCTTGCTGGTCTGGTAGACGACTTTGTGGAGGAGTGTGCTTGTAAAGGGTGCAAAGAAGTGAATGCTTAAGTGTAGGGCTGTTTGGTCAAAGTCAGTATTTCCCCCTTAAAATGGGAAAAATATCAGGGTGTCTGTGTGCAGATGGAGATGGTCCAGTGGAGAGAACACAGAGGTGATGCAGGGAAGGAGGCGAGCCCTGCTGGCTGTGGGGGAGGGGACGGGATGCAGGGATGCAGTGCGCAGGGCCAGGCGTGGCCTTCACTGGCGGCTGAGGGAGGATGGACAGCCATGGTCAGAGGCACTGGCGGGGTGGGGTGGGGGGAATCGTCGAGGGCACTCTCTCCTGTAGCTTCATTTTCTCTGTGACTAGGATCAAGAGCTGTGACAGAGGCAGGGATTGACCTCAGCCCGTGGTCCATGGAGAGAGATGCCCCCAGAGCCCCGAGGGAGGGGACGGGAGACAGTGACAGAGAGAGTTTGAGTCTCTAAATCAAAATTAAAAGGTTTCTGCCCAGGCTCTCACTGTAAAAGGGGCCTTGTAAATTCTCTAGAGTTATGACTGAATTAATAAGGCCAAGGGGAGGGTGTGGATTGAGAGTCCTCAAAACTTAGTCTCAGATTCCAGCAGGCCTGGAGCTGTCTGCCCAGGTGACTCTTGTAGGACTGTATTCTTCAAAAATCGAGATGTAATTGACATATAAAATTGTATGTTTCAGGAATACAACATAATAATTCAGTATTTCTATATATTGTGAAATGACCACCACAGTAAGTCTAGATAACATCCATCACCACTCATAGTTACCTTTTTTTTTTTTTTTTTTTTTGGCTACAATTGCATTTTGAAGAAATGGAATGGCTTGCCCGGAATTATGACAATCCTCAGAAATCAGATAGTTGGGTGAGGTCCCGAGAGCCCCTTGGCCAGGGATGGAGGAGAGCTGGGGGATGCTTACTGCACTTCCTGCTCTCTCCTCCTAAAGCTTTTTTTTTGTTTTTTGAGACTTACTGTTTTTTTTCTTTTTACATCTTCCTATAAGGCAGGAGGGAGGCAGGAATGAGAGGAAGATTCCTCTCTCTAGTTTTTTAAGATGTTCTAGGGAAAGAAGGGGGCACCCAGGTCCCATGATCTGGACATGGCGTGGGGCTCAGGGTTAGGATAGGAGGCCTTGGGAAGTGTGAAATGCAAATATAAACCGTGAAGACATAGAATATCTTCTTCGTTCTCCTTAAATGTCCGTCGGGAAAGAGTCAGTAAACCAGCCCAGGCAAGGCGTGGGATTACAGGGTGACCTGGGGCTTAGGCAAAGAGAACAGTCCAAGGTCACAAATCACCAGAAAAGCTGGGCGGATGAACTTGACCCAGGCTGTGCTGAGGGGGCTGAGGATGCTCACAGCAGTGGGGGTGGCAGTGTTTGCTCAGGGAGCTTCCGAAGAGGTGCCTTGTGCACTGGCAGTGCAGCCAGGAAGGGGGGTGGCCTCGGACGGGACACGTGACTGGCCCTGGGTCTGCCGGTTTTTCTGAGGGGCCACTCTTCTTGGATGCAAAGGGTCCAAACCGTCGTGCTCACCTAGGGGACAAAGTCCTTTGTGGGAGCGATAGAGGCAGTGAGGAATTTGTGGTTCAGGGCTGGTCCAGGAAGAGGGATCGCCCATCTTTTCTCCAAATCTCGTTCCTGGAGGTTCTGTTTGAGATAAAATAGAGGATCTGGAAGCACAGAGGTGTAGGGACCCCAAGTTTATCTAACCCAAGGCATCTCCGCATACACAGCTCACGTCGCCCCTGTGGCTCTGCTCCAAACCTCAGTTTCCCCAGCTCTGCATGACCTCCTGGTACCCACCTCGGAGCTGCGTTGCAGGGATGAAATGAGTATTAGCTGTAGAGTTCCAGCACAGCACTGTAATGCAGCGAGGGCTCAGTGATGCCTGGGAAGTTATACAAGGTGATGATGGTAGTAGGGGTAGTTGCTCTCTAAGGCTGGCTCAGGGAGGGCCAGGGCAGTGGGCTGGGGTCAGGAGGAGCCAGGCGATAGATTCCGTGTGGTTCCGCTACCGAGATCCCAGAGTGCTTAATGAAAAGTTTGGAATACCTGTTTTGGGGTTTCAGAGCTCAAGCCCTTTCTCCCAAATATTGCTGGTCAAGGTACCAGAGAACAACGTAGCATTGCCAAAGAGTGCAGTGCCTTCAAAAAATAATCCTGGGCAGGAAACTCTGAAAAGCTGCAAGAACCATAATATTGAGAGAGATTCAGCGGAACCAAAAATCCCTGCAATGCTTAGAACAGCAGGAGCACAGATTTCTCATACAAATCAGGTGATTTGTGTTAAAATCCTATCCATCTCCCTAACCTGAGCTGAATCAAGCCAATGGTCGCTGTGAACTGCAGAGTGAGCTCTGAGGCAGGCGCAAGGCTGGTTTATGACCCTGCAGAACTTTTCTGCAGCATGAATTCCTGGGTGAGCAGGTGACATCGAAGGAAGGAAGCTCCCCCATGGCCTCCCTTCCAGCTGCTTGGCGCAGGGCTCTTTTTTGGGGTGGAGGAATGTCCTCTGATTGCTTTCCCTGGGCCTCTGAGGAGTGGCCGTGGTGGGCGGGTGCTGGCCTGGCTGTGAACTTGAGCATCACGGGAGCTGTCTGGCCAGGAGATACTCCTACCTCTGTGTGGAGAGACACATCGACATCTCGCCTTGCCTCCACAAGGAAAGCAATGGATGGTCCGGTAGAATGGGCCCTTGTGAGTGCTGTGCTTTCAAGCTGGTCTATGTTATGGGTCCTGTAGAGTTGATCCTTCTTTGACTGTGAAAGGATGTCTCCCGCTCGAGGTTAAGTTCAATTCCAGGGCATTCTGACTAACCTCACTAGGGCTCAGGTGAAGCCAGTTTAAACTATTCTTTCTTTCTTTTTTTTTTTTAACATCTTTACTGGAGTATAATTGCTTTGCAATGGTGTGTTAGTTTCTGCTGTATAACAAAGTGAATCAGCTATACATATACATATATCTCCATATCCCCTCCCTCTTGCGTCTCCCTCCCACCCTCCCTATCCCACCCCTCTAGGTGGTCACAAAGCACCCAGCTGATCTCCCTGTGCTATGCAGCTGCTTCCCACTAGCTATCTATTTTGCATCTGGTAGTGTATATATGTCCATGCCACTCTCTCACTTTGTCCCAGCTTACCCTTCCCCCTCCCCGTATAAACTCTTTTCAATGCATAGGGGAGACCCTGTGTCATCCTTGACTTGTGGGGAGATGGGTGGCAGTTTGGGTCGGGCTGAGGAAGCGGGAGGTGTGGGTGATATGTGAATCTTGGTACAAGCGTGGAGTGTCGAAACACCCGAGATGCTGAGGGCTATTTTTCTATACAAATAAATTGACTCCAGTTCTGAGAAGAAGAGATACAGTGGCTAAAAACACATGGGAATATGTTTGACTCCAAGAATAACCAGCATGGTAGAATCATTAGATGGATGGGCTTTGGGTTTTGATCCTGGCTCTGAGAGATGGTTGTTTGACCTTGTGAAAGTCACTTAATTTGGCCTCAGTTTCTCCCTCTGTAGAGTGAGGATAAGGGGGCCTACCTTCCCGGGATGCCATGTGCGGCTAAGGTGAGGCATTCAGGTCAAGTCCCGACCACTGATAACAATCCCAATAATAATAATAATAGTAAAAATGCTAATTAAAATGTAAATGAGATGCCCTTTTTCTAGCTCTAAAATGACTGAAGGTTAAAAATGGCATTGCTCGGTGTCAACAGAGATATGGTAGATTGCTATACTGTCCTGTTACTAGAACTACTATTGGTGTAATCTTTCTGGAAAGCATGATTTGGGGGGATTTTCATACTTTTGATTTACTTCTGGGATTCTATCTAAAGGAAATAATCAGAAACGTGGGGAGATAGGTGTGCACAAAATTGTTCAATGTGGTGCTATTTATCCTTCTGAAAAACTGGACTCAACTTTTCCCAGTGGCAGGGAGCTAGTTAAGTAAATTACGGTACATCCATACAATGCAGTAGTAGGCAGCCATATAAAACTATTTGAAGAATGTTAATGATATGAGACAATGCTCATGAAATTGTATGTTATTTGTTTATTTTTAAAAATAAATTTATTGTTTTTATTTTTGGCTGTGTTGGGTCTTTGTTGCTGTGCGTGGGCTTTCTCTAGTTGCGGCGAGTGTGGGCTACTCTTCGTTGTGGTGTGCGGGCTTCTCATTGCGGTGACTTCTCTTGTTGTGGAGCACGGGCTTAGTTGGGTGCATGGGCTCAGTAGTTGTGGCTCGCGGGCTCTAGAGTGCAGGCTCAGTAGTTGTGGTGCACGGGCTTAGTTGCTCCACAGCATGTGGGATCTTCCTGGGCCAGGGATCGAACCCGTGACCTCTGCGTCGGCAGGCAGATTCTCAACCACTGAGCCACCAGGGAAGCCCATGAAGCTGTATGTTAAATACTTCTAAACTGGCTAATGAAGTGTGTGTGTGTATGTATTAACATAAATAAAATATACTAAAGCGGTAATAGAGATTCTTTGTGGATGATGAGGTTATGGAGATTTTTGTTTTCCTTTTTGTACTTTTTTCTAGTTTCCAAATATCTTACAATGAGTCTTTATTAATTTTTATAATATAAAAAAATAATAAAATTTACAGAAATAACATGAGATCCAGTAACCTGAGCGGACCAGGTTCTTGCCCTGATTTGGAAGTTTTTCTCTGTGATTAGGGCGGCGTGGGTTCCCTGGAAGCTTGTCGGAAGGCTTTATGTGGATCAGCCTCTTACCCTTCCTCGACCAACAGGGAAGAAACAAGTGTTTTGGGGATTGAAAGAAACATTTTGGAACAAAGAGGCAGAAGTGGGTTTGTGATGAAGACAGCGCCAAGCATAGTGGGTAGCCTGCCCGGGTTTGCTCTCTGCCCTGAAATCCATTAGCTTCTCGGAAGCCACAGACACGGTAACAACCTGTGTGTTTAGTCACTGCCAAAGGCACAGCCAGACTGGAACAGGCTGCCCTCTCGCCTGGCCGTTGTCACCAGGAAGCCAGGAAGAGGTGTCTTCAAACAAAGAAGCAGCCCTGCCTCCACGCTGCTGCCAGGATGCGGGGCTGGACGCGCCAGGGGTGATGCAGCAAACATTTGGCAGAGATAGTGGGACCCGGGCCGGGGGCGACTCCCAGGACATAGCAGTTCCCAGCCCGGGCCACCTTACAGGTGTCTCACCCGTCCCACCGTGCATGTTGGGGAATGGGACACACGAATGGAATATTTGCAACTTCTGTAACTCATGAAGTATGCCGATGGAGCTGACTGTTTAACAGAAATAATGCTTTTATTCAACAAATGCCTTTTGATCGTAACGTGCCTGGTCTTGACCTAGGTGCTGGGCGTTCCCTGGTGAATAAAGCTTTTGAAGAACTTGCTCTTTTTTTTGTATGTTGGACAACTTAGTTCTGATATATATGTTTTTAAAATCTGGATTTGTGTGTGTGTGTGTGTGTGTGTGTGTGTGTGTGTGTATTGGTTTTGCTTAAAGTAGGACACTTGCTTTAGGTCTGTGAAATATTGTAGAAATAGTGATTTTTTTCCTTTTAGTGTAGATGTCCCAAGTGTTATATAAGTTTAAATATTTTTCTTTAATTCATCCTTAAGACAGCTCTGTGAGATGGGGGCAGGGAGAGGATGCCGTTTGCCTTCAAGTGAAGAGCAGAGGATGGTTTGGGCTTGAACTGTGGCCCCTCTGAGAACCTTCCAGGGCAGCCGCTGACTTCAGTTCAAGGGGGCTGCCTCCCGTGATTGACGGTCAATGGCCACTGGCCACTTGGAGGCCCTTTGCTGAGGAGGTACTGGGTTTTCTGCTCTCCGGAAACCATTCATTCATTCCCTGCAGAACGTTTTGAATTGTGACACATATGATGGCTATTGTGTTTTTCTTTCATTCCACTCGGTGCCAGAATCTGGTTCCCTAAGAACCTCGGAGGCACAAGATTATGTTTAGCAAATGTAAATTATAACTTTTGTAAAGATGCAGCCTTCCGCTGTGTGATATGTTGTGACTTGGGTTCTTCCTCTCTGCTTTGGAATGTGCCCAGATGTTTTGCTTCTTTTAAAGATCTGACATGGCCATGGCCGGCTCTATAAATAGTACCAAACATTAGCTATAATGCTGGTATGAGGCTGATTTTTTTTCCCTGCCACCCTGAAAGTCTTGGGAGAAACTTCTCTCTCTTTCTTGCTCTCTCCACGCACACACACACACACACACACACACACACACACACACACAGTGTCTACAGTTATATTTAGACATAAGTAGAAATCTTGAATGTGTTCAAACACGTATGTGTTTTCGCTTCTTTTCTTTTTTAGGAATTAGGTTAAAAAGGAGTTAAAGAGCTTTCAACAGTAACGGGAAGCAAAATGACTTTCCAAGTACCTACTCTGTACAAGCACAGTGGTAAATTAAATCAGTCTCTGGCATCAGAATGCATGGTCCTGCAAGACGGCAGCTTTATGAGTAGCTAATTGTACCGGGCTTCCTGGGCATAAAATGTGAATGGATACCTCTTATAAACTCCTGGGGACTTTTCCCAGCTGCAGAGTGACTTTCTCACAGTTGCATTAGTTTGCTAGCGCTGTGGTAACAAAGCATCACAGACTGAGTGGCTTAAACCACGGACGTTCCCTGTCTCAGGGTTCTGGAGTCTGGAAGTCCAAGATCAAGATGGCGGCAGGGTTGCTTCCTCCTGAGGCTGTGAAGGAAGATGTGTTCTGGGCCTCTCTCCTTGGCTTGTAGATGACCATCATTCTCCCTGTGCCTCTTCATATGGTCTGTGTGTCTGTCACTGTGTCCAAATGTCCCTTTTCATAAGGACACCAGTCTTATTAGATTGGAAACCACCTTAATGACCTCATTTTAACTTGATTACCTCTGTTAAGACCCTCTTCCCATGTTCTGAAGGGCTGGGGGTTAGGACCTCATATGAATTTGTTAGGGGGCTGGGGGTGGCACCATTCAACCCTAACACAAGTCTTTCAGGTAGGAGTTCTACCTTGGGCAATAACTTGCCTTAAGCCATCCCAGACTGCCAGATTGAGAATATTTCTCTCCCTATCCCCTCACTAGGCAGCGAGTTTCCTCAATTCACGTTACTTTCAAATTTGATTCCGTGAACCCCATACCCCTTCCCGGAGCCAAACCCAGTTCCTCTTCTGTGAAGCCAGCGGAGAACGGCCAGGGACCACCCTTGATCTAGGGCAGAGGTTGAAAAGAAACAGCAGAGGAGCCTGTGTCTGAAAAGTATTCAGCAGAACCCAACATGTTAGTGTGCTCGCAGCCCATTGGCTAAAAAGAAATGAATGGGCGTGTGTCTGAAAAGAATTGGATGTCAGCTTATTGGTGCTTGCAGCCTCCCAGGGGCAATGAAACTACCCGTTATCGCCTACAGGATTTCCAAGTTCAGAAGCACTAAGGGGCAAGAGGGTAATATGTGTGGTGCGCGGTGTCTTCCCGGTCGTGGAGGAGAGGATGTGAGAAGTGGCAGAGTCAGGGCTTCAGCCACGGAACACAGTCAGGCTGTGACAAGTTCAAGTGCTCCTTGGTCCCGCCCCTCCGTGCATCCCACTCTTACACCCACGGCCAGAGCCATCACACTGGAGGGGATGGTGCTGAGCAGAGGCGAGACATTCTTTTTTTTTTGCCACACAGCATGCGGGATCTTAGTTCCCGGACCAGGGATCGAACCTGTGCTCCCTGCAGTGGAAGCGTGGAGTCTTAACCACTGGACCGCCAGGGAAGTCCTCTAGAGGTAAGACAGATGCAGGGAGAGTATACATGTCTGGATGAGCCCTTTCACGTGGACTCTGGGCAGGGAGCCAGGGGTCAACCGGGCGGCGGCACGTTTGGTGCGTACAGGATGAACGGGTCCAAGGTCTTTATTGTGGTGCTTCTGTCTGCCCTGCTCTTGACATTCTGAGCAGCAGAGATGGAAAATCCGGGAGGAAAATGGCAAGAGGGGAGGCGGTTTTCTCCTACCGAGTTATGAATACAGATACCACCACCCTCTCTGCCCATGGTGCCTGACATAAGCCGGGTCTGAAGCCACAGGTGCTGCAGCCCAGTTCGCTCAGGCTGCGAGTTAAAATTAGGAAAGGCCTTGGGCCACTGATCAGACAAAATCGCACTACAGAAAGTTTCCAGAGGCGAGAACCATTCATGTGCAAAAGTGGAACCCTTAATAAATTGTGTTTAAATTAGGTATGCTTAGCTGCCTTGGGAAGAGCACAGGGGAACAATGCCAAATGTTAAAGCCGACTTTTACAATTTTTACCTCGGGGCAAGGGTGAGGGGAAAGCATAGGAAAGATACACCACGTTAGCTTGCGGGGGTGGGGGGGGTGTTCTTCTCTGTGGGGGTCAGCCAGGGCTGCATTCCCTCAACTGTAAGATTTGAGTGGCTGGATCCTTCCAGCCACAAAGTAAGAAATTGTTAAGGAGGATGCTGAGGTTCACTCTGCCTGGGGTCTTCTCTGTATACATTGTGCCCATTCCTTCAAAAACAAACCAACAAACAAACCTGTACCTTCCACTCCCCTTATATCCAGGGGAGCCCAGAATGTAGCTCTCAGTCTCTCAGAGGTTTTTTCTTCCAGAGAGTGCCTAGGGGCGATGACCTTAGCAGTGGATGTGACGGGCACACTCACTACAGATTCTGCACTGGGTCAGACCGGTTCTGCGTCTGGAAGGGCACCTGAACACAAACACGTCATGCCACACCTCCTACGTGCTCAGAACTGTGCCGAGGAGTTGCCTGTGATGTAGACTTGGAGACAGAACACACGTCAAATGACCAGAGAACAGGGAAGGTGCAGTGGGGTACAGGAGGATGCGGTGAACATCCAGAGAAGGGGTGACTGCTGTGGGGATCAGAGCAGAGGCAAGTGCAAGGGCGAGGAAGGTTGAACCAGGGCCAGTTAGTCTAGGGGGTAAAAGAGGGGGAAGGATGAGGCTCCTGGCCACTGGTCTGTAAAGGTGGGTTATGCTTTGCCAACAGTCCCAGTTTGTGTTTCCATAAAGCAGAAGTGGCTGAAGGGAAATCATCCCTCCAGCTCATCACAGAATCCTTAGCAACTCCATCATCAGAGTCCTTTCCCTGGACCTCAAAGCCGTGGCTCCAGTGGACCCAACTCGGTTCTCAGCACCTCCTCGCCCCCTGCTTGCCCTGGGCCTGATGGAACCGCCTCTCGTCTCAACAGGCCCTCTGCTGGCCTAGGACACACTGTTCTCCTCCACCTAATGCCTTTCCCGCAGCCCTGCAGGTTCAAATTCTCCCCATCCTTCAGGGTTCAGTTCAAGTGTCATGTGCTCTGTGGAACTTTCCCTGATTCTCTCCTGTTCCTGGCTCTAAGGGATGGTCTGAGTCACGAATATATACTTCTCTTTAATGGTTTTTACTACTTAGTAGTAAAATATTGTTTGAGTAGTGTACCAGGCACTATTCTCTGTACCTTGGATAAATCAATGAATCAATCGAAGACTTCCGTTGTCATTGAGTTTATGTTCTAGCTAGGGAAAACAGATAATGAAGAATAGAAGGAAGGTGTAAGTAAATCATATGAAGTATCAGGCGATAACTGTTATGGAGAAAAAGAAAAAGAAGAGTGGGAGAAGGGTGTTGGGAAAGCTGATATGGGAGGAGTGCGTTAGGTTGCGATTTTCAAGAGGGTGGTCTTTTGATAAGACCTCCTGTGGAGGCTTACATCCGTGTGAAGGCTTGTGCAAAGGCCCTGAGGTGGAAGTGTGCTCCAGGAACAAGGAGGCCGGAGTGGTTGTAATAGAGAGAGAAGTAGAGAGAGCAGGCAATAAAGTCAGAGAAGTAATGGGGGGACATCACATGGGATCTTGTTGTCTTAAGGGCTGAGGGAGACAAGGAGGATTTTGAGCCAAAGAGTGTTGTGATAAGATTTATTTTCCGTAGGAATTGATCTGGATTCTATATTTAGAACAGAGGGAAGGTGAAGCAGGTGGAAAGCGGAGACAAACCTAGAGGCTACAGCAGTGGTCCAGGTGGCTTGGGCCAGGGTGGAGGCGATGAGAAGGTGGTCAGACTCTGTATGTATTTTGGATTTTATCATTAGTGAAAAGATTGTGATATATAGGAAAGGGCAAGGAATCAATAATGGCTGTGAGGATTTGGGCCTGAGCGATTGGAAGGCTACAGGGTATAACACCAGCGATGGGAAAGGCTGTGAGAGGGGCCTCGGGCAAGTGAGGGGCTTTGAGTTGGTCCTCTTTGGACCGGAAACTACTTAGGAGTAGGAGGCCATAGCATCATTTATCTTGGCTGTCTCCTTTGGGACTCAGGAATTATCTGTCACTGATGGATGTATCCTGTTTCAAGAGCTGTTCTGGTTGCAAAGAATTCTTGCATTGGGAGGACATCGGTGATTGTTCAGGTCAAACGTCTCCATCGGCTGTCTCTCCAGCTGGGCATTTTGCTTCTTTGACACCATCCAGGGGTTCAGTGACAGGTCTTCAGTGGATCGGGGTTGTTTGATGAGGGTCTGATTTAGGGTGGGTTAATCTCATGAGCTTCCAGGACATTTGATAGAAGTACAGAATGTTTTCCTGTAAAGAATCTTTTCTCTCCCAGTCATCATCACACCTAATGAAGATGGTTAATTGGTGTTAATTGGTATGCTATCGGAGTGTGAGTACTACTAAAAATTAAATGTTCCTTTGGATTCTGGAAACTAGAGTGTGGATGGGGACGCAGGGAGGGCTTTCTGTATGACCCCGGGCTTCGGAGTTTCTGATCAGGGTCCTGCTTTGTTGGTAGAAAGATCTGGTTGAAAGAGTACCCAGGCTGACACAGAGACTGCTTAGTTAAAATATTCCCAGCGGGGTTGTCCTGGTGTTGGGAATGGGTTGGCATGGAAGCTGCTTATGTCTGTGTCATCGCAAGAGGGAACTCTTTACTCCACAGGTGCGTAAAGGACATCTGCTCAGTGCCAGCCACCAGGCCAGGCAAAAAGATACCTGACACACAGCGCCTGCCTTTAATACCCGGTCAACTAGAAGAGGCAGACGTGAACGCAGCCAGAGGTTGAGATGGGGCTTGGAAGAGATAGAGGTCCGTTGCCCAGCTGGGCCTGGAGGAGTTTTCTAGAGATGAGAGTGTTGAGTTGTGTGGGTAAGGATGTGCAGTGGTTATATCCCCGGATTGGAATAAGTTGCCCAGCATCTCACACGGCCAGGGATCCGACCATCCGGCCCTTGATCATGGCATGGTGACTGCCTGCAGGGTAGCAAAGATCATCCCATTCCATGGACTGAGAGACTGAAGGAGAGAGAGGGGTCTCGGGGGGCTGAGGGGAGGGAAGAAGCTTCTAGTTTTGAGGACCCTCAGTTCTAGGGAACTTTGGAAAACTGCCAGTGGGTCCGAGTGTTCCCTCTGGAGTGGTGTCTGAGGTGGAACTTAGAAGAGGCACGTTAACGTCTGTGTCTGTGGCAAAGAAGCTTCCATGTGAGAAAATGCAGTTCAGTTCCTAGCCGTCTCACATTTTCCCAGTGGTTCGTGGTGAGTGTACAACACCCCGCTTCATGTGTCTGGTTTACCCGATTCATACTGACTACCGTGACCCTCCTTGGGCCCCAGGGGTGAAACCTCAGGCCGTCACGTGGAATTGACATAGTCAAAAACAGCAAAAGTAGAAAAGAGTGAGGAAGACGCACGGTCTCCGAAAGGTCCTATTTCCTGACACCCAGTGAAGGGGAACTTTTTTCAGGCTTTCTGGGACTCCTTTGCAGGGGTGCCTGTATTTGACCAGATTCTGGGTGTCTGCATCTTCCAAAGGCAGAGGGCTCTCCGTGGGGGTCTCGCTGTGTCACCGGACGGCCTGGCTTTCTCATCAGAGGTCAGGCGGCTGAGGACACAACCTCTTGAAGAGAAAGCATTCTGTCTAGGGTGGCCACTGGGACTTCTCTGTTGAAATGAAGGACTCGACTCTTCAAGGCTGTGTGGACGTTTAGGGGTCTTTGCCCCCGACAGCAAAGGCCCACGTTCATCTGTTCCATCGGGGGCCCCGCCCTGAGCCAGGCCATCGGGAAGCCGCTGTGGATTTGGAAAGATTCACCCGGTGATAGGGAAAGGTCATAGCAACAGCTTTCAGTGACTCATTTGCATCTTGGACCATGTTCTAAAATAGCTTTATTTCTGAGAGCCATTAAATACTGATAAGTGGGCATTTTGGTTGACGGGAAAACAAATAAGGAGCGACATTAACATTATCTTTTCTGCGCACATGTGTGGGTGCATCCGGGCAGGGCTGGCTGGAGCCTGGCTCGCCGGGCAGGTGATGCCAGGGAGGTTTCTCTGACGGGCCAAAGGCAGTGCATCCCTGCAAGCCCCAGATGCCCGCTTTGCTATCCCGAAGGAGTCTTCATCTAAATCTCTTTGTCACCTTGCATGGAGGATTTTTTTTACCTCTCAGGGCTTCAGAGACTGAGGCTTATTGGTACTGACAGCTCCTGATTATTTAAAATCCTGGAGGTCGTGGTTTCTGCTGTGCTGGTCCATGGAGAGTTCAGCTGGCCGGGCCCTGCTGATAGCTCTGGCGGCCTGGGCTCTGAGGGCCGCATGGAACAGCAAATGCCCCCTTAAATTCTAAAACAGTCCACAAAAACTCAAAACAAACAAAATCCCCTTTTTTCCTCCCCCCAGGTCCCCAACCAGCAGTGCCCCTCTCCTCAAATTCAAGTCTAGTTCTCTGGCCACAGTCTTCTCTTTTTATTTTTTTGTGGTACACGGGCCTCTCACTGTTGTGGCCTCTCCCGCTGTGGAGCACAGGCTCTGGACGTGCAGGCTCAGCGGCCATGGCTCACGGGCCTAGCCGCTCTGCGGCATGTGGGATCTTCCTGGACCAGGGCACGAACCTGTGTCCCCTGCACCGGCAGGCGGATCCTCAACCACTGCACCACCAGGGAAGCCCCTCAGTCTTCTCATTTTAAGCACAGAAATCTTGCATTCTAAGAGTGGGCCAGAGTCTGCCTTCCCAGGAGGGGGCTTTGAGGACACCCTGGGAGCACTTACCAGGTTGTACATGGACTTCCTTGTCTGGAGAGGGAGGGCCTGGGGGGGAAGAGAGGAGGGGATCACTGTTACCTAGCAACAGCCACATCCTACAACACATCTGCCGCTGAAGGAAAGATGTTTCCACAGGCACCTGGAGGGAACTCCCTGCGCCTCTCTGCGAACTGGGTAGCTCTCGGAGTGCTCTGGGGGGCCCACCTGCGGAGTTCCTCACTGTGGGGTGCCTTTCTTGCCCCTGCAGACTCTGTGTGCACGTGTGTGTATTCACGTGTAAGCACGTCCATAGTCCATGTGTGAGCACAGTGGCGGTGATGGGAGCGCAGAGGCTGAAGAAGCATCAGCTCGGGTACAGGGGGTTCCAGAGGATTCCAGATGCCTTGGAAGTTGCCCTCCACTTTCGAGTAGAAATCCCCCCCACCCTTGGGCTGACTACTGCAGCGATCAGATTTGCCCAAATTGGCCCAAGTTGGCCCTGATTTCAAAATCCCATTTTGCTTGGAAACCATGCCACATTTTTTTTCTTTTTCCCTGAAAGCCCAACATTGAGATGAATGTCTTTCCCGTTAGGTTTTAATCCGAGCTGAAAACACATACATTTAGGAGTGTAATTTGTGAGACCTTATATCAGTGTAGACTCATCAAGGGGGCAGTTTATCACATCCTTTCCTGAGAGCACCTCCTGGATAGAGGAGGAAAGAGCACGAGGGAACTGGGCCCCCAGTGGAAGGGCAGGCTTCCGTGGCCAAGGAAGAGAAGGGCTGTGGGAGATGGGTCAGTCCACACTCAGCCGTGTCCTGGGCTGGCTGGAGGGCCCCATTCATCCTGGGAGACCGAGCTCACAGTTAGTGATGTTCATTTATTTGTTGAGGTATAGTTGATGTACAGTATTATATAAGTTACAGGTGTCCACTGTAGAGATTCACAATTTTAAAGGTCATATTCCATTTATAGTTATTATATAATATTGGTTATATTCCCCACGTTGTACAGTATATCCTTGTAGCTTATTTTAAACTTTTTTGAACTATAGTTGATTTACAATGTTGTGTTAATTTCTTCTGTACAGCAAAGTGACTCAGTTATACACATATACATATATATATTCTTTTTCATATTCTTTCTATTATGGTTTGTCACAGAATACTGAATAGTTCACTGTACTATACAGCATGATCTCTGTTGTTTCTTGTAACTTATTTATTTATTTATTTATTTTGTGGTACGCGGGCCCCTCACTGTTGTGGCCCCTCCCGTTGCAGAGCACGGGCTCCGGACGCGCAGGCTCAGCGGCCACGGTTCACGGGCGCAGCCGCTCTGCGGCATGTGGGATCTTCTCAGACCGGGGCACGAACCCGTGTCCCCTGCATCGGCAGGCGGACTCTCAACCACTGCGCCTCCAGGGAAGCCCCCCTTTTCTAATCATCTACCACACACCAGATTATATGAGGAATTGTATGTACATTGTTCACTCACATTTTGCATTACTGAGAACAGTGTAGCAGTTACCATCCTGGGCACTGAGGTGAGCAAAGCCAAGTTCCTGCTCTAATAGAATTTGGGGATCATCTCATTTTGTCCTTCTGTTATCTCTGGGAGGAAGAGGTTTCTGGTCTTTTGTAGAGAATGAAGTCAAGACTAAAGGAAGTTAAGTAGTTTAGCCAAAGTCAGGCTGGAGGTTTTAGATCAGGTCCCATAGTACGCTCCTTCCCCACAGGCAAAAAATAACCCCCTCAATACCAGTACCAAGGCAGTAGACACTGGCTAACTGGTCAGTATGTGTTGGGAGGCTTGTCTGTGCTCAATAACATATAAGAGATTGCATTATGCAGACTGACGGTGTTTAAAGTTTCATAAGAGAAGTTGACTTTCTTGGTGAAAGCGAAGGTTGAGCCGGACCTTCTAGAAGCTTCAGTGATATTTGTGGGGCTAAAGGGAGGGCCTTCCAGTGCAAAGGAATGACACAAACATAAGTGAACAGAGGTGGGACGTGTATGAGATGTGTCAGAATGAAGAATGGCGTCCCATCCAGACGGTTTGGCTGGGGGTCGAGGGGAGCATTGGCAAATGGGCTGGACGGGTAGGGCAAAGCCCATCTCGTAGGGCTGTGAGGGCAGGAGGGGGAGCTTCAGTTTGGGGTAATGGCTAAAACTGCGGACTTTTTAATTGGGCAGCTGCATGTGAGTGATGGCGTTTGGTCGTGAATCTGGGGTGGAGAGCAGAATAGATCAGGTAGCAGAGCCTGGGGCCAGGAAGGCTGACTCATGTGACTGCTTTCGGTGGCCGTGGAGAGGGATGGACAGACCTTCCATCTGTTCCCCTTCTCAAGGTCAGCGTGAAGCCTTAGAGCTCACCTGTCTGCTTTAGGGGCAGGAGGGGTTAGTGGTGATCCTTGCTTGAAGCTGGGAGGAGGGGCAGGTCCAATCAGATGCCCTTGGATTGGGCTCTGTTCTGCCTTGATGATCTAACCCAAACACTTCCTCTCCTTCTGCTTCTTGTCTTGACCCACACTGAGCCCTCATGGTGCCCGCGTACAGGTGTGGTGTCCTGAGAAAACTGGGGTGTAAGCCTTAGGCAGTGCGGGCAGAAGGGGAACTGGTTTCATTCTCTCGCCATGGTTCTGTAGCAGAGCTGAGCTGCTCCTTCAGGCAGAGTCCTGGAGCTGCTAGAAGCTACAGGCAGAAGGGCCAGGAGGGCGACCTGTTCTCCTCATAGATATTGCCAAGCTGCTGTGGCCCCTGGTCTTTTGGCCCCTCGTCTCCTGATAGCCCATGGCCCTCTGGACGTTGTCTAATTTTATTATTTTGAATACAGGAGATTTATAAATGCCAACTTAATGGGATTATAGTTTTGTATATGAATATACCTGCAAATCAGAGCAAGTCATTTGTTCATTCTTCATTCAACAACGATATTAAAATGATTGTTATATACATCATGCAAATATATTAATAACTTATTTGTGCCAGACATGGTGATAGCCTCTGGGGTACAGCTGAGGACAGTAATCCCTTTTCTCATTGCACTGACAGTCTGCTAGGTGGAGACAAACAAGACAAGTAAGTAGGCAGATTCCACAGTATTTTTTTTTTTTTTTTTTTTTTTTTTGCGGTACGCGGGCCTCTTTTTTTTTGAGGTACGCGGGCCTCTCACTGCTGTGGCCTCTCCCGTTGCGGAGCACAGGCTCCGGACGCGCAGGCTCAGTGGCCATGGCTCACGGGCCCAGCCGCTTCGCGGCATGTGGGATCTTCCCGGACCGGGGCACGAACCCGCGTCCCCTGCATCGGCAGGCGGACTCTCAACCACTGCGCCACCAGGGAAGCCCTCCACAGTATTTTTTAAGATGGTAAGTGTGGGGTGGAAAAATAAAAACCAGGTAAGATGGATTGGGGATGCTGGGAGACAGGGAAGGTTGGAATCCTACATCTGAGGGTTAGGCGACATTTGGACAGAGACTCGAAGGAAGTGAAGAGGGAGCTACGGGGGTGTCTGAGGAAGAGCCTTGCAGGTAGAGGAAACAGCAAGTGCAAAGGCCCTGGGGCGCAGTGTGCCCAGTGGGTTTGAGAAGCAGTAAAGAGGCCATGTGACTGGAACTGTGGAGCAAGGGCAGAGCAACTGGGGATTCGGACAGAGGCACAGAGCGAGGAGACTGGGATCTGGCAGATCACGCAGGGCTCTATAGCCACTGTAGGGACTTTGGCTTTTACTCTGAGAGAACTGAGAAGCCGTTGGGGAGGCCTGAGCCACAGAATCATAAGATCTGACTTCTTTTTATCAGGTTCGCTCTGGTTGCTCCTTTGAGAACAGAACAGGGCGCAGGAGAAGGCATAGAGGGACCAGCGAGGAGACCAGGTAATAATGTAGATGAGAGGCGAGGGTGCCTTCTGACAGCAGAGTGTGGAGATGGTGGAGGACTGGATACATTTTGCAGTTAGAGCCAGAGAAAGAGAAGCAAGTGTTCAGGACGACTTTGCCAGAACATCTCGTCTAACCTCGTGCCTGCAAACCAGAGTCACTCTGTGGGTAGCCTTTGGGTTGACTGTGCCCTGAGGGCGCCGCCTAAATGCAGACGGGGGGATATACTGCTTCTTCATCAGCACGCTCAATGTATGTGTGTAAATGTGTACGTGCGGACGCGTGCACATGAGAGTATGTGCGCGTGCGTGTGGTGCCCTTCCTGTTGGACGCCTACAGCCCCAGCAGTGAATCCCTCTGCAGAGACCAGTATCTGGCTCCTTGGGCTCTCGCCAGCTACTTACATACCAGGCAGAGCCAGCCCTCCCGCCACGGTGTTTTGCTTGTACATTTTGCAGGTGCTGCCCTCCTTTTAATTATCCACCCACTTCCCTTCCCAGCCCCCTTCTTTTTGGAAGTTGTAAAAAAAAAAAAAAAAAAGAAAAATGAAACCGCCAGATGTGAGCTGCATCTCATCAGTAATCCATAAAAAAAACAAGCATCCCCCGCTCATCTCTCATGCTTTATGAAAAGCTAAAATTAAATCAGGGCAGCGTTATTAAGCTAAGTGATTTTTGCTGGATTCGGATGAATTCCTGTGTGTGCCACATCGTTTGTTGGAAGTGTGCCTGGGGTGCCGTAGGCTGTGAATGCACATCCACCAGCTATTAGTGGAAATGGATCTGCTTACAATGGGGCGCTTGAGGTTTTCCAGACCCAGGACATGAGCACTGTAGGCAGAACCCTCACTGCGCACAGCTCTGGGTCCTCCGGTCCCCACCGACCCTTAGCAGCAGACAGCGAAGACAAGAAAAAAGAAAAGAAGTGAAGTGGTAGATGGCATGGCCCCTGCGGTGATGGATTCGAATTCCAGAGGCAGAACCGTGGGGGATCCCCTTCTTTCTGGGAACCCGGGAAGGTCAGGGATGCAGGCGCTATATTCTGAGAATGCAGAGTTCTGGGGATGCTGTGAACTAGAATTGTTGATCTCTGCTTTCACCCGCGAGACAGACGTTCGGAAACACTGAGCCGTCTGTGAGCGTGGCTGTCTGAGGTGGCCCCTGAGTCTGAGGCTTTTTTATACCCATTCACCTGCTTCCTGGCTTTCTTTCCTTTTGAGAAACTCATGAGTTAGTTGGTTTGGCATTCTAAAATACAAAAATTTTGTTGGGAAAGTCAGATTGCTGTTCAGCCAACGGGTTGGAAAAGGGAGAGCCTCTTTTCGGGCTCAGACTTTATCACGTTCTGCCGGGTGCAGTGAAACAGGGTAAGATGGAGTCACAGAGTCTGGGATTGAGCCTCCACTTCATAAACTGAGGCTGGGAGGCTGTGTGGCTTTAGGTGACTAACTTTCTAAGTTGCAGTTTCCTTCTGAGTCCCAGTACAATAAGAATGATGTCATCTCTTCTAGGACTGTTGCTGGGGAGAGATGAGCCCTGTATTTAAATCACCCAGCTGGGGTTCAGCCTGGAAAAGATGCTGGGTCAGTGTCAGTGGTCACTGCGCATCCTTTGTGGACCCGGAAGGAGAGAGGCCTGGGGTCCCTGGCAGGGTTGCGCTGGGGGCCAAGTTCATGCCCTGCCTGGACGGCCCCTCTGCACTAGGTCCCCATCCTCTCTGCTCCAGACGTGCCCAGCTCCCCTCACACCCCGGACAGCAGTGCGGGTGGAATCGTATGGAAGATTTTATTTGAAGGAGACATTTTCTGAGGGATGTCGGTCTTGGAGTGTATCGGCATGTTTGATTCTGCATTCACGACTTCCTTTTTGTTTTGGACGTTGTCATACAAAACATTGTGTGAAGCTCAGAACGTGGCATTTGTTGCTCTTTCTACGAGGTATGGAGAACTTGTGAATTCAGCAAAAGGTTGATTATTTCAGCCCTTTCCTTTGCCGAAAGATATCCACACACAAAACCGACATTTTTAGGGGAATCTTGCATCAGAATTTGCCCATAAGATTTAATTTCACATTTTTGCCTGACACTGTTCCGAATTCATTCAGTAAATTTCTGTGCTGTGTGAATGTCACTCTTTTATTTAAAGAACCGACTTACTAAATAGAGGAAGAATTTCAATACGTGTTTCAGTGAAAGTGCTCAGGATTTTATATTTTTAGGAAGTCAGCTCTTCATAAATATTGGAATTTCAGATGACCCAAGTCAGCTTCAGTGCATTTTCAATTTTTGATATGTTGTGACATATATTTCAGTTCTTGAGAAATATAATTTGGTAGACTTTTTACAGTCATCTCCTAACATGTTGGGGGCTGTCTCTATATTTGCTCAAATCCGACTTATACCATCACGGTGCATAAGAATACCAGCCACTTGGGCAAGTCACAACCCACTGTAGTCAGAGAGACGAAAAATTTAGAATTGAGACGCTGCACCACTTGTGTCACCTGTGTGACCTAGCGTCATGACGTCATCACCAGTTCATGGCTGCCAGGAACTGTGACAAGTACCCAGGCCACACAGGGTAAGTGTGACACTTGTTCTCTTTTGCCCTTCCTGTTAAGATGCCTCAACCACCATCTTGGTCGTTAGAATTGTCCTTTCCCACTTAGATGGCATATCCAAGGGCCACCTCACCGCTACCCCACCATTAGAGATTTACTTCTCTCGGTTTTTCTCCAACTTCTTTTGAAATGCAGACGCTTTCAGGTCTGTACGATTTTAGCGCTGTGTTTGATCTGTGGGCATAGATCCAGTGTAGTAAAGGGAGAAGGAGAAATTCCCAAAAGGAAAATGAATCTCAGCAGAGGCCATATGCTTCAGATTTTCCAGACACTGGCAGATAGACAAGCGCCTTTCCATTCAGGGTGAAGCGGGCTGGACTTCCTCAGCCTGGGACAACATAACTCTGGTTTATTCCATCCAAGCAAAAGTCAGATGCATCCATTTCCTGGCAGAGGAATTCAGAAGGTCATCACCCAGGCACGCAGCCCCATGCCAGGCACAAACCTTCTGTGTGTTGGAATTGTGCCAGGCACGAGAGATACAAATAAAATATGGATAAAAATATAGTCCCGGGGGGGGGGGGGCAGAGTCAAGATGGCGTACTAGGAGGATGCGGAATTCGCGTCTCCTCACAACTAGGGCACCTACCAGGCACTGGTGGGGGACCAGGGACACCTAAGGGGACGGGAGGAACCTCCAGCAACCGGCTTGCAAGATCTTGCTTCCCAGGCCGGAGGTCAGGCCTGAGCTCCAAGTCCAAACCTCTGGACTAACAGAGAATCTCAGACCCCAAGGAATGTTAATCAGAATGAGGCCTCCCAGAGGTCCTCATCTCAGCACCAGACCTGGCTCTATCCAACTGCCTGCAAACTCCAGTTCTGAACATCTCAGGCCAAACAACCAGTAAGGCAGGAATACAGCAACATGCATCAAAAATAAAAGAAATGACCAAAAAATATGTTACAGACGAAAGAGCAAGGTAAAAACCTATAAGACCAAATAAATGAAGATGAAATAGGCAACCTACCTGAAAAAGGATTCAGAGTAATGATAGTAAAGGTGATGCAAAATCTCAGAAACAGAATGGTAAAAATACAGGGAGCATTTAACAAGGATCTAGAAGAACTAAACAGCAAACAAACGGTGATGAACAACACAATTACTGAAATTAAAAATACTCCAGAAGGAATCAATAGCAGAATAACTGAGGCAGAAGAATGGATAAGTGAGCCAGAAGATAAAATGGTGGAAATAAATGCCAGGGAGCGGAACAAAGAAAAAAGAATGAAAAGAATTGAGGAGAGTCTCAGAGACCTCTGGGACAACATTAAACCCACCAACATTCAAATTATAGGGGCCCCAGAAGAAGAAGAGAAAAAGAAAGGGTCTAAGAAAATATTTGAAGAGATTATAGTCGAAAACTTCCCTAACATGGGAAAGGAAATAGTCAATCAAGTCCAGGAAGCACAGAGAGTACCAGGCAGGGTAAACCCAAAGAGAAACATGCCAAGACACATATTAATCAAACTATCAAAAATTAAATACAAAGAAAAAATATTAAAAGCAGCAAGGGAAAAACAACAAATAACATACAAGGGAATCTCCCCATGAGGTAAACAGCTGATTTTTCAGCAGAAACTCTGCAAGCCAGAAGGGACTGGCAGGACATATTTAAAGTGATGAAAGGGAAAAACCTGCAATCAAGATTACTCTACCCAGCAAGGTTCTTGTTCAGATTTGACGGAGAAATTAAAACCTTTACAGATAAGCAAAAGTTAAGAGAGTTCAGCACCACCAAACCAACTTTACAACAAAAGCTAAAGGAACTTCTCTAGGCAGGAAACACAAGAGAAGGAAAAGACCTACAAAAAACAAACTCAAAACAATTAAGAAAATGGTAATAGGAACATACATATTGATAATTACCTTACATGTAAATGGAATAAATGCTCCAACCAAAAGACATAGACTGGCTGAATGGATACAAAAACAAGACCCATACATATGCTGTCTACAAGGGACACACTTCAGACCTAGGGACACATACAGACAGAAAGTGAGGGGATGGATAAAGATGTTCCATGCAAATGGAAATCAAAAGAAAGCTGGAGTAGCAATTCTCATATCAGATAAAATAGACTTTACAATAAAGACTATTACAAGACACAAAGAAGGACACTACATAATGATCAAGGGATCAATCAAAGAAGAAGAGAAAACAATTGTAAATACTTATGCACCCAACATAGGAGCACCTCAATACATAAGGCAAATGCTAACAGCCATAAAAGGGGAAATTGACAGTAACACAATCATAGTGGGGGACTTTAATGCCCCACTTTCACCAATAGACAGATGATCCAAAATGAAAATAAATAAGGAAACACAAGCTTTGAATGACACATTAAACAGGTTGGACTTAATTGATATTTATAGGACATTCCACCCCAAAACAACATAATAACACTTTCTTCTCAAGTGCTTATGGAACATTCTCCAGGATAGACCATATCTTGGGTCACAAATCAAACCTTGGTAATTTAAGAAAATTGAAATCATATCAGGTATCTTTTTGGACCATAACACTATGAGACTAGATATCAATTATTGGAAAAATACTGTAAAAAATACAAACACATGGAGGCTAAACAATACACTACTAAATAACCAAGAGATCACTGAAGAAATCAAAGAGGAAATAAAAAAATACCTAGAAACAAATGACAATGAAAACATGACCACCCAAAACCTATGGGATGCAGCAAAAGCAGTTCTAAGAGGGAAGTTTATAGCAATACAGTCCTACTCAAGAAACAAGAAAAATCTCAAGCAAACAACCTAACCTTACACCTAAAGCAGTTAGAGAAAGAAGAACAAAAAACCCCCCAAAGTTAGCAGAAGGAAAGAAATCATAAAGATCAGAAATAAATGAAAAAGAAATGAAGGAAGCAATAGCAAAGATCAATAAAACTAAAAGCTGGTTCTTTGAGAAGATAAACAAAATTGATAAACCATTAGCCAGACTCATCAAGAAAAAAAGGGAGAAGACTCAAACCAACAGAATTAGAAATGAAAAAGGAGAAGTAATAACTGACACTGCAGAAATACAAAGGATCATGAGAGATTACTACAAGCAACTATATGCCAATAAAATGGAAACCTGGAGAAAGGGACAAATTCTTAGAAAAGCACAACCTTCCAAGACTGAACCAGGAAGAAATAGAAAATATGAACAGACCAATCACAAGTAATGAAGTTGAAACTGTGATTAAAAATCTTCCAACAAACAAAAGCCCAGGAACAGATGGCTTCACAGGTGAATTCTATCAAACATTTAGAGAAGAGCTAACATCCATCCTTCTCAAACTCTTCCAAAATATAGCAGAGGAAGGAGCACTCCCAAACTCATTCTACGAGGCCACCATCACCCTGATACCAAAACTACACAAAGATTCACAAAAAAAGAAAACAACAGGCCAATATCTCTGATGAACATAGACGCAAAAATCCTCAACAAAATATTAGCAAACAGAATCCAACAGCACATTAAAAGCACCATACACCATGATCAAGTGGGATTTATCCCAAGAATGCAAGGATTCTTCAATATATGCAAATCAGTCAATGAGATACACCATATTAAAAAACTGAAGAATAAAATCCATATGATAATCTCAATAGATGCAGAAAAATCTTTTGACAAAATTCAACACTGATCATGAGAAAAACTCTCTAGAAGGTGGGCATAGAGGGAAACTACCTCAACATAATAAAGGCCATATATGACAAACCCACAGCCAACATCATTCTCAATGGTGAAAAACTGAAACCATTTCTTCTAAGATCAGGAACAAGGCAAGGGTGCCCACTCTCACCACTATTATTCAAACTAGTTTTGGAAGTTGTAGCCATGGTAATCAGAGAAGAAAAAAGAAATAAAAGGAATGCAAATTGGAAAAGAAGTAGTAAAACTGTCACTGTTTGCAGATGACATGATACTATACATAGAGAAGCCTAAAGATGCTACCAGAAAACCACTAGAGCTAATCAATGAATTTGGTAAGGTAGCAGGATACAAAATTAAAGCACAGAAATCTCTTGTATTCCTCTACACTAACGATGAAAAATCTGAAAAAGAAATTAACGAAATACTCCCATTTACCGTTGCAACAAAAAGCATAAAATA
This sequence comes from Phocoena sinus, assembly GCF_008692025.1. NCBI lineage: Eukaryota > Metazoa > Chordata > Mammalia > Artiodactyla > Phocoenidae > Phocoena > Phocoena sinus. The sequence goes on along the minus strand of NC_045783.1, from coordinate 32,268,124 downwards.
CCTAGGAATAATCCTACCTAAGGAGACAAAAGACCTGTGTGCAGAAAACTATAAGACACTGATGAAAGAAATTAAAGATGATACAAAGAGATGGAGACATAGACCATGTTCTTGGATTGGAAAAATCAACATTGTGAAAATGACTCTACTACCCATAGCAATCAACAGATTCAATGCAATCCCTGTCCAACTACCAATGACATTCTTCACAGAACTAGAACAAAAAATTTCACAATTTGTATGGAAACACAAAAGACCCCGAATAGCCAAAGCAATCTTGAGAAAGAAAAACGGAGCCAGAGGAATCAGGCTCCCAGACGTCAGACTATACTACAAAGCTACAGTAATCAAGACAGCATGGTACTGGCACAAACACAGAAATATAGATCAATGGAACAGGATAGAAAGCCCAGACATAAACCCACACACATATGGTCACCTTATCTTTGATAAAGGAGGCAAGAGTATACAGTGGAGAAAAGACAGCCTCATCAATAAGAGGTGCTGGGAAAACTGGACGGTTACATGTAAAAAAATGATATTAGAACACTTCCTAACACCATACACATAAATAAACTCAAAATGGATTAATGACCTAAATGTAGGGCCAGACACTATAAAACTCTTAGAGGAAAACAGAGGCAGAACACTCTACGACATAAATCACAGCAAGATCCTTTTTGACCCACCTCCTAGAGAAATGGAAATAAAAACAAAAATAAACAAATGGGACCTAATGAAACTTCAAAGCTTTTGCACAGCAAAGGAAACCATAAACAAGAAGAAAAGACAACCTTCAGAATGGGAGAAAATATTTGCAAACGAAGCAACTGACAAAGGATTAATCTCCAAAATATACAAGCAGCTCATGCAGCTCAATAACAAAAAAACAAACAACCCAATCCAAAAATGGGCAGAAGACCTAAACAGACATTTCTCCAAAGAAGATATGCAGATTGTCAACAAACACATGAATGGATGCTCAACATCACTAATCATTAGAGAAATGCAAATCAAAACTATGATGAGGTATCACCTCACACCAGTCAGAATGGCCATCATCAAAAAATCTACAAACAATAAATGCTGGAGAGGGTGTGGAGAAAAGGGAACCCTCTTGCACTGTTGGTGGGAATGTAAATTGATACAGCCACTATGGAGAACAGTATGGAGGTACCCTAGAAAACTAAAAATAGAACTACCATACCACCCATCAATCCCACTCCTGGGCATGTACCCTGAGAAAACCATAATTCAAAAAGAGTCATGAACCGCAATGTTCATTGCAACTATATTTACAATAGCCGGGACATGGAAGCAACCTAAGTGTCCATGAACAGATGAATGGATAAAGAAGATGTGGCACAGATATACAATGGAATATTACTCAGCCATAAAAAGAAACGAAATTGAGTTATTTGTAGTGAGGTAGATGGACCTAGAGTCTGTCATACAGAGTGAAGTAAGTCAGAAAGAGAAAACCAAATACCGTATGGTAACACATACCTATGGAATCTAAAAAAAAAAAAAAAAAGGTTCTGAAGAACCTAAGGGCAGGACGGGAATAAAGACACAGATGTAGAGAATGGACTTGTTGACACAAGGAGGGGGAAGGGTAAGCTGGGACAAAGTGTGAGGGTGGCATTGACGTATATACACTACCAAATGTAAAATAGATAGCTAGTGGGAAGCAGCTGCATAGCACAGGGAGATCAGCACTTTTCTTTGCCCGCACCTAGAGGGATGGGATAAGGAGGCTGGGAGTGAGACAGAAGAGGGAGAGAATATAGGGATATACGTATGCATATAGTTGATTCACTTTGTTATACAGCAGAAACTAACACAACATTGTAAAGCAATTATACTCCAGTAAAGATGTTAAAATATATATATATTCCCATTTTCTGGACTTTTTGATCTAATTGTTGAGCCAGTAATAATGTGTGACAATTACTTTGTAGAGGTAAATGCTGTAATAAAAGTGCAGGTGTGTGTGTGTGTAACCTTAAATGAATACCAGATTGTGAGTATTGGTGATAGAAAGGTTTACTTTGGTTTCTTACATAAATTAATGATTTTCACAGTGTCTTCCATCATCGATATCTCGTAAAAATATACTATTCTGATGAATTTGGCGGGGGGGCAATTTCATCTAGTCTGCTGCTTCAGTGACTGTCACTAGATGGATTTGTCTTGGATCTGTATCTCCAGTCTAGTTCTTGGTCTGGGGCGCTTTACTCCGATGTATCCAGTTACCTCCTAGGTATTTCCTCTTGGAAGCTCAATAAGAATTTAAACTCACCTGGTTGTAATTGAATCCATCACCTCCGTCGCCATCACAGCCTCACCTCCCACCTCCCTCCAGGGTTGTTCTGGCCACAGTAAGTGGCACCCCATTCGAGCCAATGCCAGGGATAGTTCTGTTTTTTCTTAAATTAATTAATTAATTTATTTGTTTGCACCAGGTCTCAGTTGTGGCTGGCGGGCTCCTTAGTTGCAGCTCCGGGGCTCCTTAGTTGCGGCATGCATGTGAGATCTAGTTCCCTGACCAGGGATCGAACCCAGGCCCCCTGCATGGGGAGTGCAGAGTCTTATCCACTGAGCTGCCAGGGAAGCCCCAGGGCTAGTTTTTGACTCTTCCTTTCCCTCAACCACTTCTTTCAAAGACCCTCCACGTACGCAGATTCTGCTTCCTGCTGACTTCTTTTGTCCCTTCATCTCCTCCAAGCTCTCCTCCAATGCTAGAGCAGCCCACCATGGCCTTTCACAGAGTTTTATACACAGACTCCTAACCCATTTCCCACTTCCAGGCTTCGTCCTTCCCAAGCATTCCCGACACCATAGCGAGAGTAATACGGATCTGATAACCTCACTTCTCTACTTACGTTCTTCTGAAGTCCACATTGTCCTTGTGATAGAGTCCAGAGTCTTTCATAACCATCTGGTTTCTTCACTGCTTCCTTTTCCAGACTCATCTCTTGCTCGTGTCCTGGCCCACAGATGATCTCTGAGTCACCTGAATGGCTTCCTATTCCTCAAATGCATCATCTGTTTCCAACCCTCAGTCCTTCGCATGGCCTAGTCTTCCTGTCCAGAACGGTCATCTCTGCCCCGATTCACCCACACATATGTACAGAGCACGTAGACTTGTGCCAGGTCCTGGACTGAGGGCTGGGACACAAGAAAGACTTGGTTTCTCCCCTTGGAGGGTTTGAAACTACAGTAAGTCCCCTACATACAAACAAGTTCTGTTCCGAGGGTGCATTCATAAGTCCAATTTGTAAGTCCAACAAAGTTAGCTTAGGTACCCAACTAACACAATCGGCTATATAGTGCTGCGCTGTAATTGGTTTATAATACTTTTCACACAGATGATACATAAAAACACAAACACAGAAAATAAAACATTTTTAAACTCACAGTACAGTACCTTGAAAAGCCAGTAGTCCAGTACAACAGCTGGCATACAGGGGCTGGCATCGAGTGAACAGGCAAGGAGAGTTACTGACTGGAGGAGGGAGAGCAGGTGGGAGATGGCAGAGCTGACGGATTGTCAGCAATAGGAGATGGAGGGCAAGCTGCCGTTTCACTCACGCCTGACGTTGATGGACTGGAACGCACGATCACATCTTTGAAAGCTCGCAACTTGAAGGTTTGTATGTAGGGGACTTCCTGTACTTGAGGAGGCCAATTATGATGTGAATATGTAAATGTCAACCGTGACAAGTAAGGGAAGGAAGAGGGACGACAAGAGTGTGAGAAGGGCCTGATTTAGATTAGGGGGGTGGTCAGGGAGGGCTTCCTGGTGGGGAGACCTTTTCCTCTTGGGGAGTTTCTCCAGCCATTTCCTCCAGGAAGCTTCTCCTGTTTCCCAGCTGTGGGTTTCTCGGCCGCCTTAGGGCTCACGTAGCACTGCCCACTTCCCTGTTAGATTGTTCTGTTATTTTGCTGCCATCGCCCTTCCATCTCTAGACTGTCAGCTCCACGAGGGCAGGGTCAGAGCCTGGCTTCTGCATCTCTGATTTCAGGCACACAAGTAGTTCATGAATATCTCTTGATGGTTTGGGGTAAAGTTGGAAGCTCTTTCCAGTCACATGAGAGACGCTGTAGTATGTGGCCCGTGTTCTCTGCCAAAATTCTCCATGGGCTGAAAACTCTGGTGAGTCCCGGCTGCCCCTCCCTTGACGGACCTCCTGCCTCACCTCAGGGTGGTACTAAAATCACACCAAGAAGCCGTTTCTTTTGGATTGGAAGATCTCTAGGTGAAAGGCCTCTGTGTCAGGGGTCATTACCAAACAGTGCCTGTGCAAATATTATTATCCGTATTTTCAGATGTGGACACTGACGCTGAAACAATCTGTGACTTGCCCCAGGCCCGTATCCCAGGATTAACCTTGGTCCATCTTTCCTTATGTTCAAGGCCCACTGAAGATGATAAAGTCTTTATTTTTTTGCTTTACTGCATACAAATTGTGTTGCTTCTCAGTAAAGAGAGTTAACAACCTCTTCCTTCAGACTAACCTCCACATCTTTTTCTGTATTTTCAAGTCATCTGAGGAGTGAGGCTGTAAAGTAGATCTGGGAGGTATTGAAGGAAGATCTCGTGTGACGTCACTCCACTGGAATGTGAGATGCTAGGTCCTTGCTACCCTCTTACTCTGCTTAACCCTTGTGACTTAACGTGACTTAACTCGCTGTTCACGGGTATATACAGAAGCTTGGTTACACTGCAAGCTAACTTATATTCCCTACCGCCAAGATTGTAATTGGAGCATCTTGTGTGAACACACAGTATCTGCTTTTTTTTAAACATCTTTATTAGAGTATAATTGCTTTACAATGGTGTGTCAGTTTCTGCTTTATAACAAAGTGAATCAGCTATACATATACATATATCCCCATATCTCCTCCCTCTTGCGTCTCCCTCCCACCCTCCCTATCCCACCCCTCTAGGTGGTCACAAAGCACCGAGCTGATCTCCCTGTGCTATGCGGCTGCTTCCCGCTAGCTATCTGTTTTACATTTGGTAGTGTATATATGTCCATGCCTCTCTCTCACTTCGTCCCAGCTTACCCTTCCCCTCCCCATGTCCTCAAGTCCATTCTCTATGTTTGCGTCTTTATTCCTGTCCTGCCCCTAGGTTCTTCAGAACCTTTTTTTTTTAGACTCCATATATATGTGTTAGCATACAGTATTTGTTTTTTGCTTTCTGACTTACTTCACTCTGTATGACAGACTCTAGGTCCATCTACCTCACTACGAATAACTCAATTTCGTTTCTTTTTATGGCTGAGTAATATTCCATTGTATATCTGTGCCACATCTTCTTTATCCATTCATCTGTCGATGGACACTTAGGTTGCTTCCATGTCCTGCCTATTGTAAATAGTGCTGCAATGAACATTGTGGTACATGACTCTTTTTGAATTATGGTTTTCTCAGGATATATGCCCAGGAGTGGGATTGATGGGTGGTATGGTAGTTCTATTTTTAGTTTTTTAGGGTACCTCCATACTGTTCTCCATAGTGGCTGTATCAATTTACATTCCCACCAACAGTGCAAGAGGGTTCCCTTTTCTCCACACCCTCTCCAGCATTTATTGTTTCTAGATTTTTTTTTTTTTTTTTTTTTGCGGTACGCGGGCCTCTCACTGCTGTGGCCCCTCCCGCTGCGGAGCACAGGCTCCGGACGCGCAGGCCCAGCAGCCATGGCCCACTGGGCCCAGCCGCTCCGCAGCATGCGGGATCCTCCCAGACCGGGGCACGAACCCGCGTCCCCTACATCGGCAGGCGGACCCCCAATCACTGCGCCACCAGGGAAGCCCCTGTTTGTAGATTTTTTGATGATGGCCATTCTGACTGGTGTGAGGTGATACCTCATCATAGTTTTGATTTGCATTTCTCTAATGATTAGTGATGTTGAGCATCCTTTCATGTGTTTGTTGACAATCTGCATATCTTCTTTGGAGAAATGTCTGTTTAGGTCTTCTGCCCATTTTTGGATTGGGTTGTTTGTTTTTTTGTTATTGAGCTGCATGAGCTGCTTGTATATTTTGGAGATTAATCCTTTGTCAGTTGCTTCGTTTGCAAATATTTTCTCCCATTCTGAAGGTTGTCTTTTCTTCTTGTTTATGGTTTCCTTTGCTGTGCAAAAGCTTTGAAGTTTCATTAGGTCCCATTTGTTTATTTTTGTTTTTATTTCCATTTCTCTAGGAGGTGGGTCAAAAAGGATCTTGCTGTGATTTATGTCGTAGAGTGTTCTGCCTCTGTTTTCCTCTAAGAGTTTTATAGTGTCTGGCCCTACATTTAGGTCATTAATCCATTTTGAGTTTATTTATGTGTATGGTGTTAGGAAGTGTTCTAATATCATTTTTTTACATGTAACCGTCCAGTTTTCCCAGCACCTCTTATTGATGAGGCTGTCTTTTCTCCACTGTATACTCTTGCCTCCTTTATCAAAGATAAGGTGACCATATATGCATGGGTTTATGTCTGGGCTTTCTATCCTGTTCCATTGATCTATATTTCTGTTTTTGTGCCAGTACCATACTGTCTTGATTACAGTATTTGCTTTGATACCTGATAGGACACAGGTAGTAGAGTCACTGCCTCTTACCTTGAGCTCTGCTATTTTTTTAAACTATTTTTTCTTTTATTAAAGATATTTTCGTTAATTAATTAATTTATTTTTAAATTTATTATTATTTTTTTTGGCTGCGATGGGTCTTTGTTGCCGCGTGCGGGCTTTCTCTAGGTGCGGCAAGTGGGGGCTTGAGGTGCATGGCTTCTCATTGAGGTGGCTTCTCTCTTTTGTGGAGCACGGGCTCCAGGCATGTGGGCTTCAGTAGTTGTGGCATGCGGGCTCAGTAGTTGTGGCTCATGGGCTCTAGAGCACAGGCACATGGGCTTAGTTGTTACGCAGCACGTGGGATCCTCCCGGACCAGGGCTCCAACCTGTGTTCCCTGTACTGGCAGGTGGATTCCCAACCACTGAGCCACCAGGGAAGTCCCTTGAGCTCTGCTCTTAATCAGAGGTTTTACTTGCTTATGTTCAAGGCCCTCTGAAGATGGTAACTGGTCCTATAATCTGCCTTGTCTGACGGTTAACTCAGAATCCTGCAGATGTATGTGTGTGTTGCTAGATCCACCTGCCACTGTCAGGGATTTTAGGATGCTGACGATGTGCGTTTCCACGCAAGTGCTGCTTGTGGGGAGAGGAGGGAAAGGCAATTCACTTTTCTTTCTGCGGGTTTGTGCCCCTGGTTAAGCCTCTTCATCCCCTGATGAGGGTAGGGCGACCACCCCTGGTTCCATCCTCCCTGTAGCTTCTGAGGCAGGAGGGAACCAGGGAGGCCTTGAAGGTAGGCATGTGGCTTTACTGGGCATTTTGCATAAATCTAATTTCCTGGGAAAACAAAACCGTTCTGAAGTCTCTGAGGTCAAGAGTGGCCAGGCAGGAAGCAACGTGTACGTAGTGTTGATTCTCTGGTCAAGGGCAATTACGGAGGCTTTCTTTGGACCCCAGGAGTCATCCTCTCTGCCTCCCAATTTAATTAATTGCAAGTAAAATGCATCTAAATGATGGGAAGATGCCAGGACATGACACGCCCATTGATCATAAACACAGCTGTCCTGTCCTGCAGGGTCACCTTTAGCCCCACGGGACGGGTGACTGGCAAGGACCGTGCACAGTGAGTGTGGGCTGATTTCACGTGTGTCACGATGTTGACAAGGAGGACAGGGGCAAGCAGATGGACATGATGGAGGAGAACAGAAGAGGAGCTGAGAGGAGAAGGGATTTCTGATGAGAGAGTTTGCTGGTACCTTGAGAACTGACCTGAACTCTTCATTGGGGGACAGATCATGTGAGCTGAGGCTATGGGAAACCTCACATGATCTCTGCAGCTGGTCGTTCATGGAGCCTACATCTTCTAATTAACCTTTCCTCTGGGTGAAGGGATTGAACTTCCTTGAGACCCATAGAAATGAAGCCATCTTCTCTGGCAGAGGTAACACTTTGACCTGTCATCGTTCAGCAGGGCTTCCCTATACTTGCTTATTACGCCTGCCCATCTTGGGATCCAGAGAAAAGAGCAAAAACATCATCACCTGATCTCAAGGCCAAGACAGCACCCAGTGACAGAGGGTCTGTTCTGCCCAAGATCTTGCATTAAGGAGACTTCAGGGAGCTTATGATCTAATAGGAGGCAGAAGACAAAAACCAAATATTTCCAGGTATAAAGAGGAAGCTTCAAAGGAGGGGAAATGAGCACCATCTCACTGTCCACTGATTCCCTGTTTCATTCATGCAAAACTTCTTCCTGTCTGTCCAGGTGAATTCAAGCCACCTTTGACTTTCCCTTTCTCCCGGTTCCTCGCGTGAAAAAAAAAATCATTGAAGTATATTTCAAAGCATACAGTGACATGCCTAGATATGAAGTGTAGAGTTCAGTGAGTTTTGATAAATATTTACATTGTGTAACTCTCACCCAAATAAAAATATACAACTGATCTCCCCTGAGTGTTCCCTCCCTTTTCTAGGCAATAACTCCCATTGCCTGTTCTTGAACTTCATATAAGTGGAACCATACATTGTGTCCTTTTATGGGTAACTTCTTTTGCTTCACAAACTATTGTTCCTTACATGGGTAGTACATTCCTTTTTATTGTTGAGTTGTGTTTCATGGTGTGGAGATATCAAAACTGGGTTGTCCATTTTCCTGTTGATGGGCATATGGAAAAGTTCCAGTTTTTTTCTTTTGTGAGCAAAGTTATGTATATTCTTATATGGGTCTTTCTGGGGATATATGTTTTCATTTCTCTTGGGTAAATATCTAGGAGTGAAATCGTTTTCACATTAGCAAATATTTCTACACAGTTTTCCAAAGTGGACGCACCATTTTCCCTTCCACCATCAATGCATGAGAATTCGAAAGACTCTGTCACCTCCCAGCATTTGGTATTGTCAGCCTCTTATTTGGAATTATTTCAGTGATGTGTAGTGAAGTCTTATGTGGTTCCTCATGTAAAATTAACCATCAAGTCCCAGTGAATCCTTTCTTGACATTGCTCTGAGATGCATCTTTTTATTTAATTTTTAAATTTTTTTAATAGTCATAGCCCAGTCTTGATCAGCTGTCATCTGAACTAAACAGTGATCTCTTCACTTGCCTCCCTCACTTCCCGGACCAGGCTGCCAGCGTTGCTCTGGTGGCTTCCTGATCGCTTCGGTCCTTTACTCCCAAAGACCTTGAATGACTAACACCAATATCAGAAGTTTTTGAACTTTTAATTGCAGCAGAAAACTCTTTCTTTAGGGCAGAGCTAGTCTTTTGAAGGGAGATGGGAACCTGTTTACGCATCCTTCCCATCTATCCCTCCCTGTACCATTGCAGCACCTGAGGTTCCTTTGTGACTTGTGCTCTTTGGAGTGTTCGTTGGAAATCGCCGACTGCCCCTCCCTGACCTGGTGCCTGTCCACACCTAGAGCCCCAGTCCCCACAGCTCCCTTAGGTCCCCTTCCAGCTATATCTTAGTGCCTGTAGCCTTCTGGATGCCAAAATACTGTTCCAAGCCTTAACACCTCTGCCTCTGCTGTTTCCTGTCCTTGGAAAGTGCTTCTTGCCCATTCCCCAGTGTCTGCCTGGGGAATATGACATCCTTTGAGCCAGGATGCTCCAGTATCTGTCCTTTATGATGTCTTCAGGGTTGATGTCTCCTGCTCTGTGTACCACCTTCCCTTTCTACACACCCTGCTGGGCTGCGGTCCTCTTAATCACCCTCAGTTCCCCAGTTCCCCGCAGTCTGGTGTTCGATGTCCCTTACATTATGGGCTCGACCTACTTTTCTTACATGGTCTTCATTGATTTCCATGCTTTAACCTTGCACTCCTGCCAGAGTGGTACACATTCCGTATGGTACAAGCATCTCTCTCCATGCCTTTGCCCATAATGCCCTCCCTTACCTGGAATGCCCTCTTCCCTTTGCCTCCTTTTTCCAGTCCTTCCTGCCTTGTGCTGGCTCCTGAATTCTGCTTCCTCCATACAGCATGCCAGGACACCTAGAGGAAAGGTGTCCAGAAAGACCTCTTTCTCCTCCAAATTATCCTTAGTATTTCTGAATTCCTTTGTCACTTATTTTATACTTCCTAAAGGCTCACTGTCTATTTAGAGAGTAGAGAAAAATGCAGAGGAAGAGATAGTAGCAGCACGATGTAGAATTCATTATATCCCCTCCCTGGACCACATAGTCCATGTGGGCTATGACTTATTAGGGCTCATTCCCTATTCAGAGCCTGGGGGTCTTGTGCACGGGATAAGTAGGTGGAACCTCTCCTTAAAAAGTAATGCTCAGGGGCTTCCCTGGTGGCGCAGTGGTTGAGAGTCCGCTTGCCGATGCGGGGGACACGGGTTCGTGCCCCGGTCCGGGAGGATCCCACATGCCGCGGAGCGGCTTGGGCCCGTGAGCCGTGGCCGCTGAGCCTGCGCGTCCGGAGCCTGTGCTCCGCAGTGGGATAGGCCGCAACAGTGAGAGGCCCGCGTACAGCAAAAAAAACCACAAAAAAACTAATGCTCAGAATCATAATAGCACCAAATGATGGAAGGATAGAACTCTACATGTAAGTGGTGGGTGGACCTGAAAGACATGGGTCAATTCTGTTTGGAAAAATGCTCCAGCCTCCATGAGAATTGGTTCTGATTGCATCAGTGCTTTTGGCTGTGTGGTGGAGAGCTGTGGTACCCCACGCCTGCGGATTTGCTGGGACAGACAGTTTTCATCTCTGCTGAAGATGTCTCTGGCCCTCTGCTTCACATCATCCGAGCCTAGCAACTGAGAGCCTGAGGGGTTTTGAGTCATTTGGCACCGGGGCCATCAAAGCAGCCAGCAGAGAAGCCTCTGATGGGCTCTAGTGGGGCCCACTGGGATTCAGAACATCCTGGCTCTGCTGGGTGAAACCGCAGCTTGTTAGAAGACTAGTGCAGGCGTGAACGGCTTTGGTCTGGGCCAACCATTGTTTACAAAGAGCCTAAGTTACGTGGGCAGCTGGCCAGTTTTTGAAGTCTAGTGTCATTTGAAATGAACACAAACAGCGGGGGACGGAGGAGAAGCGTGAATGCCACTGTGTTCAAATTAGCTGTGGGAGTTTTGGGTGATGTTGGTGTACAGTATTCATCTCGTATAAACTTCATCTCAAAAATGTCCTACCTGTCCTTGGATTGTGATCTTCCATTAAACCGACTTTATGTTTTCTTCCCCCAACAATCAGCCCCTTTGGAGCATCCCACAGTCTTCCCTTCCTTCTTTCCCTCGCCCACATGTAGACATTGGCCACCACTGGTATCCGGCCAGGGTCTGTTGTCTTTCTCCTCTGCACTGAGTAACTTGCGGAAGCCATTTTCACACATCCTGCTGCCATCTTTCCTCCCTGCCTGGGATGGTTCCAACACCACCGGCAGTCTTCGGGCCACGCCGTGATCTTCAGAATCCACATTAGCTGGATTGCTGGGCGTGAGGTTGGGGAGAAATCCAGAATCTGAAGCAACTCTGCCAAAGGCCTGACCTTCTGGAATTCCTCCCTACCCAATCCTCCTGACTCCAGCGGGTCCACAGTCAGCATCGCCTTAGCACTTTGAATTCTCATTTGAAAATGAAACCGCTTTGAAATCTCTGTTTTGTTATCACTGTTATCACTGTCATTCCTTTATGTTGTTTGGGGTTCTTTTATTGATGCATTGTTTATATAACCATATTTTGAACTCCTAGGGAAGGGACTTTGCCTTACTGCTTTTGTGCTGTCCTAGCCTCAGTCTCGACACGAATTTAGAGCTGGGTCCACACGTGGTAGGTGCTTTTTATTTTATTTTATTTGGCTCTGCTGGGTCTTCGTTGCCACGCGCGGGCTTTCTCTAGTTGCAGCGAGAGGGGCCTACTCTTCGTTGCAGTGCGTGGGCTTCTCATCACGGTGGCTTCTCTTGTTGCGGGAGCTCGGGCTCCAGGCGTGCGGGCAGTAGTTGTGGCACGCAGGCTCAGTAGTTGTGGCTCGCGAGCTCTAGAGCACAGGCTCAGTAGTTGTGGTGCACGGGCTTAGTTGCTTCGCAGCACGTGGGATCTTACCGGACCAGGGCTCGAACCCGCGTCCCCTGCATTGGCAGGCGAATTCTTAAGCACTGCAACACCAGGGAAGCCCCGTGGGTGCTTTTTAAATGTTTGCATTTTGGGGGATCTTACTGGTAGATCGTTTAGAACGGTGGTTCACAAAATGTGGTCCGAAGACCGCTGGGGTTTCCTGAGACCCTTTGCAGGATGTCTGTGAGGTTGACATTATTTTCAGCCTCCTATTGAGGAGTTCTTTGCATTTTCCACTTGTTGAAATTTGTGGAAACACTTGTGGAAACGCATGTGGAAAGTGTTGGACCAATGAGGCAAAAGCAAAGTGGCAAAACTGTAGGCACCTTAGTCCAAGTCAAGGCGATGGCACTGCACTGTGCTAGAAGTCAGTGCAGCAGCCGCACACTTGTGGCAGTAAAACAAAACCCCAGACGGTCAGTCGTACTTAAGAATGTCCTAACTGAAGTTTTAGAAATTAATAATTGTATTAATTATCCACCTTTGAGTACATATCTTTTTAATATCCTGTGTGATGAAGTGGGAATGATACACAAAGAACTTCTGTTCTATACCATGGTACAAAGTTTGTCTTGAGGAAAAGTACTTGTGCAGTGGTTTGAGTTGTGCACTGACCTAGTGCTTTTTTCGTGGAATACTATTTTTACTCGAAAAAAGGGCTGGTAGATAAACTACTCTTTGAAAATATGGTTATTAGATTTAAAGATCTGGGGGGACATTTTCTTAAAAAGAGTGAAATAAGCCTGCCATTTCAAGGAAAGTATTTTTTGCCAGTGATAAATTATAAGCGCTCAAGTGAAAATTAGAATTTTGGAAAATTTGTATCTGTCATGATGAACTTGACAGCTTCCCAAACCTTAAAGACTTTCTGATGAGATGGTTGATTTTAATGAATGTTCTTTTTTTTTTGATATTGTACAATGAAATTTGTCAAAATTTGAAAGATCCGCATAACTCAGTGAACTGTTTTCCACATGATCAATGCATGTTGTTATGAAATCACTGATGGGTGGAAGATCCATCCAAAATGTAAGATAGACCGACAGTTTATTATAACAAAGTACAAAAAGTTCACTGATAGCAGTTTCATATTTCACATTGCAATTAACCTTTAAGAAGTTATCCCTCATCAAATATTGATGTAGCATCACGGAAAAAAATATCCATAATTATGTGATAAGGCTATTAAATCCTCCCTTTTCCAATGACATATCTGTGTGAACTGGATTTTCTTCGTGTATTTTAACTAAAACAGCATATCACAACAGATTGAATGCAGACACAGACACAAGAATCCAGCTCTCTTCTACTGAGCCCGACATAAAAGAGACTTACAGAAATGCAAAACAATGCCCCTCTTCACACTAATTTATTTTAAATCCAGTTTTTAGAAACAAATCTTGTATTTTAAATTAATTTTACATCTATAGAGAAATTCCAAACAGTACAGTTTCTGCATTCCCTTCATTCAGTTTTCCCTTACATCTTGCATTACCGTAGTGTATTTGTCAAAACGAAATATTTAACGTTTAGAAATTATTATTAGCATTAACACAATTATTAGTGTTAGTACACAATTACTTTTCTTTTGGCTGTGCCACGGGGCATGCAGAATCTTAGTTCCCTGACCAGGGATCGAACCTATGTCCCCTGCAGTGGAAGCTCAGACCCCTAACCACTGGACCACCAGGGAAGTCCCAGGCCACAGCTCTTAACTAACCTACAGACTTTATTTGGATTTCACCAGGTTTTCCATGAATGTTCTTTTTCTGTTCCAGGAGCCAATCTAGGATACCACGTGACATTTAGAATACAGTTAATTTTATATAAATACGGAATGTATGTGAAAATGTAATGTTTTATGATTGTTATTTTTAAATGAGTTAATAAGTATTTTTTAAAACGTCTCACTTTAAATTTCTATCATATTCAATACTGATGGATTTGACCCACGTCATGCCTCGGGCTTTCCTGGTGGCACAGTGGTTGAGAGTCCGCCTGCCGATGCAGGGGATGCGGGTTCGTGCCCCGGTACGGGAAGATCCCACATGTCGCGGAGCGGCTGGGCCCGTGAGCCATGGCCGCTGAGCCTGCGCGTCCGGAGCCTGTGCTCCGCAAAAGAAAAAAAAAAAAGAAAGCTTCTGTTTGCAAACTGCTTACTGGGAGGGTAGTTCCCACCATGAGATCTATAAATATACATACGTGTGCAAAACTAAATTCAGTGAGAAAGAAGCTGGATACTAGAGGCAGCACTAGATCAAGCCACTTAACTTAGCCCACAAATGTTTGTTGAGGACCACCTATGCACCTCGCGACATTGCAGACCCTGGGGATCTAGCTATCCATAAGGCAGAGGAAGTCTGTCTAAAGAGCTTAAATTCTTCTGGGGGAAGTTAGACAATAAACACGCAAGCAGATTGCATCACTTTATGTACTGGTTCCAGCACAGACAACAGGGTGATCGGGTAGAGAGCCATGTCAGCAGGAGAGGGGTGGGTGCCTGCACACGTGGGGGCTTGGTCATATTTGGAAGAAAGCAGCCAGGCAGAGATCTGGTGGATGAAGCTTCCAAGTATGAACTTGGTGCTTTCAAGAGGGTGGAGGGAAGGCAGCGAGGCTGGGGGCTGTGAGGAAGGCGGAGAGTAGAGGGAGATGTGGCTAGAGAGGCAGGCGGGGTCAGGTTGGGTAGGGCTCCTGGGCTGGCTAGAGGGTTTGGATTTCATTCTCAATGCCTGGGAAGCTTTGCTAGGCTTTAAGCAAGAAAGCGGCAGTGTCTGATTGACGGGTGAGATCATCCAGGCGCCTCGAAGGATGGACCGTCAGATAGCAAGATGGAGCCGGGAGAGCAGGGAGGGCATTTGCGGGAGCCCAGGTGAGAGATGATGCAAGCTTAGGCTCCAGGTGTCCTGTCCGAGACGGTGAGACATGGTCTGATCTAGGATCTGTTTCTGAGTTAGAAGCAGCATGTCTTGCTAATAGATTAGATGTGAGTGGGAAGGAAAGAGCAGTCACGGAGGGATCTTTGGCTTCTGTCCTGAGCAGCTGGGTGAGGGTTTGTACCATTTACTGAGCTGGGGAAGCCTTGAGGGCAGTGAACTCACAGATGGTGTTCAGTAGTTCTCTTTGGATTCGAGTTCGATTTGAGCCCTGTTGGATAGATAGCCAAGCATATAAACTACAGTGTAATTGAACAGATACTGATCAGGAACCTACTCTGTGCAAGACACTGATCTGAGTATTCAAGGATTTCCTCATGAATGAACACACACACACACACACAATCATGTGTGACCGTCTCTCTCATCACAGTGCTTTGGAAGCAGAAAAGATGGAGTGAGTAATGCCATCTGGGTGAGTTATCCTCTTGCGACCCCATTCTTGGGAATATATTGAGAATGGCTTAGGTACAGGAAAATCCAGTCAGAGTAGATGTGTGTTCTTTGGGGACAGGTGGCATGATTGGGGAAGCTTTTTGCAATGTGGGGGGACCCCAAGAGATACATGGTCTTTTATCTCTTTCTCCTGGGAAGCTTGGAGTGTTTCATCTTATTCCTCCTTCCCGTAACTGTGGGAGAGAGGTGGGCGGAGGAATGTCATTACTTGTAAATATATTACAAGTCAGTAATGGAAATACTCAGTAAAGTAGAAGAGAAGATGGCTCCTGCGACATGTCTGACCACTGCTGCTTGGGTTAAAGAGGAAGAAGACAGGGCAGTTGTGGGTTGAGAGTGGCCTGCGGTCAGCCGTGGCCGGCGCAGCTTTGGGGAGGAGGCTGACGGGCTTAGCATATTCCTCCTCACCTTGTTTCTAGGTCCGCAGGCTGGGTTCTCTGGCTCTCTGTAGGCAGCTGTGCTACCTGACCTGGTGACTGGTGATGCCGGCATTGGGTGGTACCCGCCGGCCTGCTAGCAGCTGGTCCTCTTGCCGGACTCGCCATCTGCCAGGGGCAGAGAGCAGTGACCTGCAGGGGACCTCTGCACTTGGTGCCGAGTCTGAAGTCCTCTGAACCTCTGAACAGGTTCTTTGGGGCTGGCTGCAATGATGCAGGTGCTGACTTGGTTTTTATGATCAGGAATCACAGTGAAGGGACTTTTGAACTGAGGAAGGGAATGGATGAAGAATTATACAATCCTCCCCAAAGATGTAACCTTTAAAAAACTTATTTTTTATTTATTTTCAAAAGAAACAACTTTTTATTGAAGTGTAGTTGGTTTACAATGTTGTGTGCATTTCAGATGTACAGCAAGGCAATTCAGTTATACATATATATATATATATATATATATATATTCTTTTTCAGATTATTTTCCATTATAGGTTATTACAAGGTATTGAATATAGTTCCCTGTGTTATACAGTAGGTCCTTGCTGTTTATGTATTTTATATATAGTAGTGTGTATCTGTTAATCCCAAACTCCTAATTTATCCCCCACTTCCCTCCGACTCAAAGCTGTAATCTCCTCGGTAGTAATAAAGGTAAGAGTCCGCTACCATTTGTTTAATCCCTTCTATGCACCAAGCTTTTAGGTACTGTATATTCTTTGCTCTCCATACAACCCTGATATGATGTGGTTATTATTATTCCTATTTATTGATGAGTAAACTGAGGCTCAGTGTTTAAGTAATTCCCCGAAGTTCTGTAACTTTACAAATGGCAAAGTCAGCCATTGCACCTTTTGAAAACATTTACAGTCTTTATATTCTTTGAAATTATTAAAAATTCTTTTTTATTGAAATATAGTTGATTTACAATATCATATAAATTTTAGGTGTACTACCTAGTGATTCACAATTTTTAAAGATTATACTCCATTTATATTTATTATAAAATACTGACTATATTCCCTGTGCTGTACAATATATCCTTGTAACTTACTTATTTTATACATAGTAGTTTGTATCTGTTAATCCACTGCCCTTACTTTGCCCCCCCTTCCTTCTCCCCACTGGTAACCACGAGTTTTTTTCTATATCTGTGAGCCTGTTTCTGTTTTATTATATTCACTAGTTTGTTTTACTTTTTAGATTCCACATATAAGTGATATCATACAGTATTTGTCTTTCTCTGACTTATTTCACTAAGCATAATACCCTCCAAATCCATCCATATTGCTGCAAATGGCATTATTTCATTCTTTTTTATGGCTGAGTAATATTCCATTGTATATGTGTACCACATCTTTTTTATCCATTCCTCTGTTGATGGACACTTAGCTTATGTCCATGTCTTGGCTATTGTAAACTCTGTTGCTATGAACATTGGGGTTCGTGTATCTTTTCAAATTAGCGTTTTTGTTTTCTTGGGATAGATACCCAGGAGTGGCATTTTGGGATCACCTTGATGTCCCCAAAGCCTGTGCTTTCCCTACTATAGAATACATGCTGCTGTCTGACTCATGTCTAACTCACCTCCCACTTTTCTCCAGAAAGTTCAGTGGCCTTAGATTCCTCCAAAGAACTGAAAATAATCACTGTCGTTTTGGGTGGTGGTGTTGGTGGTGGTTTTAGTGCAAACACTTTGTTGCGTTTCTGGGGATACTCAGGTGTAATGCTCGGGTGACAGGATGGACACTGGCCCTGAGCGCAGTCTGGGGTCACAGAACGTAAAGTGTGACGTCCACATAGAGGAGACACATTTCCCCTTCAGTGCATCCTTCTTCCTCATGGCCAGGTGTTGCTTTGGGCCAAGTCATTTCCCTCAGAGTCACACCATGTGAAGCTCTTTCCCTTGTTTCTATAGGCTGTCGGATTTCATTTCCCTCTGCTTGGGTTGACGTCTT
Source organism: Phocoena sinus (assembly GCF_008692025.1). Lineage (NCBI taxonomy): Eukaryota > Metazoa > Chordata > Mammalia > Artiodactyla > Phocoenidae > Phocoena > Phocoena sinus. The sequence continues at coordinate 32,250,217 of NC_045783.1, read as the reverse complement.
TTCCCCAGGATGGCTGGTGGCACTAGGAGGTAGGCAGAGGGGCACCTACAACCAGAGTCCAGCAGAAAACCCTCTCCTCGTTTTCAAAATTACCCACTGCCAGGGACTTCCCTGGTGGTGCAGTGGTTAAGAATCCACCTGCCAATGTAGGGGACACGGGCTCGATCGATCCCAGGTCCGGGATGATCCCACATGCAGCGGATCAACTAAGCCTGTGCACCACAACTACTGAGCCTACGCTCTAGAGCCCGCGAGCCACAACTACTGAAACACGCGTGCCACAACTACTAAAGCCCGCGTGTTTAGAGCCCGTGCTCTGCAACAAGAGAAGCCACTGCGATGAGAAGCCCGCACACCACAACAAAGAGTAGCCCCAGCTTGCCGCAACTAGAGAAAAGCCCACGTGCAGCAAGGAAGACCCAACGCAGCCAAAACAAAACAAAACAAAACAAGGAAAATTACCCACTGCCAGAAGGTTGCCTGGTCCCTGCGGTTCTGAGGGAAAGTCTGGGGCTTACATTAGAGGCCGTATCACGTGTGCCTTTGAACTACATTTCCCATCATCCCTGGCGGGTTAGCGCTCTCTGGAGGCCAGGATGGGCTGACATTGGTTTTTCTCCAAAGAGCCACGCAGGCACCGGGCTTGACTTCAGCCGACACAGCCTGCACTTGGTGGATGGACTTAGGCTGTCCCATGAGAGGTGACTCGAGGAGAAACTCCCAGGACAGAAGTCACCTCTGCAGGGGCCTTCATTCGCCTCACAACCCAGTTGCATAGACGTGTACATTATTAGGGGAAAAGGTCCTTTTTCTTGCAGTTGCCACAGCTGTGGAGCAACTTGGGAAAGCAAGTGGTGACAGGGGAGGCCAGCTGGCTGCCTGGGGCCTCCAGCACCTTCTAGAGCCTTGTGAGAGGGACGGGCAAGCTCCTCTCACAGAGAGGATGGTGCGGAAATTTCCCTGGAACACCTTTGCCCTCCCACCCCCTCCCCTTCCCTGTCCTTCCTCAGTTCCCCCTACTTTAACTAGAAACACTAAATTGCTTCCGGAACGAGCCAAGCTCTCCCTTTCTGCCCTCAGGGAGGCAGAGATAATGCCAGAAACTTGCTGACATCAATTAGATCCTGGGCCTGTGCAGTGTCCTCTTGTGTAACCTGCTGTTAATTGTCATGGCATCTTTGTGTGATAAGCAGGGCAAATACGACTGTACCCATTTCCTGGATGGAGAGGCTGAAACTTAGACAGGTGTTTTCTAAAGTGTTTTCTCCCAGGTCAAAAGAAATGGGATGAAATCACCCCATTTCTTTTTCATAAGGGCCTGGGGAAGGGAGATGCCTTTACAAGCCAAACAGAATAGCCTGAACTCACACTTTTCGTTTTCCCTTTAAAACAAAGACCTACCTGGACGCTTTTCCCCTCAAAAGGTTGAAAAGACAGGGTCAGTCCTTCCTGAGAGGTCATCCTCAAACCCCTTCCCCTCAGCCCTGAGGATCCATCCTGCCCGGGCTGTTGGATTGTACCCAGCCCCGCTCCTGCAGCTTCTGACGCAGTCCCCACCCAGAGGGATGCAGGACGCTCGTGAAAACCGGGGAGCCGAGGGTGAATGACGGGGAACATTGCTGCCTTTGTTCGTTAACAGTTTTCACCATTTATCAAAGGACATGAAAAAGAAACAGCGCAGGGTTTTAATTACTCTGCATCGAGGAGGTGATCAAACACCCAGTGACTTTAATTATGGAATCCAGAGGTAGGCAGCTCCGAGGCGGCTGCTACAGCCCTGCCCTGGGCCCCCTTTCCCTCCATGGAACCTGCCTCCACGGCCCCCAGACCTGAGCTCCAGGACGCTGGCTCTCCCTCTGTGTCCCGAAGCACATCTAGAAGGAGGGAGATTTGGTCTTCTTGTTGGGAAGATTGGAGATCGGGATGAGTGGGAGGGTTGGGGCAGCGGTGGGCTGGGTTGAGGAGAGGGAAACAAGTAAAAGGCTGTAAGAAAAAACAAGTGTGAGTGGGGAGCCTTTTGGAAGAAGATCACAGAGCGGCAGCATCCCGGGGCTCAGCCGGAGCCAGCTGGCGGGCAGACTATTCGGTGCACCTTTGGCAGATGGACCGCTTTCTCTGATGCCTCAGGAAGGCTATTGCTGAGCTGATCTCCCTGCGCGTTGAAAGAGGCTGAAGTCTAAATGTTGGAATTCCAGGACCCACAGACAAGGAGAGGCCCGCATCCTCCCTGCGTGGAGCCCATATGCCAGCTGGCTGCTCCCTCCTTCTGACACCTTGCCTCCTTGGGGGCTGGTCCTAATTGATGCTCAGCTCTTTGTTCAACACATCTTCACCCTCAGTGGACCCCTCCAACCTTTTTTTTTTTTTTTAAACTAGCGAGTGCATTTAGCCTGGGATGTTGAATCATTTCCTAACAGTTTTTTTTGAGATTCCCTGGACAGTGAACACGGCTTTTCACCATGTTCTCCCGGCGGCCTCTTGGGGTTCTCACCGTGTCAGGACTGTCTTGCCTGAACACAACCAACTGTCTTGCCCGCAGTCAAATTACAGGAGGCGGCTATGTTTGCAGAAGTTGTCACAACCTGCAGGTCTGATCGAACATCTCACCAACTTTAGCAGAGGCTGTGTTATCTTCTAGAAGCAGCAGAGTCGCCAACTGGCACGCGGGAGACACCAGAAACCCGAGGGCAGGGTGTCTGTAATTGCCTGGAGATACCCATTAATAACTTTCAACTTTCTGTCCTCTTCCGAGGACAGTCTGCAGAGTGGTGGATCTCGGAACGAGATCTCGGAACTGTTCTGTCTGGAGAAGCCAAGCTTTTGTAATTAATTATAAAGATGCTGCAGATGTTCTCTTTGATGCTGTTTGGCTGTATTGATCTGGGCACAGGTCCAGGGCGTCCGCACACTTCTTTCCCGAGATGATCCAAGTCCCAGGGAGATGGGGGAACATTGAAAGGTGAAGGGCCGAGGATGCAGTATTTATTGGTGAATGATATTCAGCTCAGAGCCTTGCTCGGCACCTGCAGTCATGTTACCTGGGACTGAATCTAAGGCAGCCTCTCTCCCACTGCGTGAGCATTCAGTGTCTTTGCTTTTGTCTCATTGATGCACTGAGGTCACCTCTTGGACCTTCCCCTGGGAGAAGCGTTATTTCTGCTCACAGCAATGCCACAGGTGCCTGAGTCCCGACCCTGACCCTGACCCTGCCACGGACAATGTGACTCAAGGCAAGTCCCTTTATTTCTCAGGTGCTCAGTTTCTGCTCTGTCAGATGTGAGATAAAGACACTCTTACTACCCCAAGAATGTTTAAAATGTGATGTTGCTCTGTGGGGTCACTTCCAAAAGTTAGAAAGTTTAGTTGTTAATGCAAGGTCAGCCATTATTTCATTTAGCTGTGATGTTTTCCTTCTCAGTTTCCCCTTCTTCATCACTTTGCCTTGTCACTTCTGCTGGTTGTATCCTTGGGCATTTTTCAGAGGCCCCTGGGCTGGGCTGGAGATGTTCACTGTCACTGGTTGGGCTTTTGCTAAATTGTATCAGTGCCAGTTGTGTGAGTCCTGGTTTTCCGGATGCCGTGTCTACACAGCCTGTAAACTCTGGGGGAGGAAAGAAGGGACAGGTCCTGAAAGTTAGTGCAAGGTCCTGCTGGGCTTGTTTTCCAGTCATGCCCCCAATTGCCCCACCAACCGGAAATCGTAATCGGCAGCAAATCCATTCAGCCGACTTTTTACTTCACTGGTAGACCAAGAGCCTCTTGTGTCACCAGGAAGTGGTGTTGACTTGCCTGCAGGCACAGATTCCACAGAAGGAAGACAAAGAACAGGCTCAGGGGTGACCCTTGAGTCTGTGGAGCTGCATCTGGTGAATAAATGATGCGCTTCCGTGGACTAATTACTGTCGGAGCTGCAGGCTGGTGAAGTATCGGTGTTGAAGGCTGGAGACTTGCTGCTTGCTGCTGCTGCTTTGGAAAGATCAGAGGAGAGGTTTTAGCCCAGCGGGTGGAGGGGATGTCTGGGCCACGGGCAAGCCTTCTGTCCCTGGGAAAATGGGGATCACGTTGGCCTGTCCCTCAGCTCTGCCCCAGTTCTACTCTCCTTTCCCGCTCGCAGATGCAGCCTAGCTGGACACGGCGGTCCGTGACATCGAGCTGGGTCTCAGATCCCGCAGCACCTGGTAAATTATACTTTCGGGGCCTCTGTCAGGGAGCTGTGGAGTTCAGCGGTGACTGGAGAGGTGGCCCATGTGGATGTAATGGAATGAAGGGTATAGATCTAATTTACAAGCCCGATCCCAGCAGTGGATCTGAGACAATTTGGCTCCCAGTTTGGGAAGGGTCAGAGGGAAACCCGGAGTGTTTCCTGACTTTGCCTTTCTGTACAAAGCTCCCACTTCAGGGCTGCAGCTGTTTTGGAGGAGTCTTTAAAAATGTGTAATTTATAATATTCCGTTGGACTCTAGGTACCTGAAGACCAGCCAAGCACTAGCCAGATTGGAGCTCCATAATGATTCCCTTCCGCTTGCAGAGATTTTAAGGTGGATTAAGTGATTACAAGTGCCTAATTACTATGGACTCCCTTTATGACAATGACACTGGCAGGTGAAGGCAGCTTGTAAATTACTGCTTTCTTCTGACCCCCCAAATCAAGTGCAGCAACCCAGGCAGGTCTGTGACAAAACCAGGCAGATGGCAGCTGCGGCTGTCTGGGCCTTTCCTGACCATGGGATCTGGAATTCCATCAGAGCCTCAAACTCTCTCTCCTTTTGGCAAGTGCAAAGAAAGGAAGGTTTTAACAAGGATCAGGAGACCCCTAGAGCAAAAGCTGAAACAACAATTGATTTCAAAGCTCTGGAAAGCTCTGGAAAGATGGCTGGACTTGCAGGCAGGAGACACGGATTCGAGTCCCTGGGACATGAATTTGAGTTCCTGCTCTGTCTGTGTTAGTTATGCTGACCTTCCCTTGGGGCGGTCACGTGGGCTTTCTGGGCCTCAGTAAGCACCTCCCAGGGCTGTTGTCATTACGCGCGTGGCATGACATTCCTGCTCAGCGTGTTAGATTCCCAGAAATCAAGGTGTGAGCAGTATTGTGCTGTCTCTGAAGGCTCTAGGGCAGGATGCTTCCTTGTTTCTTCCAGCTCTGGTGGTTTCTGGCATCCTTGGTTTGTTGACGCTTTGCTCCCATCTCTGCTTCTGGTTTCACGTGGTCGTCACCCCATTTGTCCAAGTTCCTTCTTAAAAGGACACTGGTTATTGGATTAGGACCCACCCTGATTCTTTTTTTTTTTTTTTTAACATCTTTATTGGAGTATAATTGCTTTACAATGTTGCGTTACTTTCTTCTGTACAGCAGAGTGAATCAGCTGTATGCATACGTATATCCCCATATCCCCTCCCTCTTGCATCTCCCTCCTACCCATCCAGGGGGTCACAAAGCACCGAGCTGATCTCCCTGTGCTATGCGGCTGCTTCCCACTAGCTATCTATTTTACGTTTGGTAGTGTATATATGTCCATGCCACTCTCTCACTTCGTCCCAGCTTACCCTTCCCCTCCCCATGTCCTCAAGTCCATTCTCTACGTCTGCACCTTTATTCCTGTCCTGCCCCTAGGTTCTTCAGAACCTTTTTTTTTTTTTAAGATACCGTATGTATGTGTTAGCCTACGGTATTTGTTTTTCTCTTTCTGACTTCACTCTGTATGACAGACTCTAGGTCCATCCACCTCACTACAAATAACTCAATTTCGTTTCTTTTTATGGCTGAGTACTATTCCATTGTATATATGTGCCACATCTTTTTTTTTTTTTAAACATCTTTATTGGGGTATAATTGCTTTACAGTGGTGCGTCAGCCTCTGCCCCATAACAAAGTGAATCAGCTATACATATACACATGTTCCCATATGTCTTCCCTCTTGCGTCTCCCTCCCTCCCACTCTCCCCATCCCACACCTCCAGGCTGTCACAAAGCACCGAGCTAATATCCCTGTGCCCTGCGGCTGCTTCCCCCCAGCTATCTACCTTACTACGTTTGTTAGTGTGTATATGTCCGTGACTCTCTCCCACCCTGTCAAAACTCACCCCTCCCCCTCCCCATATCCTCAAGTCCGTTCTCCAGTAGGTCTGCGTCTTTATTCCTATCTTACCCCTAGGTTCTTCATGACATGTTTTTCCCTTAAATTCCATATATATGTGTTAGCATACGGTATTTGTCTTTCTCTTTCTGACTTACTTCACTCTGTATGACAGACTCTAGGTCTATCCATCTCATTACAAATAGCTCAATTTCATTTCTTTTTAAGGCTGAGTAATATTCCATTGTGTATATGTGCCACATCTTCTTTATCCATTCATCCGATGATGGGCGCTTAGGTTGTTTCCATGTCCTGGCTATTGTAAATAGAGCTGCAATGAACATTTTGGTACATGACTCTTTTTGAATTTTGGTTTTCTCAGGGTATATGCCAAGTAGTGGGATTGCTGGGTCATATGGTAATTCTATTTGTAGTTTTTTAAGGAACCTCCATACTGTTCTCCACAGTGGCTGAACCAATTCACATTCCCACCAGCAGTGCAAGAGTGTCCCCTTTTCTCCACACCCTCTCCAGCATTTATTGTTTCTAGATTTTTTGATGATGGCCATTCTGACTGGTGTGAGATGATATCTCATTGTAGTTTTTTTTTTTTTTTTTTTTTTAGTGGTACGTGGGCCTCTCACTGCTGTGGCCTCTCCCGTTGCAGAGCACGGGCTCCGGACGCGCAGGCTCAGCAGCCATGGCTCACGGGCCCAGCCGCTCCGCAGCATGTGGGATCCTCCCGGACCGGGGCACGAACCCATGTCCCCTACATCGGCAGGCAGACTCTCAACCACTGCGCCACCAGGGAAGCCCTCATTGTAGTTTTGATTTGCATTTCTCTAATGATTAATGATGTTGAGCATTCTTTCATGTGTTTGTTGGCATTCTGTATATCTTCTTTGGAGAAATGTCTATTTAGGTCTTCTGCCCATTTTTGGATGGGGTTGTTTGTTTTTTTGTTATTGAGCTGCATGAGCTGCTTGTAAATTTTGGAGATTAATCCTTTGTCAGTTGCTTCATTTGCAAATGTTTTCTCCCATTCTGAGGGTTGTCTTTTGGTCTTGGTTATGGTTTCCTTTGCTGTGCAAAAGCTTTGAAGTTTCATTAGGTCCCATTTGTTTATTTTTGTTTTTATTTCCATTACTCTAGGAGGTGGGTCAGAAAGGATCTTGCTGTGATTTATGTCATAGAGTGTTCTTCCTATGTTTTCTTCTAAGAGTTTGATAGTTTCTGGCCTTACATTTAGGTCTTTAATCCATTTTGAGCTTATTTTTGTGTATGGTGTTAGGGAGTGATCCAATCTCATACTTTTACATGTACCTGTCCAGTTTTCCCAGCACCATTTATTGAAGAGGCTGTCCTTTCTCCACTGTACATTCCTGCCTCCTTTATCAAAGATAAGGTGTCCATATGTGCGTGGGTTTATCTCTGGGCTTTCTATCCTGTTCCACTGATCTATCTTTCTGTTTTTGTGCCAGTACCATACTGTCTTGATTACTGTTGCTTTGTAATATAGTCTAAAGTCAGGGAGCCTTATTCCTCCAGCTCCTTTTTTCGTTCTCAAGATTGCTTTGGCTATTCGGGGTCTTTTGTGTTTCCATACAAATTGCGAAATTTTTTGTTCTAGTTCTGTGAAAAATGCCAGTGGTAGTTTGATAGGGATTGCATTGAATCTGTAGATTGCTTTGGGTAGTAGAGTCATTTTCACAATGTTGATTCTTCCCATCCAAGAACATGGTATATCTCTCCATCTATTTGTATCATCTTTAATTTCTTTCATCAGTGTCTTATAATTTTCTGCATACAGGTCTTTCGTATCCTTAGGTAGGTTTATTCCTAGATATTTTATTCTTTTTGTTGCAATGGTAAATGGGAGTGTTTTCTTGATTTCACTTTCAGATTTTTCATCATTAGTATATAGGAATGCCAGAGATTTCTGTGCATTAATTTTGTATCCTGCTACTTTACCAAATTCATTGATTAGCTCTAGTAGTTTTCTGGTAGCATCTTTAGGATTCTCTATGTATAGTATCATGTCATCTGCAAACAGTGACAGCTTTACTTCTTCTTTTCCGATTTGGATTCCTTTTATTTCCTTTTCTTCTCTGATTGCTGTGGCTAAAACTTCCAAAACTATGTTGAATAAGAGTGGTGAGAGTGGGCAACCTTGTCTTGTTCCTGATCTTAGTGGAAATGCTTTCAGTTTTTCACCATTGAGGATGATGTTTGCTGTGGGCTTGTCATATATGGCTTTTATTATGTTTAGGAAAGTTCCCTCTATGCCTACTTTCTGGAGGGTTTTTATCATAAATGGGTGTTGAATTTTGTCGAAAGCTTTCTCTGCATCTATTGAGATGATCATATGGTTTTTCTCCTTCAGTTTGTTAATATGGTTTATCACATTGATAGATTTGCGTATATTGAAGAATCCTTGCATTCCTGGAATAAACCCCACTTGATCATGGTGTATGATCCTTTTAATGTGCTGTTGGATTCTGTTTGCTAGTATTTTGTTGAGGATTTTTGCATCTATGTTCATCAGTGATATTGGCCTGTAGTTTTCTTTCTTTGTGACATCCTTGTCTGGTTTTGGTATCAAGGTGATGGTGGCTTCGTAGAAGGAATTTGGGAGTGTTCCTCCCTCTGCTATATTTTGGAAGACTTTGAGAAGGATAGGTGTTAGCTCTTCTCTAAACGTTTGATAGAATTCACCTGTGAAGCCATCTGGTCCTGGGCTTTTGTTTGTTGGAAGGTTTTTAATCACAGTTTCAATTTCAGTGCTTGTGATTGGTCTGTTCATATTTTCTATTTCTTCCTGATTCAGTCTTGGCAGGTTGTGCATTTCTAAGAATTTGTCCATTTCTTCCAGATTGTCCATTTTATTGGCATAGAGTTGCTTGTAGTAATCTCTCATGATTTTTTTTATTTCTGCAGTGTCAGTTGTTACTTCTCCTTTTTCATTTCTAATTCTATTGATTTGAGTCTTCTCCCTTTTTTTCTTGATGAGTCTGGCTAGTGGTTTATCTATTTTGTTTATCTTCTCAAAGAACCAGCTTTTAGTTTTATTGATCTTTGCTATTGTTTCCTTCATTTCTTTTTCATTTATTTCTGATCTGATTTTTATGATTTCTTTCCTTCTGCTAGCTTTGGGGTTTTTTTGTTCTTCTTTCTCTAATTGCTTGAGGTGCAAGGTTAGGTTGTTTATTCGAGATGTTTCCTGCTTCTTAAGGTGGGCTTGTATTGCTATAAACTTCCCCCTTAGAACTGCTTTTGCTGCATCCCACAGGTTTTGGGTCGTTGTGTCTCCATTGTCATTTGTTTCTAGGTATTTTTTTATTTCCTCTTTGATTTCTTCAGTGATCACTTCATTATTAAGTAGTGTATTGTTTAGCCTCCATGTGTTTGTATTTTTTACAGATCTTTTCCTGTAATTGATATCTAGTCTCATGGCATTGTGGTCGGAAAAGATACTTGATACAATTTCAGTTTTCTTAAATTTACCAAGGCTTGATTTGTGACCCAAGATATGATCTATCCTGGAGAATGTTCCATGAGCACTTGAGAAAAATGTGTATTCTGTTGTTTTTGGATGGAGTGTCCTATAAATATCAATTAAGTCCATCTTGTTTAATGTATCATTTAAAGCTTGTGTTTCCTTATTTATTTTCATTTTGGATGATCTGTCCATGGGTGAAAGTGGGGTGTTAAAGTCCCCTACTATGAATGTGTTACTGTTGATCTCCCCTTTTATGGTTGTTAGTATTTGCCTTATGTATTGAGGTGCTCCTATGTTGGGTGCATAAATATTTACAATTGTTATATCTTCTTCTTGGATCGATCCCTTGATCATTATGTAGTGTCCTTCTTTGTCCCTTTTAATAGTCCTTATTTTAAAGTCTATTTTGTCTGATATGAGAATTGCTACTCCAGCTTTCTTTTGGTTTCCATTTGCATGGAATATCTTTTTCCATCCCCTTACTTTCAGTCTGTATGTGTCTCTAGTTCTGAAGTGGGTCTCTTGTAGACAGCATATATAAGGGTCTTGTTTTTGTATCCATTCAGCCAATCTGTGTCTTTTGGTGGGAGCATTTAGTCCATTTACATTTAAGGTAATTATCGATATGTATGTTCCTATTTCCATTTTATATATTGTTTTGGGTTCGCTACTATAGGTCGTTTCCTTCTCTTGTGTTTCGTGTCTAGAGAAGTTCCTTTAGCATTTGTTGTAAAGCTGGTTTGGTGGTGCTGAACTCTCTCAGCTTTTGCTTGTCTGTAAAGGTTTTAATTTCTCCATCAAATGTGAATGAGATCCTTGCTGGGTAGAGTAGTCTTGGTTGCAGGCTATTCTCCTTCATCACTTTCAGTATGTCCTGCCACTCCCTTCTGGCTTGTAGGGTTTCTGCTGAGAGATCAGCTGTTAACCTTATGGGGATTCCCTTGTGTGTTATTTTTCCCTTGCTGCTTTTAATATGCTTTCTTTGTATTTAATTTTTGACAGTTTGATTAATATGTGTCTTGGCGTGTTTCTCCTTGTATTTATCCTGTATGGGACCCTCTGTGCTTCCTGGACTTGATTAACTATTTCCTTTCCCATATTAGGGAAGTTTTCAACTATAATCTCTTCAAATATTTTCTCAGTCCCTTTCTTTCTTTCTTCTTCTTCTGGAACCCCTATAATTCGAATGTTGGTGCGTTTCATGTTGTCCCAGAGGTCTCTGAGACTGTCCTCAGTTCTTTTCATTCTTTTTTCTTTATTCTGCTCTGCAGTAGTTATTACCACTACTTTATCTTCCAGGTCACTTATCCGTTCTTCTGCCTCAGTTATTCTGCTATTGATCCTATCTAGAGTGATTTTAATTTCATTTATTGCATTGTTCATCGTTGCTTGTTTCATCTTTAGTTCTTGTAGGTCCTTGTTAACTGTTTCTTGCATTTTGTCCATTCTACTTCCAAGATTTCGGATCATCCTTACTATCATTATTCTGAATTCTTTTTCAGGTAGATTGCCTATTTCCTCTTCATTTGTTAGGTCTGGTGGGTTTTTATCTTGCTCCTTCATCTGCTGTGTGTTTTTCTGTCTTCTCATTTTGTTTATCTTACTGTGTTTGGGGTCTCCTTTTTGCAGGCTGCACTTTCGTAGTTCCCGTTGTTTTTGATGTCTGTCTCCAGTGGCTAAGGTTGTTTCAGTGGGTTGTGTAGGCTTCCTGGTGGAGGGGACTAGTGCCTGTGTTGTGCTGGATGAGGCTGGATCTTGTCTCTCTAGTGGGCAGGTTCACGTCTGGTGGTGTGTTTTGGGGTGTCTGTGGCCTTATTATGATTTTAGGCAGCCTCTCTGCTAATGGGTGGGGTTGTGTTCCTGTTTTGCTATTTGTTTGGCATAGGTTGTCCAGCACTGTGGCTTGCTGGTCGTTGAGTGAAGCTGGGTGCTGGTGTTAAGATGGAGGTCTCTGGGATATTTCCACCGTTTAATATTATGTGGAGCTGGGAGGTCTCTTGTTGACCAGTGTCCTGAAGTTGGCTCTCCTACCTCAGAGGCAGAGCCCTGACTCCTGGCTGGAGCACCAAGAGCCTTTCATCCACACAGCTCAGAATAAAAGGGAGAAAAAGTAGGGAGAATTAGTAGAAGTATGAGTAAAGAAAGAAGGAAAGGAGGAAAGGAAGGAAGGAAGAAAGAAGCAAAGAAGGAAAGAAAGGAGGGAGGGAGGGAGGGAGGGAGGAAGGAAGGAAGGAGGGAAAGAAGGAAAAAAGAAAGAAAGATGATACAGTAAAAATAAAATAAAGTATAATATAGTTATTGAATTAAAAAATATTTAGAAAAAAAAAAAGGGACGGATAGAACCTTAGGACAAATGTTGGAAGCAAAGCTATACAGAGAAAATCTTACACAGAAGCATACACATACACCTTCACAAAAAGAGGTAAAGGGGGAAAAATCATAAATCCTGCTCCCTGAGACCACCTCCTCAATTTGGGGTGATTCGTTGTCTAAAGGAGGGAAGGAAGGAAGGAAAGAAAGAACGAAGGTAAAGTATAATAAAGTTATTACAATTAAACTTAATTATTAAGAAAAAGAATTTTTAAAAAAAAGTCATGGACGGATAGAGCCCTAGGACAAATGGTGGAAGCAAGAGTATACAGACAAGATCTCACACAGAAGCATACACGTACACATTCACAAAAAGAGGAAAAGGGAAAAAAATCATAGATCTCGCTCCTAAATTCCACCTCTTCAATTTGGGATCATTCCTTGTCTATTCAGGTATTCCACAGATGCAGGGTATATCAAGTTGATTGTGGAGCTTTAATCCGCTGCTTCTGTGGCTGCTGGGAGAGATTTCCCTTTCTCTTCTTTGTTCTCACAGCTCACAGGAGCTCAGCTTTGGATTTGGCCCTGCCTCTGCGTGTAGGTCGCTGGAGGGCGTCTGTTTTTTCGCTCAGACAGGACGGGGTTAAAGGAGCCGCTGATTCGGGGCCTCCGGCTCACTCAGGCCGGGGGTTGGGGGATGGGGGAAGGAGGGGCACTGCGTGCGGGGCCGGCCTGCGGCTGCAGAGGCAGCGTGACGTTGCACCAGCCTGAGGCCCGCCATGCGTTGTCCCGGGGAATTTGTCCCTGGATCTCGGGAACCTGGCAGTGGCGGGCTGCACAGGCTCCGCGGAAGAGGGGTGTGGAGAGTGACCTGTGCTCGCACACAGGCCCCTTGGTGGCGGCAGCAGCAGCCTTAGCGTCTCCCGCCCGTCTCGGGGGCTCGCGCCCTCAGCCGCGGCTCGCGCCCGTCTCTGGGGTTCGCGCTTTTAGCCGCGGCTCGCGCCCGTCTCTGGAGTTCCTTTAAGCAGCGCTCTTAAACCCCTCTCCTCGCGCACCAGGAAACAAAGAGGGAAGAAAAAGTCTCTTGCCTCTTCGGCCGGTGCAGGCTTTTCCCCGAACTCCCTCCCGGCTAGTCGTGGTGCACTAACCCCTTCAGGCTATGTTCAAGCCGCCAACCCCAGTCCTCTCCCTGAGCTCCGTCCAAAACCAAAACCCGAGCCTCAGCTCGCAGCCCCGCCCGCCCCGGCGGGTGAGCAGACAAGCCACTCGGGCTGGTGAGTGCTGGTCGGCACAGATCGTCTGTGCAGGAATCTCCCCGCTTTGCCCTCCGCACCCGTCGCTGTGCACTATTCCGCGGTCCCGAAACTCCCCCCTCTGCCTCCAGCAGTCTCCGCCCGCGGAGGGGCTTCCTAGTGTGTGGAAACTTTTCCTCCTTCACAGCTCCCTCCCACTGGTGCAGGTGCCGTCCTTATTCTTTTGTCTCTGTTTTTTCTTTTGCCCTACCCAGTTACGTGGGGAGTTTCTTGCCTTTTGGGAGGTCTGAGGTCTTCTGCCAGCCTTCAGTAGGAGTTCTGTAGGAGTTGTTCCACGTGTGGATGTATTTCTGGTGTATCCGTGGGGAGGAAGGCGATCTCCGCGTCTTACTCTTCCGCCATCTTCAAGGTCCCCCCCCACATCTTCTTTATCCATTCATCTGTTGATGGACACTTAGGTTGCTTCCATGTCCTGGCTATTGTAAATATAGCTGCAATGAACATTGCGGTTCATGACTCTTTTTGAATTATGGTTTTCTCAGGGTATATGCCCAGGGGTGGGATTGCTGGGTGGTATAGTAGTTCTATTTTTAGTTTTTTATGGAACCTCCATACTGTTCTCCATAGTGGCTATATCAATTTACATTCCCACCAACAGTGCAAGAGGATTCCCTTTTCTCCACACCCTCTCCAGCATTTACTGCTTGTAAATTTTTTTTTTTTTTTTTTGTGGCACACGGGCCTCTCACTGCTGTGGCCTCTCCCGCTGTGGAGCACAGGCTCTGGACGCACAGGCTCAGCAGCTATGGCTCATGGGCCCAGCCGCTCCACGACATGTGGGATCCTCTGGGACCGGGGCACGAACCCGTGTCCCCTGCATCGGCAGGCATACTCTCAACCACTGCGCCACCAGGGAAGACGCCTGTTTGTAGATTTTTTGATGATGGCCATACTGACCCGTGTGAGGTGATACCTCATTGTAGATTTGATTTGCATTTCTCTAATGATTAGTGATGTTGAGCATCCTTTCATGTGTTTGGTGGCTGTCTGTATAACTTCATTGGAGAAATGTCTGTTTAGGTCTTCTACCCATTTTTGGATAGGGTTGTTTGTTTTTTTGATATTGAGCTGCATGAGCTGTTTGTATATTTTGGAGATTAATCCTTTGTCAGTTGCTTCGTTTGCAAATATTTTCTCCCATTCTGAGGGTTGTCTTTTAGTCTTATTTATGGTTTCCTTTGCTGTGCAAAAGCTTTTAAGTTTCATTAGGTCCCATTTGTTTATTTTTGTTTTTATTTCCATTTCTCTTAGAGGTGGGTCAGAAAGGATCTTGCCGTGATTTATGTTATAGAGTGTTCTGCTATGTTTTCCTCTAAGAGTTTTATAGTGTCTGGCCTTACATTTATGTCTTTAATCCATTTTGAGTTTATATTTGTGTATGGTGTTAGGAAGTGTTCAAATTTCATTCTTTTACGTGTACCTGTCCAGTTTTCCCAGCACCACTTATTGAAGAGACTTTCTTTTCTCCATTGCGTATTCTTGCCCCCTTTATCAAAGATAAGGTGACCATATGTGTGTGGGTTTATGTCTGGGCTTTCTATCCTGTTCCATTGATCTATATTTCTGTTTTTGTGCCAGTACCATGCTGTCTTGATTCCTGTAGCTTTGTAGTATAGTCTGAAGTCCGGGACCCTGATTTCTCCAGCTTCGTTTTTCTTTCTCAAGATTGCTTTGGCTCTTCGGGGCCCACCCTGATTCTATATGACCTCATCTTAACTTCATTACATCTGCAAAGACCTTATTTCCAAATAAGGTCACATTCCCAAGTCCTGGGAGTTAGGAATTCAACATACCTTCTTTAGAGACATGATTCAACCCATAACAGTCAGTTAGCATTGACTATGATGGTGAGTATCTAGTAGCATTTTCCCAGATGTCCCACAGATGTGGTCTGAACAGTGGATGAGGCTAAATCCAGGCCATGGGAGGGTGTGGCTCAGAACAGAGTTGCCCTGCCTGGGCAGAGGCACGGTTGGTGAACTCACTTGGTCGTCCTGGGATGTTGCAGTGCATGAAGGGACGTTTATTCCTCTTTAGTGTTATCTCTTGTTCCAGCAGAGACCCAGTGTGCAGCTGGGAGGTGAGGGAGGGGGAGGGGAGCTTACTGTTGGGGAGGGGAGGCTATACTCACCACTCCTCCCAGACCAGATCACACAGGCCTTGTTTTCTAGTTAGAGGGTGGAGCCCCTTTGTGGGCTCTGAGAAACTGACACTTCTGCACTGGTAGGTGGGTTGCCTGGGTCTCCCTGGAGAAGACCTGCCCAGGGCATCCCAGGGATGTCCCAGGGATGCTCTTGGAGTTGTTTTCTTTGGGACCGTCCTCTGGGCTCTGCTTAGTAATTTTCAGGATAACACTCAAAGAATAGAAACAACAAGTTCTCTTTAGACGCAGATGGCCACACCAGTGCATTTTAGTTTTGCTGTTGCAACCCTAGCTGACGTGCTTAGAACGGCTTCCAGTCTGTGGGGGAGCACAGCACACCAGGGGTGCAGCATATATTATGTCTGTTATGTATATGTGTACACCGGGAGCTGGGAGGACCTAGAAAAGGGTCCCTAACCCAGCTTGGGTGAGAAGAAGAGGAACCACGTCCCAGGGAGGTGACACCTGAACACCTGGATCAGTGGGGTGATGGAAAGGTGAGAACACAGGCTTGCAAAATGGGGGGACGAGCGTGCAGGGCACATTGTTTGTGATGCATGGCAAGCCTTTGGGATGGCTGGGATTTGTTGGCTACTGCAGCAGTTAGGAGCCTCGTCTGCTCCCTGAATGCATTTACATTTCAGTGGGAGTTAACACTTGTTCAGGTTTCAAACTGGGTCTCATCAGAGACTGTAAGAGCAGCTAAGGTCCTGGAGGAAAACCAATCAGTAACAGGGGCCGGCACCTCTTCTTGTGTGTTGTACTACGTTTTACCCGAGGGTCACACTAACTGTGGGTCTAATGACATCTCCAAGGCACATCTCTTACTGTAGGACAAAAGAACCCATGCAGTCTCTTCCTGCCCCATGACACCAGCATCCAATGGGTTCTATTGTATACAGTTCCCATTTCATAGGGCGCCATTGAAGATGAGCCAGGGATCTCCCCCGGGTGCCAGGTGGCTTGAAATATCTCATTAAGAATAGCTGTGTGGGAAGAAACAATATATTTAGCCGTGGGTAGGCAGTGTTACTGAAATATGAGTTATTTGACATTATGGAACTTAGAAGCATCAGTTCATGTCAGATGGTGCGATACTAACTGTAACCACAATGGAGACCATAGACCAAAGGGCTGGGGAATGGGATTCAGCTCTGGCATATTTCTCTGTTTTTCATATTATTAAGTAGTACTGAGCCAATCTCAGGATACAGCGTTACCAGAGACAATTCTTGCCTCGGGTTGCCTGAAGTTTGCTCTGAGGATGACTTGCTGGGCTCCCAGAGGAGTTCTAGGGCTTCGGGAACTGATCAGGTCTCTGAATTTCTGATGAGGTGGGGTCCACAGTGGGGCTATGGTGTGAGGTTTGCCTCCCGGGGAGAGAAGCAAGGTCAATGTATGGGTTTGCCAGGAGGTAGACCCTGCAGGGTTTAGTGCTTGGGATGTTTACCAGAAGTGGCACCTGGGATGGACATCGTGGAAGGGAGGGGCAGAGGCAGGGTCGGGAAGCGGATGCCACAGCCTCTCCACCTGCGAAAGAGGGTCCAGGTTGAGACTGTGTGTGCGACTTGTCCCATCCTAAGCCTCAGTGGCTGGTCTTTTCACCCTGCGTCCATCAGCGGCTGGGTGTGGGCCACCCTGGCTGGGAGTGTGACATTGGACGGGGTGACTGCAGCAGAAGCCATTCCCAAAGGGCAGACAGCTGAGCCCCAAAGCCAACCCCACTCCCAGCAGGTGGGGCAAGGTCTTCCCTGAAAGGGCATCTGGACCTCTCATCTCCCTGTCCACCCCAGGAAGCTCCAAGTACTTATTTCAGTGTGGGTCCAGATCACCCAGTCAGTAAGCACGTCATGGCCCATCGACTTGGGAGGATGGCCTCTTATTCTGGGTGGTGAGAAATCAGAATTGCTGCTCGCGATGTGAATGCGCGGCTAGCGTAGGTGAAATCGGTACTTACATCTACTTCCCTCTCTGACCTGACATCTGCACGACTCACAGGTCCCTGGGCAGGGCGTTCTCATTCCTGACCAAAGGGTCAGTCGCCACAATCTGAGAGCCTGGCGGGGGAGGCGAGGCCCCCAACCCAATGCCCCTCCCCTCCTTGCAACTCCTCTCACCTACCTCCCAGAGGCCGACCCAGAAGGTGGTCTTCGTTGGGCATCCCTGATTCGCCAGGTCCCGCAAGTGTCTGGTTCTGCCTCCTAATTTAAAAGGGTGGCTTTGGTTCCTCTTTGCCCAGAATGCTTCCTAAAAGGAAAGCAGTGAACATTCTGGATGGGCGGGGAGATGTAGGAAAAGGATGCTGTCGTACGAGGGTAGGGATCCCCAGTTTGTGTTTGCTCCCAGGCGTCACCTGGGGGTAAGTCACATCATCTTCCTGCGTGTCTTCTGTGTTCTGAGTGTGGAGAAGAGGGCAAGTGGTCCCCAAGGTCCTTTCTAGGGCTGCGATTTCCTTATTCCTGTCTCCACCGTGGGATGTGGTCTTATCCCGTCTCCAGTCCCCTCAGTTCCGGGCGGCGAGGCCCATGTCCCTTGACTTCGGCAGCCCAGTGTTCACACTGCCCTGTTTCCTTGCAGCCCATCCGGACGCTGATGTGCTCTGCCACTGGGCAGCCCTACCTTCCTCCCAGGAGATGGGGAAGGTGGGTAGGAGGGAGGCTGGGTAGGGGCACTGATTTAAGGTCAATCCGGTCTGGGTAGGTGAGCAGGAGAGGTGGAGGGGCTGACAGTTCACTGCCAGGCTTGGGGCAGGGGTACGACTACAGTGATGGATGGGGGAGGGGACATGGCCTTAGAAGGGCATCCCTCCGCCCATAGTTGATACGCCCCTCTTTTCCCCAAAGCCACAAACTGCTCAGCCAGGTGATGAATCTATATTTAATATAGTTTCATTTTCTGGAAACTGCCCAACGCCAGCTCAACTCAGCTGAAAAGGCAAGAAGCACTGATTCAGGGCAAGAATTTGAAAGTGCAACTACATTAGGACCTGGAGTGATGAGATGGGACCTGCTTCCCAACATCAGGGCTGATGCCAGACGGCCAAGCTGTCGTTTCTGGCCAGGTGACAAGGCCCCGACACTCTCACGTGAGGTACTTGCTCATTACCTGGCATCCCTGTGGCCGTGGCCATCTGCTCGGTTCTCCCCCCTCACAAGACAGCAAAGCAGATCGCACAAGACACCAGCGCCAGCATGCCGGGCACGAGGAGGGTGAATGCGCTCAAAGCGGACAGAAACAGAGTGGCCTTCCTAGAAGGTGCCACTGGTATTTGAAAAGGGCTCCTAGTTAAAATTCATGGAAAGGCCGTTCTAGTCAATGTACCAGTTACATAGGCTTTGTCCTCAAATGGTGTGATACTTTTCCATAAATTGCTTGATTTTTAGATGCCATAAAAGCGCCACATCTCTTCAAATGAGGAAGTGATTGGTACCGGCCCGAATAAGCATTCTCGGGGACACCTGGGCTGCTTAATGCCATCACACCCAGACCGCACAAGGGGCAACATAGAGTCGAATCTCTCAAGTTTAAGACCCTTGAAAGCCTGGCTTTTTCCAGCTCCCTCAAAAGCACGTAAGAGGTTGAACCGGTAAAAAGTATGCTTCTGGGTAACTGTTTTCCAGCCATGTCATGGTGCTTGTGTTTGAGTTGAGTTCGCTAGGGTCATGCTAGGTAAACCCTGGGGTTGTAGTGACAGCGCATCAGAAGTGTATTTGTCAATCACGTAATGTCCAGTGGGCACCAGGGGTTAGGCACGGGCACCGTGAGGCTGCACTCCATGTGGTCACTCAGGATCCCAGGCTTTCAGAAGTTTCACTTCAGTAACACGTGGCTTCCAGTGGATGAACGCACGAGCATCCAGCCCTCAGGAGGGAGAGCAGATAGAAGAGCATGCAGCCGGCTTGCCAGGCCCGCCTACAGGAGTGCACTTTGTTTTTGCCCAGATTGCATTGGCCACCACGAGTACAAGGCAGACTCACTGCGAGACAGGATGAGCAATTCAGATTATCTTTTGTGGCTGGGGAGAAGGAAAAAAAATATGACGGTATCTCTGTTATAGAGAGTGTGGAGGACTTGTTTCCAGAAAATTCTCTCTCATCGTTGGTGCATAGATGGTATCTATCTATCATCAATCAATCTATCTATCTATCTGGCATCTATCTAACCTCTATCTCTCTATCATCTATCATCATTATCACTATCATTTACCATCTTTAATAACAATGAGCCCCTATATAACACCTTTCAAAACAAAGGTAAGATCTGGCAACAGCTTGCATGCAGTCATGTGTCTCCCTCATCCTGCTCGTCTGCACTAATCACCATCCTGAATCCGGTCCTCATTATTTTGCTAAACATTTTCAGAGTTGTACCTTCTCTACATGTATCCTAAAGATGTATGTATTTTTATTTCCGTGTTTTACTCGTAGAAAGGATCTCGTGTACATGCTCTTTGACTTACTTTTTCCATGTAAACATTTGACTGCCACGGTTCATCCATATTCTGGTGTGTTGCGGGGCATCACTCATGTTGTGATTCTCCCTCAATTTGTTCATCCCGCCTCCGGCACACGCGCATTGGGCCCATGGCAGGTTTTGCTATTTGAACAATGCTACCGTCCTCATCGTTTACACGCCTCGTGTCGCGCGTGGAGCGAGAATATTTCTTGCCTGTCTGGAGTGCTTAGCTTGATGAGATAACGCTTAACTTTCAAACTGCTCTTCCTATCAGAAGTGCGTGAAAGGCCCTGTGTGTCCATAGCTTCACCAACACTTGATACAGTCAGATATTTTCATTTCTACTAATCCCTTCATTGTTTATTAATGTGCGCAACTCACACACCTTTTTATGCTTAGCTTCCCCTCGTAGCCGGATTCCCTAAGCTGTCATTATTTTTCCCACTTCTTCCCGCATCCCAAAGCGAGAGGTAGTACACGATCTCAAACCAGCTCTCAGATGGGAAAGAAGCTCTGATTGCGGGTGGGCGGCCCCTACCTTGGCAACATTTAATTCCTGCGTCTTTTCGTCTTGGCCACTCCAGATGCTATTACACAGCTCAACAATTTGGCTGACTTTATGAAAAGCAGCACGGAAATCGAGACCAAAGAGGAGCCTTCTGAGGAGCTGCGGCAAGTTAGCAGGCTGGAGTAGGGACCAGGGCTGAGAATGTCTGCTGGCTGAAGGACAGCCACACAGCATCCTCGGAGTATGGATGAGAGTAAAAGTGATCGTTTCCCCCACAGCGGCTCGGTCTGGCTCCTCTGCACTTGGTTACAGGTGCAGAACTATGCCTCCAAGCCCGGGATGTGATAGCCGCCTTCACATCTGCCCTCAATCTGTCTGGTTCGGTAGGGGCAGTCTTGTGAAGATAAATCATGCAAACAGGTTGCAGTAATGGAATACTTACTTATAAACTGTATTTGCAAAGGCTTGTGTCCACTGTTCAGAAGAAAGATTGTGTTGTCTTGCAGCTTGTTAAGAAAATCCACCTGTTTTAAGGGTGCACCTGCTCTACCCAGGCCGCTGGCACCCTGGGAAGTGAGGAACCCACATCGGCTTTCTTCCTTCAAGTCGGGGTGGGGAGGTGGCGGGGGTGGGGGGGAGGGTGGGAACCTAGTGTCTAAGATGCGAGTGGCTTTTCCATCTGGGCGCACAGCCCTTCAGTTTGGAGCAACAGAAAACATAAGGGGCGTGTTCTCCTCGCCCATATTTTCTCCTTCCCTCTCCTCCTCTTTGTGGCTTAGTAATTTATGTTTTTCTACCTGCCTCTGGCTTTCCTCCTGAGATGGGGGCTCTGTGTTGGCGCCGACGGAAGGGATAAACAAAGGGAAGATCTGAGTTCTCCATCCACCACCCATGTCTCCCCTCTGATGTGGCAGAAAGACAAAGAAAATGCCTCTGGCCCGCTGTGATTGGCAGAGGTGCTGGAGTGTGCCCATTCATATCCTGCGGAAGGAAATGGTGCTTCTTCTGACAAAAGTGCTCCGTCAGGCCTCTCAGACCCATTAGCTGGGGGCAGTTGGGCTCATTGCCTGTTACTGCCAGCCACCTTGGGCCCTCCCCACAGCTGTCTCCCCTAGGGCCTTTGGGAAACTCAGACAGAAGGGCTCTCACCTTTGGGAAACCTGTTCGCCCCCCTGCCTCTGCCCACATCCCCCATCTCTACTGTTCGCTGGAGACAAAGGTCCGACCCTGAAATCTTAGCAGGGACTGTTAAGTCACAGAACACGTAGAGATTCTAGAATGACATGAGAGAGAGATAGAGCCACTGCCTACTAGCTGGTATGAATATTTTATTAATGTGTGGAAGGAGATAGGGATTCTGTGTGTGTTTCTGCAGAATGGTGTGTACCGAGTCCAGTGTGTGAACCTTCTCGTGAGAAGGACTTTGGAGGATCAGAACTTTGGAGGAGTTGTTCACTGCGGCAAACCTAGTGCCTAGAGGGGCACCAGCACAGAGTAAATGCTCAATAAACCCCGGGTGATGAGTAAAAGGGGGATGCAGGCGAGGCTGCAGGATATGCTGGACTTGGGCAGAGGCCGTTTTGTAAAGGCCATAGAAAATCTGAGGCGCTGGGGTTCCTGGCAGCCTTGGGCTCCACTCAGTCCCCTGGCATCTACGATCCAGACTCACACATCCTGACAAGGCACAGGGGGCCGGAGAGGGAGAAGTGGCCAGGGACCAGGCGCACACGTGTGTGCCCTCAGAGGCTGGCCCAGGCTGGGGGCACGTTTGCTTCTCTCCGCCCCGGATGTCATCGGCCAGCCTGAGCCGTATGTGGGCAAGAGTGACAGATATGCTTCCACAGCCCAGGGCCTGGGATGAGGCGTGTGTGCCCAGCAGAGACAGATGCCTCTGAGTCAGGGTCACAGTGCCCGGTTTTACAAGTGAGGAAAATTGCGCCATTAAAAGACAATTATTCAAGTGGTGTAAGTCAGCTTTGCAGCTCCTGGCGATGCCAAGCAGAAGAGAGAGAAGATAGTGGTGTGCGGAATTCTCTCTCTCTCTCTCTCAAGCTCGGGCTGGGAAGCAGAGCTTGCACCTGCATGTGGATAATCTATGGTGAGGGGCCTGGTCCGCCAGGTTCCTTGACCTGGGCGTCATCAGGAAGGGGGAGGCGGCATCCTATCAGCAGAAAGGGCTTCATCCCAAGAAACAGGGAACCCAAAGGTGCTTCAAGCTGGTTGTGTATCTGACATTCGTCCGGATCTCAGCCACTTCACGGAGGTTCCAGGTCCCCTGTCTGGCCACCTGGGGGTGTGCGGTGAATTAAAGGAGAACACGTTGGGTCTGTGGCCCCAAGAGCTGGGTTCGGGCATCACTTCATTTGTGCGCTCTAGACCCCCTTTCTCTCTCGGGTGCGATTTCGTGGAAGTCCAGCATGCTTCCATTTCTGGAGCACTTTCCGTGGTGGTTTTTGCCCAGGCTGCTTGGTCTGCTGCCATGGCAACCAGCCCTGGGTCCCCCACCTTCACATGGAGGGAGATGTGAAGGGACAAGACAGACCCAGCTCATCTGTGGGACTGTTGGTCCCTAGAGGCAGGGGTGGGGGTGAGGGGTCGCTGTGGAGATGTTTCCAAAGTCACGTGTTTGTCTCCAAATCTTTGTCTGCTGATGCCAGGAAGGCTCGCGGGGAAGGCGGTTTATGTGCCCCAGAAGGACAGTGGCAGGGCCTGAAAGGGGAAGGGAGCACAGATCAGGCCACAGACACAAGAACACCAAAAGCGGGCTCCAGTTCAGGGCCCTTTCGCACGTAGAATAAGAACTCAAAGGATCACAGAGAAGCAGACCAAGGCTTATTTGTTTTGCGCTGAAAATGGACCAGCCCCGATTCTCATAGCGTTCCTCCTTCTGAGTAGAACTTGATCCCCTCCAGTATTGGTAAGAACAAAATAGGAACCATTTCAGTAGTCTTTTTGATGTTAATAATTTTAATTTTAGAATGTGGCTGAATGTAAACGGCAGCAGGCTTCCTCCTGTCTGTTTCGAGGTCATAAACCAGGGGAAAGTTCGTTTTAATTGGTGGCATTTTCAGTCAACCATTCAGCTTGTCAAAATTGAAAGAGACAGAAGTCTAGCCTCTCCGCACGGGGCACTGTGGCCGTGGGAGTCCAGCCCTTTGCTGGGGTGGGCATGGGGCATAGAGTGGAGGGTCCCAGCCGGATGAAGAGGAGCCAGCCAGGCTAGGCAGAAGGGTGGACTGGTTTTGCAGGGTGTCAGGCCAAATGGGAGGGAAGTAGGTGCTGAATCTGAGGGTGAGTCAGGCTACCGATGTGCAGGCAGAACAGAGGTAAAAGGTACGGGAAGACTGTAGCACATCCCAGTTTGATTAGATAAACGCAGGTAAAAGCGTCTGGACCTTGAGGTCAGTTCCAGCTTCCAAGGTTCCACCTGGACAGTTGGGGCTCTCCAGGCCACAACATATGAGTTCTGGGCAGGATGTCTGCCCGACACTTTCATTTTCATATTTTTAATGCTGCTCCCTAGACGGGCGATAGGAGAACAGACTGAAAGGCTCACCGCGCTGAATTCCACCACAGGGAGGGAGCCAGGGTGAGGGCTGAGTGGATGGACACAGTCAGCCCCAGTTTGGTACCCGACTGCCACTTACAAACTTGTTACTCAATCCAAAGCCTTAGTTACTCATCCGGAAAATGAGGCTGATGACGCTACCTGCCTCTTGGAGGAACTGAATCAGGTGGTAAGGCCCTTAGCCCTAAGCCCGACTCAGGAGCGCCACTCAGTATGTTTATAGTAGTAAAATAAAATCTTCATTCCTTCTGGGTCTAGAGTTTTCACAAGAGTCAAACACTGTTGAGAGTACTTTTTAAAAAAAATTTTGGCCGCGCTGTGCAGCATGTGGGATCTTAGTTCCCCGACCAGGGATCGAGCCCATGCCCCATGCAGTGGAAGCGCGGAGTCCTAACCACCGGACTCCATGTTGGGAGTATTTGTAGATGCAGTCCCTGATACTGATGAGTTCACAAAGTCAGACAGAGTGGCAGTTTGGAAATGCAGAAATATGCCCCTAAGGGTAAGAGTAACTAACACTTTGGTTGAAATTGCCATGAGTCTTAAATCCTATTTTTAAAGGGCTAGTGAGGAGAGAGAGTGACTGAAGAGTAGGTTAGGTTATTAGACCTTATAGATGAACTTCGGAGGGAAAATGCCAAAATCTGTGACAGGATACCCAGCGGTGGGGATCACCAAGCCGAGGGCTTCTCTCTCCAAGGGATGGGAGCAGAGATGCCACCCTGGGGAGTGTGACAGCTGTGGCCACCGCAGGGCCACCACAGTGAGTGGCTATGGGTGCAGAGAACTGGTCTACACGCAGACTTTGGGTGGAGTGTGCTTTTCCTTTGCGTCCCCCCGGGGAGCAGTTCGCAGCGAGAAGAGCACACGTGGGCAAGAGAGAGGGTAGGGCGCAGTTCTCATCAAACTGCTCCATCTGCCAGTATTAGCACCTACCAACAACAAAAATAGAGTTTAAACATTCATGAAGTATGGGGTCTTCGCAAGCATAAGGCCTGATTATCAGCTGGCAGTGGAATCAGTAGATATAAGACTTTTTTTTTTTTTTTTGCGGTAAACATTTTTGGGAATGTTTACCCCATTTCACAAATGAGGAAAGCAGGGCTCAAGGAGGATATATAACTTGCTCAAAAACCTAGCTGACAAGTGACCAAACCTGGATTTGAACTAATGTCTTGTTTTTCTCTGAAGAGTCCCGCATGGGTTTTGGGATCTTTAAGTCAGAAGCTATTTTAGTATTATTAGAAGTGGAATGAATGAAGAATATTAATCTCAGCTCTGAAGCCTCAGGTTTCTTTGAATTTTCAGCCAGTGTTCCTGAAATCTGCTCTTGAGGAGCAGAAAGAAGCAGAAAGGAAGGCTTCACTTGAAGATCCTGAAAAATGCCATTCCTTTCATCTTGAGAAATGTGTTGGGACCTGGCTCTCCTGCTTCCATCTGGACCTTGAAGTGTGTGTACCCCTCCCTTTCTTGCATTTTGCTGGCTTTTCCCCTCATGTTGCATAATCCCAAATAAGCCCACCAGTGCCCTTCATATATATCTTCTTTTTTTTTTTTTTTTTTTGCGGTACGCAGGCCTCTCACTGCTGTGGCCTCTCCCGTTGCGGAGCACAGGCTCCGGACGCGCAGGCTCGGCGGCCATGGCTCAAGGGCCCACCCGCTCCGCGGCATGTGGGATCTTCCCGGACCGGGGCACGAACCCGTGTCCCCTGCATCGGCAGGCGGACTCTCAACCACTGTGCCACCAGCGAAGCCCCATACATATCTTCTTATACCTACTGATAGTAGGATTTTCTCCTGTGCCAGGGAAAAGAATTAGCTCCTGAGTTGGAACCCATTACTCTCCACTCCAATCTTGTCCATCCTTAAATTTCAACTCTTATAGAACCTCCTTGAAGAGTTCCCTATAATACCTCTTGTCTCTTCAAATCCTGTAGCACTTTTTACCAGCCAATTACACTTGCTGCCTGTATTTGGTGGGTATCTCTCTTCTCACTCAGTAGCTTATAAAGATTTGGAAGACAGGATCTGTGCCTTCCGTTATCCCGATGCCTCACACATAATAGATGCTCAGTAACCATTATTGAATGAACACAATCGCTCCCCTCCAGATTTTCTTTATTTATTATACTGAACTACACCTCTGAGTCTTACACTGTCACCTGTACACATTTAAATAGGTCTGTTGCTGTTTAGAGACCTAGGACAGCCAATGAGCATCTGATCATGTTCCCGTTCTAATACCGCCTCCAATTCTACTCTGGGCCTTTACTTTCCTACAATACAGGCAGCCCTTTCCTCTGTGAACACTGAAGAGTGATAGAGAGGTTATTCAAGTCTTCAGTGTTTGCTTTGGTTTGTGCCAGGGTGGGGAACAGTGAGAAAGCTTTCCTTCAGATCAGTTTCAAATTCAGGACATCAAACTGCTTCCCTTACTCTTGTCTCCCTCCTCACAATGCCCCAGTGCCTGGTCAGAGTTCAGTACAATCAGCATGTTCTTAGCGTTTGGGGGTGGGGGGGGTGGGGGCGTGTCACCACACATTGGCCCTGATGGACAGTGTGACTGACCAGTAAGGATCAGTGGCCCAGCCCCGTCTCAGCTCTAGCCGGTGATTCAGCACCATGGACAAGGTTAAGGAGAGACAGTCCAGTTTTCCTTTTTCTTCCCAGCTCTCCTGTACTTCTGAAGGCCAGTGAAGCTGGGAATCCTATTCTAAACAAGCTGGAGGACAGAAGCAAGTGGCAGTCTCCCCTCCTGGGAAGTCCGCTCTTTGAATCATAAATCAGACCCTCTGCTTGTCTAAAGTGACCTACACAGAAAGAGTTCTCTTTTCTTGGAGTAAAGGTCTCATGCACAGACCAGGCTGACACTTGTCCACTGATAGCCTCCCACTGGAATTTCACTTATTCAGGTATTCTACTCGGGCCGTGTCGATTTCAGAGGGGTCTTTATTACCATTGTACTGTATGTGGGCTTGTTCAAGTCAATATTCTTATATAAAACAGTGGAAAAAGCCAGAATATTCTCTTCTTCCTTTGAATTTTTTTTTTTTTTTTAGTATACACATTTTATATTCTGCCTTTAAAGCTATTTCTGCTGCACAGCTGCTTTACCGAGACTCAGACTCCTACGGCCCTGCTTGGTCCGACATGTACCTTGAATATCCTTTCACATTGTTTGATTTCTGCAGTCAGTTGTATAATGAGGAGGGAGTGTGCATTGAGTTTGGAGATTCCTATTAACCAGGTCACCCGTGAATCTATTTTCGTGCGTTTCTTTATTAGAAATAGCAGGGAACACGATAATATTTAAACACAACTACTTATAGGAGCTTGGCTTCAAAAATACACCTTACCAAGTTTTCTCTTCCCATTTGACATTTCAAAATGTTGTACTACATTTTCACATCATCAAAGCACCTCTTCTCCATTTGCACTCTCGGCTGTGAATACAGACCATTGCAAATGACAGTGGATGTTTTGGAGGGTCATTTGGATTTGTGACCCTCTGCTGACATATTTGGAGTGTTTCATTCTGCTCTTGGCATTGCCTTTGAAGATGGTCCATAAAAAGACAGGCACAGACCAAGATGATAAGGCAGGACAGGTGTTGGGAATAGATAGAAGAGAGCCATCTTCAATACTTGAGGGAGGGGATCTCATGAGAAAGGGGAGTAGAATTATTCTGTGTCGTTCCCAAAGAGAATCAATGAGTGAAATCTATAGGGGGACAGATTTTGAATCAACCTAAAAAGTACCTAAATACTAGAGCTGCCAGGCTCTCTGGAACAGGCTGCCGTGTGAGGTCGTGAGCCTCCAGGCACTGCAGGTGCTGTACTCCAAGTTGACCGGGCTGTCTGCCCGGAACGATCCTTCCAGAAATAACAGGTCCATTTCAGCTGTGAGAATCACTGCTCCTTACTCTCTGGCATTACTGTTGGGACTCAGGGCATTGGAAGCCATAGGTACTCTTGTCTCCTGGGAGCAGAAACTGTGAATCCTTTTGAACTGCTTAATACAAATGCCCTAACAGGCCAAGATAGCCAAAGATAAGGTAGAAAGTGAGTTTGGAGTTGTTGAGTCAGGCAGCCTTTTATTTCAGGCGGATAGTTTACTCTCATGACCCAGCTATTTAGATGATTTTTTTTTACATGCCTTAAAATGGACCACAATCCTTCATCTTGTTGCATTGATCAAGACTTGCCCAATATCTTACCACCATCGGGATGTCAGTAAAAGTGGGATAGTGATTCCCATTCAAATAAAAGGATCTTTACAGTTTATACAGTACCTTCTTCTAGATTTCTCCTTTTGATATGCCCCACAGTTCTCTAAGGAGGCCTGCAAAATGTTGTTTTCTCAACTTCTGTAGGGAGAGAACTGAGACCTAGAGGGTTTAGTGACTTACCATATCATGCAGCTTGCAGGTAGCGCTCGACCTGGGCTAGAGAGTGGGAATTGGGATCCGGGAAGCTGGACAGTATCTGTGGCCAGGCCAGACATCAGCAGTGTGACTCTGGACAGTTTCATGTGTACGGTGAGGGTTTTGGAGTAGGATGAACTCCAGGGTGCCCGCCCTACCCTGCTGTCTTGGCTTCTCAGGCCTCTTCGTACGCATGGCCTCTGGCACAGTCCTTACTCTTTGCTTGGCAGGTAGGAGGTAAGATGAAACAAATTTTTGGGTTAGAGAAAAGCATGCTGATGTGCTGGTGTGTGTTTCCAGGGTGGTGACATTACATTTCAGCTGCTGTAAGACACCTCTGTGTCAGCTCACTTTCACAAGCTTGAGAACTTTGGCTGTATTTTGGTTTGGGGTTTGGAATTTGAGGATATGTTTGTTTACCTTTGTGGGCTCACTTGCGGTGTGGAGCGGTGGAAGTGGCCTTTGTGAATTTCCTCTACCCTACATGTAGAAGAGTCAGCAGGAATCACGAGGGCTCCTCCCTTTACGAGGCGTAGACTTGCAAAGAAAGTGATACTTTAGTCTGATTTTACTTTTTAACTAAGTAAAGCTATTGAATTCAAAAGTCAATTTGATATTGCTTATGTCTTTTTACAAAACTAACCTGTTTCCATGTACTGCAAAAGCAATCCATGTTCACTGTAGAAAATGTAAAAATAAGGAAAATTACGTGATTACCTATAATCTCCCAAAGATAACTGCTATTAACATTTTGTTAAAATTTCCTGGAATGGTTTTCTGCACACCTATACATGTTTTAAAAGAAATTAGTATAATATTGTACGTACTGATTTGTAAACCTTTGTTGTTAATGGTCAACTTTTTCCTATTTTACTAAATATTTTCTTAAAGGATTTGATCGGAGTTTGGATTTGAGGGCCATGTAGTATTCTAGTGTATGGCTGTATCAAAATTTCATGTAACCTATTTCCTACTGTTGGCTATATTGGGTGCTTACAATATTTTGCTAATATGAATTTTTGAAGATGTCTTTTCACATAAATCCATGACAATACAGTAGATGTAGGTCTGATTTGTCAAACAAAGAAAACTAAAGCTGGATTTCAGTTTTTCGGGGTGTCAGCCATGCTGTTGAGCATTTATGAGGAAATGGTCACCTATACGCTTACTAAGGTCGATTGACATGGTCACCCCAAAGGTTTGGGGAGATCTCCCCCCCGTCACCATTACTGGATCTGGTACCCGGGCTCCTGGCTTCTTCACACACTTAGTGTCCTGCTTAAAAACCAAAGCAGTGGATTCATCTTGTCTTCTTCTTCTTTTGATTCTCTTTTAGCCTGATGAAGTCCTCCGATATCGATCAGGATTTATTTACAGACAGTTACTGCAAGGTGTGCAGCGCACAGCTGATATCGGAATCTCAGCGCGTGGCCCACTACGAGGTAAGAACAGCTTCTCCCACTTCGTGTGTTCAAATGGAAGCAAGAGTAGCCTGGGTCAAGGCTGTGGGACTTGAGGGTGCTGCTTTCTGGACCTGGGGCAGAACTTGAGAAGCACAGGGCTTGAGCCAGAGAGTCTGAGATCAGGCCAGGACAAATGTGCATGCATGGGGTTGGAGAGAGCGCTGGGGATGTCACTCTCAGGCCCCTGGCTGTTCCCCAAATTCTGCTTTGTTCTTTGTCTCTCAGCCCCTGGGGACCCAGTGGGCTTTCTCTACTTGTTAAATCTGTCATTGCTCATCCCCGAAGTTCCTTTCAGGGACACAGCCCAGGTTTCATTAGTGCCAGCTTCTCTTTCCTTCTCTGACCCTGAAGAAAAGCTCAGAGGCCCTTTCTTCATCACTGGAGGGAAACACAGCAGCATCAGTGGTTCAGCACCAAATTCCTCCCACCTTCTGGCTGCTTCACCCCAAAAGTGTTTATTAGCAAGAGGACATCCGCCCGCAGGGTGATGCCCAAGTTTTAAGGCCCAGATACTCTTGAAGGACATAATTCATTGGCTTTGGCTTTTTAGGATGGAAGTTCAAATGGCTGCTTTTTGATCTTTTATTGGGAAGAGAGGATGAGAGGAGAGAGGTCGACCAGTTTCTGAGGAGGGAATGGCGGGGGGGCACGCGTGGAGAAAAGGGGAGCCTGGGCCCCCAGATGCTTCTCAGGGCCGTTAGCTTTGTAAGAGAACATATACCAGCGAGAACATGAGCTTTCAAGGGCAGTAATTTGTAAGTAATTTTAGCTTGGAGGGCTTAGCCAGCAATTTTCTTTTTGTCTGACAAATGCCAGTTGTCACTGTCACTCACCAAACTCCTTGAGCCTCAGACTCCTCCGCACACGAGGAAAATAATAATAATCACATGCACGCACACACCGAGCGACGCGTTCGTCGGACCATGTGTTGTCCTCGGGGTTTTGTGGTGACCAGAGAGACCCCTCGACATAGCATTTGTGAAAACACTTCGGAAGCTGTACAGTGCGGCAAACGTGCAAAATTACGTCACTGCTCATTATTAACTCCGTGGCGTCAATATTTGGATGAAGGCAAAGCAAATTTGCTCTTCAGAGAAAACTTTTAAACATCAGCCTCTGTGAAAAAAGTCAGCATGTTCTTTTGTCAGTAGGCAACTGAGTGGAAGAGGAAGGGAGTGTGGATGCAGAAGAGTGATCAAAACGGAAGATAGCCATCTTTTGAAATTAAGAATTTCTAAATTCTGTACATGTTGCTTTGTAAACACATATGGTTTTTATTAATTCCATTTCCCCAGTGAAGGAAAATCAGGCAATTTGTCCCTGCTCTGAAATTCCACAGCCTCCTATTATGTTCTCCCTCTATTAGACTTTTGGGGTTCCATTTTTAGTCACCTTACTAGATTCTTGAGGCCAGAAAGAGAGTTTTATTCATTTGATCTTCCATAATTTCTGGGACAGCATGTGCACATCAGAGCCGTTCAGTGAGGTTTTGTTTACAAAAATAGCCTGGTGACACTGTCCAAACACTGCTTTGTCGTTACCTGAGCTAGAAGAGTAATGTCAGAAAATCGAAAACAACAAAAAATATTTTGTAAAGGAAAAACATCTTAGCTGCTCAGGTACGGGTTCAGTTATTTGAACTCAAATCTTCCTGTTACCACACTGTACCAGCTGTGGCATAACTTACTTGTTTAGAGGATGTGTTAAGATTTGTTGCGTGTAGCATAGATGAGAGGGAGAAGAGAACGCAATCACAACAGATCTGCAGTTAACCCAGTTACATAGCATCAGAACAACATGAAATGTGTTCCTGTTAACCAGGGATGGGAACTCTGGGCGAGGGTTCATCCCCTGCTTCCAGGTAGAGGTGGGTACTTGCTTCCGGGGAAATACACATGCAGAGCTGCTGCGGGTGCGGAAAGGGTATAGCTGGGACTGAGCGCACTTTGTGAGGTCTCTGGTCTTCTAGCTTCGGTGGGAAACGTTCTTCATCTCTAGGAGGATGGATCCTATCAGATGATCTCAAAGGCCATCTGAGAACAGATATTTTCATGCCATTCATCCCTCCCCCCCCCCACACCCCTTCTGCTGAAATTGCATGTAGAGTGGGTCTCTGTGAGTCCTGTTGCCAAAATTTGACCACTGTACACCGGGGCCGGATTAAATCTTGGAGACAGAGTTTTGGGGGAAGTAGAAAGAAATAGTTTTATTGCTTTGCCCGGCAAAGGGGGCCTAATGCCCTCAAGACTGTGTGTCCCACCCTGGTGCGGGTAGTGAGGGGTCTTACAGTGTTCAAGGAGCAGGGCGTGGTGAGCACATGGACATTCTTCTGATTGGTCGGTGGTGAGGTAACGGGGAGTCGGCATCATCAGCCTTCTGGTTCCAGCCCGTCTGGGGTCTGTGTATTTGTGGGCAGGACACAGTTAACTTCTCCCACCTGCTGAGGTTTCAGTATCTGCAAAACAGCTCGAAGGACATGGTTCAGAATATTATTTATAGTCCTGGAGGAAGAACTAAAGGTCCTTGACTTTGTTTAATGGTTAAAGCATTATTATTTGTCTTGCTTGACTATTTTCCTTTCTTTCTGCATTTTCTCACTCCTCTGACTAAATTTATTCTTTGACTAACATTCTCCTACAGACAAAGAGGCAGGCGGAGGACATGGGTGGGTGTCCATTCTGGGAAAGTCTCAGAGGGTCCAGCTCTGTTACGGTCCCAAATCCCAGTCAGTTCATTGAACATGTGGCTACAGTTATTCTCAGTGCTCTTTGCTTGAGTATGATTTTACTCTCAGTTTGACCAGATCATATTCCCAGCCTCCCTACAGGGCAAATCAGTGGGAATCTTCGGTGTATCTCCTGCATGCCCAGCGCCCAACACTATCAGTGTTTGATATTGCAGGCGGTTCTGGGTTATGTGAGCCTCTAAGAGGCTCATAAACTTCCTTGGAAAGGAAAAGCCATGGATAGTTCAGTGTGGTATCTACGTGTGTGTTCCCGAGAACAGGCTCTGTAGATTCTGCTCCTAAAAAGAGGCCGATCTAACTTGATATAAACAGAGTGTGCATCCTTCTGCCCATTTGACTGTCTGATGTATATGCTATGTTGTGCTGTTAATTTTTTAGATCTTTGCATATTCCAAATTCAAAAGAGTGAGTCATCACCGAGAGCTATTATGGTCCAGAGAGATTTGTGGGGATGACGTGAATTTTCGAGGTTTCAGTGGATGGGTTAAATTTAGAGGTTACTAGAATAAGAAGCCTTGGAATCTCCAAGGAGGCTGGCCTGGCTGGACTGGAAGATTTGTGTTGGAGAAGAGAGGCTGGCAGCACCTACAGGTAGGGTGGGATCAAGGGGTAAGGAAAGGGGAGTCTGGACTCCTGTGAGGCTCTTAAGTGTTTGAGAGTGTAAAAAATAATTGTGCATTTCTGAGTGACAGCCCATCGATGGTGGTCAAGATGTATTGTTGGGAAAAGAACAGCTCTTGATATGACTTTTGCCAAGAGACTAACATGCCAGTCTGCTGAAGTAGGAGGAAAAGAAACAAAGCAGACGTGTAATGGCTAATAGCTTCATGTCCCATTTAAAAGCCTGAGCCTTTGTACAGGAGGATACAACCTAATATATGTCTAATGGACCAAACCCTTCCATGCTATACTTTTAAGATCTCTTTTTACATATGAAGTCCTGGGCTGAAAAACGGGGGAAACATAAAGACATTATTGTTTTTCTTACTTGCTAAGCATTAATAACATGTAATGTTTCAGTGGAAAATATAATTCGATGTCTCTGCTCACTGGTTGAATTGTCTGAATCAATACAACAAGTAGACACAGACACAGAGGGGAAGAGAAAGCTTTCCAATGAACATGCCTGAATGTTACAGAGGTTAGAACCTGTTTCCCATTGAGGCCATGAGGGAAGGGCTGCTTTTCTAAATGTAGGAAGAAGAAGATTGCAAGACTATGAGAACTGAAACCAAAAGGACAGAAAGATTATTTTCTGGAGTAAAACTAAAGGAAGAAGATGAATGATCATATCTAGCAGGAGAGGAAAAACCTCTTGTTAGGCAAACCCAAGGGAGCCAGCCATCAACGTGCCAGCCCCGATGCCTTGCCCGTTTTGTGAACCCTAATACCCTTGTGTTACTTTGCCATCCGTGTAATTAATCACTGCTTGTGAAATCCATGTCTCAGAGGCACC
Organism: Phocoena sinus; assembly: GCF_008692025.1. NCBI lineage: Eukaryota > Metazoa > Chordata > Mammalia > Artiodactyla > Phocoenidae > Phocoena > Phocoena sinus. Next base: position 32,216,259 of record NC_045783.1, on the reverse strand, counting down.
TCCGAACAAGATTGCAAGCTTCATGAGGGCAGGCCAGAGCCATGCACTGTATTTCTCATTTATTTCCACAGCTTGGCCCCTGGTTGTTGCTCATGGGTACTTCGAGGGTGATGAAGAGGTTGCGGTGGGGATTGGCAGAGGGAAGCAGTGGGGCAGGTGTAATGGAAGCGTTCATGGGTGCACCAGAATACGCGATGGTGTACGTTCGGAGTCGCTCTATACTCTCGGAGCAGCCTTCAATGTAGAGGCAACAGTTCTGCAGTTATAGGAAAGGCGGTTCTCTAAACTGATGGGGAACTCTTCAGACATCTCTGAATCTTGTAGTAATGTCAGTCCTGGCAAGTGAACCCTATCAGTCCCCCCGGGAATGTCAGAATCTAGCGGCAGGTGCATTGGGTCTGCAGGGGCATGCTGAAACGGATTTTTCAGTTTCACCTGTTTTGATGTCATTCCAACAGAACTCTGCCTTCCTTAGCTTCTGGTTAAAGTGGGCAATAGCTGAAGGGCACTCTCTTAGTCTCTATAGGTCCAATAGTGAATGGGGCATAAGTGTTTCCTGGGTAGAGACAACAAGGTAAACATGAGCTCTCCAGTATATGCTGATTCGTGTCTTGACTTTTTGGTGTTACCAATGCCTTTATCGCCTTCTCCCCCTTAGTCCCTCACACCTTCTTCTCCACTTTGCTTCTTCCTTTTGGTAATTGCCTGAGTAAGCATGCAAGCTGGACAACTCCTGGCATATGTGTGAGAGTTGGGGGTCAATGTTGTGTTGTGTTTCTGCATCAGTCCTGCCAGGTACCACGCTAACTGGACTTGAATATCGTCTGGGCTCACTATCCTCACACCATTCGCATCTCTCCTGGGTACCACTGGTGATGTGCTCCTGGAGATGCAAGTACTAACTGTGTGAGGACAACAAAGGATCTTTATCGCAGGGTCCTGTGGGGATGCCTCCTTTGCATTGTACACTGAGATTTGCTGTTTTAGTCTCTTCAGATCTCTTATAGTCATGACATGCTTAATTTCTCCCAGATGCTCTTACTGCAATTATTGGTGCGTCTGCCCAGGCTAAAGCAACTCTTACTACCTTTCCTCGTGTCCCTGATTGCCTGATACTCTCAATGTCTGTTTCTTGACCTATTCATGAAGACTCTTGAGCTTCTGTGAAATTTGTTCCTATTCTTATGTTTTTCTATTGTTTATTCCAGCAGGTCTGGCCAGTTTACCTTTTATCACTTATTATTAGTTAATACAGTTTACCTTGGGGACCACCAACACTCACAGCCCACTTTCCGCCTGAGATTGATTTAAGGTTTGGAGACTATTCAAGGCTTTTCTAATTCCAGATCATAACAGCTTTAGTAATACAATTCTCTCAGTAATATAGAAGGCTTCTGATTTGTTTCCTTTCAGAAAGCTCCTCATGTCATAACCATACAATGTTTCCCAGACATAATTTCAAGGCTGTTTATTATATTGCTTCCTCACTTCTGTGCCTCTATCTTTTAGTTTCATCGTGGCTACCTTGAGGTTATCTAAAAGCGGGTGGAAAGACCCATCCTTAACCTGATTTTTGCCAAAGGCCTGAGTCGCAACGTGCGACTGAGAAATCTCACGGGGTCTCCAATACACAATGTCTTTTAAAATGCCAGAGAGCCAACGAGAGAAGGGGCAAGATGGGGTAGGGAATCAAGAGGTACAAACTACGATGTATAAAATAAATAAGCTACAAGGATATATTGTACAGCACAGGGAATAGAGCCAATATTTTATAAAAGCTATAAATGGAGTATGATCTATAAAAATTTGGGATCACTATGTTGTACACCTGAAACTAATATAATATTTTAAATCAACTGTACTTCAATTAAAAAAAAGTTTAAAAATGACATCTCTTTGAGGTGACCAGAAGCAATTAGCAAATGACTTTTCCAACTCTCTGAGTCTCAAATTTCAGAAATAGCTTTTTATTTTGCTTATGTCTATTTGCTAGTGTGTCAGCTACACATCATAGTTCCTGTAGTTCTTTGATACTTTTATAAAAAACCTAGCTGAACGTCAGCAACAGGCAACTAGGTAACATCTATCCAAGCAATCTGTTTTCCATCCTCTTCTAGTTTTCTTAGAATTTTAACCACTTCCTCGTGCAGAACCATCCATTTCTAGCACCATAAGCTCTGGAGGCAGGTCTGCCCTCCGGGGTATTATAGGCAGTAGCTTTGCCAATATTTTGTCAGTGTATATATCCCGGATCTGCTGTATCTGTACCCTCCCCACCTAACTCTCCACCTGCTAAGCCAATGCCAAGTATTTGGTGTCTTGTTATGGGAGAACCCCCATTTCTATCTTAGACAAGGTAGGCTAACTGCAGTCGCAAAAATCTCAGCTTCTTAGAAATAAACATTTCTTTACTGCCTGCGTTATAGCCCATTGTGGGTTAGCGGAGGGGGTTTTGTACCATGTAATTATTTAGGACAAAAGTTGACAGAGGCTCCACTGTCTTTGCTCCTGACAAAGATGACAGAGCCATCAGCTGCTCTGAGTATCAAAGTCCAGCTGACATTTGAGGGACCGATGGGCGACGTGGGTGACTATGCAGGACATTTTAGGGGCCAGGTCTGCAAGTGACAGCACCGTATTCACCCACATTCTGCTGACCAGACCTCAGGCCTGTGTTTTCTTCTGACTGCATGAGAAGCTGGGCAACCAATGTGGCTTAGCTGGGTTCCCTGGAAGAAAATGGAGCCGGTTTGGTGAACATACAACACTGCCTCTGTGCACTGCATGTGTGTGACACCAGAGGGACATCGTGGGTGCTGTGGGTTCGCTGGGGATGGAGGGGGGCACGTGGAGAAGAAAGAGGAAGAGAGGAAAGACTGTACATCCCCAAGGGCGTGCTCTTGACAAACAAACATGTAAAAAACAACTCTGGGGAACTTCCCTGGTGGCGCAGTGGTGAAGAATCCGCCTGCCAATTCAGGGGACACGGGTTCGAGCCCTGGTCCGGGAAGATCCCACGTGCCATGGAGCAACTAAGCCCGTGCGCCACAACTACTGAGCCTGCGCTCTAGAGTCCGTGTGCCACAACTACTGAGCCTACGCACTAGAGCCCGTGAGCCACAACTACTGAAGCCCGCGCGCCTAGAGCCCGTGCTCCGCAGCAAGAGAAACCACTGCGATGAGAAGCCCGCGCACCGCGATGAAGAGTAGCCCCCGCTCGGCGCAACTAGAGAAAAGCCCACGTGCAGCAACAAAGGCCCAATGCAGCCAAAAATAAATAAATAAATGTATTAAAAACAAACAGACAACTCTGGCAGTCACGTGTCTGGGGGTCCCTGTGAAGTGGATGCCTATTTCATTTCCATGATGTGTGGAAAACTGAATCCAACACGTGTTGTTTGTCTGATACAAAGAAATACAATGCTATCAAATGAGGATTTTCTTTCCACCTCCTCTGACTTAATTGGTCAAGCCCAGAGATTTTCCATTTGGAATTTAGAGACTGTGTTCTGAGCGGCATGTCTAATTGGGAGGATCCCCCTCTACTCTGCCTTTTTGGGCCCCGCCATCCGGTCTCCCAGGCTCTGAGCTCTGGGGGGCCCAGGTGATGAGCAGCTTGCCTACCCCACCCTCAGGGGCTCTCCATCTGTGGGCAGAAGCTGGGGATCTGTCCTTGGTATCTCAGCATCTTCTAAAGATGGATGTTTGCGAGAAATTTCTCTTTGCTCTCCCTTATAAGAAAAGGTGTTCTTCTGCTTGAGAGGCTGCTTTATCACAGCCCTTTGACTCTGATCTACTTTCCTGCTTTGCTTTATCCACCAGATTTATGGCCACATCCAGCAACAGGGTTTTGTGTGCACATTTATTGTGCTTACTTTACCTCTAGATGTTATTATTTTCTTTCCCCTGTTTTAATTTAAATCTGTACCTCTCAATTATTTATTTCATCCTTTTGCGTTAGAGGTGGATGGATTTTGATATGTCTTCTTAAAGCCTTTGAAGAAAAGAGCGGGGGATAAACATATCAATATTTAATCTTTTTAACATTTTATTCGTTTTTTTTTGACGAGGGGGTAAATTTATATGACTCAAAATTCAAAAAGGGTGGAAGAGTGTATAATGTGAAAATTCTTCCACTTATTCCTGTTTCTCAGCTACCCAGTTCTTCTCAGAAGAATCCTGGGTGACCGATTTTCTTTGAAATGATCTATGCATATCGATGCAGCTTAATTTAAAAAAAAAATTCTATTAGAGTAGTGTTGATTTACAACGTTGTGTTACTTTCTGCTGAACAGCAAAGTGTAACAGTTATACATATATCCACTCTTATTTAGTTTCTTTTCCCATATAGCTCATTACAAAGTATGGAGTAGAGTTCCCTGTGCTGTACGGTAGGTCCTGATTAGTTACCTATTTTATATATAGTAGTGTGAATGTCAGTCGCAATTTCCCAGTTTATCCCTCCCCACCACCACTTTCCCCCCGGTAACCATAAGTTTGTTTTCTACATCTATGACTCTATTTCTGTTTTGTAAATAAGTCCATTTGTACCATTTTTTTTAGAGTCCATATATAAGCGATATCATATGATTTTTGTCTTTCTCTGTCTGACTTACTTCACCCAGTGTGACAATCTCTAGGTCCACCCATGTTGCTACAACTTAATTTTTCCTTTTCTCTACTTTTCACAAACGGCAGCAAGCTAGACCCTCCACTTGTTGTTTGTTTTCATTGTGGCTTAGATTCTCATGATATGAATGTGTCACAGCTTGTAAAGAAAAATTTACTGAACTGACTGATGATTCCTTGGCAGGTTTGATAAAACTCGGGTAGCAGGAAGATTCTCCCTGTGAACCCGTTTCGTGACGCACAGGTCAGTTACTTTTCAGATCCTGGCTCCTACCGAATGGTTACTGACAGTGACAATTTTTCTTCCAGTTTTCCGTTCCCGGCATTGCCTTGAAAGCATCCGCGTTTCCGACTTCTGAGTCATTGAGCCATGTGGGCTTGTTGATTTTTTTTAAGAAGATGCTAGCAGACGGGAATATTGAAGGCTAACGACCTAAGGAAGTGGGTTGGAGTGTTGCTGTGAGCTGTGGTGTCTTGCCCACGTTTCTTCGGATGCTTGGAGAAGATGTGAGGGCATCATATTTCCCTCCCTCTCTGTGATTTGAGCATTTAATTCGTTTCTTTAGGCTTTTACTAAGATGCTTTAATTTTGAGTGGAATGTTTCTAGCTTTGAATTCCATCCCTTTCCCTGAGGGTCATACATAAGGCATAACTGTACCTACTCAGGCAGGATCCCTACCACCTTCAATTGCCCCCTCCTGCCTGCATCCCCCTTCTCCCTGACCCATCCTTCAGGTTTCCTGGCCTCTGGGCACATCTGTGCCACCACGATGCCAGCTGCTGGGAAGGCTCTCCTGTCCACACACTCTACTGACTCAACTATAGAAACTATCCCGCCCTCACCTTGAAAAACCTACAGACAGTTGGAAAGTTTTAGATTTTACTGAGAAAATAGGAAAAATAGAGCAAAACTCTCTTTTTTCTGTCCCCAGTATTCCTCCTTCTGCTCCGGCCTTGCAGTCCCAGATGTTGCCTTTGACTTGGGGTGTTTCTCCACCTTCCGGTTCCAGAATCCAACCCATCCCTGTTTTCATTAATTCCATGCAGCTCTTGACTTACTGGAAGCTAACCTCTCCAGATTTGGCCCCAAATGATACCTCTCATCTTACTCCCCAGTTTTCTGTGGCCCTAAAGCAGCCCCTGTGTTTAACCTGGGGAATTCTATGGGATTCCGTCACTTACTTTAAAGCAGCATCTTCTTTTTCCACCTCATGGAAACATTCATACTCCTTCTCAGCCCACCTGCTAAATTCCCCAGTTTGTATCTGTGGAGTGAGTTCACTCAGTTTATTCTCAGAGCAGGCAGAGTTTGCTTGAGGTAGGGAAAGAGCTTCCAGTGTTCTCAAGGTCAAAGGCCTGGGTTGTAAGTATAATCCTAGCGGCGTCACTTCACCCGTCCAGAATTTAGTTTCCCCCTTCGGTACTCTGAGAAGGTTAGGGGTCTTCTTTCTTTTACCCCCATTCCTTACACCCATCTCCCCTGCATCTGCACAGGTAACCATTTTATTAGGGTCGACATATTTTTTATTTGTATATGGTCTTTGAAATGTATGTTGCTTTGTGGGCATGTATATTTTATTTATTTATTTTTAAAACTATTTTTTATTGGAGTATAGTTGCTTTACACTGTTGTGTTAGTTTCTGCTGTACAGTGAAGTGAATCAGTTATACGTATACACATATCGTCACATTTTAAAGTTCCTTCCCATTTATGTCACCACAGAGCACTGAGTAGAGTTCCCTGTGCTCTACAGTTGGTCCTTATTAGTTATCTATTTTATACATAATAGTGTGTATGTCAATCCCAATCTCCCAGTTCATCCCACTCCCCCTTCCCTCTTTTGTATCCATACATTTGCTGTCTACATCTGTGTCTCTATTTCTGCTTTGTGAATAAATTCATCTGCACCATTTTTATAGATTCCACGTATAAGTGACATTATACTGTATTTGTTTTTCTCTTTCTGACTTACTCTGTATGACAGTCTCTAGGTCCACCCACACCTCTGCAAATGGCCCTATTTCGTTCCTTTTTTATGGCTGAGTACTATTCCATTGTATGTATGTACCACGTCTTCTTTATCCATTCTTCTGTCGATGAGCATTTAGGTTGCTTCCATGTCCTGGCTATTGTGAATAGTGCTGCAGTGAACATTGGAGTGCATGTGTCTTTTTGAATTACAGTTTTCTCCAGGTATATACATGTATATTTAAAATAATTTTTATTCTAGTATAGTTTTAGATTTACAGAAAAAGTTGCAAATGTAATATGGAATGTTTTGGTGTACCCTGACCCCATCTCCCCTACTGTTAACATCTTGAGTTACTGTGGTACATTTGTCACAGCTAAGGATCCCGGATTGCTGCATTATTATGATCATTATATAATGTACAAAGCCCGCTCTTTATTCCTTTTTCTGTTCCAGGATCCTGTCCAGGATTCCACGTTACATTTAGTCATCCAGTGTCCTTAGGCTCCTCTAGACTGTGCCCGTTTCTCTGGCTTTCTTTGTTTTTGATGACCTTGATAATTTTAAGGATTATTGGTCAGGTGCTTAGTAGAATGACAGTCTGTGGAGATTTGTTTGCTGATTTTCTCATGATTAGACTGGGTTTATGGGTTTCTGGTGGGGAAGATCCCAGAGGTGAAGTGTTTTCTCATCACATCCTATCAAGGGTCCTGTCATCAACCGGTTGGGTCGCTGGTGATGGTGACCTTGATCTCCTGGATCTAGGTAGTGTTCTCAGGTTTCTCCACTGCAGATTTATTCTCCTCCTTTTCTGTATTGCAGTCTTTGGAAGGAATTCATTAGGCACGTCTTTTTTTTTTTTTTTAGCCATGTCTTTTTAATGGCATTGTGATGTGAGTTTCATTCTTGCTATTTCATTCAGCAGGATGTTTCTGAGAATCATCCATGTTCCTATGTGTATGTCTAATCTCTTTCTTCTACCTCCTGCTCAACATTCCACAGTGAGCAGCTATCATATTTTGACTGTCTCATTCCTTCAGGGATGGATACTTAGGTTTCTTCTGGCCCCCCATGAACACAAACAATGCTGGACAAACAACCTGAACCATGTTTCCTAAAGGACCTGTGTGGGCATTTTTCTGAGATGGACATACAGGCAAGAGGGGACCTTGTGCCTCATAAGCCCTGTTATCACTTACTTTGACTGAGCCTTGATCAGAAGGGCGTGATGGTTCCCATAGCCACATCTCTGCCAATAACTGGCTTTATCCAGCTTCTCATTTTTTCCTAATCTATTTGCTATGTGATAGCTTTGTCCTTTGAAATTGCATTTCTCAAATTATTATAAAGTTTGAACAACTTTTTTCGTATACTTACTAACCCTTTTGCTGATTTCTGTTCATATTCTCTGACAATTTTTCTGTCAGTATTCTTGTATTTTTCTTTTTGATTTCCTCGTATATTCCTTCTTGAGTTTAGACACTGGAAATACCTTCTCCCATTCAGTCATCATCTTATTAGGTCTGCTCGTGATGTCCTTTGTTTATTTTATTTATTAAGCTTGTTAATTTTTAAAAAATTAATTAATTTATTTTTGGCTGTGTTGGGTCTTCCTTGCTGCACACGGCTTTCTCTAGTTGTGGCGAGCGGGGGCTACTCTTTGTTGTGTTGCGTGGGCTTCTCATTACAGTGGCTTTTCTTATTGCGGAGCACGAGCTCTAGGCATGTGGGCTTCCGTAGTTGTGGCATGCGGGCTCAGTAGTTGTGGCTTGTGGGCTCTAGAGAGCAGGCTCAGTAGTTGTGGTGCACAGGCTTAGTTGCCTGGGATCTTCCCAGACCAGGGCTCAAACCCGTGTCCCCTGCATTGGCAGGCGGATTCTTAACCGCTGTGCCACCAGGGAATTCCCAAGCTAGTTAACTTTTATGTGATACATTTAATAAACTTTCTGCCTTACGGTTTCTTTAAGAAGTTCTTCCCATTGATTGATCACAAAGACATTGAGTATCCCAGCTCCTATTAATATGACATTTCTGTTTTTGACATTCATGTCTTTAACTCTGTTTGGAGTCTACCTTTGTATATTGTATAAGGTAGGAGTCAATATGGTGAACCACTTGTCCTACCACCATGTACAGTCCTTTTTTTCTCCATAATTTGTGGTGCCACCTTTACTATATGTTCATTTTCCACATGTACTTGCCTCCAAATCAGACCTTTCTATTCTGCTCTGTGATTCTGTCTATCCGGGCCAGTCCGTACTGTATTTAGTTACTATCCCTTGGTGTCATGTCTTAATAGCTGAGAGTGACAAGTCACATCTCTTTCCTCTGCCACTGCAGAGCTGTCTTGGTTAGTTATGCAGTGTCCAATTGTGTTGTTCATATACATGCTTGAATAACCGCACGAACTCAGTTGAAATTTTGATTGGAATTCCACCAGATTTCAGAATGAATTTAAACAGTGTTGATATCTTTACAGTATCAAGTCATTTTACCTTAAAGCAAGGATATCTATCCATTTATTCAATTTTAAACCCATTTTTACATTAAAATTTCAGAGAAATATAACTTAATAAACATATAACCTATGAGCACATATACAACTGTATAATTTAGTTCTTGACGTTATTTATTGTTTTCCATTCATTGGCTAAGGTTTAGTCGTTCCTCTTCAACTAAATTGGAATTGTGTTGAGGACCAAGGGTCATGCTTTTAATTTCTTTTTTCCCTCGTCACTGTCCTGCAACCTAGAGGGTCTTAATGAATACCACTCTGGGGAGTGTTTTTCTTTTTGTTAATTGATATCCAGGATAAACACCCTATGCAAGGTTATTTTTTCTGGCTTCTTCCTTTACAGTTTTGGTCTTTTATTCTCCCTCTTTACTGATTTGCTTGCCTTTTCCCTCTGGTTCCCTTGTTTCCTCCCCTGGGTGAAAATGCCTAATGTGGCCCTTGTCACAGTAGGGTTTATCGAGTGAGGCTGGGCACTTTTTTTGCAGTGTGGTGCATTTCCCCTAGGGACGAACAGTGTCACTTAAAACTCATCTGTGTCCTTGGTGCTGTGTGACCACCTAGAGGGGTGGGATAGGGAGAGTGGGAGGGAGACGCAAGAGGGAGGAGATATGGGGACATATGTATATGTATAGCTGATTCACTTTTTTATACAGCAGAAACTAACACCCCATTATGAAGCAATTATACTCCAGTAAAGATGTTTTAAAAAATAATACATTCCAAAAAAAAAACACCTCGGCTCTGTCAATAAGTCGAGGTGAGTTTTCGGCTTTACACAGCTTCATTGCCAACCATTAGAAAGATGTTAACATTTATTGCCAAGCTTAAATACCCTTACAAGCCAAAATATGCAATCCTTTCCCCCCCCAATCCTTAAGCTGCATTTTCATTACCACATCTTCTTTACAAAGTGCTCTAACATTCTTTATGGAAACTTTTATTGTTTTAGGTGCTCCCATGGTAGTCTTCTTTGATCTAAAGAAAAAACCATTTTATTTGTGTAAAAGAAAGTCATAGTAGATCCTCCTTATTTTGTTAGTGACACGTCTAACCCCTGCCCAGTTGGCCGTTTTGCTTCGTGTCTCCTTTTCAATCTATATGATGACCCAGAAATGTGATTTGACTTGCACCCTATCCAAATCCATATAATACATTTATATGATAATGAAGTTCTCCATGTTGAAAAGCGGCTTTAATCTGTGTCAGTGTGCAAAGAATTCGTCAAGTTATTTGGCTTAGGAACTGCGTGTAGTGAGAAATAATTCAAAGCTGGATAAAAACGCATGGTGTCCCTTGGCTCTGGTACTTTAAAAACCCAGATGCCTTTGGAATGGCTTGGCATGCCTCAGATGAGACATGGGTGTGTGGTGTTTATGTGCTGATTTTGTTGAGGCAGAAACAAAGTTTGGAAGTTAATCTGATGTCACTGGGCTTGTACGACATTTAGAAATTTTCTTGAAATGTTTTCTGGGTGAAGGAATAAGAAGTGATGTTTACTACATTAGCATCTTAGAGACCAAAATGTGTTTGCCCAGGAAAGCAGTCTTGTAGCTAAAATATTAATGTGACAGAGTTACACGTTCTCTGTTTAATAAAAATGAAGGGCCACTCCGGGTGGTAAGGACCAGGGCTGTCCTTTCAGTCTCTGGAAGACGTGAAACACCGAGTGCATAACTGGTTTCACCCCCGCTTAGCCCGCCCAACGTTGTAGGGTTGACTCCAGAATTCAAGAGGGTCTTGTCCTCTGGAAACATTCATCTGGGAAACTGCAAGTCTCTTAGGCTTGTTTTTGTGACAACGGTGGACAGAAGGCACACTGGTTTGTGTTCTGATATTTAGGTCAGACAAGTAGTGTGGGATTTAAGAGGTGGCTGACTCACTGCAATTTCTGAACATTTTCTTCTAAGTCTGGAGCCTGGTGATGAACCCCCTGATGTTTGCCTGCATTTATGCTCCCAACATAGTTTTTGAATATCTACACTGTGTAAATGCACCATAATCAATTCCATTTTCCTCCTCTTCGGGGATCCCTAGATGAAAAAGACAAAGCTCTTGCCCTCACTTGGATAGAGCGGAAATGACGCCCGTACAAATGAGAAGGTGTAAGGAGCACTAGGGAGTCGCAGGTGTGTGTTATGCATCTCAGAGATTTAGGGTGACTTGGTTAGAAAGAAGATTCAGTTGGGCTTCTTCTTCTCTATTTAATGAAGTGTGAAAATTAAAAAACTTCCTGTGTCTTTTCTGTGGACTAGATTTGTACATATAATATATTTAATAATTAAAAGGGGGAAATATGGTTGCTTAATAGAAGAACAAAGCCCTGACTATGGCAGCACATCTCTGAAAATTAAGGTCACTCAAAGTCACATTCAGGGAACCTTGCTTTTCTGTCCTTGGATACTTGTCATGTGTGTGATCATGAGGAAGTACATATCCATGTCTTTAGGAAATAAAGTCAATTCAAATGCCCTGAATTAAAAAAAAAAAAAAAAAAAAAAGAAAGAAAGAAACAAAGCAAAACCCTGACAGTGATGCTCTGTGTCTGCTTCCCTGGAGGTTGAGGTTTGTAGCTCTGAGATTCCAGGGAGTGTTGACACACTGTTGACTGAACTGTCCGGAGGCAAGACGTTTAGTGTTCCTCACATTTGGTACATGGATGTAATCTTGAGACTCTACAAATTCTTTTACTTTTCAAAAATTTTTTAATAATCATTTTTAGTGCATCTATTTCGGTGGGTATAAAGATGAACCATTTCCCTTTTCTGTGTTAATAAAAGATATTTTTATGGAATAAGAGTTTAGATCATTAAATTACTGTTTCTCAGACAGGAGTCATCAGATCCTGAAGAATTTTGTTCTTGTGGACACTTGAGAATTTCTTCTTTTACTTGTGTTTGAGACACATTGCATCTTAGAGCCCACTCTTCGATTACTCTTTTGGGGGCTTAATAATTTTAAATTGCCTTTGTGTCAATGATCTCCAGAATTGGTGAGCCAATGATTTAGATTATTAAGATGATCACTAGATTGATGGATTTAACAATTGATTTTGCCTATTTTCCAAGTATGTTGTTGGTGTTTTTAAATTTTTCTTTTATACTTTAACATTTTGATTAGCTGACTTTCTTTTGTGTATTCAAATTGAAAATCACTTAGGGACTTCCCTGGTGGCGCAGTGGTTAAGAATCTGCCTGCCAATTCAGGGGACGCAGGTTCGATCCCTGGGCCGGGAAGATCCCACCTGCCGTGGAGCTACTAAGCCCATGCGCCACAGCTACTGAGCCCACGCGCCTAGAGCTTGTGCTGCGCAACAAGCCACCGCAATGAGAAGCCCGTGCACTGCAATGAAGAGTAGCCCCAGCTCGTGGCAACTAGAGAAAGGCCGTGAGCAGCAGCGAAGATCCAACGCAGCCAAAAATAAATAAATAAGTTTATTTTTAAAAAAAAACCAAACTGCTTAGGAGAGCCTTCAGAGACCTCGGGAGGAAGCTCCAATAGTGAAGGGAACAGAGCTGTGAATTTGGAATAAAGAAAAAAACACTTTGTTTCCATTCTTTTCTGACTCTGTTTCTCTCTTTCCCCTAGATACGTCTCTGCCCATATATAAGAGAGAGAGAGAAACAGAAACAGTGTTTGATGATCTGTTTTCTCTCATCTATCTATCTATCATCTATCTATCTATCTATCTATCTATCTATCATCATCTATCATCTATCGAGGGACAGAAACAGACAGACACAGAAAGGGAGAAGCTAGACTAGATGGTAACAAAGGTAATTGAGCCAACTGAAGAGAGTTTGGTTTGAGAAAAATCCTTCGAAATGGTAGAAACAGTTTAGAAACACGGAGTGGGGAAGGAGGTATGGGGTAGAGGTGGTCTGTGCACTAAGGTGCCTCTAATTTTAGCCGCTATTTTATTCACTGATAAAACACTGTGTTGGCCCAGGATGGAGCCCTAGGAAGTAAAGTTGCGGAATAGCAGCCAGGCGGTAAAGATAAGGGAAAATTAACCTCGGCAGAGGGCTGCCTTGGTAGCGCAAGTACGAATTACCTTCTTTGTCAATGAAGGTTTCCTGTCAGAGCCAAGAGAAGCTGGGAGGGATTGGGGCTACGAGGAACATCCACAGGCGCCTCTGTGGCTCTAAAACAGCCTAGATTTATGCCGCGTGTGGAAACTCAAGGCGGCTCTTCCAGGTAGAATCAGTCAGGTATAGAGTTGTTGATTGGTTTCTAAGTGTTCTCTTCTGCTTTTCAGCAACGTCTTTTTTCAGATAGTTGCAACAGGGCTTGAGAAATAAGATGTCCTGCCCTCTGTGGGTTCTCATGCATGAACAGGTGGGGACCAGGACCTCGGAACCGAGCCCTACAGGTTGGCAAGACCACACCCACTGTGGGGCTGGATGAATATTTGCCAGGGGAGAAGAAGGAGGAGAACAGCGGAAAGTTCTTTCTGAGATGTGTGTGGGGCATTACATTGCAGATCAGGTCTCTGAGCGGAGCTGCCCCAGTCAGAGGAGGCAGGGGAACGAGCCACGGGCAGATCCCTCAACCTGTTGTAGAACCCCCTTCCCAGGTGGTAGCTGAGCCCTCCTGTCTCCCTGCTCTGAAACTGAGGGGGGCATTCGGGACTGGGGAGGGGGAGAAAGGCTTGGACCACTGACACTTTCCCTTAGGAGCTCACCCAAGGGACCTGACAGTCTTCCTCACATCCTTGCCTGTTTCCCACCTGGCTCACCCCTTGGAGGGCTTTGGCGTGGACTTCGGGGTCTTAGTCTGTGTCCCAAGGCTGCCTGTTCTCGTGTAGTTGCCACAGACCCGTCTCACCATGGAGGATGCTGCAGGTGAAAAGTGTGGGCTGGCCGACCACTCCCTGCCTGATATGCTTCCCTACCCAAGCTCTTCTTGATGGCAACACTTCCATTCACCGAGGGCCAGGCATTGTGCCAATCTTCATATGCATCATCTCATATCGTTGTTTTCTTTTTTAAACACTAAGGCTGGTTTTTTGGTTGTTTTTGTCGTCGTTGTTTATTTATTTATTTATTTGGCTGTGCCGGGTCTTAGTTGCAGCACGTGGGACCTAGTTTCCCGACCAGGGATCGAACCCCGGGCCCCCTGCATTGGGAGCCTGGAGTCTTAACCACCGGACCACCAGGGAAGTCCCTCGTATTGTTCTTTTAAGGACTATCAAGTGGCAGGCATGGCGATTTTTCCCTAGTCCTTTGAGGAAATTGCAGTTCAGAGAGGTTAGGTAATTTGCCCAGGTGCAGCACCTGGACTCTGTCATGTAGGAAATTCCCCAAATACCACCTTCTTTGGTCCTGTCACGCTCTCCTTTCTCTGTCTGAGAAAAGTCAGGTGACAATTCAGTTGAGTCCAACTGTGTTTTCTTCAATTCAACAAGCATGTACTATGCTCTTAGAAAGTGCTGGGCGCTGAGCCTGGGGCCCAAGAATGCAAGGATGAATGGTGGTGTCTCTGTGATTGCCTGGGGGCTCCCGGAGAGCAGGGAAGTGTCAGGTTGCCCCAAGGGTTAGGTCAGACCCACCCTGACCCCTGGACAGGTGCTGGGCTGTGTTTTGGTGGGTGGGATGTGATGGATCATTGGGTGGGATTCGCAGAGGAGAGGTGAGGCTCTGAAGTTTCAGCAGTTATAGACATGGGGAACAAAGGAGGCTCCAGGCTGTTGGCACAAAGCTCCAAAGTCAGAGTGAATACGAAAGGCGTGCAGCCTGGCTTTGCTGGAGACAGGAGCAAGCCCAGTGAGCCTGGAGGTAGAGGGGAGGGGACCCCGCGTGGGACTGGAAGGCTTGGTGCTGCTGTGAATCCTGCCTGGGGCCAGTCAGCTCTCCAAGCACAGCGGGTGGCTATTTGGCCTAGAACTGTCATGCAGCTTCCCAGACACCCAAAAGGAAGAGAAAAAACTGAGATGACCTTTGACTGAAATGGGCAAGAATTCTAGACTAGATTCGATGAAGAAGCAAAGGCGATACTGTGAGAACTGCGTCAGGCGTGCAAATCTAGGCCCCTTCTTCCGTCTGGGCGGCAGCTGTGTGGGGCGGCCCGGGAGTGAAGGAGATACCGTTCTCATTAGTGCTTTGGAGGCAGAACTGCAGCCCTGAAAGTTTTCTTTCTGTCTTTTTCTAAATACCACGGGGACAGTGATAAAGAGCCAGGTGAAATTCAAGGGGGGTGGTTAGCAGACAGCATTGTGAATTGCTCTGTGAATTGCTGATTTAAGCACTTGCTCTTTACCTTCTCCTGAGCTAAACGGCACACAAAGAAACATCCTGAGATGGAATAGCAATGTTCTCATTTTCATTTCAGCGCTGATCTGAGTAAATCATGCAGGACCATTCCTCTAAAGGGAAAAGGTGGGGGAGGGTGGAGGCTGATGTAGAGTTTGGGCAGGACGGGCAGCTGTGCTGACATCCCCTCTCACTGTGTGCATCTTGGAGCCTCCCAGGTGCATGCACCACGGCAGGGGCGCGCTCCACGGCCAGTGCACGCTGCCTGCCTTGACCCCGCTTCCAAGGCAGGATTACGTATGGCGTGAAAACTTCCCCCTTTCTTTATAGCCTCGCCCGCCTCCGCCAGTCAGAGAGAGTGAGGTCATTCTGAGGAGAGGGGTCACAGCATAAACCTCTCCATCCCCTCACGCATGCTATTTGAGACTCAGAGTGAAAAGAAAGGGGAGAAAAACAAAGAAAAAGAAAATGTGGAAAACTCAAAAGTCATAGCCCTATTTTTCAGTACCTCTTTTGCTTCTCAGGTCCATTTTGTAATAGGAAGGGATGAGATCCTGTGTAAGTGGTGTCTTGTAAGGTACTTGTCGTGATGGTGATCGGAATATAAAGCATCACTCTGGTTGCTCAGGAACGCCATTGGCTTGCGATTTGCAGAATGGAGAATGTGCATTATAAAGTATGGGGAGATTTTTATATGCAACATTAATGCCATGGATTGTATCCGGTAAATCTGGGGAGAAAGTCTGAGCCCCAGAGCCTCAGCCCTTTAAATCAGTACCGTACTCCACTGCTGAGAACAGTTTCCCAATTGATGTATCAGCGCAGCCAGTGAAAGCAAAAAGGAAGCCCCTAAGGAGGAAGCAGGTGTGACACTAAATTCTCCCCTCAGCTTAGGGACAGCCGAGGCTCTGAATGGCATCTCTGTAAGTTCTAGAGTTAACTAAGTTGGCTAGAAATTGCACTAAAGAGCAGTCTCTTGGTCTAGTGACCATGGTGTGTCATAAGGGTAGCTTGTACCTTTCAAATGTCTGATGGGTTGATGCAGCGGGCTTTCTATTTGTGTCTTTAGGATTCAGGTGCAGAAGTGCCTCTTCACAGGAGGGCAGTGCAGGGACATTCACACCATTGGCCACAGCTGCCCAAGAAGTCTGCCCCAGGTCAGGTGCTGTGATGGGGTGCACAGCCATAAATATGGCCCAAGGTTAGGGCTTGCAAGGCAAGGGCCGGGTCCAGAGTAGATTTTTTTTTTTTTTTTTTTCTGTACGCAGGCCTCTCACGCCCAACAGGTCTGTGATGACAGCTGTCCATCTGGGAAACCAGCTGAGACAGACCCAAGGAGAGAGAACAGAGGCTGCAGGGAAGGGAGGTCCCTGGGACCGGGGACACCCATGTCCATAGGAAAGGGAGGGTCAGAAGGCCCCAGGGGCAGTGCATATCTGTTTTGTGCCACTGTGTGGTGTCCTGATGCAAACAGCGTACACCCCTTAACGAGGCAATAAAAGCCCAAGCAAAGTCCTTAAGAAGAAGCCTCATGTAGAAGCCTGGCTGTTGCCTCCCAGCAGATACTGCCTGGGTCACTGAGCTGGTGAAACACTTTGTGAACTGCAACACGGTATGTGTATATTTCCTTTCTAGGTGCCCCAGGTTTGAGTTAATATCCGCAGTGGAGACAGGTCCTGCTCTATAGCGTGTTGAGTAAACACAGCCCTACATTCTCAGGGCAGATCCCAATGCCTCTCTTCAGATGTTGGTGCAGACAAGCTATTTCCCATCCAGGCTCTTGAGGGCAGTTTCTTCCTTAGTGTATCCTGACCTCCTGATCGAGCTGCCGAGTTTGGTTAGCCCAGGACTGTCATGTTACGGACCCACATGAACAGATCAATGGATTTTCTTTAATGATATTTATGTTTCAGTTCAAAAAAATTCTGTTAAAGGTAAAAATAAAAATGGCCTTTTGACTTCTCCTGAATCAGCCTACAGATAACTAATTCCAGGGAACTTCTCTTCGGTGAAATTGGCCATTCTGTTCAACCAAATGAGAATACAGGAGAATGGGGAGAAATAAGCATGTTTTGTTTTCCGTGGATGGAAGACCTTGAGGAATGTACAGATGTGGGGCAGAAAATACACAAATATGTGCTTCTATTATGATCGCAAAAAGAGGGGCAGGGGCTTCCCTGGTGGCGCAGTGGTTGAGAGTCTGCCTGACGATGCAGGGCACACGGGTTCGTGCCCCGGTCCGGGAGGATCCCACATGCCGCGGAGCGGCTGGCCCCGTGAGCCATGGCCGCTGAGCCTGCGCGTCCGGAGCCTGTGCTCCGCAACGGGAGAGGCCGCAACAGTGAGAGGCCCGCGTACTGCAAAAAAAAAAAAAAAAGAGTGGCAAGTCTGTCACACTTTTCCTAAAGGAGGTGACAAGAGGAATCCAGATGGATTGTAATGACAGATGTCACATCTCAGGGGACCCCCTCAACCTTGGGAAACCTCAGGGCAAGAAAAATGACCCAGATAAAATGGGGTGGTCCCTGTCTTCCCTGACGTGCAGGTTTGAAAACACTGGGGACACTGCTTGTCACAAGCTATTCATTTTACTTGGAAATGTTTGCAAGTGTTGGACTTTTTAGCATGACTTGGAGATGAGATTAAACTCCACCAGAGCTTTAGAAACACCCCCCCAATGGAAAATCTGTGATGCTTGAAAGGAAGCAGCAAATTCGCGAAAGGATTTCCAGGCTGCTGTGAAGTCATGCTGTTAGGAAAGGAAGGCCAGCCTTAGGCAGATTGGAAAGTCGTTGGAGCGTGTCTTTGGGACTGGTCTGAACTCCTTTAGGGCCCCTTCTGCAGACATGAGGGCTGCCTTCCTGCCAGGTGCACACAGCCTGTCCCAGGATTTTTCTCCCTGAGCTCACCTGTCCTTAATGTCTGTACTTGGCCATGAAAGGCAAGGTGGTTTTATTCTTTTTAGATTAATTGACTTAATTTTTTAGAGCAGTTTTAGATTTACCCAAAGAATTGAACAGAAAGTGCAGAGAGATCCTGTATATTCCCTAACTTCTATGTTTCTCCTACAGTTCACATCCTGAATTGGTATGGTCATTTGTTACAATCCATGAACCTATGATGACACATTATCACCCCAAGTTCATAATTTACTTTGGGTTTCACTGTTTGTGTTATTCATTCTATGGGTTTTATGTCTCCCATTACAGTACCACACAGAATAGTTTCACTGCCCTAAATACCTCTTGGGCTCCAACGGTTCATCCCTCCCTCCATGTAAGCCCTGGGCATCTACTGAGCTTTTTAACCATCACCATAGTTTTGCCTCTTCCAGAATGTCATATAGTTGGAATCACACAGTATGTAGACTTTTCATGTTGGCTTCTTTCACTTACTAATATGAGTTTCAGTTTCCTTCATCTCTTTTCATGGGTGTATAATATTCCATTTCCTAGATGTACCACCATTTATTTATCCATTCACCCACTTGGCAAATTTTGTCGACATCTTGGTTGCTTCCGAATGTTGACAATTATGAATAAATCTGGTGTAAACATCTATGTGCAGGTTTTTGTGTGGACATAGTTTTCAATTTTTAAAAAAAACAAGATGTATTTTTTTCTGATTATCAAAGAAATATAAGGTTGAAATTGCCAATATATGATCTTTTTCACTTACAAATAAAGAAGTTACATACGGTTCAACATAATATATGCTCCTAGTATATAACTCAAATACCAAACTGTAGAAAATTGAAACAGCATTTTTATTATAGGTAAAATTAACATAAGACTATGTTATGTCTCAAGGTCCATCCAGACTTGTTTTGCCCCCATGCCTAGTCGTAGCTGGAACTTTGTCCACAGTCCCAGAGAAGGTGAGCTCTCACTGCTTGTCTTGCTTGGGCAGCAAAACAGCCCTCCTCACCCTGGAGACATCACTGCCCAGCTGTGCAGTGACACTCTTAGCTAGGCCAGTAATGCTTACAGACTTCTAGTTTCCAGAATTGTGAGAAAATAAATTTATGTTGTTTAAGCCCACCAGTCTGTGGTTATGGCATCCCTAACAAACTGATACAGTAAGTGGATGTTTGACTTTTAAGGAAATTCCCAAACTGTTTTCCAAATTCATTGTATGACTTGACATTCCCCCAGCAGTGTATGAAAGTTCCAGTTGCTCCAAATCCTTGTCAACACTTGGTATGGTCAGACATCATTTTAATATTCCAATAGGTATGTAGTGGTGTCTCATCGTGGTTTTAATTGGAATTTTCCTAATAGCAAATGATATGGAGGCATCTTTTCATGTACTTTTTTGAGATTTGGAGAAATGTCTGTTAAAATCCTATGATTATTTTTAAAAATCTTATTGTGCGTTTTCTTATAATTGAGTTTTGAAAATTCTTTATATATTTGCATACAAGTCCTTTATCAAATATGCTATTTGCAAATATATATTTTTTCAGGTGGTGGCTTATCTTTTAATTCTCTTAACTATACATTTTGCAAAGCAGTACTTCTTGATTTTAATTAAGTCCAAATGGTCCATTTGTTCACACTCTATGGATTGTACTTTTCATGTGATATCTATAAAATCTTTGCCTGATCCATGATTTCAAAAATTTTCTATTTTTTCCCAGAAGTTTTATTGTTTTAGGTTTCACAGCTGACCATTGGACCATTTTGAGTTAATTTTTTAAATTAAGTTATTTTTTAAATTGAACTGTAGTTGACTTACAATGTTGTGTTAGTTTCTGGTGTACAGCAAAGTGATTCAGTTTTTTATACATATATGTGTGTTTGTATGTATATATATGTACATATACATATATATATATACACATACACACACATATATATATATATCTGAAAAAGTATATACTTTTCAGATTCTTTTCCATTATTGCAATATATTGAATATAGTTCCCTGTGCCATACACTAGGAACTTGTTTTTTATTTATTTTATATATAGTAGTTTGTATCTGCTAACCCAACCTCCTAATTTGTCCCTCCCCCATTTCCCATTTGGTAACCATATGTTTGTTTTCTATGTCTGTTGAGTCTGTTTCTGTTTCTTAAATAAGTTTATTTGTATCAATTTTTAGATTCTGTGTATAAGTGATATATGATATTTGTCTTTCTCTATCTGACTTACTTCACTTAGTGTGATAATGTCTATGTCCATCCATGTTGCTGCAAATGGCATTATTTCATTCTTTTCTTATGGCTAAGTAATATTCCATTGTGTGTGTGTGTATGTATGTATATACATATATATATATATATATATATATATATATATCTTACATACTCTTTATCCATTCATCTGTTGATTAGACATTTAGGTTGCTCCATGTCTTGGCTATTGTAAATAGTGCTGCTATGAACATTGCATGTATCTTTTTGAATTAGAGTTTTCTCTGGATATATGCCCAGGAGTGAGATTGCTGAATCATATGGTAGCTATATTTTTAGTTTTTTAAAGGAACCTCCATACTGTTCTCCGTAGTGGCTGCACCAATTTACATTCTCACCAACAGTGTGGGAGGGTTCCCTTTTCTCCATACCCTCTGCAGCATTTATTATTTGTAGACTTTTTGATGATGGCCATTTTACCTGGTATGAGGTGATTGAATTAATTTTTATATGGTGTTAGGTATGGATCAAAGTTCATGTTTTTGTATGGATATCCGATTTTTCCAGCACTTCTTGTTGAAAAGACTGTTCTTTTTCCACTGAATTGCTTTTGCATATTTGTTAAAAGTCCATTTGACCATGTATGTTTGAGTCTATTTCTGCCCACTCTATTCTGTCCTGTATTTTTCTATATTAATGCCAAATTCACGCTGTCTTGATTACTGTAGCTTTATAGTCTCAATCAGGTAGTGTAAGTCTAAATCTGTTCTTTGTTTTCAAAGTTGTTTTGATATTCTAAGTACATTGCATATTCATATGCATTTTATAATCAGTTCATCGATTCATACAAATAAAAAGGCTACACAGATTTTTTATTGGAAGTTTATAAATAACTTACAGGAGGAATAGACATCTTAACAATGTTGAGTCTTATAAGTCCTGAATGCAGTACCTCTTTTCATTTACTTACTTTTTCTTTGATTTCTCTCAGCACTCTATTATAGTTTTTAGTGCATAGGTCTCGCACATAATTTGTCAGATTTACCTCTAAGTATTTCAATTTTGACCTATTATAAATAGTGAATTAAAAAATCAATTTCTGATTGTCACTAGTACATATGCAATTGATTTTTGAATATCAGTGTTGTATCCTGAAACATTACTAACATAGTACCCAGTTCTAAGAGATTTTAAGAAAGATTCTGTAGTCTTTTCTACACATAACTCTTGTTGTTTGTAAATAAAAACAGGTTTATTTCTTTCTTTTGTAGAAATAAATGAAGACCAATCAAAAGAGAAAAAGCAAACACTGTTTATTCAGAGATTGCTATAGCAAGGGAGTCAGTCACCATCACTTGTGTTTGGCAGAAACTTAAAGACAGGCAGAGGGGTGATAAAACTTTATAGCTGCAAAAAAGAGACTCAGACATATCCTGATTAGAGGCTTTTAGCAATGGGGAAGCTATAGGTGGGTTAACTGTGTGATTGATTTGGGACATATATTTGTCTTTCTCCAGTTGGTCCTAAATTGGAAGCAGGGGAAAAATTTGGGAGACTTCAGTTATTAATTATGTTCTTGCAGTTTTGGGCTATTGCTACAGGCATTACTATTTGGCTTCTCGGACTGGTTGCCATGAAGACTAGTTTGATTTTCTGGACTGGTTACTGCAGATAGCAGGTTGACTTCTAGGACTGGTTGCTATAGCTATGGGTCAGAGTTCTATAGTTATACATGGTTTGGCCATTGTCCATTTGTATATTTAATCTTTCACTTTATAATTTGGATACATTTTCTTTTTCATGCTATATTGCACTGGCTAGAATCTCTAGTACAATATTGCATAGCAGCAGTGAGAGTGGACATCATTGCCTAATTCGTCTTGGGGAAAACATTCAGTCTTCTACCATTAAGTATCGTGGTAGCTTTTGGTTTCTTATAGATGTCTTTGATCAGTTTGAGCGCGTTCCCTTCTATTCCTAATTTGCTTTCAGTTTTTATCAGGAATTGATGTCAGATTTTCTCAAATGCATTTTTTCATCTATTGTGATGTTCACATAAGTTTTCTTCTTTTCTTTTATTCCCCCTCCTTTTATTTATTATTATTATTTTATTATTATTATTATAAATTTATTTTTTTGCTGGTAGGTGTAGTGAATTCTATTGACTGGTTTTCAAATATTAAACCTACCTTACATTACTAGGGTAAATCCCACTTGGTCATGATGCATTATCTTTTTTATACATTGTAGGATTTCACTTGCTGAAAATTTGTTAAAAATTCTTACATCTGTGTTATGAGGAATACTAATCTGTAGTTTTCTTTCCTTGCAATATCTTTATTTTTGGTGTCAGAATAATGCTGGTCTCATAGAATGAGCTGGGAAATATTCTTTCCTCTTCAACTTCTGGAAACGTTTGTGTACAGCTGATGTTATTTCTTCCTTAAATGTTTGGTAGAATTTCCCAGTGAAACTGTCTGAGTGTGGTGTTTCCTTTGTGGAAGGTTTTAAACTACAAGTTCAATTGCTTTAATAGATATGCTATTTGGGTTATATTTTCTTGAGTGAGCTTCAGTAGTTTGTATTTTTCAAGGAATCTTTCCTTTCATCTAAGTTGTAGAATTAATTGGCCTAAAGTTGTTCATAATATTCTCATTAATATTTTAATATCTGTAGTACCTGTACTGATGTTAGCTCCCTCATCTTTGATATTGGTGATTTGTGTCTTTTATGGGTTTTTTTTTTTTTTTTGGCTGATCAGTCTGACTAGAGGCTTATCAATTTTACTGATCTCAAAGAAGCAGCTTCTGCTTTCATTGATTTTTCTCTATTTTTTTGTTTTCTTTCTTGATTTCCACTTTGATATTTATTTTTTCTCATTTTTACTTTCATTAGGATCAATTTACTTTTTTTCTGATTTTTTTTAAGGTAGAAACTGAAGTCATTGATGTGAGACCTTCCTCCTGTTCTAACATAAGCATTTACTGCTCTGAATTTGCAATGGCATTTTCAATGTGTGTATATCATGAATCACAGAGTGTTACCATTGATTGGGACATTAAAAATTGTCATGTTCTACCTTTGCATTTTATAGTTAAGAGACCATAAATTAGTCAGCATCTTAAAGTTAATGTATGTTCCTTCACTGGCCTTTAAACAACTTCTCTCATGAACCCAATTTTGGAAGGTTAATCTATCTTTATAATCACAGTCTAGCTTTCTGTTCTGTTTTAATCTTTGTAACAGATTTCAAAATTACGTTCTACCTATTCATCCTCTTTGAACCAAGAATAGCCTTTGGCAAAATGCAACTCCAGTTTTCTTCTGTTAGCACAACCTGTGTTTGTATACATCTATTCTAGGACCCAGACTCTTGAGGAAGGGGAGTGCTATTAGACATACCAAGTCAAAAGAAGATCAAGAAGTGTAAGGCTGCCGAAGGATAGCTGAGTGAATTCCAGCCAGTAAGTTGGGAGGCACAAGGACTGAGTAGATGTTCGTGGAAGGTGATGCTGAGATTTCACAAGAGAATAACTAGATAGCGTATGCTGGATCATCTTCCTTTCGGTAGCATCTCTTTTTATAGCAATAACTCAACCCAGAGTAATCCACATGCCACATGACTTGTGGAGGTGGTTTTTGACCCTTGTCTGTACATGTTACACGTCAAGAGTTTGGAGAATAAATGAGTGAATGAATAATTGTTGTGTAATTGTTTGTACTGTTTACCTGCCACAGTCCATATAACTCTTCTCATAGCTGAAATATCGCGGGAATTTTTTGTACAGTTGGTTTAATCCAGTAAAAGGAAACTAGAAAATTAATGGGGCATGAACGTTAGTTAATTTCCTCCCTCATCTTGGCCCAATTTCTTAACTTCACTCTCAGCTGAGATGAGTAAGATTTGAAACACCAGGAACTGGATTTAAATGTGTCTTAGCATCAACATATCACCCCTTGTTGAAGTCCAGAAGAAAAGAGTGCACGGAGAACAGATGGTTGTGTTGAAGGCACTAATTTCTGCTCTATTCCTAATTCAGCAAAGAAGAGAGGAACCCGCAGCCACAGCACCCCGTCCCCCTGCCTTGGCTGCTGTGTTTTGTCATGTAAGCCAGACACCACTGCGGTGGGCTGTGGGGGAGCTGAAGACAGCTATCTTTTAAAAAAAATAATAGTCATAATTTTTCCACCCTTATCCATCAGTTTTCAAAATTTCAGTCCATTTATATGAAACAGCCAATCACTCAGCAGGTGAAAAGAAGTGGGGCAGGCTTACTTGAAATTTAGTTAAGAGCAGGTGGCAGAGGGAAAGGGCTACGCGTGGTGCTGCATAATCATGGGATGCCCGATAATGTTAGGATGAAGATGTTATTATTTTCATTGGATGAGAAAGTGTCCAGCCTGAATGCGCGATTACACTGGTTAAATACTTCTCAGTAGTCTTGCGCTATCTTTATATGTGCATATTTATCTGTGGGCTGACTTTCGGGAAGAGATTCTGAATCAAAATTAGATTGTCAAGAATGTTGAGGGTAAGGAAGAAATTATAGAATACTGACCATGTGTTTGAGAAAGACAAGCAGAACTGAATTTGACAGTCAGTTCTGTTTCCTTTGCTTTAACTTGTCTCTAGACAGAGAGACTAATACGCTATCTGTAATCTATTCAAATCGAGGGGTGCTTTTTTGACGCCGACTGTACACCCTGCCTTGTGGTAATATAGAAGATTCATACATTGCCCTTTGCCAAAGTAGTTGTGGTTTGGGGCTACATGAGTTATGCTGGGGGGATAACTACATATGCATTTGATATTGCTGGGGAGTATTTTATGAATTGCTTAACTGAAAATAATAAAGAGGCTAAAATATACGGTAAAGACGATGATTGCTGTGAGAGTTTCGAGTAGGATGAAATTAGTTTCTGGGGCAACTGGGGAAGAGTCCTTAGAGGGGTCAGTCTTGGAATAGACATAGAAGGGTTATTATATTCAGTTATGTGATGAGAGGCATACGTGTATATCAAGAATTGGGAAGAGAATCCACAAATATACAGAGACAGGAATATGCGTTTTGTGATCTTAGGATGGTAAGGGGAAAGTATCCTGTGATACAGCATTGTAGTGAAGACTTTATTTAACCCCTGGAATGAGAAAGCCTGGGTTCAAATACTGGCTCTATACAACCTGCTAGTCGTGTAACCTTGTACACAACCTACTAAGTGTGTAACCTGGATTAGTTAATCGCATTCAGAATTCATAAAGCCTTCTCGAAGCCGGGCTATGCAAGGTCCCTCTCCTGGTATTTATTTATGTTCTTTTCTCCACGCACCCTGGGAAGGACCTGGCCTTGGGGAATCCCTGAAAGAGTTGGCAGCTGAGGACTGGCTGCTGACAATACTCCCAGAGCAGGGGCCACACGTTCTCCATGGAAGGGGATCTGGGCAGTGCTTCTCCACATCCATCAAACCGACTAAACGCTCCTACGAGTTCTAATGGTCTGTCTGTTGACTCAGTCAATTTTTTTCTACATACATTTTTTATCATTTGCAAACAGTGAGTTTCAGCTCTCCCCTTCCTTTCCCCAGATCTCTTTTTCTTTCACTTTGTTTATGGAGTTGATGAGGCACTCCAGTGCTGTGTGCAACAGCAAGAGTGACAGCGGTCATAGTCTTTAAAGAAATACAATAAAAATTTCTCCAGTAAGCCTACCAGTCGCTATAGATTTTTCATACAACCAGTGTGGAGGCAAGAATGCTCCTGTCTTTCCCTAGTTTACTAAGTTTTTAAAAGAATATAAATAGGTGCTGGATTTTATCATATGATTTTTTGGTATTGGTTGAGAGAATGATTTTTCTCTTCCTTTAGTCTATTGATGTGGTAAATAACATTGAGCTTTTTGATGCTGTGCCATGCTTGCACTTCTTAGATAATCCATTATTGATCATGATACATTACTTTTAAGAAATACCCACAATGTTGTATTTAGTTTGTTCATTTTACTTAAGGGTTTTGGCATCTACATTAATTTTTTAAATTTAATAGACTTAATTTTTTAGAGCAGTTTTCAGGGTCACAGCAAACTGAGAGGGAGGTACAGAGAGTTCCTATAGACTCTACCCCCCAACAGGCACAGCCTCTGCCATTTCAACATCCCCCAACAGTTGGTACTTTTGTTACAACTGATAAACCTACACTGACATCATCATCATCTAAAGTCCATAGCTTACCTTAGGGTTCATTCACTCTTGCTGTTGTACCTTCGGTGAGTTTGGACAAATGCATAATGACAACCATCCACCCATCTTTATAATATCATATTTAGTTGTGTCCCTGTCCTAAAAATCCTCCGTGCTCTGCCTGTTTATCATTCCCCCTCTGTAACCCCTGGCAACCGCTGATCTTTTTACGGTCTCCATGGTTTTACCTTTTCCAGAATGTCATATGGTTGGAATCATATGGTGTGTAGCCTTTCCACATTGACTGCTTTCACTTAGCAATATGCACTGAAGTTTCCTCTAAATTTGTCACGGCTGGACAGCTCATTTATTTTTAGTGCTGAATAATATTCCATTGTCTGTATGCACCACAGTTTATTTTATCCATTCACCTAACTAAATGACTTCTTGGTTGCTTCCAAGTTTTGAAAATTATGGGTAAGCCTTCTATCAACATCCGAGTGCAGGTTTTGTGTGAACGTACATTTCCATTTTGTAAAAACGATGTATTTTTTGTCTGATTATCAAAGAAAACTGAAGTTGAACCGTATGAAATTTCCAATATTTGATTGTTTTTCACTTAGAGAAATAACAGATTCAACAGTTCAACAGTCATGGTTGCGGTGTGTTACACTGATGGATTTTCATCTGTTAAAGCAATAAACCGCATACAGTCACGCTGTGTAATCCTATTACCTAGTGTTTCTGCTTTTTTATGATTTCATGTTTTTGTTTCATATTGGTAATATATTCTTAACTCCTTAAATATATTTAGCATCCTTATTTAACAATTTTGGTTGGTATTTTCCAATATTTTTGCTTTGCTTGGTTTTGTGCCTGGTTGCCTGCAAGAACGCTGGTATTCCAGACAAAGACAGAGACATTGAAAAGGGGACTAGACAAGGAAGAAAGATAATGACTTCTCTTTGGAAGTACTGGGTTTGAGCAAGAGAGTGGCAGGACCTACAGGGGATGCTCTGAAGGCCCTTAGGAAGAGGCAAATGGAGGCCGGGAGGAGATGGTGAGAAGTGGAGTCTCAGAGTTTGAGAGCTGAGAGATGCCAGAGCAGCATCTCTGTGCCACGCAGCCTCTTTCGAGCTCTGCGCTTCTCAGCCTGCTCTTTGCAGGTCCCTGGGAGGTTGGCTGAGACCGGCTCTTCCAGATTTTGCTTCACACTAGCTGAAGCTGGAGATAGCTCTCCCAGTCTGTTTTCTTTCTCTTTCAATCTGGGCTTGGCAGCCACAGAAGGGAAGGGGAGAGGAGCTGATTAGAAAGGAGGGAAAATAGAACCGGGTTTTCAAAAATCCACTTGCCTTCTAAGCACTTTGGGAGCTGCAAAAAACCTAATTCCCGGTCCCTTGGCCCCTAGCAATTCTTGTGATGAGGTCTGAAACCTTCCTTTAAAAAAAAAAATCCCCCTATGATTCTGAAACAGGTGGTCCAGGGACCAAACTTTGGGAAAGATTGGAAGAAAAAGAACTACTCCAGGTCTGGTCTGTATGCAGAGGGGCGGGCGGTTGGGTGGAAACTAGGGATTCCTGCGCCCCTCCCTGCTGTCCCCGAGAGGCGGCACGCTGCACTCTGTGGCAGATGGATGTGCAAACCTCTGCTTGCTTTAGGTTGTGTCTCCCTCTGGTCCCTCCAGCTGAGGGAAAGGAGTGACATAGGGACTCTGGAGCATCTGGGGAGTATTTATTGAATACAACCATCTTCCACTGAACAAATCTATCTCTCTGAACCACCTGGCTAGAGAGAATGGATTATTTCAGAATTCCCTGTTTTTCTTTAATCATGCTATCAGTTCAAAGCAACCTGCAAGCAGATTAAAATCTGGGACTTTGAATAGGCAAATAGATAAGCTGAAATGCAGGTGGTGGTGAGCTGGCAGCCATGTGCATGTGTGCCCCGAAGGTCTGGAGAGCAGTATTAAGCGAAACAGCTATTTCTGGAAAAATAAAATATGCTTCCAGATACGTGACTCTAGGGATTCAAGAGAAAAAAATTTCTGTCTCCCTGTCATTAAGTGAAACAAAGTTATTAGCCTATTTTTTGACTAGTGGCACGGCTGGACCCTCAGGATTTCAGCAGTGCTGAGGCTTCCCAGCCCTGCCCCACTTCAGCCCGCTAAGTTGGTGTGCAAAAATCTAGCTAAGCATGGAGTGGGGGGGACACTAGGATGGGAAGAAATAGACAGTCCATTCTTTGCACATTACTTTACAGTGAAAAATGTTCCTAATAAATTTGTTGATTACTTTTCTCAGATTATAAAAGTTATATGTACCTACAGGTATTCTTGAAAATAGGATGAATGCACAATCTGTGAAAATAAAATCACATTTCAAGTGTGCCAGAGGAAACTGGCTTTAAAAATTAAAATTTTCTTGTACGTGGAAGAACTCTTTGTTAGGCAGATATTCTGTTTTGTTTGTTAGTCCAATTAAAACTTATTATTATTTACTCTCGCTGCATTCAAAGTGAGGTCTATTGGAGTTATGTTCTACAGTAAAATCATCTGGCCATTTATTTATTTATCTCAGCTTTATTAAGGTATAACTCACAAATACATTTGTAATATATTTAAAGTGTACATCGTGGTGATTTGACATATGTACACATTTATGTACACCTTGTGAAAGGAGTCTCTCCATGGAGTTAATTAACACATCGATCATGTCCCATATTTATCATATTTATCTATTGTTTATGAGATCGATTAAGTTCTACTCTCCTAGCAATTTTTAATTATACAGTACAGTGTTATCAACTATAGTCACCATGTTTTACATTAGATCCTCAGACCTTATTCATCTAACAGTTGAAAGGTTGTACCCTTTTACCAACCTCTCCTTATTTCCTTCACCCTGCAGCCCCTGGCAACTACTTCTCTACTGGTTCTGTGAGTTCAGCTCTTTACTGATTGATTGATTCCACATACAAGTGATTTCACGCAGTATTTCTCTTTCTGCGTCTGGTTCATCTCACTTAGTGTGATGTCCTCAAGGGCCATGATTGCGTCTCAAATTGTAGGATTTCCTTCATTCTCATGACTGAATAATATTCCTTTATATGTAAATACCACATCTTCTTTAGCCGTTCATTCACTGATGGGCATTTAGGTTGTTCCGTATCTTATGATTTATGAATATTGTGAATAATGTTACAATGAACATGAAGCTGCAGATACCTTTTTGATATCCTGTTTTCATTTCCGTGGGATATACGCCCAGAAGTGGAATTGCTGGATCGTATGGTAGATCTATCTTTAATTTTTTTGAGGAACCTCCATTCTGTTTTCCAAAGGGCTATGCCAGTTTACCTTCCCACCAACAGTGCACAAGGGTTCCCTTTTTCCAAATCTTTGCCAACACTTGTTATTTCTTGTCTTTTTGATGATGGCCATTCCAAATGGTGTGAAGTGGTACGTCAGTG
Organism: Phocoena sinus; assembly: GCF_008692025.1. Taxonomy (NCBI): domain Eukaryota; kingdom Metazoa; phylum Chordata; class Mammalia; order Artiodactyla; family Phocoenidae; genus Phocoena; species Phocoena sinus. Next base: position 32,186,118 of record NC_045783.1, on the reverse strand, counting down.
TGGTTTTCATTTGCATTTCCCTGATGGTTAGTGATGTTGAGCACCTTTTCACATGCCCACTGGCCACTTGTATATCTTCCCTGGAAAAATGTCTATGTAGCTCCTCTTCCCATTTTTAATCAAATTGTTCTTTTTTTTGTTATTGAGTTACATGAGTTCTTTTTACATATCGTGGCTGTTAAGCTTTATCAGCAATATGATTTGCAAATATTTTCTCCCGTTCCATAGGTTACCTTTTCATTTTGTTGATGGTTTTGTTTTGTTTTTGCTGTGCAGAAGCTTTTAGTAGAAGGAAAGAAATATCAAAGATCAGAGTGGAAATACATGAAATAGAGACTAAACAGACAACAAAAAAAGATTGATGAAACTCAAAGCTGGTATTTTGAAAGAGTAAACAAAATAGACAGATTTTTAGCCAGACTTACCAAGAAAAAAAGAGAGAGCACTCAAAACCAAAATTATAAATGAAAGAGGAGACATTACAACTGATACCACAGAAATATAAAGGATCATAGAGACTACTATAAACAAACAATGCCAGAAAACTGGCCAGTCTAGAAGAAATGGATGAATTTCTAGAAGAGTACAACCTACAAAGGCTGAACCATGAAGAAATAGAAAATCTGAGCAGACTACAGAAATTGAGTCAGTAATCGAAAACCTCCCAGCATAGAAAAGTTCAGGACTAGATGCCTTCACTGGTGAATTCCACCAAATATTTAAAGAAGAATTAATACTAATCCTTTGGAAACTCTTTCAAGGAGGGAACACTTCCAAACTTACTTTACGAGGCCAGCATTACCCTAATACCAAAAACCAGACAAGGACACTACAAGAAAAGAAAATTCACAGCCTAATATTCCTCATGAACATAGACGCAAAAATCCTCAACAAATATTAGCAAACCAAATTCAATAATACATTAAAGGGATGATATACCATGATCAAGTGGGATTTATTCCGGGGATGTAAGGAAGGTTGAAAATCGGCAAATCAATCAGTGTGATACACCACGTGAACAAGATGAATGTTAAAAGTCATTTGATCATCTCAGTAGATGCAGAAAAAGCATTTGACGAAATTAAACATCTATTCATAATAAAACTTTCAACCAACTGGTTGTAGAGGGAATGTACCTCAACATGAGAAAGACCATATATGCTAAGCCCACATCTTAACATTATACTCAATGGTGAAACACTGAAAGCTTTTTCTATGAGATCAGGAATATGATAAAGATGCCCACTCTCACCACTTTTATTCAACATAGTATTGGAAGTCCTAGCCAGAGCAATTAGGCAAAACAAAGAAATAAAATGTATCAGATCACAGAGGAAGAAGTAACACTGTCTCTATTTGCAGATGGTCTGATATTATATGTAGAGAACCCTAAAGACTCCGTCAAAAATACTGTTAGAACTGATATACAAATTCATTAAAGTTGCAGGATACAGATCAATGTACAAAATCCAGTTGGTTTCTATACACTAACAATGAACTATCAGAAAGAGAAATTAAGAAGGTAATCCCAGTTACAATTGCATCAAAGAGAGTAAAATACTTAGGAATAAATTTAAACAAGGAGGTAAAAGATCTGGACACTGAAAGTGACAAAACATTGATGAAAAAAATTGAAGAAAACACACAAAAATGGAAAGATATTCCATGTTTATGGATTGGGAGCATTAATATTGTTAAAATGTCCATTTTACCCAAAGCAATCTACAGGTTCAGTTCAATCCCTATCAAAATTCCTATGCATATTTCACTGAAATAGAACAATTTCAAAATTTGTATGGAAGCACAAAAGGCCCCAGGTAACTGAAGTGATCTTGTGAAAGAAGAATAAAGCTAGAGGCATCACACTTCCTGATTTCAAAGTATATTTCAAATCTTTGGTAATATGTTTACATGTAGCTGATTCACTTTGTTATAAAGCAGAAACTAACACACCATTGTAAAGCAATAATACTCCAATAAAGATGTTAAAACCCCCCCCCAAAAAAAACCAGTATGATATAGGCATAAAAACAAACATATAGATCAATGGAATACATAGATCATAAATAAACCTTTACATGCGTATGTGATCAAGTAATTTACGACAAAAGAACCAAGAATAAAGGAAAGGATAGCCTCTTCAATTAATGGTGTTCAGAAAACTGGACAGTCACATGCAAAAGAATGCAACTGGACCACTATCTTATTCCCCACACAAAAATTAACTCAAAATGGGTTAAAGACTTAAACATAAAATCTGAAACCGTAAAATTCCCAGAAGAAAGTATAGGGAGTAAACTCCTTGAGACTGGTTTTGGCAATGATTTTTGGGGGTTTGACACCAAAAGCAAAGCCAACCTAAGCAAAAATAATCAAGTGGGACTATAAAAACAAAAGCAGACTACAGAACAAAAAAGCTTCTGCTCACCTGACTATTGAAGTAATTAACATGCTTCTATAGAGGAACCACTCTGTGCAGAACTTTTTGTTTTTTTTTAAACAAGTTTTTTTTAATGCAAATAAAGTTTCTTTCTTTTTTTTTTTTGCGGTGTGCGGGCCTCTCACTGCTGTGGCCTCTCCCGTTGCGGAGCACAGGCTCCGGATGCGCAGGCCCAGCGGCCATGGCTCACGGGCCCAGTCACTCCGCGGCATGTGGGATCCTCCCGGACCGGGGCACGAACCCGCGTCCCCTGTATCGGCAGGCGGACTCTCAACCACTGCGCCACCAGGGAAGCCCTGTGCAGAACTTTTAAAGGTACATAGTGGGAATGGATCAGGACTATAAAAATAATGAAAATTGAGGATTCAGTCATAACAACAGAGTTCAGTTTGAGAATAATTGTATGGTACATGCCAAGGAGTATAAAATAATAGGGTAAAAAGAAAATCAAATGTAAAAATTTTAGACGGAGTAATGAGGCCGCATTAAACCTGCTCCTGCTGCCCTGCCTGTTGGGTTTTCTGGGTGACTGTCATCTATTTCAGAAGACCAGGGACTCAGTTTTGTCTTGGTTTCTCCACCACCTAAACCTCACTCCAAACAAAGAGATGGAGACAAGAGTTTGCCCTTGGCAGTGGTTGGGTTAATTTTGGAAGACCTCATAAAGCCACGTTTTTATAAAGTGCTAACCTTTTTCTTATTCCAGGCATGAATTTTATAAGAGAAACCAAGAGACCTTGGGAAATGACCATGCAGGATTGGCTTGTGTTTAAGCTTTCACACTGCAGAAGGCTTTGGTAGCTTTGTTGCTTCAAGTCACCCATTCTTCTCTGACTTTAATCACTTATCTCACTGGCTTTATTTTTTCTCTCATCTCTAACTTTAACTTCTTTACAGGAGCTTCTGGAGGAAAAAAAAATCATTTTTGCTTTATTTGCCCAAACAGCAAAAGTGAGGCCTAGGTGAGGTATACTGCATTATGTATCCTCCAGTGTTCTCTTATTTCTCCTGTGATTCTGCTTAAAATGTGCAGACGTCTTAGAGAAATATTTAGCTCTGCCCTCACACAACAGAAAAATTGTTCCTCTGTACTTTGGTGGTAATGTAATTTTTTGAGTTGCAAGACTTTGATTTAAAATTGTAATGCACCGACGTAGGCACTTGTGTAGGCAGACGGAAGTAACGGATTTAGTACGAACATGTTTACACAATCATGAATGCTGCCCAGCCGACCCTATATGGTTTTCTCCACCAAAAATTCATTTTTCTCAAAACTTGTTTAAGATAAGCATTTCTCATTTCAAATGCTCTTTTAAAAATATTTCAGAAAAATAATAAAATGACCTAATTCTAGAAACTTTAAGGCTATCCTGTTTGCTTTTGGGAAAGGGACTGATTCCTGTATACAAGAAGAAAGACCCCCAAAGAGCACCTGGTGTGGATAGATGGCACATGTCTTAGTCAGCTCGGGCTGTGAGACAAAATAGCATCGCGTGGGGGCTTACACAATAGACATTTACTTTCTCACGGTTCTGGAGCTGGAAGGCTAAGATCAAGGTGCTGGCGTGGTTTCTGGTGAAGTTTCTCTTCCTGGCTTGCAGAACTGCCAGCTCCTTGCTGTGTCCTCACGTGGCCTTTCCTCTGTGCACACGTCCTCATCTTAGAAGGACGCCAGTTCTCCTGGATTAGGGCCCCACCCTTATGACCCCTTTCAACGTTAATTACCTATCTCAAAATACAATAATGCTGGGGCGTGGGAGAGGGTGGTTGGTGAGGGCTTCCACATATGAATTTGGGGGGTGGGTAATACAATTCAGTCCATAGCAGCACAAATGCCCGGGATCCTATGATTAAAAACTAAGTGACATATCGCCCTAGGCCACAGCCTGTGTCTGACCACAGGTTAAATGAGATTTACTAAACCAGTGTCTGGTGGATTGGGATTCTTGGAAACAGTGGAGGAGTTGGCTCTGCCAGTCCCAAACCTCCTCTTGCTCAACCACCTGGATCTGCATGTGTCATGATGGCTGCAGCAAGAGGGCTTGCTCTGGATCTGGATTTCTGTACCAGCTGCAGCAATTCCTCGGTTTCCTGGGAGTTTTTCTTCAAGCTCAGCTGTCCTCAGGTCCCCTTGAGAGTTTTCCTCTAATGTGTACAGTCTGCAAAATGCCTGCAGGAGCTGTTGCCAGAACTCTCTCCAGTCTTCACGCTCCCTCCACCGCTTGGACCTGCCCTGCCCGTGGGGTTCAGGGATGGTAAAAACTGGGAGGTGGGTTTGATTTCATTTTCAGAGTGGAAGGGAATCTATAGCCATGATGTACACACACTTCCACACAATCAGGAGTCTTGGGCTCTGGTTCTGGATCACTTCTTTCTTTCATGCATGCATGCGATCAGTCCCTCAATCCACAGACCTTTCTTGAACACCGATTGTGTGTCAGGCATGATGCTAAATGATGGGGATGCAAGTGAACAAAATAGGTGTAAAATCCGTGTTCTCTGAGGAGTTAGAAGTTGTGATGTCGCTGTCCTCATCTTAAGGTAAAACAGAATATGGTAAATCATCAAAACTGGAATGAACCTTTAAAATTGTGATTTTTTTTAACATCTTTATTGGGGTATAATTGCTTTAAAAATTGTGATTTTTTTTCCCCACTAATTACTGGAATGACTAGGTCCTTAAGGAATTTGGAAAATTCAAAAATAAGCATACATTGAAGTCACCTGTGATCCATGGTAAAGAATATTAATCTTTTGGTGTGTTTCTTCCTAGACTTTGGCCATGTCTATGCACACAAACGTGTATAGTACACATAGATATTTCTGTTTAAAAAATTTGGCATCTTGTATTTTCTGGTTTGAAACAGACTTTTTTTCTTAGTGTTATTGCATAGATACTTTTCATGTCATTAAATATTATTAATATACTTGTTAGTGGCAGTTTTGGTGATCTGTCATATATATGTCATAACATTTATCCCTCTCATTCAGGACATTTAAATTATTTTCTCATTTTCACTGTTATAAATAAATGACAGTACATGTCTCCGATTGCTTCCTTAAAATGAACTTGTAGGAGTAGCATTTTGGATCAAACAAGTTTTTGCCTTTTGAATATATATTGCAAAATTTCCATCCAGGAAGATTGTATCAATTCACATGCCTATTAGCTTTGTACAGGAGTCTTAGTTTTCCTGTATCTTCACTGATATGGCTATGTATATTTTATAAACCTTGCCAATTTAATGGGTGAAAATACATATGTATTTTAAAGTAAGAAAAATGAGGTAGAATTTGGATGAACTTCTCTCTATGTATCTTTTAGCTATTTTCATTGCTACAATTCTTATTTATATCGTTTGCTTATTTTAATATTATTGTTTCTCATAAATCTGTTAGAACACTCTTTCTCTTAAAGGTATTAGACCACTTTCTTTTACATATTGCAGGTATTTTCCTACTGTGTGGTTTGCCTCTTACATTTATGTATTTCAGATTACAAACATATATATATATATATATGTTTGTATATGTATATATTTAGCTATATCTATCAGTACTGCTTCTTTTGCTTTGTTGTTTACAAAACTTTCCAATCACAAAGTTAGATATATTTTCCTAGTTTTCTTTTTGGTCCCCAACTATTGGGTCTATTTTGGGAGTCTTTTCCTATTCCAATTTTTTTGTCTATTTTTTCTACGGCTAAAGCTGCACTATACTTGTCCTGGTCTTTCGTATGTCAGATCTCCAATATCATTTTTTTCCTACTTCTTTATCCTAATTCTTCTGCAGTCTAGGAAGTGACTCTATCTGGACTTCACACTGACCTGCAGTATTGATTCTGCTCTTGCCCTGCTGTGAAAGGTCTTCCACATTAAGCTGTGATATTTTTAATAGCTTTATTAACTCAGATCTTAATCAGTTGTCTTATCTCATCTTTGAGCTTTAATCCTCAGTCCATATTTTCTGAAATTAAATGGCCCAGTACAACATGCCACTTAAAACTTACTTCTAGTTATTGTGGTAAATATTTTGCAAAGATAAAATTCCTTGATGTCTCTTCCTTGAGAGTTTTTTCAATGTCTTCTTTTGTGTCATGTAATTTCTTTCTGTGCGCCACTCATCAGTTTAAGGCCTGCCGCATGTCCCCAGTGTGTGTGGACCAGCCTTGGATCCTTTCAGAGTCTACCCCAAACTTCTTAGGATCTTCTGATCCAATTTCAGCTGTAGGACTGAATGACAGACCATTTCAGTAGCCCAGCAGCCTGGGTAGGACATCTTGCCTTGGGGCCTGGGGCAGAGGAGTTTTATTTCTTCCTTCTCTGTGTTGGTAAAGCCTTTCTCTAGGGGGTCAGTCTTCTCTTCCTAGATTTCCAGTTGGTCCATCTTCCACTATAGGTTTCTGTATCCAACCAATCCGGGTGCAACCAATCTGGGAAAGAGCCCTACTCATCAGAGGGAATCTCCGAGACTCATGGTTTCTCTTGGTTTATCTGCATTTAACCTTGACTTCCTAGTGAAGTTGCCCCCCCAGTTTTTCTGGGGCTCAGCCCTGGGACCTCAACTTCAGAATGTTAAGTGGGGATCTGCCAGGGCAACCTCTCCTCCTTCCTGAGAGATGGAACCCCCATCTCACATCGGGCAGACATTCTTGGGCAGCTGGGGAGTTAAACCTTTGGTATGTTTTGTCTCTGCTCTAATCAGCTGCTCTTTACCCTAGAACGAGTGTAAATACCTCAAAAATTGGTGGCTTGTGAGAATCACTCTTCTGTAATGATCAGTCTGTTCCAGGTTTTCTTTTTTTCTTGTAGTTCTTGGCTTATGTTAGCTGGTTTCTGGAAGAGGTATAATTAGATACCTATGATGAAATAAGATGGTGAAGATTTAACTAGGAAATCAGCAATGGATCTTAAAGCTTTATTTTGAAATAACACATCTCCTGCCAGCCTCACAGCTGTGATTGGAGGATAAAATGAGAGGATAAATGTGAAAGGACTTTGAAGGGCTGCTAGGGAACGTTATGCAAATACAAAGTTGCTTTGTTACCGCCACATTTTATGAGACCAGAAATCAGTAGCCTTGTTGGAAGCAAATGTGAGTTTGCGAGTTTTTTAAGGAATATGTGATAATGGAAGATGGTTATTTAGGTGAAGCAGAGAGCCGTTCTATTTCTATGTGTTTCGCCCTCTCCTTTCACAGCAATAGATCAGAAATAGAGGTTGGTCTCGTTCTTTATCCCTGCAAAGAGAAGGCTGGCCTGAATTTCCACTTTAGGCTGTTTCTTATAGCGCCAAGAGGTTGTTTCAGCCAAGGGAACTAATCTGCAGATAGGTCCGCCCACGCACAATGCCCAGCGATGGGGGCAAAGGCTTTAATTAAAACGGAAGAGTTGGTCATTTCTGGCCTATCTGGGAAGCTTAAAGTTGATGTGGTTTGAATGAAAGTAATGACTTTTGCTTAAAATGCAAATATTCATGCAAGAAAGAACCTGGGTTTGACGCTGAGTGCAATTGAAAGAGATTGTAATTCCTTTTTCATGTTTTCTTCCCCTGAAAGGAATGGTCCTTTTCCCTCTTGGAACTCCGTGAGGTATACATTTAACATATAAGGTAGATATTTTTTTCTTTTAAGCTCCTTTCAGTTGGCTTTTTAAGCTCTTAAAAAGTGTAAATTTTAGATATTAATGCATCTTTGAAAAAGTCCTAGGGACTTGCTATTATTCGTGTTTATTTGGATGTCAGTTTCAGAAGTAGCTTTCTCCCAGGGCTTCTCAGTTTGGTTGTCTGGACAGCACTTACCATCCCATAATCCAGCGGTCCACAGCCCGCTAGGGACAGGGCCGCACAGCAGGAGGTGAGCGGTGGGCAAGCCAGCGAAGCTACATCTGCCGCTCCCCATGGCTTGCATTACCGCGGGAACCGTCCCATTTTTCCCACCCCCACCCCGACCCCAGTCCGTGGAAAAATTGTCTTCCACGAAACCGGTCACTGGTGCCAAAAAGGCTGGGGACTGCTGACGTAATCTCCATTCACACACACAGAAAGCTAAAGTGACCACACTGTGAAAAGTACACATATTTACCATTGAATTTGTACGTACCAAAATCAAGTTTTCAGTTTTGAAGTAGCACGTGCTACCTTGGGTTAAGTAGGCTCCTCTAAATCTACAATTATTGCAATGAAAAAAATATGCATTTGAATGTTGATAAGGGTAGACGGAAATGTGGTCAGTTATATCAGTATATGTTAAACGCATTCCAGATCAGTGATGCTTTTTACTAATTACAATTATTTTGCATATAAAGTAGACTAGTGAGGAAGTTACAAGGCTTGCGCACTGTGAAGTTATTATTATTTTTATGTTAAAGATGAATGTGTTATAAAAAGTAAGAAGGAAAACCATCCAGCCTCCTTCTACCCTAATAAATCATGCTTTTTTTCCTTTTCCCTTGCCACTTCTTCTTGGTATACTTATGAATTTTTATTCAATTGTCATCGGGGAAGGGTAAGCTGTGACAAAGCGAGAGAGAGGCATGGACATATATACAAGCCATTCTGAGTTTAGCATTTTCCATCCGACATTCATTACGTAGAAAGCATTTTTTCCATTTCCAATTGAACATAAGGGCATTGACGGCGGCTTGAACCCATCCCTGTTGTCAAAAATGTAGCTGTCTCCCAATTTATTTATTTATTTTTTGTTCCTATTTCGATAATGCCGCAATGAACATTTTTGCTCAAATTTAATTGTAACTTTTTATGGGGAAGGTTTTGTTTTTAGAATAAATGGAATGGAATTTCGGTGCCAAATTCCAAGCAATTTCAGATGGTTAAGGGAAGCTGAGAGGAGGGTAGTTAAGAGAAGTCATTTGGAGGAAGATGCAGTAGGTGACTCAGTGTCCTGTCAGGACAAAGGGGTGAGTGTACCAGGAAGAAAGGGGAGGACTGCTGGAGAGCTCCAGGGCTGAGGCAGGGCGAGCTGAGAGCACCTGGAACATTCTGCTGGGAACCTCTTTCCCTTTGTCAACCAACATGATTTGTGGCTTTGGGTTTGAATCAGACTCACTGGGACTCCGTGCTCCTCTCACTGGGGCGTGGACTGTCATTGGGGTTGTTACTTCCTGCCTGAAGTCAGGGTGGGGAGGCCTTGTCTCCAGCCTGGAAAAAGCAGCAGGGGGAAAAGAGAACCAGGCAGAACGGATGCGGCTAAATGGTGAGCCAGCACACCTCCCCCATCAATCTACAATCAGGTGGTGTTCGCCAAGACTCTGTTTCTTTTCACCCAAACACTGGGGCAAGGCAGTCCTTCCATCAAACCTGGAGGCTGGGAAGCTGAAAGAGAAGAACTAGCCTTCAATGAACAAAATCACGAAGAAGGCTCGTCGAACCCAGCATCGCTCATCGCTAATGGCTTCATACCCGAGCTGCCCTTTTACTCCCTTTTTCTTTTTTTTCTTCCAGCTAATGGGTTTTTACTAGTTTTGTCAAACTGCAGGTAAATAGCCTAGTGAACTCTGTCTTTGCTGGAAATAGTCTTTTTGAAAGAAATGGTTTATTTTAGGAAAGAGGAAAAAAAAGCCCAACCACAAAACAGGCTGCATTATGAGATTTCCAATTTTGCCATGATTTTGTTCCCTGGGTAGATTGACGCTGCAAGGACTGTGATAAGAAGTTCTTCTATGGTAACAAATGCAAAATTGAAAACCTACTTCAGCCCCATTTGAGCTCACGCTGTTATCACTTTGTCTTCTGACCAACTACCTGTCTGTGTGTGCTCTTCACCAGCCCAGGCTCTGTGGCCACGTTCACTGTCCTGGAGATTTTGACATCTTCTTTTAATTTTATTAATTTTTTGACTATAGCAGAATTCCTAATATTCCCACTACCCCTTACCTCCAAAAACCCCACAATCCTGTAGGAAAGGTGTACACATTTTAGAAATCAACATATTTATCTGCAAAAGGAGAAGTGCTAGTTTGCATGGCATCATTCTCAAAAATATGCAGAAGCTAAGCAATGATGTTGAAATCGTCTGACACGGGTTCATATAGGGTTCCACTTCTCTGTCCTACCAATCTTCCAGGCAAACAAGACTCCAGATAACCTTGATTAAAACTTAAGGTAGTGCTTCCCTGGTGGCGCAGTGGTTGAGAGTCCACCTGCGGATGCAGGGGACACGGGTTCGTGCCCCGGTCCAGGAGGATCCCCCATGCCGCGGAGCGACTGGGCCCGTGAGCCATGGCCGCTGAGCCTGCACGTCCGGAGCCTGTGCTCCGCAACGGGAGAGGCCACAACAGTGAGAGGCCTGCGTACAGCAAAACAAACAAAACTTAAGATACAACCTAGAAAGGACTATAAATATATTTAAAAATCACACTTCAGTACTTTTTTATGTCTCTAGTATTTTTCATGTTCCGATAGCACTTTTAAACCCATTTAAAGACCATAGAAGGGTCCAGGGACTGTTTGGAAGCACAGTCTTCGGGCTCCAGGAAAAATGAAGGAATCAAAAAAGTGATAAATGAGGAAACCCAGACAGAAAGGATTTACACTACGTCCTGTAAACAAGATGCAATTTGCTGTGTATTCTCTGAAAATCACTTTGCCTTTGTGGCTAATCCATGAAGGCAAACCATTATTCAGGAGATTGGCTAGAACCCAATTGTAGAGAATGACAAGTGGAACCAAGGACTGGAGAAGAAGGAAAAAATCTCTGAGTAAAGGAAGGGGATGGGGGACTTGGACTCAGGTAGCAAAGGATTCAAGGAGAATTCATGCTATGGAGATCACCTAGAACTCGCAGTTAGGACTGATGCAGTCTGCAGTGAGCAATGTTTAGCATTATGTGGATTACAGTGTTACCTATACAACGTCACGTTTGATTCTCATGGCGACCCTAACAAATATCATTGTGTTCATTTTGTACCTGGAGAAAGTGACACTCGTTTGGCTACAAATTGGAGTAAGTGACTTGTTCGATATCACGACTTGTTCGATATCACGACTTGTTCAATATCATGCAGCTAGAAGGTGGTAGGGCTGGAACTGGGGTTCTGAACTTCTGACTCTTTTATTGGTGTTTTCAGCCCACCATCCTGCCTCAGGTAGCAACTTAGAAGTTAGAACTGCAGTGTTGTTTAGAGGTGAGGGGAGTTTGGATGGGCTCTCACTTCAGCAAAGGAGGAAAGATAGAAATAAGAAGGGCAGGAATAGAGACGCAGACGTACAGAACTGACGTGTGGACATGGGGGTGATGTGGACATGGGGGTGGGATGAACTGGGAGATTGGGATTGACATATATATACTACCGTGTGTAAAACAGCTAGTAGGAACCTGCTGTATAGCAGAGGGAGCTCAGCTCGGTGCTCTGTGCTGACCTAGATGTGTGGGATGGGGGGGTGGGAAGGAGGTCCAAGAGGGAGGGGATATAGGGATACATATAGCTGATTCACTTCGTTGTACAACAGAAACTAACACAACATTGTAAAGCAACTATACCCCGATAAAAATAAGTAAGAAAAAAAATAACCCAGAAAAGGCAAAAAATAAATAAGTAAATAAAGAAGGGGTCAGCTTCTCCACACTGGACACAGAGCAGTCAGGACAGATGGAATTCATAGTCCTGCTAGCCTGCAGGAGGTGGGGCTCGATTTGCTCAGTTGCATCTGCCTGCTTGCGGGTAGCTTGGCTCTGATCAGGTTTTGGTTGGAGGTGCCGTGTGCGTGTCGCCATCCCAGGGCGGCGTTGTCCCTGGCTCCTTAGGGCAGGGCAGCTGCAGTGAGAGAGGGGCTGGGGACCTAGCTCTTCATCACAGTTGATCCTTGTATTATTCCCTCTGCTGACCTGGTCTTACCTTTGAAGACAATTAAACATTCACTCCAGGCTAAAAGATCCCAACGGTGGGCTTCCCTGGTGGCGTAGTGGTTGAGAGTCCGCCTGCCGATGCAGGGCACGCGGGTTCGTGCTCTGGTCCGGGAGGATCCCACGTGCCGCGGAGCGGCTGGGCCCGTGAGCCATGGCCGCTGAGCCTGCGCGTCTAGAGCCTGTGCTCCGCAACGGGAGAGGCCGCAACAGTGAGAGGCCCGCGTACCGCAAAAAAGGAAAAAAAAAAGATCCCAATGGTTTTACCTTTCTTCATTAGCTCTGTTTTCTAATCCTGAAATTATATTGGCTTGATGACCTTGGGCAAGTCACGTAACCTATCTGAAACTTCACCCCATGGGACCCATAGGAACCTGCTCAAGTGTTTTCTTTTTTTTCAGTTTTAATATTTTTTAATTGAAGTGTAGTTGATTTATAAAGTGTTAATTTCTGCTGTGTAGAAAAGTGATTCAGTTACACATATATATACCTTCTTTTTAAAATATTATTTCCCATTATGGTTTACCATAGGATATTGAATGTAGTTCTCTGTGCTCTGCAGTGAGAACCTTGTTGTTTCAAGTGTTTTCTAAGCAAAGTCCTTTTGGGCATTTGCAGTCACTGGCTATGTGTCCAAGGATTCAGAATGCCTTCTCTTTCACAGTATCTGCTTCTGCTTTTTCTTCCCAGAGTCGAAAACATGCCAGTAAAGTCCGACTATATTACATGCTTCACCCCAGGGACGGTGGGTGCCCCGCAAAGAGGCTCCGATCAGAGAATGTGAGTATCTGATGCCACATGTTATCCTTGTATAATTTGTTCTGTTTGCTAAAAACTTTGCAGGTCTGGGAATCGCAGTTATGTCCAGCTTAGTGGGAAAGCTAAGTGAGTTGAAATCGTTCACATTAAATATTACAGAAAATATGACATGTAAGCAAGTCTTTTCCTTTTTTCCTGCCAGGACTTGCCAGTATGGGGTTGGGAGACTTTTTGATGGTACTGTGCTGGGACCTCACATAGAAAAGAACAGACAGAGGGGCTGAGACAGACAGAGGCTGGCTGAGGGGAGGGGGGCACCTTCAGAAGACATGACCTAAGGGCAAACCTGTCAGAAAGATCAGATGCTTTGCTTTCTACATAATGTATGTTTCCTTTGGTGTGTAAAACAGAATGCCATTTGTTCATTTATAATGAAAGCTGTGCACATCTTGCAAACAAAAATATTCAGGGCTTTGATCAGCGTCACTTTTCCCTGAGGGAATGTTTACTTAGGGAAACAAATGACAATTAGAAAGTTGCTTTGAGGGTTTAATGTCAGAGCAAAGGGGTTCCCTTAGCCAGGCCAAGGCCAAGACTGATGAGAGAAATATTGCTTCCTCCCACCAGGGGACCCTTTTCCTAATGAGTGGAATATTCTTATCCACCCATGGCAGAGACCCTCCGTGATAAAAACTGCTGATGAAACACAGAAACTCCTCACCCTTTGAGGGCTGAGAGGCTGAGGATGTAGAATTCACACCCCACACTCTCACTGTGCTTGTGAACCTGTTTTCCTTCTGCTGCCATATCGATGCCAGTCTTATTAAAAATTAATACATGATCATCAAAGAGACTGGACAAAAACTGTACTTGTTTGTTGTCACAGAAGAAACAGAGAGAGAAAGGTAACTGCATGTGACCAAAGGCAGCAAGCAGCAGAGCTGGCAGGGTCACAGATTCTAAGCCTGTGTGTCTCAGCATCGCAGAATGAGGTGCTCACGTACAGACTCATCTGGGTGCTGTGGACTTTTCTTTACTGCCCACTGAGGAAACAGAGACACATAAGCCACAGACCTGTGGCTTTAAAGAGACTTAAATATAATGAGAGAGGTTAACATTGTATAAAAAATAGCTCTGATGCCACAGTGTAGGTGTTTGTTAACATTTGTACAAAGCCCCATGGAGACAAATGGCGGGTGAGTCATGCCAGGACCATCCGACCAGGGAAGGTGTTACTGCAGGTTTGGCATGTGAGCTGGGGTCTTTGGGCTTGGATGGGTGGTACCAGATGGAGACATGAGAGTGAGGGGAGGACAGGTGTTTTCTTGGGTGCATCCCTAGCCAAAGAACCTATTAAGACACAGGAAAGTTGGCCTAAGTCAGCTTTTGTGTGATCTCAGAATCGTGTAACCACGTTGGAGACCCACCCTCCATCAGCTGTCTATTAACAGAGAGAACAGAATTAGGTTTTTTATTTCCTCTTGAAATTATTCAGTGATGTATCCCTTTATTCAATAGCCATTTAGCGTCTAATCCTGAGAGTCAGAAACAATAGAATTCACGGACATTTGACAGTTAGCTCTTTGAACACAGATTATTTTCTATCCACTCAAACTCTAATCATGAATGTTGCACTTATATCTGAGCTCCTAGCGAGTAATCCGTCAGGTGTAGGGGAGGAAAACCTTTCCTTTCTAGGTTCCTTGGCTGGTCTAATAATTAAAATGACATAAAACACATGAACAGAAGAACAAATTTCCTTTCATACATGGGAGAGCCCCAAAGATAGGAGACTCAAGGAGGTGACCAAAACAGGCAACTTTTATGCTTTTTAGACAAAGAAGCAAAGCAATAAATTTGTGAGTAATTGACACGACAAAGGCTTTTGGGCTTGGGGTAGCAAATTAGTGAAGGAATAACAAGGTTGGTTTATACAGGCTTCTCCTCCCCTGAATTCTGTATCTTTGGTGATACGGATGTCTGTCTCCTCCTGTCTTTTACATGGGAGATTTATTTCCTGCTTTCAGGAGTACAAAGGATGGTCAGAGTATCCTTCTTGGACCTTGCTGTTTCTTAAGTAGCTTCATTAAAAAAATCAATATGCCAAAGTGGCTTATTTTGGGGAGGGGTTATTTCTGCTCCCCTTCACAAGCAAACAGAAAGGGGCACTGTGACTCCAGCTGTGACCTTGAGGACACGATCTTTGCTGCTCTGGTCAGATCCATGTTTCACCCCACTCAGGCTCCGGTTCTGCCAGACTCCTTGGGGTCAGTTGATAGAGGGGAAGAGGTTCAGATTTTACAGAAAGAAGTGTTTGCAAGGGTATTTTACCAAAGGCCCCTTTGAGAACTTTTTCCTGGATTTTGAAAACTTAGCTCTACCAGTGATTTGTTGACTGAATCATTTTCTATGACGTGTTAATCATTGTCTGGAAGCAAATTAGTAAGTAGGAAAAGCAACATAATGATCTTTCTTTTTAAAAGAGATGGTTGACGCCTTAATAGGCTGTATGGACATTTCACAGGAGGCATAGATCATTTCCATTAGGCGTCTTGATGCATTGGATGCTGTGTGGAAGGTAACCCCAGCCCCTCTCCAGGACCCTGAGAGTTGATGTTGGTAACTATTTGGGCCGATTTTCTCTGGTACAGACTCACACCTAAGGGTTGAAAGACTAAATACACAAATCGACAATGGCCAGAACATATCTAAGAGTAGAACTTTGACCCACAACCTGCAGCAACCAGTCCAGAAAACCAACCCATTGATATCCAGTAACTGGCCCAGAAGCCTGCCTGCTGTGAGTCAGACTTGTAGGAAGTCAGACCACCTCTCTAGTGACAATCCAGGAAATCAAAAAATAGCCCTGTAACAATAGGCCTCGAATGGCCAGGCCTGATGAATAGCTGACAGCTTCCCTAATTTCTGTCCCTGTTTGCAACTTAGGACCAACCAGAAAATATGTACCCCTAACCAATCGCATAGGCTGTCCCATTCTAGGTGGCCCACCTGCAGTTTCCCCAGGCCAACAGCCTCCAATCAGGGCACGGGTGAAACCCACCCCTTTTCCATTATGAAGCTCCTCTCCACTTCTCTGCTTGCCTTTGAGTCTCCTCCAAATGCAGGTGATGTTGGCTGGCTGTCTTGCTACGGCAAGCTCTACATAAATAGCCTTTCTTGTCCCCGTTTGGTGGTTGTTTATTTCCACAGGGTGGTAAAATGGGGATGAGGGTAAGAATCTCTAAAGTACAGATTCATCCTAAGACTCAACTGAACTAACCCGTTTATATAGCGCTTCGTTTTCAAAGTGCTTTCTGCAGGCATTATTATTATTTTTTATTTATTTATTTGGCTGCGTCGGGTCTTAGTTGTGCTTGCGGTGCACGGGCTTCTCTCTAGTTGTGGCACGTGAGCTCTCTAGTTGCAGCGCGTGGGCTTAGTTGCCCCGCGGCATGAGGGATCCTAGTTACCCGACCAGGGGTCGAAACCCACATCCCCTGCATTGGAAGGCGGACTCTTAACCACTGGACCACCAGGGAAGTCCCTCTGCAGGCACTGTTATTACTGATCCTCTCTCTACCAGCACCTGTGATCTTGGGAGAATGTAATACTTTGGTCCACTTGCCTCTCCAGTCTTGCCCATTCTCCCACCTCCCCTGCTCCCAGGGTCTGTGGTTTGCATCCTAGTGTTACTTGATAGAGAACACTTTTTTTTTTTTTTTTTTGCGGTACGCGGGCCTCTCACTGTTGTGTCCTCTCCCGTTGCGGAGCAACAGGCTCCGGACGCGCAGGCTCAGTGGCCATGGCTCACGGACCCAGCCGCTCCGCGGCATGTGGGATCCTCCCACACCGGGGCACGAACCCGTGTCCCCTGCATCGGCAGGCGGACTCTCAACCACTGCGCCACCAGGGAAGCCCGATAGAGAACACTTTTATGCCTGCCCTGAATATCCAACAAAAGGAGTGTTTCTGAAAATAGAAAACTTGTTGTTGATTTTCCAAACCCTGACCACACATGAATCTTGGGCCTACAGTGATCCCTAAAATTGATGGGTAATGGCAGCCTGGGAATACACAGTAACTCGGAATTTACCTACAGATGAACAGAAGTGCCTGTTGTTTTTCCCAGGGCCATTGCCATTTCTATTCCAGGTCATTTGACCTTTTGTTGTCGTTGCTTTTTAAAAACTTAAATTCATTTCTGTCTTCTGGCCTTTCCAGCATTTTAAATTCCCTGCTTTACTCTTTAGAATCCTCATTTGGGTATTCTGTGTTTTTTCCCTGAAATTTTAGAGCAGGACATTTTCCCCTTGAGGCCACAGAGTAAAATTAAATGCGAAATAAATTGTTAGAGTTGATTGCCTTAGAGAAATGTTCAGGAATCCCACGGGCATTAGAGCCAAAAAGGACTTTAAAGATTATCTAGTCCACCGAGAGCCTCGGTTTTCTACCAATGGCCCTTTTTATTATCTTCTCACTCATGGGTCACATGCTTTGAAAAAACAATTGTCTGCTTGGGAAATAGCACTTTTTTTTTTCCTTCGGTACGCGGGCCTCTCACTGTTGTGGCCTGTCCCATTGCGGAGCACAGGCTTCGGACGCGCAGGCTCAACAGCCATGGCTCACGGGCCCAGCCGCTCCGCGGCATGTGGGATCTTCCCGGACCGGGGCACGAACCCGTGTCCCCTGCATCGGCAGGAGGACTCTCAACCACTGCGCCACCAGGGAAGCCCTCAGCACAGTTTTATGTCATGTCAGAACTAAGATCATCAAACAGATCAGGATACCTTCCGTCAAGGTTTCAGAAAAAAAAAAACACAGAAGAAGAAAACCCACCACCACATAACACAGTGAGTCAGTATGGCCTTGGCGCCTGGGAAGGGGGTCTTATCATTGAAGGAGCACAAGCACTGGTGTCCCAGGAAGGGAGACATTTCATCTTTATTTTTAACATGGACATTCTTTACTTTTGGTCGCTGTGCCCTTTTCTTTAATAATTAAAGCAGATGGGGCTTCCCTGGTGGCGCAGTGGTTGAGAATCTGCCTGCTAATGCAGGGGACACGAGTTCGAGCCCTGGTCTGGGAGTATCCACATGCCGCGGAGTAATTCGGCCCGTGAGCCACAACTACTGAGCCTGCGCGTCTGGAGCCTGTGCTCCACAACAAGAGAGGCTGCGACAGTGAGAGGCCCGTGCACCGTGATGAAGAGTGGCCCCCGCTTGCCACAACTAGAGAAAGCCCTCGCACAGAAACGAAGACCCAACACAGCAAAAATAAATAAATTAATTAATAAACTCCTACGCCCAACATCTTAAACAAAAAAAAAAAAGCAGATGTACGGTGTAGGTTTGATAGGCCACAAACAGGCTGTTTTATTTAGCATAAAATTAACTGCTGTATAAGCCAGAATGACTTTCCCATACCTCAATATGTGAAAATTTCTTTTCTCACTACCATCTGGGCACAGGGGAGGGGTCCCTGATCTCTCCTGGCAGGACGGGGCAGGACAGTGTTTCCTGGAGAAAGTGACCCTGAGCTGATTCTTGAAGGGTGGGATGTGGATGATACTAATGAAGAAGGTGGAGAAAGGCCTCTTCTGAGTGTGGCCTCGACATGAGTGATGTCTTCAGGGAAACAATAGTCAAAGGTATTTCTAGATACAAAGTGCTAGTGGGTGGCTGTGTTCATCTCCTCGGGCTGCTGTAACAAATGGCCACAAACTGCTTGTCTCACAACAGTAGAAATTGATTCTCTCACAGTTCTGGAGGCTACAAATCTGAAGTCAAGGTGTAGGCAGGACCTCCCTCTGGAGGCTCTGATTGAAAGTCAGGTCCACGCTTCTCTCCTAGCTGCTGGTGGATGCTGAGAGCGCTTGGTGTTCCCTGACTTGCAGCCGAGTCACACCAGTCTGCTTTCTTCCCTGTGTGTATCTCTGGGTGTCCTCTCCTCTTCGAAGAAAGACCCCAGTCATTAGCTTTAGCACTCATTATAATCCAGTGTGACATCATCGTAATTACATCTGAAAAGACCCTATTTCCAAATAAGGCCACATGTCTAAGGTGGACCTGAATTTGGGGAGAGAGTATCCTCCCAGCACAGCAGTAGAGACAAAAGTGGAGATTGGATGGTAGACAAAGGTACAGACCCACACTGTGCATAATATTGACATTTACTTTGTCAACGTTTTCCATTTTCTCGACTGGTCTGCTGCTGAATTCGTGGGGAATTCTCAAAGAGGGGTGCATATACTTGAGGGTGCTGTGTCTTGGCTTCCAGTTGCACATTTAGAGCTAGAAGTGGGGATTCTTTCCCTGGCTCAGCAACCTATTAGTTTTACAGCATTGCTTTGAGCTTTCTAAACCTTCACTGCCATGGTTTTATAATCAGGGATTACAAGCACTGCCCTGCTTGTTTAGAAGCTTCCAGTTTGCGAAGCTGTGTAATAAACCGTAAAGTGTGTGTAAAATGTTCCTTCATGGGATTTAAAAAACGTATTTGTCTATTAGTTCCATTCTTTCATCTCTGCAGTACAATATACGACCTTCTATCTTCCAGTTAGGGGCAGGCCTGCTGTTCACATCTGGAAGACTCGAAGAGCAATTAGGAAATCCATAGGTGTGACTTAATATTTATTTATGTGTCTTAAGCCAGGGTCAGAACATAGCCACCGGCCAAATGCAGCCACTACTTATTTTGTAAGGTCTGCAAGCGAAGAATGGTTTTTACGTTTTTAAATGTTTGGAAAAAATCAGAAGAAGAATAATACATCGTGACATGAAAATTACATGGAGTTCAAAAATTAATGCTCATAAATAAAGCCTTATTGGAACACAGCCATACTCAATCCTCTCCATACTGTCTAGAGCTCTCTTCACATCACACAGTGGAATTGAATAGTTGCAGTGGAGGACTCTCTGTCCCACAAAGCCTGCAATATTTACTCTCTGGCCGCCACACAGGAAATGTTTGCCCACCCCTGTGTGAAGTGGATGATTCTGGTGAAGGAGGAGGTGAGTTGTCATCCCTCTCCCTACTCATAGGAATGATCCCTTTGGAACATCCCAGACTCTAAAGCTGTCTTGTCTTCTGTTCATTTCCAGAGTTTCGTTTTGTTTAGGGCCCAGCAGGTTGAAGGTTGTAGGGTACCGTTCCCAACCCCTGAACCGGGAACTTTGTTGCTATTTTGTTGTTTCTTTCAATAGGATAGATTGAAATTTATGAACAGGTTATGTTGTAAGAATCAGTTTGAAGTCTGCCACACTGTGGAAACAATGAGGATGGTTTGTTTCTTCTGCCATCTTCCCACCAAACTGAATTTATGGTAACCAGGACTCCTGAGTTTTCTGAGACACCCCTGATGTAGAATATTTTTTCTTGTCACTACAGATCAATGATATGTCCTGAAAAACCTAGTAGTTCCTCTCCAAACTGTACCCAACAGGGGAATAACACTTTTGTTAAACAAACACACAGATGATAATTTAAATGAAAAAACAGATGTGAATGTCTAGTATGGCACTTAAGCTGCACACAACTTCCTAGGCCAGCGACAAGATCTGTAGCTTGGGACTCTGGTACTGAAGCTCATTTATACTAATATATATATATATATATATATATATATATATATCATAGTTATTACTTCCATCTAGAATCTGATTCAGAGGAGAGGAAAGAATTCCCCAAAATGACAGCTATGAAAGTAATTTTTTTAAGGTGGAGATAGTGTCATGTGTGTTTGATTACTGTGAGCCTTGTGGCCTCCTCCTGTACTCTGTGATCCCATTATTATATTGTTATCCTTGGATATATCCTCTCCTTAGCAGATGACTTATTAAGCCCTTTTTATGTGTCAGGCCCTTTACTAAATGCTTGGTATTTATTTCATTTGAACCTTACAAGTGCAAGTAGGACTCTTCATTGCCTCCATCTTAAAAAGATGTGAAAGCTGAAGCTTTGGTCAAGTATCTCATCCAAAATCGTACACCTTGTAAGTGATACAGCCAAGGTTCAAACACAGTACAGTTTAGCTCTCGCATCTGAGCTCCGAATTACTATATATTCTTCATTTACTTAATATTTCATATTCATTGGCTGTCTACCAAGAGTCAGGTGCTGTGTTAATTACGGAGAATTTAATAGCAAATGAAACAGATACAGTTTCTGTTTACAGTGTTTACAGGATAGTGTGGGAAATGGACGCTAATGTAAAAAGTCATACAGATATCTAAATGAAGGAACGTAGTGGAAAAGTAGAGAATGGGAAAATCACAAGGTCTTTGGCATCAGAGAGGTCTTCTCTGAGTAAGGATTAGTCAGAGCAGTGAAGGGAGACAGGAGAATTCCAGGCACATGGAACAGCATATGCAAAGCTTCTGCAGTCAGAGACATCACAGCGTTTAAGGAATAATAAGAAAGCCAGCATGGCTGGAAGCCGTGCGGTGAGGTGCAGAGAATGGATTGATGGAAAGAAGAGTCTCGTCTACTTTGAACTGTCAAGTATCAGACTTTCAATTGTTTCCTGTGTCCATGTAAATCATCCATAAACAGTCTATCATAGGAGTAGAAGAGAGTTTTATTTGAGCCAAACTGAGGGCTATAGCTCAGAAGACAGCTTCTTAGATTACTCTGAGAAACTGCTCTGGAGAAGCATGGTTTTCAGCACAGTTTTATGTCTTGTCAGAACAAAGAACATCAAACAAGTCAGGGATACATTCCTTTAGGTTTTCAAAAAACCAGATCAGCATGCACACAGCGAGTCAGTATGGCCTTGGCGCCTGGGAAGGGGGTCTTATCATGGAAGGAGCGTGGGCATTGGTGTCCCAGGAAGGGGGCCTTTCATCTTTATTTTTAACATGGACATTCTTTACTTCTGGTCAGTTCACGCTTTAATAACTAAAGCAGATGTATAAAGTAGGTGTGATAGCCACAAGCGGGCCATCAAATTAAGCCAGAAGCCAGAATGACTGCCCCATACCTCAGTATGTGAACATTGCTTTTATCAACTGAAAGAGTATGGCCTTGGATGAGGGTGACGGCAGTGGAGAAAAATGAGCAATAAATAGATCTGAGGGACAATGAAGTAGGTAAAAATGGATGAAGTGGATAATGGATATGAAAGAGAAGGTGGTCTCTGAATGACTTCCAAGTTTAGAACTTACCCCACTGGATGGTTGCCGCTCCCACCGTACCCCCACCCCCACCCCGCCACAATAACCTTGAGGTTGTGACCCAGAGAGCAGAAAGGTCTGAGAAGCAGGGAAGAACCTGACGAAACCCTTTGTCCATGTTGCTCCAGGCAGAGCAGGGCTAAAGTGGCGTAGAGGTGAATTTGCCCCCAGCCAAGGGGTATGGCGCAGCAAAGGAGAGGGACGGGGTGGGGGTGGGGCTTTGTCCTCAGAGCTTCTTCCTAATCAAGTCTTTCTACCTCTCTGATGGAGGGTGAGGACCCCCAGGGGCCAGCCCAGGGGGTGGAGCCCAGAGAGGCGTGGGCTAGAGGTGCCCTCCTGGTGTGCTGATATCCAAAGGCAGGACAGTGCGTTGAGTGAGTTCAAGACAGTCACCAAGGGAGAGGCTGGGGAGAGGACAGTTACCAGAACCCCGGTACCCTGAATGAAGGAGACCAGCAGGAAGTTATTGCAGGCGTCCAGAGGGGACACGGAAATTGGCAGTAGTTAGATAATACGCCTCTAGCAGGAGGACGGGATTATTTAAAAGGTGGGAAGAGTTTAGGTGTGGTCGCGGGACCTGGGTCCAGTGATTCCCAGGGCGTCCACCCCATTCTTCCTTTGTTTAAAAGGCAGAGACGGTAGGACCCAGAGAGCACAATTTTAGACTTCTTGAGTGCGTGGGTTTTGCTTCCTCACCTTTGTAGCTTAGCACCTCACACAGAGGGGTTCCATAAATGATTGTTCGTATCTTCATAATAAGCTATTGCCCCATTGTTTTTTCTTGAAAACAATTAAGACTTTAAACAATAGTTTTAATAAAAAAATGATCAATTGTAGAGAAAGTCTTCTAGAACATTTCCATGAAATCATAGTTTAGTTATATACCTATCAAAGTGGCCTTGTTAAAAGAATATTTTGTGAAATTGGCTTTGTTCAAGAAAACCTGAGGGTTATGGACAGTTCCCACAAGAATCTTGACCAGGTTCTTGGTCCCATGGGGGTCAAATTCAAATAGGAAAAAATAAAGAAAGGGAGAGGCAGGTCCTTGGAGGGCGTGCTCTCATAGCACAAGCTGGTCCCGACATAAGTTGCTTCTGATAACCATCTACACGTCCTGACTCCATCCTTCCCCTTGGCAAACCCTACTGCCCTCTCAGTGGACACCTCTGCTGCTAGGCATTGCCTGCCTTCCCCTGTCTGCTTTTGGAGGCTAGATCCTATTTTATCAGAAATCAAGGCTGTGTGAGCAGGAGTTGGTGTGCAGCTCACAGAGGTAGATGTCCTTCCCAGATCCCAACCCCCTTTCAGCCACAAGACAAAAGGGACCTGATAGTCAGGAAGTCCTTCTCTGGAGGACAATCTGGTGCTGCCTCAGGGGTGAAGAGATCGATAATGCCTCCTGGGTGACCTTAAGGAATTTAAGGGAAAAAAAATGTCATGAAGAACCTAGGGGTAAGACGGGAATAAAGACACAGACCTACTAGAGAATGGACTTGAGGATATGGGGAGGGAGAAGGGTAAGCTGTGACAAAGCGATAGAGTGGCATGGACATATATACACTACCAAATGTAAAATAGATAGCTAGTGGGAAGCAGCCGCATAGCACAAGGAGATCAGCTCCGTGCTTTGTGACCACCTAGAGGGGTGGGATAGGGAGGGTGGGAGGGAGGGAGACACAAGAGGGAAGAGATATGGGAACATATGTATATGTTTAACTGATTCACTTTGTTATAAAGCAGAAACTAACACACCATTGTAAAGCAATTATACTGCAATAAAGATGTAAAAAAAAAAAAAAAAGACTTGGAAGGGTATGAATCAAATTCCCTAGTGTGTGTCTTCTCACTTTGCACACCACTTGGGCCCTTGAAAATGAATCAAGATATTTTTGTTTAGGGTAGTTTGAATACAAGAATTCTGGTGACCACAGATTGCCAAGGAGCTGTTTGACCTGTGATAGTCTCTCTCCAGCTGATTTCAGCTCTGAAATGTTAGTTTCTATGTTGGCTTTTTTCGGGGTAGGTAGCATGGGTACACAGGAGCCTCCAGGCACCTCCAGGCACAGGTGACTCGCTGGTGCGTGACAGCTGGGATCTGCAGCTCTCTCCTCCCTTTCTGCTGTTTCCTCTTTTTAGGTGTCTGTATCGCAAACATATCTTCCCTGTCTCAATTATTTTTTCCCCTGATAGGTAGATTTCCTTGGTTAACATTCTGGAATCTCACAAAACAGCAGTTTGTTTTTCTCTGAAATCCCAACTCTATCCTGAAAATTTTATCACTCATGTTTAATCAGATTTCTTTCCTTCTGTGTCTGGGTCCATTCATCTTCATCTCTTCCCTGGCTGCAGGGAGGGGTGTAAGGGCATCTTGCCTCCCTTCCCTGCTTTGTCCTACAAAGCCCCGTGAGTCTGTACCCTCGTGCAGCTGTGTCATAAATCACGCCTGCTGTCACCCTGTTACATGACCCCCAGTGCCCGTTCTGTTTCTCCTTTGTCACCTCTGGGCATTCCTCATGCCCAGAATATTATTCTTGCAGAACAAAGAAGTCTGTTTCCTTCACTACGTTCTGTCTTGCAACCGTTTGGCTCTGTTTAGGTTGATGTGTTCATTTAGGAATATATGTATATTTTTCTTCTTGCCTTAGAACCGGACAAGGGGTTGTGACATTGGAATACAAGATACATTTTAACTTCATGTGACCTAGATTTGCTGCAGGTCATGCTGAGACAATGATGAATGTCTCCTGATAAATACCAGAAAGCCTTGCAAAATACATTTTGAAAATAGGGATGATGTGCTGAGTTCTACTAATTTGCAGTAAATGGCTTTTTGGACTTGGATCCAGCAAACCTCACTCATGCACGTGCCCCATATCACAGACTGAGCTGGGAGCTCTGCACATGTGAGCTTATGTCAGTCTCAGAACATTTTCTCAACGTGAGCATTTACTATGCCTGTTTTACAAATGAGATAAAGAAGGTTTGGGGCAGGTCATCTAATTCTTTCTCATTCTCCCACTTCCCGGTGGCAGGCTTTGATGCATTGACTTTCTTTATTTTTAAGAACACACTTTCACTCCTGGCTCAACCATTTCATATATCGTTGACATCGTTAGTGTTAGGTTCCCGTAGAACGTTCTTTATGGGAGTGACTCAAGGAAATCTTCCACTCAGAGCCTGCCGTGGGCTGGAGCAGTGTTTGGTGGGGCATCCCAGTCACGTTCTTTTCTCCACCAGGTCCCTACTAAGGGTTGATGGCCTTACAGACCTACAGAAAATCTGAGGTTTTAGATGCTGGAGTGCCACCTGATTCAGTATAATATAAAGGAAAAGTCACAGGCTTTGGGAACTTCCCTGGCATTGAACCCGGCCTTCTGCTAGCTGGGTGACCATGGTCAAGTTTTTTAATTTTTCTAAGACTTGGCTTCCTCATCTGAGAAATGCTGCCAACAACCCATATGTTCCAGGACTACTGAGAAGAATGCATGTGATAATGTAAACGTGAAGTAGGGAGCCCCCCAGAGCCTGGTGGGGAGAGATGCTCTACGCCTGTTACCTTCTTCTCCTTTCTAATAGCCCAGATGATGCTGAGTGTCTTTCTGCTGCTACATTTGGTAGGGGGAGAAACACATACAGACTGGTTAGAATGACCTAGTGGTCTGTATCCAGAACTAAACGCTGCTGAGAGGTACATTTTCTGTAGAAGCCCTAAGTGATGGCCAAGGAACTAGACAAACTGAGAGGAAATATTGCAGTGTCCAGTAGCATTCTTGTTCGAAGGAACCTAAACTAATTCAAAGAGTGAAAAATATGGTGTTGGTATTTGCACATCAGATCTTTGCTTGGAGGAACACTTTAATCTTGTCCTGACTTGGCTGCTATCCAATCCCCATCGTTGAGTCTAAGCAGGAGAGAGCTGAGATGTTTGGAACAGCCGCAGTGACAGCAAGCACACCCCTCGGTCACATGCGTGGTGTGGTTGGTTGTACCGTATTCCCTTTCCTCCTGTTCATGGGTGGCATTATTCAGTCATGGCACAGCGACTTTAATATTAAAAATGCAGCCGTTTAAGCACGTCATTCTTGAAACTCCATCGAAACTCTGTCTGGAAGCACATGTGAGCGAATGGTGTAGGACTATTTCCTACTTGCAAAAGGGATTGTTCCTCTTGATCTGTGACATTGTATAGCCAAATAGCCCTGTAGTTATTTATAATTCCTTTATTAGCTTTGTCTTTTTGCCAAGTATAGTTAAAAGAAAAATTGTGTAGAAAAGGAGATGATTTTTATTGTAAATTCCTGATGGAAAAAGCCATTTTTTTCTTCTAAGTTATTAACTGGGTTTTACAGCTGACCTTTCAAGGAATGTCTATGGCTTCAGATACTCAAGAACTCAGCAAATATTGTCCTCTGTATAATTTAAATAGTCATTATAGTTTGGGCTATACGCACTGAATATGTATTGTAAGACACAATGTTGGTTTTTTAAAATTTTTGATATGTTATTGTAAAAGAAAAAAGTCTGTTTCCTTTCTACACTGAGTGTTGGTTGACCTTTTCTTATTAAATTTCCTCATCACAGCTGTACATAATCCTAGAAGGTCACTGGTTGGCATTAGCAATCCCAGAAATGAATGGTCATGATGTCACATCTGAGAATTGACAAATTAGTTTGTTTGATCTCTCATTACCCTTCTATCCATTGCTGTAAGGGAGAATGGAAAAATTCAAGATGGGATTAAGGCCTGAAATTTCCTCATCACCAAGAAATAAAGAGTTGTGAGTGTGTCTCTCCTGTCCTTCCCTCACTCCATACAGACTTGGCTTTTTTTTTTTTTTTTGAGAATTGTGACATTACTGTCCTGGGCAGTAGTTATTTGCTTTCATGGCTAATGATGCAAAAAGGAGAAGGAAAGGGGAGAGAAAGAGAAAAAAACAGAACGCTATCAGGGCAAAAGTAAAGTTAAATCATAACCAAAGAATATCTGAGTTTGGAAGGGATTTCAAGGCTTCTCCGTGGAAGCCTTGTCACTTAGAAATAAAAGAGAAAACCTATAGTCCTTTCTGCATTTCACTTGGACTTCAAGAAAGGCTGAGAGATCTTGGACAAGTCACTAAACGTTGAAATAAAAGAGAAAACCTATAGTCCTTTCTGCATTTCACTTGGACTTCAAGAAAGGCTGAGAGATCTTGGACAAGTCACTAAACGTTCCTGGACTAAATGATCACTTGTTGCTTTCCGATCTTCATCAAATGTGATTTAAATATTCTCTGGAAACCAATATTATGATTCATAAATAAACTGGATCAGTTTATTTATTCATAAATAAACTGATTCATAAATAAATTGTTTACCATTAGAAATATTTCTTTCATTTTCTAATGCAATAATTATTCATCTGTATAATCCAGTAATAAATGCCAATTCCAGATAGTCAGTGGTGAGCAAAGCCAGACCCAGACAAGATCCCCCTGCCCTTGGCTGAAAATGGCAACCCTGATGAATGCGTGGTGAGTGGGCCTGGTGCCAGGGGAGCTCATGAGGGGAGATGGCCTGTCTGGGAGCTGGCAGAAGGTCTCTCTGAGCAGTGATTCCTAAGTGACATCTGAAGCGTGCATAGGTATTCACAGGTAAGGAGGTAAGGGAAAGATCATTCCAGGGAGCAGGAATCACATTTATGAACATCTGGGGAGGGATGGAGAGAAGGTGAGCCTGGCAAGGGCAGAACAACGCAAGGTGTGGTGGTAAAAGAGGCTAGGACAGGCACTAAGTAGGAGCCAGACCGCTGATGCTTTTAGGGGAAGGCTGACGATGTAATGGACCATCCCAGCCCATCCCAACTGCGATACGTGTGCAAGTGAAAGGGCACGAGTAATAATGAAACCGGAAAAATAGGTGTAACCTACTACGTATGATCAAGGGCTCTATTTAAAATCTATCGAAAGTTTTCTTTTTACTTTACGTGGAATGAGAATCATCAATGGATTTTAAGCCATAAGGCGGAAATGATCAGATGTGGCTTTTGAAAATCAGTCTGTTGCAAAGTGGAAGAAAGGTTGAAGAGGGCCTCACAGGGGAGCAAGGGGCCCTGGCAGGAGTCTGTTGTAGAGGTTTAGGGGAGTTTGGACTGGGACAGAGCAGGTGGAGATCAGAAGTGAATAATACAAGAGAATTTAAAGTTAACGTCTTCAGTGATGGGAGGGTTGATTGCAGTAAGGGTTCTAATTTGTTTCCACCTCCTTGTATACACGCCCTTTGGCATCATTCTCCCAACCGGAACCGGGGCTAAAATAGGCAATTTGCTTTGGTAGTGGAGTAGTAGCAAAAGCATCGCAAGTAGAGACATGGAACACACGTGTCCACTGCCCCGAGACTTGTGACGCACTTGGATTCTGGCAACCCATCTAGGCCAGCTGACTGGAGGATGGGAGGGCACGGAGAAGGAGGTGTGGGCATCCCAGTGCAGGCTGCCAGAAACCTGAGACCCAGCCTAACAGCCAACTGCCAACGTGGACAGCAGGCAAGCCTGGCTCAGACAAGGAGAACCGCTCGGCTGAGCCCTGCCCGAATTGCCCACCTGTGGAATCTCTGACTAGGGCAATAGTTGTTGTTTCAAGCCATTATGTTTTGGTTTGGTTTGTTACATAGCAGTAGATGCAGAAGTTGTTACTGAGAGAAAACTCTGGAGGAAGACCAGATTTGCATAAACCCATTTGTTTAGACATGTTGATTTTGAGGAGCTATTGAGATATTTTGGAGGTAATGCCAACCAGGAGTGGGGAGAGGGGAGGAGAGGAGGGGACGGCAGGGGAGGGCTGGGGCAGGAGCCTGGAGACCTACTGCTGGAAAGACAGTGAGGCCTCAGAGGACATGCGGAGGAAGATGGGAGTGTGTTGTGTATGGGAGGCTTAGCTGGTTACTGTCAAAGTCATGGTAGAGGATAAAATCAGCTATAGAACAATATCTTTTTGCATTTTACTATTTCAATATTCCATAAGACAATACCAAATTGTCCATTTTCTGTTTCCTTAAAGAGGGCAAGTTGAATGATAGCCACTAAAAAATATGAAATATCCCCTTGCTTTCTTCCCCTCTGGCACATGAGGTGGAGGAGCAGAGGTTGTGATGACCTACAGGTGTAGGGTAAACATTCTCTGGCTGGAAATGGAGGAGCGTTGCCTGGCAGCTCTGGCTCTGGGCACCGTGTGTAGCAAGGGATAGGCTGCCTGTAATTCTTCTTCTGCACCTTTGTTCCCTCCCAGGGCCACTGTGCTTGACTCTCAGATACTCTCCTCCAAGCCTGGGCTCGGGAAAAGCTCTTATACGCTCATTTATACTAAGGTGCAAATGACTGATATGCCTGAGTCATTTGTTTTGCTCAGAAAACTAAATTTTAAACACGAAGAAACCTCTCTCTATTCTGGGAAATGCAGTTATGTGAATGTGGGGAAAATGTTTTCATATACCACTTCCTTG
Organism: Phocoena sinus; assembly: GCF_008692025.1. Taxonomy (NCBI): domain Eukaryota; kingdom Metazoa; phylum Chordata; class Mammalia; order Artiodactyla; family Phocoenidae; genus Phocoena; species Phocoena sinus. The sequence continues at coordinate 32,156,412 of NC_045783.1, read as the reverse complement.
CATTACTGCCCTACGGTTTGCTTTTATATGTTGAAAATAGAGCCCCATGTTCTCAGATTGTGGACTTTTGGGTGTTTTCAGTCTAGAGCAAGCATGCCTCATGGACTTATCTTTTCTCCTCACAGAAACCTGCTTCCCCTCCTATATGTCCTTTTACGATTTAATGATACCAAACGTCTTCCATTTTCTCAGGCTGCAAACTATTGAAATACATTTAGCCGCACTCACCTGCACATTCCGATCCTGTGATTCTGCGCTGTCTGACCCTGCTCACCCCATCTCGGTCCCTTCCTGCTGTTTCAGAATGAGATCAAGCCGTCATCAACTCCCACTCGGCCTAATGCCTCTGCCTCCTTACCCTTGTTCTATGTCTGTCTTTGCTTCTATCCAGCCTAGAAATTTTGTTACAAGAATTGCCTTTCTTGTGTCTTGGTCTGATCTTGTCCCATCTTCTTTATCTACCTTTGATGCATTTTCTTGTAGGATAAAACCTAAACTTCTCAACAGGGCACCCGTAGCCCCTCCTAATTTAGCTGCCTAACTAGGGCTTGCCTCCATCATTATTTTAGTTCGAAGTTAGGTAGGAATTGTAAGATACCAAGGGCAAGTCCGTCCAAAGGATTTCACTCTCCCTTCATTCCCCATTCCGTTTACCTTTGTGGAGATGCAATTCTTTTTTTTTTTTTTTTTTTTTTTTTGCGGTACGCTGGCCTCTCACTGTTGTGGCCTCTCCCGTTGCGGAGCACAGGCTTCGGACGCGCAGGCTCAGTAGTTGTGGCTCACGGGCCCAGCCTCTGCGTGGCATGTGGGATCTTCCTGGACCAGGGCACGAACCCGTGTCCCCTGCATCGGCAGGCGGACTCTCAACCAGTGAGCCACCAGGGAAGCCCGAAGATGCAATTCTTGAACTGTGCCAGGGGTACTATATCCAAGGTGGGTTTGCTCAGTCACTCACATGGAGGGACACTGGTGAGTTACAGCTGGGTGGAGCCCGGTGACTACATTCAGTAGAGGTGCTCCAGGTGACCAGGTCTGACTGCATGTGTTTTTTCACTTAGAACAGAAATGAGGGACCACTGGATACATTTTTTTTTTTTCACATTTCTTTCACCTCATTTGGTACACTGATGAGCAGGGCCTCCCTGATATTTCATGGAAACATACAAGGAATGAAACATCATTTAGCCTGATGACTAAACCAGCTGGGGGTCTGCAGCGGGGTCATGCCCCTTGGCCTCTCCTCACCGTCACACCACTTCCCAGCTCCCAGTCTCCAGTAGGCTTGCCTTCTATCTCTACCCACCCGCCACGGACCCAGAGTCCTTGGTGTGTTTCGATATAGAAATGGAGCTGGCAGACGCAATCTGTGCACCAACCCCTCCTGCTTCCTGTGAAAAAGAGACATCCAATCATGCAGTGCCAGGGAGCCTGGGCCCAGGTAGGAGATTGTCTCCAAGGGGTCCCTTAACAAGACCGTATTATCCCACCCCGTCACCCTTGTGGACTCAGCTCCTGGCGTTGACCCAAGGGAACTCTAAGATAGTGTCAGGTCAGATTCTCCTTGTTCCTGGAAGTGGTTACCATGCATCTTCTTTCTTTTTTTAAAGCTGGTCACCCTCCTAGAAATGAGTGCCCGTTCCCCCCCTTCTTTGCCTGAAGAACCCCATTTCTCACTCATGGTCCAGCTCAGAAAGTACCTGCACCTGGAAGACCACCATCACCTGGGGCCCCTCTGCATTCCGTTTGGTTTCTTTCTGTGTGTGTTTCTTTTTTTTTTTTACTAAGGACTTCCCTCTCTATGGTAAGGTCCAGAAGGGCAGGGAGTATGTTATTTCCTTTTATTATTTAAAATTTTTTTTTGGCGGTACGCGGGCCTCTCACTGTTGTGGCCTCTCCCGTTGCGGAGCACAGGCTCCGGATGCGCAGGCTCAGCAGCCATGGCTCACGGGCCCAGGAGCTCCGCGGCATGTGGGATCCTCCCGGACCGGGGCACGAGCCCGTGTCCCCTGCATTGGCAGGTGGACTCTCAACCACTGCGCCACCAGGGAAGCCCTTATATCCAAGATACTTAGCACATGGGTGGTGAGTGAATAAATGAACAAGAAAGTAACACTTGGGTTTGAACCAGACCTCTGTCAGTGCAAAACATCATTTCTTTGCAAGTGGATTACTTGACCCTTAGGAAATGCTTAGTGGGACCCTCAGCCAGGGCAACCTTGGATCAGCTGTCTGGGGCGTCTGCCTGACATCTTGGGGCCATTAGGAAATACTCAGGAAGGAAGCTCCCTGTTCAGATGTCATCACAAATTACTGCTTTCAGGTGTTAACTGAAACGACCCAATTAAGCAAATGTTTTAAAGCCTTGAATTCTTGTTGAGTAGAGAAAAAGATCAATTATTCAAAGGCTGCTTTTAAAGAAGTAGGCCTTTGGAGGACACAGGAACCACTGTTACATTTTGCCAAATGGGAATAGCTGTGTTATTTCCCTTTCTGATTATAAAATGAGATACAGTGATTCTTGTTTTCTACATGGTTTTATTTATTTACTTAGTTTAGTTGCAAACTAAAGTCCCATCCTGAGAGATGTCATCCTTAACTGTATGATAGAAATCCTTTCTGGTTTCTTTACTTTGATACACCTAGAAATATATGTATATATAGAAAATATTTTGATAGTTGCATTTCTGTATACATATATACATCCGTATATATGCATACATAATATTCATATATAAGCTATATATAATATTTACATATGAATTGTATGTTAACTATGTTATATATGTATTTGGGGGGCAAAAATGGGATAATGTCTGTGTCCTGCTTTTTTATGTAATAAAATAGTTTAGTCAAATTCCTATGGCGGCAACACAACACATATATCTTATTTTTAATGCTTTCTTTTAAATGTTATATTGAATGAATATTCTGAAATTTAATCAATTTCTTATGAATGGATATTTATGCTATATCAAAATTTTAACTATATTTTGGTCCACTTGTACAAGTGTTTACTTAATATCCTCCTAGCAGCATTTCTGTGTTACAGCCTTTTGATATGTAGTCTAAGGCCAAGGCTGTTGCCTGCCGGGAAGATTGTACTGACGCGTATTCCCACTCTCAGTGCACGAAAGTGTCCATTTTAGTTCATCCTCACAAATACTAGATGTCAGTAACCCTTTCAATCTTTGCTAATTTGTTAGATAAAAATGAGATTTCACCATTTGGTTGATACAGCTTTAGTTACTGTGAGGTTTGATGATGACGTGGTTATGTCCGTCTTTTCTAAACATTCATAACTCTTTCGGAATTTCATAGTGTGTCATTTAGCCTTCACTCACTTTTACTTTTTGTTCTATATTATCCCCCTACCCATTTGTGAAATTGTTTTCTAGCCTTGAGTCCTGTACTGTTCAAATGAGGTTTTGCTAAAGGAGATGACACGCCAAACCAACAGAAGTAGATTCTGCCAGAATGTATGAAGTAGTTTAGAAAGAGGAACTGAAAATATGGGGGAGCACCTTTGAATGTGATGTCCCTGTAAGTCAGCTAGAAATTTCTGCCCCTGCTTCTCATTCCTTTAACTTTCCCCCCAGTCTGTTCATTTTATCTGCACAGAAGCTACAGCATGATTTATTTTATTTTAATTAATTAATTTTTTTTGTGGTACGCCGGCCTCTCACTGTTGTGGCCTCTCCCGTTGCGGAGCACAGGCTCCGGACGCGCAGGCTCAGTGGCCATGGCTCACGGGCCCAGCCGCTCCGCGGCACGTGGGATCTTCCGGGACCGGGGCACGAACCCGTGTCCCCTGCATCGGCAGGCGGACTCTCAACCACTGCACCACCAGGGAAGCGCTACAGCATGATTTTTTAACCATGGAGTCATGAACTTTCAAGGGAATCTGTGGATAGAATTCTAGAGATTTGTGAAATTTGATGAGAAAAAAATTACATTTTTATGTGCACTGACATCTTGAGATTTAGTATTTCTTTCAATTATACATGTGAGCAACAAACCATAGTAATAGTAGCGATTCCTGACACCAATAAAAAACCATCAATATTTTGAAATCACATCACTGATGTTGAAAGCATCCTCTCTTTATTACAAAAACGTGAAATATTTTGTTGGTTGTATTTCACTACAGTTGGGTTATTCTGTAATCTTGTGCATTTTGTTTTATGCACTTAAAAAGATTATTTTGAGAAGGGGTCTGTAGGTGTCAAGGCACACATAAGTTAAGAATCCCTGAGCTGGAGAAAGTATCAAGATTACTGGAAGATTCTTACTTGTTCCTGGTTAAGGTTCCTCCTTTGCCCTGACCTCTCCTTTCCCTATATCATTCCTCACTCTCCTGGATCCCTGTCCTAGGACCCTGGAAACTTTTCAAGTGTTATATCAAATATATTAACATCTACCCTTGTTCCCCATTAAATACATTTTTATTATAAAAATTTGAAAGAATTATACTAATCGTATTTTTTAAATCACTTGGTTATGAGAAAGTTATTTCATTTACAACTGACTGCACTTTCTTGACAACTGTTGTACTTACTCAGGGGTTCTTGCAAAGCAGGCAAATCTAACATACAAATTGTTTTCTAAATTTAGTGAAATTTTTATGAGCGCTAAATTTAACAATTAATGAATTTGACATAATGATACATTTTTGTACATTTAATTAAACATTTAACAATAGCAATTGTGCAGTTTGCTTTCCATATTTTGGAGCCAATTTTTTTAAAATATGTTTTGTAGGTTCTGGGAAGCCCCTGGGCCCTGAGGCTGGTGCCTGTAGTGCCTAAAGGGATATGGTACCACCTGTGGGTGTAAATCAACAGCCTTTGTACCCAGACTTTTCTCAGACCATGTCCCTTCACCTCCTGCCCTTAACTGAAAATTCCCCACCTGGTGGGCACTTTCCTGCCACCATCTAATTCCAGCCTCATTCTGTCCACACACGTCACCCTACAGCTCTCCTTTAGCTGATGCCCATGGTCTGACGCTGTGAGGTCTTGGATCACTGAGTCTACCGTCCAGACACTGCCAAGAACAACTTTCACATCCTTGGAAACAAGCCATCCTGCATCCTGACCTCTAGGCTCCTTTGCAGCCAGGTTTCGACTTTGTTTCAAGGTGTGGCCCCAGCTACCCAAACAACATCGTCATTTATCAGGAAGTTTTTACTTCTTGGGAACGAATGAAAGATCTTTGTCTTCTCATTGCCTTAGTCATATTCCTTCATTATTACATGGCACTTAACCTTTTCTGAAGTATTAAAATGCAACATAGAAACTTCTAATCACATAGGGGAACTTCATATTCCCCCAGTTCTCCAAGTCCTAACTCCTATAGGATACCTTGTCTTTACTGCATCCGTATCTCCAACACCTTAACCCTTTCCTTCTCAACCCCAGTGGGCACCTCTTCGCTTTACTTTTTTCAGTGCTCTTTTGCCAGAACCTTCATTGCCCCAGCTAGAGCAGCAACCGTGGTACTTATATTAATGACTAGCGCCACCCAGGGCATCCCATGAGCCAGACTCTAAGCTGAATGTTTCACGTGCCTTGTTTCATGTAACTCTTTTGTGGGTACTATTACTCTTTTCATTAAAAACAAGCAGCTGAGGATAAGATAGATTAAATAGCTTGTTTAATAGCGTATAGTTTGAAAGTTACAGAGCAGAGACTTTATGTCATTTTCCATAATCTATATTTATATACAGAGATATACCTGGATAAATCTGTATCTCTATGTTTATACATAGAGATGGATAATCAGACCTCCCTCAAATTCACTTACTTTCCTTGAGCACGTTTATGACGATTCCTCATCTTATTTACTTCCCACCCACCTGGCCAATGGCCCTGATGAAATATTGGTCAAGGTTACTAATGACCGACCTGCTAGTGACCAGTGTCAGTGAGATTTTTAGTCCTTTCTCATCTGATCTGAGCATATGACACCAATGATATTATTTTAAGAACTTTAGTTTCCTTGGATTCTATGACGTTGCTTCCTTCTCCTATATCTCTGGCTTCTTTTCATTCTCCTTTGATGGCTTGCTTCCATTAAATCCTTAACTTCTCACATGCTTAGCAGTCCCATCCTTGGCCCCCATCACTTCTTTTTCTAAACGTTCTCTCTGTATCTTCCATTCGCTGCCATGGCTCCATCACCACCCCATCTCCCCACATTCCTTCCACTTCTAGACCTGTATCTGAATGCTTTACCGATCTCTCCCTCTGGAAGTCCCATGGGTGCTATGTCCTGTTGGAACTAAACCCATTCCCTGTCTCTCCAGTCTTGGCAAATAAGACCCCAAGCCAGACACCCTGGAGTCATTGGTGTTTTCAGCCCCCGCTTTCCATCCCTAAGGAAGTCCCACCTGTTGTATCGCGGGGCCCTCTCTGACCTCCGTTTTCTCCCATCGCTCCCTCTCTGGTTTCCATGTCCCGTTTGCTTCACTCTCCCTGTCTCTCACTCAGCTGGAGAGGGTCCCTCTAGAATGCAAAACCCACCCCTTCGTGATCTTTCCCTTGTACATGCTGTGATCTCCAGTCTCTCTGTCCTTCTTGTGAGCTGCATCTTTTTACTTCTTACTTTTAAACTTGCTGTGAACTTGTAAAATACTCCCAGCAATTTTGGACACTTTTGGTGTTTACTGTTTTCCTCAACCTTGACTGTGCGTTCCTCTAAAGCAAGCATCAGGCCTCTTTTTTGTATGTGTCCCCAGAGCTTGTGCTGTACTTTCCTCACAGTTGGTACTCAGTGAGTATTTACTGAATGAATGAGAATCATGGGATGCTACTCTGAGGCTGTCAGGTAAAACTTACCGCTGAAAGACATAAACATAGCAAAGCCAGGAAAGCAAATGTTTCTGGGTAATATCCAAAGTTGAGGGGAAATACCCACCATTTCCTGGCTGCAGTTTGCTCCTTGATATGGGTATAGATGATCAACAGGGTCCTTCCCTCTATGTCCTGTGTGTTTTCAGGCATGTTTTTTGTTTTTTTTTTTTTGCAGTACGCAGGCCTCTCGCTGTTGTGGCCTCTCCCATTGCGGAGCACAGGCTCCGGACGCGCAGGCTCAGCAGCCATGGCTCACGGGCCCAGCCGCTCCGCGGCATGTGGGATCTTCCCGGACCGGGGCACGAACCCGTGTCCCCTGCATCAGCAGGCGGACTCTCAACCACTGCGCCACCAGGGAAGCCCCTGTTTTGTGCGTTTTCACGGTGGGTTCTCTGCAGAGGCCAGCAAAGGTTGGGGAGCCATCCTCATTTTTACCAGCAGGCCTTACATGTTTTCTTGGACTCAGGCCCTCAGCCAGCAATGTCCCCTGGTGCTGGCTTTCCTTTTTCCTTCCCCGTGTTCCCGAGGCTGTTGTGGTTGGAGTATTCTAGAAGCTCAAGCCAGGTGAGTCCAACTCTCCCCCATCCCACCTGATGTCTGGACCGTCAGAAGGTGGATGTTTTATTGTGTTTCTGCTGCTTCACGCTGCAGCGTCTCCCTATACACGGATGTGTTTCTTATCTTTTCTATTTGTTCTCCTGCATAATTCACCCGGGTTCTTAGCTTTTAAGCCCTGATTTCCAGTATCATCACAGCTACCGATGTACTGTGTGACCTAGGAAAAGTCGCTCAGACTCTCTGTGCCTGTTTCTCTTTCTGTGAAAGGAAGACGCTTTCCCAGTTCCCTTCCAGACATGCTGTTTTGGGCCTCTGAGTATTGCGGTGGCACCTGTCCATATGCCTCTGCCTACAGAGAGAGTTGCTAAACTCTGTGCTTTAGGAGGACGATTGCATACACTGGGCACGAAGTTTTGCACATTCTGTCGGGCGGCTACATGGAGGCCCCTTCTCTGTGAGGAGAGTTGGAAAAGTGGCTGCAACACAACATGTATATTTTCGGGCTTCACAGTGGGTTACATTCTTGAAAACAGCTCTCAAATACTTTTTAACAAATTTCTAACTCATATCCTGTATTTTAGTAATGCTTTTCAAAAATATCTGACACTGTCTGATAATGGACTGTTCTCAGTGAGTATCTTTTTCAGAGAATTGGCTGTTACTCTTGTGAGCACCCAAAACGAATATTTAACTATTTTGATGAAAAGCCTCATAAAATGTATGAACCATTATCTTGTCCTCTATAAACAGAAGATATTGAATATAATTTAAATTTCCTGGGTGGCCAAGGTCATCTCTTTTATTCCTTTATTCAACCAATGTTTATTAAACTCCAAATATGCATTAAGCATTGTGCTAAACGTTGGGTGTTTAGCATCTTCATTGGCAGATTTATCATCACCAAGGACTCCTTACAATGGCTCCACCTATGCAACTTGACTGCTGTGCTGTTACAGATTAAACCAGGAGTTTTAGCGTTAATAAGGGAGGATTTCTGCCTAGAACATCAGATTTGGTGAGCAGTTCAGATGGTCACACGTGGCAGTCAGTCCTGCCTCAAACGGGCCTTTTTGTCATCTAGTTATGGGCATCCTCGCAAGAAGGAGTTGAAAATAGTCTGTGTTCTTCAAAAAATCAAACTCAACACGCTCTGTAATTTTTAGGTCACCAGAGATACTGATGTTACTGTATGATTGGCAATAAAACTTGGCTCAAAGCCCATATGAAATGTTTAGGGTATTTTTAAAAATCCTTGCACATTCCTCTAATTACAAAGCATTAAATGTTTGTTGCACCATTCGAACAAGAGAGCATTATTTCAAAAAATGTAATTTCTATTGTATTTCTAATGTCTTTAAAGGTATGTTAAGTTTTGGACAATTCAGATATCTTTTGGGGATTTCCATTATTGGCCTGGCCTCTGGAAGAGCTATCTGTAAATTATCTGTTTATCAATTATCTCTAGCTACAATTATCCCATAAGGCTATTATTATTATAGCCTTGTGGGATAATTGTATTCTGGAAAGATTGACCCATAATGTAAAGTGGATATTACCTCCCCTTTGACTTTCTTTATAAACTTGGACATGTTTCTCTATAGAGGGTGGGGAGAATTGACTGATGAGATTTTCTCAAGAGAGAGGGCTGATTCTTTCTAACTCAGCACCTTTCCCCCGGGGAACTTTCTCAGTAGTGGCATTTTTTTTTTTTTCTTCGTGTGGAAATCATCAAGTTTGCGCTCAAATATTCTAGATATTGTTTTATTTTGCAGAGTTTCATGAAGTTGGCTGGGGTTCTCAGGCAGATGCCTATAATGAATTCCACATTTCCCACACTGGGTCTTCAACCTGCGGCCAGTACCTCCTCTTAGGGGCCATTGGAAAATGGGTGAGGGTGTTTGGGGTTGTTACAATGGGGTCTCCTGGCATCGAGCAGGGGAGGGTAGGCGGTCCTAACCATCTTGCAGTGTGCAGGGCAATATTTCACAGGTAAGGACAGTCCTATCTAAAATGCTAAAAGTGTGTCTGTTGAGAAAGAAAAATTTTACTTTGGTGTTTATTGATTGATTGATTCAGCAAATGTTTACTGGACACCTACTGTGTGACACACACTGCTGTAGGCATTGAGGAGACAGTGAACAAACAGACCAAAGTCTGTTCTTGTGCAGTGGAATGTTCTAGTGATATAATGCACTGTTCTTTGTTTTGTTTTTTTGGTTTCAGGAATTTGTTGTTCAGGTGTGTTTTGTTTTGTCTTGAGTGTAGAGATGGAAAACAATTGCACGGATGGCCTTACGTACAGAGGAGTTGGGTGGATGCCTTTCAGTGTGAACCCGGCTTATAAATTCTGTTTCTGGGGTGCCTTAAAATGATTAATTCCGATAGTCAGCACGTCTGAGGGACAGTAGGGGGAAAAAATCCATAAGACAGAAACACACAACATGTATTAATGCTTCAGATTAGCATTTAGTTCTGTGTTCTTAAAAAATGATAAACACCAGTGGTGTATTGCAAATTTTGACTCTTTATTTATGACCAGAAGCACACCTGAAGCTCAGAATGTCTTAAAACCTCCAGTACTTCTATTAAAGATTAAACTATTAGCAACTTACATCCCCAAATTTTTATTACAATGATATTAGTATCTCAATAAGTGTATTGACTAATTCAAGAATGAGGGATACACTAGAACTTTGCAGTTCCTCAAAACGAGTTTTGTTTTTACTTATTTCTCTAAAAATGTGTAAAATGATTGTCTATTTAATGTCAAATATACTACTAATGTAATTAAAGGTGTACCTCATTCTAAGCTTTCGAGATAGTTCTAGAAAGCTGTGCGTAAACAGATAACGCATTTTACGAGTCCCTTTTTATTGGTTTACATTTTATTTTGAGAAACGTTTGGTTTCGTGCCCTGACCTTTCTGCTGATCTCTCATCCTGCCTTTTCAGTGCCTGCATTTTTCTCTGGATTTCCCATCCCAGGTCAACACACTCTCAACTGAAATCATCACCTTAAGCAAATAATTTCCCCTTCCCACCTACTGTTACTTGACAGGAAGCATCACTGTTCTTCCAGGCTCCCAAACGCATTCATTCAGTCCCACTCAGCTCCTCTCCTTCATGCATGCAAACCTAAAGCCGTGCTAGTGTCCTTGAAGATACTGCAAAGTTTAGCTGCTCCAGGCACGTACAACAAGCCTTGGCAACATGGGACTCAAAGACAATCTGCCATCTTACTTGCCCTACTTCCAAACACACGCTGTGGACACAGGGATCCTGATGTTACATTTCAGAAGAGTTCTCTCAATCCGGGTAATGAATAGACACCAATACCTAGACAGGTTGTTCCCCTTGCTTCTTTATAGTGCTGATGAGAGGGTACACCACGATCAATCACGCCTGTACTCCAGTAGGAGCAGTATTTCGTTTCCTGTACAGCCTTTTGTGCAGCTAAACATAAGAAGAAGTAGTGGGTTTTCAGAGCAGCCTCCAGGTCCTCTGTGCTAAAGAACTGTCGAGTAACCTTTACCCGGAATGCCAAGAGGACGTTTCTGAACTGATCATGTCTATAGCTTCTGCTCTGAAGCCCCCACTACTCTTGCCCCCAAGAGTCTGGTCTGTAACTGGAACGTCCAGTACTTGTTCCTCATCAATAACCTGGTCTTCGTTTGGTCCTGAGCAAAATGTGTCTCTGATGACTGTGTTTTTCTTAGTCATGGCAGTGGTACCACAGGGCTACAGTTCCATCCTTCTAACAGGTGTGTGTGTCTGCATCTACCCCAAAGCCAGTGCTGATGGGGCCACTGAAAGACTCTTGGGAGGAAGAGCCTCCTCCCGTTTGAAACGCCAACTGAAAACGTGTGCCCAATTTGGGCAGCGCTGTGACATGTCCTAGTGAGCACAACTGAGCCTCCTTCAGACAGCAGCACGTGGGGCATTACCCAGCGGCACACGGGTATCACCCTGCAGCACATGGGGTCAGTCCCCCCTCACATCTCTGCCAAACTATGGTGATGTATTGGTATCTGACATCACTGCTTTCAGTCTTCTTTCCCCATAGAAGATGCACCGCATTTCAGAAGCATATGTTGCTCTCCTTAAATAAGCATTCATCTTGTCCTTTCTCTTTACAGAACAGCTTAGTGGCTCTTGATTGCATGACAAATCCATCACACACTCCCTACCCTGGAATATACGCCTCTTCATGATTTGGCTCCAAATTACCTTTATTTTATTTTTTAATTAATTAATATTTTTGTTTGGGGAAATGGTTTTCTTTTTAAATTCTTTTTTAACATTTTTATTGGAGTATAATTGCTTTACAATGGTGTGTTAGTTGCTGCTTTATAACAAAGTGAATCAGCTATACATATACTTATATCCCATATCTCCTCCCTCTTGCGTCTCCCTCCCACCCTCCCTATCCCACCCCTCTAGGTGGTCACAAAGCACCAAGCTGATCTCCCTGTGCTATGCGGCTGCTTCCCACTAGCTATCTGTTTTACGTTTGGTAGTGTATATATGTCCATGCCTCTCTCTTACTTTGTCCCAGCTTACCCTTCCCCCGCCCCATGTCCTCAAGTGCATTCTCTACGTCTGCGTCTTTATTCCTGTTCTGCCCTGAGGTTCTTCAGAACCATTTTTTTGTTTTTTTAGATTCCATATATATGTGTTTGCATATGGTATTTGTTTTTCTCCTTCTGACTTACTTCACTCTGTATGACAGACTCTAGGTCCATCTGCCTCACTACAAATAACTCAATTTCATTTCTTTTTATGGCTGTGTAATATTCCATTGTATATATGCCACATCTTCTTTATCCATTCATCTGTCGATGGACACTTAGGTTGCTTCCATGTCCTGGCTATTGTAAAGAGTGCTGCAATGAACATTGTGGTACATGACTCTTTTTGAATTATGGTTTTCTCAGGGTATATGCCCAGTAGTGGGATTGCTGGGTCATATGGTAGTTCTATTTTTAGTTTTTTAGGGTACCTCCATACTGTTCTCCATAGTGGCTGTATCAATTTACATTCCCACCAACAGAGCAAGAGGGTTCCCTTTTCTCCACACCCTCTCCAGCATTTATTGTTTGTAGATTTTTTGATGATGGCCATTCTGACTGGTGTGAGGTGATACCACATTGTGGTTTTGATTTGCATTTTTCTAATGATTAGTGATGTTGAGCATCCCTTCATGTGTTTTTGGCAATCTGTATATCTTCTTTGGAGAAATGTCTGTTTAGGTCTTCTGCCCATTTTTGGTTGTTTGTTTTTTTTTTTTTTTTGATATTGAGCTGCATGAGCTGTTTGTATATTTGGAGATTTATCCATTGTCAGTTGCTTCATTTGCAAATGTTTTCTCCCATTCTGAGGGCTGTGTTTTTCGTCTTGTTTATGGTTTCCTTTGCTGTGCAAAAGCTTTTAAGTTTCCTTAGGTCCTATTTGTTTATTTTTGTTTTTATTTCCATTTCTCTTAGAGGTGGGTCAAAAAGGATTTTGCTGTGATTTATGTCATAGAGTGTTCTGCCTATGTTTTCCTCTAAGAGTTTTATAGTGTCTGGCCTTACATTTAGGTCTTTAATCCATTTTGAGTTTATTTTTTGTGTATGGTGTTAGGAAGTGTTCTAATTTCATTCTTTTACATGTAGCTGTTCAGTCTTCCCAGCACCACTTATTGAAGAGGCTGTCTTTCCTCCACTGTATAGTCTTGCCTCCTTTATCAAAGAGAAGTTGACCATATGTGCTTGGGTTTATCTCTGGGCTTTCTATCCTGTTCCATTGATCTGTATTTCTTTTTTTGTGCCAGTCCCATACTGTCCTGATTACTGTAGCTTTGTGGTATAGTCAGAAGTCAGGGAGCCTGATTCCTCCAACTCTGTTTTTCTTTCTCACGATTGCTTTGGCTATTTGGGGTCTTTCGTGTTTCCATACAAATTGTGAAAATTTTTGTTCTAGTTCTGTGAAAAATGCCATTGGTAGTTTGATAGGGATTGCATTGAATCTGTAGATTGCTTTGGGTAGTACAGTCATTTTCACAATGTTGATTCTTCCAATCCAAGAGAATGGTGTAGCTCTCAGTCTGTTTGTATCATCTTTAATTTCTTTCATCAGTGTCTTACATTTTTCTGCATACAGGTCTTTTGTCTCCTTAGGTAGGTTTATTCCTAGGTATTTTATTCTTTTTGTTGCAGTGGTAAATGGGAGTGTTTCCTTAATTTCTCTTTCAGATTTTTCACCATTAATGTCTAGGAATGCAAGAGATTTCTATGAATTAATTTTGTATCCTGCAACTTTACCAAATTCATTGACTAGCCTAGTAGTTTTCTGGTAGCATCTTTAGGATTACGTATAGTATAATGTCATCTGCAAACAGTGACAGTTTTACTTCTTTTTTTACAGTTGGGATTCCTTTTACTTCTTTTCCTTCTCTGATTGCTGTCACTAAAACTTCCAAAACTGTAGTGGTGAGAGTGGGCAACCTTGTCTTGTTCCTGATCTTAGTGGAAATGCTTTTAGTTTTTCACCATTGAGAACGATGTTCGCATATGGGTTTGTCATATATGGCCTTTATTATGGTGAGGTATGGTCCCTCTATGCCTACTTTCTGGAGGATTTTATCATAAATGGGTGTTGAATTTTATCGAAAGCTTTTTCTGCATCTACTGAGATTATCATATGGTTTTTATCCTTCAATTTGTTAATATGGTGTATCACATTGATTGATTTGCGTATATTCCTTTATGCCAGGGTAGATGGTTCCTGTTTTCTACTTACAATCACTAACTGCTAAAACCCTGCTAGCTCTGAGTCTCAGCTAGGCTACCATCTTCTTTGAGAAGCTTTCCTTAAATTCCCTGCTGGAAATGGCATCTCCATCATTTTAATGTTCATAGCATCTTGTTTTCACCTGTCACCTCCTAGAACTAGCTAATTATTAATATGTGTCTTCAGGGGTGTCAGCTCCTCCAGGGCAAGGATCACGAGTTACTGATAGTCCAGAGTTCCCCACTCATGGGGAGGCTTGGGAAACGTTTTCTGAATGAGTGAATGAATGAATGAATGAATAGTAGCTGATGAGTAAATAGAAAATTCTTTATCAAAATGAATAACTTCCTCCTCATGTAGACATGCTCTCAGATTGCTTTTCACAACTAATAGTTCTTCAAATGGGGCGCACCTGTAATAGTTATCTGCAATCCATGTATATGTCATTGTTAATGAAATCTGAAAATTGTGCCTAAGTTTCCCCAGAAAGTAACAATCCTTTTTTGCCTGCCCCTGAAATTGCCCTAACACGGTTTGTAATAAGCTTTGACTGCCCAACAAACCCCAAAGCTTCTGCATTTCAGCAGTTTGTTAACAGGCTCCTGAATAATTCTAGTTAATTCTGTAGAATACACAGGATTCACTTTGAAGTGTATCTTATTAACACAAGTCCTGTGAATTAACATGGTGCCTAGGCATGCATTGCAAATTAGATGCAGTTACCCTCTTTCCTGGCAACAAGTTTAAAATGTGGAACATAGTAGCGTTTCAAGGCATTTTTAAGTTGGAAGTGAAATACACCAGAGTTTTGATTTTTCAAAGACAGTAGTGAACCTACTGAAGGTCCAAAAATGGGGTCTATTTTGCCCACTGACCCCCTTGTAATAATTTTCCCTCAAAGGTGCGTTGGGGACTCTTCTAAAAGAATGTCAATGTACTTCAACTCTGGGAAGAATTTTCTTTTTAGTTAAGAGCATGAATGTCACGCTCAGCCTCTGCCTGCCAGCTGTCCCTGGTCCCCAAATTCTGCATCCCTCTTCTTCCCACAACCAAGGCAACTGGAGCCCATTTTGGGAAGAGATGGTGAAGATCCATCCCACAACTCTTTTTTTTTTTTTTCAAGTTAATATTTTATTTTATTTTTTTATATAGCAGCATCTTATTAGTTATCTATTTTATGCATATTAGTGTATATATGTCAATCCCAATCTCCCAGTTCATCCTACCACCCCCTCCCCGCCCCACCCCAATACTTTTGAAACCAGCCTCAGTCATGCTTGCTTCAAGACTTATCCTGGCATCATGGACCACTGGATACTTTGGCTAGGTGTTAAACCCTCCTAAACTCTCCTCTTGTCCTGTGCCTGAGTCCCATCGTGGTGACTTAGTTGCCATCTAGGGCACTCTTGGCATCAGTCCTAGACATGAATCCAGCTCAGTGGCTTGGGCCCTGCTCCCTGCTGGCCAACTGTCCTAATGCCCAGTGCCTCCTTTCTGCTTGGGTTTCTGAGGGCCGCAGCCCAGGACCCTCACTCTGTGTTCCTGGCTCTATTTGATGCCAACTGTATGTCTCTTGCTGTATGTCACCTGCCCCAGTACCTCCTACTGGCTTTGACCTTCCTGTTTCAGGTCCTCTTATCGCGACCCTTTGTGTATAAGCTAGATCTGTTTGCCCTTCCTTCGAGGGGAGCTCTTTCCCTGGTGTTTCCCTAGATGCTTATGATGAGACCCCTGCCAGAGCTACACCAATCAGACCCTCCAGGTACACACTTGGGTCTGAACCCTTTCAGGGAGAGCAGGTTGGAAACCCATATAAACAGAAATATACAACGTGTACAAATCAAGTATTGTAAGATTATTTTATTTATTTATTTATTTTGCGGTACGCGGGCGTCTCACTATTGTGGCCTCTCCCGTTGCGGAGCACAGGCTCCGGACGCGCAGGCTCAGTGGCCATGGCTCATGGGCCCAGCCGCTCCGCGGCATGTGGGATCCTCCCGGACCGGGGCACGAACCCATGTTCTCTGCATCGGCAGGCGGACTCTCAACCACTGCTCCACCAGGGAAGCCCCATTTTCTTTTTTTAATTAATTAATTTATTTTTGGCTGCGTTGGGTGTTTGTTGCTGTGCGCGGGCTTTCTCTAGTTGCCATGAGTGGGGACTGTTCATTGCGGTGGCTTCTCTTGTTGCGGAGCACAGGCTGTAGGCGCGTGGGCTTCAGTAGTTGTGGCACGCGAGCTCAGTAGTTGTGGCTCACGGGCTCTAGAGCACAGGCTCAGTAGTTGTGGCGCAGGGGCTTAGTTGCTCTGCAGCATGTGGGATCTTCCCAGACAAAGGCTCGAACCCGTGTGCCCTGCGTTGGCAGGTGGATTCTTAACCACTGCGCCACCAGGAAAGCCCAAGTATTGTAAGACTATAAAGAATTGTTGTGAATGTATTAGGTTAGGGAAGTCAAACAGGATCACCATACGATGGCATATTCATGCACATCTATATAAAAGTTTCTATGTTTATATGATGCCATTTTAATAGATGTGCCCACCTTTTCAAATGAGACATGCATATATATACATACATACATCTCAATTCATCCTTAATCACGGTTTTATTTCTATATATTTTAATCGAGTGTTTGTATGTATTAAATCATTCGTGGAAATAAAGCAGAGACTCCTAGGCTGTTTTACCTTTCAGCATTGGGTTATTTAGTATTAGAGAGACCATGTGGATGATTAACTGCAACATGAGGTTATTTTGTTATTTAACGTGACTGACTAGAACACGTTTGTATAGCTAATAGTTTCTTAGACTTTATTTCAGAACTTACTATACATGTACTATAGGTACTTCCAGCAGCTTTTGCCTCTTCTAGCCTCAAGGTGAGAAGCAATGCGTACTTCTCCCATTTGGATGCGAGATTTGAAAGAGATAATTAACTATCCTGCGAAAGGTTTATGCTCCACCTTCTGGAGTACAGAATCATCACTGACAAGTGACTGCCCAGCTGGAGACATCACTGTTCAGCCCTTCCTACGTTTAGATGGGTCACGATCATCTCTCTCAGTGATGGGACATGAACAGAAGTGATGCACAACACCTTCGGGAAAAACTTTGAAAAGGAAATAGTGTAAAAGTTAATAGTGTAAAAGGAAATAGTGTAAAAGGAAATAGTGTAAAAGTTAATAGTGTAAAAGCTAATAGTGTAAAGGAACTAGTGTAAAAGTTAATAGTGTAGAAGGAAATAGTGAAAGCTAATAGTGTAAAAGGAAATAGTGTAAAAGTTAATAGTGTAAAAGCTAATAGTGTAAAAGGAAATAGTGTAAAAGTTAGTAGTGTAAAAGGAAATAGTGTAAAAGCTAATGGTGTAAAAGGAAATAGTGTAAAAGTTAGTAGTGTAAAAGGAATAGTGTATAAGTTAGTAGTGTAAAAGCTAATAGTGTGTATAGTTTGTAAACTAGTGTAAGTGTAAAGTGTAAAGTGTAATAAAGCTAATAGTGTAAAAGGAAATAGTGTAAAAGTTAATAGTGTAAACTAATAGTGTAAAAGCTAATAGTGTAAAAGGAAATAGTGTAAAAGTTAGTATGTAAAAGGAAATAGTGTAAAAGCTAATGTGTAAAAGGAAATAGTGTAAAAGTTAATAGTGTAAAACTAATAGTGTAAAAGGATAGTGTAAAAGTTAGTAGTGTAAAAGGATAGTGTAAAGTTAATAGTGTAAAAGCTAATAGTGTAAAAGTTAGTTAATAGGCGAAGACGTCTGCGGTCTATTCAGACCATGGAACA
The DNA here is from genome assembly GCF_008692025.1 of Phocoena sinus. Lineage (NCBI taxonomy): Eukaryota > Metazoa > Chordata > Mammalia > Artiodactyla > Phocoenidae > Phocoena > Phocoena sinus. The sequence continues at coordinate 32,138,452 of NC_045783.1, read as the reverse complement.
TGAAGGAAACGTGAAGGAAAGAGCTACTGATTCATGCAGCACATGGGTGAGTTTCAAAACATTGTGCAAAGGAGCCAAAACGCAGAAGGATGTATACGGCGTGATTCCATGAATACGAAGTCCAAGACTGGACAAACTAATCGCTGGTGACAGAAATCAGAAATGCCTGATAGACTGACTGGATGAGAGGTCTAGGAAGTTTTCTGGGCGAGGGGAATGGTTGGCCTCGGTCTTGGTTGGTGATTATCACACGGGTGTAGCAGTTGTCAAAACTCACTGATCTGAACATTTAAAATCTGACCATTTGTGTGTGTAAATTAATCAATAAAAAGACATGCTCTCCTACTCTTTTTTTCCCATCCTCCACCAGAAGCAGTTTCATCCCCCAGGGGACATTTGGCAGTATTTGGAGACATTTTTGATTGCCCTCCTTCTGGCATTTGTTATAGTGTCCTATGATGCTTCTCAACATCCTACAATGACAGGGCAGCCGTCAACAACAAACATCGGCTGTTCTAAAATGTCAGTAGTGCCAAAGTTGAGAAACCCTGCGTTAGCTGATTGCAGAGGGCTCTGAGTCCCCAGAGAAGGCTGAACCCGCGATATGGAAAATCATGGCCACCCACTGGCCAGAAACCGCAGAAACATTGGATGTCATGTCAGCAGGAAACGCATTTTCACTGTGTTAAGGCATTGAAATATTAGGGTTTGTTTGGTTTAGCGGCTAGCGTTACTTTAATAGATCAAACTTCAAAATGTTGATACCAAGAAAAATGCTTATTGTCTTCCTATTAGGACACCTGAGTGAAATTTATCTTAAGTCTTATTATCAAGCAAAGCTATGCTTCCTTTAAATAATTGTTGTGATTTTATCTCAAGGGCATTGTCCGTTTTGTAACTTACCGTGTTTCCTTTCTTGTTTCCTATTGTAGAGAACTTAGAACAATTTTTAGGTGGTTCTTAGAAGCAACTCTCCGGGAACATATGGTTTGCTTTTCTACATGCTCCCCTAGCTTCTATCTTTAATGTTTTCCTTCCCTTATTTTCCACTAGCACAGATTCCGATGGCTACTTATTTTCCCTTTTGGTATTTAGATTTGTTTTAAGGCTAGCTCATATTCTTTGTGTAAAAATGCAGCTTAAAATATAAAAACATATGAATAAAATATTTATCCAAATACCAATGTTCCTTTACTTAAGGTTTTTAATTAATAATGATTTTGTATCCCAGACCTTGAAGGAGTTTCATTTTGTCTTAACCTCTTAAGGTCCAGAGAGAGAAAATGATGTGTCCAGGTTCCAAGTTCATAGTGATAGTTCATGGAAGTATTTTTTTTTTTTTGCGGTACGCGGGCCTCTCACCGCTGCGGCCTCTCCCGCCGCGGAACACGGGCTCCGGACGTGCAGGCTCAGCGGCCATGGCTCACGGGCCCTGCCGCCCTGCGGAATGTGGGATCCTCCCGGACCAGGGCACGAACCCTCATCCCCTGCATCGGCAGGCGGACCCTCAACCACTGTGCCACCAGGGAAGCCCCATGGAAGTATTTTAATCTTTAAAATAGAAAGTATTCTCTACTGTATAAAGTTCTGTGTGTGTGCATGTATACATATATATGTATATGTAATATATATAACTTGCTCTTCACTAATTGGACACGGCTTGTGAACTGTTTTAGTGGTGAAATGGGACCTGTGTTAATCAACAACAGACATTGTTGTCTACTTAGCATACCTCTTCACTCTTTTTCCTTTGATAGACCCCCAATTTTTTTACAGACCCACCCTTCTCAGCTAAAGCATAAGCTCAGGGAGAGAGGCGTCCGTCCAGGACCATTAAGCTGCATGAGCTGTTTGTATATTTTGGGGATTTATTCAAATTTATTTATTTATTAACTTATTTATTCCATCATGACTAGAGGAAGCTGGTCCTGTGACTTGTCAGTCATTGGTTTAACACAGGAGCGTGTACAATTGTTCTGGCTACTGAGATACAGGGTAAGACAGCTGAGGGTGGGTGTGGCAGTTATGGGAACAATTTGACGCAATCTTAAAAACAGACATAAGGAAAGATTGTTCTGTTGCTGGACACTGTTGTGTCAGTGTGAGATGACTGGAATTCTGCAGCCATCTTAGTGCCACGAGGAGAGTTCGCCTGAAGCACACATCAGGCTAAGTAAGCATGGCCGGCCAGAAAGAGCAAAAGAACCTTGAGCTGCCAGGCCACTGACAAAACTAACCCTGGGGCTAAATTATCTCTCAACTTACCAAGTGAGAAAATAAGTTCCTCAGGCCAGTTTGATTCGGTTTTTCTTTTACTTGCAGTTAAAAGCAAGCTTTCAAATTATCTTTTTCTGCATTGGGTGACCTAGGGTGTCCTTAATATTTATACGATTCTTACAGGTGGCATCTGGGCTCATGAGCTAGAGAATGTGAGTCCTTCAGCTCAATCAGAGCTTGCCCTAAGAAGCTGATCTCACTAGCCCATGCACCTAACATAGGGGTCAGCAAGCTTCCTCTGTGAAGGGCCAGAGGTAGGTGCTTGAGGCTTTAGAGCCATGTGGTTTCTGTTGCAACTACTCAGCTCTGCTGCTGAGTGCAAGACATAAGCAAATGGTAGTGGCTGTGTTCCAATAACGCTTTGTCTTCAGAAAGCAGGCAGTGAGCCAGACTTGGGTAGTGGGCCATAGTTTGACTTCTGACCTAAAATACATGCTCAGCCAAGTGTGGGTGATCAAGGTTCATGGGGACAGAGCAGCCACTTGCCTGACTCCCATTTTCTCCCCTTTCACTGGCACTGTCTGTCCTCTGGGGAAAGAGCTATCTGCAGTGAGATGGTGGGAAGAGCAAAAGTCAAGGGAGAGAAAATTGAGAAACAGCAGATTTATATAATTGACAGTCGACTTAATCAATTACTGAATAATTGATGGTTGGCTGCATTTTTTGGAAACCGTTTGTCTAGAAAAGCCCGTGAACTGATGCTGCTCGATGAAAGAGAAAATCACATCTGGAGAAGGTTTCCTCCCGTCCATCTGCTTTAACTCAAAGCATCTTTGACCAAAGAAAGGCAATGCGATCCGCCTTCAGAGTTTGCGCCAAGGCAGGTGCATCTGGGTAGTCTGTGCAGGAATGTTGTTCTAATTAGGGAAACAGGAAAGACTTTAATTCTGAAAGTGCTTGTCTGTCACATTTAGCGAGTGTGCTGTTTGAGATAATCGTGAACTCTGTCAAAAACAACATGGGGTAATGGAAATCAGGTAAAAGATTGATCTAGGAAAGTACCAATGATGAGTATCTGTTGGGAAAAAAGAGAGGAAAGGCAGAGTGGAAATTGGAGGATCCTGGTTACATGATCTAATGAGTAACATTGCAAAAATTATATGGTTGTGTACAGCACGTATTCAGAAGAATGTTCATTCATTTTACAAGTCCTTCTCTTCTCTCATTCTCCCTGTTTCAAATGCAACGCTGTCTCTGACAGTAGGTGGAAATGAAATGATGATTTTGAGGGAGTTCCTCAGTGCACGTAGCCATGGAGCAAGAGCTTCCTGGTGGCTCTTTGATGGGTCCTGCTCTGTGACCATCAGGCAGGGTCAGAAAAGCTGCTGCATCCTGAAAGCATGAAAGCATGATGCTTTCAAGCAGCTGCCCCTTGCACCCTGTGTAGGAGAGTATACGTCATATCACCCTCATATATGCATATATCCAGTGCCTTGGTGGAGTCTGATTAATACAGACACACACAAAAAGAAACAGAACGAAAGAACCTCCCCTTAAGAGGCACCCCAGGAAAAACGTTACATTAGCTTAGCTTCTAATGAGGTTCTCTGTCTCTTTGGGGAAAGAGTAACCACAGCCCTGCGAGACATGAATTCCTCTACCTCTTCGCTATCGCTCTCCCCTCAGCCTGACTGCCACTTGACAATTAATTGAAAAGCCTATGCTTTTGAGTTGCTGCCAGGTGACCGAGCAGGAATTAACACACTTACAGGTGTCTCGGGAAGCGCAGCTCTGCTGCCTGGGACTCCTGAGACGACTCCCCACTGTGGGCCCTCTCACGGCGAGGCCCCTGGGAGGCAGCCGATGATCACAAAATGTCCACTTGCAAGTCATGCAGTGATGGAAAGGAGTCGTCGTTTCAGCTTCATTGGTGGAAGTGCAGACAGATTCAACAAGACTTCTGATGCTTCGTTAGTAAAACTGTTTTGTAGATGAACACGGGGAGCTAGGAGTATCCTGTCACCTCTTCCTCCTGGGACCTGAGCCTCTTTTTGTCCTGGGTCCTGCCTACCTGTCCACTTCATCTTCTCCCTCAAGTGCCTTACTCTGCATGTCTTCCCATTTCCAGATTGCACCATCTCCTTTCTCATCTCTACATTCATATATGCTTGGCAAAGTCGTACTCAGCCTTCAAAACCCAGTTTAAATATTTCTTCCTGTAGGAAGGTCCCAGCTCTCTCCAGAAGACTTATTCTCTCTGCTGTGCCTCCCCTTGTCTGTGATAGAACATATCAGAGTGTAGTGAAATCAACTGACCTGATTATGTGTCATTCTCTCTCCTTCCACTGGAAGTTCTTGAAGGTCAGAGTCTGTATCTTACTCTCTCTGATGCCTGGCATATAGTAGATGACTAATAAGTATCTGTGCACATGAGTCAGCCCATGAAAGGCTAGATACCATCTTAAGACATCGTCCAATGATTTACTGAGCCACAAAACCGGTTAGAACAAAATCAAACACTGACAGCGCGCGTCACCTCTGTGCAAGCTAAAAGCCAAGAAAGTAATTTTACATGCTGACTTCCCTTGAGACTTGGGACAACCACAGATACCACATCCAGCTCCTTGAATGGTTTTGTCACTCCTTCCCTTCCCTATCCTATTTGGATCATATTATCGAGGGTCAGCCTACCCTGAATTCACCTGCGCTTCCCGAGACACCTATAAGTGTGTTAATTCCTGCTCAGTCACCTGGCAGCAACTCAAAAGCATAGGTTTTTCAGGTAATTGTCAAGTGGCAATCAGGCTGTGGGGACAGCGATAGGGAAGCCTTAGGGGGATTCGTGTTTATCCCAGGGCGACTTGCTGGGCAGAGAGTCGAAGGAGAGCATGGGAAGTGGCTTTCACGTCGAGACAACAAAGGCACAGGAAACGTCAACCCACAGGATGGGAAAAAGCTGAAATGTAGACTAGGCAGGGCAGCTACCTGGCTCTCAGGGGCGCACAGCCAGGTTCAAGGGCAAGGGCGCTTAGCACAGGACTTCAGGAGGCAGCTTTGCACATGGGATGGCAGTAGCAGTCATTGTCAAGAGTGCATTTTCAGATGTGACACTTCCAGGACAATCTGCTACCCCCGTGGAGCACAGCCCCCATCCACCGGCTGTGTCCTTCTTCAAGATGAGACGAAAGGCAAAAAGCTAATCCCTGCCCCTCCCCAGAAGGCACCAAAGCACAAATGTATGGGGTTCTAACAATTCACTTGTGAATCTCTGCCTGGAGTGTGGAACCCTTCTTCCGTAGAAATAATACTGTAGAGGCTGGTTTGATTTCCACCTGGTCCACTAATTCTCATCAGCCCGTGAAGTAGCTGACGTGGAGCATGGATAGAACCTTCCAGCTGCACCTAACCAATCTTAACGATACGCCTTCCAGAAGGTGACTGTGGCCTCAGATACAGATGCACATGCTCCCCGGCTCTCTGTCCTGACTCAGGGGCTTCTGGGCCCTTGGTACCCACAGGCTCCAGTCTGGAGCATCAGTTAGTACTTCTGTGACCGCCTTGTCGCCTCCATCTCCAGCTTCTTCCTGAGGGAAGGTGTGCTTGCAGGTTCAGTCAGGTGGGGAAGAAATGGCGTCGTCCTGGCCGTGTGGTGGGGTCTCGGACTCCTTGGGAAACCGTTTCTTGGATGCGGGTTATTGTGTTGAGAGTGTGAACGTCGCGCACTGGGAGTGAGTGTGCGTGCGTGTACGTGTGCATGGGCCTGCGTGCGCGCGCGCACCTGCATTGCGTGTGTGTGTGCGCATGCGCCTGCTGTCTGTGCTGTGAGTGCGCATGCGCTCGTAGGTCGCGATGGACGAAAACCCTGCGCTTCCGTGCACCGGGTCCCTTCTGCGTGTGGATCCCCGTCACTTCCCTGGTGCTTTGTGCAGCCTGTACATCTCCTTCGTTTACTCCTGCTCACGGACAGGAGGGTCGTGTGTTGGTTCCAAGTCTGGCTTTTCCCTTGGGGTTTCATCACAGTTTTATTTTTGTGGCTCACAGGAAAAAAGGGAATCGTTATTCACTTTTTGGAGAATAATTTGAATATGACTTTGTTATATTTGATGCCATTTTACTTGTGGCCACGTTTAGGGCTGTTTGTAAAGAAAAGCCGAGAGTGCTACCAAAAAAACCATTCCAGGCATAGAAAGAGAGGCGGCTGTACGTTGTTTATGATCAGACTATGTACTTATCTGGTTATGAATACAAATTCCCTACCCACTAAGATGCTTCTAGCTGATAGTTCTAAAATGCAGACACATGGTTGGCTTTAGGATGCAGCTCTATGGTTCAAGAAACCTCTACCCTCAGTGTCACCTGAAGGCTTAAAAATAGCTTTCTCATGGTATTTGCTATTTTGCCTCTGATCCTATCTCCCTCTCCCCTCATCCCCTCATTCAGATCGTGCTATCAGGAGACAGGGGCTTCTGAAAGAGTCTACCTGATGATTCTGAAATTGTACCTGGCCTTTGATGTCCCACTCCCTGTCATCCTTTTCCTGTAACTTGGATGAGGGCAGCAGGGAGAAGGGATGCCCATGCAAATGCTTCTGACCTCAGACCAAGACTTGTATTTATCCAAAGCAATCATAAGACTTCTTAGAAAATTAGAAACTCGATTAAGAAAAGTTTGGGGATTCTTGCCGTGAATGGCAGGCTAATCTTAGGACCTTTCGTACTCAGCAGTGCTGACTGTCACAGTCAATAGTGACAACAGTCACCTGAATGAGATTGATTTCCTCTGGATCATTAAGGATGCTGGTGTTTTCCAGACAAATCTCTGAGGCTTGAATAACATGGGCAAGAAGTTGATAAGAATCTTCGGATGCAGAGATTCATTATGAATTTGGAATTAGGGAAAGGTGAGTCCACTGTGGACCAATGATGGTGTAGATGGTGGCTTGGTCCTCTGTGGAGGACACGCCGAAACTGTCTCCAGGTCTCAGTTCCAGTCCAGAATCAGCCTTGAGGAAGGATGGGCTGCTGGGGGGCCAGGGCTTGTGCCCTCTGGCTCATGGAGAACAGTACATGGGGTGGGGGGGCCCTCGCCCTGGGCCTCACTGTCTGTCCAGGTCCACATTCCCACTGCTTTCTCTAGTGTGTTCCTCAAAGCCGTAACAACTCTCGTGCCAACTTCTTCATTGAAAAAAGAAAAAGAAAAAATATCCCCGTGGTATAACGCATTTAGGGAGAGAGCCCTCAGGCTTATTTCTGGGCCTGACCCCATTTCCTATCTGGGAGGTGCCTCAAGAATCCAGACATGATTATTTGTTTCTTCCTCATCTGAGATTCTCCGGGGCGGTGCCACAGTTTAACCTTAGGGAACGTTTTGTGTGTCAGAGATTTAGAGGAAGAATATCGTGAGAAGATTGGAACTTGAATTCACAGGGATATGAGAGACGATTGCTTCCCACTCAGGAAACCATTTTCCTGCACCGGCAGAAACCTTATTACAGAGCAGGGCTGAGAACCATGATATAGATGGGCAGTTTGCAAACTTCGCTTTTGGCTAAGGGTTTTGTTTGTTTTGCTCTGTGTGTCTCTCTCTTTCTCTCACTGTTGTGGAGGTGAGTTGGGTGGGGAGAGAGTGTGGGAGACCGGTGAGCTGATAAAGACACAGTAACTGTTGTCAGAAGGATGGTCTCCAAGGCATCACAGGGATTTCTGTTTTTTCTGCTGCCCAGATCTTCTTCATACTGTAGCCTTTGAATGAACTGGTAATTAAAAAAAGTAAATAACTACAGTTTCCTAAACCATTTGTCATCCCAGCCATCCTGAAGATATCGTTACAAAGAGCTGCCCTCGTGACACACTGGCTTACTTTTATCTTCAGAAATAGGAACCAGCAGGGCTTGGTTAGCTTGTCCAGTCCAAATAGATATCTTGTTCTGACCCCAGGCCTGCCTAAGCGGGTGCCCCACGTTTGAGTCAGGCCAGTCTAACCCTTGAGGCAGGCTGGTGACAGGGCATGATGGGTTGCTTGATGTTTAGAGTAGAATTGCTACCAGTTTTGAAACACAGGATGCTGTGTTAGTTAATTAATGGTTATTTATAAGCGGATCTTCTATGCGAAGTTCTAATCCAGAAGCTGGCAAGGAAGGAGTAAAAGAGAACTGAAAAAACAGAATGCCAAATGCAATGTGGTGTCCTGGATTGGATCCTGGAACAGAAAAAGAATCTGAGTGGAAAGAACTGGTGAAATCCGAATAAAGTCTATGGTTTAGGTAATAGTAAGGGACAGATATTAATTTCGTAGCATTGAAGAATATATCATGGTTATGTACGATGTTATCATTAGGGAAAAACTGAGTGAGCAGTGTATGGGTACATTCTGTACTATCCTTGTAACCTTTCTATATATTTAAATTATTCCAGAATAAAGTTTATTTAAACAGAAAATAAAAAGGAACATACCACCGAAACTTCCAGTAACCTTACTTTACTAAATTCAGCCCCTGCTTGAGGCTGAAAGATTCTCTGAAGTTGATAACTCTCTGAAGTTTTTTCAAGAAGTACACATTTTTAATTGAATATTTTAGTTTGCATATTTCCTATTAGAAAGTGTTCCTTTGGTCTGGCTTGCTTAGTTGAACTGACACAGAAAGGCTAGTGAATATGTGATTTGTTCTGACCTTTCTGTACAGCCTGCATCAGAGACAAGCACATAGTAAATGGGTAAATGAGATTCTCAGAATACCTTCCATCTGGCCCCATCAGACGGGGACTTAAGGGCCTTCGGTGTGTTCGAGGTTTAGTAGCAAAAGGATGATTCCAAACTACTGGGAAAAGACGGTATTACTGAACAATCGAAGATAAACTTAACAGGATTAATAAAGAGAACAGAATGTTCAGCTAGTCCTCGCTGTTAAAAGTTCTCAGAACTTTTCATAGGAGGACAGTATTTTATATCCAGAGAGGTTAACTCACCAGTGAAACAATTTCACAATGATAGGACTGCTGGCAGTTGAGGAAATAAGAGGGGAAAAGCAGATGGGCGTGTGGTCTCCAAACCAGTCTAGAGAAGTGTTCATGTCCCAAACTCCTACCCAGTCTAACCAGCTGGAAACTGGGTAGGTGTTGACATCTTGAGGAGACCTTGCTTTTAAAAACCTCCACAGAGCACAAGCATGAATGAAGAGCTCCTTTAAAGGGTAGACGTTTGACCCCCTATCCAACCGACCACTCCCTTAAGTAAAGGGATGCAGAAGTCTGAGGAACGACTCCTGCAGTAAGATTTAGGACATTCTTTTTTTCTTAAAAATTTAATTTTATTTTATATTGGAGTCTAGTTGATTTACTATGTTGTGTTAGTTTCAGGTGTACGGCAAAGTGATTCAGTTATACATATACATATATCCATTCTTTTTCAGATTCTTTCCCCATATAGGTTATTACAGAATATTGAGTAGAGTTCCTTGTGCTATACAGTAGGTCCTTGTTGGTTATCTATTTAATATGTAGTAATGTGTATATGTTAATCCCAAACCTCTAATTTATCCCTCTCCCCCCCAACCTTTCCCCTTTGGTAACCATAAATTTGTGTTTGAAGTCTGTGAGTTTGTTTCTGTTTCATATACAAGTTCATTTGTATCATTTTTTAGATAACACATATAAATGATATCATACGATATTTGTCTTTCTCTGTCTGACTTCATTGAGTATGACAATTTCTAGGTCCATCATCTTGCTGCAAATGGCATTATTTTGTTCTTTTTTATGGCTGAGTAATATTCCCTGAGTATATGTACTGCATCTTCTTTAATCCATTCCTCTGTCGATGGACATTTAGGTTGATTCCATGTCTTGGTTATTGTAAATAGTGCTGCAGTGAACATTGGGGTGCATGTATCTTTTTGAATTATGATTTTCTTTGGATATATGCCCAAGAGTGGGATTGCTGGATCATATGGTAGTTCTATTTTTAGTTTTTTAAGGAAACTCCATACTGTTCTCCACAGTGGTTGAACAATAATGCTGGAGAGGATGTGGAGAAAAGATAACTGTTGGTGGGAATGTAAATTGGTAGGGCATTCTTTCAATGGAACAGAATCACCTGGAGCTTGGTCCCGTGGACAGCATCACCGATGCTGCAGGTCTGGGATGGGCTCCCGGGAATTCACATTTCCAGCAAGTTCTCAGGTGATACTGATGCTGCAGAGCTGGGTGCCACAATTTGAAGATCTAGACTTTCTTTTCTGAGTATTCATGGTGAATCCAGTGGAGATATTTATTTATTTTTCCTTTAAAACTGTCCATAAATTTTTTTCTTTAGGTCTGATCCTTTGATTTCATTTCCCCAAGGCTGTGGTGATACCGGTGGGAACTGGGGTATAATGTCTGCTTCCGACTGTCTTCTCTGTAGACAGTTGAGACCAGGAAGTGGCATTTGGGGGGGTGCCAAAGACATAAAATCACAGGTGTTTGTAGATTTGCATCCCACATCTTGCCTCCTTGACAGTTTTCCTTCATGACTTGTAGGGTCAGGGAGTTCCTGGACCTTAAGCTTATTCAGAAGTCTGCAGAGGTAAGAGACTTGACCCCCATGGGAACATGTGGAAATAGAGGTCATGGACAGGGGACCCGGATATTGAGGTGGGTCATGCTAGTTAGAGATATTCATGTAGATCTGCCCCATCTATTGCTGAAAGAGTATCTCATCTATAGATGCGTGATCTCTCCCCTTTTAACTGAAAATTTCCAAGATAGTGGAAATCATGATTTGCTCACATTTTATTTTAAAAAATATTTTTTTTAAATTTTACTTCTTTTTCCTACTGTATAGCACAGATAACTGCATTCAATATCTTTTAATAAGCTATAATGGAAAAGAATATGAAAGAGAATATATAGATATGCATAACTTAATCACTTCGCTGTACACCAAAAAACTAACACAACAGTGAAAATCAACTACAATTTAAAAATTTAAAAGCGATTTCACTTCTTTCTTAAAACAAGAAAGGAACATATCAATGTGGAATGTTTAGACAATTTACAAAGGACAAAGAAAGAAATTTTATGAAACCGTATATACAGAAAATCTTTCTAACATTCAGAGACATGTCTTTCTAGTTTTTGTTTCACTTGTCTCTTTTCTCCCTTGTGTTATGTCTATATGAATAAATAAAATGTATGCATATGTATGCAAATATTGCTTTTGTATGTGGTAGCACGTGGACCATGCTAGTTGTTGCCTGTAGATGACTTTCCATTGCATACAGCGTAAAAGCCAATGTCTTTATTATAACCTACCGTTTGCACCATGTCCCCTTCCTGGTCATCTCCCCGACCTCATTACCACTCCGTTCACTCTGCTCCAGCTATGCCAGTCTCCTTGCTAACCTGTGAGCACCGTGGTCACCTCATGCTCAGGACCTTATTACTTGCTGTTCCCTCCACTTAGAACACTTTTCCTCCTTGTATCTATCTGCACGACCAGTCGTCACTTCTTTCAGGCCTTTATTCCACAGTGAATAAGTCCCTTCCACAGTGAAGTCTCTTCCACAGTGAAGTCTTCTAGGACCACTTTATTATTTTGTTTGTTTGTTTTTAATTTTATTGAAGTATAGTTGATTAACAATGTTGTGTTAATTTCTGCTGTACAGCAAAGTGATTCAGTTATATTGATGCATATATATATTCTTTTTCACATTCGTTTCCATTATGGTTTATCACAGGATATGGAATATAATTCCCTGTACTTTACATAGGACCTTGTTGTTTATCCTTCTCATATATAATAATTTGAAACTCCCACTCCTTCCCTTCCCCACCCCTAGGACCACTTTAAAATTTCACATCTCCTCTCATTATTTTCTCTGCCTTAGGAATCATAACTAACATATGATGTATTTTACTTATTTATCTTAATTATTATCAGCTTCCCCAGCTAGGATATAAACTCCATGACAGGGCTTGTCACCTGGGTTGTTTCCCGCACTGTCCCCAGTGCAGAGATGACACTCCATAAATACTTGTTTAAAAATCTCTAATGAATGAGCTTAGTAATGCATCAGGAATCATATTCCATGTCTGTAAATATCTTCTATCATGACTTTAATAGCTTTGCTTTCACTTAATAACTTTGTATTCCATCATGCCCTTATATAAACATGCCACAGTTTATTAAACATTAGTTCAATAACCAATATACCACCATTTGTTCAAAAATTGTCCTCTTAATTTCAGTATATACATTTTTGCATTTAGCTGTTATAATCAGTGCTTCAGCAAATAACCTTGTATGTATTCACTCAGACTCTCATGATTTCCTTAGGATAAATTTCCAGAAAAGAAATTTCTGGTCAAGAAGAATATGTCATTAAGATTTTTAATGTTGAACTGTTTTTTATTTTATCCTTAAAAAGTTTAATCCATCCTACGATTATATGAATATTTCTGTATATTTCTTCTCATTATTATATGGCTTTATTATTTTTCCCAAATTATTATTCAATCTTCCAATTCCATTTATTTAATAATGTCACTTTTCTCACTGACTTGAAATTTCCCCTTATTTTTATCCTAATTTGAATTATTCTTTAGTTGTTTCTGCATTTATTTGTTTCATTAGCCTTTCTGTAACAGAAACCTACCCTAAAAACTCTTAGAGTTATGTTTTTCATATTTGAAGCTAAATCACTCCTAATTTTTAATGTTCAAAATTGTCTAAGCTTTCTTCTGGTTTTTTCTTGCAGTAGAAATTCAGATTTCTTTTTCCCCAATGTCCAGTGGTTAACTTGTGTTGAATTTGTAAATTAATCTGAGAAGAAATAACTTCTCTTGGTGTCCAATTGGCTAAGTGTCTAATTCCTTTCTTAGAGCCATGATGAAACGTGGCTTGATGGGCACAGCTCCTGGCCCATCCCCAGTTTCTGCAAGATCTTCAACTACAGTTAAGCCTTGCTTTCTGAGTAGCATCTTTTCTTATCCTTGCTGCCTGGTTTTCTAACACTAGGAGTGGCTGCCTCAGTTTAAAGCTATGAGTCCTAAGATGCTGAGCCCCTGCAGCTGTCCCTGCCTCTGTCCCTATAGCCCATCTTTGTGGCTGCTGGGATGGAAGCTACACCCACCAATGTATAATGGATTAGTCGCGTTCCTTACCCAGCTGATAATTATGAATAAGTGTCACAGAATGGATGCAGATAAATGACAACTAGTAAATGATTTGTCAGTTCAAGAAGCCATATGATAAAGTATAGCGGTTCAGTTTTTGTTGTGGTTGGTACAAGTCTGAATTTTGGGGAAGGACAGTGAGATGTAGACAGTATATTTTTATCTTTTGTTTTATGGGTCTCGTGAGATGTGACCGTGGGTAGGTGTATAATAAAAACAGTAGCTTATTCTTAAATATAGCCTTGTTTCTGGGTCAGGCCCCATTTAAGTACTTTGCACCTACAAATTCATTTAATCCTCACTACTACCCTATGAGGGAAATTCTATTATTATTCAGTTTTACAGCTTATCTCAGTTGAACTCCTTCTGCCTTATGCAAGTGGAAATTCAGTTAAGTCCTGGTATCAGGTGGTCTGTCAAATTAATTTTTAGTGTGCATTTCATCTCTTTCACTCTTCATTAGTATTTTAGAGTTATACTCAGGGAGACACTTAGGGCTGCTAGCCAGGTGCATTTAAACTGGAATCCATCTTTTCAAACCATTCATTAGAAAATAAAACACAGATACAAAATTCTACCAAAAAAAAGATGTTTCACTTAATGAATTTTCAGCAGACACCCTACAACCACGACCCAGGTCACTCATCCCAGGAGCACCTCCATTTGCTCCTTCCTTATCTTGACCCTCTTTCTGCCATCAAATAAACTGCTACCCTGACTTTCCCAGAACCATTTCTCAGGTTTTTGTATAGTTTTATGACAATGTGTGCATCCCTAATTACCAAAGTTTAGTCTTGCCTAATTTTTAAAAACTTGATGAATTTGTTCTTATTTCACGGTTTTCTTATTAATGTTTATCTTTTATTATTATTATTAGTTCCCTGACCGGGGATCGAACCCGTGCCCCCCGGCAGTGGAAGCGTGGAGCCCTAACCATTGGACTGCTGGGGAATTCCCTGTATTTGTTTTTATTGATTTGAGTCTTCAGTTTCCTTCTCCGTTTCTTTTCATTATAATTTACCCATAGAAAAAACTTGGGGCACTTGACCTACAGAATTTTCTAGAGTGTAGGTTTTGCTGCAAGTGTATTTGTGGTTCCATTCAATACTTTTCTTTTATCTTGTCTATTCCTTGCAAACTGGCAGATGCATCCAGAGACTTGATAAGCTTTGGGAGTGATGCCTTTGGCAAGACTGTAAATGGTGTTGGGTTCTTCATCCAAAGACATGATATGTGATTGTCTCTCTTTTTGTGATGTTAGCAGCTGTTGGTGCTATTAATTCACTGAAGCTTGCAAAAATTTTTTCTTCTATCATTTTTTCATTGATTAGTTGGAATTGTTTTGAACAAGCACTTTTCCTCATTTACTGTTTGGTACTCTGTGTTACAGGTCTTTTAGAAAAGGCAGAATATTGCTTTATTCTGTCCTTTTAATTAGCAGTTTTCCAGTTAAGGAATTGGGTTCCCTGCAGAGGTGACTGAATAGACTTTTAAGACATACTGTTATGAGTGCGTGGATTAACGTATTCGGTGTGTTTCGATCAATTGCAGTTGAAGTTCATCTTTTGCCAGTGGGAGCCTCTTCAAGTTTGCCTCTGAGCCATTGTGTCATGACCGTGGTCATCTTTGATAGCTTTCTTGTTATCTAGTATGGCAAAGATAGTCCAAGCTCATCTTGTCCACTTCCTGGAATCATCTTCTTTTCTCCCAAAAGGCTGTGTTTCTTTTAGTGGGAATGCTAGGATTCCCACTAAAATTCAAGATTACTAGGATCTGAGTGCTAGGGATATTGTACTGGGTTTGTGATTGTTTTTAGGTCTCTTCAGTGGATAGAACTAAGAAAGGATGTGTGTTTCCACAAGACCTCACCAGTAAAGACTGATTTTCCAATTCAGTCATGATTCAGGGTTTGTACTCACCCTCCTCTATTCTTCTGTTTACGTTTTCTTCTGTTTACCTTTCTTCTTGATTCCCAAAGACACAGGAAATGACAAAATTTGAATGTCCCACGATTATTCATTTACTCTCTCCAATATCATAGACATAGCATGCTGCAAAAACCATACTATTACTACGTCACTAATATATTAACTGATAGATATTTTCTGCAGCACATATTCTCCCCAGTTTGAATAGTTATATACTATATCCACAGTATCTGAGCATATAGACCCCTGCATACTATACTTTCTCCCTATTAACCCCCTTTATCTTAATTTCATAAGTAACCATATACACTACACAACCACTAGTCTTCTATTGATGTCTCTCTAGTCATTTCAGCAGATACAGTAGGAAAGGCTCATGAGAACAAAGAACAAAGAACAAAGAACAAAGGCTCATGAACATGGGTTCATCCCTGTTATCACTTTGGACCGTTTCTATTGAAATGTCAGGTTTGCTGGACATAAAAAAAAACTGGGCTCACCTTTTTTTCTTGAGAATGTAAAATATGTTAGTCCATTTATTTTTGGAATAAAACACTGCAGTTGAAAAGTCTGATCATGATCTAATATTGTTTTCCTTATAAATAAGTCATTTCCTTAGAGGCTCAAATACTTTTTTTTTTTTTTTTTTTCCAGTACGCGGGCCTCACACTGTTGTGGCCTCTCCCGTTGCGGAGCACAGGCTCCGGATGCGCAGGCTCAGGGGCCATGGCTCACGTGCCCAGCCGCTCCGCGGCATGTGGGATCTTCCCGGACCGGGGCACGAACCCGTGTCCCCTGCATCGGCAGGCGGACTCTCAACCACTGCGCCACCAGGGAAGCCCTCAAATACTTTTTTAAAATGTTACTTTCAAGTTCAGTAATTTTCCTGGAATATATTTTAGTATTGGCTGCTCTGAATTGACATTCAGAGTATGCTCTTTTAATATATATTCTTCAATTTTAATTTTAGAAAATACCAACATTTGCTTTCTTTTTATTTCACTTTCTTTTCAAGTCTCTTATTCCATATATTGGCTCATCCTTGTGTTTCTTCAATTTGTCACTTACTATTGAATCTCTTTATATCTCTACTTCCTTAGGATTTTAAGTGTTTTCCTTAATTTTACCTTCTGTTTCTCTTAGAGAATTATTCATTGTGTTTATTCATCTTGTTTCTTTTAGTTTAATCTTCATTTTTGAAGTGATTTATTCTTTTATTTCCACTGATTTTTGTAGTTCTTATAGCTAATTTGTGAATTTTCTCATTTTTATGTTGTCCTTTCATGCCTTGTATCATTTTCTTAAAGTGTCTTAGTTTGCTTTAAAATAGAAGATTACCATTTTGATTTGTTTTGAAAGCATTTGTTTCTGATATGTTTTCATTTTCTGTAAGCTTGCTGTTTTGCTCCTTTTGAAAATAACTCTTATGGAATGTGATTTTCATAGTTTTCTCTTGCTCATTATCATGTATTTGTCTCTTGAACTTTTACAAGGAGGTGTGATTCAAGGTTGCTTTTCTAACTTAACAGAGCTCCTTTCTTTTTACATTTTTGGCATGAGTATGTTTGTTCTTAGTGTTTAAAAATACAATAGCTTGTTTACTGAATATTACTGTCTCTTTTTCACTCCTCCATGTCTGTCTGAACCTCTCTTTTCTTTGTCTCCATTGTCCTTGTTCTGATCGATTTTTTAAAATTTTTTATTTTATATTGGACTATAGTTAATTTACAGTGTTGTGTACAGCAAAGTGATTCAGTTATACATATAAATACATCTGTTCTTTTTCAATTTTGCTTCCCATTTAGGTTATTACAGAATGTTGAGCAGAGTTCCTTGTGCTGTACAGTAGGTCCTTGTTGGTCATCTATTTTCAATATAGTAGTGTGGGGCTTCCCTGGTGGCGCAGTGGTTGAGAGTCCGCCTGCTGATGCAGGGGACACGGGTTCGTGCCCCGGTCTGGGAAGATCCCACATGCCGTGGAGCGGCTGGGCCCGTGAGCCATGGCCGCTGAGCCTGCGCGTCCGGAGCCTGTGCTCCACAGTGGGAGAGACCACAGCAGTGAGAGGCCCGCGTACCGCCAAAAAAAAAAAAAAAAAAAAAAAAAATATATATATATATATATATATGTATATATCTCAAAGATTTTGATAAACCCCAAGATTTTGATTCTATCTTCAGCAGTGTCTTTTCAGTATACACTTCTGTCCTGGTAAGAAGTCTGATGCATTGCCTTGAAAGTTCCAAGGGGCAAGACTGTGCTTGCCTCTCCCACCTTACATAGACCCTTGTACCTACCTGCTGTTGGGATGGAGCAGGTCCTCCTAATTTCAGCTGCTGTTCTCACATGCATCTGCCATGCTGTCTCATGAGGACTTACTGGCCGCTGAGGGCCCTCCTGCTCTGAGGTCCTACAGGTGCCCCATGCCTTCACTCTGTTTTCCTGCACAGAGGCTTACACCTACAGGCCTTCTAGATCTTGTTGTTTATTTTTATTCACTTGTATTTTGAAGTTCCTGGGACTACCTTGTCATTTAGTTTTGTTAGAAGTGCTGTCTTTGGTTTTTCCTTGTTAGGCTTTTGAGTTCTGTGTCTATTTGGGGATTTAGAGAAAATTTAAAACTGTACCACTGTCGCCAACATCTTCTCAGAATCCTCATTTTATTTTGCGTGCATGTATTTTTTCATTCATCAGCAGATGTTTATTGAATGAACTATAGCAGGCCCTCTTATAGACACTGAGGGTAGAGCTGTGAATAAAACAGAGTTCCTGGCCTCAAGAAGCATATATTACAACGATAGAAGGCAGGGATTAAACATGAACCCACGTAAATAAGTGAGAAAAAGTCAGGTATAAATAAATGCCATGAAAAAGATAAAATAAGATAATATGCATCCATCCCCCAGTCTATCTGAATATGTATGTATATATGAATAATATAATTACAATATTATAATTATATGTTATATTATATACATAAATATGTGTATATACATGTGTGTATGTATATATATATATAAACATTAACTTTGAAAAGTACTTTCCAAACAAAGCATGTTTCCATATATTGTGTTCTTTTATCCTGACTTTTACCTCATGAATAGACAGACAGGGCAGATTTTATTTCATACATAACAGGGGAGAAATTTCAGACTCAATAATTATGTGACATCTCGAACATTTAAAGCCAGGACTTAAACCAGCATCTTTTGAATGCAGATCTGCTCCTCTTTAATTCAGTATTCTGCGTTTTTTTTAGGACGTCACACAAAAGCACCATGCTGGGCGCTGGGGATGATACCTCTTTAGACCAAAGAATGAACGATCCAGTAGAGACAGTGAGATATTTGCTTTGTGGTGTCAGGTGTGTGGGGAGAGACCTAAACGAAGTTGTGCAGCAGTGAGGGAAGAATGAGATCTCTTGGTGGTGGGCTGTCTTGGGGAAGCCTTGATGAGGGACATGGTATCTGAGTGACCCTTGCATGTAGAGAGACTGGGGAAATTCTAGGTGGAAGGAGCCATATGAACAAGGACATGCAGGGATGTACTCAGGGTGGTTGTAGGATGGGGGGTTTATTCCTCCATTCAGGCTGCCATGTTCCGGGCACTCTGCTGGGGCAGAGAGAGAAAGATGGACAAGATAGGGGCTTCCTCTTCTGGGGAGTCTGCTGCTGTCCAACCTGATACAGAAATGGGACCAAAAGCACGGGATCCTCACTCACCTGCAGCATCCGACAAGGGCAGGCGACCAGGCTATGAAGAGCAGAGACATGGAGAACAGGGACCTCAGGCCATCTCCTGGCAGGTTCCTTTGTGTTCCTGACCTTGAAAAAATCAGTTTGCCTGGGGCACATTATGTGTGAAAGGCAGTGGAAAAGTGTGTTGAGAGTTACGTGGTAGCAGGCTTTAAATGTTATGATAAGGAATTTGTTTTTAGGTAGTAAAGGGCCCTTGAAAGCTTTTGATGAGACAACTGACCTAAGATGCCAGTGCCATATCATGGAGATAGCACTGCCTTGAATTCAGTGAGTCAAGGATTCAAAAATCAGTTCCCCCACGTTCTAAACATATGACACATTGGAGAATTTATGTAAACACTCTGGTTTCACTGTCCTGATCTGCGAAAATGGGAATTCATTTATTTATTTATTCACTGAGCCCTTCATTCATTTATTCATTCATTTTTTAGTTCAACTAGTATTTAACAATTACTCATTATGATCTAGAACTATGCCATCCAACCCAGTAGCCACTGGCCCATGGAGCCACTGGACACCTGAAATACGGGTAACCTGAACTGACTTGTGCTGCAAATGTAAACACCAGATTTCAAAGTCCTGGTAGGAGAATAAGAATATAAAATGGCTCCTTAATAATCTTTATGTTGAATACGTGTGGAAAGGAAACTAGTTTGAATATATTGGGCTCAATAAAGTACGTATTTAAAAATTCATTTCACAGGTTCTTTTAATTCTTTTAATATGACTATTAAAAGTTTAAATGTGGCCATATTTGTGGCTTGTCTTACAGACTCTAGGCCAGTGCTGTTTGCTCTGGGTACTGGGCACACAGGATTGAATACTTTAGTGGTAGGGGACAGGTAAGAAATAAGTTATTTAAATAGCTAAACCGTATAATTTTAGAATGTGAAGTAAGTGCTATGAAGGGTATAAAAGAGAGGCATGCCGTGGAGAAGGACTCAGGCTTGAATGGTGGCAGTGATCAGAGAAAAGACTATACAAGTGGACTGAGAGACAGAGAGAAACTGTTTGGGGGTGTAAATGGAGGACAAGTTGACAGGATGTGCTGATGGGTTGTGTTTGGGGGATGAGGGAAAAGGGAAGACAGAGATAAATCCTAAGCCTGTTTTAGAGTTACTATGAAAACTAAGTGTGGGAAAATACATAAAGGCCTCATATGGCTCAGAAAAGGCAGCCGTGTGGGTACGTGGGGTCTGAGAGTTTGGATGGTGAAGGTGAATAGGGCTCTCTGAAGGAGGGCCTCTCTGGCATGGGTGGCATTCAAATTTTAAGGCCACCTCAGCTCTGTCCAATCTTCAAGTGGTGTCTCAGACGGGACATACAGCTTTTCCTTTGGAAGGTTCTAGGTTTTCAGAGCTTTTAGCCCTTGGTCTCCCCCTCTTCCCTCCTGCCTCTCCCACCGCCTTTGTTCTCTGTGGCACATCTATTCAATGGTGACAGTTATGTTTGCCCCTTCTCTTTGTTAGTGGGGCTTATCTGACTTATGTGCTTGTCCTGTCTCAGGGGCTCTGGCTAATTTCTCCGTTTGGGGGTCTCGTAAGTACTGTTACCATCTGTTTAAATATTTCTTCAGTGACTGCAGAAACAAACCAATGCCTTCCAAACACCAAAAGCACACAGACAATTCTGCATCTCTCCCGGGGAGACATCTTCTTCCTCTCTTTCCTTTAGTGTCAAAAGGACCACTTTCCCCAATTCTATGGAAATGGAGGGATGGTTTCCATCCAAAGGCTGTGTATCTCTCTAGTCAACACTGGGACACGAGGCTCATGCCAACTTTCTTGCAGACACTGTAGCTTCCTCTTGGGATATCTGGTCACCATCCACTTTCCTGGCCAGCAGGACACATCCTTGTTGTGTGGGCAAACTCCCATGATAACATACCATTGCCACTATGTCCATTTCAGTATTGAGTATGAACTCCATGCCCATTGACTTTTTCCTGAGACACAGCAATAATGCTGGGAAGAGAGCAGGGGAGAGGTGATTTTATGCGGAAAACAGATGTACATGACCAAGTTAGAACTGGTTCGTGGATGGCCACTTCACATCATTCATTCAGCAACTATTTATTCCGTGTTTATTGAGTCTCTTCTATGTAATTAGACCCACAGGAGGCTCTGGAGATGGGGGTTGGGGAGAGAGAATCACTCCTATAGTTCTTGCCTTCAAGATGGTTTTGGAGAGATGATCCTAATAAAAAAAATGCAGATGACACAATTAAAGAAATATACCTAATCAAAACTTAAGGCACAGATATTCAGGATGGGGAGAGGTCAGCCACGAAGACGTAGTTGAAAGTTCACAGGAGTCCTGGAGAAAATGGACCGGCATCTGGGTGTGATTTGAATAGCCTGGGAGGAGAGAGGACAGCGTGATCTAAAT
Organism: Phocoena sinus; assembly: GCF_008692025.1. Taxonomy (NCBI): domain Eukaryota; kingdom Metazoa; phylum Chordata; class Mammalia; order Artiodactyla; family Phocoenidae; genus Phocoena; species Phocoena sinus. The sequence continues at coordinate 32,117,010 of NC_045783.1, read as the reverse complement.
GGAGGGGGACAGGATACATGAGAGAGAACAGTGGGAGAAAGATTGCTCAGGACCCTGCTGTCAGTCAGGACGCATCTTCTAGGTCTTTCGGTCCCAATAAAGTAGGAGAGAAGGAGAAGGAACAGTCTTTCCTGCTTACTGCCTCTTTTCAAAGTTAAATACCAGATGATAAACAACGACATGCATAACTCTGGAAACAGTTGCATTTATTGGACATTTCATCTTACTGCACGGTATGTGCTGGGAGATACAGTTATTTCTGGCTCTAGCAGGGGGTGTCAGGTTGCTCTTGCCTTTAGGTGTAGGTTAATAGCAGCTGCAGTTAGAGTTCCATGGTAGCCACGAAATGTCTTTAGCTAAAATGGACACCAGTGATCAGAATTACAAGGACTTCCAGCTAGTTCTGAGACATATACTACAAGGCAGTCCACACGAACAAAATATTTTTTATTTTTCCCTTTCTCAGCGGATTTGCCTCCAAGCAGAAGATGCCCAGAAAAGAAAAGTTATGCTTCAAATGTAGTATTCCTTTGGGCTTTTGGAATACTTAAATGCATCTCTTAGGCTTTTTTTTTTTCCTTTAAGTTTTATTGAGGTATAATTCAGATATCTTACAATTCACCGATTTAAAGTGTACAAATTCAAGGGTTTTTAGTGCATTCGCAGACCTGTGGAACTATTACCATAGTAAACCATAGAATATTATCCTCACCAGAAAGAAACCTTGTAGCCATTAGGAGTTGCTCCCATTTTCTCTCACTCTCTCTCCCCTTTTCCTACTGTGTGGCAATCACTAGGCTACTTTCTGTTTTTATAGATTTTCCTATTCTGAAAATTTCCTACAAATGGAATCATACAATATACGGTCTTTTGTGACTGCCTCCTTTGACTTAGCACAGTTTTCAAGGTTCATCTGGGCCGTAGCGTGTATCAGTGCGTTATTCTTTTTATTGCTGATAATGGGCCATTGTATGGATTATGGCACATTGTGTTTACCAGTTCTTCAGGTGATGGGCCTGTGGGTTATTTCCACTTCTGGGCTATTATGAAGTATACTGTTATGAATATTTATGTACATGTTTTTATGTGGACATATATTTTTATTTCTCTTGAATGAAATATACATTCAATTCTCATTTTTCATGTAGTTATGTGCTGTAAAGTCACCAGCTCTGAGTTAGCGAATGCTGACCCACTGCTTCTAGGGGAAATACAGGGTTACGTTCCTGCAAGCCGCTGGTCCCAAGACTTTTGTCAGTCTATCAATACATAACCTCATTTTATGTGTTTCTCTTTAAAGATGCCTTATTTAATATACATTTCTTACAAATAATTGATTATACATAGTTCTTTTTTATGATAAAATTAGCTGAGGAACATTTAATAGTTTCCTGACTCTGGGTAACGTGGTACATTTCATTGACTTTTAGCCTCGCAACAAAGCTGTCCATTATGCTTTTTTATCGGCTGTTATCTTGTGAATCCACACATTTAGCCACTTTTCCAGATTTTCCACACCTATCATCATGCAGATATGACTTTAGCACTTTCTGGATAACATAAGGATCAGCGAATTTTCTCGTCCTTATTCCAGATGTAAAGTATTGTTTATAGATTAACACCAAACTCAAACAGCCAACATCACTATGAGTCACTCCTGAATGAAGCTGATCTAACACGTGTATTTCCTCTGTAAGGTGCATCGCAACCTTCTTGTGGTTGAGAACGCTGTCCAGCCCTTCAACATTACTCTTGGGGGTCATTTGAAGTGGTGAAATCACCAGGAAAAAGCACAAAAATGCAAAAAATAATGTGGAACTGAATGGGCCATAAAAAGAACACTTGTTTACAGCATGAGAGGTGAAACAAGAAGGCAGTGTTGCCTTGTTCAAGCTCAGCTGGGAACGTGTGTGTCAGGTGACTCAGATTTTTTGCCACTGCGTGAGTCTGCGAATTACCACAATAGCACCACAAGTGTGGATTTGGGGGTTACAGATAAATATTTGCAAGTAGGTAAATTTGCAAATGCAGGTTCCCCCCACTATCTGAAGGTAGAGCGTTCCTGTGAAACCTTTCGTAAGCTGAAATGGCGTAAAGCGAAGAAGCGATTAACTTAGGACACACCTTGCTAACGGAGGAACAGATGCTCACAGGGTGTGCAAAGCTATGGCAGCTTGATGCTGAGATGCTGTGTAGTTCCCGGGGAGGGAGCCTGTGGTGCTCCTCCGGCTGCTGCGGCTGTGTGCTGCCCCTGTAACAGCTCAGTGCAAAACAAAAGCTCAGTGCTGTTTTCACTTTTCTCCCCAAAAGTCAAAATCCTCTTGGGATTGCTTTCAGTTAGTGGAACAGGTACTAATTGGAGATCTTCTGTGAAAGCGAACTTCCGAAAAGCGGGGGAGACCTGTACGTGCCTGTAAATGAGGAGGACTGATCGTATCTAGAACCGGAATTGCTGGGTGGTACGGCAGCTCCACGTTTCAACTTTTGAAGAATTGCCAGATGGCTTTCCAGTGTGGGGCGGTGACATTTTACACTGTCACCAGCAGTATATGAGGGTTCCTAATTCTCCACATCCTTGCTCATGCCTTTTATTACCCATCTTTTAAACTCTAGCCAGCCTAGTGGTTATGAAGTGGTATCCCACGGTGGTTTATTTGCATTTTCCAGATTGTTAGTGATTCAAGCATCTTTTCATGTTCTTATTGGCCATTTGTATACCTTCTTTGTAAAAATGTCTATTCAGATCCTTTGTCCAATTTTTTCCTTTCAGTTTTATTATGAGATAATTGACATGCAGAACCGTTATAAGGTTAAGGCGTACAACATAATGATTTGACTTACGTACTTCCATGCATCATGCAATGATGACCACAGTAAGTTTAGTGAACATCATTCATTTCATATAGATACAAAATCAGAGAAATAGAACATATTTCTTGTGAGGAGAACTCAGGATTTGCTCTTCTAATCACTTTCATTTTACCATGCACCGGTGTTAATTATATTAATCATGTACCTGACACCCATGGTACTTATTTAGCTTATCACTGGAAGTTTGTACCTTTGACCTCCTTTGTCACCATACAAAGATATCACATTATTATTAATTTTCCCCCACTACACATTTTATCCCCTGACCCATTTATTTTGTAACTGGACATTTGTACCCCTTGATTTCTTTCATCTATTTCACTCATCCCCCTACCTCCCTCCCCTCTGGCAACCACCTGTTTGTTCTCTGTATTCATGACTCTGTTTCTATTTTGTTATATTTGTTCACTTGTTTAGTTTTTGTTCATTTGTCTTATTTCTTCGATTCAGCATATAAGTAAAATCATACAGTATGTGTCTTCGTCTGACTTATTTCATATAGCATACCTTCTAAGTCTATCCATGTTGTCACAAATGGCAAAATTTCATTCTTTTTATGACCAACATTCCATTGTGTGTGTGTGTGTGTGTGTGTGTGTGTGTGTGTGTGTGTGTGTGTATGTATTATGTCTTCTTTATCCATCCATTCATCTGTTGATGGGTACTTAGGTTCCTTCCATATCTTGGCTATTGTAAATAATGCTGCAGTGAACATAGGGGTGCATGTATCTTTTCAAATTAGTGCTTTGGTTTTCTTTGGAAACCCAGAAATGGAATTGCTGGATCATATGGTAGTTGTATTTTTAATTTTTTGAGGAACCTCAGTACTGTTTTTCATAGTGGCTGCACCAATTTACATTCCCAACAACAGTGCACAAGGTTCCCTTTTCTTGTGAACACTTGTTATTTATTTTCTTTTTGAAAGTAGCCATTCTGACAGGTGTGAGGTGATATCTCCCTGTGGTTTTGATTTGTATTTCTCTGATGATTAGTGATGCTGAGCAACTTTTCATGTGTTTGTTGGCCATCTATATGTCTTCTTTGGGAAAAAAAAATGTCTCTTCAACTCCTGTGCTCATTTTTTAATCAGTTTTATTTTTCACTTGTGAGTTGTATGAATTCTTTATATATTTTGGATATTAACCTCTTATCAGATATATGATTTGCAAACATCTTCTCCCACTTGGTAGGTTGTCTTTTTGTTTTGTTGACAGTTTTCTCTGCTGTGCAGAAGTATTTTGCTTGATATAGTCCCATTTGTTTATTTTTGTTTTTTGTTTCCCTTGCCTGAGAATACATATCTAAAAAGAGATTGCTCAAACTGATGTTAAAAAGTGTACTGCCTAGTCTTTTCCTAGGAGTCACTACAGATTCGTTATGTATGCTGTTTGCCTGATATATCTTTTAATTTTTTTATTTTATTTTTTAAAACTATGCTCATTTTATTTTATTTTTTGGCCATGCCCTGTGGCATGTGGGATCTTAGTTCCCTGACCAGGGATTGAACCCACGCCCCCCTGCAGTGGAATCATGGTGTCTTAACCACTGGACCACCAGGGAAGTCCCGTCTTTTCATTCTTGTCGTTTCACCCATTTGTATCACTATATCCAAAGTGTGTGTCCTCCAGACAGCATGTAGATTGGTCATGTTTTCTGTTTATCCAGTCTTAGCATCTCTCTTTTGATTAGACTATAATACTGCCACAGTTTAGTGTTATTGTTGCTATAGTTGGATTTATGTTTACCATTTTAGTTTTTATTTTATGTATGAATTATGTCTTTTTTATTCCCTTATTTCTCCTTATACCACTTTCTTTTGCATTAAGAGAACATTTTGTACTATGCCACTTTAATTCCTTTAGAGATTTTTCACTGTATTATTTGAAATTATTTATTTAGTGGTTGCTCTAGTGCTTACACATACATCCCAACTTATCAGAATCTACTTAAGATTTATACTGACTTAATTTTAGCGTAATATAGAAATATGACTCGTATAGCAGTCTTCTCTCTTTCCATTTTTTGTGCTATTATATATATATATATATATATAATATCTATGCATGTCACAAACCCAATGATATATTGCTATAATTACTACTTTATGTAATTTTATATCCTTAAGGAAGCTGAGAAATTAGACAACAGTGTATATTTTAGTGTTTGTTGTATTAACCTTCTTAGTTACTCTTTATGGTTCTTAACATTAGTTCCTGTGGATTTGAGTTACAACCTGGTGTCACTTCCTTACTGTATTACAGGTTTGCTCCCACCTACCTCCTTTGTGCTATTATTGTGAAGCACATTATATTTCTATATATTATTGGCCCAACTATACAAGTATATACATGTGACTCTATATACTTTTTAAATTAGTTAAGAGAAGAAAGAAGACATATGCGTTTATGTTGTCTTTTATAATTACATAGCTACCTTTAATGGTGCTCTTTGTTTATTGTTTCTTTTTATGAGATTCAACTTATCGTCTGATGTCATTTGCTTTCAGCCTCAAGAACTTCCTTTAGTATTTCTTATAGTGTGGATCTGCTAGGAACAAATTCTCTCAGGTTTAAAAAATCTACGAATGCCTTTATTTAACCTTAAATTTTGAAATAAAAGTTTTGCAGGATGTAAGATTCTTGGTTGATAGATTTTTTTCCTTTCAGCCTTTTGAGTGTGTCATCCCACTGTCTTCTGAACTTCATTGCTTCTGATGAGAAGTCAACTGTTTATCTTATTTTGGTTCCCTTGTCTGTGATGAGCTGTGTTTCTTTGCTGCTTCAAAAATTTCCCCTTGTCTTTGGCTTTCAGTGTTTTTACTATGAAGTATTTGGATGTAGATCATTTTGCGCTTATTCTACTTGAGTTTTGTTGAATGTCTTGGATGTGTAGATGAATGTTTTTCTTCAGATTTGGGAAGTTTTCAGTCATTATTTTTTGGAATATGTTTTCCTGCTCCTTTCTCTTTCTTTTCTTCTGGTATTACAATTTTATGCATATGTTGGTGTGCTTAAGGGTGTTCCACATTTCTCTGAGTCTCTGTTCAATTCTCTTCATTCTTTTTTTTCTCTCTTTTCTGAGTTGCACAATCTCTATCTTGATCTGTCTTCAAGTTCACCGGTTCTTTCTTCTGCAACCTCAAAACTACTGATGAGCCCCTCCAGTCAATTTTTAATTTCAATTACTGCGCTTTTTAACTCCAGAATATCCATTTTATTCTTTTTCATTATTTCTATTTCTTTATTGATACTCTCTACTTTATAGCATATTGGCATCATACATTCCATTATTTAAGCATGATTTCCTTTAATTCTTTGAACACATTTTTAATCATTTTAAGTCTTTGATGTTGCTTTGAAGTCTTTGCCAGATAAACCTAACATCTGGGCCCTCTTTTTTTTTTTTTTTTTTTTCTCTGTATGGGGTACACTTTTCTGGGTTTTTAAAAAATTTTTTTTAAATTTTGTTGTTGAAAACTTGATATTTTAGGTAATATATTGTAGCAATTCTGGAAACTTATTCCCCCACCCTCTTGGGTTTGTTTTTGTTCTTGATTGCTTATTTATTTGTCCAGTGTCTTTGCTAGATTATTTTAATTATATCTCTCCCCCCCACCATGATATGCAGCCACAAATGTCATTGCTCAGAGGAACAGCCTTAGGAAAGAGCACAGTCATTGTGGGGTGACGGTGTTTTTGCAGGACTCTATTTGACTGTCGCTTTCCCTGATCTTCTCTGTTAAGCTGTCTGCCTCTGCTAGAATCATACCTAGCTCTTAGGCTCTGCTAATTGCTGGATGATTGCTCTTCTGTTTCTGCCAGTGCACGGTATAAATTCTGATCAGATTAAATTCAGTCCTTTTTGTAGCATTAGTTTTTGAGGCAAGTCTTTGAAGTTTGTTCTCACTCCGGGAAGGCTCGCCTTAGCTGTCTCTTTCCCTGGTTCTTTCTGATAAACTAGCTGGGCTATGGTTTAGCTTATTGCTGTGATGGAGCTATCAGCTTTCTCTTAATCGCTTACCACCAAAACCTCCACTGTTTTTGAGAGCATCCTCTAGCATAAACCTTCCCACACTCTATTTCAAACACAGTCAGTTCCTCTGGGGAGAGTTTAAGAGCTCTCTGTTCTTACAGCCCCCCCTTACCACTCTGTTCTTATGGAAAAATCTCTGAGCCACTGCTTTTCTCAGAGTGACATCTCTGCTTTATTATCTGGGCAGAGGTGGCAGCCTCTGGTCTTCTTAGCTTGTTTCCCCTGGCACAGAACCTCTTTCCTCCAAGCAAACTGGGGCATGGCCAATCATGGTTCCAATATTCTTGGCCTGCTATGCCAGGGAAAGAGCTCCTGTCCTATGAGTAAGAGTGAGGAAGAGAGTACCTGATCTCTGTCTGGGCTACATTGCCAAGAATTTAGTTTCTACAGCTTGGAGCTAAAGGGGATGTGTTGGTGATCTGTTCTTCCTGATATCTCTTAATGGGGAGCTGATGGGAGAGGGAACACTAATTTCTTGACCACACACAGCAGAGTTGACCTTTTTTTATGTTGAACTGGGGGGTCAGTAGGGAGGGAGAGGTTGTCTCTGAAGTGCCGTAGACTCTCACTCTTCTTACTGAGAGTTAGTATATTTTCTTAAATAGATATATATTTTTTAAGTTGGTGTTTGCTCTTAGGATAATTTTCAGAGACTTTAAAGTTTTTTATTTTTAAAAAAAAAGAATTTTCACTGATTATGTTTATTTTTCCAGGGAACAATTTCACAGGATTCCTCACTCTGATACTCTGAAATAAAAGTCTCTCTCTCAGGCTTTTTACACTCACTTAAAGTAAAGGAGAATGAAGACAGTTATTTGAATTAAGTAAAAAAAGTACAAAAAAAGAAAACAGAATTTTGAGACTAGATTTCTGGCCTAGTCAGCAGCGTTTTTTCACCTAGATGGAATTCTTCTGAAAAGTTCTTAACTTTGCAGAATGCTTTGACTAGGCAGCCTTAGGACCCTCCACAAACTTCTTTTTCTTTCAGCCATGTGGACACTGCATTGAAAAAGTCCCACTGAATGTTTACCTCAAGTTTGAAACCCATATTTTAAGACAATCTTGGATTCCCCTTAATTTACTTGGTAGTTTGGGGCCATTCTCACCTCTTTAAGCCAGAAACCTTAAATGTGTTCACTGAGGTCAGTTTATCAACTTTTATGGAATTTCTCCCCTGAGCCATAGAAGAACAGGGCTCTGGGGGGCAGTAGGAGACTCCAGGAACAATGCTATGATCTGTAGTTGCAAGGAGCTATGAATTTAGGATGTAGATAGCCAGGAACACACAATTAAATTCCGGCAGTTTCCAGGCCCTTGGTTAATATTGAGATTCTTTCTGGGTAGTTGCATCTCCACCAGGGTCATTAGAGGAACCAGAGATGGTGGCATCGTGTGAGTTACACTGACCTCTTTAGTAACATATCCTATTAAAGATGTCCTATGGGCCTCAAAATCTGCCTAACTTCTCAGGGCATCCCAGCCCCTCTCTTGTCAGACAACAGCTAAACTTTCTTTGACCCTCTTCCGCAATGATGGCATAATTACATCCCATGATATATTTTTGCATAACAATTGGTTCTCTGCTTCTATTATTCTTTGATTCTTCTATATCAGGGGTCCACGGTACCAGTCCATGGCCTGTTAGAAATGGTGCCGCACAGCAGGAGGTGAGCGGCACGTGAGCCAGCGAAGCTCCATCTGTATTTACAGCCGCTCCCCATCGCTCGCGTTACCGCCTGAGCTCCGCCTCCTGTCAGATCAGTGGCGGCATTAGATTCTCATAGGAGCACGAACCGTACCGTGAACCGTGCACGCGAAGGATCTAGGCTGCGCGCTCCTTATGAGAATCTAACGCCTGATGATCTGAGGTGGAGCTGAGGCAGTGATGCTAGCGCTGGGGAGCGGCTCTAAGTACAGATCATCATCAGCAGAGAGGTTTGACTGCACAGAGACCATAATAAATCAATTGCTTGCAGACTCATATCAAAACCCTATCAGTGAGTGGCAAGTGAAAACAAGCTCAGGGCTCCCACTGATTCTACATTCTGGGGAGTTGTATGATTATTTCATTATATGCTACAATGTAATAATAATAGAAATAAACTGCACAATAAATGCAATGTCCTTGAATCATCCCCCCCGCCCCCGGTCCATGGAAAAATTGTCTTCCACGAAACCGGTCCCTGGTGCCAAAAAGGTTGGGGACCCCTGTTCTATATTGTGATGTGAATGAGATTGCCCAGCAGAGCAGAAATCTAAGAATATATATTAAAACCATGATGAAACAAACATAAATTTTTGGAAAATGTTGCCCTAGTTGAACCCTCAAGTTAGTTTATAAATTGTTGAAAATTCTGGTTCTTTTTCTGGCCAACTTCCTGTCAGTCTGAAAGATTTGGGCTGACCATAGACCTCCTTGCATTACCTGTCTCCTCTTTTGACTTTTTATGGCATGCAATTTACTAACCTCACAAACCAACCCTCAACTCCTCCATTCATCCAGTAAATAACTGTAGGACCAACTGTGTGGCAAGCATTGTGCTAAAAGCTGGGGCCTCAGTATCAATTTCCTTGACCTTAGCAATGTCCTTCTTCCTCACAAGGGGAACAAATATGAAAACAAATAAACATCATGACTCAGTGCTCTATTATAAGAGAAGTACGTACAGGACACACAGAGGATCCTAAGATCAGTGCCCACTTCTGCAGGGCAGTAGAGGGAGACAGAAGAAGCTTCATCTCAAGAAGTGGTGGTTAACCTGGGCCATGAGAACAGGTTCTGGAAAGAGGAGATTAGACGAGAAATGATGAGGAAGGACATTCCAGGCACAAGAAAGGCTTGAAGATGAAAATCCACAGAAATAGGCTCATTTATATTACTAGTCTTTTTACCTTACAATTGGGAGAACGTGGGTCCAATAGGAGACTATATGTCTTTGATTACAATATTTCTCTTTCATTTTATACCTGCCTTTTCCAGTTCTCCTGGTCCCAACCTCCTTAATAACAAGGAGTAGGGTTATATTCCTCTAACACAGCATCTCACACATTTAGGAGGTCCTTAAAAATGTGTTGGGTGAATGAATACCGTAAGCCACCTGGTCATTATCCAGTTTAAGGGCTGTCCTTTGCCCCGGAAACGAGTTCTGAATACACTTCATATAATGACAGCAGCCACTTTGCGTAGAAATGTCTCCACCTTAGAACTCCAGGCAGAGAGGGGCAGGCTGGGCCGGCAATTTTGCTAAAAGAGGCAGGAGGGATGCACATGGTCTGAACAGCTGTAGGTTGTGAGTTAAGCTTTGGCTAATAATCTTCTGCCTAATTCTAAGAAAAAAATTAGGTGCTTTGACCCATATTATGCGTAAGTAGGTGAAAACGGGTAATTCAAGCAACCACTTTCACCTTGACAACCTTCCTTCCCCCCACCGCCACCCCCGCCAGATGTAGGACAAACATCCTGTCACACAGAGTGGAAAGTGCCGGTTCGTGTCTCTCAGTCCTCCCCTGTCCACTCCTCATTTATTGGGCTCAAAGCCTTCAGTAACCCCCTGGTTTGTATTTCCCGGTATTCCTAGCTCTACCCCATACATAGATCTGGGGCATCTCCTGGGCTTGGCTGGTGAGGTCGATGCGGGGAAGCCAACTCTTCTCCTATTTCCTGCCTGGTCCAGTCAGCTCCACCGTAGACCAGACAAAGGGGTACAAGTATTTATGACTTCATTTTAGTTTTTTATTTTTATTATTTTTTTAAATTAAAAAAAATGTTTTTGGCTGTGCCACAAGGCATACAGAATCTTAGCTCCCCGACCAGGGATTGAACCTGCACCCCCTGCAGTAGAATCGCAGAGCCTTAACCAGGGAATTCACTTTTTAGTTTTTTATTGAGGAGAAAACCTCGGCTTGAAACCCTCAGCAAGGGTACACTCGGTGAGTCCAGCCTCGATGTCTACCCAGACGTCCCGCCCTGAGGTTTGTGCCTCCCTAGGAGACCCCTTTCGGGAAGACCCTCCCCTCTCCATAGAATCCATCTCCTTTCACCGACCCCCACTCCAGCCCCTAGCAGTACATTTCTTTCAATCTCACTCATTAGCTGTGGTAAGGGGGCTGGGGAGATGCTAAGATTTAAATGCTAAGGTCAAGAGAATAAATAGCTGTAGGTGGGACTGCAAATCTCAGAGACTCTTATGGCGTCTCTCCCTTTCCCCGATCCCCGAACTGCAGCCCAGCCTCCTGGTACATTCACACACACAACCACACACTCACACACACACACACACACACACACATTCTCTCTCTCTCACACACACACACACACACACACACACACACTCTCTCTCTCTCTCTCTCTCACACACACACACACACACACACACACACACCCTGCTCCTCCCAAGACTGACTGACAATTGTCAGCCATATTACCAACGAATGCCTTAAGAAGGAAGGAGTTCGTTTTCTAACTGCCCCATAATTTGCAAGGCAACACTCTCCAGCAGTCTGGACATCTTATCATTATGCAGAAAAATACAGAATTCCCTTTCTCAGTCCCATCCCCACCCTCATCCTCGTCCCCAGCCTATTTTATTTAAAAAAATTTTTTATTGGAGTATAGTTGCTTTACAATGTTGTGTTAGTTTCTACTGTACAGCAAGGTGAATCAGCTATACGTATACATATATGCCCTCTCTTTTGGATTTCCTTCCCATTTAGGTCACCACAGAGCATTGGGTAGAGTTCCCTGTGCTATACAGTACGTTCTTGTTAGTTACCTATTTTATACATAGTATCAATAGTGTATATATGTCAATCCCCATCTCCCAATTCATCCCACCCCACCTTCCCCCCTTGGTATCCATATGTTTGTTCTCTACGTCTGTGTCTCAGAATATTTCTGCTTTGCAAATAAGATCGTCTATACCATTTTTCTAAATTCCACACGTATGCGTTATTATACAATATATGTTTTCCTCTTTCTGACTTACTTCACTCTGTGTGCCAGTCTGTAGGTCCAACCATGTCTCTACAAATGACCCAATTTCATTCCTTTTTATTTTAAATTGCACTCTTTGGGCCTGCCGGGGATAGGAGAAGGGACTATTGTGGGGCAAGATACTCACCCAAGGCTGCTGCTTTAATAAAGAGATGCTCTGCTACTGCTGTTCCATTAAGGAATAGATTAACTTCTTATCTGAGAGCCTCCTTTACCCTCAATTTCTAACTAGGCAGGAGGGGAGCCCATGGATTAATCTTCCCCTCACAGAATATAGGTAATTGATGATCTGTGAGCACAGTAGCCAGGTCACATGGTCTGACAAAGGATTTATTTTCTGCAAATCATTATTCATTTTCGTGAAGTCTTACAAAGGAGTAAAAATCAAGCTGGATTTAAGTATTTTGTGCAGCAGTTAACGAATCACGTCCTGAAGAAAAGGAAAATGACACAAACTCTCTTGGAAAATTCAGCCAGCATGGTCACCGTAGCTTTATGATATGGACTCAAATTAATTATGCAAAACAGTCAATCCCTTAAAGAAATCTTTAAAAAAATCTTGAACAGGGGACCACGTATCCTGGTGAGGCTAAAGTGGGTCGAAGGCAGAGCTGAATGCCAAATGATAATTTTTGCTAAATAATTCAGGCCATGTGAACTCCGATATTTTACTTACTTTGATGCATATAATGGAGGAAGTGAGAGACCCCGTTCCTCCCGGTGCCAGGTCCCATGCGTTTACACCTGTTGTGGGCCTTGGTTTTCTGCGGGTGGTTCGTATCCGCCCATTTGTCCTGTGTTCCCAGTGCTGGCAGTAGTGGTCCCTATTAAATATAGGTTGAAGTTAGCAACTGAGAAAGTTTTGATGATTATCATGGAGAAGAAAAAAAGAGATTGCAGAGCAAAGACAATACAGACATTTCAAGAAGAAAGTCTATGGTAAGTTTCACGTGGAACAGAATGGAATGCGACAAAAACATCAGAGGCCTTGGGGCTCTCGCTAATGTTCTTTTCATCTCTCTCCCTCACAGGGAAGCGATGCCGACATGGTGGATAAAAACAAGTGTTGCACCCTCTGTAACATGTCCTTCACCTCCGCGGTGGTGGCTGACTCACATTATCAAGGCAAAATCCATGCCAAAAGGTTAAAACTGTTGCTAGGAGAGAAAACCCCATTAACGACCACAGGTAGGTGTCTGAACAGTGATGGCGGGGAGACACTGAAATCCAGTGCCCGTCCCGTTCATCAGGCTCCCTCTTCACGGGTGGCTGCCAGGATGAGAGTGGATGAGAGGAAAACCTAAAGGGATGAGCAGGTAGCCCAGCAGAACTTGTGCTGTCATAAGACTGTTAGATCCAAGTTCTGGTTCTCTCAACCTGGCCCCTTCAGATGCGTAATTCAGCAGTTTGCATCTTCGGAATGGCTGTTTCCATCCTGCGTGATGTTGTCTGTCATATTTATTGTATATTATGTAAGATAATCGATCTATTATGTAAGGAAGACTGTCCTTTCTAGTTTGGGTCTGTAATAAGTAGGGGTGATGGATAGTGTATTGTATACATATTGCTTCCCTACTCAATCCTGGAGAATGTTCTCGTCTTCATGGGGATACGGAGGAGGAAAATGGGAGTCTTTAAAAACACTTTCATGTGCTGACACCGAGGTGCACCCACCCTCTCCCCCCAGATGACAGTTCAGTCATCTTTGTAGGGAATCTTGTGATTCAAGCCTATTAACTTTCACAATAAAAAGCTTAAACATTAGGCTTCAATGGTGGCGCAGTGGTTGAGAGTCCGCCTGCCGATGCAGGGGACACGGGTTCGTGCCCCGGTCCGGGAAGATCCCACATGCCGCAGAGCGGCTGGGCCCGTGAGCCATGGCCGCTGAGCCTGCGCGTCCGGAGCCTGTGCTCCACGACGGGAGAGGCCACGACAGTGAGAGGCCCGTGTACCGCAAAAAAAAAAAAAAAAAAAGCTTAAACATTGATAACAGATCATTTGACCCTCTAGTTTTTCAGAAGTAACAAAAAAAAGTTCTTCAGAAGTCTATTAAGTCATAGAACTAAATTACTACTGTTATCATTTAATCAAGATAGATTATTTGGACAAGATTTACATTGTGGCAAAGATGTTACGAGACTAGGTGATATTCCCAAGAAGTTGAGGGTATATTTCATGATGTTGACATTTTCAGTGCAATTACAAGGTAGCAGTGCATTGTACCTGGCTGCCTAATGCATCATGCATAAATCGTGGGTGTAATTAGTTTTTCAGTGGTATTTTTGAAATTGAAGAGAGTCTAAAACAATACTTGGCTTTTATCCTCACTGGGGTTTTTCTTAAGAAAAATATCTGCTTTTACCTGGAGACGAGCAAGGGATCTTTTCACTGCCTTTTCCTACTTAGTTGAACTAAAGACTGTTGTTTTTGTAAAGGTGGCTATGACATTCAGACAGAGGATGGCGTTGCAAAACACACTGAATTTGGAGACAAGCTCAGCTTGGTTTAGGCACGTTGTGTGTGTTGACATTTGATAAGCAGGCACTTGGTCGGAACTCTTGATTTTTGCTCTCTAAAAGGTTGGATACTCACCTTGTAACCTACTCCCCCCCAAATCTCTTAAAATAGACACCTCAAAGAAACAACCACTGGAAAGTTTTTACCTGTTCTCCATGAATGTGTAACTAGCCCATTTGTTCTCTCTGCCTAAGCTTAGTATTGCTGTTAAAATTAATTTTGGAGGTGGTGATGGGAGAGAAGAGGCTATATCTTTGTTTATCACATTAATTAGCAAATGGGAGTTATTATTTCTGTAAAAAAAATCACCACCAGGCAAAAAAAATAGTTCTTTGTGAATTTCAATACATCCTTAAGATAACCGAGCATCAGTTTGTTTTTCTGAGTTATCCTGAGTTGTTAGTTGCCATCAATATATTCCAAAGGAAAAGAATCTAAAATACTTGAAATGCAGCATTTCCTTAATGACTTAGTCTTGGTGTCCAGGGGGCTGGCCCGGTCCTCACTGTGACAGTCATCAAGCTGCTGGGTGGGTGAGGAGGGAATGGGGGTGGGTGGGGGGAAGGTAGCACGAGCTGTTAGCTCGTGGCTTGGGCTATGGAAACAGATGCTGGTTGTCTTTTCCCAGCATCTCCCTTTCTTCAGCTTAACCTCTCATCCATTCTCCTCCAAAGCTGCTTTGAGCAGAAAGGATCTTGGAACATTGATAACTTCAGACAGAACTGGAGAGCCTGGGAAGCTACATTGGTCCCTGGGCTGGCGTTGTTGTCAAGCCAGCTGCTGGCAGGGAGCAAAGGAAGCAATGTGTCCTCCTACAGGGAGGTGAGTCATTAGGTACAAGTGTAAGCAGAGGGTAGGCATTACGTCCTGAGGCACAGGACAGGGGTGGAGGGCCCGATAGGAGGGTGGAATCCAGCAATGGAGAGTCTGGGTACTGAGATCCTGCTGAGACTCAAGCAGGGTACCAGCATCAAGAAAGTCGGGCAGGTGGTAGCAGGGTGCTGGCTGCAGTCCTGGGGCTCTAGGGAAAGAAAAGGCTGTTCAGAGCATGGCAGGGCACCGTCATTTTAGACCAGAGTGCTGGGCTGGAAACCAAGTATAAGGACACATCAGGAACCCGGTTTGCCAGACCTAGGATAGAGGTTGAGGCTTGGTCTCCAGCAAAATGCAGTTACTGCAAATGCAGGATAAGGACCAAGAGGCAGCAGGAAAGAATACCCAGGCCACGGGCTTCCTGAGCCCCCAGGTGCGGCCCCTTCTGCTCCTTCGTGGAGTCGGGATTGCCTGCCATCCGCCCTTGCCGCCCGCACCCGAACCCAGCAGTGGTGCCGAAGGTTCACTGTCTGCTCATCTCGGAACTGCTCTGCCTACTCAACCAGATGGGCTTGACATTACTTCTATCGTGAAAACAAACGGGAAAAGCAGAACATATAACTCATAAACAACTGCATTCAGAAGCAACCTCCCCACTCAGCTGTGCTGCTGAAGCCTCCCCTCCATGAATGCCAGGCTCTTGAGTGGTGGCGATCTCTGGGTACGAATAATTGAAGCACAACTCATTGCTTCTCCGAGCTACTCCATCTGATGAGGGTGAGCGTTGGTATCTGGGAATCATTACCTTTCCTCCTACTCAAGAGGCATCAGCTGGGGATCCTGCCGAATTACACAGTTTAGGTTTGGCTTGCCTTTCCAGATGGACGTGTATTTACTAGAATTTCTGAGATGCTTGGCAGGGCCACTAGAACAAAACCCAGTTCCGGATCTTGTTTGCTAGCGTGTTGTGGAATCTCTGCTCCAGTTCACACTTTTCTAGATCCTTCTGTAAGATGAGAGCGTGATGAGGACTCAGGACCCACCACATTCTCTAAGCCTTGGCAGACTTCAGCGTGGAGGTCTTGTCCAGATTGGAGGCTAGATTAGGCTGCCGTGGTCGTGTCACTGCCACACTGTGGGAAGCGTTTCGAGGTGACTCAGGGGACAGAGGCCAGAATGGTGAAGGGCATGGAAATCCTCTCACTGGAGGGAGAGGAAAGGGAGCGGGGTTGTTTAGCACGGAAAAGGGATTACTCAGAAGGCTGTCATGGGAAAGAGTCACGCTGCGTGTGTGTTACCGAGTCCAAGTTCGCTCTGCTCGCCGCGCGACAGGCCGATAAATCGGAAACAAGGCGTTGAGGCAGGGAATACGACTTTATTCGGAAAGCCGCCAGACCGAGATTGTGGCAGACTAAAGTCTCAAAATAACCATCTTATCGGGGTTTGGATGCCAGTTTATTTTATAGCACAGAGAAAGGGAGGAGATGAGGAAGTAAAGTAAAAAGGCCGTAAGTTACGCAACTATCCCCTGGAATGGCCAGCCTCCGGGAGGGGATGTGTTAATTTCTTCTTTCTTGCAGCCATCTACAGGTGGAACAGGGTCCAGAGTTTCCCTGAACGAAGCCACTTCGGTTTAACATTCAGGCAGAAGGGCAGGTTCCCCAAGGCAGGCCATTATGTATAGACAGTACCCGTTTAATGAACAAAAGCAGCGGAAGGCAAAGGTTAAGGCAAAAGAAACAGATCCAACACGGAGTCCAGTTTGGCTCTCCTCTGTTGTGTGTGTGTGTGTATGCATATGTGTGTGTGCACACATGCGTGTGCCTGGATGCAACAGATTCAACCAATGAGTAGGTGGACATTAGGGGGTCAGATCTGAGCTCTAGATAAGGAAGGCTTTATTAATGTTCAGAGACACTTAAAGGTGAGCTGTGTGTCAGGGGGCTGCTTTTGAAGCAGAGGCTGGCTGACCACTTGGCAGGGCATTTCCTGAGGGGCTGCCACCATCATGACATTAGCCCAGAGGACATTTAATGTCCCTAGTTTACATGGTTAGCCTAGATGACATTTAAAGACCTTCCGACCCTGAGATTCTCAGCGGATGCTACCTACAGGCTTGACCCACTGACATAATATGGCGGAAAAAATCCTAACCTGGGAGTCAGGAGACAGAAGTGAGGCCCTGGCTCGGTCTTGTCGCATCTCCTTTAGTAGCTCCACGTACTTTTCAACCTTAGTTTTCCCATCAGTCGTCTATTTCTTGTACTGGATGCATTTACCTCACTGGCCCTTTTACAGAGCAAATGATAGATTGAAAAGTGCTTTGAAAAGTAGAAGGTCTTGTGTTCTTCCCAGGTGAGCCTTTGGTGAGTTGATGGGGGATAGTAGGCAGCCTGACCCCTTTCCTCTATCAGAGCCTCTGACGTCCGGATTATGATTAACATGGGGTTATTCAAACTCTGCCTTGGGAAGAGTACAGGGGTGCCCGGGATTGGGTCTCCTTGGAGATGGACCTTTCTGGGGTGAGTTCTGTGAACCAAGGCGGGGCCTGGCCCAGGAGAGGGGAGCGGTGCTGGTGCTGGTGGGCCGGGGGAGCAGGGACTGTGAACTCATGGGCAGGGGGTGGCCACAGAGCCAAGGACACAAACAGGCTCTGGCGTTTAGGAAACCTGTCAGGAGGAGAGAGACGCAGCCACCAAGCCGAGGGCAGGACTCTGCATCTGGGACTGAGGACTGGCAAGCAAATAGAGGTGACAGTAAACCTTTTTCAAGACAAGAACTCGGGCTTCCCTGGTGGCGCAGTGGTTAAGAATCTGCCTGCCAATGCAGGGGACACGGGTTCGAGCCCTGGTCCGGGAACATCCCACATGCTGCGGAGCAGCTAAGCCCGTGCGCCACAACTACTGAGCCTGTGCTCTAGAGCCCACGAGCCACAACTCCTGAAGCCTGTGCGCCTAGAGCCCATGCTCTGCAACAGGAGAAGCCACCGCAGTGAGAAGCCCACACACCGCAACGAAGAGTAGCCCCCGCTCACTGCAACTAGAGAAAGCCCGTGCACAGCAACAAAGACCCAATGCAGCCAAAAATAAATAAATAAAATAAATAAATTTATTTAAAAAAAAATGAAAAGACAAGAACTCAATGTCTCTGAAGGATCAGATAAGGAACCAGACACCAGAATGAAGGCCCAGAAGAGAGTGCCAATCTTAAATCTTAGGTATATGGAAGAAGCTGTGTGATCAGAGTGGAAACACAAAGGGCTAGAAGATTGATCTAAACCTGCTCACAGAAGGCGGGGATTGGCCCTGGAGGCCCCTCACAGGAGCCGGGTCTGTAGGTGAAGGGGAGAGCAGGGGAAGATGAGGAGCCAGGTGGATGGCTCCACTCGGGGCTCCTGTACCGTAAGCTGTGCTGGACTTTCCCCGTGGCTGCCTGGGTGCCCTGTAGGGGTATATGTTCACTGGCTGCAGGTCTGCCATTGGTGGTGCCCCAAGGGCACTGTTACTGCCTGGAGGAGACCAAATAGTGTATCCAAATGTGCCCACTTCCTAATCCCCAGAACCTGTGAATATGTGTTACATGGCAAGGGGCAACTGAGGTTGCCTATGGAATTAAGTTTTCTGACCTCCAGAATGGTGATATAGTAAAACTGTGCTGCTTTAAACCATTAATTTTGTGGGACTTTGTGACAGCAGCCAGAGGAAACTAACACACCTGGGCTAAGTAAATACTTAGCCAAACAGGGCACTCCTTTATGTATACTTTACTTATTTCACCTTGGGGAGCCTCAAATTCAACATAGGGAACACTGACGTGAGTTTTCAGAGACTTGCCTGAGGGAAGGAGGTATATCTTTGTATCAGGGCCTTACCCCCAAGTATAACTTATTACTTCGCTGTGCAAAAGCCACTGCTGACTTCGTCCTGTGTCAGTCAGACCCTACCCTTTACTGGCTGAGGACTTCACCTGCCTGGACTGCCCTTTCCCAATCTGTACAATGGGTCTAACGCTGTTACTTATATCAAAGGCGTTCCACAATGATTATAGGTTCTGATTAATAAATGCAAAGTGCTAATTACAGGGCCACGTAGAGCTCAGGAAATGTTTTGCTCTGTTTGCTTAGGAAATGAAGCTGTTTTTATTTACCCTGCTCTGAACTCCGGGCCATATAATTTTGCTCTTGAAATACTTTATTGTCTTGTCATCCATGGCTGCTTCCGTTGGGTGAAACTGCTTTACCAAGAGCACCTCCTGGAGGGGACAGGGCTCCACACTCTTGTTCTCCCGCATCCTCCCCGGACGCAAGCTTGCCTGTCTTCCGTGTGCTTGAAACAGAGAGTGACAGCCAGTGTCACCTGGTGTTCTGTCCCTGCCTGAGGACAAGTACGAGTGCAGATGTAGGGGTCAGGGTACAGGTCACAGGAATCTGGGGAGAAGATGAATCAAAACAGCCAGGGAAATCTGCCAAAGGAGACATGATCCAGCGTGACTGGGTAGAGAGGGAGGGTGGACAGGGGCTAATAGGACCGAGCAGGAGACCAGATTTGAGCAGAGGGCAAGTCGGAGGATGGGAGAAGTGGGGCTCTGTGCTGTGTGCAGGGAGGGAGCCATTGGTGGTGTTGGCCTGGGACGTCCAGAGTGTGGACTAGCTGAGTCCAAAAATCAGAGGAGGAAGAAGCATAGTCAGTGCAGAAGCTTGGGGTGGGGCAGAGGTGGGCTGTGAGGTGGGGAGAGCAAAGCAGGGTCAGGGTGAGAGAAACTCAGAGGTTAGGAGGAGGGGCTGAGTCAGGGCTCCAAGGACCGTCGGGTGCATGGGATGGAAGCAGGGCAGGGCAAACACAGAGCTGCGGGATTCTGCAAATCAATTTCTGGCTCTGTGGTCCCACCTGCTCCAACCTCATGTGACGCCACAGGACACCAAGCTCAACGGGTAATTGAAGATTCCACTGATGCCATAAGAGGGGCTGTAGGAAGTCCTACTGGCTCTTCTCAACCAGCTCCAGTCCCACTGACTTTCTGGCCAAAGGTAGTTCCTGCTGCATCAAGCATGGGACATTGTTGGCCGTCGATTCACCCAGCAACTCTGGCATTCTGGGACAGAAAATTCTACTCTAAGGGCTCATAGAAGTAGCTTCTCTACAGAAGCTGGAATTCCCTCACCTGGTACCTGCCTCAAGTGAGTTCATAACTTGGAGGTTTTAGTTCATTGTTTTCCTCGCTCAGTTCCTGTCACCCTTGGTCCTGGGAATGTAAAGGTGGATAAGACACCACACGCCCTTCTGAGGCTCGCCGTGGAGGAAACGTGGGCCCTTGGCTACAATGAACAACACACCGTGAAGATCTATGGATACACAGGATCTATTGAAGAACAGTTAGAATCATTGCAGTTGGAGAGATCTGAGAAGAATTTAGGATGAGAGTCGTCCAACTAGGGCCTTAATAACTATATAACCTATGGTGTGGGGTGTTAGGAAGGGCTCTCAGTTTCTCACAGGAACCCTTTATCTAGCTCAGAGTTTCTAATCTCGGTGGCGCTGACATCTTTAACTGGCTAATTCTTGGTTAGGGGAGGGGTGCCGTCCTGTGCGTTGTACGATGTTTAGCAGCATCCCTGGTCTCCACCCACTAGATGACAAAAGAGCCCCACTAGACATGTGACGATAGGAAACGTCTCTAGACATTGCCGGATGTTTCCTGGGGGGCAAAGTTGACCCCAGTTGAGAACCGCTGAGCTAGATCAGGTTTAGCAAACTTTGGCCCGAGAACCACATCTGACCTCTTACTGCCCGTTCTGTGTGGTCTGCAAGCTCCAAATGGTGTTTATGTTTTTAAGTGGTTTAAAAAAGATCAAAAGAAGTATATTTTGTGACACATAGAAAATTCATATTTCAGTGTTCCATAAATAAAGTTTCATTGGAACACGACCGTGAATACCTGCGCTCTGTCTAGGCCGCTTTTGTGCCACGATGGCAGAGTTGAATCCACAGAATCCACAAAGCCTAAAATATTTGCTCCGAGGTCCTTTATGTGGAAGGTTTGCCCACCTCTGATCTAGACAATGAATGATCTCAGGGAGAGAGGCG
This sequence comes from Phocoena sinus, assembly GCF_008692025.1. Taxonomy (NCBI): domain Eukaryota; kingdom Metazoa; phylum Chordata; class Mammalia; order Artiodactyla; family Phocoenidae; genus Phocoena; species Phocoena sinus. The sequence goes on along the minus strand of NC_045783.1, from coordinate 32,095,701 downwards.
GCGAGGAGAGAGAGTGGTGGTATTATAGGTGTGTGTGTATAAAATGAAACATTCCCCAGGACCACACACCTTTGAGAAGCTGGGGAGACACCGGATGGGAGTTAGCAGAGAGATCAGGACAGATGGGGGGAAGTTAGAGAGACGAGCCTTGGGGAGGTACCTTGAGAATAAAGAAAGAGGGGAGGCCAGTGGCTCCCTCTTGTTGAGATCAAGGAATTCTCCAGAGAAGCTGCAAGATGTGAGTGATAGCAAATATCTCCACTAGGCCTGAAATTCAAAGACATTTAGAGAACGAAAGAGATGAAATTATAACCAGATTTTATCAAAACCTTCATATACTTATACCTCCTGATTTTGAATTCTTATTTGAAATCTGAGGTCTGATCTGTATAGTTTCCCAGGGGTGCTATAACAACGTCTCATAAACTGGGAGGCTTAAAACGATAGAAATTTATGCTCAGAGCTCTGGAGGCTAGAAGTCTGAGATCAAGGTGTGGGCAGGGCCTCGCTCACACTGAGGCTCTGGGGAAAAATCCTTGCCTACCTTCTGGAGGCTCCTGGCAGTCCTTGGCTTTCTGGATCCTTCATCCCAATCTCTGCTTCCACTGTCACATGACCTTCCTCCCTGTGCATGTGTGTGTCCTTTCCTCTTCTCATAAAGATACCAATTATTGGATCTATGGCTCACCCTAATCCAGTCTGGTCCATCTTAGTCTAAATAATTATATCTGCAAAAAACCCTATTTCCAAATGAGTTCCCATTCTGAAATTCTGAGCGGACATGAATTTGAGGGGAGACACCATTCAACACAGGATACAACCACCTTCATTTAACTGAAGCCACTGGCCCGGAGATTATGATTGCTAGCTAGTGATTTTTCCCCTTTCTTTTTATGACCAACCCATACAAACAAGATAATGGAAATAAGAATGAGACTGAGTTCTGACTCAAAACCTTAAAGAAAATCCTAAAAGGAAACATCCTTTAACTGTCCTTTAAAAAGTTTTCTTGAGGAAAATGTGAACGATTTAGAAGAAATTTGAAGCTTAGAATAAAAACTTTAAACTACAGGTATTTCCCATTGTCTACCATTAATCAAAGTGAGATTTAAGATTACCCATAGTGTATATGGTTAGGTATTATATTTAGGATCAACGGGAACATTTATTTGTGTTTGTGGCAGAGACATTGCTCATCCAAATACCCTTTGCTTCCTACCTTCCCCAGACTTTCAGTTGGTTGGGAGTAGATGTCTTAAGACTGGCCTACAGGGTGGAGGAGGGCCATTCAACCTACAGTAGACTTTGCAAGAGCAAAAAAGAGGCCTTTATTGTGATACTTGGGGGCTATTTGTTACTGCAGGAGAGCCTAATCCATCCTGCTTGATACATTGTCCCTAAAAGTTACTGTTTCACATGTAAGCTTTGATGAATACATCCATCATTCTTAGCCAGAATGCATACTGAGCACTTTCTTTTATATAGTTCTCAGACATCACTGGCTTGACAGGTAACGGCATCACATTTAGCAATAAGCTTTCTTTCATTTTTTGGCCCGTAAGAGTTTGAAGTTGCTGTAGTGTGTGTATATCTTAACCCTAGAAGATGGATGGAGAACAGTTCTGACGTGCCCCAGAGGCATCCTGGCATTACCTCTGTGTTGATGACTGCACATACAACACTTACTGGCACATAGTAGGCATTTAATAACTGAAAATAGATGACTGAAAATTGGAAGCATGGATTAGAATAAGGATAGGCATTTAAATATCTATAGCTTGGTTTTCAAATTGTTACCTTGGCCATTTAAATTTGAGTTCAGTATGATGTTCAAAGGCAGTGGTTTGCCAATTTGACAAGTGGCATGCCTGGCCACTTGCTTGATTTAAAAAAAAACAAAATTGGTGAAACACAGAATAAAGCAGAGGGCAAACATAGGCTTGGAAATCAGACTCAGCTTTAAATTCTGGTTCTATCTGTGTGAATTTTACAAGTGATTTTAAGTTCTCAGCCCTCAATTTCATACTGGTAAGATTATGGTGATACTGAGATTATATAATTATTATAATAAAGGAGGAAGAAGATATATCTAAAATACTTACTATAGTGCCTGCCACATGCTTAAGTATTGAATGAATATATGATTGTGTATAAATACTTACATAAGTATACACAAACACACAATCCTCATTATTTGTGGGATTTTGTATCTGTGAACTCACCTACCCACTAAAATTTATTTTTAACCACAAAATCAGCACTCATGGCATTTCATGGGCACTCACAGATGTGTGCAAAGTGGTGAAAATTTGAGTTGCCCCACGTGTATGTTCTCAGCTGAAGGGAACACTCTACCTTCGAAATTTCAACCCTCATACCGCAAACAAGTGCCTTTTTTGCAGTCTATTTCCTGCCAGGTGTTTTGCACTTTTGTGCCTTTTCTTGGAAATTTTGCCATTTAAAATGGCTCCCCCGGGGCTTCCCTGGTGGCGCAGTGGTTGAGAGTCCGCCTGCCTATGCAGGGGACGCGGGTTCGTGCCCCGGTCCGGGAAGATCCCACATGCCGCGGAGCGGCTGGGCGCCCGTGATCCGGAGCCTGTGCTCCACAACGAGAGAGGCCACAGCAGTGAGAGGCCCGCGTACCGCAAAAAATAAATAAAATAAAATAAAATAAAATAAAATGGCTCCCCGGGACGGCCCTGGAGTGCTGTCTAGTTTTCCTAAGTGCAAGAAGGCTGTGATGTGCCTTACGGGGAAACTGTGTGTGTTTAGATAAGCTTTATTCAGGCATGAGTTGTAATGTGTTGGCTTTGAGTTAAATGTTAGTGAATCAAAAATATATATTAAAGAAGGTGTCTTTAAACAGAAGCGCACGTAAAACAAGATTCTATATTGACCAGTTGATCAGAATGTGACCAGAAGCTCGCAGGAACCTGACTCTATTTCCCCAAGGAATACTCGGTCGGTATTTACTAATTCAGTATTCTTGGAGAGTTTATAGGATATAACTACCACGGATAACAGGAATCAACTGTCTACATGACAAAAGTTACTTTATATTCATTACATTTATAAACTGTAGCTTTCAAAAAGTCTTTCCATCTCTCAACAATGAAGCAAAAATAGATCGTATTTTAAAAGATCCTGCCCTGTGTATATGTATATATATATATATATATATATATATATATATTTTTTTTAACCTAATGATAAAATCAATGGTCGTAACTGACAATTGTTAAGATATTATCTCACCCTGGATTTCCCACCCCCCGAAAAAAAAAGATACTATCTCAGAAATATCACCTTCATTGTTTCATTTAATCTTCGTAATAAATACAAAATATTATTAGCTCCATTTTGTTGATGAAGAAACTGAGGCTCTATAGGGTAAGGTGACTTGCCTGGTGTCACATAGTGAAATATACAATCAGAACTTGAACCCAGGATTTCTGATTGCATTTTCTAAGGCTTTTTTCCCTTGATCTCTAGGTGAGGATAAATAATTCTTCGTAAAATGATCTACAGACATTTGCACCCCCAAGACTCTCACTAAGATGACTGGAAGCAATAAAGCCGCAAAGACAGTTATTTCTACACCTTCAATCAAGAATGTCTCTCAGTTTAAAAAAGTAAAGCTCAAAAAGAAAAAGAAAAGAATTTCTCATTTGTGGGAACAGTGAACCACTGTGTGGGGAAAAAAATAGACAAGCAATGATCTTGTCCACTCTGCTTGTCCCATGTGTGGGTGTATTTATCGTATATTCCTCTTCTGAAGTCTTGTTGCTTGTCTCCTTTTTTCCCCTTATTTCCTATTGGAAACGAGACAGAGATTTAGAACTTTTCCATAAATTTCTATGGCTGATACCCAATTGCTTATTTGAGTTCTCTGTTGAATGAGTAAAGAAAAGGGTATTCTGGATCTGTTTGAAACTTAAATAAATTCACGTTTTGAACAATATATGCATTTCAGATCCAATCAGTGCCTCGTATTTGCATTGACGATTTTCTCCACCACGGCAGTTCTATCATCCGAATCAGGTTATTTGGTGTGCCTGCCATAGCCTGTCTAGATTTTAATAGATGCAAACAATAGTTTGTCAAACAGGCAGATCTTCGTAGTGGTGTGTTTTCTTTTAAATTAGGAAAGCTGGCTTGTTCTAAGGCATTGTCCTCACATCAGTGCACCTGTTCCGATGATGACTTTGGCATTTCTGATGCTTATAAATGCAACAAATAATAGATTCATAGAGTTGCAGAACTGGAAGGCTCTTAGCAATTATTATATCAACCACCTCATTTTCCCGATGAGGACACTGTAGTCTAGAGAGATGACATTATTTGCCCAAAGTGATGAAACTGGTTGATGGCAAAGAGGCTTCTCTTCTCTTGCAGTGATCTTTCCCTGGTGTCACACTGTCAGGAGAAAACACACAAGTCAGGCCGCTGACAACCCTATAAGAATCAGGTTTTAAATGAATTAGCATGAGAGGTAAGCCAGATTCTTTTGGTCATGCTTTTGTACAGTGGATCATAAGAGGCTTGGAACAATGGTTAGATCAAGGCTATTGTCTTTTTATTTTATATTTGATGACCAGTAAAACAATGCATTGGTGATTGGGTAGAATTAAAGATTTCAACAATGAGGCTACCTCCCAGCTGATTTTCACAAATCTTTTAAAATACCACAAACTCACTTTTCTCCTCTGGGTGATCCAACAGCAGTATAAGACAGTTGATGATTTCGGCAGCTTTTATGATGCGGTTATACCTTTATTCCAGAAAGTGTTCTTTGACACATTTTTAGGAGGGAATATAGTAGACCAATAAAACAATCAATTTTCTGTGCTTATTCTGAAACTGTCAATAAGAGGCATGGTCAGGACTTGGGATCCACACAGGATGCGTTATGATTCAGAAACCTGTGAGTGAGAGATTTTCTGGCAACAATTCTTAAATTATTGACTAAAGACAAGGACCCTAAAACTGTCTAGTTTATGAAATCGAGAAGGCACTTGTAAAGTGAGCATTCCACCTAAAATAATTGGTAGTAAATGTCCCAGACTGCCTTCTCATCCTCTGAAACATCTATATATTTTAAACATCGGGCTTAAAAGTCTTGCTCAACACTCAGTTTGGTTTTTTCCATCATCAGATGCAGTAAGTGTGAATTACTGGATAATACTTGAGTGCCACAAATATTAAATGTCTTTATATTTAAAAAATCAATTTACAAGACTTCTGTCCTCTAGCCTTGAAGCTTGGTGAGAAAGCCAGTCTTGGTCATTCTTTGGGGTACCCTCTCCGTCTTCAGGGCCACACAGGGGCCTAGAAGCATGTGGGTACCCCCAAAGTGGTCCCTCAGCCTGTGGGCTCTGCCTACTTTCTGATCACTCAGGAGGCTGCTGGGTGCTGGGCTTCCACAGGTTCAAGGTGAAGACCCAGGACTTCCTCAGAAGTGAGTCTCACTTTCCTCTCTGCCTGTGCAGACTGGCATATTCCTCCAGGTCAGTGACTTTCCTCGGTGGTTTCAACCCCTCCGTGCCAAGCTAGGCTTTCAAAGAGAAGGCCGTGGTCCCCTTGTAGACATTCCCGGGACGTCCTGCCACCTTGGACACACAGGTCTCTATCCATACGTACAATCCTCTTTTTTCCTAGTCCCAAGCAATCCCCTTCCTGACATCAGTCACACGCCTCTGACACTTAGATCCCTTTGCCTCTCAGCCAGCCCGGAACAAATGCATGGGTTCCTTCTCTCGTGGAGGTGAGGAAAACCGCAACTTCAAGGCTCTCATGTTGGAATGTGAAAGAAAAGCACCTTCCCTCTTCATGAAGTGAGTCTACAGGAAAATAGACAGTTTCTCCAGGGGTTATCCTGCATTATAAATTGTCATGTGATCCAGACACCAAGCAAGTTTCCCTGTCCGAAAACAGGTGGATGACCTTTCATGCTTTCTTACTGTATGATCAGCCTTCAGAGAAGCTGCTTCTCCTGTGTAGGATTTCCTGCTAAGTGACTCTCTTCACTTGTCTCATGGGCACACGCTAGTTTATGGCTTTAATGGAAAATCCATCTAGGTTTTCCAGAGGATGTTGTCGACTGTGAGAGGGCAGGAGTTGCAGCCACTCTTATAATTAGCGAAACTGGCTAAAGACGCCACCTGGGACCTCCAAGTGCAGCCCTCAAAACCGAAAGACACAAAGGTCTTTGGAAGCCAGGAGCCCTTGGTCACTGGAAGGCATGATGGCCACTCTGTCCCACCTGCTGGAATCAGTTACCCGGGCAGCAGGAGTCTGGGGTTAAAGGCCTCCTCACGAATTCTCACTGTAATTACATCTCGATTAGTGCAAAGTGCTAATCATGGCATCTTCATCTTGCTTTTCAGTCAATAGAGCGGATGAAATATTAATACTTGAATTTTCATTTTCAGATAGTGGAACTAATAGATCAAGAATGCTGGTGGGCAAGGGAGGCGAAAACTAACTCTGGCAATGGTGTCCTTGATCTTTCTTAATACCGAGGGGAGGGGAGTTTTAATCAAAATAATTCAGAAAGAAAGATGTCCGTATATCTGTTTAACCCTGATGATTTAATATTCAAGAGTTTTGTTTTTTGGAAAAAAATGTTATGTTTCATCCAGAGACTAGTCATACCTAGAAATTCACAGAATCTGGACTTAGCATCTTATCTATCTGTTTCCAGTAAGGTTCCGTTTCATTCTAAGTCCCAGTATCTGGTGTGATTTAAACACTCTTCCCCTCCACCACTGGGTATTAATAATGCTCACATTCTGTAAACCTCCCTCAGGTCCCCATCCCAGGGCCAGGAAGCCTGATTCACGTCAGGCATGAAGTCCCTTAAGCTACCTGTCTTCCAAAGGCCTACTGCTCCAGATTCAATCTTTTTCCCTCTTTGAGCAGCTTTGGAAAACAGCTGGCCGTTGGTCCAAATGCCATAGTCATGAGTCTCAAGATTTATAAGTCTGCAGCCTCCTTTCTTCTGGTTCAGCCATTCCAAATCCTTTAACCATTACTGATGCACCGTTCTTCCACGAGCCATCTCTCTGGCTCTTATGTATCATTCTACAACGTGTGCCGTTTACTTTGATAACCAGACACTTAAAACAAGCTACCTGAACATTAGGAGGGAAAAAGGAAGTGTTTATTTAAAAACGAACATCTGCAGGAAAACAGCCAGAAAGGTGTCTAGAGCCTGTTACACCTTCCTCCTGACAGGAGGGGGTTGGAAACGTGCTCTGGGAGACCTCGTGCTAACCCGGCAAGACTCTGCCTAGGCTCCAAGTTCTAAATTCTACACGTCATTGTACAAGATCCCACTTGAAATTAAAGATGTTTCCATTCCAGGAGGGTCGGAGTGGTGCTGTATGTCTCATGGGGAAGACGGTGCCAGTTATAGTGGAATGGTTGAGATAAGGAATCACAGATGCTTGGTAAGGTCAAGGTGAATGTGGGGTCCAAGCCAGATGGTGCTCCTTCAGTCCCACGGTTCCCAGCCCCGGCCGCACGCTACAAGCACCTTGCAAAAGTGCTACTGATGATGCGGATGCTGAGCCCTGAGCCAGGGGATCCTGATTTAATTGGTCTGGGTTATGGCCTAGAGTCCATAAGTATTCAACTCCTCCCAGGTGATTCTAACCCTTAGCCAGGGATGGGAACCACTGAATCCTAATTCAGTGCTTTCCAAATTTAATTTGCCTGTGAGTCATCTGAAGCTCTCATAAATGTAGGTTCTCATCCGGTGGTCCAGGACTGGACCTGAGATTTGCATCTCCAGCAAACTGCCAGGCGACTTTGATGTCCTTGGTCCTTGGAGCACACTCAGAGTAACACGTTTTAAGAGGCTTCACACTCCTTGGCTGTCAATGGCACTCTTGTCCTAAAAGTTCTTCAGCTGAGAGCTCTTCTATTCTCTCTTACGCACTCCCTTTTGGCTGTGTCTGCCTGGCAATTTATGGTCAAAACCATAGTTAAAGGAATGATTATGGATGCTACATCTAAACGATTCGGGCTCTGAGTAGCCTTCTGTTTCCACAGGAACTGGATTGCCTGATGATTTTCTAGCATTTATCTTCGAAGTCTTATCTAGCCTAAAACCTCTTCCTTATGTACGATCGTCCTCTACCCAGCAACCTCACTGCTCAAGATCAGAAGCAGTGGTGTAAGGCCGTGGTCCTTAAACTCTTTGGGGCTGGAGAACCTTCTTGCTTTAGCTTTTAATATTCTGGATTCTCTTGATCCAGGTATTAGGGGCAGCTCGCATGATGGGGCCGGGTAACCGCATCTGTTTCAGAGTCTGACCTCTGGAAGTTCTTGGGTTGCTTTGAGGTTTATAGAGCTGACTACCAAGAGTGCCAAATCTTAAGACTTAGCAGTTTCTAAGTGGGAGTTAATACAAAGTACTTTATTTCTAGATTATTTGGATTAACCAAATAGATACATGCAAGATATACGCAGAGCTAATATTCATAGTTTTAAATACAAAGTAGAGGCAATTTTCATAACTTGCAAACTCTGGGTTATCGAGGTCAATGTTACCTTTAGGGATGTGGGCTTAAGGTAACTCAAAGCTGAGGCTGGATGGAGAAGCCAGGAGATGGCTTTGGGGCCGCGAGGGATGCTGCCTAAGGATAAAGAAGAAAAGGTAGATGCATGTGTTCTACTCAGGGGACAGTATCAGTGCTAACTTCCCTAAAATTACTTCTAAAGTTTCAGCTTCCCTCCAGCCCAGGCCAAAAGGCCACCCTCTTTCTCTGTCTTCCTCCAGACTTAGCTTGTACTTTATCTCCGCTGTGTTTCTGGCACTGATCACTTTTCTCATCTTTGAATCCTCTGTAAATATTCATAGGCTATAAGAAACGATCCAGGAAGCTGGCTCCCTGGTTGAATAGCTGATGCCACTGGATAAGTAAATCATTCCCATCCCTGAGCATGGCGTATGGATCAGGTGACGCCGGAGAACGATGGCAGAATGAAAAGAGCAGGAGTTAGTATCCGTTCCCAGGGGTCAGCTCATCGGCCCTCCCTCGCCCTCTAACAGTACTGGCTGTGGTCTGTGTGATGCTCTCCTGCTCGCCACTCTAAGGATGGCACCTGCTGGGGGCAGGCATGGGGGTGGCAGTGAGTCGAGTCTCTCCCCCAGAAGCTGACTTTCTGCCTCTCAGCTGAGATTTGTGAGGAGAGGCACTTCGAGCAGTGCCCAGTTAGCAGGTCATTAATACTTGCTCAAGCAATGAGCAAAGTATACAGTAGGATGTCATAACTCTTTGTGTCCAAACAACTCAATGAGTATTTATGTCCTAATGACTTACAGCCGTGTGCAAAAATAATGCACGTGCATTGAAAGAAGTCTTAATTGTGTACTTTATCCTTAAATAACCACACTGACTAATGGATGCGTTTGCCTGTTGGGCACTGGGTAACTTCTCAAATCTTTGAGTTAGACTGGACTTTGTCAACCTCATTTCCTGTTCCCCGTTGATTGGTTGGATGGATTGGAGGTGCACAGCAGTCTCTGGAAGTCCAGCTTCAAGGGAATATGAGCTCACTGAAAGGACTGTAGCATCTCGTGCTGAAACTGTGAATTACCTGGAGGTAGTGGTTCCCACGGGGTCTGATGGATTCACGATGCTTTCTCAGGATTTTAAAAGATCGTATCGGCTCTCCTGTGTGTTCACTGCACCATCCAGGGAACCTCTGCACAGAGTTTGAGAACAGAGGCGATAACCGTAGATTTTGAGACTGAACTCAGAGGGAATAAAACACCTTAACTGAATAGTGTTTGAAAACCAAATGCCACGAGTGTATTGTACCCACAAGGCAACAGGGCTTTTTAAGATCAGTCTGGACAGAGAGGATGCTATCACATCATCTTAGCAGAATGTCCTAAGGTAAAACCATGATTCCTTCTCTTACATAGATAGCTTGATGGGGGAAAAAACTAGTCCCCTTATTCCACAAGCCTTGATTTAACACGCACTGGTTCTGGGCACCTGGGATACCTCAGCGGACAAAATTGATAAAGATTCTGTCCTCCTGAAACTTACATTCTGTCCTCCTGTTTCCAATGCGTAAAAGGATGTGGAGTACCACAGCCTTAGGGTTCCTTTGTCAAACAACATGAGAAAGTTATAAAAGGGCTTTTATTTCCTCTGAAGTTCTATTTAATGGCTTATTCTCAAAGATTAAGATTCTGCAGAAAACAGGCATCCTTAAGATATTTAGAACCTAATCAGTGACTGAACCAGAGGGAATTATTCTACATTAATGAAAATCAATAACCTATGAATAGGATATTAATGAAGACTGATGGTCTATGAATGCAGTGTGGGTGAGGAAGCAATTCTCACTAATAGGCTGTTTATACTTAGACTGTTGATACAAAATTGAATTGGAACGATGGTTCTGGTAAGTCACCCTCATCTTTGTTTATTCTCAGGAAGTGTTTAATGGTACATACTTTGGAACTTGGGGTATTTGATAGTGTTCTTTAATTTCCTTCCTGGCATCGAAGAAATAGCACCTGGATTTTTCTATCTTGCAGCTTCAGGTAGCAGTATTCACTTCCAAACATACCAGATGAGAAGGAAGAGAGATACTTCCTTTTATCTAAATCATTAGAGCCACTTCAGGGTTGGCTGTGGTGGGAAAGGAGTTGCCCCATATCTTTTGGAGAAATAGGAGAAGCTGGAGCTTTTATGTGATATTCTGACTGAGTTAGCTTTCTCACAACCTATCCCACCCCCATCAAAAATAAATTAATAAATAAATCAGTGCAAAGAAAATCTTGTGAGATTTAATCTGAGACCTTGTTGTGGCACCAAAAGTCCCTTAAGCAGTGTTTTCTAGACTTTGCACTAAAAGAAGTTCGCATGAAATGTGACCTGTATGTAAGATGAAAAATAGAAATGTTTTTCCCCTGCATCGAGGGTTGTATGAGTATAAACCACACCACTCATCATCCACAACTTAAAAATAACCAGTGCTAAGATTTTTATTTATAGCCTTCTAGCCTTTATGTATAGTTTTATATGTCTATGTGTATAATTTAATAAGTAATTTGGTTTACATCCCACATGTAACCTCCATCTTTTAATTTATATTATATCCTGAATGTTTCTCCAGGTCACTAAATCTAAGACTATAGCGATCCACAGTTTATTTAATTCATCCCCACTTATGGACATCTAACTTGTTTTTAATCCTATCAAGTAAGTTTAATGAAACCATCAAAGATTTTAAATTTAGCTATCACAAGCCATTTATTAAAACATGAAAATCTCCTGAGTTGATATTAACTGAAATTTACTAGTTCTTTTCTTCATTTATTCATCACATGTTCATTGAGCGTTTATCATCTACACAAGAGGCACTCTCCTCTGTGAGAAGTACAGAGGAAGTCTACGTTTTGAGCTCTAACTTTGCACAGTTTGCGTGGAGTTGAGGCATCTACCTGCAGAAGAGGCTGGACTGTTTGGAGGCTGAGCTGTCAGTGTGTAGTGACAGCCCCTCCTCAGTCGGGCACTAAATGGTCCAGTCACATTGAAGTGTCAACTGCATTTGCAAAAAAACAGTGATACTTGCCGAAAAATTCCTCCTGTCTTTCTTTCTTTCTTTCTTTATGTTGCGGTACACGGGCCTCTCACCATTGTGTCCTCTCCCGTTGCGGAGCACAGGCTCCGGACGCACAGGCTCCGCGGCCATGGCTCACGGGCCCAGCCGCTCCGCGGCATGTGGGATCTTCCCGGACCAGGGCACGAACCCGTGTCCCCTGCATCGGCAGGCGGGCTCTCAACCACTGCACCACCAGGGAAGCCCCCTCCTGTCTTTAATTTGATTTAGGATAGGAAGAAAAAAAAGAAAGGCAGTTGATCAAAGGGACTGGAAATCAGAAAAATGATTTTAGAGAACATGCATATTTCCAAAGAATCCCTACTGAGAACAGATGCTGAAACCTAGGAAGTGTGTCCTGACTCTGTGGTTAATTTGCTTGTTTATTTGGCCTGTTGCTCCCTTGGCATCACTGGGAACTGGCTGACATTGAAATATGGTGCTGGGCCTCAAGTCAGAAGGTCTGGTCTTCGCTATTTCCTTTGTTGTTTATTAATTAGGGGCCCTACGCTGGTTGATTTATCTCCCTGAGCTTCAAGCTGCCCCATTGGTCAAACTGAATTTGAGGGCAACTCAAATTTTAAAAAATACATGGAACAGATGAAATAGAATAAACTGCATGATATCACAAAACTTGGAAGAATTAGTAATGTAGATAAGAACCCTTAGGTGAGAAAAACACATGCTTTTTGTTTTTTAATGTATTATGGACTTTTATTATTTTTAGAGGTTAGTTTCCATTTAGTTATTATAAAATATTGGCTATTTTCCCCGTGTTGTATAATACATGCTTGAGCCTTTCTTACATCCAATAGTTTGTAACTCCCACACCCTCCCCCCCATATTGCACCTCCCCCCTCCCCACTGGGAACCACTAGTTTGCTCTCTATATCTGTGAGTCTGCTTCTTTTTTGTTATATTCACTAGTTTGTTTTATTTTTTAGATTCCACATATAAGTGATATCATACGGTATTTGTCTTTCTCTGTCTGACTTATTTCACTTAGTATAATGCCCTCCAAGTCTATCCATGTTGCTGCAAATGACAAAATTCTGTTCTTTTTTGATGGCTGAATAGTATTCCACTGTGTGTGTGCATATATATATATATATATGCACACACACATATATACATGTATATATGTATGTATACCACATCTTCTTTATCTGTTCATCTGTTGATGGACACTTAAGTTGCTTCCATATCTTGCCAACTGTAAATAATGCTGCTATGAACATTGGGATACATGTATCTTTTTGAATTAGTAGAAAACCACTCATTTTAAACTGAGTCCATTTTCGGGATTATTTTGAAAGCCCCCAGATCCTTTGTAAGAATGTATGAAAGAGGGGGAGAGAAAAGGAGGAACAAAGAAGAAAAGAGAGAGAGGGAGAGAGAGAGAGAAAGTGTAGGAGATAGAAGGTGTTATTGAAAGTCTCACTTGTGGAAGTATGAGAGTTGAAGGGCGCCCTGTGACTGTTGACTGGAAGGCAGACAGGCAAGTGAGAACACCATTTCCTGGAGGTTGTGGTACCCCCTTCTCTGGCAAAGGACACCCACTTAGTGACCTAACAAGTAAACCTTTGAGATCTATCAGTGGATCCTGTCTGCTTGGTTGAAAGAGAACCTGCTCTGGTCTCCTGAACAGTTATTTCCAAACTCTTTCCTAATTCTTTTCTCCAGTGGGATGTTAAATCAGGTCTGATCCCAGAGGTTAGGGTGACCAACTCATCCCAGTTTGCCCACAACTTTCCCTGTTTTAACACTGAAAATCTCATGTCCTGGGAACCCTCTTGGTCCCAGGCACACTGGGATCGTTTGTACCCTGTCAAAAGCTGAAGTGAGGATTTGGATGCTATATTCAGTGAATCAGAGTAATGGTTTCCTGTTTGAAAGTAAAGTTTCCAGAATGAGATGCGTAATTTGTACTCTCTGAAATGTATAAAGATAACCTTGTGGAAACCAGCGGCATCAGAGATTTGCCGAAAGTCACACAGTTCAGGGGTGGTAGAGTCTAACCCAACCTTGATTTTCAATTTTGATTCAAAGCTATTTCCATTCCCTTTATACTACTACCTTTGTTTGCCTTTACAGGAAATAGAAACTGGGTTTTAGTTGGTGAAGACAGTTGGAAACAGAAAAATTAAACTTTGGTGCTGCACCAGGAGAGTAGGATTAGTAAAGAGGAAAAGCTACCATATGCAAACGCAGCATCAAACTACTGTCTTATGTGCAAGATAAGACTCTTATCCGATGAATATTCTATAGTGTATTGCTCCTGCCAGACTATGATGTATAAGGTATCAATTGATGAAATCAACTCTGAAATGTTTTTTAGGGCCCAGTTTAGAGAAAAGTGAATTATGCTTCAAGAGTCAACATTTATTCAGACTGCAAATGTTTGACGTGTTTTCCATTTCTATCAAAAACAATAGATGGCTATAAATCCTCAGAAGTTGGTAAGGGTGCAGGAAACTTTGGAAGAAAGATTCAATTTCCTTCAGAAAAGTAAATAGAAGTCCTTTCACGTTACAGGTCAAGTGCATATTTGTAGCTTTTATTAGCATTTCTAAGTCATAGCAGAATGATTCTTGGTGGCTGCCAGGATGGTACAGCCCCAGTTTGAGTTTTACCATCACATGGCGATGTATTATTGAATTTGGCAATGAGGTTTTTAAGAGACTTCTTGTTTCTCTAAGTCCCTATAGAAATAATACCATTTGGTTTCATCCATAGTAGCTAAAAACTTCCCTATCTGATGAAATCTCTGGGTAGGTAGGAAAAGGCTTTCTAGATATTGTGACAATTCATTTCCTGAATTAAAATGTCATTTAGCAAGTATTTATTTGTATATCGGTTATTTATTTTTTATTGAGGTACGGTTGATTTACAATATTGTGTCAGTTTTGGCTGTACAGCATAATGATTCAATATTTTTGAAGATTATATTCCATTTTAGGTTATTACAACATATTCGGTATAATTCCCTGTGCTGTACAGTAACTTATGTATTACTGTTGCTTATCTATTTTATGTGTAGTGATTTGTATCTGTTGATCCCATACACTTAATTTGTCCTTCCACCCCTTTTTGGTAATGACAGATTTGTTTTCTCTGTCTGTGAGTCAGTTTCTGTTTTGTATAAACGTTCATCTGTATTATTTTTAGATTCCACATATAAGTGATATATAGTATTTGTCGTTCTCTGTCTGACTTACTTCACTAAGTATAATATACTCTTCACTAAGTATGATAGGTGTCTCCATGTTGCTGCCAATGACAATATTTCATTCTTTCTGTGGCTGAGTAATATTCCATTATATATATATATATATATATATATATATATATATAATATACACGGGTGTGTATTTATGTGTGTGTGTGTGTGTGTGTGTATATATATATATTGAGTTGTGTTCATGTCTTGACTATTGTAAATAATGCTGCTGTGAACAATGCAGGGGTGCGTGTATCTATTTGATGTAGTGATTTTTGTTTTTTCTGGATATACACCAGACTGGAACTGCTGGATATATAGTAGATCTATTTTTAGTTTTTTAAGGAACTCCATATGTTTTCCATAGTGGCTACACAAATTTACATTCCACCAACAGTGTACGAGCTTCCCTTTTCTCCAACATTTGTTGATGATGGCCATTCTGACAGGTGTGAGGTGATACCTCATTCTGGTTTTGATTTGCATTTCTCTGATAATCAGTGACGTTGAGCATCTTTCCATGTGCCTGTTGGCCATCTGTATGTCTTCTCTGGAAAAATATCTATTTAAGTCTTCTCCCCTTTTTTTGATTGGGCTTTTTTTTTTTGATATTGAGTTGTATCAGCTGTTTGTATATTTCAGATAATCACTCCTTATTGGTTGCATCATTTGCAAATATTTTCTCCCATCCCATAGGTTGTCTTTTCATCTTGTTGATGGTTTCCTTTGCAGTGCAAAACTTTTAATTAGGTACCCTTTGTTTATTTTTGCTTTTATTTCTTCTGCTTTGGGAGACTGATCCAAGAAAATATTGCTACAACTTATGTCAAAGAGTGTTTCACCTGTGTTCTCTTCTAGGAGTTGTTTGGTTTCATGTCTTACATTTAGGTTTTTAAACCATTTTGAGTGCATTTTTACATATGGTGTGAGTGAATATTCTAATTTTCATTGTTTTACATGTAGCTGTTCAGCTTTCCCAACACTACGTGCTGAAGAGACTGTTTTCTCCATTGTATATTCTTGCCTTCTCCGTCATAGATTACTTGACCGTATAAATGTGTGGGTTTACTTCTGGTCTCTCTGTTCTGTTCCACTGATCTTCTTGTCTGTTTTTGTGCTAATACCATGCAGTTTTGATTACTGTAGCTTTGTAGTGTAGTCTGAAGTCTGGGAGGGTTATACCTCCAGCTTTGTTCTTTTTTCTCAGAATTGCTTTGGCAAATTGGGGTCTTTTGTGCTTCCATATAAATTTTACGATTATTTGCTCAAGTTCAGTGAAAAATGTCCTGGGTATTTTGATAGAGATTGCATTAAATATGTAGATTGTTTTCAACAATATGGCCATTTTAATAATATTGATTCTTCTAAGCCAAAAGCATGGGATATCTTTCCATTTCTTTAAATCATCTTCGACTTCCTTCATTAATGTCTTATAGTTTTCAGCATATTGGTCTTTCACTTCCTTGGTTAAGTTTATTCCCAAGTATATTTTTGATGTGATGTGATTTTATTTTTTTTTTTACTTTTCTTTTTGATATTTCATTGTTGGTGTACAGAAATGCAACAGATTTCTGTATATTAATTTTGTATCTTGCAACCTTGCTGAATTCATTTATTAGTTCTAATAGTTTTGGGGTGGAAACTTTAGGGTTCTCTATATAGAGTATCATGTCATCTGCAAATAGTGACAGTTTTACCTCTTCCCTTACAATTTGGATACCTTCTATTTCTTTTTCTTGTCTAATTGCTGTGTCTAGGACTTCCAATACCATGTTAAATAGAAGCAGTGAGAGTGGGCATCCTTGTCTTGCTCCAGACTTTAGTGGGAAGGCTTTCAGCTTTTCACCATGGAGTATTGTGTTGGCTGTGGGTGTATCAGTTATTCAATCTAAAAATAAAATCCACATAAAAGTGATTTGAAAGCTTAGTGAGTTGATCAGATGGTTCATTAATTTGTTATTGAGGTTCCAGATCTCAGCTTTTCCTTGGAATAACCCTAATTTTCATAGTCTTGCCAGCTGCACTCCACATCACAGGGGCAAAGAAAAAACAGAAGGCATTGCTATATTGCATGATGACTAATGGGCCATATGAGAGTTTAAATTTGTTTTCTTCTCCAAAAGATTTGGAGCAGAATTTTTTCTAAAATTAAATTATGTCCCATATAAAATACAAAGATAACTGAGGTCTAGAAAAAAATTCCTTGGCTTATTAAGAAGTATGAAAAGAGTTCTTAGGGGTATTGAAAGGAATATTGGTTTTGGAAATTAAGGATTTGCTTGGAGTCCTGCCTTTACCATAACTAGTTACCTTACCTTCAGTAAAACTTTGGTGTCTCTGAAGTCCATCATCTGAGAAACAGGATAATAATCCAACTCATAGTTATTGAAAAGATGAAAGCAACTTGTATGTTGTAATGCATAAAAGTTATTTTTGTCTTCTGTTAGTAAACTCTTCCAAGTTAGATTCTCTTTTTTTTCCTGGACCCAAAATAACTGTAAGCTCACAATGAAATATGTTAATAGCTGAGGCTGTGCAATCTCAAAATAGTGATAGTATGTCTTTGTCATTTAGATAGCAACACCTGCTCTATAGTGTTTGTCTTTTGGTCTTTTAAAAAAATATTGTATTTTCAGTGTCAATTTTAGCAGGTATGGATTGAAAATAACCTCTCACAATAAACAGAAATAACTGACAATAAAATTAGCATGATTTCATCAGTTGGTACAATCCATGCCACTGACAGATCAGCTTCTATCACTTTGACAAATCCTTTACTTACTAGTTATTTCCATCTATAGCACACAAATGTTTAATTCATTCATTCAGAATCTTTCAAGTCGTGATTGTACAATGTTTACTTCAAGTTTGGGCTTTGATTAATAAATCACTCCCTTACCTCTGAGATCTTTTTTTTTTTTTTTTTTTTTTTTTTTTTTTTGCGGTATGCGGGCCTCTCACTGTTGTGGCCTCTCCCCTTGCGGAGCACAGGCTCCGGACACGCAGGCTCAGCGGCCATGGCTCACGGGCCCAGCCGCTCCGTGGCATGTGGGATCTTCCCGGACCGGGGCACGAACACGTGTCCCCTGCATCGGCAGGTGGACTCTCAACCACTGCGCCACCAGGGAAGCCCCGAGATTTTATTTTTAAAAACCTTTCTTTCCTCCTAAAGGATGGTTTCCTGAACTATCAGATGGAACCATGACAAATTGCAAACTTTGACGCAATAAGTTAGGAATTTTTAATTGTAGCCCAACTTCAAAAATAAAGGCTGGCAAAGATCATTTTTCCCGATCTCAGTAAATTCTTGGATTTTTGAGCTCTAGAATGAACGGGAGAACCTTTCATCTTCAGCTGTTGAGGACACGTGCACTCAGGAAGGGACTAATGTGGCTTGTGGTTCTCTCTGGTTGTTTTTCTCCCCAGCAGCGCCTCTGAGCTCACTTAAACCTCCGAGAGTGGACACTGCTCCAGTGGTCTCATCTCCCTATCAAAGAAGAGATTCAGACAGATACTGTGGGCTCTGTGCAGCCTGGTTTAACAACCCTCTGATGGCCCAGCAGCATTATGATGGCAAGAAACACAAGAAGAATGCAGCAAGAGTTGCTTTGTTAGAACAGCTTGGGACAACTCTGGATACGGGGGAATTAAGAGGTAAGAGAAACTCTTCTGATTTCTGCCACAGAACTGGGCTTTCAGAGAAAGTGTTTTCGTAAACTGGGATGATTCTTCCTATTGCTTTGCTTACTAAGGACAATTCTAGGATCCTCCAAAAGGAATAGAAGAAAAAGGAAATGAACAGAAAACTAATTTTTTCCATCTCCTTTCTTTCAAAGTATTTGTGATTGCCATATTTTTATTGACTATGTTTCAGATCAAAACCACCCACTCATGAACCAGAGTTTTTCCTTCTGCTTTATCTTTAAACACCTCCTGGAATGAATGCTTTTGTACACGAGCAGTACAAGAGCAGATGCAAAAAAGGCTAAATGGTGTTATCTTAAAAACTTTTGTGCTTTTATGAATTCAGCCCAAACAAAGCAACACATTGGCTCCATTTCATGGATTAAATTAAGCCCAAGGCCTTTTCATGGGCATATCTAGGAAGCTGAGGTAAGACAGTGCTGTGGACCACTATAGAATCAATACCTGGCTCCCCCCATCCCCCATCTGATGCGTATTTTCTCTGTTGATGGAAACCATGGAGCATTTGAAGTTCGTGTGAGGTTTCACAGAAGTTGCTGAGTGGAGACTTGGAAGTCAGGGTGAGGATCAATCCTATGGATTCCTGAGGAAGCCACATACCATTCTGTGGAACCTGATAGAATATTTCATCATCAACAGCCATTTAAACATTTTTTTGATCACCTAAACTGTTTTGATCAATTGATGTTGGCAGTGTAGAAGTAGAAATGCATTTTCTCAGAAAAATAATTCTGCAAAGGGTGCTCTACTATACCTCAGATATTTTATGGTTTAGCTATACTTTTAGGAGTTGACCAGGCAATCATCCATCATAATAGCTGTAATAGCAAAATTTACAAGTCAGTTCTGAGAATGCAACCTGGGTTCTGTATGTAGAGCCTGCAATTCTTATTACCCTTACCAGGCTATGAGCCTCCAAGGGAAAATAACCTGGTATAATTCTAGACCAAATAAATGGGACAGAAGATCTTGCTGTGTGACCTGACAGGAGGGACAGGTCACTTCTGATCATGTTGGTTGGGGAAGACTTCACCAAAGAAAAGGACTGGAGTTGGAACTAGAAAGGTGGGTGGTCTTTTAGCATGTGAGAAGTTATCCCATGTGAGCAGAATCATATGTGTTTAGGCAAAAGAGAGGAAAAGATAAGCTGTAGCTGGTGAATAAACAGATTATCATGGAAGAAGCCTATCATACAGCATAGATTTAAGACTGCAGGTCCATTAGGAGATCTATGGAGCTTGATGAGAGACTGATTTATCCAAGATAATGATTAAAAACAGCAAATGAGAGCAAAGAGGAAAAACACTATTTTTGTGGAGGTTTTCTAGCTCTAGAGAAACAACATGGAGCTTAATATTTCAGTATGTTGGATCACGTTGCAAATGCTTTTGAATTGTTGGTACTATTGCTGTCTGCTGGGGAATTTCTTGTGTTCACAGTCTCTGTCTTGTTAAAAATACAGGAGGAGTATTTTTTAGCTGAAGGCCTCCCATGTCTCGCTGTTCCTGGCAGATAACAAGTCTGCTCAGCGACTCCTTCATGGCAGGAGGCACTGAAGGAGGAAAATAGGGCTTTATTTATGTTTTGTGCCAGATATTATGACTTGTAGAAGAATTATTCCTAGAGCACATTCTTCTTGTCTATTTTGAATTATCGGTGCTGCATCTTTTAGGTACAGCCATGTCTTAATGACTTGGGAGTCTGAATTCTGTAACATCTGAGTGGTTTGTCTTTTATCCCAAAGACAAAAAAGGCTGCTCTTGGACTTGATAACTCAATGTGATTCTGACTCAGTAGCACATGAAACGCGATTAGCATCGAACACAGCGTCCTTGAAACCAACCTTTTCACCCACCCCAGGTGACATCTTGATGTATATGTATTCAGGCATTACATATTGCAAAAGTTTAGGGAATAAAGCAATGATGATAACCTAGCATGTTTTAAAACACACGCGCGCGCGCGCGCACACACAGTCTCCTATTTCTGGAACGCTTCTAGTGCATGGTCGATCAATTAATAAAGGCAAAAATGCTAACCAGTAAATACAGGCATATCCATAACTTTTAAAAAACTAGGGCTTCCCTGGTGGCGCAGTGGTTGAGAGTCCGCCTGCCGATGCAGGGGACACGGGTTCGTGCCCCGGTCTGGGAGGATCCCACATGCCGCGGAGCGGCTGGGCCCGTGAGCCATGGCCGCTGAGCCTGCGCGTCCGGAGCCTGTCCTCCGCAACGGGAGAGGCCACAACAGTGAGAGGCCCGCGTAACGCATAAAAAAAAAAAAAAAAAAAAAAAAAAAAAACTGGTGTCAAGCAGCTGGAGGATGGCAGTGTCACAGGCTTCCTCTCCTTCTTAGCACTTCTCAGTTTTTAATTTATTTTATTTTATTTTATTTTTTTGGCCGTGCGGCACGTGGGATCTTAGTTCCCCGACCGGGGATCGAACTTGTGCCCCCTGCAGTGGAGGCATGGAGTCTTAACCACTGGACCGCCAGGGAAGTCCCAGCACTTCTCAGTAAAACACGACATCATTTACCGGTTTATTATGGTTTTCCTGATTTCTCCCTACTCACCCTATAAACTGTTAGCAACTTGAAAGCAGGAATCTATGTCTGCTTTGCCCACTGATGTGTTCAAAAACACCTAGAATAGTGACAGACACAGAGTAGGTACTCAATAAAATTGCTGAATGAATGAATTAACAGAGAAAGCAGAATTTAAAAGTCACCTAAAATTCTGCATTTTTTAACATGGCAATACTTTTCATTTCCAAAAGGATCCTGATTGAATAATTTTTACAAGACATTATTTATGATTTTTTCTTCTAATTTAAAAAGACGATGTATATTTTATATATTGTGAAAAGCAGAGATATTAAGTGTTATATAGTTCACTGAGTGTAACCCACGCTCCTACCAAGATCCATAACTTTTCCATCATGACGTCATTCTTACGGGCCCCATCCCAGTCAATCCTAACTTCCCATTCCAGGGAACCAATTTTCTTATTTCTTTCACCAAAATTTAGTTTTGCCTGCTCTAAAATTTCATATAATTGTCACAGAAAGTATGTGTTTTTCTGTGTCTAGCTTCTCATATATTTTTTTTTTTCTGGCGGTACGCGGGCATCTCACTGTTGTGGCCTCTCCCGTGGCGGAGCACAGGCTCCGGACGCACAGGCCCAGCGGCCACGGCTCACGGGCCCAGCCGCTCCGCGGCCTGTGGGATCTTCCCGGACCGGGGCACAAACCCGCGTCCCCTGCATCTGCAGGCGGACTCTCAACCACTGCGCCACCAGGGACGCCCTCATATTGTTTTTGAAACGTATCCATTTTGTTGCGTAAAAAGCAGAGTAGCCCCTTGCTCTTTATCACGGAGTGGTTTTCTCCTAGACAGAAATCCCACAATATGTCTAGCCATTCTCCTCTTGACATTTTTGGGGCTATTTTGAATAAGGCTTTCATGAACATTCTTTTTGTTGTTGCTGTTGACAGATGTTTTTACTTCTCTTGTTAAATACCTCAGAGTAGAATTGCTGGGTCATAGTCATAAGTTGGGTGTATTTTTAACTGAACAAGAAACTACCAAAATGTTTTCCAAAGTAGAGGCATTATTTTGCACACCCTAAAGCAACATATATGAATTCCATATCCTCACCAACATTTGTTTTTATCAGTCTTTCAAGTATTAGTCATTCTAGTGGGTGTAGGAGAGTATTTCATTATGGCTTTAATTTGTGTTTCCATGTTGACTAATTATGTCAAACACTTTAAAATGTTGGTCATTTGTATATCTTCCTTTGTGAAATGTCTGTTCATGTCTTTTGCCTATTTAAAAAAACTGGCTGTCTGCCTCTTTATTTAATTTTTTTAACATCTTTATTGGAGTATAATTGCTTTACAATGGTGTGTTAGTTTCTGCTGTATAACAAAGTGAATCAGCTATATGTATACATATATCCCCATATCTCCTCCCTTTTGCATCTCCCTCCCACCCCCCCATCCCACCCCTCTAGGTGGTCACAAAGCACCAAGCTGATCTCCCTGTGCTATGTGGCTGCTTCCCACTAGCAATCTATTTTACATTAG
Source organism: Phocoena sinus (assembly GCF_008692025.1). NCBI lineage: Eukaryota > Metazoa > Chordata > Mammalia > Artiodactyla > Phocoenidae > Phocoena > Phocoena sinus. The sequence continues at coordinate 32,073,063 of NC_045783.1, read as the reverse complement.
GGAGTGTACATATGTCCATGCCACTCTCTCACTTTGTCCCAGCTTCCCCTTCCCCTTCCTGGTATCCTCAAGTCCATTCTCTACATCTGCATCTTTATCCCTGTCCTGCCCCTAGGTTTTTCAGAACCATTTCTTTTTTTTTTTTTTTTTTAGATTCCATATATATGTGTTAGCATACGGTATTTGTTCTTCTCTTTCTGACTTACTTCACTCTGTATGACAGACTCTAGGTCTATCCACCTCACTACAAATAACTCAATTTCATTTCTTTTTATGGCTGAGTAATATTCCATTGTATATACGTGCCACATCTTCTTTATCCATTCATATGTTGATGGACACTTAACATTGTTTCCATGTCCTGGCTATTGTAAATAGAGCTGCAGTGGACATTGTGGTACATGACTCTTTTTGAATTATGGTTTTCTCAGGGTATATGCCCAGTAGTGGGATTGCTGGGTTATATGGTAGTTCTACTTTTGGTTTTTTAAGGAACCTCTATACTGTTCTCCACAGTGGCTGTATCAGTTTACATTCCCACCAATAGTGCAAGAGGGTTCCCTTTTCTCCACACCCTCCCCAGCATTTATTGTTTGTAGACTTTTTGATGATGGCCATTCTGACCTGTGTGAGGTGATACCTCATTGTAGCTTTGATTTGTGTTTGTCTAATGATTAGTGATGTTGAGCATCTTTTCATGTGTTCGTTGGCAGTCTGTATATCTTGTTTGGAGAAATGTCTTTACGTCTTCTGCCCATTTTTGGATTGGGGTGTTTGTTTTTTTGATATTGAGCTGCATGAGCTGCTTGTAAATTTTGGAGATTAATCCTTTGTCAGTTGCTTCATTTGCAAATATTTTCTCCCATTCTGAGGGCTGTCTTTTCGTCTTGTTGATGGTTCCCTTTGCTG